>NC_140613.1:2199572-3399572 GCF_057381915.1 Diplotaxodon limnothrissa
ACTACATTTCCCAAAATGCAAGTGGATCCTACCTGATGCTTCTTTGTTTCTAACCACTGGTCTCAGAGGGTAAATGAGAAGTGAAGGAAAGGTCGGAGAAAAGCAGAATTCAGAGTTCAGTGACTCTGATACTCAGGATTAAAGAGCTGGCTTTTCAAAATAAAACTCACCTGATTCGCTGTCACTGCTGCTGGGTGGTGGCGAGTCCAGTCTCAGCTCAGACCCCACCTTCATCGCCACACCATCATCCATCTGCTTCTCACCCAGGAACACCACAGAGGGGTCAATGCAGTCTGTCACCGAGGTGTGGAAGTCCTGCAGGTACCCAGCGCTCACCTGAGACCCGCCCACCTGCTCGTCAGCTGTTCTGTCTGTGATGGTCTTAGTGTTGCAGGAGTCCCGGCGGGCCCGCAGCGAGGCCAGCCTCTCTGACACCACCTTCTCCAGCTCTGTGGCGGCGGCGAAGCTGCTGCTCCACATGCAATCCTGGATGATGAAGGACTGCAGAAATGCTGCAGAGGAGCTGTGGTCATCGTCCAAGAGGTCAGACACCGCCTCCAAGTGGTCGGCGGCAGACAGGGAGGGTCTCCGGCTGGGGGACAAGGGAGGTGTAGGCAGCAGCTCGAACTTCTTCCAGATGTCTTCGCTGGGAGCCGGCAGGAGCTGGCTGCGTGGAGGAGGGTAGAAGTCTTCCTCTTCACCATTCAGGAAGAAGTAGGGCTGGACCACGTCGTAGTCATAATCGTAGTTTGTGCTGTTCAACACCGGCGGCATGACGGCGGCCTGAGAAACACAACAGGAGGTCAGCCTGAGCCAAGCACATGACCACAACATCAAAAACCATCTGATATTACAACAGTGCAGGAGAATCAGTTAAGCATGCCAGACTCCATTCAAAAAACAGCTAGTTTAGCTTTCTTTGGATTAAAGTCCGAGTTTACATAATAGAAAGCAAAGATCCTTCATCAGTAAACAGCACTACACACATCTGCAGTGCAGATACACTCACTCAAATGTATTAAAACTCGGGATTTAACATGCGTAACAGCTTTAAAAGTAGTAATTTTATCAAAAAATAAGAACAGAATATGCGGTTAAAAGACATAAGTAAAGGTTGCAGAGCAGAGTTAAACACAGAGCTTCAGTATGAGTAAAGTCTCCAGACAGGCGAGAACTTCTGCAGATATGCGAAACTCAGCTGTCAAAATGCGCGACGCTAGTTTAATAACATTGAATCATTTATTCAGAGTCACGCATCAAAGGAAAAACGGTCAAAATGCGAAGAACGAACATCAGCGATAAATTCGGCACACATTTTAAACTGACTAAGCGAAAAGTTAAACGACAGCAAAGAAAAGCATCCAGAAAGCTTCAGACATAAACTTACCGTTTTTCTCCAACAGTTAAGGTGAAAACGTGAAAAAGGTCCAAATGTTCAAGCGAGTAACGAGTAAACTTATAGCGGGCTTTGTCCAGCAGAGCCTGTCAGTCTTAAATAATCCTCAGTTTCTCGAGAACAGACGCTATAACGGTCCCTCAGTGTCGCCCAGCTGCTCTGCCGTCTCAGCGTGAAACTCAGCCATCAGCTGCTTCACACACATTAAATACTCCGGCTTTTATATCTTCATCCGCCGGCACTACAATCTTCCCGCCAAATGCGAACTACGTAGTAAACAAACGGGACCTATCGATGTGCTGCTGACCCTTTAGAAAATAACCTTTAGTGCATTTCTGCCATAAAAGCTTGATTGTAGTATTAGTTTTACTTTAAATTCAGCAAGAAGATGTGCAAAATATGGGAACTATTTTACTCAGCGGACGTGTACTTTTTGTGAATGGTAAGAGGGTGGTCGTGACTGTAAGTGATGTAAAGGAACAAAGTTCCGGGAAACCCGCTCTTATCCCGTGATGAAGTCATGAAAACAAACAAGAAAAACAATGTTTATCGAAAGAAAACCTGGATTGAATAAACAAACAAACAAACAACAGAACGAAGAAAACGATCACGAGCTCCGAATGCAAAAGCAAAACACGACATGTAATAGAAAGATTTAAAACTAGATTAAAAGACTAAAAAAAAAAAAAAAAGTAATCTGCTAATAGAAAATGTATTAAATGAATCAAGTTTGATAAAATAAAAACAATTACAATATCATTAAAGAATAAAATAAAATTTTAAAGGAAAACTAACCTAAGAGAAGGAATTTTAAACAAAAACAAAACATATTTAAACAACTATTTTGAAAAATTATAAACAAAGCCACTAAAATGAGAAACAAGAATTTAGCACAGCAAATATACTGTTATTATATTTATTTATTTTACTTTGATGTGATTTTTTATTTTCTCTGTTTTGATGTCATCTAAATTAATTCTGGGAAAGACAACATCAAAATAACATCTATGAAACTGAAATATAAAGAACAGATTATGGGCTCCATGGTCAAGACCTATGAAGAAACTTTATTTATTTATTTTTAAATTCACAAAATGAAAGAATGTGCTTCAACCATCTCCAGGTCTCATTTCTCGGGTGTACATCCTTTATTTCTCTCCTCATATCTTAGACCCTCCCATCAAAAATGAGGTGAAAGAAGCAGAAACACAGAAACTGAGGCAACAGGCGCGCCAGATGTTTAGCTGTTAAAGATGTCACGAGGAACAGCTGCATCGGCTGTTTATTGCTTCATTACAGCCTGTTGCTGTATTTGATGTCCTCAGAGGTACATTTAAACCAGCTTTTTGAAGCAGACTTCAGTGGACGTGTCAGGGAAGGGGACACAGGTGATGAGCAGGTGAAAAGGTTGTTGGTGAACCTGTACTTCAAGAGGAGGGAGGAACACTGGATGATGGCCAAGAGTGTTAGATTTAACGAGAATGCAGCTAGGGGGCATCAGATGGAAGTCTGTGGGAGGAAGTGAGTGAATGCAGAGCCAAGAATGCCGCACACAGTTTGGGAGGAGCTGAGACAGGCTCTGGGTGGTAGGAAGGACTTAGCAGATGACTGGAAGTGCTGAGGAAACGGCCAAGAAAGTGTTTGGTGTATCGGGAAATACAAGGAGACTTGGTGGTGGAATGAGGCAGTGCAGGAAGGTATTTGGGTCAGCAAAAAAAGTGGGATATTCAGGAAGCTGAAGAAAGTGGAAGTACTGGGAGCTTAAGTGTACGACAAAGAGGTGACAAAGCAAAAAGCCCAGTACGCTGTATTTCAGGCTGATACCAAAGGAGGAGAAAATGACTTGTAATGATCGACTAAGCAGGAAAGGACAGAAGTGATTAAGGATGGAGATGATAATGTGCTAACAAGTGAAAGGAGTGTGAAGATGGAAGGAGTACTCTGGGGATGTGATGAATGTAGAAATGAGAGGATGACAGTTAGAAAATCAGGAAGCGCAGAGGATCGAGTGAGAGGTGGGGAAAAGCCACTGGCCCAGAAGACCTACCTGTGAAGGTGTTTTGGAGGGTGGTGAGCTTTTTAACAGCATCTTAGAGAAGACCCAGAATAAAAACAGCAAACCTGTTTACTAAATCCATGACACACAAAGACCACAGAAGAGGCTCACAGACACGCCAAGAAACAAAGTGGAGGCAGCACCATAAATAAGCACGGGTCTAATTAAGGCAAGTGGACACAGCTGAGGAAAACACACAGGTGCAGATACTCTGGGATACGCTGAGGACTTCAAAGTGCTACAGAAACACTCACTGTGTACCGGATATCACTATAAAATACACAACCCACCGCATGCAACACTATTTCATGATTTGAGCCAACCTTTGTTTAACAGCAGCTCCTCCTGCCTTTTACTCTGCTGCCCCCTGCTGGTCAAAACCTCACACTGCCTCAAACTGCAGGATTCTTGTTTATCTTTGCATTTTCCACGTCTAGTTTTTTGTTAGATTTAATTTATTATTCTTTATAATTCTGCCTGCTTTTTACAATACCGTCAATATAACATGAATAACATTTACCTTTAATAAAATATCATCTATATAAATGTTGCTGCTAAAGATAAAACCTTAAGGTTGCTGCCCTCTTGTGGCTGTAACAACACACTGCATTACCAACCATAACCATAAATTCTTATTGTTGTCTGTGGATGGAGGGATGGAGGTAAGTGGATAGAGTATGTGCCATTTTAATCAGAATCAGAATCAGAATACTTAACCAACATTAAGACAAGACATTTAATAGAAGTTATATTAATTTTTCCTAAATTTAATTTCATAACATAACAAAGCAGAAGATTTAGCTGAAATATTCAAACTACACATTTATTTAAACCAAACAAGTGTTTAAGATTTGTGTTCCCAGTGTTTGTAATCAGATGTAATCTGGGCTTTCTGACGTACATAACTGACTTCCAGCAAGGCTGCATGAATATGGCATTAGACAAAACACAACATGAACCCAGGAAAGACTCCAGCTGGAGGAACAGGCCAGTTAATGTCAGAGTTGTCCACATATAACCAAGGACAGCTTCAAAAACATCCGACTAACTGGAATTTCTAACTTAAAGACCTGAATAGAAGAGCCGATGATAGGCGAGCCTTACATTTTAAAAGAGGAGCATGTTTTCATAAATAACAACCTTAATCAAGGATTAAGATACTTTTTCAGACAGTGATACAGTGTCAGGCTGTATCACACTCCAAGGTATACGTCACACCGCTGCACCAGTTTGACTCACTGAATCCATGGCAACAAAGTATTTCCTGTTTACTATAAATCTGACAACTTCTCACACAAATAAAAACGTCTGCCTCGGTTTGAAAGAGAGAAGCAAAGAGATGGAGCGCCATCCTGTGGTGAATCACTGGAAGTACAAAAAGAGAATTGTGGAAGACAGGAGGAAGCTGCGTGTGGAAGTAACAAAAAGCTGCAGTGGTGTTAGCAACATGTTTAAATTAACAAAACAATTTAACACGTTTGGAAAAAAGCTGATAATTTAGAAAGAAAATAAAAAAAGTCAAAATAAAGAAATTATAATGTGAGACCAAGAAAGATTTTAAACACACCGAGTGAAGAATCTCAAAAACTGTCTTAATGATTCACTGACTTACTCAGGAGGTTAAAATCTTTCATTCAGCGACCTGGATGCAGATGGAAAAACTGAACCGATAACATTAATGTATTAAAACATTATAGTTACTTTTAACAAACAGTCCAACTTGAACTGTTTTTAATTATTGTGGTAACTGATAACTGAACTTGCAGAGGCAGTAGGAGTGTGTTGGAGTGCACAGCTGGACAGGCCGCGTTTTTGTAATGGCATAAACGATGAAAGGCGGTGGATTGGCCAGTTGTTCATGATCGACTCTGAGCTGGACCAATTACAGCCGAGGAGGTCGGATGCACCCTCCCCCTCTCGTTTGGGCAACGGCTCTGAAAGCAATCTCATCAGAGACAAACCAAAGAAAACGGAGAAGAAAAAACAGAAAGAAGGTGCAGAAAAAAATGAGTGCCAAAAGGAAACAAGCCCTTCAGGCAGACGCTGCCAAATATGTAAAGATAACTCAACTGTTTGGTGGTGTCTGTGGTGGAGCTTCCACAGATTCAGTAACATTAGCAAGTGGTGGAGGCCAGCAGGTGGATGAGAGAAAGGGGAGGCAGGAGGAGGAGAGACCCGGGGCGGTTCCAGGGGCGGAGGAACTTCAGGTCAGAAGTTATGACCTGCAGTCTATCCGGGTCAGTTATAAACCAAGTTTATTTTCATTGTGCTGACTTTTTATTGACGTTTATTCTTCTGCTTTGTGCGTCGGGGATTTGCAGGGCGGACTGACATGAAAAGAGCACTACACACCAGACCTGCGCTGAAGCTTCTTTCTTAAGGTGCTCAAAGTGTAACATCAGCAGCTTGTTTGCTGGCAGTCAGTTGTCAGCTCACAGAGCACGAGTGACTCGAGACGGCGAGTTTTGGAGCGTATAGTGGATGTGGTCCAAGTACTTGGGAAGAGGGGACTCAGCTATGGGCATGTGGAGAACGAGGCTGCACACGTGGGGTGAGAACACCATCGATCATGGTAACGTTCTGATTGTGTTATTAGGCAAGTATGATAAGTGCCTTGGAGAACATTTGAATGACTGCAATGAGAAAAGCAAGAAGTTGCATGAGTCCAGTGGATGAAGAGGTAGAAGGTGTCTCATCACCCTACTTTCCACAATGACTGTCAACTCAGTGACTGATGCACTCGGCCATCTCATTCAAGAGAGCATCAACAGTGACGTCCAGAAAGCTGGCAGGTTCTCTGTTCAGCCAGACACAACCCAAAACATCACAGGTTATGATCCGTGTTCAGTAATCATCAGGTATGTTACTGAGGCCGTGCAGGAGAGGCTTGTCTCCATAGCGAGGTGCGATGCATCCACAGGCAGCACTTTGTAAACTTGCTGTGGTGGGGCGTGGTCTGCGGTGCCATGCAGGGAGGGCGGACGCACCTGCACGGCGTCCTTAATCACGCCCGCCTAGTTAAAAACACGGGGACTCAGGGGTTTGGTGATTGTTGTGGTGAGATGTAAATAAAGATGGCTCCGAATGATACTCCGTGGTCCCACCGTGCCTTATTCTCACCACATTGGTGCCGAAACCCAGGAGACAGCACGGCGGGTCCGTATCGGAGCCAGGGAATGGAGGAGCTGGCCCAAATGGTGGTCGAAATGGCGGCCGCCCAGCGGGAGCAGGCGGCGGAGGTGCGTCGCCAGCAGGAAGAGCTGCAGGACCAGTCCGAGCGCCACCTGGAAAGGATTGGGGAGCTGGCGGCGCTGCTCTGGGCCTGGGCGCCACCCCCACAGGTGTGTCCCGAGGACAGTGAAGTGGTGGAGGAGGCGGCAGACGAGGCGCGCGAGGGTCTGCGCCGGCTGGAGGAGGAGGAGGAGCTGTGTGAGGGGCTGCTCGAGCCGGGAGTGGCGGCGGAGGGAGTAGTAGCAACGGAGGGAGTAGTAGCGACGGAGGAAGTAGTAGCGAGGGAGGAGTCGCGCGATGGGCTGCTCCAGCGGGGAGCGACGGCGGTGACGGATGGGCCGCGCAAGGAGCTGGAGGTCCCCGTGCCAGGGGAGCCTGCTCGAGTGGAACTGGCGAGCGAGGCGTGCGCCACGCTTGAGATCGCCGTGCTCACCAGACCGGCCTCACCACCACCAGAGGCCAGTACACGCCACACCTCTGTTGTGCTATGCAGACAAACTTAATCTTGTGCTTGCTGACACAACACAAAGTGTTGTTGAAAGTGGATCACTCTTTAATTTACTTAATGACATAGCTGTGTTCATGAAGGAGTCTTATCACAGGGTTAATCTGTGGGAGAAACAAACCCAAGAAGAGACGAGACACAGACGCCTCGGTCCATTATGATGGACATCCAGTATGATGTCCTGCAAAATATCTTTGGACACTATGGAAAACCAGGTGATGCCTCTTCACTGATGCAGTGCTCACGCTGAAAAGATTGAAAAAGAAAACCTAGCTGTTTGTGCCAGAGCACGGGGTTTTAAAGAAGCACGAAACTGTGTTAACACACAGACATTTCTTAGTGTTTGAGCGAAGGACATTCTCTGCCCATCACATGGTGCCTGTGACAAAGTGGTTTGGCATGAACTCATTTACCACTTACAGTCAGCCATAATACTTTAATTTAGACATTGCTGGTGTAACTTTGCTTAACACACTCTCCCGGGTTTGTTTGTGGTAGCAGTAGTTACATTCATCACATCCATGCATGTTTTTTAAAGCAAACACTACTGACCATCAGGTCATTTGAATTTTCTTCTGTTTACAGGCAAATGTCTGGTAAATTATGTTTCTTTATGTTGCTTTGGTTATGCTTACCATGTTTGTCCATTTATTCAGGTCATATATTTAAGACAGGTACAGTGGGGCAAAAAAGTATTTAGTCAGCCACCGATTGTGCAAGTTCCCCCACCTAAAATGATGACAGAGGTCAGTAATTTGCACCAGAGGTACACTTCAACTGTGAGAGACAGAATGTGAAAAAAGAAATCCATGAATCCACATGGTAGGATTTGTAAAGAATTTATTGGTAAATCAGGGTGGAAAATAAGTATTTGGTCAATAACAAAAATACAACTCAATACTTTGTAACATAACCTTTGTTGGCAATAACAGAGGTCAAACGTTTACTATAGGTCTTTACCAGGTTTGCACACACAGTAGCTGGTATTTTGGCCCATTCCTCCATGCAGATCTTCTCGAGAGCAGTGATGTTTTGGGGCTGTCGCCGAGCAACACGGACTTTCAACTCCCGCCACAGATTTTCTATGGGGTTGAGGTCTGGAGACTGGCTAGGCCACTCCAGGACTTTCAAATGCTTCTTACGGAGCCACTCCTTTGTTGCCCGGGCGGTGTGTTTTGGATCATTGTCATGTTGGAAGACCCAGCCTCGTTTCATCTTCAAAGTTCTCACTGATGGAAGGAGGTTTTGGCTCAAAATCTCACGATACATGGCCCCATTCATTCTGTCCTTAACACGGATCAGTCGTCCTGTCCCCTTGGCAGAAAAAGAGCCCCATAGCATGATGTTTCCACCCCCATGCTTCACAGTAGGTATGGTGTTCTTGGGATGCAACTCAGTATTCTTCTTCCTCCAAACACGACGAGTTGAGTTTATACCAAAAAGTTCTACTTTGGTTTCATCTGACCACATGACATTCTCCCAATCCTCTGCTGTATCATCCATGTGCTCTCTGGCAAACTTCAGACGGGCCTGGACATGCACTGGCTTCAGCAGCGGAACACGTCTGGCACTGCGGGATTTGATTCCCTGCCGTTGTAGTGTGTTACTGATGGTGACCTTTGTTACTTTGGTCCCAGCTCTCTGCAGGTCATTCACCAGGTCCCCCCGTGTGGTTCTGGGATCTTTGCTCACCGTTCTCATGATCATTTTGACCCCACGGGATGAGATCTTGCGTGGAGCCCCAGATCCAGGGAGATTATCAGTGGTCTTGTATGTCTTCCATTTTCTGATGATTGCTCCCACAGTTGATTTTTTCACACCAAGCTGCTTGCCTATTGTAGATTCACTCTTCCCAGTCTGGTGCAGGTCTACAATACTTTTCCTGGTGTCCTTCGAAAGCTCTTTGGTCTTGGCCATGGCGGAGTTTGGAGTCTGACTGTTTGAGGCTGTGGACAGGTGTCTTTTATACAGATGATGAGTTCAAACAGGTGCCATTCATACAGGTAACGAGTGGGGGACAGAAAAGCTTCTTACAGAAGACGTTACAGGTCTGTGAGAGCCAGAGATTTTCCTTGTTTGAGGTGACCAAATACTTATTTTCCACCCTAATTTACGAATAAATTCTTTACAAATCCTACCATGTGGATTCATGGATTTTTTTTTCACATTCTGTCTCTCACAGTTGAAGTGTACCTCTGGTGCAAATTACTGACCTCTGTCATCATTTTAAGTGGGGGAACTTGCACAATCGGTGGCTGACTAAATACTTTTTTGCCCCACTGTATATGGGAAGCCCCAGTACTTCCTGTTTATATAGGGTCATGAGGTCATTGAGTTGTATTGTATGCAGTGTTTTACTTCTCAAACCATTTAGCTGAGTAAGTGAGTTTGTCAATTTCATGCATAATCTTGTTCCTGTTCTTTGTTTGGAATTGTATTGTTTGGTCTGACTAACGAGGTCAGGTGTGGGTAAAGTCCTGTATAAAGCAGGTGGGATTTTTTTTGCCTACCAGGTTGATTTTTTTGTAGAAGTATACTTAAAAGAACCTTTATAGTCTGCTGATGCTGTTTACTTATCACCTTTCTTGCTGCTTACGTTATGCTACCCCACACTGCCACACAAGATAGCCTCAAAAGCATCGCCCGGGACTTCCCAACTGTGAAGTCAGCTGCAGACACATTTGTGAAACAGACAAATCGGAAACTCGAGGAGAGTGAGGACAACGCAGACATGGAAGTGGAGGCTGAACTACCTGAAAAGAGGGCCAAGAAGAGAAAAGGCCGGAGAGATGACTGAAGCAAATCAATGCTGAGAAATCATATGGTGAAAGTGCACGACACCATCCTGGACACAGTTATAGAAACAATGCAAAAACGATTTGTCACAGCTCTTCTCGCAGATTTGGCATGGTTGGACCCCAGGAAGTTTAGCCAGGGCAGAACAGTTTCTCTTCCTAGTAATGCTCTTCAAAACCTGAGCACATGTCTCCTCAAATTTGACAGCAGGGCTTCAGTAAATAACTTTCAGTGAGAACTGAAAAGTTTTGCTGGACAGTGGGAAAGGCTTAAGACATCACATGTACAGGACCGGAGCAGGAAAGATCTGAAGAACGGGACGAAGAAGGTGAAATGGTGACCAAAAGATGTGATTTTTGCAAAAACTGCCCACTGTGATGCTATCAAATACTCAACATGCTGTCTGATGCCTGTCGTCTCCGTGGGCTGGCACACAAGTACCTGTTGACCCTCTCCCTCACTCAGGCTGCCTGTGAAAGAACTTTCTCTGCACTCAAGTTCATTAAAAGCAGATTCAGAAGGGGTCTGTCTGCAAACAGGCTGGAGATCTTTATGCTGATGGCAAAAGGACATTGGACATGGTCGTTGGACTCCCGACATGGTCGTTGACAGGGTAGCTGAGAAGAGTGACCTGCTGAGAAAGCTGCTTTTGTAACCTGGTTAGGTGAAATAAAAAAGATCAAAACATTCCTAATTATGTATCAGTTAAGATTAAATTCAACTTTATTACCTAAAGTACAGTCAAATGAATAGGTTTGTATCTACCTTTACTTCAAACAAGTCAAGTATTCAGAAAATGCTCACAATGTTTCCATCTGAACCTGTTTTTAATGCATAAGACAGCAGATAGAATAAATATGGGATCGGAGTATTAGGCATTTATAAAGATGTTTTCTTACAGCCTTAATCTGTCATTGTTTCGTTTCAGATGCTGTCAGTGATTTTTGGAAGTCTGTTCATTTTAACTAAGTACTACATACAATATGACTCAACCATTTTTCTACAGTAAACATAAGCGTCCTGTCATCGTCACGTGCCATTCTTT
Organism: Diplotaxodon limnothrissa; assembly: GCF_057381915.1. Classification (NCBI taxonomy): domain Eukaryota; kingdom Metazoa; phylum Chordata; class Actinopteri; order Cichliformes; family Cichlidae; genus Diplotaxodon; species Diplotaxodon limnothrissa. Next base: position 2,210,602 of record NC_140613.1, read on the forward strand.
GTCACCCTTTGCTGTCGTTTCACTTCTTAAAAGTTTCCATGTGATAACATATGTTCAGTGTTGCTGCTGTGGAAGTGCTGTAGGTGACTTTTTATTGATGCAGTGAGTTAATAGTTTCTGATACAATTCAATCACAATCTGTCCTTAATAGATTTTAATATTCATCTAATCTTTGTTCCTTTGTCCTGTTTTCAGGGTCTAATCATACATTGTTTGTTTGTTTAAGAGGTTCTTTAGACCAAACAACTTTTTAAGTTCCTCAACATAAGTTTGGTTGATCAACCATCCTATAGTATTTTATTTTATTTTTTCACGTGTTGACTTGTAAAAGCCTGTATGACAATTTTTTTTTGCCATTCATTAACCCCACAGAGAAGGCATCATTTAAATATGTTAACGTTTTCTTTAAGCAAGCAGTATTAAAGTTTTTCGTGACTGGGCCCAGTGTCCTCATTTTTGGAAATGAAAATATGGTCACCCTAACGTAAATACTGCTGTATGTGATTCAGCTATTTTTGTGGAATAAAGATAACAGTACTGTGATCACTCGAGCAAGTCCATAAAGTGCCATTCTTTGTCACCCTTCTCTGTCCTTTCACTTTCTTTTACCTGTACTGTGTGTACACTGCCATCAAAAAGTCAATTAAATGTTATTTTTTTCCTCACCTTTCTTTCTGTCTCCTTTCACTTTTTAAAGGTTGGTATTAAAAAAAATTGTGCTGCTATGTTGTTTATTGATGTGGTAATAAAGACTTTATGAAAATATAACTAAATCTGTCATTTATTGATTTTAATATTCAATAATGACCATGTCTCACCTCTAGACGTCTCTGTCTTAATTTCCAACATGTGTTGTAGATAGTTCGGTAAGTTAACTTGACCAAGCGGTCTTTTCTTTTCTGCTAAGTACTGTTTAGAACACCAGAATAGGCAGGATGCTGTAGGTTTAAGTTCTTTAGATTGATACATATATACCAACAATTCAGCGTACATCACTGTCACAACAGCATTTGTTTTCATTCAAAAGCTTTATGGCTTTTCCGACAATACCTGGTGGGCCGGTCTCTAGTCCAAATGCCCGGGCCGATTTTTTTGTCCCAGTCCAGCTACGTTGGAGTGTTATGGAAATATATAAAACTATATATGTGGAACTTGCTTCAAACCAGAGAGGCACAGGTACCAATGCAGCAAATGTGTTTTCAAAAATGTCTTCAAAGAAAAAAGAACTGATGACAATTAAAAAAAAACAAAAAACACTGGAGGAAAAGTGACGTGTTTGGAAATTCCCTGCTGTTGTTGAACGCATCAGTAGTGTACCTCAGGTGTGTTAGTTGCGTGTCCGGCGAGAACAGAAAGGTGAGTCATTAACCAGCAGAGCTAAATTAGCTTTCTAAGCTCAGAGTTAGCATCAGAGGGCTAGCACGTGTTTTTGGCTAGCTTGGCTCGTTAACATGGTGGCTAACCATGACTAGCTTAAGTAGCTGCTAACATCCACCAACGTGACTGTCAAAGAGACTTTGATGTTTGCACTGTACCGTTGTAGTGGAAATTCTAAAAAGAGGTATTTTGGAGAATGTTGGAGACTTCCTGTTATAAACCCTCAGTAAGGCTGGGCGAGCTTGCTAGCTGCCTGTAATTTAAAGCTTTAATGTGCTATTGGTCTACATTTTGGGCCCATTTTAATGAATTACTTCTATTTTGAGTAGCTAAGCTTACCGGTACTAATTAAGTGATTTAAGTGAAATATTTTAATTTATTACGAAATGAATTCGTTCCCGAGGGTCTTTTGTAAGACAAAAATTTTCGTAAATCGAAGCACCCATCGCGCCTCTTGAGTGAGGCGATGCTGGCTGGAGACGAAGTTCTTGGTGGAGGAGGAGGTGGCGGAGGCTCAAGGAAGCATACGCACGCATGCATACATATGTACAGTGGGGCAAAAAAGTATTTAGTCAGCCACCGATTGTGCAAGTTCCCCCACCTAAAATGATGACAGAGGTCAGTAATTTGCACCAGAGGTACACTTCAACTGTGAGAGACAGAATGTGAAAATAAAATCCATGAATCCACATGGTAGGATTTGTAAAGAATTTATTGGTAAATCAGGGTGGAAAATAAGTATTTGGTCACCTCAAACATGGAAAATCTCTGGCTCTCACAGACCTGTAACGTCTTCTGTAAGAAGCTTTTCTGTCCCCCACTCGTTACCTGTATGAATGGCACCTGTTTGAACTCATCATCTGTATAAAAGACACCTGTCCACAGCCTCAAACAGTCAGACTCCAAACTCCGCCATGGCCAAGACCAAAGAGCTTTCGAAGGACACCAGGAAAAGTATTGTAGACATGCACCAGACTGGGAAGAGTGAATCTACAATAGGCAAGCAGCTTGGTGTGAAAAAATCAACTGTGGGAGCAATCATCAGAAAATGGAAGACATACAAGACCACTGATAATCTCCCTGGATCTGGGGCTCCACGCAAGATCTCATCCCGTGGGGTCAAAATGATCATGAGAACGGTGAGCAAAGATCCCAGAACCACACGGGGGGACCTGGTGAATGACCTGCAGAGAGCTGGGACCAAAGTAACAAAGGTCACCATCAGTAACACACTACAACGGCAGGGAATCAAATCCCGCAGTGCCAGACGTGTTCCGCTGCTGAAGCCAGTGCATGTCCAGGCCCGTCTGAAGTTTGCCAGAGAGCACATGGATGATACAGCAGAGGATTGGGAGAATGTCATGTGGTCAGATGAAACCAAAGTAGAACTTTTTGGTATAAACTCAACTCGTCGTGTTTGGAGGAAGAAGAATACTGAGTTGCATCCCAAGAACACCATACCTACTGTGAAGCATGGGGGTGGAAACATCATGCTATGGGGCTGTTTTTTTGCCAAGGGGACAGGACGACTGATCCGTGTTAAGGACAGAATGAATGGGGCCATGTATCGTGAGATTTTGAGCCAAAACCTCCTTCCATCAGTGAGAACTTTGAAGATGAAACGAGGCTGGGTCTTCCAACATGACAATGATCCAAAACACACCGCCCGGGCAACAAAGGAGTGGCTCCATAAGAAGCATTTGAAAGTCCTGGAGTGGCCTAGCCAGTCTCCAGACCTCAACCCCATAGAAAATCTGTGGCGGGAGTTGAAAGTCCGTGTTGCTCGGCGACAGCCCCAAAACATCACTGCTCTCGAGAAGATCTGCATGGAGGAATGGGCCAAAATACCAGCTACTGTGTGTGCAAACCTGGTAAAGACCTATAGTAAACGTTTGACCTCTGTTATTGCCAACAAAGGTTATGTTACAAAGTATTGAGTTGTATTTTTGTTATTGACCAAATACTTATTTTCCACCCTGATTTACCAATAAATTCTTTACAAATCCTACCATGTGGATTCATGGATTTCTTTTTTCACATTCTGTCTCTCACAGTTGAAGTGTACCTCTGGTGCAAATTACTGACCTCTGTCATCATTTTAGGTGGGGGAACTTGCACAATCGGTGGCTGACTAAATACTTTTTTGCCCCACTGTACGTGTACATAACATTCTAAACATTAAAACTAAAACTTACATATTTTTTAAACTTGTATAATATTTTTTATTTTCTATTTTATATATTTTTAAAATTTTCTATTTTTGGTGCATTTTTATGTTTTTTAACTAATCACTACTGCTACTTTCATCGCTTTTCGCCTTCTAAGGCACACTTTCACCTGAAGGTTGGCTTGTTGCTGGCCTCTATTTAACGACGTCTGTCTCTGTCTACTTTTCAAAATGGATCTGAAGTGGGAGAGGCAGACGTCGCTCAAATGCTCTACAGCACGAGCGGTGAAGTTCTTTTTAGGGTGATTTTTTTCGACAAAATCGGCCACCCTCTGAAAATCACGGAGAATGTCCTTGATATCGGCCGATGGTATCACGGCCTCCTCCTCGCTGAATTGTTGCTGTACTGATGAGTGCTGCATCGCCTCCAACTCTTGCAGCTCTGCCGTCGGAAGCCATTGTGGGCATTCTGGGCTCAGCCAGTCAGAGCCAGCGGATTTCGTTATGTGGGCATTTTGCCGTACCACGGGCAGAAATATTGCTGTTAAGCGCCTTCGTAACTTGAATTTTTCGTTAAAAGGGGTATTGGTAAGTCGGGGTTCCACTGTACCTCAAACGGATTTCAGGAAATAAACTTGAATAAACATAAATAAAAACTGGCTTCCTGTGTGTTTCAGGAATGATTTTAAAGATTTTATTGTATGTTTTTAAATCACTTAATGAATTGCTGCTATTGCACATGCACATTTTTAAAGTTTGCCTTAAAACTCACTTTTAGTGTTTGGCCACAGTGAGAGCTTTAGGTATTTAGCTGTTATCACCATTGAATGAATGCTGTTCTGAGGGTTATTTTCACCCGTGGACTATGTGTGGCACCAAAATGCCAAATTCGAAGCACGAGCGAGTGTTGCTCGGCCACCGCCCAAAACAAGTACATTTCTGTTGTTTTGGTGCATTTATTTTTTTCAGGTAGAGCTACGAATGGTAAGTGCATTTTTAAGAATTATTATTTTGCATTCATTTACATGACTGCTGAGACATAAGTATACCTTTCTTTGTCTGTTGTGCCAAGTGTGCTTTCCCTCACTCTTTGTCTGATCGACCACCGCTGTGTCATGACCGTCCCTGTCTGTTTTGGTGCAGACGCATTTAATGTACACGTTTTTATTGTGTACATTTTGTACAATTGTATTTCCACTTTCTTCTTGGCAGCTGCACTGATCACTGTGTTCATCACGGCTTCTGTGCCACAAACAGCTACAGGAACACTGTGCAAACTTTTGTTCTTGTATGAAATCTACAATTGACGTATTAAAAGAAAAAGAAAAAAGAAATGTTTATATGCTGCACAGCATCCATTTATTTATTTTTTAAGATAGTGTTTCTGACACTGACGCATATATTTGCATACCTGTGCTTCAAACATGGCTGCGTTTCCCAGAGGAACCCACCCGAGGGATTAATAAAGTTTTATCTTATCTTCTGTCTGTTGAATTTCATTTTGGAGCATTTTGGCATCTATAAAAGATATGTGTTTTTCTTTTTTTTGAGGTATATTTTTGTGTTGCTGCTCTGCTATGTGTGCTTTATCTAAACCAGTTTAATGTCCACCACTGCCGGCCTTTAGTTCCTACTTAAATCTGTGCATTTGTTTGAATTTGAAAGTGGGAACGTTTTCTTCCTTTTGCTCTATGAAGGCAAGTGCAGGCAGGAGCCTCGCGGAGTGATACGTACTGCGCTTCAACATAATGTTACCGTATTGTGTGTGTATGACCTCTTTTAAGTTTTGTGGATATTATACATGGTTATGCTGAGGATATGTCGTGTAATTTCCACTGAAAATGCCTTTTCGTTAAACTGTCAGCGAGGAATTTGCATTTGCACTGTTACATTTTTATATAACTTTAATGCACATAAAAAACAGCTGCTTCTTTAAGTGAAAATACATTGATGGTTTTTCTTTGCACTAATAAAGTTGAGGAGTTGTAAAGTATTTTGTCTCGTGTCAATTATATCGTCAGTTATATCGTTATCGCAAATTTTCAAATGTGTATTGTGATAAATATTTTTGGTCATATTGCTGCTCTACTAGTGAGCAAATATATGAAAAAAAACATAACGTAATGATTGATACTTATATAAAATCATGGCGTGATGTTAACAAATACACTGAAAGTAACCCTATAATGAGTTAAGTAACAGCTTTTATAAATAATCGGCACTTTACACCTGGAATGAAAAGTGCCATGATATACGGCGCCCTCTCTAATGGAATACTTACCTGATGATCTGAGGCAAACTATAGTGAGAGGGGCAAGCCTACTCGAATGGCAGGTTAGGTTTGTCAAGTCAAATGTGTAAACGGGTGGTAGACACAATTATTTACTGTACTGTTGCTATTTTTCTTTTACTTGGCTCAGATTGCTTAGTGTGATGTTGTTGTTGTTTTTTTTTTTATGTCAACCCCCCCCCCAAAAAGGCAATCGTAGCCCCATTACTCTCATAAGTCCTCCGCAACTGTCTAAACCGTGACGTTATTTGAGTCAGAAACTCTGCACGTTTATGGAACTCACCCGAAAAAGTTTCCGGTGCAGGCAGAGATTGTTGCTCCGAGGAAGCAGGTGTGGAAGGAACGAGGGGGTTGGTCTTCCTCGGTCTCTTGTGTTCTGGGGGCCTCTGGATGTCTGGAGTTTTGATCTCCTCCATACCTGCTTCATGCCCTGGAGGACGGGGCTGTGGCCCCCCCACACCCTCTAGCAGATCATTACATGAAGGAACCTTTTAAAAAAAACAAGCGCGTCCATGCTCACAGGTGTACACACGGGTGATCACACCCACAAACTACACCCTTTTTGGCTCCTACCTCAAAGCACACTGTGTTCTGTTGATCTTATGTGCTGCACAATAATGTTTAACATTTAGTATTTACTGTCATATTCCCATATATCATTGTGATGTTGTTTATTCTATTACTCTTGTTCTCTTCTGCTTGTTTTCTTTTTTCTTTCTCAGCAGGTGACCCAGGTGATTGATATATGCATTTTTTTCTTCTTTTTTTTTCTGCTCATTCTGTTGGTTTTTGTTTTTTGCCCTTCTCCCCCGTCCCTCTTCTCAGCTGTTTCTCTTTCCCTCTTTCTTTCTCCCCTTCTTTCCCCCAGTCAAGTCTGTCCCGTATTCAGTAAGTGAAAATAAAATAAACAATAAGATAAGATAAGATAACCTTTATTAGTCCCACACGTGGGAAGTTTGTTTTGTCACAGCAGGAGTGGACAGTGCAAAGGAATGTGTGTTGGCAAAACTGATTGATTGAGAGCAAAGCTCTCAATTTACTGGCCGATCTACATCCCTGCCCTCACCTATGGTTACGAGCTGTGGGTAGTGGCTAAAAGAAGGAGATCGCGGATACAAGCGGTGGAAATTAGCTTCCTCCGAAGGTTGAATGGCATCTCCCTTAGAGATAGGGCGAGAGGTTCAGCCATTTGGGTGGGGCTCAGAGTAGAGCCGCTGCTCTTCCACATCGAAAGGAGCCAGCTGAGGTGTTTCGGGCATCTGACAAGGATGCCTCCTGGGCTCCTCTTGGGTGAGGTGTTCTGGGCCTGTCCCACCGGGAGGAGGTCCTGGGGCAGACCCAGGACATGTTGGAAAGATTATATCTCTCAGCTGGACTGGGAACGCCTGGGTGTTCCCCTGGATAAGCTGGAGGAGGTGGCTGGGGAGAGGAAGGTCTGGGCTTCTCTGCTTGGGCTGCTGCCCCCACAACCCGGCCCCGGTTAAAGCAGAGGAAAATAAACGGATGGATGAATGTGTGTTTGCATCTTAACCCTTAGGTACTTTTCATATTCAATTTTCTTAGTATGGTGGGGGCCTGTATTGACTGAGGCCCAAGATTCCCTCTCAGATGTCTTCAACAAATACTGAACTCCTAGAATATTACAAAGCGGCAACCAATGGGCCGTGGAGCTGGGAGAACTTCTTTTTGTACTTTTAGGTTTTACACCACATGTTTTTGGAGCAAAAACATGGGTTATCATACACCATTATGCACTTTTTACCTAAGACAAACACGAACCATAAAGATTTAACTAAATTTGATTAAATTCAGCCTGAAAACTGATGTAGAGATTACTGATAGGGCAGAAATGTTTAGAGATAGTAGTAGTGGCCCATGTAGGGACTTCTGCTTTTAATGAGCAAAGCTGATACGATGAATAATTTCAGGTCTTCTGTTTTCTTCTACTAGGTTCCTTGACTGCAATGCAGTCTGTGGATAAACTGCAAGAAAAGAACAAGGATGTAGACAAGAAATGGAGAATGTGTGAGCTGTGGAGAAGGATCTAGAAAAAAGACTGAGAATAGAACTGTGCTACTGTCCGGCAGTACTAAAAGTGAGATTGTGTGAAGTAGGATAAAAAGAGATACTCAGGGGAGATCAAAGACAAGTTTAAAAACACATCACAGGCAGCACTTGGTAATGAAGCTTTTGCTTCCCCATGATTGCTTGTCATATTGAAGTGATGGTAGATGTTCTGTGGATCTGACAGAATTGAGCTCATTGCTTACACTTTATTTATCGGCATCTTTAAAGGTCCTCAAGGTCACCTTACATCAGTGCAACAAAATAAAAACATAAGGTAAACAAAAAATTAAAAAAAAAAGCATAAAGGCTAAAAAAGGTAAAAATAGACTAAGACAGTCATGATGAAGAATATGCAATTCTGAATAGATGGGTTTTAAAACATGATTTAAAAGTAGAGCAAGAGTTTGAAGTCTGGAGATCTGGAGGACCTTAACAGTCATGATGTTATAATGTCTGAAAGCCAGCTGTCCAAAAACAGCCCAGCGGCTAACAGCTGAAGCTAATAGCTGACAGTAAATATGGCCGAACAGGTAACGCAGAGAAACACTTTACCTGGCAGACAATACAGGTTCATAGAGTAAAACAAACTTGTGCAACTATACTAAGCAATAAGTATAGAAAGAGAGCAGCGGCAGCTAAAACGCACCAGCGTTCACTCCCTCCCAGCGTGTCTGACACGAAGTGTTAAGTGTTATCGCCTAAAGTAGATTTGTTCACATTTTTGATTCGTAAGTAAATTCTTGGATTTCTCTTAAATTAACATTCTTATTTTCTAAGTTGTGCCTCTGAAGTCATACAGTAACTCAATATAATAAACAGTAAATGGCCTGTATTTGTATAGTGCTTTACTAGTCCCTAAGGACCCCAAAGCGCTTTACACATTGAGTCATCCACCCATTCACACACTGGTGTGATGGAACAAGCTACATTGTGGGGAGCCCTGGGGCGCACTGACAGAGGCGAGGCTGCTGAACGCTGGCGTCACCCTCTGACCACCACCAGTAGGCAACGGGTGAAGTGTCTTGCCCAAGGACACAACGACCGAGACTGTCCGAGCCGGGGCTCAAATCGGCATCCTTCCGATTACAAGGCGAACTCCCAACTTTTGAGCCACGATCGCCCAAATAAATATAATGCAAACCTTAATATAGTACTGAACATGTTGTTTTAGCCAAAGCTGAAAAATCACATTTTCAGAAATATTCATTATTTGGGGGCCTTTATAGTAATTTATCTAGGGAGCTTGGGAAGAAAAGTGACTGGACTTCTTTAAGTTTGAAGTGCACTGGGATGTCGTACTCGTAGAAGACTCCTGAGTTTTTCACTCCTTATGGAAACGGTTTATCAGCGAAACTCAGGAGAGTCTTCTCCCAGCATGACATCCCAGTTTACTGCCGACCCAGCCATACACTCAGACAGAAACTGGTTCATCCCAAAGACAAAACTCCCAAACACAAACTTAACAACGTGGTGTTTGCTGTACAGTGTAGCGAGGAATGCTCAGACCTCTACATTGGAGAAACCAAACAGCCACTTCATGAACGCATGGCACATGGATTTCATGTCAGAGAGGCCTCAGTCCGTCCGAATTGTTTGCAACATCTCCCGCATCATCAGGCTGAGCCCAGGAGCTCCTCAGGGCCGTGTTCTCAGCCCACTGTTGTTCACCCTCCTGAAACACGACTTCCCTGCCCTGCACAGCTCTAACCACATCATCAAGTTCGCTGACGACACAAACATGGTTGGACTCATCAGCAGCAACGACGAGTCAGCGTACAGAGATGAGGTTCAGCAGCTGGAGTTCTGGTGCAGTGAGAGCAACCTGTCACTGAATGTGGACAAAACCAAGGAGATGACTGTCGACTTCAGGAAGACTGGCTCCACCCATACACCACTCAGCATCCACGGTTCCACGGTAGAGACTGTTAATAGCACCAAGTTCCTGTGAGTTCACATCTCAGACGACCTTACCTGGACCATCAACACCGCCTCCATCACCAAAAAGGCCCAGTAGTGCCTCCCCTTCCTGAGATGCCTAAGGCGGGCCAACCATCCTTGTCCCACGCTCACCATGTTCTACAGGGGCACCATAGAGAGTGTTCTGACCACCTGCATCCCCGTGTGGTTTAGAAACTGAAAAGTTGGCAACCTCAGCCAGCTACATCAGATCGTCACATCAGCTGCTATGATCATCAGAACATCTCTCTCTCGACTACACCTTCCATAAGCGCTGCATCAGCAAGGCCTTCAGCATCGTGCTTGACCCCTCACACCCCTCACATGGGCTTTTCTCCCTCCTCCCGTCCGGCAGATGCTACCCCAGCATCGGGGCCAGATCCTCCAGACTGTGAGACAGCTTTTTCCCGCCAGCCATCAGACTCCTGAACTCTCTACCGGTGTTCAGTGTAAAGTGTATATTTATTCTTACTCTTCCTATATTTATTGTTGTTCTTTTGCACTGCTGTAACTGGAGCCTCATCGTCTCGTCTCTCTATATACTGTACTGTATATAGCAGAGAGACAATAAAGTTTACTTTGACGACGATAGAAGAGCCACCCCTACAGGACAAGACTCAGCAGTCCATCTGCATCTAAAGGACAAAGGTCGCATTTCAAGGATACCAATGTTCACATTTTGGACACAGAAGGCAGAAAGAGTGAAATAAACCATCTATGTCCATTGTGAATGACCATCCTTGAACACAGGCGGTGGCCAACAACATCAACAGTCTGCCACCTACAGTACAGTTTTGAGATCCTGTCCCAGGCACCTTAACATCCACTCAAATCTTGCATCACTTGATCGCATGGCAAGGTAGTTTCACATGAAACCTTGGCTCATGTGATAAGGCACATGATCAATAGTGCCAGGTTTTTAATCCTAGTAGGAGGACTTACTTACAACCAGTGCATCCCTGGTTATGGCTAAAAACAGGAGAAGAGACGTGTTGATATAAATATTAGATTGAAAAAATTTACCTATCCTAGCTGTCATGAAAAACAAGAAAGTGGATGGATGGAAAAATGGCATTCTGGCATCATCTGAACTCTTCCATCTCAGCTGATCATTGAACAGCAGGCAGGTTTTTGTATGAGTGTTTCTCACTGTGGAAGGAGGCTATGATTACGACATCTTCAGCTCTGGAACTAAACTGTATGTAACAGGTAAGATCAAACATTTATTTTCCTCAAATACTTTCTGTTCTTCCGTAAGTAATCGAGAATTAAGAAGAAAATAAAATTAATTCAGTGTTGCAGGAAATTGAGTCCTAAAAGTCCAATCTTAGCTACACAGTGAATATCCTGATCTATAAAATTCAGCTTATTTACTCAGAATCTCCACAGCGTCTTTGTTCTTAAGAGGATTTTTTAAAGGTTAAATATAATTGTGCATATATAGTCTCAAAATTTTAAAGAATGTTAAAAGTAATTTGCATATGCTAATTACTATAATTTTATACATTTGATAGAAAATTGGATTGGCACAAAGTAATTCATATTGGCACGCATGTTGGATGTATAGTAAATGAAAAGTACATGAGAAAAGTTAATCTAATAATGAAAAGCTTTTGTAGAATATGCAAACGGGTTTAATGAGAGTGACATAGCGCACAATTTAAAACTTCCTCTTCAGATTGTTTATTGTTAATCATGTGACCATAGTGGATTATTTAACACATTCAGCTAATGTGCAGAAGATCCTTGGATCAACACCAAACTGTTTCATCATGTCGGCTGCTATAACAAAGAATTTCCCAAACATGGAATAAAGTGTTTAACTTTTAAAGTTGAAACAAAATGTTTAAAATAGTTATTTACACTTTTTTCTTGGAATGAGACTGAAATATATATTGATCAAAATGTCTGTTGTATACTATAATAAACATTTTCTAGTAGGATACATTGCTGTAAAGAACATTTATATAACCCGTGATGCAGATAATACAGATGCACGTGTGCTGTGTTCTTTTATGAAAATGTTTTCTTTGTGTTTATTTTTCCTCTGAAAGCAAAACATAAACGGGGGATAAAGTTAAGGCTATATACTAACATAGTATAATGTCAATAGAATAGAATAATCCTTTATTTGTCCCACAAGGGGAAATTTGGTTGTAACAGCAGCCAGAAAAACACAAATACAAACAAACAGCACTTTTTTTTAAAACTTATTTACATCATGGACAATAGTTACCAAAAACAGAGTGTACAGTTATTAAAATTAAATAAAATAAATACAGGTAAGAGGCAAAATGAAACTTGAATGAAGGCTGAAGCATTACAAGACATTCTTGTCTTTATATCTTTAGATAAGTACGGTGCTGAGCATAATCCTGTAATTTTATGTGAAGATAAATATGTTATTTAAATATGTAAAAATCTTATTGAATTCATTCAATTTAATTGTAATTATGTTTTTCCGCAAACTGGTACTTTATAGAAATCTCAAAAAAAAAAAAAAAAAAATAAGCGAGCAAACACAGTTGCCATTTAACTGTATTTCTGTTTTTAAAAGTGTTTTTCAGTTTCCATGTGATGTTTTTCCATGTAGTTTCCAGATCAGACTGAATCCAGTGTATGTAGTGAACTTTGTGCTGATGAGTAGTTTAGTGATCAGAGTCCATGTAGTTTCCAGGATCAGACTGAATGCAGTGCAGTGCTGGAAGCTGCTGCTGACTGTGTGAATGTGTGTCTGTGCTGCTTGTTGCTGCTGTCAAACTTCAGATGAGCAGGTAGTGAAGCCCGTGGTGAGCGTGTACCCAGCAGCATCCAGAGCCCACCTGGAGGGGAACAGCTCCCTGCTGTGTGTGGCCTCAGCCATGTTTCCTCCTCTGGTCCAGTTCTCCTGGAAAAGACAGAAGAAGAACGGCGGAGAAGCGGAGGAGCTGCCCCCTGCTGAGGGAGAGCAGCTGGAGCTCAGAGAGGCGGGACACAGTGCCTCCATTTTAGTGGTTAATCGGGATGATCCCTTCACATACATGTACAGCTGTCATGTGAGACATCAGGGAGGCACAGTGGAGGCCCAAACACAACAAGGTAAAAAGATTTGGCGACAGGACATCATTGATGTAGCTTTGTAAATTTGACATTTTCAAATCTGAGGGCTGATATTTCTTAAAGCATTTTATTGCTTTTCTGTTTCAGAGCTCCTCTCTTATGTTCTCCAGTCTCAGTGCAGGGTGAAGCTGCTCTGCCTGCTGTACACAGTGCTGATAGTGAAGAGTCTGGTGTACTGCTGTGGACTCTCTCTGCTGATGATGCTCACAAACAAGGGAGCGTCCACCAACTGCACACATGCTGACTGCTTTCTGATTGGCATCTTTCACACTCAGATTTCCCCACATGAGCAGGCAGACATATAAATTAAGTTGTGGCTGGTAAAATCCATCCATCTTCTTCCTCCTATTCGGGGCCGAGTCGCAGGGGCAGCAGCTTAAGCAGAGAAGCCCAGACCTCCCTCTCTCCAGTCACCTCCTCCAGCTTGTCCGGAGGAACACCAAGGCGTTCCCAGGCCAGCCGAAAGAGATAATCTCTCCAACGTATCCTGGGTCTGCCCCGGGACCACCTCCCGCTGGGACATGCCTGGTGGTTTGGAGAAATGTTTATCATTTATACCCTTCTTAAATATAACCACCTGAAACTATAAAATAGATATGCAAATATTAAAACAGTCGTTGTTTTAAAGTGTAAATGTTTCATATGGAGTCTTCTTTCTTTTGTATAAGGTTTTGTTTTTTTTCTCAGTCAGGTATGCAAACTATCAAAACCCTGCACAAAGACGGGGAACATACGTGTGCTATGATCATTATAGTAAAGAGCTGCTTGGTTTTTTTTAAGGAATGTGTATTTTTCTTCTTGACTGATAACACAAGAGGAAAGGTTTTTTTTCTTTACATGACATTTGTTGCACTTTGTATAACAAGAAGGTGGCTTGTTCCCTTTTCCACCAATCCAAATGCAAAGATATATTCTTTCTCAGTTCTGGGTCCTTGTATAGTGAATATGTGAGATTTATTCTTACAATCACAAACTTGTTTTGTACAGATTCAGCACAGGTTTAAAAAAACATCATCTAGCGCTTGGAGAAAATAATGACATTTTCAGTGAGCAGAGCAGTCCAGCACATCTGTGTTTGAACCAGTTATTCAGTTTCGGGTTTCAAACATTCAAAATCTTTTCCTCTTTAAACGTTACAGAAAAAGTAATGGTGCCTCTTGGCTTCACTCCAGGATCATGCAGCTGTGCCATTCATGTGGGTTGATGCTTGAAACCTAGTGTAACAGTGCAGTTGTTTTATGTAAAAATAAAGACTTGATTCTGATGAACGTGTTTCTCGTTTCAGTCTTTGATGCATAACAACGTATATGAATGTAGCATTCACATATCAAACTTGCTCTCCTGCAGCAGACGGGCTGTGTGGGTTTCTGCTCTGCAGCCTCCACACCGTTAGCTGTGGCTTTCACTTTAATAACACAATGACAGTTACAAGCAGGAACTCTGCTTCAAGAATGATTCCAGGAAGGATCTGTGTTCTTCACCTGTGAGAGAAACAGCTCAAATCCTCAACTCACAGCTGACAAATGAACTTATTTGAACTTTATCATTATACATGTGTAAATACAGGGTGATGAAATGCACTTTTAATTTGGTTTCATCACAAAAGAAAAATACAAAATGTCTAAATATTATCTCACAGAATCATTGCTGGAGTTTTAACTGAAGAAGTGGATAAATCAAGACAATGACACTTGTAAAAACAGTCACAGAAGCCAACAGTCAGTAGTACATTGTGTCTTTGATCTGGTTAATTATTCAGACTTTTTATTAATTTAAAAATTAAATAGTAACTGAAAAAATAAAGTCTGTTGTAGTTGAGGATCAGTATTAAATGCAACTCTGAACATATAATCAGTTATCACATTTAAACATTTCTGCGCCTGACTCTGCTAATTGTAAAAATTATTTAATTATTTAGTCTGACCCTGGTAAATGTTACATTTGAGAAACTTCTGTTTCTTCTTGCACGTTCATGTGAGAGACCGAAGCTCTAAGACAAAATATGCAGAATAAAATTTTGATTAAAACTCTTATTGATTTTCTGATGAACTGCAGTGAATTAAAACTGACAAAACATGAAGCAGATGCTGATTTTTATTATTTATATTCTCAAACTTTTAGAATATTAAATGAAAAGGAGTCCATCTACTAGAAAACTGTTGAGTCCAAGTAAAGAATTAAATGAACATGAATGTCAGGGTAAGTACAAAAAACCAAAAACAAACTTGCCCCCCTCCCCATAAACCCCCCACATTGAGCCACAACACATCGCTTTTATTTTCACCTACTGAGAGTGTGAGGAAACAGTCAGTCAGCATGTGTGCAGTTGGTGGACGCTCCCTTGTTTGTGAGCATCATCAGCAGAGAGAGTCCACAGCAGTACACCAGACTCTTCACTATCAGCACTGTGTACAGCAGGCAGAGCAGCTTCACCCTGCACTGAGACTGGAAGAGAGGCCTGTGGAGCCTGGAAGTGAAACACAAAAGACGTGTGTTGTCCGTGTCTTTAAGGGGATTCACAGTGGAACAGGCACCAAGGCTTAAGGGCCTTTTTCTGGTTGACCCTCCACGTTCCCCCTCATGCTTGACATAGCAGCTGTATCTGTACGTGTAGAGATCATCTGTATAATCTACTAAAATAGAAGTTGTCCGTCCCGCCTCTCTGAGCTCCAGCTGCTCTCCCTCAGCAGGGGGCAGCTCCTCCGCTTCTCCGCCGTTCTTCTTCTGTCTTTTCCAGGAGAACTGGACCAGAGGAGGAAACATGGCTGAGGCCACCATAACCGCATTAACACGGCAAATCTGCTGTAACGAGTTAATGCGGATCGCCTCGTGCGTGGGGCTGCACGGCGTTAACGCGTTAGCACGGTTAGCTCATTAACGCGTTAGCATCGTGCAGCCCCACGCACGGGGCGATCCCAGTTAACTCGTCACAGCACTAGTTACAATATAACAACAATAACAACAATAATAATTGAAGCTTTTGCAAACATTTATGTCTGAGGCTGAAATCAGTCTAAATGCTCATCGTTGTGTTTAATCAAATCACTTTTACTGTCACATCACATGTGCTGCTGCACTGAATCGGCACATGTGAGTTTAATATGTAATCAATATTTAAATGATAGTTAATCTGAGCAGTTACTAAACCCCGTTCGCCGTGCTGCTATAGGCAAAAGAAAAAAACAAACTTTCACTCATTCGCTTTCTAAGGTTCATTTTGCTTTTACCAGGTTGAACTGTCACGGTCTGGCTGGCAGACCGTGGGGAGATGGGGAAATAGGACCCAAATGCCGGACTCTTCAGTGCAACAGTGTTTATTTACAAGGTGGTGAAGTAAACAACAATAAATCCCCAGTTTCCCAGACTCCCGTGTAATGTCTTCTTCCCAAGAGTCCCCGTGTAGTGCTCTCTGCCCCAGTGTCCCTGCACTCCCTGTGCTCACTGCTCCTTCTCGTCCCACACTCCTCCTGAGGGGAAAACAATAGAGGCAGCCGTTACAACTTATCCCAGCAGGCAGGCATACACTCACACTTGACTTGACTTGACTTGACTTGACTTGAAGACTGCCGTGTAGTCAAACGCAATAATCCAGCGTCGGTGGAAGCTCCATCGATCATCTAAATAGCTCCCCCGACGAGCCCAGATGAGGAGCAGGTGTACGGCCAGGACTTCGGGTGTGGCCAGCCCTCAAGTTAGGCCACGCCCCCAGGGCTGAAGGTGCCTGTAACTTGGCCACAGCAGAAAGGTGATACACACACACATACCTGCCTACATACAGATGTGCACAGGGGCAGTGCAGACAACACACCAAATAATAATAATAATAATAATGATAATAATAATAACAACAACAGTCATAGTCCCCACTGCCCACGGACCCCGAGTCCCCAGAGCCGGGTCCGTGACATGAACCTTGTTTTACTTTCATTCTTTGGGGCATAGATTGAACACAGCGTTGCAAACTTTCCTCATTGGTTCATGTCCACATTGATAATGATAGCATCACACAGTTTCACATGTCAGCTGCACATACATGATGTGAATTTGCTGTTTCACCACTGTTACTAACATTTACTAAAACCGAACCTCAATTATATTCAGTCAAAACAGTTTTTATTGTCCTGCGATTGAGCCACAGGAAGTGTGTTAGAGTTTGTATTGTTGATTGTCATTTATGCTTAGAAACATTTACTCATATATGCTTAGAAGTGTATAATCAATTGTAGATTGAAAGAATGTCTCATCCTAAAAGAGGTCTGTATTAACTCTGTGTAGAGGGGGTTGCGTACATTCCTCTACACAGTGTCCTGGCATGGATCACACTCCCTAGGAGAGTTTATCTTCTCCTTATTGATTTATGGTATAGCAAGCACACGTATATTTCTTTAAGTATAAGAGCCTTTTGTTCAGACGTCCTGGCACCAGCTTTGGGGAGTCTTCACAGGGTCACATCTTGACCACACACACACACACATACATACACACACACACACACACACATACATACACAGGCAAGGTACTCTTTGTGTGTATGTAGACGTCATAAGTTAATGAACCTATGCATATTCATATAACCTCAATAAAAGAGCAGTGTTACGGGAGGATGGACGAGAGCAACTGGGTCAGACGAAGGAACGGCGTTTGTCCGGTTCTCTCCCGTGCACGAGTAACATGAAGAACTTTGCCTACTTGTGTCTTGCTTTGCTGTGTAATTATATTGTCTTCAACGTTCCAGCGGATGGGTACAAGCTACAAACCTATCAAAGTGTTTCCAAACTTGTCATCAAAAGACATTTTTATTATTGCATCATTTTACAATAGTTACTTATTGAAGAAGTTAATAAATGATTTTTTTTGTTGTGTCTGTGATTTCTTGCTGACAGCTGCTGAAATCTTAATCTGAAAAAGTTTAATTTCTGCAGTAACTTCTGATTGTGGTAATTAAGTCTGTGAGCTCAGTATGTTTGTGACTCTGAGATGGAGGTGAAACATGTGAAGCTGGGCTGTGGTTTACTGCTCTCTTCCTGTCACAGACACTGTTTGACATCTGTTCATCTGTTGGTTTTTGTTCAGGCTGCAGGGATCATTTGTTATTGTGATGATCAGCTTTGAAACAGGAGCTGTAGTGTGTGGCTGCGTGAACAGGTTTAACTTTGTCTCTCTTAAGCTCACATCCATTCTTCACAGTTGAGAAATCATCTTTCTGAGGAAGATTACAACTTGATTCAACTTTACTGCCGAGTTTATCTATGTTGAGAATCGCTGTAAAAACTTATTTGTCTGGTTTCTGGTACCAGAATATTAATCTTCGATCACGCTGTTCAGTCCCTCCTCAGCTGAAGGAGGAATTTTCTCCAACATTCCTGGTCAATGTTAAATCACCCTGAGTCAGCTCTGCTGCCACAGTAACCAGCACTGTGGACACACACACACACACACACACACACACACGGTTGTTTTCATGGTCTTTGTTAAAATTGGATGGCTCCTGATTGGCTGGAAACACTCACCTGAACACAGACAGCACAGAGCAGCAGCTGGGAGGAAAAGCATTTTGTGCAGTGGTGTTTCCTCTGGTGAACCTGGGGAGAAGTGGCGCTCTGATGCAGCTGAGGCCAAACAAGGACGAGCTGTGAGATCAGACGAGGGCCACGTGGTTTCTAACAGGTCCTCAAAGCTCCCATCAGCCCCTGCGGCCCACAGATAAGACTGCTGCTGCTGATTGACAGCTCAGCTGAAGCTGCTGTGGTTTCATCGTCTTCATTTCAATCTGACAGCAGATCCAAAAATCTGGGTCACATGATGCACAAACACTCAGAAACATTCATGTTGCTGTGAATTTACTAACACACACTGTTATCTGTGGTTTAACAGCTGTGATGAAAACACTAAATATACAAACTAAATATAACTGAACTATAAATAAAAATACAAATATTAAACATTATTATGCTGTAAAAACATTTAAAAGTAAAGAAAACATTGTAAATAAAATAGATTTAACAATATTTACAATGAAATCTTATTTTTAACAAACACATGTGGTTCTGTTGTGTGTTTAAATATGTGCACACTGTGGTTCTGTTGTGTGTTTAAATATGTGCACACTGTGGTTCTGTTGTGTGTTTAAATATGTGCACACTGTGGTTCTGTTGTGTGTTTAAATATGTGCACACTGTGGTTCTGTTGTGTGTTTAAATATGTGCACACTGTGGTTCTGTTGTGTGTTTAAATATGTGCACACTGTGGTTCTTTCCCACATCTTCTAATGTGTTTTGTTCCAAGTTGGTTTCAGACTGAAGGATTCATTAAAGCCTTTTTAAGAATCATTAAAATGATGATCATCAATTCTAATATCTATAAACAGTAATAAAAACAGGGCTGTGTTTCACGTCAGCTTCATTTATTTGTAGCCATGGTTAGATTTCATCTGCAGCAGGCAGTCATCCACCTTTACACACACATTTACACAACAGTACAAAAGTACTTTTTGATTCCTGAAAGAGAAATAAGACAAATGTTGCCTTTGTATCATCTCTGATATGGAAGGGATCATTTGAAGATGTGAGTGAAGGACACAAATATTTGGATCTGGTGTTGTTCTACATTTTAGGACTAAAAGACAGAAGGAAGAAAGTGAAAGTGACTGTGCGAGGCGTTGAAGTCATGAAGTCAAGTGGAGGCCGCTGACTGCTGTTACTTTCTGCTGTACAGGTTCAACAGGGACTCACAGTCAGCCTGCTAGAACATTTGGATGAAGAGAAAAAGGAGGAAAAAGACTTTGAGGGACAAATCCAATAAGATCAGCATGTTTTGAATGTGGGAATACAACAGTTTCCTCCACCATGACACACACTGGAGCCTCTTTTTGCTCACAGCTTCACTGTTTGTCTCAAAGTTCAGTTTGGAGGCCAAAATTGTTGCAACACATTTGTAAGTTTGCACTAATTTCACTGTGTGACCCTTAATGGATGTAATCAAAGAATCAGTCAGTGAAATATGAAGCTGTGCTGTAAGTTTGGAGGAGAAAAGTGTCTGAGTGACTTTAATGAGGTGAACACATGAATACAGAGCACTGACTGACACGTACACACTCCTTTAATGAGTCGCACACATTTTTGTGACTTCATGAAATGTCAAAAATGACACAACACACAACAAGCTGCGAGCACATTATTGTGTGTTTGCTGTTTGTGTGCTTTGTTTGCTGTTATGATAGCAGGCATACAGCCATGTTCTCAATGTCTCAGCTATCATTGATTATTGCTGCTCTTCCTCTTCTATTAGGCACTTCAACTCAATGAATGACACACAGAAAGATTTCATGACTGTGTTCTTCACAATAAGGAGAATATGTTATCTGCATCTGAATGACTCATGTTGCCTTGTTTCTACTTTGTTTGCATATTTCTGCTTGTTGGAAAGGATTTTCTGAATCATTCAGTAGTTTTTGTAATAATAACGACATTTAGCAAGACTTCAAAATGATTCTCCAACATTTGCTGTTCAGACTTGATCTGTTCTTACGTGTGTGATATCCAGAATGAAAAACTCAGCTCAGGTAATAAAATGGGAGCTGAGCAGACTGCAGGGGCTTCATGGTCTCTCCTTTGAGTCCATTAAAGTTCATTTGTCAGCTGTGAGTTGAGGATTTGAGCTGTTTCTCTCACAGGTGAAGAACACAGATCCTTCCTGGAATCATTCTTGAAGCAGAGTTCCTGCTTGTAACTGTCATTGTGTTATTAAAGTGAAAGCCACAGCTAACGGTGTGGAGGCTGCAGAGCAGAAACCCACACAGCCCGTCTGCTGCAGGAGAGCAAGTTTGGATACAGTCAGTTTGTGCTTCACTCACACGGGTTGTTGTTGATCACACAATGAAAGTAGAATCAAACTCTTCATCTTCAAATCTTTATTGTTCACACAAACACAACTACACTGTTTGACATTTGAAAATCAAACAAAAACTTGTGATAAAAATATTCCTGATGGTTTTTGTTACTACAATAAAAGTCACAATAAGCACAAAAAGAATTCTAACTCAGAGCAACAATACATGTAAAGATGTATTTATTTCAGACGATCTTCTAACTGTTGAAGAAAAAGGCAAAATAAGCTCAACACATCATAACTAACATTTGTGATCAAAGTGATGAATGAGATGAATTGATGAGATGTGATGGTGAGAAAAGGCGAGCAGGAAACAGTCAGTCAGCATGTGTGCAGTTGGTGGACGCTCCCTTGTTTGTGAGCATCATCAGCAGAGAGAGTCCACAGCAGTACACCAGACTCTTCACTATCAGCACTGTGTACAGCAGGCAGAGCAGCTTCACCCTGCACTGAGACTGGAAGGACACTGAAGGACAGACAGACACAAAGAGACAGACAGACAGTCGGGTTATTCCTCTCAGATCAAGGAGAAAAAGTCCAAATAGAAACAGTCACAGCTTCTTCTTCAAGTGGATGAATTGATGTAGTGTTTGTGTCCACTTGGGGGCAGAAGAACTCCACAAGCAGCTAACAAACTGATCTCTGACATATTATGGTCTGTCTGCTGTTTGGTGCTGAGCAGCTAGTGTACAGTGGCTTTATCAGAGCTTGTTGGATGAAGATTTGATCAATTAGTGCAACTTTAAGAGCCTAAACTTGTTCCAGCTGCCTCATTGGACATTGGAGCTGTCCATGCAGAGAGGCAGCAGGTGATCTTACAGTCAGCTGGCTGCAGAGCTGGCAGGTCTGCTGGCTCTCTCTCTGGAGGACAGGAGGCTGCTGGAGCTGGAAGCTCTGAAACAGAAAAGGAGTCAAATGTTTGGAGCTGCAGTGAGAAATGTCAGTCCTCTGCTGCTCTGCTCTCTTTGACAGCATCTCCACATGAAGCTGAATCACTGCTGAACACAGTCACCAAGCCTTCATTACCTTGTTGTGTTCGGGCCTCCACTGTGCCCCCCTCGTGCTTCACCCAGCAGCTGTATTTATATGTGTCAGAATGGCTCCCATCAAGCATCCTGATGGCAATGGTGCGTCCCGCCTCTCTGAGCTCCAGCTGCTCTCCCTCAGCAGGGGGCAGCTCCTCCGCTTCTCCGCCGTTCTTCTTCTGTCTTTTCCAGGAGAACTGGACCAGAGGAGGAAACATGGCTGAGGCCACACACAGCAGGGAGCTGTTCCCCTCCAGGTGGGCTCTGGATGCTGCTGGGTACACGCTCACCACGGGCTTCACTACCTGCTCATCTGAAGTTTGACAGCAGCAACAAGCAGCACAGACACACATTCACACAGTCAGCAGCAGCTTCCAGCACTGCACTGCATTCAGTCTGATCCTGGAAACTACATGGACTCTGATCACTAAACTACTCATCAGCACAAAGTTCACTACATACACTGGATTCAGCTTCATATCAAACACAGTCATCACCTCATGTCATCATGGCTCACATGAGGAACACTCAGCATGGTTTTACATCATGAAATAAAATGTATTTCTTCTCTTTTATTTTCTTGATATTATTTCAAAATATGACTCACACATGTAAATGTATATAGATATTTGTTTTTATACAATTTAAATTTGATTTCCCATCTAAAAAAAAAAAAATTCTAACAGAAATTTGTTTTTTTCCAAAAATAAATTATTTCTTTCACAACATAATTTCAACAATGAAATTTACATTTTTGCATCGGAGTTTTTAAACATTTGTTATATAGATTTCACAATTCTTGTATTTTATACTCCAACAATTGCAACAGCAGCACATCTATTGTTTATTTTATTATATGCTTTAAATGTGTGAATGAATTGTTACACACATTTAAATGTAATTAATCAGACACTTAAATGAAAATTAAATACCTTTTTTAAATAATATAAATTAATTATCATACTTTACATCATATATTGTATGTGAGAAACAGTTTGGCAAAATGTTATTTACCTGTACATATTTTTTCAAAGAAGCAGTTACTGGTAACATTTTTCTTGTCTTTTGAAATTTAGTCTCACACATCAAACAAATCTGACTCGTAACAATTTCATTCTAATTTTTGTTATCACATTTTTTAATCACACCATTAACTGCTATCTATTTTCTCTTTAGCATAGCTTATATATACACATTTATTTCTACTTATTTGAACATCAAATATGATCTTGTGTTAAAAACCAGCAGAATCACTGAGAGGATCAAATCCTAAATATTTGTAACATCACTAATATTTGCAGAAATAAAGAATAAGTTTAGTTGTTCAGTGAGATTTCAACATGTTTTCAGAGATTATTGAGCTTTTCTTATGTAACAATGGCTGCAGATTTTTTTATTTTATTTTTTTATTTTTTTATTTTATTTTTTGAAAACCTAACATCTAATACCTGCAACAATAGAAGCTGGCTTTTAAAATATTTTCAGCTTCTACAATAAAACAACAGAAGGAAAATTCTTTGTTCTTACCTGTTACATACAGTTTAGTTCCAGAGCCAAAGATGTCTCCCACAGTGAGATAGACTGCTACAAAAACCTGTCTGCTGTTGAACGTGTCAGCTGAGGTGAATGAGTCCAAATGAGGAAGCAGGATCATATTTCAGCTCCATGATGTGTTTCTCTAATGTTCATATCAACATGACTGTCTCTTCTTCTCTTTTCTTTAATGCACATGGATTCTTCATTAACTGATTCTGAATTTTTGATCCAGGTCAGCATTTGAGGTCTGGACTGAAACACCTGACATGAATAATGCAACTGTAATTTACAGGCTTCTGTTTAGTCTGCTTAAAATGTAGTTATTCATGGCAGTCAGTCAACTTTGTGTCAGCATTATATTGCTTGCTGTGTCTACACTCAATACTGGATGACATCATCCTTTTTGCTAAAGGATATAGTTATGCTGGATCAGGAGACCCCGAATCCTTCCTTAGTTATGCTGCAGTAGGCTTAGGCTGCTGAGGGATTCCCATGATGCACTGGACATTTCTCCTTCTCTCATCTCTTCTTCACTCACTATGTTTTATACAGCACTCTGCATTTTATAATAAATCCTTATTGATCTCTTGCTCTCTTCCACAGCGTTTCTTTAGCCTTGTTTACCTCCCTTCACTCCAGCCAGCTGTGACAGATGATGAATCCTCCCTGAGCCTGGTTTTGCTGGACGATTCTTCCTGCTGAAAGAGAGTTTTTCTTTCCCATTTCCCACAAAGTGTATGCTTGTAGGGTTTTGTGTGCTTAATACGGTTTTCTCTGTATTATTGTAGGGTTTTTAACTTACGGTATAAAACTTCATTGAGCAGACTGTTGTTGGGGTTTGGCGTTATATAAATAATAGGGGTGGGACTCAATTAAAAAAAATCAACTTAATTAGAGGCTTTGTAATTAATTAATCTTGATTAATCACATGTAATCGCACATGAAAATTTGCCCCAAAGCACTTTTTTTTTTATTTAAAAGGGTTTTAGTGCACAGCAAATTATAGACACATATAGACACTTTAATAGTGTTGAAATCAAATCCGACAGTGTTAATTTGGACATGCTGGATTTGCTGTGTGGGCGACAGAATGAAATAATAGTCATGCACATGAATATTATAACCCAAGCTCTTTCAATTTATGGGGAAAAAGCATTTAAACTGCATTAAAAAAATCCCTGGCCAAAGTTGGACAGACTTAAAATTCAAGTGTTATTTTAAGTACTTTATGTACATTTTCAAATGGTATTGTCTTTAAGTAATAATAATACAAATTTCAGCATAAAGTGCAGTTTTCTGTATAAGAGTAAAAAGGCAGAAACATAAACGGTTACTTGACCAGCTTCACCTTTAAACTCTGAGTAACCTTTGCCAACATTATTTTGTACATTAGGCTAAAACAGTGTGATCATTGAGCATTTTAGTGCAAAAACTAACAAACACATTGGACTCACAAGACCTCCATGCTTATTTACTCTCTCTCTACTAACATGTTCACATTTTCAGAGCAGCTCTGTTTTGATCCTATGTGACCTGTAAGTGAGAACAGTCTCTCACATGGGGCAGAAGTGGCAGGACAAATCAAATACTTGTGGGCCAGGACACACAGCTGTGGGTGGGTCGCTGCTCGACGGGTCAAACTGCGGTGTGCAGTCTGTCTCGCTGATGGTGGATTCTGCTCTGTACAAACTTACACAGGGCTTCCTCATCTGAATCTGTAGCACATTTTCCAACCCCCCTATCTTCTACCACTGATAGTGGTCTACAGTCCAGAGCAATACATTTTGTGAGAGAATTTGTAAGTTTGTCCGATGCTGACTTACTAATTTTGGTCCTGAAGCCAGTCATTTCATCAAGTTTGGGCTGCCGACATCTTTTTGTTGGTACTCTGACTGGGACTGCTACCACTAACAGCTCCCACAGTTTCTGTGCTCGCTGCAACGTGTTTTGCATTTAGATGGTACCGTATGGTTGAGGTGCTTTGGTGGCATCCAAAGTCCAGTTTGCACAAAACTGCACTTTTATCAAATTTCTTTTGAAATGAAACTTGCATCTTCCATTTTTGTAGTTTGTGCATCAGTGTAATTGGTTTACAGTACCAGAAAAGTGTGCATTGACAAAAGTTCCCCTTTGCTTGGAAAGTGCGATTAAATGCGTGTTTTTTAAACGTGTTATTTTTTCAAATTAATGAATGTCAATTAACGCATTAAAGTCCCATCTCTAATAAAGAACAATAATTGAACCTCTGTGTGCAAACAACCGGAGGGTCCAAAGTTTGTTTGTTTTTTGGATGTTTAATAGCCTGGTCTGTGTTTCCCTAACGAGCGTCAGTAATAAATAATAAATAACATAGATTTATACATCCAACTTTGTTTCTTGATTTTCTATTTTTTTCTGTTGGCAGCAAATAATTTTACCCCAAATTTATTTTCTACAAGCATTAATATCTGATTCTTAAACATGATACTTAAGATAAGAGATAAGATAAGATAAGATAAGACTTTATTGATCCCACAACGGGGAAATTTTTGCGTCACCTCAGCTCAGGTACAGATATATGAAGGAAATACAAAAATACAATTAAGTACAATCAATGAAAAAAAGTAAGATAATAAACTATATACAATGGTAGCATACACAGTATGTGATTATGGATATAATTGGAAATATGGAAGACATAAACTATATAGCTTGGAAGGTCATGGAGGGTCCATTATGCATGAAGTGGTGACCGTGGATGTTCACAATGTCCAGTGACTTATGACATCGTGATTGAGGAGTTATAGAGTCTAACTGCTGTTGGGATGAATGATCTGTGAAAGTGCTCCTTCCTGCATCGAGGGTGTTTCAGTCTCTGACAAAAGGAGCTGCTCAGCCCACTCACAGACTCATGCAGTGGGTGATGTGGGTTGTTCATGATGGATGTCAGCTTTACTAACATCCTCCCCTCACCAACCAACCTCCGCACCAGTTTGTCAATCCTGCTCCTGTCCCTGTCCGTGCATCCACTCCCCCAGCAGGCCACTGCATAGAAAATGGCAGATGCTACCACAGTGTCATAGAATGTCCTTAACAGAGTCCTGCAGACTCCGAAGGACCTCAGTCTCCTCAGCAGGTGGAGTGGACCCTGGCCCTTCTTATACAGGACGTCTGTATTTGTAGTCCAGTCCAGTTTCTTGTTCAATGACAGTGTCATCCACCCCAATTCCAGAATGGTAGGCGAACTGCAGGGGGTCCAACACTGAGCCCACCAGTGGCCGAAAGTGGTGCAGGATGAGCCTTTCCATGGTCTTCATCAGATGAGAAGTCAACAGGCCTGAAGTGGTTGGGCTCCCTGGGGTGTGCGATTTTTGGCACCGGAACCACACAGGAAGTCTTCCACAGTTCAGGAACCCTCTCCAGGCTCAGGCTCAGGTTGAAGATGTACAGGGCCACCTGACAGAGCTGGTCTGCACAGTCCCTGAGCAGTCTGGAGCAGATTCCATCCGGACCTGCTGCCTTCCTTGCCTTTGTCCTCTTGAGCTGATTTCTCACCTGATCAGCTGTGAAGTAGATGTGAGGCTAGGCTGGAGTGGGGGGTGGGGCTGGCTTTGTTGTGGATAAATGTGTGGATAGGGGTGAAGCAGGGTTGTGGTGATGCTGCACTGTACTTGCTGACCTCTTGATATGAGGTTTGTATGTAGACTGAGACTGAACAAAGTTTTTAAATCTAATTTTTGCTCTCAAGCTCTTTAACAGCACTGAGCCTGCATCTGAAAGAAGAAACAGTGAAAGTTGAGGGGCAGGTTATGTTTCATGATTAAGTTTAAAAGCAGGTGGAGGTGCTAGCATTGATTCTTTTATTTTATGTAAATGGGCAGAAGGGGGAAGTTTTAGTTTCAAGGACATGATGCCAGACTCTTTTACGTAAATATAGAAATGTGTGGTATCCACAAAAACTTCTGAATAAATCTTACAACTCATAGAAACTATTTTTAACCACCAAAAAGCTAAAATTAAAAAGTAAGAACTTTCAGCACTACTTCTTAGCCAACAGGCTTCAGTTTATCTCAGGATGGCTAAAACACACCCTCTTAGATGAACCTTGGCTAGATGTAGAACAAGCACTCTGCAATAATCTAGAGATTTCAGATCTACCATTTATCAGCTCAAACATCCAACGACATGAATGCTTTAAAAGCATCAACATCAGCTCTTCTCTGACAGCATGGTGGGAGTTTCTAAAATTGACGGCGTCTTCATTAATCCCATGCAAACGTACACCTATCTGGAACAACCCTGACATATTACAAAACAATAATATGATAAACTTTTCAGATTGGAGTGATAAAGGAATCAAATATTTAGAACATATACTAGAAGGAACAGAATTTATTTCATTTGACGGACTAGTTACACAATATGGGATCAACAAGAAAAGATTTTTAGAATATCAACAAATTAAATCCATAGTAAAAAAGAAATTTAAACCGGGTCAAGTTGAACTACAAACACCACCAAGTGTGGTTCAATTTCTTACTCTTAAACCCCCCAAATTACTATCCAAAATATACAGAATGCTTTCTAAAACAGATGAATCAATATCACTTCCTATTGCAAAATGGGAAGCGGATTTATCAGTTAACTTAGACCAAAACTTCTGGTCTCAGATTTGCTTAAAAACCTTTCATCTAATTAGAAATCCCAGTCTTCAATTAATTCAATACAAAATATTACATAGAGTGCACTATACAGGTCATCGGATGTTCAAGATGGGCTTTACGTCTACCAACAACTGCTCACACTGCCAAACCAATTCACCGGACAATTACATCCACGCTCTTTGGTTCTGTCCACCAGTGCAGAAGTTTTGGCGCGAGATATGTGAAGACTTATCGAAGTGTCTGAAATGTAACATTCCAACTTCCCCCTTAGTGTGTTTGTTGGGCAGCTTAGATAATGTCACTTCAGAAAAGAATATAGCCCATATGGTTTTCACTGCCCTATGCATAGCCAAGAAAACTGTCCTCATGAACTGGAAAAATAAAAATAATCTTAATTCTAACCAATATAGAAATTATCTATTAGATTACATTAGTCTTGATACAGCCTCTGCCACCACATCAGATCAATTGCTCTGGGCTCCTTTGATCAGCTCCATCACCTAGTGGGGGTGGGGGGTCATAGTTTGGTCCCGCCTTCACTGTTGTGATTGGTGTGGGGGTAGGGACAGGCTTAGGGCGTCGGGGGGTTCCCCGGAGGCATCTTCCTTGGGGGGCTCAACCCGGGGTAGCGGTCATGTCCGGTTAGGGGCTCTGTTGGCTCTCAGGTGACTGTTTCCTCGCGGCTGCGTGCAGCGGGGCTAGGGGAGGGTCTGTGCTGACGGACGTGGGTTACTGACCTGGTAGCCTGGCTGCCCCTGGGTGGGTCCGGGATGGGCGTGAGGTTCTGGGGGCGCTCCGTCTCTGGGCTGGGACCCGGACCGGGCCTCGGGGGCTTGGGTCCTGGTTGGTGTGTTGCCGGGGTTGTGGGCGGGTGGGTGCATGGGGGCCCAGCCCTGGAGCAGGGTGCCGCCGGTGCGTCGAGCCACCTGGGGGGCTCTTCAACTGGTGGGGGAGATTGTCACATCTTGCAGGAGCTTTCCTCTCTTCAGGAACTCTCTCTGCAGGAGGGGGAGACACAGGAGAGGTGGAGGAAGATCTCAGCCTGGGCGTTTATTGTCTTATGTAGTCTGGAAGATGAGTGGATGGTGGGGTGGGTGCAGTTTTCTCTGTGGTGGGGTCAGGTGGACTGTCCCGGGCTCTGTGGGGCCGGGCGGCGCTGCTGCACTGGCCCCGGTCTGGATGGGCCTGGGCCCCCTTTCCCTGGCGGGTCGCGGAGTGTGGGAGTGCCTACTGGGGTCAGCGGGGGAGCTGGCCCCAGGGAGGGGTCACTTGCCCCTCCCTTCCTTCCCTCCCCATCTCCAGCTGCCTCCCTCTTCCCGCTCCACCACAACCACCCACACATGCAGGGCCTTGGAGTAGGGGTATGTCACCAGGGTGCAGAGGAGGCTACCCCCCCCCCCCCCCCCCCCCCCCCCCCCTCTGTCCCCTTCTGGCTGCCTCTGCCTCAATTTTATCCCACAACTTCGACATTCACATTACTCACACTCTCATTACACATACATATAGGATCTTGGGGGTGGGCACGATACACGGAGTCCAAAGTACCATCAGGGTGTACACCCCACCCCTGGCATCGTTGCCCACCTCTCAATTTTAAATACACATAGACATTGAGGGCTAGCAGGAGGGACCATGCGCTTACCTGCTGCTCTCTGGCAGGTAGCTCCATGCCCTCCTGGGTTTTAAATGCACCTTAGAACACACATGCATCAACATTACAATGAGCGGGTGGAGGGAGGTTTGGAGTCTTCTCTCACCCCCGTTCTCTGCGACCTGCTGGAGCAGGGGGGCTAGGACTAGGAGGAGGAGTTGGCCGTCCGACTGCGGTCTGGAGTGTGGAGCCTTCCTGCTGCTGCGGAGTCGGGGCGGTCTGCCTCCCCGCACCGCAGGGAAAAGGGAAACACCACCTGGGTCTGGGTGCAGTTCCCCCCTCCAGGGGCGGGGGCACCTAGACCCGGTTTGTAGAGTACGCTTGGGGAGTGTGATCGTGTGTACAACGTCTCTTTATGTCTGTCTCCACGTTGGTTGAGTGTGGAGTAAGTGCATATGAGAGCATGAGGGTGGGAATGGATGTTTGTATCTGTGTGTGCCTGTATGTCTGTGTCTATATGTCAGGTTGGGTGTCAGGCGCCACCTCTCTGGGGACATCTCAGGCCCTCCAAGGTTTGGAGGCCTATCTCCACCCACCACCACTTCCCCTGCCAGTGGCGGACCCCCTCAGACATCGGTGCGTTGGTGGTTCTTTGTGTCCGGGGATGGGCGTCCAGGTACACACCGGCTCACTCCTTGGCGGCCACTTATCGGGGCCTGGAGCCTGGGGCTCGCTCGGGCCACTTCGGAGGTGGGGTGCCCCCGGCCTCTCGGCCTGGGGCTCGGTCACTCAGGCGCAGCTGGCTGCCGGCGGAGCTCACGGGCGCGTCACTGCAACTCCCCCTGGCTTCTGCTCCGCGGCTGCTGAGTGAGCCCTCATCTGGGACTCTCCTCAGCTCTTTCTGGGACAGTGGCGCAGCTGCCCCTCTGTTGGTCTTCCTTGGTCTCTTGTGTTCTGGGGGCCTCTGGATGTCTGGAGTTTTGATCTCCTCCACACCTGCTTCACGCCCTGGAGGACGGGGCTGTGGCCCCCCCACACCCTCTAGCAGATCATTACATGAAGGAACCTTTTAAAAAAACAAAAAACAAGCGCGTCCATGCTCACAGGTGTACACACGGGTGATCACACCCACAAACTACACCCTTTTTGGCTCCTACCTCAAAGCACACTGTGTTCTGTTGATCTTATGTGCTGCACAATAATGTTTAACATTTAGTATTTACTGTCATATTCCCATATATCATTGTGATGTTGTTTATTCTATTACTCTTGTTCTCTTCTGCTTGTTTTCTTTTTTCTTTCTCAGCAGGTGATCCAGGTGATTGATATATGCATTTTTTTTTCTCTGCCCGTTCTGTTGGTTTTTGTCTTTTGCCCTTCTCCCCCGTCCCTCTTCTCAGCTGTTTCTCTTTCCCTCTTTCTTTCTCCCCTTCTTTCCCCCAGTCAAGTCTGTCCCATATTCAGTAAGTGAAAATAAAATAAACAATAAAAGGTGAATCAAATGGACCATTATGGCAAGGCTGGGATGGTCAGTTTGGTAAAGTAAATCCGTTGGGCATCTTTCTTTGCCTTTAGACAACAATTCTGATGGCAAAAGAGCCAAACGGGACAGGCCAAAAAAAAAAAAAAAAAAAAAAAAGTAAGAACAACAAATTAAAAGAGCAGGTCAGTAAATCCCACAAACGATGTAAACACAAAGCACAGAATCCCCTGTTCACCCGACGGCATGTAAACAGACAAACAAGGCCTTTGTTGAAGGCTGACATCTCACAGATTCCAACACTGAGAGCTTCTTCATCCTCTGACAGAAATTCACTGAACCAGCAGAAAAATAAGACCTAAATTATGCTTCATGTCTGAAAACCTCAGCATGAATTCTGTCTCATGTTTGCTCAGGTGAGACTCTTGGTTCCAACTTTTAGGCGACTCACCTCCCAATCATAATGTCATGCATGCAGTGCCTTGTAATTATTATTAATGGAATATGCTGATTGTGAATGCAATCAACCCTTTTCATGTTTGCACATCTCAGCTGAATTAGACAAACATTACAATTCCATGAGTGGAGAATAGATTTGTAGTGGCAGGCATCCTGTTCAGCCGTGGTTGGAGTGATTCCTGATATCATTCATATCAATATTCTCTGTTCACAATGTTCACTGGCATTTTTAGAAATGTGCTACTGGAAAGCAATTCATCAATAAAAACATGAAAAACTTTATAAAAATTATTATCATTATTCCTGTTTTTGTACAACCTCTCTGTCCTCTCTTTCTCCATCCTCCTCACTCAACTACAAACTAGAAAATAACAAATATATAATCTCATCGTAATTATTATAGCAGCAGGTCGGGGATCCACAACTGATAGCAGTACAAAACACTCTTTAGTTATGTGAACTCTTCATAAACTTTATCCTTTTTGGTGAATTTAACCACATGTCCTCGCTTACTTTTTCTTTTTGCTCTCTTTGCTGTCTTCATCCTGCTCTCGCCCTCTCTGTCCTCCTCTCTAAGTCTTTGTGGCAACAAAGTTAAACTTTACACTGAATAAAGACATAAATCGGAATACAGGCTGCTACTGACAGACAGGTAACTTCACTTTGACTTGCTGTCACTTGTATGCAGCTGTGCTGTAAACAAACACTAAAGCTCAAATTGACCAGAACAGAAGAGAAATCTTTAACAAACTATAATAAAGTACATCAGTTCCTTCACTGGTAACCAGCAGCAGATGTGTGGATCAGAAGGTTAAAACTAGCCACTACTACAATATTTACAGAACAAATAAAAGTAAGCAGACACTTTATAAGTCACAGCAAAGTCCCCACATCATCACAACAGTTTGACCACTTCAGTTAAACTGTGTTTTAAATCAAAATGACTGATTAGTGTCATGAAATTACTGATCTGATTATTCAGTTATTCAGGAAACAGCATCTCCTGAATAACTCCATCTCCCACAATGCATCAGAGCATAAGGCTTTGGAGTTGACGTCGTGCCGCAATGCATTGTGGGAGCGCAGCGCCATTTTCGGGGGTCTACGAATCAAAACAAACACACTGTGTTGGAACAACGACTCCAAGAAAGATGCTTAAAAGCAGCTCAAAAGAGAATGAACTGTATAGAGACCGATTTCATCCAGAGGCGAAGCGGCGGTACTTGCAGAAAATAGCGTGCATTGGAAATGTGGACCCGTATGAAATACGGCCGTGGAGTAGAAACCCTGAAGACCGTAGCCTGACATATTTTCGTGCCTTGTCTGTGGAGTCAGCGCGTACAAGTCGTCATTCAAACAAAGGTAAGTCAGCTCGAGTACTGCGAGTGAAATGCGTTTGATTTCCCTGCAAACATTCAGATTAGTGCAGCATAAATTCATTCATGAGGGGAAATTACAGTGAGAACATGTGGAGGCTGTTAGGTGGATAACATAGTGAGTTCAGTGCATTGATGAGACACTGTCCTAAAGGATTGTTATTCTTTATGGTTAAAGAAATTGCACTAATTTATTCATATTTATTATAAATAATCCTAATTATGCATCTTGCTTCCATGTTTGTATCCTGTGTCACTAAACGGACTATTTTCTTCCCAGTTACACAGACTTGATTGGATGATGGCGAGTGTGATATTGAATTCATTGAATTAAAAACTGACTTGACTGAAATCTGACATAAGACAACATTAAGACAAATGTTTTACAAGACTCATATACAGTTGTTAGATTTGTATTGTTGATTGTCATTTATGCTTAGAAATATTTACTTATATATGCTTAGAGTTTTGTAATTAGTTGTAGATTGGTAGAGGTTTTGATCCTTGATAGTCTGCAAACTTTGTGTGTATTAGACAGCACTTTGGGAGCATGAGAGGTCATACCGTGTCTTATTGTTTTATGGTAGGATTAACGTAGTTGCGTCTGTTCTAGTCTAAGTGCTCTTTGTTTAGATGAACTGCAGGACTTCCTCACCGTGTTATCTAGGATGAACCATCTAGGGTGAGGGGGAGGCTACCCTCTTCCTGACCAAGGATGTTTGACCCTTTGATCAGCAGTCCACACACACACACACACACACACACACACACACACACACACACACACACACACACACACACAGACACAGGCAAGGTACTCTTTGTGTGTATGTAGACATCATATGTTAATGAACTTATGCATATTCATGTAACCTCAATAAAAGAACAGTGGTACGGGAGAACGGACGAGAGCAACTGGGGTCAAGCGAAGGAACGGTGCCTGTCCGGTTCTCTCCCGTGCACGAGAAACATGAAGAAGCTTGCCTACTTGTGTCTTGCTTTGCTGTGTAATTATATTGTCTTTAACGTTCCAGCGGATGGGTTCAAGCTACAAACCTATCAACAGTCATGATTCTTTGGAGAAATATATTAATAGTAATATAATAAATATAATATTAAAATATGCTGAGGGCTCTTTTGAATTCTAAAGTTGAACTGTAAACACTTTAAGGAAGCAAGAAAGATTAAATGGGACTTGGACTTGAACACTAAAAAACAAAACTGTCACATGAAGCTGTGTTTTGTTTTCAAGCTTATTGGCCAAAGTTAACAAACAATACTCATTTTAGCATGCTAACATAATTGCTAAAATTAAATAATCTTAATTATTAGAGCAGTAAACCAACATGGAGCTCAGTATGTTTGTGACTCTGAGATGGAGGTGAAACATGTGAAGCTGGGCTGTGGTTTACTGCTCTCTTCCTGTCACAGACACTGTTTGACATCTGTTCATCTGTTGGTTTTTGTTCAGGCTGCAGGGATCATTTCTCACTGTGGGGAGCAGACACCCAACAGGAGCAGTAGTAGGTGGCTGAATGATCGCGTTTAACTTTCTCTATCTGTAGTTTACAACCATTTTGCTTATCTCCAACTGAGAAATCATCTTTCTGAGGATGACCATAACGTGAAGCAACTCTACAATCGTTTGTATCAATACGCAGAATCACTCTGAATGTTTCTATTTTCTGGTACCAACGTATATAACTATTACTACACTGTTCAGTCCCTCCACAGCTGAAGGAGACACTTTGTCCAACTCTCCTGGTCAATGTTAAATCCTCCTGAATCAGCTGTTCTGCTGCCATGGTAACCAGTGCTGTAGAGACAGACAGATAGATGAAGGTTAGTGTGACAGTGTTTGTTACAGGTTGACTTTGTTGGCTCCTGATTGGCTGGAAACACTCACCTGAACACAGACAGCACAGAGCAGCAGCTGGGAGGAAAAGCATTTTGTGCAGTGGTGTTTCCTCTGGTGAACCTGGGGAGAAGTGGCGCTCTGATGCAGCTGAGGCCAAACAAGGACGAGCTGTGAGATCAGACGAGGGCCACGTGGTTTCTAACAGGTCCTCAAAGCTCCCATCAGCCCCTGCGGCCCACAGATAAGACTGCTGCTGCTGATTGACAGCTCAGCTGAAGCTGCTGTGGTTTCATCGTCTTCATTTCAATCTGACAGCAGATCCAAAAATCTGGGTCACATGATGCACAAACACTCAGAAACATTCATGTTGCTGTGAATTTACTAACACACACTGTTATCTGTGGTTTAACAGCTGTGATGAAAACACTAAATATACAAACTAAATATAACTGAACTATAAATAAAAATACAAATATTAAACATTATTATGCTGTAAAAACATTTAAAAGTAAAGAAAACATTGTAAATAAAATAGATTTAACAATATTTACAATGAAATCTTATTTTTAACAAACACATGTGGTTCTGTTGTGTGTTTAAATATGTGCACACTGTGGTTCTGTTGTGTGTTTAAATATGTGCACACTGTGGTTCTGTTGTGTGTTTAAATATGTGCACACTGTGGTTCTGTTGTGTGTTTAAATATGTGCACACTGTGGTTCTGTTGTGTGTTTAAATATGTGCACACTGTGGTTCTTTCCCACATCTTCTAATGTGTTTTGTTCCAAGTTGGTTTCAGACTGAAGGATTCATTAAAGCCTTTTTAAGAATCATTAAAATGATGATCATCAATTCTAATATCTATAAACAGTAATAAAAACAGGGCTGTGTTTCACGTCAGCTTCATTTATTTGTAGCCATGGTTAGATTTCATCTGCAGCAGGCAGTCATCCACCTTTACACACACATTTACACAACAGTACAAAAGTACTTTTTGATTCCTGAAAGAGAAATAAGACAAATGTTGCCTTTGTATCATCTCTGATATGGAAGGGATCATTTGAAGATGTGAGTGAAGGACACAAATATTTGGATCTGGTGTTGTTCTACATTTTAGGACTAAAAGACAGAAGGAAGAAAGTGAAAGTGACTGTGCGAGGCGTTGAAGTCATGAAGTCAAGTGGAGGCCGCTGACTGCTGTTACTTTCTGCTGTACAGGTTCAACAGGGACTCACAGTCAGCCTGCTAGAACATTTGGATGAAGAGAAAAAGGAGGAAAAAGACTTTGAGGGACAAATCCAATAAGATCAGCATGTTTTGAATGTGGGAATACAACAGTTTCCTCCACCATGACACACACTGGAGCCTCTTTTTGCTCACAGCTTCACTGTTTGTCTCAAAGTTCAGTTTGGAGGCCAAAATTGTTGCAACACATTTGTAAGTTTGCACTAATTTCACTGTGTGACCCTTAATGGATGTAATCAAAGAATCAGTCAGTGAAATATGAAGCTGTGCTGTAAGTTTGGAGGAGAAAAGTGTCTGAGTGACTTTAATGAGGTGAACACATGAATACAGAGCACTGACTGACACGTACACACTCCTTTAATGAGTCGCACACATTTTTGTGACTTCATGAAATGTCAAAAATGACACAACACACAACAAGCTGCGAGCACATTATTGTGTGTTTGCTGTTTGTGTGCTTTGTTTGCTGTTATGATAGCAGGCATACAGCCATGTTCTCAATGTCTCAGCTATCATTGATTATTGCTGCTCTTCCTCTTCTATTAGGCACTTCAACTCAATGAATGACACACAGAAAGATTTCATGACTGTGTTCTTCACAATAAGGAGAATATGTTATCTGCATCTGAATGACTCATGTTGCCTTGTTTCTACTTTGTTTGCATATTTCTGCTTGTTGGAAAGGATTTTCTGAATCATTCAGTAGTTTTTGTAATAATAACGACATTTAGCAAGACTTCAAAATGATTCTCCAACATTTGCTGTTCAGACTTGATCTGTTCTTACGTGTGTGATATCCAGAATGAAAAACTCAGCTCAGGTAATAAAATGGGAGCTGAGCAGACTGCAGGGGCTTCATGGTCTCTCCTTTGAGTCCATTAAAGTTCATTTGTCAGCTGTGAGTTGAGGATTTGAGCTGTTTCTCTCACAGGTGAAGAACACAGATCCTTCCTGGAATCATTCTTGAAGCAGAGTTCCTGCTTGTAACTGTCATTGTGTTATTAAAGTGAAAGCCACAGCTAACGGTGTGGAGGCTGCAGAGCAGAAACCCACACAGCCCGTCTGCTGCAGGAGAGCAAGTTTGGATACAGTCAGTTTGTGCTTCACTCACACGGGTTGTTGTTGATCACACAATGAAAGTAGAATCAAACTCTTCATCTTCAAATCTTTATTGTTCACACAAACACAACTACACTGTTTGACATTTGAAAATCAAACAAAAACTTGTGATAAAAATATTCCTGATGGTTTTTGTTACTACAATAAAAGTCACAATAAGCACAAAAAGAATTCTAACTCAGAGCAACAATACATGTAAAGATGTATTTATTTCAGACGATCTTCTAACTGTTGAAGAAAAAGGCAAAATAAGCTCAACACATCATAACTAACATTTGTGATCAAAGTGATGAATGAGATGAATTGATGAGATGTGATGGTGAGAAAAGGCGAGCAGGAAACAGTCAGTCAGCATGTGTGCAGTTGGTGGACGCTCCCTTGTTTGTGAGCATCATCAGCAGAGAGAGTCCACAGCAGTACACCAGACTCTTCACTATCAGCACTGTGTACAGCAGGCAGAGCAGCTTCACCCTGCACTGAGACTGGAAGGACACTGAAGGACAGACAGACACAAAGAGACAGACAGACAGTCGGGTTATTCCTCTCAGATCAAGGAGAAAAAGTCCAAATAGAAACAGTCACAGCTTCTTCTTCAAGTGGATGAATTGATGTAGTGTTTGTGTCCACTTGGGGGCAGAAGAACTCCACAAGCAGCTAACAAACTGATCTCTGACATATTATGGTCTGTCTGCTGTTTGGTGCTGAGCAGCTAGTGTACAGTGGCTTTATCAGAGCTTGTTGGATGAAGATTTGATCAATTAGTGCAACTTTAAGAGCCTAAACTTGTTCCAGCTGCCTCATTGGACATTGGAGCTGTCCATGCAGAGAGGCAGCAGGTGATCTTACAGTCAGCTGGCTGCAGAGCTGGCAGGTCTGCTGGCTCTCTCTCTGGAGGACAGGAGGCTGCTGGAGCTGGAAGCTCTGAAACAGAAAAGGAGTCAAATGTTTGGAGCTGCAGTGAGAAATGTCAGTCCTCTGCTGCTCTGCTCTCTTTGACAGCATCTCCACATGAAGCTGAATCACTGCTGAACACAGTCACCAAGCCTTCATTACCTTGTTGTGTTCGGGCCTCCACTGTGCCCCCCTCGTGCTTCACCCAGCAGCTGTATTTATATGTGTCAGAATGGCTCCCATCAACCATCCTGATGGCAATGGTGCGTCCCGCCTCTCTGAGCTCCAGCTGCTCTCCCTCAGCAGGGGGCAGCTCCTCCGCTTCTCCGCCGTTCTTCTTCTGTCTTTTCCAGGAGAACTGGACCAGAGGAGGAAACATGGCTGAGGCCACACACAGCAGGGAGCTGTTCCCCTCCAGGTGGGCTCTGGATGCTGCTGGGTACACGCTCACCACGGGCTTCACTACCTGCTCATCTGAAGTTTGACAGCAGCAACAAGCAGCACAGACACACATTCACACAGTCAGCAGCAGCTTCCAGCACTGCACTGCATTCAGTCTGATCCTGGAAACTACATGGACTCTGATCACTAAACTACTCATCAGCACAAAGTTCACTACATACACTGGATTCAGCTTCATATCAAACACAGTCATCACCTCATGTCATCATGGCTCACATGAGGAACACTCAGCATGGTTTTACATCATGAAATAAAATGTATTTCTTCTCTTTTATTTTCTTGATATTATTTCAAAATATGACTCACACATGTAAATGTATATAGATATTTGTTTTTATACAATTTAAATTTGATTTCCCATCTAAAAAAAAAAAAATTCTAACAGAAATTTGTTTTTTTCCAAAAATAAATTATTTCTTTCACAACATAATTTCAACAATGAAATTTACATTTTTGCATCGGAGTTTTTAAACATTTGTTATATAGATTTCACAATTCTTGTATTTTATACTCCAACAATTGCAACAGCAGCACATCTATTGTTTATTTTATTATATGCTTTAAATGTGTGAATGAATTGTTACACACATTTAAATGTAATTAATCAGACACTTAAATGAAAATTAAATACCTTTTTTAAATAATATAAATTAATTATCATACTTTACATCATATATTGTATGTGAGAAACAGTTTGGCAAAATGTTATTTACCTGTACATATTTTTTCAAAGAAGCAGTTACTGGTAACATTTTTCTTGTCTTTTGAAATTTAGTCTCACACATCAAACAAATCTGACTCGTAACAATTTCATTCTAATTTTTGTTATCACATTTTTTAATCACACCATTAACTGCTATCTATTTTCTCTTTAGCATAGCTTATATATACACATTTATTTCTACTTATTTGAACATCAAATATGATCTTGTGTTAAAAACCAGCAGAATCACTGAGAGGATCAAATCCTAAATATTTGTAACATCACTAATATTTGCAGAAATAAAGAATAAGTTTAGTTGTTCAGTGAGATTTCAACATGTTTTCAGAGATTATTGAGCTTTTCTTATGTAACAATGGCTGCAGATTTTTTTATTTTATTTTTTTATTTTTTTATTTTATTTTTTGAAAACCTAACATCTAATACCTGCAACAATAGAAGCTGGCTTTTAAAATATTTTCAGCTTCTACAATAAAACAACAGAAGGAAAATTCTTTGTTCTTACCTGTTACATACAGTTTAGTTCCAGAGCCAAAGATGTCTCCCACAGTGAGATAGACTGCTACAAAAACCTGTCTGCTGTTGAACGTGTCAGCTGAGGTGAATGAGTCCAAATGAGGAAGCAGGATCATATTTCAGCTCCATGATGTGTTTCTCTAATGTTCATATCAACATGACTGTCTCTTCTTCTCTTTTCTTTAATGCACATGGATTCTTCATTAACTGATTCTGAATTTTTGATCCAGGTCAGCATTTGAGGTCTGGACTGAAACACCTGACATGAATAATGCAACTGTAATTTACAGGCTTCTGTTTAGTCTGCTTAAAATGTAGTTATTCATGGCAGTCAGTCAACTTTGTGTCAGCATTATATTGCTTGCTGTGTCTACACTCAATACTGGATGACATCATCCTTTTTGCTAAAGGATATAGTTATGCTGGATCAGGAGACCCCGAATCCTTCCTTAGTTATGCTGCAGTAGGCTTAGGCTGCTGAGGGATTCCCATGATGCACTGGACATTTCTCCTTCTCTCATCTCTTCTTCACTCACTATGTTTTATACAGCACTCTGCATTTTATAATAAATCCTTATTGATCTCTTGCTCTCTTCCACAGCGTTTCTTTAGCCTTGTTTACCTCCCTTCACTCCAGCCAGCTGTGACAGATGATGAATCCTCCCTGAGCCTGGTTTTGCTGGACGATTCTTCCTGCTGAAAGAGAGTTTTTCTTTCCCATTTCCCACAAAGTGTATGCTTGTAGGGTTTTGTGTGCTTAATACGGTTTTCTCTGTATTATTGTAGGGTTTTTAACTTACGGTATAAAACTTCATTGAGCAGACTGTTGTTGGGGTTTGGCGTTATATAAATAATAGGGGTGGGACTCAATTAAAAAAAATCAACTTAATTAGAGGCTTTGTAATTAATTAATCTTGATTAATCACATGTAATCGCACATGAAAATTTGCCCCAAAGCACTTTTTTTTTTATTTAAAAGGGTTTTAGTGCACAGCAAATTATAGACACATATAGACACTTTAATAGTGTTGAAATCAAATCCGACAGTGTTAATTTGGACATGCTGGATTTGCTGTGTGGGCGACAGAATGAAATAATAGTCATGCACATGAATATTATAACCCAAGCTCTTTCAATTTATGGGGAAAAAGCATTTAAACTGCATTAAAAAAATCCCTGGCCAAAGTTGGACAGACTTAAAATTCAAGTGTTATTTTAAGTACTTTATGTACATTTTCAAATGGTATTGTCTTTAAGTAATAATAATACAAATTTCAGCATAAAGTGCAGTTTTCTGTATAAGAGTAAAAAGGCAGAAACATAAACGGTTACTTGACCAGCTTCACCTTTAAACTCTGAGTAACCTTTGCCAACATTATTTTGTACATTAGGCTAAAACAGTGTGATCATTGAGCATTTTAGTGCAAAAACTAACAAACACATTGGACTCACAAGACCTCCATGCTTATTTACTCTCTCTCTACTAACATGTTCACATTTTCAGAGCAGCTCTGTTTTGATCCTATGTGACCTGTAAGTGAGAACAGTCTCTCACATGGGGCAGAAGTGGCAGGACAAATCAAATACTTGTGGGCCAGGACACACAGCTGTGGGTGGGTCGCTGCTCGACGGGTCAAACTGCGGTGTGCAGTCTGTCTCGCTGATGGTGGATTCTGCTCTGTACAAACTTACACAGGGCTTCCTCATCTGAATCTGTAGCACATTTTCCAACCCCCCTATCTTCTACCACTGATAGTGGTCTACAGTCCAGAGCAATACATTTTGTGAGAGAATTTGTAAGTTTGTCCGATGCTGACTTACTAATTTTGGTCCTGAAGCCAGTCATTTCATCAAGTTTGGGCTGCCGACATCTTTTTGTTGGTACTCTGACTGGGACTGCTACCACTAACAGCTCCCACAGTTTCTGTGCTCGCTGCAACGTGTTTTGCATTTAGATGGTACCGTATGGTTGAGGTGCTTTGGTGGCATCCAAAGTCCAGTTTGCACAAAACTGCACTTTTATCAAATTTCTTTTGAAATGAAACTTGCATCTTCCATTTTTGTAGTTTGTGCATCAGTGTAATTGGTTTACAGTACCAGAAAAGTGTGCATTGACAAAAGTTCCCCTTTGCTTGGAAAGTGCGATTAAATGCGTGTTTTTTAAACGTGTTATTTTTTCAAATTAATGAATGTCAATTAACGCATTAAAGTCCCATCTCTAATAAAGAACAATAATTGAACCTCTGTGTGCAAACAACCGGAGGGTCCAAAGTTTGTTTGTTTTTTGGATGTTTAATAGCCTGGTCTGTGTTTCCCTAACGAGCGTCAGTAATAAATAATAAATAACATAGATTTATACATCCAACTTTGTTTCTTGATTTTCTATTTTTTTCTGTTGGCAGCAAATAATTTTACCCCAAATTTATTTTCTACAAGCATTAATATCTGATTCTTAAACATGATACTTAAGATAAGAGATAAGATAAGATAAGATAAGACTTTATTGATCCCACAACGGGGAAATTTTTGCGTCACCTCAGCTCAGGTACAGATATATGAAGGAAATACAAAAATACAATTAAGTACAATCAATGAAAAAAAGTAAGATAATAAACTATATACAATGGTAGCATACACAGTATGTGATTATGGATATAATTGGAAATATGGAAGACATAAACTATATAGCTTGGAAGGTCATGGAGGGTCCATTATGCATGAAGTGGTGACCGTGGATGTTCACAATGTCCAGTGACTTATGACATCGTGATTGAGGAGTTATAGAGTCTAACTGCTGTTGGGATGAATGATCTGTGAAAGTGCTCCTTCCTGCATCGAGGGTGTTTCAGTCTCTGACAAAAGGAGCTGCTCAGCCCACTCACAGACTCATGCAGTGGGTGATGTGGGTTGTTCATGATGGATGTCAGCTTTACTAACATCCTCCCCTCACCAACCAACCTCCGCACCAGTTTGTCAATCCTGCTCCTGTCCCTGTCCGTGCATCCACTCCCCCAGCAGGCCACTGCATAGAAAATGGCAGATGCTACCACAGTGTCATAGAATGTCCTTAACAGAGTCCTGCAGACTCCGAAGGACCTCAGTCTCCTCAGCAGGTGGAGTGGACCCTGGCCCTTCTTATACAGGACGTCTGTATTTGTAGTCCAGTCCAGTTTCTTGTTCAATGACAGTGTCATCCACCCCAATTCCAGAATGGTAGGCGAACTGCAGGGGGTCCAACACTGAGCCCACCAGTGGCCGAAAGTGGTGCAGGATGAGCCTTTCCATGGTCTTCATCAGATGAGAAGTCAACAGGCCTGAAGTGGTTGGGCTCCCTGGGGTGTGCGATTTTTGGCACCGGAACCACACAGGAAGTCTTCCACAGTTCAGGAACCCTCTCCAGGCTCAGGCTCAGGTTGAAGATGTACAGGGCCACCTGACAGAGCTGGTCTGCACAGTCCCTGAGCAGTCTGGAGCAGATTCCATCCGGACCTGCTGCCTTCCTTGCCTTTGTCCTCTTGAGCTGATTTCTCACCTGATCAGCTGTGAAGTAGATGTGAGGCTAGGCTGGAGTGGGGGGTGGGGCTGGCTTTGTTGTGGATAAATGTGTGGATAGGGGTGAAGCAGGGTTGTGGTGATGCTGCACTGTACTTGCTGACCTCTTGATATGAGGTTTGTATGTAGACTGAGACTGAACAAAGTTTTTAAATCTAATTTTTGCTCTCAAGCTCTTTAACAGCACTGAGCCTGCATCTGAAAGAAGAAACAGTGAAAGTTGAGGGGCAGGTTATGTTTCATGATTAAGTTTAAAAGCAGGTGGAGGTGCTAGCATTGATTCTTTTATTTTATGTAAATGGGCAGAAGGGGGAAGTTTTAGTTTCAAGGACATGATGCCAGACTCTTTTACGTAAATATAGAAATGTGTGGTATCCACAAAAACTTCTGAATAAATCTTACAACTCATAGAAACTATTTTTAACCACCAAAAAGCTAAAATTAAAAAGTAAGAACTTTCAGCACTACTTCTTAGCCAACAGGCTTCAGTTTATCTCAGGATGGCTAAAACACACCCTCTTAGATGAACCTTGGCTAGATGTAGAACAAGCACTCTGCAATAATCTAGAGATTTCAGATCTACCATTTATCAGCTCAAACATCCAACGACATGAATGCTTTAAAAGCATCAACATCAGCTCTTCTCTGACAGCATGGTGGGAGTTTCTAAAATTGACGGCGTCTTCATTAATCCCATGCAAACGTACACCTATCTGGAACAACCCTGACATATTACAAAACAATAATATGATAAACTTTTCAGATTGGAGTGATAAAGGAATCAAATATTTAGAACATATACTAGAAGGAACAGAATTTATTTCATTTGACGGACTAGTTACACAATATGGGATCAACAAGAAAAGATTTTTAGAATATCAACAAATTAAATCCATAGTAAAAAAGAAATTTAAACCGGGTCAAGTTGAACTACAAACACCACCAAGTGTGGTTCAATTTCTTACTCTTAAACCCCCCAAATTACTATCCAAAATATACAGAATGCTTTCTAAAACAGATGAATCAATATCACTTCCTATTGCAAAATGGGAAGCGGATTT
The DNA here is from genome assembly GCF_057381915.1 of Diplotaxodon limnothrissa. Lineage (NCBI taxonomy): Eukaryota > Metazoa > Chordata > Actinopteri > Cichliformes > Cichlidae > Diplotaxodon > Diplotaxodon limnothrissa. The sequence goes on from NC_140613.1 coordinate 2,254,980, forward strand.
ATCAGTTAACTTAGACCAAAACTTCTGGTCTCAGATTTGCTTAAAAACCTTTCATCTAATTAGAAATCCCAGTCTTCAATTAATTCAATACAAAATATTACATAGAGTGCACTATACAGGTCATCGGATGTTCAAGATGGGCTTTACGTCTACCAACAACTGCTCACACTGCCAAACCAATTCACCGGACAATTACATCCACGCTCTTTGGTTCTGTCCACCAGTGCAGAAGTTTTGGCGCGAGATATGTGAAGACTTATCGAAGTGTCTGAAATGTAACATTCCAACTTCCCCCTTAGTGTGTTTGTTGGGCAGCTTAGATAATGTCACTTCAGAAAAGAATATAGCCCATATGGTTTTCACTGCCCTATGCATAGCCAAGAAAACAGTCCTCATGAACTGGAAAAATAAAAATAATCTTAATTCTAACCAATATAGAAATTATCTATTAGATTACATTAGTCTTGATACAGCCTCTGCCACCACATCAGATCAATTGCTCTGGGCTCCTTTGATCAGCTCCATCACCTAGTGGGGGTGGGGGGTCATAGTTTGGTCCCGCCTTCACTGTTGTGATTGGTGTGGGGGTAGGGACAGGCTTAGGGCGTCGGGGGGTTCCCCGGAGGCATCTTCCTTGGGGGGCTCAACCCGGGGTAGCGGTCATGTCCGGTTAGGGGCTCTGTTGGCTCTCAGGTGACTGTTTCCTCGCGGCTGCGTGCAGCGGGGCTAGGGGAGGGTCTGTGCTGACGGACGTGGGTTACTGACCTGGTAGCCTGGCTGCCCCTGGGTGGGTCCGGGATGGGCGTGAGGTTCTGGGGGCGCTCCGTCTCTGGGCTGGGACCCGGACCGGGCCTCGGGGGCTTGGGTCCTGGTTGGTGTGTTGCCGGGGTTGTGGGCGGGTGGGTGCATGGGGGCCCAGCCCTGGAGCAGGGTGCCGCCGGTGCGTCGAGCCACCTGGGGGGCTCTTCAACTGGTGGGGGAGATTGTCACATCTTGCAGGAGCTTTCCTCTCTTCAGGAACTCTCTCTGCAGGAGGGGGAGACACAGGAGAGGTGGAGGAAGATCTCAGCCTGGGCGTTTATTGTCTTATGTAGTCTGGAAGATGAGTGGATGGTGGGGTGGGTGCAGTTTTCTCTGTGGTGGGGTCAGGTGGACTGTCCCGGGCTCTGTGGGGCCGGGCGGCGCTGCTGCACTGGCCCCGGTCTGGATGGGCCTGGGCCCCCTTTCCCTGGCGGGTCGCGGAGTGTGGGAGTGCCTACTGGGGTCAGCGGGGGAGCTGGCCCCAGGGAGGGGTCACTTGCCCCTCCCTTCCTTCCCTCCCCATCTCCAGCTGCCTCCCTCTTCCCGCTCCACCACAACCACCCACACATGCAGGGCCTTGGAGTAGGGGTATGTCACCAGGGTGCAGAGGAGGCTACCCCCCCCCCCCCCCCCCCCCCCCCCCTCTGTCCCCTTCTGGCTGCCTCTGCCTCAATTTTATCCCACAACTTCGACATTCACATTATTCACACTCTCATTACACATACATATAGGATCTTGGGGGTGGGCACGATACACGGAGTCCAAAGTACCATCAGGGTGTACACCCCACCCCTGGCATCGTTGCCCACCTCTCAATTTTAAATACACATAGACATTGAGGGCTAGCAGGAGGGACCATGCGCTTACCTGCTGCTCTCTGGCAGGTAGCTCCATGCCCTCCTGGGTTTTAAATGCACCTTAGAACACACATGCATCAACATTACAATGAGCGGGTGGAGGGAGGTTTGGAGTCTTCTCTCACCCCCGTTCTCTGCGACCTGCTGGAGCAGGGGGGCTAGGACTAGGAGGAGGAGTTGGCCGTCCGACTGCGGTCTGGAGTGTGGAGCCTTCCTGCTGCTGCGGAGTCGGGGCGGTCTGCCTCCCCGCACCGCAGGGAAAAGGGAAACACCACCTGGGTCTGGGTGCAGTTCCCCCCTCCAGGGGCGGGGGCACCTAGACCCGGTTTGTAGAGTACGCTTGGGGAGTGTGATCGTGTGTACAACGTCTCTTTATGTCTGTCTCCACGTTGGTTGAGTGTGGAGTAAGTGCATATGAGAGCATGAGGGTGGGAATGGATGTTTGTATCTGTGTGTGCCTGTATGTCTGTGTCTATATGTCAGGTTGGGTGTCAGGCGCCACCTCTCTGGGGACATCTCAGGCCCTCCAAGGTTTGGAGGCCTATCTCCACCCACCACCACTTCCCCTGCCAGTGGCGGACCCCCTCAGACATCGGTGCGTTGGTGGTTCTTTGTGTCCGGGGATGGGCGTCCAGGTACACACCGGCTCACTCCTTGGCGGCCACTTATCGGGGCCTGGAGCCTGGGGCTCGCTCGGGCCACTTCGGAGGTGGGGTGCCCCCGGCCTCTCGGCCTGGGGCTCGGTCACTCAGGCGCAGCTGGCTGCCGGCGGAGCTCACGGGCGCGTCACTGCAACTCCCCCTGGCTTCTGCTCCGCGGCTGCTGAGTGAGCCCTCATCTGGGACTCTCCTCAGCTCTTTCTGGGACAGTGGCGCAGCTGCCCCTCTGTTGGTCTTCCTTGGTCTCTTGTGTTCTGGGGGCCTCTGGATGTCTGGAGTTTTGATCTCCTCCACACCTGCTTCACGCCCTGGAGGACGGGGCTGTGGCCCCCCCACACCCTCTAGCAGATCATTACATGAAGGAACCTTTTAAAAAAACAAAAAACAAGCGCGTCCATGCTCACAGGTGTACACACGGGTGATCACACCCACAAACTACACCCTTTTTGGCTCCTACCTCAAAGCACACTGTGTTCTGTTGATCTTATGTGCTGCACAATAATGTTTAACATTTAGTATTTACTGTCATATTCCCATATATCATTGTGATGTTGTTTATTCTATTACTCTTGTTCTCTTCTGCTTGTTTTCTTTTTTCTTTCTCAGCAGGTGATCCAGGTGATTGATATATGCATTTTTTTTTCTCTGCCCGTTCTGTTGGTTTTTGTCTTTTGCCCTTCTCCCCCGTCCCTCTTCTCAGCTGTTTCTCTTTCCCTCTTTCTTTCTCCCCTTCTTTCCCCCAGTCAAGTCTGTCCCATATTCAGTAAGTGAAAATAAAATAAACAATAAAAGGTGAATCAAATGGACCATTATGGCAAGGCTGGGATGGTCAGTTTGGTAAAGTAAATCCGTTGGGCATCTTTCTTTGCCTTTAGACAACAATTCTGATGGCAAAAGAGCCAAACGGGACAGGCCAAAAAAAAAAAAAAAAAAAAAAAAGTAAGAACAACAAATTAAAAGAGCAGGTCAGTAAATCCCACAAACGATGTAAACACAAAGCACAGAATCCCCTGTTCACCCGACGGCATGTAAACAGACAAACAAGGCCTTTGTTGAAGGCTGACATCTCACAGATTCCAACACTGAGAGCTTCTTCATCCTCTGACAGAAATTCACTGAACCAGCAGAAAAATAAGACCTAAATTATGCTTCATGTCTGAAAACCTCAGCATGAATTCTGTCTCATGTTTGCTCAGGTGAGACTCTTGGTTCCAACTTTTAGGCGACTCACCTCCCAATCATAATGTCATGCATGCAGTGCCTTGTAATTATTATTAATGGAATATGCTGATTGTGAATGCAATCAACCCTTTTCATGTTTGCACATCTCAGCTGAATTAGACAAACATTACAATTCCATGAGTGGAGAATAGATTTGTAGTGGCAGGCATCCTGTTCAGCCGTGGTTGGAGTGATTCCTGATATCATTCATATCAATATTCTCTGTTCACAATGTTCACTGGCATTTTTAGAAATGTGCTACTGGAAAGCAATTCATCAATAAAAACATGAAAAACTTTATAAAAATTATTATCATTATTCCTGTTTTTGTACAACCTCTCTGTCCTCTCTTTCTCCATCCTCCTCACTCAACTACAAACTAGAAAATAACAAATATATAATCTCATCGTAATTATTATAGCAGCAGGTCGGGGATCCACAACTGATAGCAGTACAAAACACTCTTTAGTTATGTGAACTCTTCATAAACTTTATCCTTTTTGGTGAATTTAACCACATGTCCTCGCTTACTTTTTCTTTTTGCTCTCTTTGCTGTCTTCATCCTGCTCTCGCCCTCTCTGTCCTCCTCTCTAAGTCTTTGTGGCAACAAAGTTAAACTTTACACTGAATAAAGACATAAATCGGAATACAGGCTGCTACTGACAGACAGGTAACTTCACTTTGACTTGCTGTCACTTGTATGCAGCTGTGCTGTAAACAAACACTAAAGCTCAAATTGACCAGAACAGAAGAGAAATCTTTAACAAACTATAATAAAGTACATCAGTTCCTTCACTGGTAACCAGCAGCAGATGTGTGGATCAGAAGGTTAAAACTAGCCACTACTACAATATTTACAGAACAAATAAAAGTAAGCAGACACTTTATAAGTCACAGCAAAGTCCCCACATCATCACAACAGTTTGACCACTTCAGTTAAACTGTGTTTTAAATCAAAATGACTGATTAGTGTCATGAAATTACTGATCTGATTATTCAGTTATTCAGGAAACAGCATCTCCTGAATAACTCCATCTCCCACAATGCATCAGAGCATAAGGCTTTGGAGTTGACGTCGTGCCGCAATGCATTGTGGGAGCGCAGCGCCATTTTCGGGGGTCTACGAATCAAAACAAACACACTGTGTTGGAACAACGACTCCAAGAAAGATGCTTAAAAGCAGCTCAAAAGAGAATGAACTGTATAGAGACCGATTTCATCCAGAGGCGAAGCGGCGGTACTTGCAGAAAATAGCGTGCATTGGAAATGTGGACCCGTATGAAATACGGCCGTGGAGTAGAAACCCTGAAGACCGTAGCCTGACATATTTTCGTGCCTTGTCTGTGGAGTCAGCGCGTACAAGTCGTCATTCAAACAAAGGTAAGTCAGCTCGAGTACTGCGAGTGAAATGCGTTTGATTTCCCTGCAAACATTCAGATTAGTGCAGCATAAATTCATTCATGAGGAGAAATTACAGTGAGAACATGTGGAGACTGTTAGAGGGATAACATAGTGAGTTCAGTGCATTGATGAGACACTGTCCTAAAGGATTGTTATTCTTTATGGTTAAAGAAATTGCACTAATTTATTCATATTTATTATAAATAATCCTAATTATGCATCTTGCTTCCATGTTTGTATCCTGTGTCACTAAACGGACTATTTTCTTCCCAGTTACACAGACTTGATTGGATGATGGCGAGTGTGATATTGAATTCATTGAATTAAAAACTGACTTGACTGAAATCTGACATAAGACAACATTAAGACAAATGTTTTACAAGACTCATATACAGTTGTTAGATTTGTATTGTTGATTGTCATTTATGCTTAGAAATATTTACTTATATATGCTTAGAGTTTTGTAATTAGTTGTAGATTGGTAGAGGTTTTGATCCTTGATAGTCTGCAAACTTTGTGTGTATTAGACAGCACTTTGGGAGCATGAGAGGTCATACCGTGTCTTATTGTTTTATGGTAGGATTAACGTAGTTGCGTCTGTTCTAGTCTAAGTGCTCTTTGTTTAGATGAACTGCAGGACTTCCTCACCGTGTTATCTAGGATGAACCATCTAGGGTGAGGGGGAGGCTACCCTCTTCCTGACCAAGGATGTTTGACCCTTTGATCAGCAGTCCACACACACACACACACACACACACACACACACACACACACACACACACACACACACACACACACACAGACACAGGCAAGGTACTCTTTGTGTGTATGTAGACATCATATGTTAATGAACTTATGCATATTCATGTAACCTCAATAAAAGAACAGTGGTACGGGAGAACGGACGAGAGCAACTGGGGTCAAGCGAAGGAACGGTGCCTGTCCGGTTCTCTCCCGTGCACGAGAAACATGAAGAAGCTTGCCTACTTGTGTCTTGCTTTGCTGTGTAATTATATTGTCTTTAACGTTCCAGCGGATGGGTTCAAGCTACAAACCTATCAACAGTCATGATTCTTTGGAGAAATATATTAATAGTAATATAATAAATATAATATTAAAATATGCTGAGGGCTCTTTTGAATTCTAAAGTTGAACTGTAAACACTTTAAGGAAGCAAGAAAGATTAAATGGGACTTGGACTTGAACACTAAAAAACAAAACTGTCACATGAAGCTGTGTTTTGTTTTCAAGCTTATTGGCCAAAGTTAACAAACAATACTCATTTTAGCATGCTAACATAATTGCTAAAATTAAATAATCTTAATTATTAGAGCAGTAAACCAACATGGAGCTCAGTATGTTTGTGACTCTGAGATGGAGGTGAAACATGTGAAGCTGGGCTGTGGTTTACTGCTCTCTTCCTGTCACAGACACTGTTTGACATCTGTTCATCTGTTGGTTTTTGTTCAGGCTGCAGGGATCATTTCTCACTGTGGGGAGCAGACACCCAACAGGAGCAGTAGTAGGTGGCTGAATGATCGCGTTTAACTTTCTCTATCTGTAGTTTACAACCATTTTGCTTATCTCCAACTGAGAAATCATCTTTCTGAGGATGACCATAACGTGAAGCAACTCTACAATCGTTTGTATCAATACGCAGAATCACTCTGAATGTTTCTATTTTCTGGTACCAACGTATATAACTATTACTACACTGTTCAGTCCCTCCACAGCTGAAGGAGACACTTTGTCCAACTCTCCTGGTCAATGTTAAATCCTCCTGAATCAGCTGTTCTGCTGCCATGGTAACCAGTGCTGTAGAGACAGACAGATAGATGAAGGTTAGTGTGACAGTGTTTGTTACAGGTTGACTTTGTTGGCTCCTGATTGGCTGGAAACACTCACCTGAACACAGACAGCACAGAGCAGCAGCTGGGAGGAAAAGCATTTTGTGCAGTGGTGTTTCCTCTGGTGAACCTGGGGAGAAGTGGCGCTCTGATGCAGCTGAGGCCAAACAAGGACGAGCTGTGAGATCAGACGAGGGCCACGTGGTTTCTAACAGGTCCTCAAAGCTCCCATCAGCCCCTGCGGCCCACAGATAAGACTGCTGCTGCTGATTGACAGCTCAGCTGAAGCTGCTGTGGTTTCATCGTCTTCATTTCAATCTGACAGCAGATCCAAAAATCTGGGTCACATGATGCACAAACACTCAGAAACATTCATGTTGCTGTGAATTTACTAACACACACTGTTATCTGTGGTTTAACAGCTGTGATGAAAACACTAAATATACAAACTAAATATAACTGAACTATAAATAAAAATACAAATATTAAACATTATTATGCTGTAAAAACATTTAAAAGTAAAGAAAACATTGTAAATAAAATAGATTTAACAATATTTACAATGAAATCTTATTTTTAACAAACACATGTGGTTCTGTTGTGTGTTTAAATATGTGCACACTGTGGTTCTGTTGTGTGTTTAAATATGTGCACACTGTGGTTCTGTTGTGTGTTTAAATATGTGCACACTGTGGTTCTGTTGTGTGTTTAAATATGTGCACACTGTGGTTCTGTTGTGTGTTTAAATATGTGCACACTGTGGTTCTTTCCCACATCTTCTAATGTGTTTTGTTCCAAGTTGGTTTCAGACTGAAGGATTCATTAAAGCCTTTTTAAGAATCATTAAAATGATGATCATCAATTCTAATATCTATAAACAGTAATAAAAACAGGGCTGTGTTTCACGTCAGCTTCATTTATTTGTAGCCATGGTTAGATTTCATCTGCAGCAGGCAGTCATCCACCTTTACACACACATTTACACAACAGTACAAAAGTACTTTTTGATTCCTGAAAGAGAAATAAGACAAATGTTGCCTTTGTATCATCTCTGATATGGAAGGGATCATTTGAAGATGTGAGTGAAGGACACAAATATTTGGATCTGGTGTTGTTCTACATTTTAGGACTAAAAGACAGAAGGAAGAAAGTGAAAGTGACTGTGCGAGGCGTTGAAGTCATGAAGTCAAGTGGAGGCCGCTGACTGCTGTTACTTTCTGCTGTACAGGTTCAACAGGGACTCACAGTCAGCCTGCTAGAACATTTGGATGAAGAGAAAAAGGAGGAAAAAGACTTTGAGGGACAAATCCAATAAGATCAGCATGTTTTGAATGTGGGAATACAACAGTTTCCTCCACCATGACACACACTGGAGCCTCTTTTTGCTCACAGCTTCACTGTTTGTCTCAAAGTTCAGTTTGGAGGCCAAAATTGTTGCAACACATTTGTAAGTTTGCACTAATTTCACTGTGTGACCCTTAATGGATGTAATCAAAGAATCAGTCAGTGAAATATGAAGCTGTGCTGTAAGTTTGGAGGAGAAAAGTGTCTGAGTGACTTTAATGAGGTGAACACATGAATACAGAGCACTGACTGACACGTACACACTCCTTTAATGAGTCGCACACATTTTTGTGACTTCATGAAATGTCAAAAATGACACAACACACAACAAGCTGCGAGCACATTATTGTGTGTTTGCTGTTTGTGTGCTTTGTTTGCTGTTATGATAGCAGGCATACAGCCATGTTCTCAATGTCTCAGCTATCATTGATTATTGCTGCTCTTCCTCTTCTATTAGGCACTTCAACTCAATGAATGACACACAGAAAGATTTCATGACTGTGTTCTTCACAATAAGGAGAATATGTTATCTGCATCTGAATGACTCATGTTGCCTTGTTTCTACTTTGTTTGCATATTTCTGCTTGTTGGAAAGGATTTTCTGAATCATTCAGTAGTTTTTGTAATAATAACGACATTTAGCAAGACTTCAAAATGATTCTCCAACATTTGCTGTTCAGACTTGATCTGTTCTTACGTGTGTGATATCCAGAATGAAAAACTCAGCTCAGGTAATAAAATGGGAGCTGAGCAGACTGCAGGGGCTTCATGGTCTCTCCTTTGATTCCATTAAAGTTCATTTGTCAGCTGTGAGTTGAGGATTTGAGCTGTTTCTCTCACAGGTGAAGAACACAGATCCTTCCTGGAATCATTCTTGAAGCAGAGTTCCTGCTTGTAACTGTCATTGTGTTATTAAAGTGAAAGCCACAGCTAACGGTGTGGAGGCTGCAGAGCAGAAACCCACACAGCCCGTCTGCTGCAGGAGAGCAAGTTTGGATACAGTCAGTTTGTGCTTCACTCACACGGGTTGTTGTTGATCACACAATGAAAGTAGAATCAAACTCTTCATCTTCAAATCTTTATTGTTCACACAAACACAACTACACTGTTTGACATTTGAAAATCAAACAAAAACTTGTGATAAAAATATTCCTGATGGTTTTTGTTACTACAATAAAAGTCACAATAAGCACAAAAAGAATTCTAACTCAGAGCAACAATACATGTAAAGATGTATTTATTTCAGACGATCTTCTAACTGTTGAAGAAAAAGGCAAAATAAGCTCAACACATCATAACTAACATTTGTGATCAAAGTGATGAATGAGATGAATTGATGAGATGTGATGGTGAGAAAAGGCGAGCAGGAAACAGTCAGTCAGCATGTGTGCAGTTGGTGGACGCTCCCTTGTTTGTGAGCATCATCAGCAGAGAGAGTCCACAGCAGTACACCAGACTCTTCACTATCAGCACTGTGTACAGCAGGCAGAGCAGCTTCACCCTGCACTGAGACTGGAAGGACACTGAAGGACAGACAGACACAAAGAGACAGACAGACAGTCGGGTTATTCCTCTCAGATCAAGGAGAAAAAGTCCAAATAGAAACAGTCACAGCTTCTTCTTCAAGTGGATGAATTGATGTAGTGTTTGTGTCCACTTGGGGGCAGAAGAACTCCACAAGCAGCTAACAAACTGATCTCTGACATATTATGGTCTGTCTGCTGTTTGGTGCTGAGCAGCTAGTGTACAGTGGCTTTATCAGAGCTTGTTGGATGAAGATTTGATCAATTAGTGCAACTTTAAGAGCCTAAACTTGTTCCAGCTGCCTCATTGGACATTGGAGCTGTCCATGCAGAGAGGCAGCAGGTGATCTTACAGTCAGCTGGCTGCAGAGCTGGCAGGTCTGCTGGCTCTCTCTCTGGAGGACAGGAGGCTGCTGGAGCTGGAAGCTCTGAAACAGAAAAGGAGTCAAATGTTTGGAGCTGCAGTGAGAAATGTCAGTCCTCTGCTGCTCTGCTCTCTTTGACAGCATCTCCACATGAAGCTGAATCACTGCTGAACACAGTCACCAAGCCTTCATTACCTTGTTGTGTTCGGGCCTCCACTGTGCCCCCCTCGTGCTTCACCCAGCAGCTGTATTTATATGTGTCAGAATGGCTCCCATCAACCATCCTGATGGCAATGGTGCGTCCCGCCTCTCTGAGCTCCAGCTGCTCTCCCTCAGCAGGGGGCAGCTCCTCCGCTTCTCCGCCGTTCTTCTTCTGTCTTTTCCAGGAGAACTGGACCAGAGGAGGAAACATGGCTGAGGCCACACACAGCAGGGAGCTCTTCCCCTCCAGGTGGGCTCTGGATGCTGCTGGGTACACGCTCACCACGGGCTTCACTACCTGCTCATCTGAAGTTTGACAGCAGCAACAAGCAGCACAGACACACATTCACACAGTCAGCAGCAGCTTCCAGCACTGCACTGCATTCAGTCTGATCCTGGAAACTACATGGACTCTGATCACTAAACTACTCATCAGCACAAAGTTCACTACATACACTGGATTCAGCTTCATATCAAACACAGTCATCACCTCATGTCATCATGGCTCACATGAGGAACACTCAGCATGGTTTTACATCATGAAATAAAATGTATTTCTTCTCTTTTATTTTCTTGATATTATTTCAAAATATGACTCACACATGTAAATGTATATAGATATTTGTTTTTATACAATTTAAATTTGATTTCCCATCTAAAAAAAAAAAAATTCTAACAGAAATTTGTTTTTTTCCAAAAATAAATTATTTCTTTCACAACATAATTTCAACAATGAAATTTACATTTTTGCATCGGAGTTTTTAAACATTTGTTATATAGATTTCACAATTCTTGTATTTTATACTCCAACAATTGCAACAGCAGCACATCTATTGTTTATTTTATTATATGCTTTAAATGTGTGAATGAATTGTTACACACATTTAAATGTAATTAATCAGACACTTAAATGAAAATTAAATACCTTTTTTAAATAATATAAATTAATTATCATACTTTACATCATATATTGTATGTGAGAAACAGTTTGGCAAAATGTTATTTACCTGTACATATTTTTTCAAAGAAGCAGTTACTGGTAACATTTTTCTTGTCTTTTGAAATTTAGTCTCACACATCAAACAAATCTGACTCGTAACAATTTCATTCTAATTTTTGTTATCACATTTTTTAATCACACCATTAACTGCTATCTATTTTCTCTTTAGCATAGCTTATATATACACATTTATTTCTACTTATTTGAACATCAAATATGATCTTGTGTTAAAAACCAGCAGAATCACTGAGAGGATCAAATCCTAAATATTTGTAACATCACTAATATTTGCAGAAATAAAGAATAAGTTTAGTTGTTCAGTGAGATTTCAACATGTTTTCAGAGATTATTGAGCTTTTCTTATGTAACAATGGCTGCAGATTTTTTTATTTTATTTTTTTATTTTTTTATTTTATTTTTTGAAAACCTAACATCTAATACCTGCAACAATAGAAGCTGGCTTTTAAAATATTTTCAGCTTCTACAATAAAACAACAGAAGGAAAATTCTTTGTTCTTACCTGTTACATACAGTTTAGTTCCAGAGCCAAAGATGTCTCCCACAGTGAGATAGACTGCTACAAAAACCTGTCTGCTGTTGAACGTGTCAGCTGAGGTGAATGAGTCCAAATGAGGAAGCAGGATCATATTTCAGCTCCATGATGTGTTTCTCTAATGTTCATATCAACATGACTGTCTCTTCTTCTCTTTTCTTTAATGCACATGGATTCTTCATTAACTGATTCTGAATTTTTGATCCAGGTCAGCATTTGAGGTCTGGACTGAAACACCTGACATGAATAATGCAACTGTAATTTACAGGCTTCTGTTTAGTCTGCTTAAAATGTAGTTATTCATGGCAGTCAGTCAACTTTGTGTCAGCATTATATTGCTTGCTGTGTCTACACTCAATACTGGATGACATCATCCTTTTTGCTAAAGGATATAGTTATGCTGGATCAGGAGACCCCGAATCCTTCCTTAGTTATGCTGCAGTAGGCTTAGGCTGCTGAGGGATTCCCATGATGCACTGGACATTTCTCCTTCTCTCATCTCTTCTTCACTCACTATGTTTTATACAGCACTCTGCATTTTATAATAAATCCTTATTGATCTCTTGCTCTCTTCCACAGCGTTTCTTTAGCCTTGTTTACCTCCCTTCACTCCAGCCAGCTGTGACAGATGATGAATCCTCCCTGAGCCTGGTTTTGCTGGACGATTCTTCCTGCTGAAAGAGAGTTTTTCTTTCCCATTTCCCACAAAGTGTATGCTTGTAGGGTTTTGTGTGCTTAATACGGTTTTCTCTGTATTATTGTAGGGTTTTTAACTTACGGTATAAAACTTCATTGAGCAGACTGTTGTTGGGGTTTGGCGTTATATAAATAATAGGGGTGGGACTCAATTAAAAAAAATCAACTTAATTAGAGGCTTTGTAATTAATTAATCTTGATTAATCACATGTAATCGCACATGAAAATTTGCCCCAAAGCACTTTTTTTTTATTTAAAAGGGTTTTAGTGCACAGCAAATTATAGACACATATAGACACTTTAATAGTGTTGAAATCAAATCCGACAGTGTTAATTTGGACATGCTGGATTTGCTGTGTGGGCGACAGAATGAAATAATAGTCATGCACATGAATATTATAACCCAAGCTCTTTCAATTTATGGGGAAAAAGCATTTAAACTGCATTAAAAAAATCCCTGGCCAAAGTTGGACAGACTTAAAATTCAAGTGTTATTTTAAGTACTTTATGTACATTTTCAAATGGTATTGTCTTTAAGTAATAATAATACAAATTTCAGCATAAAGTGCAGTTTTCTGTATAAGAGTAAAAAGGCAGAAGCATAAACGGTTACTTGACCAGCTTCACCTTTAAACTCTGAGTAACCTTTGCCAACATTATTTTGTACATTAGGCTAAAACAGTGTGATCATTGAGCATTTTAGTGCAAAAACTAACAAACACATTGGACTCACAAGACCTCCATGCTTATTTACTCTCTCTCTACTAACATGTTCACATTTTCAGAGCAGCTCTGTTTTGATCCTATGTGACCTGTAAGTGAGAACAGTCTCTCACATGGGGCAGAAGTGGCAGGACAAATCAAATACTTGTGGGCCAGGACACACAGCTGTGGGTGGGTCGCTGCTCGACGGGTCAAACTGCGGTGTGCAGTCTGTCTCGCTGATGGTGGATTCTGCTCTGTACAAACTTACACAGGGCTTCCTCATCTGAATCTGTAGCACATTTTCCAACCCCCCTATCTTCTACCACTGATAGTGGTCTACAGTCCAGAGCAATACATTTTGTGAGAGAATTTGTAAGTTTGTCCGATGCTGACTTACTAATTTTGGTCCTGAAGCCAGTCATTTCATCAAGTTTGGGCTGCCGACATCTTTTTGTTGGTACTCTGACTGGGACTGCTACCACTAACAGCTCCCACAGTTTCTGTGCTCGCTGCAACGTGTTTTGCATTTAGATGGTACCGTATGGTTGAGGTGCTTTGGTGGCATCCAAAGTCCAGTTTGCACAAAACTGCACTTTTATCAAATTTCTTTTGAAATGAAACTTGCATCTTCCATTTTTGTAGTTTGTGCATCAGTGTAATTGGTTTACAGTACCAGAAAAGTGTGCATTGACAAAAGTTCCCCTTTGCTTGGAAAGTGCGATTAAATGCGTGTTTTTTAAACGTGTTATTTTTTCAAATTAATGAATGTCAATTAACGCATTAAAGTCCCATCTCTAATAAAGAACAATAATTGAACCTCTGTGTGCAAACAACCGGAGGGTCCAAAGTTTGTTTGTTTTTTGGATGTTTAATAGCCTGGTCTGTGTTTCCCTAACGAGCGTCAGTAATAAATAATAAATAACATAGATTTATACATCCAACTTTGTTTCTTGATTTTCTATTTTTTTCTGTTGGCAGCAAATAATTTTACCCCAAATTTATTTTCTACAAGCATTAATATCTGATTCTTAAACATGATACTTAAGATAAGAGATAAGATAAGATAAGATAAGACTTTATTGATCCCACAACGGGGAAATTTTTGCGTCACCTCAGCTCAGGTACAGATATATGAAGGAAATACAAAAATACAATTAAGTACAATCAATGAAAAAAAGTAAGATAATAAACTATATACAATGGTAGCATACACAGTATGTGATTATGGATATAATTGGAAATATGGAAGACATAAACTATATAGCTTGGAAGGTCATGGAGGGTCCATTATGCATGAAGTGGTGACCGTGGATGTTCACAATGTCCAGTGACTTATGACATCGTGATTGAGGAGTTATAGAGTCTAACTGCTGTTGGGATGAATGATCTGTGAAAGTGCTCCTTCCTGCATCGAGGGTGTTTCAGTCTCTGACAAAAGGAGCTGCTCAGCCCACTCACAGACTCATGCAGTGGGTGATGTGGGTTGTTCATGATGGATGTCAGCTTTACTAACATCCTCCCCTCACCAACCAACCTCCGCACCAGTTTGTCAATCCTGCTCCTGTCCCTGTCCGTGCATCCACTCCCCCAGCAGGCCACTGCATAGAAAATGGCAGATGCTACCACAGTGTCATAGAATGTCCTTAACAGAGTCCTGCAGACTCCGAAGGACCTCAGTCTCCTCAGCAGGTGGAGTGGACCCTGGCCCTTCTTATACAGGACGTCTGTATTTGTAGTCCAGTCCAGTTTCTTGTTCAATGACAGTGTCATCCACCCCAATTCCAGAATGGTAGGCGAACTGCAGGGGGTCCAACACTGAGCCCACCAGTGGCCGAAAGTGGTGCAGGATGAGCCTTTCCATGGTCTTCATCAGATGAGAAGTCAAGGCAACAGGCCTGAAGTGGTTGGGCTCCCTGGGGTGTGCGATTTTTGGCACCGGAACCACACAGGAAGTCTTCCACAGTTCAGGAACCCTCTCCAGGCTCAGGCTCAGGTTGAAGATGTACAGGGCCACCTGACAGAGCTGGTCTGCACAGTCCCTGAGCAGTCTGGAGCAGATTCCATCCGGACCTGCTGCCTTCCTTGCCTTTGTCCTCTTGAGCTGATTTCTCACCTGATCAGCTGTGAAGTAGATGTGAGGCTGGGCTGGAGTGGGGGGTGGGGCTCGCTTTGTTGTGGATAGATGTGTGGATAGGGGTGAAGCAGGGTTGTGGTGATGCTGCACTGTACTTGCTGACCTCTTGATATGAGGTTTGTATGTAGACTGAGACTGAACAAAGTTTTTAAATCTAATTTTTGCTCTCAAGCTCTTTAACAGCACTGAGCCTGCATCTGAAAGAAGAAACAGTGAAAGTTGAGGGGCAGGTTATGTTTCATGATTAAGTTTAAAAGCAGGTGGAGGTGCTAGCATTGATTCTTTTATTTTATGTAAATGGGCAGAAGGGGGAAGTTTTAGTTTCAAGGACATGATGCCAGACTCTTTTACGTAAATATAGAAATGTGTGGTATCCACAAAAACTTCTGAATAAATCTTACAACTCATAGAAACTATTTTTAACCACCAAAAAGCTAAAATTAAAAAGTAAGAACTTTCAGCACTACTTCTTAGCCAACAGGCTTCAGTTTATCTCAGGATGGCTAAAACACACCCTCTTAGATGAACCTTGGCTAGATGTAGAACAAGCACTCTGCAATAATCTAGAGATTTCAGATCTACCATTTATCAGCTCAAACATCCAACGACATGAATGCTTTAAAAGCATCAACATCAGCTCTTCTCTGACAGCATGGTGGGAGTTTCTAAAATTGACGGCGTCTTCATTAATCCCATGCAAACGTACACCTATCTGGAACAACCCTGACATATTACAAAACAATAATATGATAAACTTTTCAGATTGGAGTGATAAAGGAATCAAATATTTAGAACATATACTAGAAGGAACAGAATTTATTTCATTTGACGGACTAGTTACACAATATGGGATCAACAAGAAAAGATTTTTAGAATATCAACAAATTAAATCCATAGTAAAAAAGAAATTTAAACCGGGTCAAGTTGAACTACAAACACCACCAAGTGTGGTTCAATTTCTTACTCTTAAACCCCCCAAATTACTATCCAAAATATACAGAATGCTTTCTAAAACAGATGAATCAATATCACTTCCTATTGCAAAATGGGAAGCGGATTTATCAGTTAACTTAGACCAAAACTTCTGGTCTCAGATTTGCTTAAAAACCTTTCATCTAATTAGAAATCCCAGTCTTCAATTAATTCAATACAAAATATTACATAGAGTGCACTATACAGGTCATCGGATGTTCAAGATGGGCTTTACGTCTACCAACAACTGCTCACACTGCCAAACCAATTCACCGGACAATTACATCCACGCTCTTTGGTTCTGTCCACCAGTTCAGAAGTTTTGCGCGAGATATGTGAAGACTTATCGAAGTGTCTGAAATGTAACATTCCAACTTCCCCCTTAGTGTGTTTGTTGGGCAGCTTAGATAATGTCACTTCAGAAAAGAATATAGCCCATATGGTTTTCACTGCCCTATGCATAGCCAAGAAAACAGTCCTCATGAACTGGAAAAATAAAAATAATCTTAATTCTAACCAATATAGAAATTATCTATTAGATTACATTAGTCTTGATACAGCCTCTGCCACCACATTAGATCAATTGCTCTGGGCTCCTTTGATCAGCTCCATCACCTAGTGGGGGTGGGGGGGTCATAGTTTGGTCCCGCCTTCACTGTTGTGATTGGTGTGGGGGTAGGGACAGGCTTAGGGCGTCGGGGGGTTCCCCGGAGGCATCTTCCTTGGGGGGCTGAACCCGGGGTAGCGGTCATGTCCGGTTAGGGGCTCTGTTGGCTCTCAGGTGACTGTTTCCTCGCGGCTGCGTGCAGCGGGGCTAGGGGAGGGTCTGTGCTGACGGACGTGGGTTACTGACCTGGTAGCCTGGCTGCCCCTGGGTGGGTCCGGGATGGGCGTGAGGTTCTGGGGGCGCTCCGTCTCTGGGCTGGGACCCGGACCGGGTCTCGGGGGCTTGGGTCCTGGTTGGTGTGTTGCCGGGGTTGTGGGCGGGTGGGTGCATGGGGGCCCAGCCCTGGAGCAGGGTGCCGCCGGTGCGTCGAGCCACCTGGGGGGCTCTTCAACTGGTGGGGGAGATTGTCACATCTTGCAGGAGCTTTCCTCTCCTCAGGAGCTCCCTCTGCAGGAGGGGGAGATACAGGAGAGGTGGAGGAAGATCTCAGCCTGGGCGTTTATTGTCTTATGTAGTCTGGAAGATGAGTGGATGGTGGGGTGGGTGCAGTTTTCTCTGTGGTGGGGTTGGGTGGACTGTCCCGGGCTCTGTGAGGCCGGGCGGCGCTGCTGCACTGGGCCCCGGTCTGGATGGGCCTGGGCCCCCTTTCCCTGGCGGGTCGCGGAGTGTGGGAGTGCCTACTGGGGTCAGCGGGGGAGCTGGCCCCAGGGAGGGGTCACTTGCCCCTCCCTTCCTTCCCTCCCCATCTCCAGCTGCCTCCCTCTTCCCGCTCCACCACAACCACCCACACATGCAGGGCCTTGGAGTAGGGGTATGTCACCAGGGTGCAGAGGAGGCTACCCCCCCACCCCCCCCTCTGTCCCCTTCTGGCTGCCTCTGCCTCAATTTTATCCCACAACTTAGACATTCACATTACTCACACTCTCATTACACATACATATAGGATCTTGGGGGTGGGCACGATACACGGAGTCCAAAGTACCATCAGGGTGTACACCCCACCCCTGGCATCGTTGCCCACCTCTCAATTTTAAATACACATAGACATTGAGGGCTAGCAGGAGGGACCATGCGCTTACCTGCTGCTCTCTGGCAGGTAGCTCCATGCCCTCCTGGGTTTTAAATGCA
Source organism: Diplotaxodon limnothrissa (assembly GCF_057381915.1). Taxonomy (NCBI): domain Eukaryota; kingdom Metazoa; phylum Chordata; class Actinopteri; order Cichliformes; family Cichlidae; genus Diplotaxodon; species Diplotaxodon limnothrissa. The sequence goes on from NC_140613.1 coordinate 2,273,054, forward strand.
CCTTAGAACACACATGCATCAACATTACAATGAGCGGGTGGAGGGAGGTTTGGAGTCTTCTCTCACCCCCGTTCTCTGCGACCTGCTGGAGCAGGGGGGCTAGGACTAGGAGGAGGAGTTGGCCGTCCGACTGCGGTCTGGAGTGTGGAGCCTTCCTGCTGCTGCGGAGTCGGGGCGGTCTGCCTCCCCCCACCGCAGGGAAAAGGGAAACACCACCTGGGTCTGGGTGCAGTTCCCCCCTCCAGGGGCGGGGGCACCTAGACCCGGTTTGTAGAGTACGCTTGGGGAGTGTGATTGTGTGTACAACGTCTCTTTATGTCTGTCTCCACGTTGGTTGAGTGTGGAGTAAGTGCATATGAGAGCATGAGGGTGGGAATGGATGTTTGTATCTGTGTGTGCCTGTATGTCTGTGTCTATATGTCAGGTTGGGTGTCAGGCGCCACCTCTCTGGGGACATCTCAGGCCCTCCAAGGTTTGGAGGCCTATCTCCACCCACCACCACTTCCCCTGCCAGTGGCGGACCCCCTCAGACATCGGTGCGTTGGTGGTTCTTTGTGTCCGGGGATGGGCGTCCAGGTACACACCGGCTCACTCCTTGGCGGCCACTTATCGGGGCCTGGAGCCTGGGGCTCGCTCGGGCCACTTCGGAGGTGGGGTGCCCCCGGCCTCTCGGCCTGGGGCTCGGTCACTCAGGCGCAGCTGGCTGCCGGCGGAGCTCACGGGCGCGTCACTGCAACTCCCCCTGGCTTCTGCTCCGCGGCTGCTGAGTGAGCCCTCATCTGGGACTCTCCTCAGCTCTTTCTGGGACAGTGGCGCAGCTGCCCCTCTGTTGGTCTTCCTTGGTCTCTTGTGTTCTGGGGGCCTCTGGATGTCTGGAGTTTTGATCTCCTCCACACCTGCTTCACGCCCTGGAGGACGGGGCTGTGGCCCCCCCACACCCTCTAGCAGATCATTACATGAAGGAACCTTTTAAAAAAACAAAAAACAAGCGCGTCCATGCTCACAGGTGTACACACGGGTGATCACACCCACAAACTACACCCTTTTTGGCTCCTACCTCAAAGCACACTGTGTTCTGTTGATCTTATGTGCTGCACAATAATGTTTAACATTTAGTATTTACTGTCATATTCCCATATATCATTGTGATGTTGTTTATTCTATTACTCTTGTTCTCTTCTGCTTGTTTTCTTTTTTCTTTCTCAGCAGGTGATCCAGGTGATTGATATATGCATTTTTTTTTCTCTGCCCGTTCTGTTGGTTTTTGTCTTTTGCCCTTCTCCCCCGTCCCTCTTCTCAGCTGTTTCTCTTTCCCTCTTTCTTTCTCCCCTTCTTTCCCCCAGTCAAGTCTGTCCCATATTCAGTAAGTGAAAATAAAATAAACAATAAAAGGTGAATCAAATGGACCATTACGGCAAGGCTGGGATGGTCAGTTTGGTAAAGTAAATCCGTTGGGCATCTTTCTTTGCCTTTAGACAACAATTCTGATGGCAAAAGAGCCAAACGGGACAGGCCAAAAAAAAAAAAAAAAAAAAAAAAGTAAGAACAACAAATTAAAAGAGCAGGTCAGTAAATCCCACAAACGATGTAAACACAAAGCACAGAATCCCCTGTTCACCCGACGGCATGTAAACAGACAAACAAGGCCTTTGTTGAAGGCTGACATCTCACAGATTCCAACACTGAGAGCTTCTTCATCCTCTGACAGAAATTCACTGAACCAGCAGAAAAATAAGACCTAAATTATGCTTCATGTCTGAAAACCTCAGCATGAATTCTGTCTCATGTTTGCTCAGGTGAGACTCTTGGTTCCAACTTTTAGGCGACTCACCTCCCAATCATAATGTCATGCATGCAGTGCCTTGTAATTATTATTAATGGAATATGCTGATTGTGAATGCAATCAACCCTTTTCATGTTTGCACATCTCAGCTGAATTAGACAAACATTACAATTCCATGAGTGGAGAATAGATTTGTAGTGGCAGGCATCCTGTTCAGCCGTGGTTGGAGTGATTCCTGATATCATTCATATCAATATTCTCTGTTCACAATGTTCACTGGCATTTTTAGAAATGTGCTACTGGAAAGCAATTCATCAATAAAAACATGAAAAACTTTATAAAAATTATTATCATTATTCCTGTTTTTGTACAACCTCTCTGTCCTCTCTTTCTCCATCCTCCTCACTCAACTACAAACTAGAAAATAACAAATATATAATCTCATCGTAATTATTATAGCAGCAGGTCGGGGATCCACAACTGATAGCAGTACAAAACACTCTTTAGTTATGTGAACTCTTCATAAACTTTATCCTTTTTGGTGAATTTAACCACATGTCCTCGCTTACTTTTTCTTTTTGCTCTCTTTGCTGTCTTCATCCTGCTCTCGCCCTCTCTGTCCTCCTCTCTAAGTCTTTGTGGCAACAAAGTTAAACTTTACACTGAATAAAGACATAAATCGGAATACAGGCTGCTACTGACAGACAGGTAACTTCACTTTGACTTGCTGTCACTTGTATGCAGCTGTGCTGTAAACAAACACTAAAGCTCAAATTGACCAGAACAGAAGAGAAATCTTTAACAAACTATAATAAAGTACATCAGTTCCTTCACTGGTAACCAGCAGCAGATGTGTGGATCAGAAGGTTAAAACTAGCCACTACTACAATATTTACAGAACAAATAAAAGTAAGCAGACACTTTATAAGTCACAGCAAAGTCCCCACATCATCACAACAGTTTGACCACTTCAGTTAAAGTGTGTTTTAAATCAAAATGACTGATTAGTGTCACGAAATTACTGATCTGATTATTCAGTTATTCAGGAAACAGCATCTCCTGAATAACTCCATCTCCCACAATGCATCAGAGCATAAGGCTTTGGAGTTGACGTCATGCCGCAATGCATTGTGGGAGCGCAGCGCCATTTTCGGGGGTCTACGAATCAAAACAAACACACTGTGTTGGAACAACGACTCCAAGAAAGATGCTTAAAAGCAGCTCAAAAGAGAATGGACTGTATAGAGACCGATTGCGTCCAGAGGCGAAGCGGCGGTACTTGCAGAAAATAGCGTGCATTGGAAATGTGGACCCGTATGAAATACGGCCGTGGAGTGGAAACCCTGAAGACCAACCGCTACTGACGTAGCCTGACATATTTTCGTGCCTTGTCTGTGGAGTCAGCGCGTACAAGTCGTCATTCAAACAAAGGTAAGTCAGCTCGAGTACTGCGAGTGAAATGCGTTTGATTTCCCTGCAAACATTCAGATTAGTGCAGCATAAATTCATTCATGAGGGGAAATTACAGTGAGAACATGTGGAGGCTGTTAGGTGGATAACATAGTGAGTTCAGTGCATTGATGAGACACTGTCCTAAAGGATTGTTATTCTTTATGGTTAAAGAAATTGCACTAATTTATTCATATTTATTATAAATAATCCTAATTATGCATCTTGCTTCCATGTTTGTATCCTGTGTCACTAAACGGACTATTTTCTTCCCAGTTACACAGACTTGATTGGATGATGGCGAGTGTGATATTGAATTCATTGAATTAAAAACTGACTTGACTGAAATCTGACATAAGACAACATTAAGACAAATGTTTTACAAGACTCATATACAGTCATGATTCTTTGGAGAAATATATTAATAGTAATATAATAAATATAATATTAAAATATGCTGAGGGCTCTTTTGAATTCTAAAGTTGAACTGTAAACACTTTAAGGAAGCAAGAAAGATTAAATGGGACTTGGACTTGAACACTAAAAAACAAAACTGTCACATGAAGCTGTGTTTTGTTTTCAAGCTTATTGGCCAAAGTTAACAAACAATACTCATTTTAGCATGCTAACATAATTGCTAAAATTAAATAATCTTAATTATTAGAGCAGTAAACCAACATGGAGCTCAGTATGTTTGTGACTCTGAGATGGAGGTGAAACATGTGAAGCTGGGCTGTGGTTTACTGCTCTCTTCCTGTCACAGACACTGTTTGACATCTGTTCATCTGTTGGTTTTTGTTCAGGCTGCAGGGATCATTTCTCACTGTGGGGAGCATCCTTCAAACAGGAGCAGTAGTAGGTGGCTGAATGATTTAAATTAATATCCTTAATCGCTAACTCCCAGCCTTTCCCTTTATTTACAACTGCGAAAGTACTGTTCTCAAAAACAGGTGGAACTTCACCACTATCTTTATGAAAAGCAAAAATTAATTTGAATGTTTCGTTTTCTTTCTTCTGGTACCAGAGCACATAGGGTGCACGGCTATCACACTGTTCAGTCCCTCCACAGCTGAAGGAGACACTTTGTCCAACTCTCCTGGTCAATGTTAAATCCTCCTGAATCAGCTGTTCTGCTGCCATGGTAACCAGTGCTGTAGAGACACAGACAGATAGATGAAGGTTAGTGTGACAGTGTTTGTTACAGGTTGACTTTGTTGGCTCCTGATTGGCTGGAAACACTCACCTGAACACAAACAGCACAGAGCAGCAGCTGGGAGGAAAAGCATTTTGTGCAGTGGTGTTTCCTCTGGTGAACCTGGGGAGAAGTGGCGCTCTGATGCAGCTGAGGCCAAACAAGGACGAGCTGTGAGATCAGACGAGGGCCACGTGGTTTCTAACAGGTCCTCAAAGCTCCCATCAGCCCCTGCGGCCCACAGATAAGACTGCTGCTGCTGATTGACAGCTCAGCTGAAGCTGCTGTGGTTTCATCGTCTTCATTTCAATCTGACAGCAGATCCAAAAATCTGGGTCACATGATGCACAAACACTCAGAAACATTCATGTTGCTGTGAATTTAGTAACACACGCTGTTATCTGTTGTTTAACAGCTGTGATGAAAACACTAAATATAACTAAACTACAAATAAATAGAAAAATCTAAAAATAAATAATATGGTTAAATATTTTAGAAGTTCATAAATTGCACTCAAAGTAGTTAAAAAAAACAAAATCATATGTAACAACATTTAGAGTAAAAATGTTATTTGAAACAAACACATGTGGTTCTGTTGTGTGTTTAAATATGTGCACACTGTGGTTCTGTTGTGTGTTTAAATATGTGCACACTGTGGTTCTGTTGTGTGTTTAAATATGTGCACACTGTGGTTCTGTTGTGTGTTTAAATATGTGCACACTGTGGTTCTTTCCCACATCTTCTAATGTGTTTTGTTCCAAGTTGGTTTCAGACTGAAGGATTCATTAAAGCCTTTTTAAGAATCATTAAAATGATGATCATCAATTCTAATATCTATAAACAGTAATAAAAACAGGGCTGTGTTTCACGTCAGCTTCATTTATTTGTAGCCATGGTTAGATTTCATCTGCAGCAGGCAGTCATCCACCTTTACACACACATTTACACAACAGTACAAAAGTACTTTTTGATTCCTGAAAGAGAAATAAGACAAATGTTGCCTTTGTATCATCTCTGATATGGAAGGGATCATTTGAAGATGTGAGTGAAGGACACAAATATTTGGATCTGGTGTTGTTCTACATTTTAGGACTAAAAGACAGAAGGAAGAAAGTGAAAGTGACTGTGCGAGGCGTTGAAGTCATGAAGTCAAGTGGAGGCCGCTGACTGCTGTTACTTTCTGCTGTACAGGTTCAACAGGGACTCACAGTCAGCCTGCTAGAACATTTGGATGAAGAGAAAAAGGAGGAAAAAGACTTTGAGGGACAAATCCAATAAGATCAGCATGTTTTGAATGTGGGAATACAACAGTTTCCTCCACCATGACACACACTGGAGCCTCTTTTTGCTCACAGCTTCACTGTTTGTCTCAAAGTTCAGTTTGGAGGCCAAAATTGTTGCAACACATTTGTAAGTTTGCACTAATTTCACTGTGTGACCCTTAATGGATGTAATCAAAGAATCAGTCAGTGAAATATGAAGCTGTGCTGTAAGTTTGGAGGAGAAAAGTGTCTGAGTGACTTTAATGAGGTGAACACATGAATACAGAGCACTGACTGACACGTACACACTCCTTTAATGAGTCGCACACATTTTTGTGACTTCATGAAATGTCAAAAATGACACAACACACAACAAGCTGCGAGCACATTATTGTGTGTTTGCTGTTTGTGTGCTTTGTTTGCTGTTATGATAGCAGGCATACAGCCATGTTCTCAATGTCTCAGCTATCATTGATTATTGCTGCTCTTCCTCTTCTATTAGGCACTTCAACTCAATGAATGACACACAGAAAGATTTCATGACTGTGTTCTTCACAATAAGGAGAATATGTTATCTGCATCTGAATGACTCATGTTGCCTTGTTTCTACTTTGTTTGCATATTTCTGCTTGTTGGAAAGGATTTTCTGAATCATTCAGTAGTTTTTGTAATAATAACGACATTTAGCAAGACTTCAAAATGATTCTCCAACATTTGCTGTTCAGACTTGATCTGTTCTTACGTGTGTGATATCCAGAATGAAAAACTCAGCTCAGGTAATAAAATGGGAGCTGAGCAGACTGCAGGGGCTTCATGGTCTCTCCTTTGATTCCATTAAAGTTCATTTGTCAGCTGTGAGTTGAGGATTTGAGCTGTTTCTCTCACAGGTGAAGAACACAGATCCTTCCTGGAATCATTCTTGAAGCAGAGTTCCTGCTTGTAACTGTCATTGTGTTATTAAAGTGAAAGCCACAGCTAACGGTGTGGAGGCTGCAGAGCAGAAACCCACACAGCCCGTCTGCTGCAGGAGAGCAAGTTTGGATACAGTCAGTTTGTGCTTCACTCACACGGGTTGTTGTTGATCACACAATGAAAGTAGAATCAAACTCTTCATCTTCAAATCTTTATTGTTCACACAAACACAACTACACTGTTTGACATTTGAAAATCAAACAAAAACTTGTGATAAAAATATTCCTGATGGTTTTTGTTACTACAATAAAAGTCACAATAAGCACAAAAAGAATTCTAACTCAGAGCAACAATACATGTAAAGATGTATTTATTTCAGACGATCTTCTAACTGTTGAAGAAAAAGGCAAAATAAGCTCAACACATCATAACTAACATTTGTGATCAAAGTGATGAATGAGATGAATTGATGAGATGTGATGGTGAGAAAAGGCGAGCAGGAAACAGTCAGTCAGCATGTGTGCAGTTGGTGGACGCTCCCTTGTTTGTGAGCATCATCAGCAGAGAGAGTCCACAGCAGTACACCAGACTCTTCACTATCAGCACTGTGTACAGCAGGCAGAGCAGCTTCACCCTGCACTGAGACTGGAAGGACACTGAAGGACAGACAGACACAAAGAGACAGACAGACAGTCGGGTTATTCCTCTCAGATCAAGGAGAAAAAGTCCAAATAGAAACAGTCACAGCTTCTTCTTCAAGTGGATGAATTGATGTAGTGTTTGTGTCCACTTGGGGGCAGAAGAACTCCACAAGCAGCTAACAAACTGATCTCTGACATATTATGGTCTGTCTGCTGTTTGGTGCTGAGCAGCTAGTGTACAGTGGCTTTATCAGAGCTTGTTGGATGAAGATTTGATCAATTAGTGCAACTTTAAGAGCCTAAACTTGTTCCAGCTGCCTCATTGGACATTGGAGCTGTCCATGCAGAGAGGCAGCAGGTGATCTTACAGTCAGCTGGCTGCAGAGCTGGCAGGTCTGCTGGCTCTCTCTCTGGAGGACAGGAGGCTGCTGGAGCTGGAAGCTCTGAAACAGAAAAGGAGTCAAATGTTTGGAGCTGCAGTGAGAAATGTCAGTCCTCTGCTGCTCTGCTCTCTTTGACAGCATCTCCACATGAAGCTGAATCACTGCTGAACACAGTCACCAAGCCTTCATTACCTTGTTGTGTTCGGGCCTCCACTGTGCCCCCCTCGTGCTTCACCCAGCAGCTGTATTTATATGTGTCAGAATGGCTCCCATCAACCATCCTGATGGCAATGGTGCGTCCCGCCTCTCTGAGCTCCAGCTGCTCTCCCTCAGCAGGGGGCAGCTCCTCCGCTTCTCCGCCGTTCTTCTTCTGTCTTTTCCAGGAGAACTGGACCAGAGGAGGAAACATGGCTGAGGCCACACACAGCAGGGAGCTGTTCCCCTCCAGGTGGGCTCTGGATGCTGCTGGGTACACGCTCACCACGGGCTTCACTACCTGCTCATCTGAAGTTTGACAGCAGCAACAAGCAGCACAGACACACATTCACACAGTCAGCAGCAGCTTCCAGCACTGCACTGCATTCAGTCTGATCCTGGAAACTACATGGACTCTGATCACTAAACTACTCATCAGCACAAAGTTCACTACATACACTGGATTCAGCTTCATATCAAACACAGTCATCACCTCATGTCATCATGGCTCACATGAGGAACACTCAGCATGGTTTTAATATTAAAATTCATTTCAGTTTAATTCGTCATGTGTTTCCTTTTTATTGTTTTATAGAAATTTAGTTCAGTCCAACTTTAAAATATATATATTTGTCTTTATACAAGTGAAAATGTATTTTTCTTATTAGTCCTTAGACACGAGTTCTAACAGAGATCCTCTTCTGTCCAAAAATAAATTCATATTTTTTCATATTGTTTTGTACTATTAATAAAATTAAATATCATTTCACAAAATTCAGTTCAGCAGATAAAATTTCCATTCTTCTTGTCTTTGATATATTTTACCATAAAGACCATATTTGTCTTTCAGACTAATTTATTCTTAAATATTTTTGTGTAAAAATTGGAAAAGTAACACAGTGATTATTTTAATTTATGTTTTTATTCAAATAAAAAACTGTAGCAACTATTTTAAAACACTAAAACTGAAATGTTGAATAAAACGTTTTCAATAATATGAGATATACTTCATGATATTTTTAGTCATAAAAATAAAAATTATATGACAAAATATATTTAATAAAAATTTGTATGTTAAAGTATTTTGGAAAGTTTAAGTATTATTAACTTTTTATTGTCACGTACAAATCCACACACACACGACTTCATCTCAGAAATAAATATCGGAGTTTAACGATGTCAAATTCATCCTAAATTTATCTATCATATCATTTCTGAGTTTTCTAATCAGTATCTGTTTTTATAATTCTATTTACCTTTTTGAAGCAGCTACATGAATGTTTGACTATTAAAAAATATTTGTTCCTCAACATAAAGCAAATATTTCCTGAAACCATATTTGTTGTTAATCTATATTAATTTAGTTTTAACATCAAATATGATCTTGTGTTAAAAACCAGCAGAATCACTGAGAGGATCAAATCCTAAATATTTGTAACATCACTAATATTTGCAGAAATAAAGAATAACTTTAGTTGTTCAGTGAGATTTCAACATGTTTTCAGAGATTATTGAGCTTTTCTTATGTAACAATGGCTGCAGATGAATTCTCTACTAATGATGAAAAACTAACATGTAAAGCCTGAAGCAGCACAAACTGACTTTAAACACATTTTCAGCTTCTACAATAAAACAACTGAAGGAAAATAAATGTTTGTTCTTACCTGTTACAGACAGTTTAGTTCCAGAGCCAAAGATGAGGTACCATCCCACTCCCACAGTGAGACAGACTGCTACAAAAACCTGTCTGCTGCTGAACGTGTCAGCTGAGGTGAATGAGTCCAAATGAGGAAGCAGGATCATATTTCAGCTCCATGATGTGTTTCTCTAATGTTCATATCAACATGACTGTCTCTTCTTCTCTTTTCTTTTAGCCACACTAGCAGCACGGCTCTGATGTTAATGTCAGTCTGTTGGTCAGTCCACTACTTTAGTCCACATGAAAATAGAAAATCACTATATAAGCACCAGTCCATTTATCCCATCAATGATGCACCACTACAATGAAACATGCTGCTGATAGGATCATGGTTTGGCCCATCTGGCTCACCATCATTAATCACACAATCAAGTTTGAATTCTAGCAGCAAATTGTAAAGAAAACTATCAGAACATCTGTCTGTGAACTGAATCTCAGGAGAAAGTGGGCCATGCAGCACCACAATGACACAAACCAGTCACGTTTGTTCTCTTTGTTCCAAATAATGGTGACAGAAAAATAATCCAGTGAATCCAGCGAGTGATGTGATGAGTCTCTGATGTCTTTCTGATGTGGTTTTGTTGCGTCCTTCAAACCACACCTGGTGTATTTTAGAAGAGAAACATGTTGGTCTGCACAGGCTCTTCTATTTTCAGCACTGACAGGATTTCCTTTGCTGTTTCTTCTGTCCTGCACATTTTCCTCTGTCTGGGCGAGTCCCCTCACCCATACCGGCTCTGAACTCTACATTACCTGCTGGGTAAGATCAGCTTAACTATAAATCAGTTGTCAAAGGAGCTTGCAAAGAAAAGCGTCTGGACTTCTTTAAGTTACTTGAAGACGTTTCACCTCTCATCCGAGAAGCTTCTTCAGTTCTAAGGTCAAATGGTGGAGAGTCCCAGATATAAACCTAGTGGGAGTTTCCCCCCACAGAGGGACAAAAGGACCCCCTGATGATCCTCTAATCGCCTGAGCCAAGGTGTGAAACTGGGCGTGGGTCACAGTCAGCCAGAGTTTCGGGTGAGTTCATTGTGAAACCTGGCCCCACCTTATCATGCGATTTCCTGAGGTCAGATGGCCCAGGATGTGAGTGGGCGTTAAGGCGTCTGGGGAGGATCTCAAAACTGGATTATAGATGGCAGAGAGTTGGTGTCGTAAACCCCCACCTCTGTTCAAAGATGGTCGCTCACAGCTTCTTTCACTCCTCTTTTAAACCATCTGTCCTCTCTGTCCAAAATGTGAACATTGGCATCCTCGAAAGAGTGACCTTTGACCTTTAGATGCAGATGGACTGCTGAGTCTTGTCCTGTGGAGGTGGCTCTTCTATGTTGTGCCATGCGCTTGTGAAGTGGCTGTTTGGTCTCTCCAATGTAGAGGTCTGGGCATTCCTCGCTGCACTGTACAGCATACACCACATTGTTAAGTTTGTGTTTTGGAGTTTTGTCTTTCAGGTGAACCAGTTTCTGTCTGAGCGTGTTGCTGGGTCTGAAATGCACCGGGATGTCATGCTTGGAGAAAACTCTCCTGAGTTTCTCTGATACGCCGGCTACATAGGGGATGACAATGTTGTTACGTCTGTCCTTCTTATCCTCCCTCGCTGGTGTCTGATCTTCTTTTCTGTGCATCTTTGCTGACTTTATAAAAGCCCAGTTAGGATAACTGCATGTTTTGAGTGCTTCCTTTACATGTGTGTGTTCCTTCTTTTTCCCTTCAGGCTTAGAGGGAACATGTTCTGCCCGGTGGTGTAGGGTCCTGATTACTCCAAGTTTGTGTTCCAAAGGGTGATGGGAGTCAAAGAGGAGGTACTGGACTCCCCACCATTTGACTTTAGAACTGAAGAAGCTTCTCAGATGAGAGGGGAAACATCTTCAAGCAACTTAAAGAAGTCCAGATGCTTTTCTTTGCAAGCTCCTTTGACTACGTTCATTTGTGTGTCCCTCTTGTTGTGCTTTTCCCTCATTCCCCTCTGTGTATTTATTGTGTGTGTTTGCCTTTGCTCCACGTTGGATTGTCTGCGTTTCCTCCACTCATCTTCTCCTGTGGTTTTTGAAAACATTTCATCCAAGAAGCTTCTTCAGTTCTGAGAGCAAATGGTGGAGAGTCCCAGAGTTTTAAGCCCTGTTGGGAGTGGGACTCTCCACCATTTGACCCTAGAACTGAAGAAGCTTCTTGGATGAGAGGTGAAACATCTTCAAGAAACTTAAAGACGTCCAGATGCTTTTTTTCAAGTGTCTTAGAGTATGATGACCTGAATGACAGAGAACCTTCACAGACATATTGGCGAGAAAGGGCCCCGCCCAGGCCACAGACATGTTGGACATCCTCATGTCTGTGTTCTGTGCTGAGTGGAAATCCAGGTCTTCTTGATATTTTGCCCTAACATGGCAAAAAATTACAAAACCAGTTTGCAGGTTCGCATGTTGGTCTGCGATCAATCATCTCTGCTGGAATCTGAGGCTCTGAGCCTAAACATTTTACTGCTGGTAGTGATGTGTTGTTGTCAGTGTTGGTCAAGTTACTTGAAAAAAGTAATCAGTACTGATTACTTCCCCAAAAAAGTAATAAATTACTTTGCTGATTACTTATTTTCAAAAGTAATTAATTACTTAGTTACTTAGTTACTTAGTTACTTTTTAAAAACACGATTTACAACCTGAATAGGTGATAAAGCGATAGATCTTTCAGCCCAATTCTACTTTTTCTACATAATCCTTCATACAAAATGTAATTGTAGCGGTAGTCTACTGTTCCCATAAGGCTGTGTGTGGGGGAAGCTTCCGGGTTACGAGTAAAGTTGGAAAATATCACCCGAACACGCTGCGTCCAGTGTCATCATTTATACGTGGTGTCAGAAGTGCGAACGGAGGTCTCCACAGTTTTTTCTTTTTTTGAGTACAGTACGGTGCAGTTAACTGCGAGAGAAGTTTTCGCATCGGTAACCCGAACAAGACCGGCATGCAGGTGAAGCGCGGCCGAGGCTGTGAGCGGCGCTAGCAACAGGGCGCGTGTGCGCGCGCGGTCGAGCACGAGCCTCACATGTCGGAGGGAGGAGACGGGGTCGGCGCACCGGAAAGCTTGGATTCTGAACGCGAGGAAGCCAGAGATCCACACGTCACGATGGCGACCACGGTACAAATAACACCCCCAGAAACATTTGACTTTTCTCATCCTGCCAAATGGCCAAAGTGGATCAGAAGGTTCGAAAGATTTCGCATTGCAACCGCTCTTGATAACAAATCAGACGAGTATCAAGTTAACGCACTCCTGTACGCTATGGGAGACGCTGCTGCTGATGTTTTGGCAGTTTTACCACTGTGCGATGCAGATAAAAAGAAATATGCAACTGTCAAAGAGGCATTTGAAAAACATTACGTAGGAAAACATAACGTAATTTTTGAAAGAGCACAGTTTAACTCCAGATGGCAACAGGAAGGGGAAAGTACAGAGTCGTTCATAACTGCTGTGCACAAACTTGCAGAAAATTGTGCATTTGGAGCACTCAAAGACAAACTCATAAGGGACAGAACTGTAGTGGCATAAAAGACAAAAGACTGTCCGAGCTGCTGCAAATGGACTCAGAGTTGACTCTTGTTAAAGCCATTGAGAAAGTTAGGCAGAGCGAAACGGTAAAGAAACAACAATCAATACTTCACTGCAGCGCGGCAGTGGAGAAAACACTGAACATGGACACAATACGGACAAATACAACACGCGGGAAAACGCAGACGTGGCAGAAGAAAGAACAAAAGCCAATCAAGCAAAGTGGAAAGGAATGTGGCCGCTGTCGTCGCAAGAACAAACACTCATGGAAAGAATGTCCAGCCAAAGAGGTACAGTGTCGAAAATGTCAGAAAAAAGGGCACTTTGCTGCGGTCTGTCGCAGTAGTGAAGCTGCAGCGCTACGCGAAGTGACAGAAAATCAGAAAGATACAGACAGCGAGGATTGTGTGTTCTTGGGTGAAGTAGAGACCGGGAGGTCACAGCCCTGGGTGCAAAAGGTCAAGTTAAATGGGGGAAATGTATATTTTAAACTCGACACAGGGGCGGATGTTACATCTATTCCAGAGGGTTTGTACAGTCCAGACAGGGATGGTAAGCTGCAGAGACCCAGAAAGAAGTTACTAGGGCCGGGCAGTAACCCACTCAATGTTAAAGGCTGCTTCGAGGCACAGCTAGCAGTGAAAAGGTGCAGTGTTTCTCAAGACGTCTACCTTGTGTCAGGTCTAGTACAGCCACTGCTAAGCAGGCCAGCGTGTGAGGCCTTGTGTACAGAGTAAGCACAGTAACGGAATCGGTGACAGATTTCAGGGCAGCATACCCAGACGTTTTTAAAGGTTTATGCGTGCTGAGGGAGCCTTATCACATTGAGCTAGAGCAAGGAGCTGTACCAATAGCCCTATCTGCCCCAAGACGTGTTCCTCTTCCCCTCAGAGATGCAGTGAGAAATGAGCTGCACAGAATGGAAGAAATGGGTGTTATCTCCAAAGTCACTGAGCCTACAGAGTGGTGTTCTGGCATGGTAGTGGTCCCCAGACCAGCAGGAAAGCCCCCCAGAATATGTGTGGACCTCACACCCCTGAACACAGTAGTCAAAAGAGAAAGACACATCCTCCCAGCAGTAGAACAAACACTAGCGATGATGAAAGATCCTAAAGTGTTCACAAAGCTTGACGCCCGGTCTGGATTCTGGCAAATTCCGCTCACGCCAGAGTCAAGGCCACTCACTACCTTCATCACGCCTTTTGGAAGGTTTCAGTTCAACCGCCTTCATTTTGGCATTGCATCGGCGCCGGAACATTTCCAAAGGCGAATGTCACAGATGCTGGAAGATTTTGAAGGGGTGATTTGTCACGCCGATGATGTGCTTATATATGGCAGAGACAGGCAGGAGCACGACCAGAGGTTGCACTGTGTCCTTCAAAAGTTTCAGAAGGAGGGTCTCACTCTGAATGAGAAGTGTGAGTTTGCTAAAAGTCAAATAATCTTTGTGGGACACAAAGTGTCAGCAAAAGGCATTCAGGCTGATCCCAACAAGATAACAGCAAACCAGCAGCTGCCACAGCCTCAGAGTGCGGCAGATATGCGCCGTCTCATGGGCATGGCCAACTATCTTGCCAAGTTTATGCCACAACTAGCCACAATCACCACACCATTAAAGGAACTGCTAAAAGACAGAAACGAGTGGATATGGGCGGAGCCACAGGAAACAGTGTTTAGGAGACTAAAAAGGATATTAAGCTCTCCGGAAGTGCTCGCTCAGTACTCCAACTCAGCAGATACACGAGTCACTGCAGATGCATCGCCATACGGTATTGGAGCTGTTCTCACTCAGAAACAGTCTGACCACTCCTGGCGACCGGTCACATATATCTCAAGAGGTCTCACAGGCACAGAGAAACGCTACGCGCAGATAGAAAAGGAGGCGCTCGCTGTAACGTGGGCGTGTGAACAACTGTCATCTTATCTCATGGGATTACAGTTCACTCTAATCACAGATCACAAAGCCCTGGTCCTCTTCTGAGCACAAGAGGCCTGGACGACCTGCCTCCACGCATCCTGAGATTCCGCCTCAGGCTGCTGCGCTTTACTTTCACCATTGTCCATGTTCCAGGGAAGAACCTCGTCACTGCTGATGCTCTCTCACGAGCACCGCTGGCGGGGCCTCCTTCTGCTGGGGCATCTTCAGCTGGAAAAAGAGGTGGAGGTTTTCGTGGACGGTGTAGTTTCCCATCTCCCAGCAACAGATAAAAGGCTGGAGGAGATTAAGTTGGCGCAGGAAATGGATGACCTGTGTAGAAAGGTGGTGTATCAATGTGGGACAGGCTGGCCAGAAAAAGGTAAACTAGATCCAGAGTTAAAGGGGTACTGGCAATACAGACTGGACTTCAATGTGGTCCATGGTCTTCTCATGAAAGGGGAGAGACTTGTGATACCACCTCAAATGAGAGCAGAGGTTTTGTCACGTTTGCATGAAGGCCACCAGGGCGTTTCAACATGCAGGGCCAGAGCAAAAGAGTCGGTGTGGTGGCCGGGCATCTCAACCCAAATACGTCAGATGGTAGACAGGTGCGAAACATGTCAAAAACACAGGTTACAGTGCCGTGAACCAATGCTGGTGACTCCTGTTCCTGACCGCCCATGGCAAAAAGTTGGCATGGATCTGTTCGAGTGGTCAAAGAAACACTTCCTGCTGATTATTGATTTTTTCTCAAGGTACATTGAGATAGCTGAACTGAGACACACAACAGCAGAGGTCACTATTAATGATATAAAAGAGGCATTTGCAAGACATGGCATTGCCGAGACTGTGGTATCGGATAACGGGCCGCAATTTTCATCAGAACAGTTCAAGCACTTTGCCAAAGAGTATCAGTTCACACATGAAATGAGCAGCCCCAGGTACCCCCAAGCCAATGGGGAGGCAGAACGCGCTGTTCGTACTATTAAAGACTTGTGGAAAAAGGACTGTGACTACACCAGAGCACTTCTAGCGTACAGGGCCACCCCACTGGAACATGGGCTCTCGCCGGCGCAGTTGCTAATGGGGAGACACCTGCGGACCACGCTGCCACAAGCTGTGGCAAAGCTGGTGCCAAAGTGGCCCGACCTACAGGCTTTTCGCAAAAAAGATGAGGAGGGGAGGCGTGAGCAGGCAAAACACTACAACCGCAGACATAGAGTCAGACCACTTCTGGAACTATCGTCAGGACAGAAAGTGTGGATTACCACTGAAGGAACTACTGGAGCAGCAGTTGGACCTGCCCGTGCTCCCAGATCCTATGTGGTAGAGACAGACAGGGGTTTTCTGAGGAGAAATAGGAGCCACCTCAGACCAACAGGGACTATTACCAGATCTGGTCGAGTGGTGAGACCTCCTGAAAGACTGGATGTGTAATTCTCTGAAGTTATCCATTCATGCCCTATTCAAAGCTGGGTTAAGCTGTTAGAGATGTTTATAATAATGTGTTTCATTTAAATGTAAGTGAACAAATGAGGGACGTGTATAATTTTCACGTTTCATGATGCTCCCCATTTCTGTTCTAGTGAGCTGTTAGAGTTGTTATGAAGTATGTCTTTAGCTAAAAGGAGGAGGTGTAGCGGTAGACTACTGTTCCCATAAGGCTGTGTGTGGGGGAACTTCCGGGTTACGAGTAAAGTTGGGAAACATCACCCGAACACGTTGCGTCCAGTGTCATTATTTATACGGTAATCAAATGGAAAATTCTCTTTTTAAAACTAGTTTTATTAGTTTTAATCTTTTAACTTTATGCATCAAGCAAAAATTTAATTATATGCAACATTCTCTGACTGGAAGAAATTTGTTTAATATTTAAACCTATTTTCTGCACATTCCAGCACATAAAATATATATATTTTTTGTGTTAACACTCACTCTTTCAAATAGATGCAAGTAAAACACATCAGAAAATAAATAAAGTCAAAGACTAGCGGTCCTTTTGCTCTATTTTCACCTGTAAAGCAGGAGTAGGGTAGGCGGAGGTCTGAGCGACCCAGGATCCCTGAGCAGTTATGAATTATATTATTATTGTATGTATATTTGGTGTTGCTGTCCTTCTCCCTGTTTGCGTGTGTGTGTGTTTCGACGGGCGCCTTCAGGCCTGGTGGGTGTGGCCCTGCTGGCGGTCTGGCCACACCCGAAGCCACACACCTGCTGCTGATCAGGCCTCGTCGGGAGCTCCCACCGACGCGGGATCATTGCTTGAGACTCCACGTTAGTCACCCAGTTGTGCTTGGTGTGTGTGTATGCCCGCGGTTGTATGTGTCCTGCTTCTATTGTGTCCCCAGGAGAGGGGTGGAGTGCCAGACAGCAGCCAGCACGGGGAGTGCTGAGACACGGGAGCGGAGAGCACAAACACTGGGAGAAGACACGACACGGGAGTCTGGGGAAAGCACGGGGATTTATTGTTGTTTAGTTTCATACACTGTAAATAAACGCACTGTTTACACACAGAGCACCGCGCCTGGGTCCTCCTTCCCTACACCCCCACGGTCTGCCAGCCAGACCGTGACAATATTGTCCATTGTTGATCTGCACACAGCTGTTGTCACGAACGCCGCACTTGCTTACGTCACTGTCATGAGACATTCTCGCAAAAAATCACGGTTTTAGTAACGCAGTAACGCAGCGTTCCTACGGGAAAGTAATCTAATTACCGTTTTTGCAATAGTAATCCCTTACTTTACTCGTTACTTGAAAAAAGTAATCGGATTGCAGTAACGTGTTAAAAGTAACGCGTTACTGCCCATCTCTGGTTGTTGTTACAAATAAAAAACTTGAATCCTCTCCTACTGGAGATCTTCACATTTTGTCCATCCAATTAAGTTGTTGACATCTAATCATACAATGTCCCACCTTATCATCTATTTCTAACTTTTTTTTAAAAACGTTTGCTTAAAGACCTCATGTCACGAGCTGCAGGGGGCAGACCGTGTGGAGAGAGTAGAGGACCCAAGCGCAGACAGAGGCAAGGAGACAAAACTGCACTTAACGAAAAGCGAACCTTTATTTAGGGCTGAAAATTCACAAAAATGCAAAACTGAGGGAAAACCTGAACATAAACTGGGAAACTAGAACTCGCACTGTGACTTCATAACTTACTGTGACCTGAGTGGGAAACTGTGACAAGGGGTACATACAGAAGGAAACACAGACAACGCGACACTGAGCACAGGAAGACTGAGGACTTAAATACACACATGAGATGATCAGGGGAAGTGGAGACACATGAGGACACAGCTGGAATGAAACATAATGACACAGGGGAGAGTAAAACTAACCACACGAACACAGAACATAAGACCCTTTTCAATATAAAATAGAGAACATGAAGACTTATACACGACAACAAAAGCTTAACAGACCTAAAACACATGAGACTGGACAAGGAACCACAAACAGAAACCATGGAGTTAGATGATATATAATCACTAACCTAAACCTCCACTAAACCCAAAATAAGAATAAACACACAAACTTATATTCACCAAACTAACATGAAAACGTCAAACCTACAAAATAAAACTCAAAACACTGGGTCAGAGACCGAGCCTGTGACACCTTCATTACATTTTCTTCATTTCTGTAATAATCTTAACACAGAAAATTCTATTACATACACATGAAAATATGCTTCACATCTTGTTTTATGCAGTTTATGCAACCTTACTTCCATCAGGACATTTTCACAAGAACATTCATTTTGGCATTGTCCTTTTTTACTCCAGTTATACACAAACCCATTCTTTTACTGTTTATCAATCACAGTTCACTCAATATGAATTTCTTTTAAATAAATCATATACAGTGGAACCCCGACTTACGAAGTTAATTCGTTCCAGAGGGTCTTTCGTAGGTCAAATTTTTCATA
Source organism: Diplotaxodon limnothrissa (assembly GCF_057381915.1). NCBI lineage: Eukaryota > Metazoa > Chordata > Actinopteri > Cichliformes > Cichlidae > Diplotaxodon > Diplotaxodon limnothrissa. The sequence goes on from NC_140613.1 coordinate 2,291,959, forward strand.
AGTCGAAGCACATTTTTCCATCGCCTTTTGAGTGAGGCGGTGCTGGCTGCAGACGAAGTTCTTGGTGGAGGAGGTGGTGGTGGAGGTTGAAGAAAGCATACGTATGCATGTGTAACCCAGCTGGAGAAACGGGTAAAAATAAGATGAGCTTTATAAGGTATCTGTTTAGTTTCAGAATCATTCTTTTATTTGTTTTATTTTATTGTCACAAGAAGTGAAAAATGTGTTTATTTCCACACTTCCTGCTGTGCCTAGCAGGAGCTTTTATTTTGAAGGTTAACAGGAAGTTGTGTGTTTTAACATGGCGTATTGATACCAGCCATTCGAGGAAAAGAAAAATCTGAAGCTATCTTGATTAGCAGCACAAACTGCCGCAGTTACGGAAGCAAGGCTTCATAAAAGTTGTCAAAGAGTGTTCAGAAGTTATCGGCTAACATTTCAATAGTGAGCTGAATGTTAGACAGAGCTGCCGAAATCAGCAGAGGTGGCGGCTAAGTTAATAGTGTTCCACGTGTCTCGAGTACTACAATTTTTCAGGATGTCAGGTCTTTTAGTGAGCTTTGAGCTCCACGAGAAAAGACCAGTGATTCCAATTGATGGCGAGCCTCCCAGTGTGATTTCCAGGATCCAGATCTGCACAACCAGTCAGACGGCCAATGGTTTATATGGTTTCTGGTAGGATTCCACCAGTCACCCCGGCTGGCAACAGTGAACGGATAAAAAGAGTGCACTCTAGACTATAAAAACACTAAGTGTGAAACTTCACCCTTTTTTTGCTGACTGACAGATCATTGCAGATCATTCCCTCATTCGATCTGTGTTTTGACTTGACTGACCCTCTACTCTATAAACTCTGAGGAACAAACTGAACTATAAGGTTGCAACTAGCAAATACTTTCAAAGGGACAATTTTAAATTTTTATTTTAAGGGCCCTAGTTGTTGTTTTGCTGTGAAAACTGTTATTGTCAAAGTCTGAAATTTCTGTGTGTTATGATTATTCGCACTCATGTCCAGCTCATCCCCGAATCTAGAGTGAGGTGTACTTACCCAGGAGTGGGTTACACATGCATACATACGTACGTGTACATGTACATAACATTATGGAATTTAATTAATTTTTTTTTCTTTATCTATGTCGTTACGTGGGCATTTTGCCGTATCACGGGCAGAAATATTGCCGTTAAGTGCCTTCGTAACTTGAACTTTTCATTAAATGGGGTCTTTGTAAGCCGGGGTTCCACTATTATAAAAGTCAGAGATGAAGAAACCGGTGCCTGCGTGTCTCATAACACACACAAACACACACACACACTCAAAGGACAAACTCTCAGAGGCCTAATTTTCAGGATCATAAAGCTGGTTAACTTAAACATATTTATATTTAATATTCTGATCTGTATGGTGCAATTATGCATAATTAATCTTCAGTAAGATCACATATAAATTATGGTTCTGTGTTTAAAGTTTACAACACTTGATGCTATTTCTCTGATTCAGAATCACTTGAAAGATGAGTTGATGACATTTCTTATCTCCCTGCATTCCTACAGACCAGATTATTTGCTTTTAACATATTTGGAGAATATTAAATGAAAATTGCTGTATTTTAGCCTCCTGTCACCACACCCTCTCAGCTGTAATAACAGGTGGCAGCGGGGGGGTCGGGGGGCTTCAATCTCTTTCTACCCCCAGGTCACATGACACTTTGCCAGCAGCATCATGCTGTGGTGGTGTTTTGCTACATGAGGCTGAGGTATACTTCACAAGGTGGCATGAAGAAGAACACTAATGTGGTTGTAGTGCAGAAAATCCCAGGACATCAGCCAGGACGAGGACAACAAGTACAACTTAAATGGTAAATGGCCTGTATTTGTGTAGGGCTTTACTTAGTCCCGTGGACCCCAAAGCGTTTTACTCTACATTCAGTCATCCACACATTCACTCACTGGTGACAGCAGCTACATTGTACCACGGCTGACCTGGGGCACTGACAGAGGGTCTGTAGGTGGAAGCAGCAGGTCTGACTCTGCAGTTTTCCTTAGTCTGCAGGAAAACCACCAGTTTGCTCAGGTTGTCTTTCAGGACACTTCTGTTGGCTTTTCATCTCCTTCCTGTTTACTTTCAGTCAGAGACTAAATCATGTAAAACTCATGTTTATTCTGAAAGCTGAAGGAGGCTCAGACCACATATCTTAATACAAGCTGCTTGTTCAGGACGACATGTTTCCTAAATTCTCTATGTGAGGATAAAGCACGACTAACAGGACTTTGACACAATCTGTTTTTCTTTCACTTTGAATAAATGTTTTTGTGGGACTGAGGATACATTTGTTTACATTTGGAAGTTTGATGTCATCTGTTCCTCTTGTTTCTGTCTTAAAACAGGATGAAAAATCTGTTTAAACAGAAATAAATAGAATTGAATTTCTGACAGCAGTAAATAAAAATGGTCCCTGAGCTCAGTATGTTTGTGACTCTGAGATGGAGGTGAAACATGTGAAGCTGGGCTGTGGTTTACTGCTCTCTTCCTGTCACAGACACTGTTTGACATCTGTTCATCTGTTGGTTTTTGTTCAGGCTGCAGGGATCATTTCTCACTGTGGGGAGCATCCTTCCAACAGTTACAGTAGTAGGTGGCTGAATGATCGAGTTTAACTTTCTCTATCTTCAATTCAAAGATGTTCTGATTCATCTCAGCAGAGAAATCATTTTTCTGAGGGTGACCGTAATCTGAATAAACACTGCCATCATCAGTATCAATGTGCAGAATAACTTTGAATGTTTCTTTTTCTTTCTTCTGGTACCAGTACCGATAGCTGTCAGCACACTGTTCAGTCCCTCCACAGCTGAAGGAGACACTTTCTCCAACTCTCCTGGTCAATGTTAAATCCTCCTGAATCAGCTGTTCTGCTGCCATGGTAACCAGTGCTGTAGAGACACAGACAGATAGATGAAGGTTAGTGTGACAGTGTTTGTTACAGGTTGACTTTGTTGGCTCCTGATTGGCTGGAAACACTCACCTGAACACAGACAGCACAGAGCAGCAGCTGGGAGGAAAAGCATTTTGTGCAGTGGTGTTTCCTCTGGTGAACCTGGGGAGAAGTGGCGCTCTGATGCAGCTGAGGCCAAACAAGGACGAGCTGTGAGATCAGACGAGGGCCACGTGGTTTCTAACAGGTCCTCAAAGCTCCCATCAGCCCCTGCGGCCCACAGATAAGACTGCTGCTGCTGATTGACAGCTCAGCTGAAGCTGCTGTGGTTTCATCGTCTTCATTTCAATCTGACAGCAGATCCAAAAATCTGGGTCACATGATGCACAAACACTCAGAAACATTCATGTTGCTGTGAATTTACTAACACACACTGTTATCTGTTGTTTAACAGCTGTGATGAAAACACTAAATATTCAAACTAAATATAACTAAACTATAAATAAATAGAAAAATCTAAAAAAAGATAATATGGTTAAATATTTTAAAAGTTCATAAATTGCACTCAAAGTAGTTAAAAATAAAATCATATATAACAACATTTAGAGTAAAAATCTTATTTGAAACAAACACATGTGGTTCTGTTGTGTGTTTAAATATGTGCACACTGTGGTTCTGTTGTGTGTTTAAATATGTGCACACTGTGGTTCTTTCCCACATCTTCTAATGTGTTTTGTTCCAAGTTGGTTTCAGACTGAAGGATTCATTAAAGCCTTTTTAAGAATCATTAAAATGATGATCATCAATTCTAATATCTATAAACAGTAATAAAAACAGGGCTGTGTTTCACGTCAGCTTCATTTATTTGTAGCCATGGTTAGATTTCATCTGCAGCAGGCAGTCATCCACCTTTACACACACATTTACACAACAGTACAAAAGTACTTTTTGATTCCTGAAAGAGAAATAAGACAAATGTTGCCTTTGTATCATCTCTGATATGGAAGGGATCATTTGAAGATGTGAGTGAAGGACACAAATATTTGGATCTGGTGTTGTTCTACATTTTAGGACTAAAAGACAGAAGGAAGAAAGTGAAAGTGACTGTGCGAGGCGTTGAAGTCATGAAGTCAAGTGGAGGCCGCTGACTGCTGTTACTTTCTGCTGTACAGGTTCAACAGGGACTCACAGTCAGCCTGCTAGAACATTTGGATGAAGAGAAAAAGGAGGAAAAAGACTTTGAGGGACAAATCCAATAAGATCAGCATGTTTTGAATGTGGGAATACAACAGTTTCCTCCACCATGACACACACTGGAGCCTCTTTTTGCTCACAGCTTCACTGTTTGTCTCAAAGTTCAGTTTGGAGGCCAAAATTGTTGCAACACATTTGTAAGTTTGCACTAATTTCACTGTGTGACCCTTAATGGATGTAATGAAAGAATCAGTCAGTGAAATATGAAGCTGTGCTGTAAGTTTGGAGGAGAAAAGTGTCTGAGTGACTTTAATGAGGTGAACACATGAATACAGAGCACTGACTGACACGTACACACTCCTTTAATGAGTCGCACACATTTTTGTGACTTCATGAAATGTCAAAAATGACACAACACACAACAAGCTGCGAGCACATTATTGTGTGTTTGCTGTTTGTGTGCTTTGTTTGCTGTTATGATAGCAGGCATACAGCCATGTTCTCAATGTCTCAGCTATCATTGATTATTGCTGCTCTTCCTCTTCTATTAGGCACTTCAACTCAATGAATGACACACAGAAAGATTTCATGACTGTGTTCTTCACAATAAGGAGAATATGTTATCTGCATCTGAATGACTCATGTTGCCTTGTTTCTACTTTGTTTGCATATTTCTGCTTGTTGGAAAGGATTTTCTGAATCATTCAGTAGTTTTTTATTTTTACTTCAGACAAATAACTACACTGTTATTTTGTTATGGTGGGATCTGAATGCATCAGTTTTTCTGCAGAGATGTACAAAAGAAATCTTCACATAAAGAATCTACACTTTTACAAACACATCAAACATGTTTATTTGTAAATTTATATTACACAGTTTAAGATGATTAAATGAGAAAAGGTCAAATGCTCAGTAATGAAACATTGAACCAACCAGAAGTTAATTTACATTTCTGACTGCTGACTGGAGGAAATCTGATGGTGAGAAAAGGCGAGCAGGAAACAGTCAGTCAGCATGTGTGCAGTTGGTGGACGCTCCCTTGTTTGTGAGCATCATCAGCAGAGAGAGTCCACAGCAGTACACCAGACTCTTCACTATCAGCACTGTGTACAGCAGGCAGAGCAGCTTCACCCTGCACTGAGACTGGAAGGACACTGAAGGACAGACAGACACAAAGAGACAGACAGACAGTCGGGTTATTCCTCTCAGATCAAGGAGAAAAAGTCCAAATAGAAACAGTCACAGCTTCTTCTTCAAGTGGATGAATTGATGTAGTGTTTGTGTCCACTTGGGGGCAGAAGAACTCCACAAGCAGCTAACAAACTGATCTCTGACATATTATGGTCTGTCTGCTGTTTGGTGCTGAGCAGCTAGTGTACAGTGGCTTTATCAGAGCTTGTTGGATGAAGATTTGATCAATTAGTGCAACTTTAAGAGCCTAAACTTGTTCCAGCTGCCTCATTGGACATTGGAGCTGTCCATGCAGAGAGGCAGCAGGTGATCTTACAGTCAGCTGGCTGCAGAGCTGGCAGGTCTGCTGGCTCTCTCTCTGGAGGACAGGAGGCTGCTGGAGCTGGAAGCTCTGAAACAGAAAAGGAGTCAAATGTTTGGAGCTGCAGTGAGAAATGTCAGTCCTCTGCTGCTCTGCTCTCTTTGACAGCATCTCCACATGAAGCTGAATCACTGCTGAACACAGTCACCAAGCCTTCATTACCTTGTTGTGTTCGGGCCTCCACTGTGCCCCCCTCGTGCTTCACCCAGCAGCTGTATTTATATGTGTCAGAATGGCTCCCATCAAGCATCCTGATGGCAATGGTGCGTCCCGCCTCTCTGAGCTCCAGCTGCTCTCCCTCAGCAGGGGGCAGCTCCTCCGCTTCTCCGCCGTTCTTCTTCTGTCTTTTCCAGGAGAACTGGACCAGAGGAGGAAACATGGCTGAGGCCACACACAGCAGGGAGCTGTTCCCCTCCAGGTGGGCTCTGGATGCTGCTGGGTACACGCTCACCACGGGCTTCACTACCTGCTCATCTGAAGTTTGACAGCAGCAACAAGCAGCACAGACACACATTCACACAGTCAGCAGCAGCTTCCAGCACTGCACTGCATTCAGTCTGATCCTGGAAACTACATGGACTCTGATCACTAAACTACTCATCAGCACAAAGTTCACTACATACACTGGATTCAGCTTCATATCAAACACAGTCATCACCTCATGTCATCATGGCTCACATGAGGAACACTCAGCATGATTTTACATCATGAAATAAAATGTATTTCTCCTTTATCTTCTTGACTTTTAAAATTATAACAAATATATATATATATATATATATATTTGCCTTCATATAATTTTTAAAATATATTTCCAATCTGAAACACATTTCTACAGAGTTGATCTTCTCCCAACAAATCATGATGTAAATTTTAAATAGTTTTTAAAGACATGTTTTATACTTGTTACAATAACTAACATTCTTCTTTCACAGAGTTTAAAATTCTTAAATCTTTTACTGCAATAATTTGATCAGCTTTAATTTTATTATTTGGTTTGATTCTTATTTTCTTTCATATGTAAATGAATTATTACATAAATTTAAATGCAATCAAGCTGAAATTTGAGAGATAATTAAATCCTTTTTTTTGGCCATTTGAATTAATTTGTTATTATTTTTAATTAAAAAATTACATTTTGTGAATGATTGTGTATTTACTTTCACATATTTTTCAAAGTAGTATTTACAGGTAACATTTTTGAACTTTCATTATTATTTGTCATTTTGACTCATTAAACCTGATTAACAATTTCATATTTTATCCAGTATTTTTCATCACATTTTAGACGTTTAATATTTCATGATCAGTATCTATGACAATTAATAAAATAATGTTTTTCCAAAAAAGACTCTTTGGACCAACATGCTATATCGTTCACTATTAAAAACATATCTACATTTTCTTCTTAGCAAAATTCATATTTACAAATCTGCTACTGTATTAATTTTAACATCAAACATGATCTCGTGTTAAAAACCAGCAGAATCACTGAGAGGATCAAATCCTAAATATTTGTAACATCACTAATATTTGCAGAAATAAAGAATAACTTTAGTTGTTCAGTGAGATTTCAACATGTTTTCAGAGATTATTGAGCTTTTCTTATGTAACAATGGCTGCAGATGAATTCTCTACTAATGATGAAAAACTAACATGTAAAGCCTGAAGCAGCACAAACTGACTTTAAACACATTTTCAGCTTCTACAATAAAACAACTGAAGGAAAATAAATGTTTGTTCTTACCTGTTACAGACAGTTTAGTTCCAGAGCCAAAGATGTAGTACCATCCTGTTCCTCCCACAGTGAGACAGACTGCTACAAAAACCTGTCTGCTGTTGAACGTGTCAGCTGAGGTGAATGAGTCCAAATGAGGAAGCAGGATCATATTTCAGCTCCATGATGTGTTTCTCTAATGTTCATATCAACATGACTGTCTCTTCTTCTCTTTTCTTTTAGCCACACTAGCAGCACGGCTCTGATGTTAATGTCAGTCTGTTGGTCAGTCCACTACTTTAGTCCACATGAAAATAGAAAATCACTATATAAGCACCAGTCCATTTATCCCATCAATGATGCACCACTACAATGAAACATGCTGCTGATAGGATCATGGTTTGGCCCATCTGGCTCACCATCATTAATCACACAATCAATTTTGAATTCTAGCAGCAAATTGTAAAGAAAACTATCAGAACATCTGTCTGTGAACTGAATCTCAGGAGAAAGTGTGTGTCTGGCTCGGACTCTCTCTTCAGGCAGATCCGCCATCTTTTGTTCAACAAACTTCCCTCTGTCTACACCTGATACAACGAGACATGCTTTTCCTGGCAGCAGAATTTGCATTTAGTATCCAGTATTTTTGTCTCAGTTTTCACAGCATGTGTGCTCTTCCTGCATGTCCCAACCTTTGATGGATATGGCGTAAAATCAGTGTTGACACATGCATATCCATCCATCCATCCATTCGCTTCCGCTTCTCCTTTTCAGGGTCGCGGGGGGCGCTGGAGCCTATCCCAGCTGTCATAGGGCGAGAGGCGGGGTACACCCAGGACAGGTCGCCAGTCTGTTGCAGGACACATGCATATCTTTTGTCAAAATTTCAGGATGCTTTACTTCCATAGTCGTGGCTGCTTTATTCAATCGGCCACCCACTCAGAGGATTCCTGCATCCAACACTGGATCAAGTTTGTAGAGACAACTTCCCTTGGAGACTCCTTTCAGGCCATTGCTGATTAAAGCCATTTCAGTTTTAAATATCTGTTGTTGTGCATATTGAATAATAGCTTGTTCTGTCTTTGCTACATATTCTGGAGTCATATTTCCTTTCTTCAAAGTGGTCTTAAACCTTTCCATTCTTATCTCCACTTCTTTCTGACTTTCCAGATCAATCTTATTCAAACCTGCGCCAGCAGCACCAAGGCCTCTTTCAGCTTTAAAAGCCAGGCTACAGAGATTTTAAGTCTTGCCCAAGACGAGAAGTAATGGATAAGATAGTTGGTAGGATTTTGTAATTCCTTCACAATGACATTCATTGTCAGGTCCTTTTTGACCTCTGGATCATCTGCAGAAATTACACTGTACTCCACATCCAGTTTAGGCCATTCCTTTTCTGACTTACAGAGAAATTCTGGCCCTTTTATCCATCTTCTACATTTGAGGAAATCCTCAGCTCTCATGCCTCTGGATGTATCATCTGCAGGATTCTCCTTGGAAGAAACGCATCTCCACTGATTCACATCTGTTGCTTCTCGATTGACAGCAATTCTGTTTGCAACAAAAGTATTAAATCTTCCAGTTTCATTGGAGATGTATTTCAGTACTGTTGTATTATCAGTCCAAAAAACAGATTCTTCCAACCTTACCTGCAGCTCTTTTTGCAGAAGCATATTCACTCGAAAGGCAAGAACTACAGCCGTCAATTCCAGCCTGGGAATTGTAGTTTGCTTGAGAGGAGCAACTCTAGCTTCTCCCAGGATAAAAGCAACATCTGAGGTTTTTCTTTTCCAACTTTAAATATGACACCGTTCCATAACCATCTTGACTTGCATCAGAAAAATGATGAAGTTGTGCCTTATCTGGTCTTCCAAAGCAACTTGGTTTAATGCAACGTTCCACTTTGAACTTTGAAATCAGCTGGAGATCCTCCAGCCAATCACGCCACGCTGCGAAAGAGAGTGGGGAATAACTTCATCCCACTTCCAATTTTGTCGGCAAAGCTCTTGTAGCAACAGTTTAGCTGGCATACTGAAGGGAGACAAGATTCCCAAAGGATCATACAGTGAGCTGACCACAGACAAAATGCCCCTTCTGGTTGTTGGACGGTCCTGCAGGGAGGTTCTGAACCAGAACTTGTCTGTTTCTATGCACCACTGTAAACCCAGTGCTCTCTCTCCTGGAAGCTGATCTGTGTCCAAATCCAGAGCCTTAATTTCTTTTGCTCTTCTTTCCTCTGGGATGGACATGAGTGTTAGGTTTTGTATTGTTAATTGTCATTTATGCTTAGAAATATTTAACCATATATGCTTAGAGGTGCATAATCGATTGTGTAGTGATAGGATGTGTGATCTTTAACAGGCTGCAAAGGCTTGGTGTGTATTCCACACTGGAATGCACACCTACATCCTGGGAGCATAAGAAGAGGTCGTACCTTGTCTTATTGTTTTATGGTAGGATAAACGTGGCTATATCTGTTTTAGGCTAAGTGCCTCTTGTTTAGATGAACTGTTGGACTTCCAGACCAGCAGGTTTAGGGAAGTTATTTGTGGGGTCACACTCTGACCCCCCCCACACACACACACACACACAAAGGCAAGGTACTCTTTGTGTGTATGTAGACGTCATATGTTAATGAACCTATGCATATTCATGTAACCTCAATAAAAGAGCAGTGTTACGGGGGAACGGACGAGAGCAACTGGGGTCAAGCGAAGGAACGGCGTTTGTCCGGTTCTCTCCCATGCACGAGAAACATGAAGAACTTTGCCTACTTCGTGTCTTGCTTGCTGTGTAATTATATTGTCTTCAACGTTCCAGCGAATAGGTTCAAGCTACAAACCTATCATTAATTGGTCCTTCGAGAGCCGGAGCCCTGGAGTCGACATTCACCGAGGGGAGAAGAGGCACGCTGAAAGACTGACGTCAGCCAGGAAGTTCCTGTAGTAAAGTCCCGAGACGTGAGAATTTGTCATCGGGCCGGTGGATTAGCTGTCTGTTTTCTCTCCTCCATGAATGACGATCGGCGGGATTCGAGGCTATATTACACGCCAAGCAACGCCGAGTAAGTTGAGAGAGCGACTCTATAACCGCAGAACTGGGTTAGTGTCCCGAAAAAGAGGTTTTGGTAAAATCGCCCAAGGGCCCAAGCGTCCGGTGAGTGTCCGGTTTTGAAATCGCCCTGGGTTTGTGTCCCGAGCGTCCCTTTATTGGGCTTTGTCGCGCGACTGGGTGAGGGTCCCAGAATTGGGTGAGGGTCCCGAAAGATTGGGTTGGTGTCCCGAGCGGTCCGGTGCGAGTCCGGATTAGGCCTATTTTGTGTTGTTGTTGTTGTTGTTGTTGTGTTTGAGTGTGTTTGTGTGAGTGGGTGCGGAGCAGAACACGTGGTCTGTGACACCGGCTGTTGTTGTTATCATGGGTTCCTAAGCAACCAAGAGTGTGTCAGAGGGTGACAGATGTTTATGCTGGACTTTAAATAAAAGAGAGCGACGGCTCCTTAGCTGCGCGGGTTCACGCGAGCACGGTCGCGCGGGTTTCACGCGGACCTGAGCCGTGCGGTTAATCGCAGGCTTATAAATGGAAGAGATTCAAATGTCAGAAGTTTTCAGAAAACACACCAGCCTTGAAGAGCGTGTGAAGAGGGCCAGCCCACATCAGCAGCACTTAAGATATGCTCTGGTGAATGGCTTTCCCCCACCCCCTTGCTGACACAAAATGTTTATTCTTTAGCTTGCCCTGATCGACAGCAGCCTGTGTGCCAGACCATAGATTTAATTGAGGTGGATAGTTGTTAAAAGTAACCTGCATTAAGCTTAGGGTTGCTCAAATTCAGTACAATGACATATGAGATGAAGTAAAATAGGCAAATATTTAAACTAATGATGTGCATAGAGGCACTTGATCTGTGTGAAAGACTGTCGTCTTATTATGAGCCATTGTTGAGATATAGAGCACACCTGTGAAAACAACTAATATGCTGAACCCTGTATGAAACATCTAAAGGTACATGATGGAGAAGCTGAATTGAATATGAAAGTGCAAGTCTTTGCCACTGTGGGCAAAGCACGCGACCATTGTGTGAGGTTGCGTTGCGGTCTCTTCTGAGCTGATGAGCAAGTTACACATCATCAGATCGAGAGCTGTCTGAGAACTCCTCAAAGAGAGGGAAACAGAACTATGATAACTGTGATAACTGGAGTGTACAACGTTTCTGTGAGCAGTTTTCTTGCATCTTGACTCATGTGTGTAGAGTGTTCATAGCATCAGCATCATGTTTCTGTTTATTTGTTTTGTTGGGTTGAAAATAATTAAATAAACTTGTGATCATACCTATGGATCACCATGGCACATATCACCAGCCATATGATTTATTTATGCAGATGAAAAAGTGAGTGTGAATGTGTCTGACGTCACAGTGTTTTTGTGCGCTGTGTAAAAGTAATTGCCTCTTATTGTGAGAGCGGTGATTCTGCAGGTCACCAGCTATTGTAAAGAAAAAAAAAAGAGTGAAAAAGAGAAAGAATTTATATTGTAGATGAAAAAAATCATAGGAAAAAGGTTTTGTGTTGATCAGCCAAGAACAACCACAATTTCATTTTCTGCTTTTAAGAAAGGATTGTTCACAAAAACACACAGAGAGAGAGAGAGATGTGTGTGGTTAAGCAGTGATGATAATAATGAAAATGTCTTAGTTTGTTAGTTTGTCACTTTCAGGTGAAAAGCAGACCTGAATCAATTTTCCACATGCAGCAGTCGGAAGAAAGTTATATTTCAACATCATTGGAAACATGCAGGCCAAGTTTCTGGCTGACTTATTTACAGTACCATGTGTCTCTCAACCTCACAAGCAAGCTCTCAACCTCACAAGCGAGCTCTCACTCCTCCCTGAAGACAAGGAATGCAGCTTCAAAGAGCAATAACATGGCAGATAAAGAGACAGCAGCAAAGTCCTGAGCAAAGAGTCCCAACAAGCAGCAGCAGTGTGGACAAACAGCATCAGAGAAGAAGAGCAAACCCATCATCCTGCCTGATCGGATGAATGGCACTGTGTTTCCAACAAGCTGCAAATTCACTGTGCATGTGAAGAAAACGTTTGAGGAGAACTGAGGAGACTGTTGGAGTTTGACATTTGCCACCTTTGGAGTAAAATGGCAAGAAGAGACAGTGGAATACAGGACAAAGCTGAAGGAGAACTGCCGCCTATTGGACTGTTGAAGTGGGAGAGGACACAGAGTGAGAGGACACAGAGTGAGAAGACTAGGTGAGAACACATAGGAATTATTTAATGTGGGAAATCAAAATTTGGGTTAGCAAACCTGGGAAAACAAAACTGACTGCTTAAGTTGGAAAATTGTGAAGGAGTCTGAAACACTGCGAAAATAGAAACATATACAAAATCACACACACAAGCAGAACATGCATTAACCCTACTAACACTTCCAAGCACAAGAGAGCTTATGAAGATTAGACAACATCTTAAGCATGTGAGTCTGTTTATCATCTTGTCCAAGTCACCTCGTGTGATGCAAAGACCAGTGGACTCATAGCACATTAGTTAAGAAATGATCAAATAATAGCAGAGAAGTATGTAGGAAAGGCAGCTTTAAGAACATGCTCTGCTGGATATGCAGCTCCACAGACATGCATTAAACCTGCCTAATAACACAAACACACATGCAATGAAGATCAGCTTGTTATCTCTCATCAGTGTTAAAATAGTGTCAATTTAGCAGACACTTGTTATCAAATACTGAATTTATCCAATGCAAAAAATTGACTCTCTGGGTTGCAGGACAACAGTTTAACTTTTGTGGGAAAAAAGATTCTGGTTTGACCAACCAGTGATCAGACAATAAATTTAGTCGTTGATATAGTAAACTGAGAGATGCTTCCTGCTTGATTGATGCAGCACAAGTGATTTACTGTATGAGGGAAATTCTATTTTTGTGATAACATTTTGAACATGCATTTCTGTTGTCCTGTCATCTTAGTGGGTTAATAGCTGATATGCAAATTAGTTGATCGTTCTTAGATTAATGAAAGGTGACTGAATTCTAGTACGAGTGAATGAGATGTGTTGGAGTTTGTTGTGTGTTGAGTGGAGACTCTAAAACACTGAGTTTCCTGTTTTGATGTGCGAGTGAATCCTGTATTTAGATACACAACTCTGAATACGTCAGAACAAACGTCTTTTGTGAAGTGCATGACAGCATGTCACATGTTTTATGATGAAGGGAAAAAAGGAAAATTGAATAAAATAGATCTGCGGCCTAAATGAGTGAAGAGCACAGACCTGGTGATTAAACTCATAAGTTAAAGAAGACATTAGGCTTATGTTGTGTGTTGTGCAGCTGATGGTTGGTTTGGAGTGAATCTAGCTGATGATTTTTCTTTTGTTGTGAAGTTGAGCCTGCCAATTAGTATGATGGCATGATGAACCATGCTAATGGTATGATTTACCCTCCTGAGATGAGGAGCTTGTGTCATGACTTAACAAGGCCTTTTTATTTTGATACTTTCACAGTGCACTGAAAGTTTTGTTCGATAATCTGTCGTTTGAGCAGATCTGCACGATTAGAACAGAAAGCGCTGTACGACACGTCGTCGAGGAAATTGTTACAAGTGAGCTTCTCCACATTAAAATGGGCTCAGGAGAAAGCCACTTATTTGGGACAATTAGAAAGTAAGTTCCTGTCCAAAAAGGATTCAGCGATGTAATCCGAACTAAAGTTCTTCTTTTTCTTTTGAAATGACGTCATTTTACTGAGAGTGGAAACTAAATGCGACGATAGTTTCCACTATCAGCAAAGAAAGAATGAATGTATGAATGAATGAATGAAAGAGGAAAAAAAACTGACTGACTGGTAAAAGCTGACAAAAGCTGACAAGACTTTACTGATGTAACACGACTGTGTGAAGTTAACCCCACCTGACAAAGGTGCAGATGAATCTATGTGTGTTTCCTTTTACAGGAGCAGAAGATGACAGCAACATTCGAGGTTGCGTGATGGTTTTAATAATAATAATAATAATAATTAATTTAAATGCCACTTTCTGTGTCTGTGCATCTACCAGGGGTGTTATTCACTACCTTGTGTTGCTCACAGAGATCACTGTGAGAAAGTGTGTATACATCTGCGCAGCGCTAACATTTACATTTCTTTTCTACAGCATTACAGTTCTTCATGTGGTTTGATCATGTGATTTATACCAGGACAACTGGTTGATGTTTTTTCCTACTACAGGATTTCTGGGTTTATGTGTGAAGAAACTGTATTTATAGGTTATGAGTGGTGGTGCTGTTGCACTGTGTTGATGGGAAAATGTGAAGGTTACTTTGATAATGTGAATAACATGTGAGAAATTTCCTGTGTTGAAAACTAGTGTCACTTCTTTCCACAGCTATGGATGGCTAACTTTATGGTCTTTTTATGGCACCTCTGGAACCTGTTGACCTGCGTCTGACCACCGTCTGACCACGGTCAATGTGTGTTGCTAATGTTTGTTTTTCTAAGAGTACATGTAGAGGATTCAGAAGAAGCGGACAAGTGACATGAGAAAAACAAATGAGAGATGCAGCGTTTATGGAATAGTTTAATATGGAGCTCATTTGCTGGCCACTTTTGAGCCCATAGTAATATATGAGTGGAGTGACTTTGCTTAAGAGAAGTCACTGATTACATTACTGTTAACTGAGTACATGGGATGATCCATGTCTGAGGCAAATTATGGAAATAATTGTAGTTTACTGATTTGAGAAAACCTGCACATGACACTTGTCTTGCTGATGTTGAATGCTTTTTACTCTTATGATACAATTGTTTACAAGTGTGAAGTTTAATTTCACTTCCAGATTCTGCTTTCCAGGCCATGATGGTGTGTATGCAGGCTCCTGGCAGAGCCAGGTGTTAAGCAAACTTAATATGCAAAACACGCTAACATCTTTTATTGCAGGGTTACGGAGCTACTCCAGCGGAGATGCTCTGATGTTGCCTGGGACATGATCTAGCTAACCTTTTTCTTTAAGACAGGGATCCAGGTTTGATGAGTTGACTCATGGGAGTGTCCATGCGTCAAGAGGCGGGGTCCAGGATTAACATTAAACAATGTTTTCTATTATTGTTGCAGTGATTTGTGTGATTAACAGTTTATTTACAAGTATTAAACCTATGCAAGTGGTGCATCCATGTTCAGATGAGGCTTTGATGGCCTATAAGTGAAGTTCACTGAACTAAAGAATGTGGTTTGATTGTTGACATGCTCTCCAAATAGAGGTTTTTCTTCCTAGCAAGGAAATAAAGGTGCAGCATTCTGCTGAAAGGGATCTCCTGAGAAATCTTCAGAGCCCCAGTAAGAAACAAGAACCATTCCAGGCATCGCTGACAGCCCAGGCAGTGGTTGAGGTCAAAGGTCGAGCTGTTTGGGGCCCATCATGAGACCAGACTTTGGAGCCACAGCAAGGACCATGAAACTGCGTTGGAATGAGAGCTGTGCCAAAAGGGCTTTCCAGAGGCCAACAGAGGAGGTTGTGGACAACAGACGGGCACCTGAAGGATGAGGGGAGCGTGCCAAGCTCCATCGACAACGCAGAGGGAGTCTAAGGATGGCATCATGATTCTGTGAAAGCACAGGAACCAGAAGCTATGGTGGTGATGACAGCAGTTTCCTATGAACATCACCTAATGCTGTGTCACTATACTGTGCATACGATGACACTCTGAAGGCTGCTGGGATAATAACAGCAATAAGATAACTGGACCCAGCAACCTTTCCACAGAGGGGTTTTTCTGCAGAGCGTGGACAGTGGAGGAGTCATTAGTATCCCCCTCGCAGGACGAAGGCCTGAAGTGAGGTAATGGGGGTTGGTAGAGGCCATAAAACTAGAGTGCTGAAGAGGTCTGCAGCTTTGGAGATAGCTGAGACCTATTGTTGTGATATTTTGATACCACGGTAGCATTTACAGGATATTGTTTTATTGTGATATTATACAGAAAAGAGTTACTCAATAAGGCCCATTTAATAGTTGTTTTTCTCTTTCTCTCTGACCCAAGAATTGATGTGTAAGACTCACAGGCTGGTACCCCAAGGTCGAAAACACCACAGAGACGAGACCACTTCCTTACTCCCATCCTCCCTTCTTTATCTCTTAGAAAAAGGCTCGTTAAAGGCCAGGTGGTTTGTTTCAGAATTCACTAATGAAAGAACTCTGTATTCTATGTCTAGGAGTGTATTTTGCTGGGATGATCATAAATTGTAGCTGAACTGATAAACTACACACAGGATACTTCTTTGCTCACAAGGCAGGAAGACGTTTCCTTATTTGGTCTGTACCGGTTTGAACTGAGAACTTGCTGACACACGAACCTTTTTTTTCTCTATATAAGCTGTTATGTACTAAATAAACCTTTGAGTCGATTGGGAAGGCAACCTAAAGCAGTCTCTGTTTTCTTGTTCTCCCAAGCTGCTCCCGAGCTCGTACTAACACGCTGAATGGCATACCTGAGTGTTACTTTGAATAATTAGGAATCTTAGAAGGAAAGGACAAAACTCTGCTTATCGCTCGTGCCTTGGAGGGAAAACCGGGATGGACATTTTTTCCTTCACCTATGTTGACAAACAACAAAACCAACTGGTATGTTTGAATGTCTATTCTACATACATTTGGACTCTGGTCCTATGGACAGTGATGGAAACAAGCGGAAGAGACATTCATGACGCCCTGCAGAACTCAAACCACTCTGCAGAGAGACATGTGATTTGCACACCCGGAGGAAGCATCACCAAGCTGAGATGTTTTTGAAAATGTTACTTTTTTATTTTAACTATTAATTAACAATTTATTTGTTTGCTTGTAGGATGCAGTTTGCCATTGGATGAGATCAATGAGGAATGGGATAACTGCTAATACATTTGTTAAACTGTGTGATAGGATGTGTGATCTTTAACAGGCTGCAAAGGCTTGGTGTGTATTCCACACTGGAATGCACACCTACATCCTGGGAGCATAAGAAGAGGTCGTACCTTGTCTTATTGTTTTATGGTAGGATAAACGTGGCTATATCTGTTTTAGGCTAAGTGCCTCTTGTTTAGATGAACTGTTGGACTTCCAGACCAGCAGGTTTAGGGAAGTTATTTGTGGGGTCACACTCTGACCCCCCCCACACACACACACACACACAAAGGCAAGGTACTCTTTGTGTGTATGTAGACGTCATATGTTAATGAACCTATGCATATTCATGTAACCTCAATAAAAGAGCAGTGTTACGGGGGAACGGACGAGAGCAACTGGGGTCAAGCGAAGGAACGGCGTTTGTCCGGTTCTCTCCCGTGCACGAGAAACATGAAGAACTTTGCCTACTTCGTGTCTTGCTTGCTGTGTAATTATATTGTCTTCAACGTTCCAGCGAATAGGTTCAAGCTACAAACCTATCAATGAGCACTGTGCGACTGTTGCTGATCCATTTTGAAAGCTTAAATCCTCCTTTGGCGCAGATATCTGTCAGCCTCTTCACCATGTGCACTGCCTCCTCTTCTGAAGCAACAGATTTCAAACAATCATCCACATAAAAGTTTCTTTTGACTGTATCAACCACTTCAGCTGGAAACTGTTGTGCATTATCATCTGCAGTTCTCTGTAGAGCATAATTTGCTCAGCTTGGCGAAGATACTGCTCCAAACAAATGCACCTTCATCCTGTATTCCTGCGCCAACCATGTAGTGTCGCCATGTTGCCACCACAGGAAATGGAGAAAGTTGACGTGTTTTTCTGAGACGTGAGCTTGTGAGCTCGGCATATCCTTGTTCAAGCATGTTGTTTACACATTCAGTGTATTCATCTTTATAATGAGCATCCTTTTCAAATCTCCGTCTGAGACTCTGGAGACGCTGCTCCGCGACACAGAGGTTATTGGGCAAGCTGGGACCTTCTCTCCTGAAAGGCAAATCCATGTGATAATGGTTTCCAATAAGTTTTATTGAACTACTAACAATATCCATGAAACAGATCCTCTCTGGACATTTCAGTCTGCTCCTCTGAGGATCTTTCATTAAAATCATGATTGTACTGTTTAATCAACATTTCTTCAAGACGCTCAACAGAAATCCTATTGGCTGTTACAGCAGTGCAGTTGTTTTTATTTCCAGTGTTACTTCCAGTGCACAGGGGACCAATTATGACCCAGCCAACTGTTGTTTTTACAGCATAAGGTCCACCCTCCACACTGTTTATCACCTTCCATGGCTCTAAAACATTGGAAGCATCAGTGCCTATCAGTAGCTCCACCTCTGCATCAATGTTGTGAAGTTTAACAGGTTGAAGATGAGGCCACTGATCAATGTCGCCTTGCTGGGGAATATTGACTGTAGAAACTGGCATGGTCCTTTGAGTCAACACTTTTACTTGATACAGATCTTGCATTTAAAAGAGCTAATTTAACTCTCTGTCCATCCATGGTAGCAGGTTGGATATGCAGTAAATGCAAGTTGTTTAATTTCTCCACCTCCCATCGTATCCTGTCAGCATGGCAACCAATAAAACTGCATCAGGTGTGCATGGTGTGATGACGTCGGCTAAACAGGAAGAAGGCAGGGCTGTTTGAGGGCAGCTTCCCAGAGCGCGTGCCACGTACATGTCCACGTCCCCGGCGCCCCTTTCAGAATATATTATATTGAATATATATATATATATATATATATATATATATATAGAAGGAGCTGTCCCGTCCCTGCAAAAATCTGTTCCAACCTGTGCAATCAGGCAGGTTCTGCAGCATCTGCGCAAGGACAGAGGGACTCGAGAGGAGCTTCTATCTCCAAACTAAACCAGAACATGAAAGGCTTTAAAAGCAAATTAAATCATTTTAAAATGAATTCTAAAATGAATGGGCAGCCAGTGAAGTCAAGCTGAAATGGTGGAAATGTGCTCAAACTTTGGAGAGCCAGTTAAAAGACGAGTCGCAGCATTTCGCGGCCTCTGTGGATGAGGAATGTATGAAGCACTGGCTCCTATATAAAGTGCATTACAGTAATCCAGCTAATGCTAACAAAGGTGTTGATAACTGTCTCAAAGAGCTGCAGTGAAAGAATTGCTTTATTTAAGCCAGCTGCATGAGCTGAAAGAAGCCTGACTTTATGACGGCCTTAATCTGAGTCCACTTTGACTCCAAGGTTTGTGACAGTTGGCTTATTGTGCTGGGCCAAGGTATCTAAATATACATTGGGGATCTCAGTGGGGCTACCAAAAACCATCACCTCGGTCTTTTTGTCATTGAATTTTAATCCAGTGCCCACTGAAAATGGTTTTGATAAACTAGAATCGTATTTATTGTCTTCTATTTCAAACAAACCTCTGGCACAACCAGGTCAAGGCGGCCATGACCTGCTGGGTTTGGACAACCCGGGAACCCATTGATTAGTCTGCTGACTTAGCTTCAGGATACAACAAGCAATTCTTCTTGGCTTCTGGTTTGTCCAGCAGATATCTGGACAAAGACTTCAAATTCTTGTTATTGCTCATTGTTTATGAAAACAGAGAATTTAAAAACAACTGAATAAAAAGTCATGTCTGGATTATATTTGATGATGTGATGCATTTTCAGCAGATGGACTCTTTTGTTCTCCTCACAGACTGTTTTCCTGCATGAAACCAAAGCTGCATGTAATTGGTCAGAAGCACAAACAGAGAGCAGAAATCTTGTCCTTTTATTCCAGATTTGACATATTCAGATACAAAATCAGTTTTTTTCTATCAGAGAGAAAAGAAGGTGACAGAAAGATGAGGCACCGTGACTGATTCATCCTCTATAAACATCCACAGGAAACTGATGGAAATGTGTCCAACAACATCAGCGTCCTAATGAGCCGCTGCTAGAAGGACAAGATCCTGACCTGACATCAGTCCAAGTGTCTGGTTAAATGTACTGAAAGGTGTTAAACAACAAGTGCTGCTGGAAGAGTTTTCATGAAGAGAACATTAACACTGTGAATGAGGGATGGACTTTGACTCAGTTTGACACAATCTGTTTTTCTTTCACTTTGAATAAATGTTTTTGTGGGACTGAGGATACATTTGTTTACATTTGGAAGTTTGATGTCATCTGTTCCTCTTGTTTCTGTCTTAAAACAGGATGAAAAATCTGTTTAAACAGAAATAAATCGAATTGAATTTCTGACAGCAGTAAATAAAAATGGTCCCTGAGCTCAGTATGTTTGTGACTCTGAGATGGAGGTGAAACATGTGAAGCTGGGCTGTGGTTTACTGCTCTCTTCCTGTCACAGACACTGTTTGACATCTGTTCATCTGTTGGTTTTTGTTCAGGCTGCAGGGATCATTTCTCACTGTGGGGAGCATCCTTCCAACAGTTACAGTAGTAGGTGGCTGAATGATCGAGTTTAACTTTCTCTATCTTCAACTCACAGCTGTTCTGTGTATTCATGGATGAGAAATCATCTTTCTGAGGATGACCGTAATCTTTGTTAAGCGTACAGCTACCTCTCTTAGGCATATACCCAATCACTCTGAATGTTTCTTTTTCTTTCTTTTGATACCACCATACTTCATTGACAACACACTGTTCAGTCCCTCCACAGCTGAAGGAGACACTTTCTCCAACTCTCCTGGTCAATGTTAAATCCTCCTGAATCAGCTGTTCTGCTGCCATGGTAACCAGTGCTGTAGAGACACAGACAGACAGATGAAGGTTAGTGTGACAGTGTTTGTTACAGGTTGACTTTGTTGGCTCCTGATTGGCTGGAAACACTCACCTGAACACAGACAGCACAGAGCAGCAGCTGGGAGGAAAAGCATTTTGTGCAGTGGTGTTTCCTCTGGTGAACCTGGGGAGAAGTGGCGCTCTGATGCAGCTGAGGCCAAACAAGGACGAGCTGTGAGATCAGACGAGGGCCACGTGGTTTCTAACAGGTCCTCAAAGCTCCCATCAGCCCCTGCGGCCCACAGATAAGACTGCTGCTGCTGATTGACAGCTCAGCTGAAGCTGCTGTGGTTTCATCGTCTTCATTTCAATCTGACAGCAGATCCAAAAATCTGGGTCACATGATGCACAAACACTCAGAAACATTCATGTTGCTGTGAATTTACTAACACACACTGTTTTCTGTGGTTTAACAGCTGTGATGAAAACTCTGAACGTACAAACTAAATATAACGAAACTATAAAGAAAAATACAAACATAAAAAATAATATTCTGTAAAAATCATTTAAAAGTTCATAAATTATAAACAAAGGACTTTAAAAGAATAAAATCTCATGAAACATAATTTATAGTCAAATTCTTTTTTCTTTTTTTTGTTTTTAAGGTTTTAGCTTCTGTGAAGCACTTTGAGATTTTTATCTTGAAAGGTGCTCTATAAATAAAGTTTTACTTACTTACTTACATGTGGTTCGATTGTGTGTTTAAAATATGTTTATCTTTGTGAATCAAAATGAATAAATAATATTCTCAGCATCTCATTTTTAATTGTCCTGTTTTATCGACGACGGTTTTAAGAATCATTAAAATGATGATCATCAATTCTAATATCTATAAACAGTAATAAAAACAGGGCTGTGTTTCACGTCAGCTTCATTTATTTGTACCCATGGTTAGATTTCATCTGCAGCAGGCAGTCATCCACCTTTACACACACATTTACACAACAGTACAAAAGTAGGAATATTTGGAAACATCTCTGTGATCTCTATAAGACAAAAGGATGGGAGAGGCTGGTGTGGTCTCAACACTGTTCACAGTGTTTCCTTCAGTGCTGCTGACAGCGTCTCACAGCGTGCTGTGATACCTGATACCTTGTAAATGAGTCATTTACCTCAGAGCCGATTTTTAGGCTCTCGCCTTTAGTTCATGTTTGTTTTCATCACTCGTTGTCGTCACACCGAACCTCCTGTAACAAACTTCACTTAATTCTTCGCCATCGAGCGTCTGAGTTCTGTCTGCGCCTGAGTCCACTCCTCCATGACAACATCTGTTTCATATTTGGTCTTTTTCACTTCATAGTAAATCACTTAACTTGTTAGAGATTATTTACCCTAACATAAAACACAAATCTGTGGAATAAATCTCATCAGATTTTATATTTGCATCTAAGATTTTAAAATCACAGATTCTTTAAAAGCATCACTAAAGTTCAGCGAATTTATAATTTGTCCTCCTGCACTTGTGTCAAATATGGACACGCCTTTGTCCTCATGAAGGTTTGCCTTCACTCAGACCCATGCCCTGCTGTTCCTACCATGCCAACATACAGACACATGTCAGGCAATGAGTTGGAATAAAGTTGAATCAAACCTTGAAACACAGAGATGGATGATATTTTATACCTTTCATTTATAAACAGTCAAAGCAGACGGGGTCATTTTTGAGCCCAAAGGAAAACCTGATTATTTGCTGCCAGTAAAAAACTTGAAGTAGTTTAAAAACAGCTTCCTACATTAACTTTGACATAAAGCCGTCTGTGATCATCTGTTAAAGCGACCGACTCTGGTTGGGAAACAATGATCACAATAACTGATCATTTCATGTATTTTTTACACTGAATTGATCGACAATTTATACTTTAAAAAACACTTAAATGAAGTGGGGACATTTGTGACCCTGAGGACCACAGGTGTGTGGAAATCGGGACATTATGAGGGTTAAATCTTAATATTCATATCAACAGAATTTACAGCACAGCCTGGGTGAACTTAATAAATATTCAGCACTGGTTAAATCATCAAATTGATGAATGTTCTTTGTTTGACTTTGTTTCTCTGTGCTGCTCTTAATTATAATAATTATGATTTCAGTTTTTAACTCAATTATATTATTTGTATAAATTGTACTAGTCTGAATAATTAAGCTGATTAATCAATGACACATTTTGATGAAACATTTTACATATTTATGATTATTAGAAAAAGATGGAAAGATGCTCAACATCCATCTGAACTGATGGTGTTTTGTGAAATTGTTTTTACAAATTTTGTCTTAATTTATTCCCTTTTCAGTGTTTTTAAATCATAACGGTTCAACTTGAGTTCTGTGGGATTTAATGTTCAGACTTCATCTTGTATTTGTCTTTTGTGATCGTACTAAACATCAACTGTGTAACAGCTCTGAGTTCACACTTTGTTTCTCTCACACACATGAACACAGATCCTTCCTGGAATCATTCTTGAAGCAGAGTTCCTGCTTGTAACTGTCGTTGTGTTATTAAAGTGAAAGCCACAGCTAACGGTGTGGAGGCTGCAGAGCAGAAACCCACACAGCCCGTCTGCTGCAGGAGAGCAAGTTTATGATGTGTGAATGCTGCAGTCACACAGGTTATGTATCACAGAAGAAATGAGAAGCATATTCTTAACATTCAAATCTTTATTTTTACTTCAGACAAATAACTACACTGTTATTTTGTTATGGTGGGATCTGAATGCATCAGCTGAGTTTTTCTGCAGAGATGTACAAAAGAAATCTTCACATAAAGAATCTACACTTTTACAAACACATCAAACATGTTTATCTGTAAATTTATATTACACAGTTTAAGATGATTAAATGAGAAAAGGTCAAATGCTCAGTAATGAAACATTGAACCAACCAGAAGTTAATTTACATTTCTGACTGCTGACTGGAGGAAATCTGATGGTGAGAAAAGGCGAGCAGGAAACAGTCAGTCAGCATGTGTGCAGTTGGTGGACGCTCCCTTGTTTGTGAGCATCATCAGCAGAGAGAGTCCACAGCAGTACACCAGACTCTTCACTATCAGCACTGTGTACAGCAGGCAGAGCAGCTTCACCCTGCACTGAGACTGGAAGGACACTGAAGGACAGACAGACACAAAGAGACAGACAGACAGTCGGGTTATTCCTCTCAGATCAAGGAGAAAAAGTCCAAATAGAAACAGTCACAGCTTCTTCTTCAAGTGGATGAATTGATGTAGTGTTTGTGTCCACTTGGGGGCAGAAGAACTCCACAAGCAGCTAACAAACTGATCTCTGACATATTATGGTCTGTCTGCTGTTTGGTGCTGAGCAGCTAGTGTACAGTGGCTTTATCAGAGCTTGTTGGATGAAGATTTGATCAATTAGTGCAACTTTAAGAGCCTAAACTTGTTCCAGCTGCCTCATTGGACATTGGAGCTGTCCATGCAGAGAGGCAGCAGGTGATCTTACAGTCAGCTGGCTGCAGAGCTGGCAGGTCTGCTGGCTCTCTCTCTGGAGGACAGGAGGCTGCTGGAGCTGGAAGCTCTGAAACAGAAAAGGAGTCAAATGTTTGGAGCTGCAGTGAGAAATGTCAGTCCTCTGCTGCTCTGCTCTCTTTGACAGCATCTCCACATGAAGCTGAATCACTGCTGAACACAGTCACCAAGCCTTCATTACCTTGTTGTGTTCGGGCCTCCACTGTGCCCCCCTCGTGCTTCACCCAGCAGCTGTATTTATATGTGTCAGAATGGCTCCCATCAACCATCCTGATGGCAATGGTGCGTCCCGCCTCTCTGAGCTCCAGCTGCTCTCCCTCAGCAGGGGGCAGCTCCTCCGCTTCTCCGCCGTTCTTCTTCTGTCTTTTCCAGGAGAACTGGACCAGAGGAGGAAACATGGCTGAGGCCACACACAGCAGGGAGCTGTTCCCCTCCAGGTGGGCTCTGGATGCTGCTGGGTACACGCTCACCACGGGCTTCACTACCTGCTCATCTGAAGTTTGACAGCAGCAACAAGCAGCACAGACACACATTCACACAGTCAGCAGCAGCTTCCAGCACTGCACTGCATTCAGTCTGATCCTGGAAACTACATGGACTCTGATCACTAAACTACTCATCAATACAGCACAAAGTTCACTACAGTCATAGTTCATTTGTTATCTGCATCATGCAAATGCAAATGTAATCAATAGATTTTACAAAATCATTTTTAGTGTTTATCTTGATACAGATTCTATTTTAGAACATAAATATCCTGTAATCACTAATAAAAGAGACGATTTTCAGCGATTCAATGATTTTGTTTGGATGAAAGTTTTAATTTTAATTCATTTTTTTCTCTTTTACCTCAGAGCACTTTAGGGATAAACAAACTATAGATACTGTTTGGTGTTTTGTGGACATACTTCTAGCTGAAAAACAGCTGGAATTAAGGTGTTTTGAATTGAAATAGAAATATGAGCTCAGGGGAAAAATGATAGACACTAGAATATGATGTTGACCTGCACTGTATGACACATTATTGCCCTTTATATAAAACATCTTGTGGATATTTCAAGTCATCAACATTATGAGTCGAACATTGTTTGTGATATTTTGTGTGGGACAACAAAGTGATTTTTTTCATGCCCACATGTTTGGCTTTGTGTGGGTTTTTAATAGGTTATGACATTCAGACAGTAGCACGAGATAATGTGTTAATACAAGTGAGTCGGACCCACTGATGCTGATAAACAAAGACTGAAAAGTCTGTTTTTCCAAGATGGAACATTTTAGGAATTTAAATGAATAAAAGTGAGAGCCGCTGAAGGCCCCGAGCACTTGATCTTTTACTGCGTGCCTGCGGTAAAAGATATGGAAAAAACACCCCAAAACCTGGGGGAGTGCTTTGCTTTGTTATATATGTTTTTTGAGTTGTTACTGAAGTTTGTAGTGCGTGTTTGTGTCATGTTTTCACCACAGAGATGTAAATGTAGTTTAGAGAATAAAATAAGGCCTTCAGTCTGCACTCCCCACTTGCCCCGGGGGCGGTCTTTAATCTGGGAGCTTGAGGGCTCCTGTGTACGGCCGGGCGATATGAGGAAAATATAATATCACAATATTTTTTGGCTATATCACAATACACGATATATATCACGGTATGTTTAAATAAGCTCCAATAACAAGTTTTAGTTTCAACCATATTGTCACGGTTTGCGGGGGCAAGCCGTGTGGAATATATATAGGACCAAAAGGCGGCAGCTCTGGTGCAGGTGAGTGTTTATTAACAACAAAAATGCAAACAACAAAGGCGCTAGGAACATGAAACTGAAACCTAAACTGGGTAAACTAACAACACAAACCAAGAATGACGGTGCAGGGAGGTCCGGGGAAATACATACAGGGAGACCGAGGGGAAACAACACAGACGAACCAGCAACTACTAAGACAGAAGACACAACTTAAATACACTCAGAGAACACAGGGAGATTACATACAGGTGGGAACACAGCTGGGAGTAATTAACATGACGAGACTAGGGAGGCAAACTGAAAACACTCACATAAGACACAGACCTTCACAATAAAACAGGAACTTACACATGAAAGGACACAAACTAAGAAACGCGGACTAGATACAGGAACACACGGGCAGAACAGAGTAAACACTAACCAGAGGAAGAACAGAACCAAAATCGCGAAGAGAAAACACAAAACGCTGGGTCAAAAGGACCCAGGATCATGACACATATAGTGTCTAAAATTGGTACACTCAGTCACATCAACCATTTTTTGCTTTGAATACAGAAATATCTGAATGAATTGAACATTTTTATTATAACCACTTTTAACCATCAGTTGCTCACTGAGGTTTTTCACCAATGTCAACACCTGACAGTAAACTCTCTCTGTGGTCGACACTAACAAACACAAACTATATCAACAAAAGTGGACCTCAAGGTAGACGACACAAACGAAAACAACTGAAATTACAAAGGTGCTCTTTTGTGCTTATAACATGTAAAATTGTAAAAAAAAAGAAAAGAAAAAACCTCTTCTGACCTCAAATGACAGAAATAGAAGTCTAGACGGTGACTATCAAACCGACTGACGTGGAACAGTTACAGGTATCACAGCTCGTTTATTTAATGTTTCCTTTGGTGTGCGGGGAGACGTTGAACACGTTAATGTTTACAATTGTCTTCATTAGCAGTAGATGACTCTTCCGCTGGTGGAATAAATCTGTGGTATTGCTACCTTTAGCAGCAATAGTTGTCAAATTACCAAAACTTTTTCGACTTCCTCCTTGTGAAATCCAAACGACAGTGAGTCTCAATCCCTAACTTGCCTGCAACTCCCGCTGTCACCATATTTTCCCTATCTGGTAGAATAAAAACACTTATGGTGCCAGTGCGCCAGATAGAAAATGTTTCCGATTGGGAGGGACGGGATTAATGATGCATTCACAGCGTGTGGGAGAAAAAAAACCCTCACATTGAATTACATGCATGCAGTAAGGGTAACAGGGTGTAGGCCCCTGTGCTCAGAACAAAAAGGCATGAGTGGAAAATGGATGAGAATCTATCTATCTATCTATCTATCTATCTATCTATCTATCTATCTAGAGAGAAACTACATTTATAGTTCTTCATCAATATTTGGGATCACTTGAAAAATTCAGTGTGAAAACTGATGAAATTAGTATGAACAGGAAAATTAGCAAATAAACTGGACATACTGACATTATCAGAGTTAGAAATAATGAATTTAATGGAAATGATGAATGTGTTCTTCCAACTTTGCATCTCCCATAAATTGAATTAGCTTGTTGGATTTTCAAAGAAATCGAACCATAAATGTCGATAAATTAAGTTATATGTAATGATGAGAAATGACACAGAAAAAATATTGAACCTGCAAAGAAAGAGATTTACAAAAAGCTATGGAAAGTCATGCCACCAGCTGAAAATCTGGAAATGCTGGAAATGAATATCAACTGTTTCAGTCCCAACTGATGGCCAGTAAAAATGTGTCCTTACCAAGATGTTACGCATGAAACATCTAATGGGTAAAAGCAATGAGCTCGCTAAAGAATGAACTACTGTCACAACTACCTCTGTGACACAAAATATCAGATGTGAGTGAAGCATCAGACAGACCTACACACTATTAAGTTTGCCTTTTCACTTTAATAACACAATGACAAATACAAGCATGAGCTCTGCTTAAAGAATGATTCTCTGAGTTCATCACCTGAGAAACAGCTCACATAGGAAAAGCTTAATGGGCAGAAAAGTTTGTTGACAAAAATCAGGCCCCATCTTATCTTAATGACCTTGTAGTACCATATCACCCTGTTAGAGCACTTCGCTCTCACACTGCAGGCCTACTTCTTGTTCCTCGAGTATTTAAAAGCAGAATGGGAGGCAACTTTTCCAGGTGGTTCCCCCGTGAGTTTGTGTCTGCTGACGGCTGTTGTGATGAAATGAAAACTTTCCCGTGAGGCTATGCGTGCCGCGCACTAATACTCAATTACTCTATGTTATCGTGTTTTACTTACACTTTTAAGTTGTAGTTGCTGACAATAAAAAATATTGATTTGAATAATTAATGATTTTAGTCCAAGATACTGATAAGTATAGATACCTATTTCTCAAATATTTAGATTCAATTTCAAACAAAAATATTAAGTATATGCAAAAAAGGTGTTCTGTGAACCAAATACTGATTTTTTCGTCTGCAATAAATGTAAATAAATACCTTAATTTCACACAAACACACAAGTTGAAATTCTAGACATTTATTTTAATTGATCAAACTCAAATAATTACTAAAAGGATATTCATAGATTTTATCAGGCTCATCTAACTTATATTCATCTCTTGTGTTCTGGGGGCCTCTGGATGTCTGGAGTTTTGATCTCCTCCATACCTGCTTGATACCATAGAGGACAGGGCTGTGGCTCCCCACACTCCCTAGCAGATCGTTACATGGAGAAACCTTTGGAATGCAAGCATGCTGATCCACACAGGTATGCACACAGGTGTACACATGGGTATTCACAGATGCGGACTACAGCTTTCTTGGCTGCTGCCTCAAAGCACACTGTGCGCTGTCTATCTTGCGTGCTGCACAATATCGTTTACTATTTAGTAACTATTGATATCTATGACTAGCTAGTTTATTGTGATGGTGCTTTTTTTTTTTTTATTATTATGTTGCTCTTTGTTGTTTGCTGTCTCCCCTGTTTTTTTTGTTTTTCTTTCTCTCCATACAGGTGACCCAGGAGGTTTTTTTTTTTTTTTTCTCTCTCTTCCCCCCTTCTCACCGTCTCTTCTCCCCTTTGGTTTTCTTTCTTCCTCTCCCCCTCTTTCTTTCATTCTTTCCCCCTGTCCTATTAAAAAAAAAAAAAAAAAAAAAAAAAAAAAAAGATGACAAAGGATGAACTGAAGCTCCGCCATCACGTGATGTCACATGCTGCTGTTTCTGATGTCACTTCAAAAAAAAACAAAAAAAACAAAAAAAAAAACAAAACAAAAAACTTATATTCATCGTGATATTTACTAAGCCTCTGAATTACTTTTTAGACTGTGAACAACTCCCCCGAACTAATATCAAAGCAGTTATTAGTTCCAGTCCACATGAAGCAGCCTGTGCTGGTTTCTGCTGGCAGGAATCAACATCTCACATTTGTTTGTTTTACATGCAAATATTTATAAAATGATTTAAACTGTTAACAGTTACATGTTTTATGCTTTTCTAAACATATACAGCTTCTCCTCTGGGATCAAACACATGACGCGTTTATAACCAGAACTTTTACTAACAGGAAAATTTTAACTTTAACATTTTAATGACCGAACAATCACAGTGTGGATGAACATGTGTTGGCAGTTTCTAGCATAATCACAGCTGACAGTGTTATATGATAGTTTCTGTGTGTTTGGTTTTACAGAAAGAAACGGCTGCTTTGACCAGTATCCGCATTATTTCAACATCTGTGTCCCAAATTATAATCAGAAAATTTAAAACTTCTCTGAAGTATAAAGACTTTTTGTGTTAAACATTTTGACAAAAATGTGACAAAAATGTTTCTGCCACAAAATTATTGATAGAGAAAATATTGAAATAAATGCAGCAGTGATTTAAAAAGACTTAAATAACCTGATACTTATGTACTTGTGATCATCATGTGAAAGTCAGGTTTGGTGTATTGTGTAATTCTGTGATTACCACATTTCTGGCATCGTGACAGCTCTGCTCTCTCCACCTGCACAGAGAGTGAGACACCTGATGGTATGCTGAGTGTGATCAATGAGAGAACAGAGTCCAAAATTTACACAAACGGAAGAAATATATAGTCAGAATCAAAATCATTGATTTCCATTTCACTCTTTGAGGTCACAAAGATGCTCTGAGATCTTCTTCCACAGCCTAACACAACCATTCCTTTCCCCAGGCCATCACTGACCACCACGAAACTGGTCATGTTTGTGCCTCCAGACTCCTTCATGTCTGTCACGTTTCCTCAGTATAGACCTGAGTACCCTCAGAAACATGCCTCAGTAGCTTCAGTAGGTGGAGGTCACTTTGTAGGGCTCTGGCAACGCTCCTCCTCTTCCTCCCTGCAGAAAACTTGTGGAGCTTGAATCTGCTGCAGATACTCTCTCATGCCATCAGCAGAGAAGAGGACAATAACAAAAAGTAAACCAGAGAAAAGTCAGGAGGGATAAGAGCAGAGTGTTACCACTATGGGACTTTGCCTTGCCCTTGTCTTCTCAGTATACATGTTGTTGCCCTAATTTGCACCAATGCAGCTGAAATGGATTCATAGTGGTTTATGTCTCTGAGCTGATGCTTGCCTCAGTGTCCTGACACATGCTCAGTCACAGAGGGAAGGAAAGCAGAGAAAGTTGATTCTTTGCACGTTGATGTTGCATTTTCAGTCTCTAAGGCTGAAGAAGTCACATAGGTAAATTAAATGTTTCTCCCACTGAAAACACAACATACAGAATAGAAGTTAGAACAGAATCAACTCTCTGGCTCCTCCCTTAATGTTTTGAGCAGCCTGTGTGCAGAGATGTGGTAAGTTTGATTGCTGATGTCTGTGTACCTCTCTTCTGTATGTGTTTGCTGTCTCAGGTGTTTGTCTTTGACCTTGACATATTGGGACGTGGCCAGCAGGGGACTGAGCAGAAACAGTTTCTAACATGGTGTGTAATATTCACCTGGCAGGGTCCCCTCGCCCCCGAGGGGGGCTGCTGGTCCTGTTTTCACTCAGCTGCATGCTGTTCTCGTCTCTGGCAGAGAGTAAGTGTCCTCATTTACACCTTATCATCATCCAATAAAACATTATGCTTCATGAGTATTTTGACACAAAGTGCATTTTATGCTGTAATTAGTGCAGTGATCAGTGGCTCACCTGCAGCAGATTTCAAGGAGCTCTGTTCATTTAAAGGAATGATATAGATATTTAATGTTCAACTTATTGCACTAATTTGTTGCACTTTGACTGATTACATGAAGAGAACAAACCTTCATGCCGTGGAGTGTGTAGAACAGACTCACACTGCACAGCAGAAAGCGCTCCATTAGACTTTTACTTTTGTGGTACCTCTGGGTGTCGGGGACAGCCAGGCAGCACCGCCCAGTGGGGACGGGGTTGGGGACCTCACCTATACTGCTGTCATAGGGTCACTGTAATATAATTAAGAGCCAATCCCCTCCTGTTTCCCACCTGACTATGGGAACTGCTCCATCCTTTAAAGCATGTATTGTGTTGTCTTTTGTGGTGTCTAAGATGTCAGGTCATACATTTAAAAGGATTTCCTGAACTTCTTTAGACTAAAAAGATGTTGATTTAGGTTTTTTAAAACCTACTTAGAACCCAAACACTGGGCAAAAACATAGAGTGCAGTACAGAAAAATAGTCTGATGCGAGCTGTTCTATTGAATGTACAAGTTCAACAAAAACAGGGAGTTCACCTGAAGCTCGTTCGTTCATAATGTAAATTTGAAACGCCAATTATTCCCCAATTTGTGTCCAAATCATGTTTGACAAACAGTTCCATATTTAGATGTGCTTATACTTTATTTCCATACTTTCTTTGATCAATGTGTCCATATACAGGATGTTGTTTGTTTGGAGACAAACTCTATGGGCTCAAAATGTGGTCATAAATATTTTGTACTTGTAAATCAGGATTTGTATGTGTAAAAATGATTTGTGTGTGGACAAAAAAACCCCCTGCAAGTTACAAGTACAAATTGTGACCCTTTTTTTCTTCCTTTCATCTGATTGGTCAATGTCAATCACAAATGTAACAATCCAATCAGAGAACAGATGGGTTTGGCTGTCGGAGGGGCGCTTTGTGGGCTAGATTGTCCGATTTCACAGCCTCTCACTTCTGGCCTTCGTGGTCTTCGAGGACCCGGTCTATACACCGGCAGACCCTGAACTGGCACCAAGACATACAAAGGACCGCACTGAGACTCGTTGAGGAGAAGAAGACGGTTCATTAGTGTTATGAGGAGAAAAGGTTCAAAGTAATGTGTATATTAATCACATGATTCATATAATGCACATATACATGCTTGCTATTAGCCATTTACTGTTAGTTTGTCATGTCCAGGTCTGGTCCGTCAGGTTATTGTGTCCCCAGAAACACTTCAGTTTTTGTTCCTGTGTTTGTTTTGTTTTGTTTTCTTTTTCAGTCTGGCTTTTAACTTGCAGGAAAGCCAAGGTAAGCCTCTGGCTGAAGCTCAGTGTAAGCATTTAAGGTAAAAGCTTTCAAAATGAACTTAGTTAGAGAGTTCTGCAGCAGAGCACTCACTCAAACATTCTACACTGTCCTGGTTTCAGCATTGCTGCAGGACAACAGGAGCATCACAGACAATGAATCACAGACTGTGTTGTCATGTGCACAGTCATGATGTCCTGTAAAACTCTAAAGAGCTGGAGGTGTCTCTGAGATAGTACAGCATTATAACATAGTAGTGGCCTTTTCCTAATTTTGGGAGATGCTCAGTCAGTTACCTGATCACACAAAATTGTGTTTCATCTTTATACAAAACATTTTTAATGTTAAAAAGTTTAATGTTAAACTTTGTTTTGGTTTAAACACTGTGTCAAAACAAAGACAAGAGTGTGACACTAACACACAGACTGGACGTGTGTCTCATGACTGAGCTGCAGGTGAAGCAGCAGCGCTTCTCTGGGTTTTCTCAGGTGTCCTGTGTGTGGAGAATAGGGACACCCACAGACAAGGTCTCCCATCACTCTGAACCTCCATGTCTGTCAGTAACTTATTTGTCCTGTCACGTCATCTTCATCAGGCCCTCCAAGTTTCATCACATTTCCTGTGAATCAGACGGGCATCTCGGGTGGAGTTGCTTCATTTGTGTGCCAGGCCAGAGGAGAGCCAAAACCCAGAATCACCTGGTTCAAGATAGGCAAGAAGGTCAGCAGCCAGCGATTTGAGGTGGGTGCTGATGCATGACTCTAACATTGCTAAGCATAAAAACGAATTCACAGAGCCCCCACAGTGAATCACGCTGTTTGTTTATTTATTATAAACATTTATTTAATTACTTTGACATAAGAAAGACAAAGCTCTGTGTAGTCTGCAAGGACGACTGGATTTTATTGAAATCTTGTAATGAAGCCAACGTTGTCTAAAAGAAAAAGAAGCCTTGAAAAATAACTCTCCTCCTGTTTACTGTGGCTCTTCTAGGTGATTGAATTTGATGGAGGTTTGGGGTCGGTGCTGCGGATCCAGCCGCTGCGCGTATACAGAGATGCAGCCATTTACAAGTGCATCGCCAGCAATAGTGCAGGCGAGGTCAACGTCAGTGCCAGCCTTGAAGTGCTGGAAGGTAAAAATGGATCCTGTTTTTTTTTTTTTTTTTAAGGTTTTAGGATTTTTTTAAGATTTTATACTTTTTTTCCCCCCAAAAGCAAATATTCATTCATGCAACAGCTCCAAAATCTATCTGGTATTAGCAGTGTCACAACGGAGCTGATATATCCTAATGTAACAATATAAATGAAAACCTAATGATTATGGTTTCCACTGACATCAATGAAATACAGTGATTGTCAGATTCAATGAAGACCAAATGTTTTAAATAAAATTTCATTTTATTTACTTACATTTATGTTTACAGGTCACATTGAGACTCAGTGCATCATTTACAAGAGAGACCTATTTCAGACAAACATATTACAATTACAGATTTACAGATGCAGATTTCCATGGTGGTTTTCTCACATTTAATAAGGAGAATAGCAGGAGAATTTCTTTCAGAAGACATTTTTAAAAATGTCTTCTATAAAATATAAGAAATACTACAACCCCCCAAACAAACAAACAAACAAACACCAGAAAAAAACAGGAGAGTGCCAGAGTTTAAAGAGGGACTAAAAGAGTAGAATATCAGTTCAGGGTCAGTGTTTTAGGGAAAAAAACGTGAATCATAAATTTTGGTTTAAGTTCTGTATTCTGTTGTTCTGTTACGTTGGTTATCATAAGATGGCTTATTGGTTAGTTACTGTACTGTAAGCCTAAGGCAGCTTTGTAAGCATCAGAGGCAGACTGAAATGATCCTTCTTCTGTCTAAACTTCAGACTCCTTGTGTTGTTAATAACTCACCATTATCATCAGTTACAAACACAATTCTACTTTCCAACCTCATCACAAAGAGCAGCAGATCTAAAGTATCACTCTTTGGTATCTTCTGCTCTTGCACTAATTTTGTGGCATCTGAAATATATTTGCTGCCTTTGTCTTTACCAGCTCAACATCCTAACCTGCCTTTTGCAATTTTTCAGAGAACAACATCCCCCATGGCTTTCCCTTCATTGATATGGGCCCCCAGCTTAAAGTTGTTGAAAAAAGCAGAACTGCCACAATGCTGTGCTCTGCCAGTGGAAACCCAGACCCAGAGATCTCGTGGTTCAAGGACATGCTTCCTGTGAATATCAGCAGCAGCGACGGGCGCCTCAAACAGCTTCGCTCAGGTAGACTTTAAAATGATCTGATTTAATATCTCTAAGGTTTGAATTTGCGTGGCATACTGAGAATGTTGCAAAGCAGCTTTCAGATCTTTGTTCCCGTACCATTTCTTTTATTCACTTTCACCATTAAAGGCATGAATGTTTTATTTAAGTTCACTTTGATTATTTGCATGAATTCTTTTTGTGAATTTTATTGGTCAAATCAGGACAGCTGCCACTTTAAAAGTAACGCGGATGTTGGAATAACGTCTTTGACAGCGATGACTGCGTCTGCAACCTTACAGATATACAGATAAAGACATTTTCACCTGATGGAAAAGATTCAAGCTGGAAGCTGATCAGGCTTTTGTGCCACCAATGCAGTTCAAGTTTCCACAGTTATAGGCAGCATTTTCAGACATTGTTTGATTCATTCATGAGTTCATCTGATGTCATTATGTCATCTAGAGATTGAGATTCAGTCACCGAATTCCACCTTCATAGAAACTTTATACAATCTAGAAAACACACAGCATAAACAGTGTACTGTCAGTGTACAGGATGAAATCAGCCAACTCATGAAACATCTGCTGACATCTGGTTGAATTCAGCTGTGTACGTCCACAGCAGCAGGTCAGCTGCACACTAAGAAAATCTACTGGACCTCTCAATCGAATGACTGAGTTATGATTCTTTTCCCCACGCTGAGCCACTACAGCTGATTCTAGGTTTCCCCCACCTGCTGAATCCACTTTAACCTCTTCCCGAATCATTTTCCTGTTTATAGTCACAGCCCCCTGTACAATGGAGGCAACAGAAAATAGAGATATACATTTTTCTTCTTTTTCTCCAGATTCAAGCCGAGTATAATTAGAATTAAAAGAAGTTAGACAAAAATTTGTGTTCCCATATTCTAATATTATTTTATTATTATGTTAATATAGCACAAGGTTCAGTTAGCTTTGCACAAAAATAGAAACGTCCTCCAACAGAGCCACCATCCAGAGTGTACTAACCTATTGCATATGCATGTGGTACACTAGCTGCACAGTGGCTCAGAGGAAAGCAGTCCAAGGGATCATTAACAGCGTGCAAAGGATCACTGGCTGCCCTCTCGCCACGCTGGAAGATCTACACAACACCCGCTGTCTTAAAAAAACTCAGATCAATATAATAGATACCTCACACCCTACTTTGCCCTCGTGGAAACGGGACAGAGCAATCAGTGCAAGGACAAATAGACTCAAACACAGCTTTTTCCAACCACAATAACACGTCTGAATGCTGTTACTAAAACATGTCCATCACGCCATTCTTGAAATGATCTA
The DNA here is from genome assembly GCF_057381915.1 of Diplotaxodon limnothrissa. Lineage (NCBI taxonomy): Eukaryota > Metazoa > Chordata > Actinopteri > Cichliformes > Cichlidae > Diplotaxodon > Diplotaxodon limnothrissa. Next base: position 2,328,347 of record NC_140613.1, read on the forward strand.
TGCACTGACTGAGGCATGTGTGTGTGGAGGTGTATGTGAATGTTTGCTCATACTATTCTTATTAGGGATTTATTTATTGATTTTTAATCAGTTTTATTGTTTTTATTTATATTTTCGTATTTCTATGGATCATGCACTGATTGGGGACCACTTTTAATTTCATTGTACCTGCAACAATGACGATAAAGACATTCTGATTCAAAGAGATAGTTTTTACTTTATTACTTTGAGTACATCTCAGAGCCTGCACCTTTACTAGAGTAAAGAAGTTGAACCAGTACTTTACTGGAGTAGTTTTTAACAGTAGTATTTGTACTTCTACTTAAGTACAGAATGTCTGTAACTCTGAGTCACTCCACACAACATTTTCCACATGTATAAAAGACTTGTTGCTTTGTTGACTCTCTAACACACACACACACACACACACACACACACTGTTACTAAAGTGTGTGTCTGAAAATGAGAAGGGAAACACAGCTGGGACTAATTACACAGACGAGATGGGGAACAGAGGCCGAACATAAAGCAGGACTGTCAAAATAAAACAGGAAGTACACGACAGACACAGAGGCCCACACTAGACACCGCACAGAGGGAACACTGAGTACAGGGACAGGAGCAACATGAGAGACGACTGACTGGGGAACAAGAACAAAGGTGAGGACAGAACTAAACCCACACTAAACATGGAGGCGCCAGAATGAACCCTAAGAACTAGACTTAACAGATCAAAGAAGGACTAGAGCACTAAAACAGAAACCAAAACATTAGTAATGAAAAAGCATGAAGTCACAGATTAATAAAAATAATAACTCAGGACCGTGACAAGTTCAGATTGGTGCTGAGTTAGAAGAGAAAACTGACCAGAGGCTCTTTCAGTCATGAAGCCTCCATCTTCACGTTGTCACATTCATGGAAAGTTCACGCTATGCAGTATGAGGTTAGTCTGTAGGTGTGAGCAGACTCACTGTAAACTGAAATAGATGGATCTGCATACAGTCTGTTTCCTCAGCACGAGTGTCTGCAGCCAAAGATATTTCAGAAGCACACATCCTCTCTTCTTGCTGGACTGGGAGGGAGCACAAACTGGATTCAGACATTACAGAAACACTACATACATTAATGTTTAATGAAAATTAAAACATCTTGCAGCACTTCCAAAACAATCACTGGCTTTCAGAAATTCATGTTGGGGAAAATGAGAGCACAGGAAAGGTTTTTTTTTTTCTTTTTTAAATGCAGCTTCATTGCAATGAACCATCTCTTAACAAAGAAAGGTAAAGAAGACATGTTTTATATTTCCTGATCTGCTGGATGTTTGTATTGCTTTAAGTATTTTATTGCCAAACCTGTAATCCTGTCTGATCATGAACTGGGTTATACTGGGTTACAGTTGGCTACTGACTCTCTAGCAAGTCACTATCAAACAGCTCAATTCACTAATTCTCTACACAGGAGCGCTGCAAATTGAGAACAGTGAGGAGTCGGATCAGGGGAAATATGAATGTGTCGCCACAAACAGCCTTGGTGTGCGTTACTCTGGTCCCGCCAATCTCTACGTACGAGGTAAAATGTTTCTCTCATTTGTGGAGTTAATCATTAAGGTCATTGTGATATCTCATGAAATCACACAACTCTTTAAACCCTCGCCCCTCATGGTTTGATTTAAGCCCTACTGTGGGAATGTGCAGACAGTGTTTTAATGGCATCTTCTCGTATAACTTTAGCTGCCCCTGACACAGGGAGACAAATCACTCATTATACTTATAAAATGCTTATTCGTGTTTTGGTAAGAAAGAGATGGGCTCGGCTAACATTTCATGATTTCGTTAAAAGCATACAGTCGTGTATCATAGAGGCTGTTTTATGGATGAGTGATCAAACGCTGTTCTCACGCCCACCAATAACACACTCTGCTGTGAGACCTGCTTTAAATGTGCTTGTTATGTTATTCCATTATTCTCTTTGTGCTTGTCTGCACATCTGGACAGAAGCAATCAGCCCTGCATTCTGTCAGCTGTTCTGAGTCAGTCTTTGCCCTCAAGATGCTGTATGGGCGTAACTATTCATAACATCACAAAAAGCATTATAATGACCTCACATATTCCTTTTTCTTTTTATTTCGTTAGTACGAAGAGTCCCGCCCAGATTCTCCGTTTTACCCTCCAACCAGGAAGTGATGGCAGGCAGCAGTGTCAGTCTAACATGTGTAGCAGTGGGCTCACCAATGCCATATATCAAGTGGACCATGGGCTTGGTGGACCTGTCCAAAGAAGACGAGATGCCATTAGGGCGCAGTGTGCTGGAGCTCACCAACATTCAAGAGTCAGCTAACTACACATGTGTGGCCATGTCTAGTCTGGGCATGATTGAAGCTACTGTTCAGGTTACTGTGAAAGGTGAGAGCTGATTTCAGATCAGTGGTTCTGTTGATCTGAGATTTCACAAAAGTGTGAATTCTGATGTTGATTTGCCTACAAATGTAGTCGTTGATGAAACAGCCCAAATTCGTTACAGATACTGAAGTCGTTCTGGTTTTTAGTAAAATGTTTGAAGGGACTGATACAAAAGCTTGTAGGTATTTCTTCCTGTATGTTGTTCTTTTTGGTGTCCAAGTGTCTGTATGAGTGTGACTCCAACCAACTCTGTGTTTGTGACGTTGGCACTGTATTGTCTATCTGTAGCAGAGTAGTGTAATCAGTGTAATCTGTCGTGGTCCCTGTGTCTGCCTGGCTGGCCCCACAAGGCCACATGTGTTTATTGTTTTGCTCTCTCTTTTCCTCGTCATTCTGACTGGGCGGAGCTCACTGTGGGCTTCACGCACCTGTCTCCCATTACGCTGCTGTTGTGTTTGCCATTTAAGGCCAGGACGCAGATCCTCTCATCACTGGATGATTGTGCGAGACACTTTTCCCTGGACCTGTGACCTACCTGCTGCTTGGGACATGAATGATTGGCTGTGTAGAATCGTGGAGTGTGAGTGTGAGAGAACCTTCCCTTTTCCTGAACTTTCCTTTTCCTGGACCTGTGGAACCCCGGATTCCCCTCCACATGTATATATATTGTAAATAAAACCTGTACTGTCTGCGCCTGTGTCCTCCCCAATATGGGGCTTTGCCTTGCTCTTGTCTTCTCAGTATACATGTTGTTGCCCTAATTTTCACCAATGCAGCTGAAATGGATTCATAGTGTTTTACGTTTCTGAACTGATGCTTGCCTCAATGTCCTGACACATGCTCAGTCACAGAGGGAAGGAAAGCACAGAAAGTTGATTCTTTGCAAGTTGATGTTGCATTTTCAGTCTCTTAGGCTGAAGAAGTCACATAGGTAAATTAAATGTTTCTGCCACTTAAAACACAACAAACAGAGTAGAAGTTAGAACAGAATCAACTCTCTGGCTCCTCCATTAATGTTCTGAGCAGCCTGTGTGCAGAGATGTGGTAAGTTTGTTTGCTGATGTCTGTGTACCTCTCTTCTGTATGTGTTTGCTGTCTCAGGTGTTTGTCTTTGACCTTGACATATTGGGACGTGGTAGTGGCCTTTTCCTAATTTTGGGAGATGCTCAGTCAGTTACCTGATCACACAAAATTGTGTTTCATCGTTATACAAAACATTTTTAATGTTAAAAAGTTTAATGTTAAACTTTGTTTTGGTTTAAACACTGTGTCAAAACAAAGACAAGAGTGTGACACTAACACACAGACTGGACGTGTGTCTCATGACTGAGCTGCAGGTGAAGCAGCAGCGCTTCTCTGGGTTTTCTCAGGTGTCCTGTGTGTGGAGAATAGTGACACCCACAGACAAGGTCTCCCATCACTCTGAACCTCCATGTCTGTCAGTAACTTATTTGTCCTGTCACGTCATCTTCATCAGGCCCTCCAAGTTTCATCACATTTCCTGTGAATCAGACGGGCATCTCGGGTGGAGTTGCTTCATTTGTGTGCCAGGCCAGAGGAGAGCCAAAACCCAGAATCACCTGGTTCAAGATAGGCAAGAAGGTCAGCAGCCAGCGATTTGAGGTGGGTGCTGATGCATGACTTTTACATTGCTAAGCATAAAAACGAATTCACACAGCCCCCACAGTGAATCACGCTGTTTGTTTATTTATTATAAACATTTATTTAATTACTTTGACATAAGAAAGACAAAGCTCTGTGTAGTCTGCAAGGACGACTGGATTTTATTGAAATCTTGTAATGAAGCCAACGTTGTCTAAAAGAAAAAGAAGCCTTGAAAAATAACTCTCCTCCCATTTACTGTGGCTCTTCTAGGTGATTGAATTTGATGGAGGTTTGGGGTCGGTGCTGCGGATCCAGCCGCTGCGCGTATACAGAGATGCAGCCATTTACAAGTGCATCGCCAGCAATAGTGCAGGCGAGGTCAACGTCAGTGCCAGCCTTGAAGTGCTGGAAGGTAAAAATGGATCCTGTTTTTTTAAACTTTCACTGTGGTCCTATTTTAAAACTTTTTTTTCTCCCCCGCCCCCAAAAGCAAATATTCATTCATGCAACAGAGCTCCAAAATCTGTGGACACCTGGTATTAGAAGTGTCATTAATTAATTAACCATTAATGAATTATTATGAATTAATTAATTAATAATAATTAGCGTAATGATTATGGTTTCCACTGACCTCAATGAAATACACCGTGTATATCAGTTTCAATGAAGACCAAATGTTTTATTTTATTTTATTTACTTACATTTATGTATACAGGTCACATTGAGACTCAGTGCATCATTTACAAGAGAGACCTATTTCAGACAAACATATTACAATTACAGATTTACAGATGCAGATTTCCATGGTGGTTTTCTCACATTTAATAAGGAGAATAGCAGGAGAATTTCTTTTAGAAGAATCACATGATTTAAATGATCAAAATATAAGAAATACTGTGACCCCCCCCCAACAAACAAACAGACAAACAAACAAACAAACAAACAAACAAACAAACAAACAAACAAACAAACAAACACCAGAAAAAAAAACAGGAGAGTGCCAGAGTTTAAAGAGGGACTAAAAGAGTAGAATATCAGTTCAGGGTCAGTGTTTTAGGGAAAAAGACGTGAATCATAAATTTTGGTTTAAGTTCTGTATTCTGTTGTTCTGTTACGTTGGTTATCATAAGATGGCTTATTGGTTAGTTACTGTACTGTAAGCCTAAGGCAGCTTTGTAAGCATCAGAGGCAGACTGAAATGATCCTTCTTCTGTCTAAACTTCAGACTCCTTGTGTTGTTAATAACTCACCATTATCATCAGTTACAAACACAATTCTACTTTCCAACCTCATCACAAAGAGCAGCAGATCTAAAGTATCACTCTTTGGTATCTTCTGCTCTTGCACTAATTTTGTGGCATCTGAAATATATTTGCTGCCTTTGTCTTTACCAGCTCAACATCCTAACCTGCCTTTTGCAATTTTTCAGAGAACAACATCCCCCATGGCTTTCCCTTCATTGATATGGGCCCCCAGCTTAAAGTTGTTGAAAAAAGCAGAACTGCCACAATGCTGTGCTCTGCCAGTGGAAACCCAGACCCAGAGATCTCGTGGTTCAAGGACATGCTTCCTGTGAATATCAGCAGCAGCGACGGGCGCCTCAAACAGCTTCGCTCAGGTAGACTTTAAAATGATCTGATTTAATATCTCTAAGGTTTGAATTTGCGTGGCATACTGAGAATGTTGCAAAGCAGCTTTCACATCTTTGTTCCCGTACCATTTCTTTTATTCACTTTCACCATTAAAGGCATGAATGTTTTATTTAAGTTCACTTTGATTATTTGCATGAATTCTTTTTGTGAATTTTATTGGTCAAATCAGGACAGCTGCCACTTTAAAAGTAACGCGGATGTTGGAATAACGTCTTTGACAGCGATGACTGCGTCTGTAACCTTACAGATATACAGATAAAGACATTTTCACCTGATGGAAAAGATTCAAGCTGGAAGCTGATCAGGCTTTTGTGCCACCAATGCAGTTCAAGTTTCCACAGTTATAAGCAGCATTTTCAGACATTGTTTGATTCATTCATGAGTTCATCTGATGTCATTATGTCATCCAGAGATTGAGATTCAGTCACCGAATTCCACCTTCATAGAAACTTTATACAATCTAGAAAACACACAGCATAAACAGTGTACTGTCAGTGTACAGGATGAAATCAGCCAACTCATGAAACATCTGCTGACATCTGGTTGAATTCAGCTGTGTACGTCCACAGCAGCAGGTCAGCTGCACACTAAGAAAATCTACTGGACCTCTCAATCGAATGACTGAGTTATGATTCTTTTCCCCACGCTGAGCCACTACAGCTGATTCTAGGTTTCCCCCACCTGCTGCATCCACTTTAACCTCTTCCCGAATCATTTTCCTGTTTATAGTCACAGCCCCCTGTACAATGGAGGCAACAGAAAATAGAGATATACATTTTTCTTCTTTTTCTCCAGATTCAAGCTGAGTATAATTAGAATTAAAAGAAGTTAGACAAAAATTTGTGTTCCCATATTCTAATATTATTTTATTATTATGTTAATATAGCACAAGGTTCAGTTAGCTTTGCACAAAAATAGAAACGTCCTCCAACAGAGCCACCATCCAGAGTGTACTAACCTATTGCATATGCATGTGGTACACTAGCTGCACAGTGGCTCAGAGGAAAGCAGTCCAAGGGATCATTAACAGCGCGCAAAGGATCACTGGCTGCCCTCTCGCCACGCTGGAAGATCTACACAACACCCGCTGTCTTAAAAAAGCTCAGATCAATATAATAGATACCTCACACCCTACTTTGCCCTCGTGGAAACGGGACAGAGCAATCAGTGCAAGGACAAATAGACTCAAACACAGCTTTTTCCAACCACAATAACACGTCTGAATGTGTTAGGATGTTTTTGAGTTTATGATATTATTTATACTTTCTAGTTTTTGATTTCTTTGAGTTCTGTCTTATGGTTTATGTCTCTGTCTTCTCTAGCTGCTCTGTCTCCCCTGTCAGCTGTGTCCCCTTGTCTAGTTCGCATCTCTGTGTATCCTTAGTTGCTATATCCCCGTGTCCAGTCAGTGTCTGTGTCTGCCCTCGTCCCACGTCTCTGTTCCCTCTTTTACAGTGCGTGCGAGTCTTTGTCTTTGTTCAGTCTGTGTTATGCGTTTCCTGTTTTACTTTGAAGGTCTCTGTCTTATCTCAGTGTGTTCAGGTTACGCTTCTTTGGTCTCGTCAGTTCTGATTTGCCCCAGCTGTGTTTCCCTCCTGTTACTTATTCCCTGATTGCTCCCTCTGTGTATTTAAGCCCAGTGTTTCTCTGTGACCGTGTCGCGATCTACCGTTTATTTTGCTGTGTGTTTTGTCAGTCCACCGGTGTTAGTTTATTTTGAGTTTTGTTCCAGTTATGTTATGTTTGCGTTCAGCATTAAAGCTGTTTTGGTTTAAGTTCTGTCTCCGGAGTCTGCACCTTGGGTCCTATTCCTGTCTGCATACAGCCACACCTAACAGAATGCTGTTACCAAAAAATGTCCATCACGCCATTCTTGAAATGATCTATGCACTGACTGAGGCATGTGTGTGTGTGTGGAGGTGTATGTGAATGTTTGCTCATACTATTCTTATTAGGGATTTATTTATTGTTTTTATTTATATTTTCATATTTCTATGGATCATGCACTGATTGGGGACCACTTTTAATTTCATTGTACCTGCAACAATGACGATAAAGACATTCTGATTCAAAGAGATAGTTTTTACTTTATTACTTTGAGTACATCTCAGAGCCTGCACCTTTACTAGAGTAAAGAAGTTGAACCAGTACTTTACTGGAGTAGTTTTTAACAGTAGTATTTGTACTTCTACTTAAGTACAGAATGTCTGTATTTTTGCCAACTCTGAGTCACTGCACACGACATTTTCCACATGTATAAAAGACTTGTTGCTTTGTTGACTCTCTAACACACACACACACACACACACTGTTACTAAAGTGTGTGTCTGAAAAGGAGAGGGGAAACACAGCTGGGACTAATTACACAGACGAGATGGGGAACAGAGGCCGAACATAAAGCAGGACTGTCAAAATAAAACAGGAAGTACACGACAGACACAGAGGCCCACACTAGACACCGCACAGAGGGAACACTGAGTACAGGGACAGGAGCAACATGAGAGACGACTGACTGGGGAACAAGAACAAAGGTGAGGACAGAACTAAACCCACACTAAACATGGAGGCGCCAGAATGAACCCTAAGAACTAGACTTAACAGATCAAAGAAGGACTAGAGCACTAAAACAGAAACCAAAACATTAGTAATGAAAAAGCATGAAGTCACAGATTAATAAAAATAATAACTCAGGACCGTGACAAGTTCAGATTGGTGCTGAGTTAGAAGAGAAAACTGACCAGAGGCTCTTTCAGTCATGAAGCCTCCATCTTCACGTTGTCACATTCATGGAAAGTTCACGCTATGCAGTATGAGGTTAGTCTGTAGGTGTGAGCAGACTCACTGTAAACTGAAATAGATGGATCTGCATACAGTCTGTTTCCTCAGCACGAGTGTCTGCAGCCAAAGATATTTCAGAAGCACACATCCTCTCTTCTTGCTGGACTGGGAGGGAGCACAAACTGGATTCAAACATTACAGAAACACTACATACATTAATGTTTAATGAAAATTAAAACAGTGCTTCCAAAACAATCACTGGCTTTCAGAAATTCATGTTGGGGAAAATGAGAGCACAGGAAAGTTTTTTTTTTCTTTTTTAAATGCAGCTTCATTGCAATGAACCATCTCTTAACAAAGAAAGGTAAAGAAGACATGTTTTATATTTCCTGATCTGCTGGATGTTTGTATTGCTTTAAGTATTTTATTGCCAAACCTGTAATCCTGTCTGATCATGAACTGGGTTATACTGGGTTACAGTTGGCTACTGATAGCAAGTCACTATCAAACAGCTCAATTCACTAATTCTCTACACAGGAGCGCTGCAAATTGAGAACAGTGAGGAGTCGGATCAGGGGAAATATGAATGTGTCGCCACAAACAGCCTTGGTGTGCGTTACTCTGGTCCCGCCAATCTCTACGTACGAGGTAAAATGTTTCTCTCATTTGTGGAGTTAATCAATAAGGTCATTGTGATATCTCATGAAATCACACAACTCTTTAAACCCTCGCCCCTCATGGTTTGATTTAAGCCCTACTGTGGGAATGTGCAGACAGTGTTTTAATGGCATCTTCTCGTATAACTTTAGCTGCCCCTGACACAGGGAGACAAATCACTCATTATACTTATAAAATGCTTATTAGTGTTTTGGTAAGAAAGAGATGGGCTCGGCTAACATTTCATGATTGCGTTAAAAGCATACAGTCGTGTATCATAGAGGCTGTTTTATGGATGAGTGATCAAACGCTGTTCTCACGCCCACCAATAACACACTCTGCTGTGAGACCTGCTTTAAATGTGCTTGTTATGTTATTCCATTATTCTCTTTGTGCTTGTCTGCACATCTGGACAGAAGCAATCAGCCCTGCATTCTGTCAGCTGTTCTGAGTCAGTCTTTGCCCTCAAGATGCTGTATGGGCGTAACTATTCATAACATCACAAAAAGCATTATAATGACCTCACATATTCCTTTTTCTTTTTATTTCGTTAGTACGAAGAGTCCCGCCCAGATTCTCCGTTTTACCCTCCAACCAGGAAGTGATGGCAGGCAGCAGTGTCAGTCTAACATGTGTAGCAGTGGGCTCACCAATGCCATATATCAAGTGGACCATGGGCTTGGTGGACCTGTCCAAAGAAGACGAGATGCCATTAGGGCGCAGTGTGCTGGAGCTCACCAACATTCAAGAGTCAGCTAACTACACATGTGTGGCCATGTCTAGTCTGGGCATGATTGAAGCTACTGTTCAGGTTACTGTGAAAGGTGAGAGCTGATTTCAGATCAGTGGTTCTGTTGATCTGAGATTTCACAAAAGTGTGAATTCTGATGTTGATTTGCCTACAAATGTAGTCGTTGATGAAACAGCCCAAATTCGTTACAGATACTGAAGTCGTTCTGGTTTTTAGTAAAATGTTTGAAGGGACTGATACAAAAGCTTGTAGGTATTTCTTCCTGTATGTTGTTCTTTTTGGTGTCCAAGTGTCTGTATGAGTGTGACTCCAACCAACTCTGTTTGTGACGTTGGCACTGTATTGTCTATCTGTAGCAGGGTAGTGTAATCAGTGTAATCTGTCGTGGTCCCTGTGTCTGCCTGGCTGGCCCCACAAGGCCACATGTGTTTATTGTTTTGCTCTCTCTTTTCCTCGTCATTCTGACTGGGCGGAGCTCACTGTGGGCTTCACGCACCTGTCTCCCATTACGCTGCTGTTGTGTTTGCCATTTAAGGCCAGGACGCAGATCCTCTCATCACTGGATGATTGTGCGAGACACTTTTCCCTGGACCTGTGACCTACCTGCTGCTTGGGACATGAATGATTGGCTGTGTAGAATCGTGGAGTGTGAGTGTGAGAGAACCTTCCCTTTTCCTGAACTTTCCTTTTCCTGGACCTGTGGAACCCCGGATTCCCCTCCACATGTATATATATTGTAAATAAAACCTGTACTGTCTGCGCCTGTGTCCTCCCCAATATCCAAAATGATCAGAGTGTTAAAATAGAGCTTTTCCACATTTGCTAATGGCAAAGGATCTTAATTCTTAATCAAAGATACATTAAAGTATAATTTTGCTTAATATGTTAATAGTGAAAATGGCTGTTCTAATGTCTGAATGTTATGTGTGTGTGCACATGATCCAGCTTCAACCTCGGCAGTTCTGTGTCTGCAGGAATGTGGAAGATAAGAAACGTGTCACCAACACATGATTATACATGTTTTTGACTAAGAGGTATCAAGTGTATTAATGATTAAACACAGAATCACAATTTATGTGGTTTTACTGATGGTTAATTGTGCTTAATTGCTTGATACTGATAAAAATATAACCTGGTATAAGTTTAACCGATATTAAAAAAACTAATAATAAGAAGAAAATATAATTTCTAATGATTATTCTAAAAACAGGCCTGAAGCTGAGAGCTTGGCATTTGTGGAAAGATGGGAGAGAATGAAAGACGTGGAGAAGCCAAACGATGTCTGACTTTACAAATATATGATTTAATAAAAATAAATTGTATTGAGTATATTGTGACCATGAAACTGAGTTAAAAAGTATTTCTATACAACCCAAATCAAAGGGATTATGCTGAAATGAAAGTTCTTGTGAAAACGTTCTGATGGAGCCTAATTGAAGACCAAATGGTATAAACTGAATGAAACAGGGAGTGAAGCATATCCATATTAGAGATGGCGTGATAACACTTTTTTATGTCCGGTACGATGTCATAAATTTGGATATCTGCCAGCATCCATGTGAATCTGATACAGTCTATTTTATATTCAATAAAACTGATTTTAATGTCTTGCTGCATTTTGTACAAGTTCATACTAAAATGTTAAAGACAAAACACTTAAGCTATTCTTTTATACTTGTATATGTAACACGCGGCGACACTAAAGCGGTTGCGCCAGAATGTCACGCTAAAAAGAAAGATTCTTTAAAATACAAGGGGGAGCAAGCGAGTCAGATACCACGGGCACAGAGAGGAAGCAGGTCTGATCAGAAACAGTTTATTACTAGGCCAGAGAGCACAAATAAAAACACCCTTAAAATGTACGTAATAAAATGTTGTCAATCTACTAAAACTAAATAAAACAATTCTAAAACCCGTAAAACTACCATTTTCTACATTCACTAAACCCCCCCTGCTATAATTATGCCACATGTTCATTATGGGTCCATCAGCAGGCCAGGAATTCCTTCTTTAGAGCAGAGTCCACACCAGCCTCGTCTTCGGCAGACAAGAAAGAGCCTCCCATCTTCTTGTCCTTCCGCTGGCCCATCACTTCCCAGCCCAGCTTGTGTTCTGCACCCGAATCCATCATGCGACCACCGCCACAGCTCCCCTTGCGTCGGTTTCCTGTAAAATAACAAATAGGGGCCAGAACAATGGTCCCAGAAGCGGCCCTGGCTCATGGCCATGGCGACCCTCTCCCAATCCAGCTGCACCCAGTAAACAACAGTAGAGACCATCCATCTTCATCCGCTTTATCCGAGGCCGGGTCGCGGGGGCAGCAGCCTAAGCAAAGAGGCCCAGACCTCCCTCTCCCCAGCCACCTCCTCCAGCTTATCCGGGGGAATACCAAGGCGTTCCCAGGCCAGCCGAGAGATATAATCTCTCCAGCGTGTCCTGGGTCTGCCCCGGGGCCTCCTCCCGGTGGGACATGCCTGGAACACAATGAACTCACCCGAAACTCTGGCTGATTGGGACCCACACCCAGTTTCACAGCTTGGCTCAGGTGATTAGAGGATCATCAGGGGGTCCTTTTGTCCCTCTGTGGGGGGATACTCCCACTAGGTTTATATCTGGGACTGTCCACCATTTGACCTTAGAACTGAAGAAGCTTCTCGGATGAGAGGTGAAACGTCTTCAAGTAACTTAAAGAAGTCCAGACACTTTTCTTTGCAAGCTCCTTTGACAGCTCTAATAGTAATTTAGGATTGGCTTCGCGGGCCAAATGTAATTAGGCTGTGGGCCAAATTTGGCCCGCGGGCCAGAGTTTGACACCTATGGTCTATAAGATTGCTAAACAAGGGGGAGGGTGCATCCGACCTCCTCGGCTGTAATTGGTCCAGCCCAGAGTCGATCATGACCAATTGGCCAATCCAACACCTTTCATTATTTATACCCTTCCAAAAAAAATAAAAAATCGATCGGCCCATAAAAACAAAAAATCGCCATCGGGCATACCGGGCCAGTCCAGCTATGAACAAACAGCAATAACAGTGTAGTTGTGTTTGTGTGAACAATAAAGATTTGAAGATGAAGAGTTTGATTCTACTTTCATTGTGTGATCAACAACAACCCGTGTGAGTGAAGCACAAACTGACTGTATCCAAACTTGCTCTCCTGCAGCAGACGGGCTGTGTGGGTTTCTGCTCTGCAGCCTCCACACCGTTAGCTGTGGCTTTCACTTTAATAACACAATGACAGTTACAAGCAGGAACTCTGCTTCAAGAATGATTCCAGGAAGGATCTGTGTTCTTCACCTGTGAGAGAAACAGCTCAAATCCTCAACTCACAGCTGACAAATGAACTTTAATGGAATCAAAGGAGAGACCATGAAGCCCTATTAATCCCTGCAGCCCACAGATAAGACTGCCGTCTGACTAAAGGCATTTTCTTCACAGCATAAAGTTTAAAATGAAGACTCAAGGAGAAGGAGCGCCATCCTGTGGTGAGTCACAGGAAGTCCAAAGAGATCCAGACAGCTGGTTGAAGATGAATTTCACTTCACCTGGAAGTGGAGGAGAGCAGGAGGCTGCATGTGGAAGTGACAAAAAGCTGCAGTCGACTGTGTTTCCAGCAGAATCTCTGCTGGCTTGGTTTTTACAAATAATAATAATAATAATGGATTGGATTTATATAGCGCTTTTCAAGGCAACCAAAACGCTTTAAAATACCACTATTCATTCACACACTGGTGGATGCTACAGTTGTAGCCACAGCTGCCCTGGGGCAGACTGACAGAAGCGAGGCTGCCATATCGCGCCATCGGCCCCTCTGGCCAACACCAGCAGGCGGTAGGGTAAAGTGTCTTGTCCAAGGACACAACGACCAGGACAGAGAGCCCGGGGATCGAACCAGCAACCTTCCGGTTACAGATGCGATTCCCAACCCCCTGAGCCACGGTCGCTGCTGTGGGCTCTCTCTGCTGATCATTGTTTGCCAGAACTGTTTAGACTTTGCTTCTCATGTTTGACATCGATTCTGATGTTTGTGCGTCTGAGAACAATGTTAAGTTTTCGCTCACAACAGGCCATGATGAGCAGGAAACAGGAATATGACTAAAAATGAATTTCTCTCTTCATGTGTTAATATTGTATACGCGTGCGCTTGACTTTCTGAAAAACAACAATAAACGTTGTTTTTCTAAATAGACTGCTGCACTGATACAAAATAAGTTTGAGTTGATGTGACAGTGACAACATTTTTAATGACGATGCTCCTCTAACCGTCCTGACAGATATTAACAATACTAACACCTGATTTTTAAAGAAACTCCTCTGTGTCATTTTAAGACATAGATTCAGGTGGGTGATTGTACTGAGTTCAGCTGTGTGTGGGTGGAGGGCTCAGTGGGGAAAAAGGTTTACCGACAACAACAGAAAATCTAAAGTACAAAGAGGGAGGAGAGTTGATGAGCGTGCAGCTTCAGATATGAATCTGTTCTCAGTGGTTATTAGAAGAGAGAAAAAAAGATGTTGACAGCCAATCAAAACTTGCTCTCCTGCAGCAGACGGGCTGTGTGGGTTTCTGCTCTGCAGCCTCCACACCGTTAGCTGTGGCTTTCCACTTTAATAACACAATGACAGTTACAAGCATGAACTCTGCTTCAAGAATGATGAAATAATGATAAAAGGCGCTGAACCCTCTGCCTCCTGCTCATGTTCCATGTTTTACTATTTGACCTGAGTTTTCTCTTATTCTTAAGAATTCTGTGGCATTCAGCAGCCATCTGCTTCCTCCAGCACACTACCTTGTCTGGTTCAACTATTATCTTATGTGTCATGGAGCGGCTGTGGGCAGGCAGGAAAGGACCCAAATTCAGACTTTCAGGAACAAAATATAAACTCAAAAACAAGCTTTATTTGCTGACTGGTGATACAAAACTAGACTAGAAAATACTCGAAGAAACACACAACCATGAATGAAAGACAACGTGACAACGAAGACACTAAATCAGGGGTTGGCAACCCTGGGCACGCGTGCCGGCACGCTCATAGCTGGACTGATTTTTAGTTTTTATGAGCCGATGGGGTTTTTATTGTTGTTGTTGTTTTGTTTGTAACGATATAAACAATGAAAACTAGTATGATGGAGTTTCTATACAGCTGGGTGGGTGCTGTGATGTTACTGATAGTGAACTTATTTTATTCATAAGGTTAGTTAGTAGAGCTGCCAACCGTCCCGTAAAAAAACGGAATCGTGTCGTATTCAGAGAAAATACACATTTCATGAATTAAACACAGTTTGTCCCAGACTTCAGCTAGAATGCAAAAAGACACAAAGCTGGAGTTATTCTGGTCTTTACGGTGCAGGGCCTCTTTTTCTCTCCTTCTCTCCCCCTTCGTCTACTGTTGTCACTTCAATCATGAAACTGATCAATGATCAGCTGATCAGCTTTTCTCTCGTTTGTTTATCTCCTACTTTGATCAGAAAGACGAAACCAGCTGATGTTGAGCTAAACAACAGCAGTTAGGTTATGAACTGTTTCTGAGAAATAACACCAGGATCCTTTTCTAAGTAGCTGACAGCTGGTAACTGTGCAGGGGCGGATCTAGCAAAGTGTTGCCAGGGGTCCATGTAGGGCATTAACAGGGAAAGGGGGGCACAAAGAAATACTTTTCTTTCTTATTCTCATTTAAAATGTCTCACTCTCTTTTAATAATTATCTGAATCTTACAACCAAAGTTTTTATCTGATATAAAATGTATAGAAATCATACATATACCAACAAGACAGCGTACATCACTGTCACAACAGTGGCTTTTTTCATTCTTTATGGCTTTTCCTTTTTTTTTTTTTTTTTTTTTTTTGTGTCCCGTTTGGATCTATAGCCGTCAGAATTGTTGTCTTAAGGCCAAGAAAGATGCCAAGCGGATTTATTTTACCAAGTGGATCATCATGGCCTTGCCATATTGGTCCATTTATGGCTTTTCCTATAATACCTGGTGGTCTCTAGTCAAAATGCCTGGGCTGATTTTTTGTCCCAGTCCAGCCCTGGGCACGACACGAAGAGAATTAATCTGAGAAGGTGCATCAAAAAATAAAATGCAAATGAGCTCGCACAGACACATTAGTTGTGCCGCTTCTTAATGGCGGTATCTGTCAAGAGATTTATTCTAAACGACACTTCTTCAGCTGAGAGTCTAAGAGTGAAGACGCTGTAGTTTTTACTTGCAGGGCGGTCACAGAGCGCTCACACAAGAGTGGGGGCCCTGTGATCAGCACTCTGTTCTTGCACTTGTCTTTATTTATACACAAGAAAAGTAAGACAATAATGAATACATTTGTTCAGTGGAATGTTGATACGTGAGCATGTGCGTATGTGATTGTGTGTGTGTTGGAATGTGGGAAGCTGCCCTTTTTCCTGGTAAGAGCTCAGAACTGCTTGTTCAGCTTCTTACTATCGCTGTGGGAAGACTCAGAGAAAAATATCAGAACAAGTTTTATAAAGATCAGTTCTAAGCAAGGAAAAGGTCATCATGCAGTATTCTATCACATGTAAACTTATATCATTAAAGCTTATACTGACTACTAAGTACAATTTTCCATTGACAGTATCTTAGCTAACAACCTCAACTACCAGATTCAACTTGTAATTGGCTAAAAATAACTTTGCCTACCGGTGAGAGGGACGTTGTTAGCTTTCCACATTCCGACACCTCAAAAGCTTCAGGAGCTGTCCGCTCAGCATCAGCCCCACGGAGATACACGGATACATCCGTAGACTCGAGACAGAATTCACAATGTGTTTTTGGGACTTTCAGGTGCTTGGACCAATTTTTTCTTTTCTGATCAAACCAGAAAGCTTTAGTGAGCAGCTGGTTTGTCTCGTATTAAGTGGCTGAGTTAATTACAAATGATCTTCTTATGGCCTCTGACAGTGGACTCATCTCTGTGCTTGTCCTGCTAGACCTTAGTGCAGCATTCGATACTGTCGACCATAATATCCTATTAGAGCGATTAGAACATGCTGTAGGTATTACAGGTACTGCACTGCAGTGGTTTGTATCATATCTATCTAATAGACTCCAGTTTGTGCATGTAAATGGAGAGTCCTCTTCACACACTGAGGTTAATTATGGAGTTCCACAGGGTTCAGTGCTAGGACCAATTCTGTTTACATTATACATGCTTCCCTTAGGCAGCATCATTAGAAGACATAGCATACATTTTCACTGCTATGCAGATGACACCCAGCTCTATCTGTCCATGAAGCCAGATAACACACACCAATGAGTTAAACTGCAGGAATGTCTTAAAGACATAAAGACCTGGATGGCCGCTAACTTTCTGCTTCTTAATTCAGATAAAACTGAGGTTATTGTACTCGGCCCTGAAAATCTTAGAAATATGGTGTCTAACCAGACTCTTACTCTGGATGGCATTACCTTGGCCTCCAGTAACACTGTGAGGAACCTTGGAGTCATTTTTGACCAGGACATGTCCTTCAACGCACACATTAAACAAATATGTAAGACTGCTTTCTTCCATTTGTGCATCATCTCTAAAGTTAGAAATATCCTGTCTCAGAGTGACGCTGAAAAACTAGTTCATGCATTTATTACTTCCAGGCTGGGCTACTGTAATTCATTATTATCAGGATGTCCAAAAAACTCGCTGAAAAGCCTTCAGCTAATCCAAAATGCTGCAGCAAGAGTCCTGACAGGGACTAGAAAGAGAGAGCATATTTCTCCTGTTTTGGCTTCCCTTCATTGGCTTCCTGTTAAATCCAGAATTGAATTCAAAATCCTGCTCCTCACATACAAGGTCTTAAATAATCAGGCCCCACCTTATCTTAATGACCTTGTAGTACCATATCACCCTATTAGAGCACTTCGCTCTCGCTCTGCAGGCCTACTTGTTGTTCCTAGAGTATTTAAAAGTAGAATGGGAGGCAGAGCCTTCAGTTTTCAGGCCCCTCTTCTGTGGAACCAGCTTCCAGTTTGGATTCGGGAGACAGACACTATCTCTACTTTCAAGATTAGGCTTCAAACTTTCCTTTTTGCTAAAGCATATAGTTAGGGCTGGACCAGGTGACCCTGGATCCTCCCTTAGTTATGCTGCAATAGATGTAGGCTGCCGGGGGATTCCCATGATGCATTGAGTTTTTCCTTTACAGTCACCTTTCTCACTCACTATGTGTTAACAGACCTCTCTGCATTGAATCATATCTGTTATTAACCTCTGTCTCTCTTCCACAGCATGTCTTTATCCTGTCTTCCTTCTCTCACCCCAACCGGTCGCAGCAGATGGCCCCGCCCCTCCCTGAGCCTGGTTCTGCCGGAGGTTTCTTCCTGTTACAGTTTTTACCGAATGCCTAAACACTAACTGTGAATCCTGTAGCACAATTTCTAAAACTATTCAGACTTATAGCAAAACCACTCACTGAGTGTGCAAAACTAAAAGCACAAAAACTGCTTTGCACTCAGTTTGCAATTTTGTAACACACACTTTGCAAGACTGTAGGCACAATTCACTGCACAACACTCAATTTCCAAATTTCCAACACACTCCTAGCAAAAGTATACACATGTATGGCTATCATTAACACTAATTTGCCAACTGTCTGGCACACTTTCACATGTGAAAACTTTCTTAGATAATTCGTTCACTTTGCAATCAGCCTAAGCACTATAATACAGGTAAGCTGTGTGTGCGGAGTACAATGGAGGGAGCAGAAAGAGTGAGAAGTAGAGGAGGCCGAGGAAGAGGACGTGGAGGTGAAGAAGTAGGATGAAGAGGACGACAAGGACAAGGAGGAGCAAGAGGAAGACGAGGAGGGGGCAGAGGAAGATGAGGAGGGGGCAGAGGAAGCATGTTCACTGCAGACCACGTAACCCATATAGTCATTATGGCGATTGCAAATAATCCTATACTTGGAAATGAACACTTGTGTTTGTTTTGATGTGTGTGAATAAACACCAGTACTTGAAGTTTGGATCCCTCTATGCTTATGGATCTATGACAGAAGTATGAGCTCAAACTGACATAGCCTACCTTGTGCACAGAGAAAGCAAAAGCCAGATGTGTTTTGTATTCATACCATCAGTGTGCAGTTGGCACATTGTGTGCTTAGTAGATGATGGCTTGTGTGTACTGTTTGATACGGAAACACCATTTTTACGAAGGTGTGAAGAGTTAATCTAGCTGTGTTTGCTTTTGCAAGAGAACTACAATGTTTTGATTATTGGGTGACAGGTTTTCTTATTTGTGTGAAGAGTTTTGCAAAATTAGCCAATAGTTACAAAAAATGTGCTTAAGCAATCAGAAAAAACTGTAAAAGGGAGTTTTTCCTTCCCACTGTCGCCAAAGTGCTGCTCATAGGGAGTCATATGATTGTTGGGTTTTTCTCTGCATCTGTGAAGCGCCTTGAGGCGACTTTTGTTGTGATTTGGCGCTATATAAATAAAATTGAATTGAATTGAATTGAATTGAATTGAATTGAAGTTAATGCCAGTTAATGCAACATCGAAGCAGCTGGAATCCACAGCTGTGCGTGTTCATGGAGCTGCATGTTCACCTGCTGGACATCACTGCCTGACAAGTTTAACTGTCTTCAGAACATTGCAGAGGCCTTATTGACAGTGTTTGGCTCTACATGTCTGTGTGAGCAGATTTTCTCTCACATGAGTCCTCAGGCAGCCTCTGAATGCTGGACACTGGGAGACCTGTGTGTCTGAGTGAGAGACCAGAGATCACACTAACATGTGTGTCTCTGTATTAACAAACATGCCATATTGGCCCAGTTTATTTTTCTTATCATTGTTGTGAGGAGACCATAAATAGCATTTGCATTTTCTGTTGTACAGTTCATTTGCTGTTATGGATAAAAAGTCTTTTTTGTTTCATAATAGCTGATAACTATTCACTGACAGCTGCCAACATCTGTGAACAAATATAATTCTATAAAGTGGTTCCATATAGTGAGTAACTGTTAATATAGAGCGTTATTAAATTTATTGCAAATGCAATCATATGGCACACTGAAATTTTAGATGCACTCATCATCAGAAAGGTTGCCGACCCCTGTCTTAGGCCAAAGTGCTTGATCATAGGGGGTCATATGATTGTTGGGTTTTTCTCTGTATGTATTATTGTAGGATCTATTGTACAATATAAAGCGCATTGAGGTGACTGTTGTTGTGATTTGGTGCTATATAAATAAAATTGAATTGAATTGAACATGTTTAAATTAAATACAGTGTACAAATAAAATAAATAGTCTAAATATTTACATTAAATATAATACATTACATTATTATTTCTGCCTCTGCGTACATAAATGCTGCATGTTAACATTTTCTTGCTTTTGTCTGTTCTGCTTGTATTATCATACATATCAAATACATATCAAAAATCAAAATCAAAATACTAAACAAAGCAGCCTCTCTGATAAATAAAAAATGTAATTCATATTTCTGTTCAATTGTGCATATACTCTGAGTTTGTGTAAATAGAGCAACAGCTTTTTGCGGTTGACCAATGAACTGGAGGTGAACGGTGAGCAGGAGGGAAGAGTTTGCAGCAGTAGCGTGATGGCAGATTAGACCAGGATCAAAATTGGAGACATAAGACGAGGCTAACACAAGGAGTAACAAGCAAAGTGCTAAACATGAAGGCTGATTTACCACCATAGAGTAGCACTCCAGTGGGCTGGAGTGAAAAGGTTTGATCTGAGAGACGTGGAGGGTGGATTCACAGGGATAATGGGAATATAAATTTCCCTGCAGGAGGACTGATGACAGATTTGATTTCATATGGCCCCCAAAAATGAGGAGTTACTTTGCATGCCAATGATTTTACAGTTTTTTCTGAATGCTTAAACCCTAACTGTGATTCCTGTAGCACAATCTCTAAAACTATTCAGACTTATAGCAAAACCACTCACTGAGTTTGCAAAACTAAAAGCACAAAAACTGCTTTGCACTCAGTTTGCAATTTTGTAACACACACTTTGCAAAACTGTAGGCACAATTCACTGCACAACACTAAATTACCAAATTTCCAACACACTCCTAGCAAAAGTATACACATGTATGGCTATCATTACGTAACACTAATTTGCCAACTGTCTGGCACACTTTCACATGTGAAAACTTTTTTAGATAATTAGTTCACTTTGCAATCAGCCTAAGCACTATAATACAGGTAAGCTGTGTGTGCGGAGTACAATGGAGGGAGCAGAAAGAGTGAGAAGTAGAGGAGGCCGAGGAAGAGGACGTGGAGGTGAAGAAGTAGGATGAAGAGGACGACAAGGACAAGGAGGAGCAAGAGGAAGACGAGGAGGGGGGAGAGGAAGATGAGGAGGGGGGGAGAGGAAGGGTAGGAAGAGTAAGAAATAGAATTGCTGATGACATCAGAGCTACAATAGTGGACCATGTAATCAACCGTGGAATGACCCTGAGGGTAGCTGGCCAACGGGTCCAGCCTAACTCGAGCCGCTACACTGTAGCAAGTACCATAAGGACATCTTGAAATGAGAATCGGTTAGTACAGTCACTTTGCACAAAGATTTGTAGCACTGCCATATGCCAATGAGAAACACACCAATACCATTGATGTAAAAATACTGAAATTGTTACTTTACAGAATTGCTAGATGACCAGATGCTGGGGCAGAGGAAGCATGTTCACTGCAGACCAAGTAACCCATATAGTCATTATGGCGATTGCAAATAATCCTATACTTGGAAATAAACACTTGTGTTTGTTTTGATGTGTGTGAATAAACAGCAGTACTTGAAGTTTGGATCCCTCTATGCTTATGGATCTATGACAGAAGTATGAGCTCAAACTGACATAGCCTACCTTGTGCACAGAGAAAGCAAAAGCCAGATGTGTTTTGTATTCATACCATCAGTGTGCAGTTGGCGCATTGTGTGCTTAGTAGATGATGGCTTGTGTGTACTGTTTGATACGGAAACACCATTTTTACGAAGGTGTGAAGAGTTAATCTAGCTGTGTTTGCTTTTGCAAGAGAACTACGATGTTTTGATTATTGGGTGACAGGTTTTCTTATTTGTGTGAAGAGTTTTGCAAAATTAGCCAATAGTTACAAAAAATGTGCTTAAGCAATCAGAAAAAACTGTAAATGGATTTCCTTTCCAGACAACCAAACCTTTTTCCCAGGTCAAAAGGCAAGTGTAGGAGTCTGATGGCGATGTGCATAGTGCCGATTCTAATCAGCACTCTCAATCAGCAGCAGCAGTCTTATCTGTGGGCCGCAGGGGCTGATGGGAGCTTTGAGGACCTGTTAGAAACCACGTGGCCCTCGTCTGATCTCACAGCTCGTCCTTGTTTGGCCTCAGCTGCATCAGAGCGCCACTTCTCCCCAGGTTCACCAGAGGAAACACCACTGCACAAAATGCTTTTCCTCCCAGCTGCTGCTCTGTGCTGTCTGTGTTCAGGTGAGTGTTTCCAGCCAATCAGGAGCCAACAAAGTCAACCTGTAACAAACACTGTCACACTAACCTTCATCTATCTGTCTGTGTCTCTACAGCACTGGTTACCATGGCAGCAGAAGTGAATCGGGGTGGGTTAACACTGACAAAGAAAGTTGGTGAAAAAGCCTCCTTCAGCTGTGGCGGGATTCTACGATGTGGTGGCTCTGTGCACTGGTACCAGAAGAAAGAAAAAAGAACATTGAAATATCTACGGTATACACGTGTTTTGACACTAGAGAAAATCAGACCTGATCATTCAGCCACCTACTACTGCTCTTGTTGGGTGTTTGCAACCCACAGTGAGAAATGATCCCTGCAGCCTGAACAAAAACCAAGAGATGAACAGATGTCAAACAGTGTTTGTGACAGGAAGAGAGCAGTAAACCACAGCCCAGCTTCACATATTTCACCTCCATCTCAGACTCATACTCATGAAAGAATAAAGTTACGTTGAAACCAAGCACACCATTGTTTTTCTTGTGACATTACCAATAGGTTTGAGGTGTCACATGGCCCTCTTCCTACTGAAAAAAACTAAAGTTGTATCCAAGATGGCCGACTTAATCTATCTGAAAGCTGAAAAAGCAGCAGTGTATCCAGAAAACATATTATATGCTGCGATAAATGCACTGCCCAAGTGTCCCCTCTCCCCCACTGGCCGACTTTTTAGCATCTTCCCTTGAATGAAACTAGTAGTATATTCACATGACACAGTCGTGTGTGGCGCCTCCTGTCAGGTGAATGAATAATATCAGCCGTGTCATTTACTTTGCTTTTCACAACATATGGGTCTGCAGGGCTCTAGACTAACTTTTTGCACTGGTGCAAAATCATCATATCGGCCTCCTCTGAAGACCTGTTTGTTGCTGCCTGCGGCTGAAGGGCCGCGGGGAGAGGGGACACTTGGGCAGTGCATTTATCGCAGCATATAATATGTTTTCTGGATACACTGCTGCTTTTTCAGCTTTCAGTCAGAGCACTGGCAATGAATTTCAGACGGATCAGGCCTTAACTTAACAAAAAACTTATCAATAGTTCTTTTCATATTTTCTTATTACTCACAAACCACAGCTTCTGTATTAAATCTTTTTCACAGCACACGTAGTTATAATCAACATAAGCAATTTACACAGCCGATTTACACTTTATTTACATACACGGGTAATTTACATTCTATTTACATACACGGGCCCGTATAAACGTCAGAAAACACCATATGCCAGAACAGCTTATCTTCTTTATTTCTGCAGTCAGCTGAGACTGAAGAAGTCACTTTGATGAGTGACGAAACGTTTCTCCCACAAAACGCTACGTCCGTATGAACTGAATCAACTTTTGGAGATTTACTTTCCTGGATGATTGAGAATGCATCAAGACGTCCTATCTGATTAGTAGGAGGAAACCAGTCTGGGGCGAGATATGCCTGCCAAAACCTTCAGCCTGTTGAGTAGGATTTTGTGGTCAATGGTATCGAAGGCTTCGCTAAGGTCAAGCAAAATGATCACAGAGCAATTTCCTGCATCAGAAGCCATTAACAAATCGTTATAGACCCTTAAGAGAGCGGTCTCGGTGGAGTGATACTTTTGATAGCCAGACTGAAAAGAGTGAAAAATCTGTATGGAGATTTTTTCCATACAGAAGGTCAATGTACACCGCATACAACCAAATTAGAAGAACACATATAGTATTAAAAACACCATCTACTACTGTGTCTGAATGTGTGGTATTGACACTGTCAGTTTAGGCCTAAAGAGATGTGTTTTTTAAAAAAAGACTACCTAATTTAAATATAATCATTACATGCTTGTTAAAAGCTAACTTCCAATTTATAAAGTTTCTAATAAGCACAATAACCAGATCTAACATTTGGCAGTGTTTATATGTAACATAATGTTTCTTATGATTCAACTGTGGAATTTAACTGAATTCTTTAGAAGGACAAGCTAAATTACTTTATTTTCAACTATAAAGCCAATCTAGATTTTAACCATTTAACAAGCCACTAATCTGGTTTATAGCTTTCACAACTACTACTTTGTGATTTGGTGCTACATAAATAAAATTGAATTGAATTGAACAACTGTTTCAAAACAAAACCATTTTTAAACACATTTTTAACAAAACAAATACTATTGTTATTATTATTATTATTTAAAATGTAATTCAGCAGAAATGTTTGTTAAATATAAAAGCAGTTTAGTGCTTATGTTATTAAAGAAAGACTTGATGGAGCCGGTGGGTAACAGACATCTCCGAAAGCGTCAGTGCACCTTTGCAAATATGTGATGTCTTGATGAATCGAGCAGATATTTGAAGTTTACACAGCTACATTTTTTGGCTTTAATATTACTCTTATTACTCTTTCTGGGTCACAAAATAAACAAAATTAAAAATATATTTCAGGTGAGAATTTAGCTGTGTAAACATCAAATATCTTCTTGATTTATCAAGACATCACATATTTGCAAAATTGCTCCGATATTTTTGGAGGCCTCTGTTATCCACCATGTCACAGGCTGGGTCTCTGACCCAGCGCTCTGAGTTCATTTTGTATTTGTCTCATTTTAGATATGTGATTAGTTTGTGTCATTCCTATTTAGCTTTAGTTAAGGAAAGGCAGTTATTATTTATTGTTTCCTTGGTTTCTATGTTTGAGTTCTTGTATCGTTCATCACGTGTTAGGTCTGTTAAGCTTGTGTTGTCATGTCTAGTTTCAGTGTTTCTTGTTTTATTTTGAAGGAGTCGTGTGTTCTTTGTTCATTGTATTTAGTTTCACTTCCCCTGTACTGTCATTAGGCTCATGTCAGTCAGCTGTTCCTCCATGTGTTCCCACTTCCCCTAATCACCTTCTGTGTATTTAAGTCCTGTGTTTTCAGTGTGTCATTGTCAGATCGTCTGCTTTGTTTGCAAGCCAAGAAGTTGTGTCAAGTCTCCTCATGTCAAGTCTCCTCATGTCAAGTCTCCTCATGTCAAGTCTCCTCATGTCAAGTCTCCTCATGTCAAGTCTCCTCATGTCAAGTCCATGTTCCTGTTGTAGGTTTTTAAGTTAATTTAGCTCACCCAGTTTAGTTTATTATTAGCCTTGCATTTTGCCTTTTGTTTACAGTTATTTTGCCAGCCTCAATAAATGGCTCGTTTTCTGTTATTCTAGTCATGTTTCACATTTTGTTTCCATCTGCATTTGGGTCCACCCTTCACTCTACACACAGTCAGCCCTGCTGATTGTGACAGAATGATCTGACCAGTCATGGACCCAGCAGACTCAGCTCTCACCGAGTGTCTGGAGGAGATGGCTCGGATCCAAGCGATCCTCAACCGCGTCCTCACAGCACCCGATTTGAAGAGCAAGCTTGTAATGGTAAACGTCGCTGAGGCTATTATGAAGTGGGATCCCCGCCTCCTCCAGCTCCCGGACTCACCTGCCATAGTTGATGCTTTTACAAGGATAAAAGAGATGCTGCAGGCCCAGGAACTGTCGAGTCATGTAATGGCTTCCAGCACCTACCAGTCACAGCAACCCCACAACCAGTCGTATCCACCGCTGCGCCCCTCCCTTCGGTGCCGGCACTGCCCCCCAGCTCGCCAGTTTCCTCTTCGCCATCACGGATTAGTCACTCACCCTCACAGTCTCATTCAGACTTCACATCTCCAGCCTCATTTCTGGCGAGGTTGTGGTCAGAGGATGAGGAGCCAGACCCCACAATTAGCCCTGCTTCAGTCACAACTCCTTCTAGAAAAAAGTGGCGTTCACGTCGTTAACGTACCTCACAAAGGTTTGAAGTGAGTGACTATATTTTGGCTCCTCATGTTTTTTCTAAGGTGAATATTAAAACTAACACTGCCTTACCAGTTCATGGGCCCGGCTATAAAAAGAGTGTTTATGATTTTGAAATTACTAAGACTGAGAATGTTTCGGCCAAGTCTTCCTCGGACCATCTTATCCCTTTGCAAAATTATCTAGCTTCTCTGTGCATTGATCATGCCACGAACTATGCTTCCAAGAAGCCAAATTATAAGACTGTTTGCACTGGAAATGCTAGCCATCAGGCTCAGCTAAGCCGCTGTGGGACTGTAATCCAGGCCAGGTTGGAGCCAGGGGCTGAGTGGCAGTTTGTACAGCCTTTTCCAGTGTCCGCTGGAGGGCCCGAGGAGCCCGTCCAGCCGCATGCCACTGCTTCTGCCACGCCTGGTCCAGCCTCGGCTTCTGGCCCTGCCACGCCTCAGCCAGAGGACGACGCCTTGCCTGGCCATGCCACGCCGGCTGGAGGTTCAGCCGAGCCCGTCCAGCATCCTGCCACATCTGCTGCAGCGCCACCACCTGGTCTACCACCTGCAGCCGCCATGCTGCCGCCTGGTCTCGACGCGACCCAGCCAGAGGACGACGCCTCGCCTGTGCCTGCCACGCCTCAGCCTGGTCTCCTTCCACCTGCCAAGCCACGTCCAGGTCCAGCGCGGCTGTTTCCGGAGCCTGTGAGGACAGCCTGTCGACGGAAACCAACCAAACCATCCAAGGATTATCGTCCACGCCGTCGACCACCAGCCAATTCTTGTTCACGCCGTCGACCACCTGCCAAGCCGCCTGACGGTCTTCGTACGTGCCCACGCCGCCGTCGACCGCCAGCCAAGCCCCCTGTCCGTCTTCGTACATACCCAAGTCGCCAGGCTCTCCAGGTGTGGTCAGCCATGCCCGCTTCGCCACTGCCATTTTCCACGTTGTCGGCCTCCTGATCTGCTCCATCGCCACCGTTGGACTCGTGGCCGGCCCCCTGAACCCTTGAACTATGGACCACTGAACCGTTGGCCTCCTGGTCGGCCACCTGGTCGGCCACCTGAACCGTGTGGACTCTTGTACTGCTGTCATCTGTGTCGGCCTCCTGAAACTTTGAATATTGGACTTTTTGCCTTGTCCCCCAGGGTTGGGTTAGGTGGTCTCATATGTTTGTGTTTTGGTCTGGGATTCCACTTTGGATTTTTTTGTTTTCTCTTTTCCTTTTTCTTCCCGGTTTCGGAGTGTTTTCAGTGTGTCATTGTCAGATCATCTGCTTTGTTTGCAAGCCAAGAACTTGCGTCAAGTCCCCTCATGTCAAGTCCCCTCATGTCAAGTCCCCTCATGTCAAGTCCCCTCATGTCAAGTCCATGTTCCTGTTGTAGGTTTTTAAGTTAATTTAGCTCACCCAGTTTAGTTTATTGTTAGCCTTGCATTTTGCCTTTTGTTTACAGTTATTTTGCCAGCCTCAATAAATGGCTCGTTTTCTGTTATTCTAGTCATGTTTCACATTTTGTTTCCGTCTGCATTTGGGTCCACCCTTCACTCTACACACAGTCAGCCCTGCTGATTGTGACACACCAGCGCGATAGCTGACTGGGATGTCAAGGCTCACTAGGGCCGGTGTTCTCAGAACAGCGAACTCCCGGCACATTGGTTTCAGACCCCCTACCGTCTTTTGCTACTCATTTTAAACATGATATATAAACATGATATTATACATACTTTGAAAATAACCCCCACCCTCCTAACGGCTGCCCCTTCCGAAAAAGTCTCGTCTGGGCTTTTCATCAACAGAAAATTTCACAGAGAGATTTTTATATAAGGTTTTTAAAGCTGTGGGGTTAATTTTTAAGTAACATGAGCCCAGTGGCAGCAGCAACGCTATGCTAACACTAGCTAGCCGGCAAGTTCATAAACCTGGTGCTAAACTAAGAGAAGCCACAAAATCACTTTGAATAAGAGTAAATATTTACTCAGCAAGTCAGTGTATCAGGTAAAGATTCACAGCAATGACAGCAATGATCTCTTGAGTTGAAGCTTCTCCAGGTTTGCTCAACATATTCCAGAAAAAAAATGTGGACACCATGAACATGCGGACTGATCCGCGAGGGAGGAGGGCGGTAGTGACGTGGCATTTTCAAACCACATTGTTTTATCCTTCCGCTTTATCAGGAACTCAATGGGGATGTGGCGGACAACACTGGAGGCCAACTTCAAGCCCACAGCACAAGTCACCATCAAGTGTGGGATCTACCAAGGAGATGCTCTGTCCCCACTGCTGTTCTGCATAGGTCTGAACCCCCTCAATGAGATAATTGACAAGACTGGATATGAATACCGATGAAGTGGCGCAGTTGTCAGCCACCTCCTGTACATGGATGACATCATCCTGTATGCCAAGAGTAAACGAGACATCGATTCACTGATCCACACCACCAGGATATACAGCAATGACATGGGAAAGTCATTTGCCTGGTAAAGTGTAGTCCAATGATAACAAAGAGAGGGAAGGTAGTCAGAACTGAGGGGATCTAACTACCAGAAGGCAACATTGCAGACTTAGAGGACAGCTACAATTACCCGGGGATCCCACAGGCAAATGGGAACCATGAAGAAGCCGCTAGGAAAGCTGGTGGTATGAGCACCTGTTGATGCATACTGCTTGTTCTGAGAATTAATAACTAGGATTAATATGTAACTTTTGATTGTGTTATTGCCTACTGTAACAAGTTAAAGAAATAGGGTTAATCTAAGTTCGCCCAGCATGCCAGACCCCTGACCTGCACCAGTTGTGCAGCAACATTAGAGAAACACATCATGGAGCTAGAGTTGGATGTCTCGAGACCGGTCTGGAGACCACTTTTACATGGTCTTGGTCTTGTCTTGGTCTCGCTGTCTCGGTCTTACTTTCTCAGATCGACATAGTGGTCAGGAGATTTGGAGTCTCCGGGCCTTTTGGAGAGTAATTTGTTTCATAGTTAGATGCCTGACTGACAACTGTATAAAACAAAAACTACACACAATATTCGAAGCACATAGAGCACAGTCGTAAATTCCCCCTAGTTTTGGTATGATCTGAGTTCAGGCACTAGGCGACTGAGCACAACACTTATGTGAGCGAGGGGGGAGAAGCTGCTGCCTACGTGTTTGCTGTAGGAGAAGTTCAGACAGGCAGACGGAGGAGAGCTTAAGTTTGACCAGGTACCAAAGCTGATCATTCGTACTGTACAAATAATGTAAATATGACGGTGAATCACGAAAGATTGATATCAAACTGATCACTTGACCCATATTACGTTACTTGCTCTTCGAGTGAATCAACAAACGGCGAAATGAAAAGGCGAACAACAACAATGCTGTTTTTTTTAGAGAGTCTTAGCTTACATGTGTGTTTATTTCATATTTCCAGTTGTTTCCCTCCACGGCTAAATAAATCAGTTTCAGTAATGCACTGATGAACACAACAATGGTATGCAAATATCTGGTTTCAACTGTATATTTGATGATGTTGGTGTTTGGCTTGATTGTCAAAGAGGGAGAGAGAGGAACAGAGAGGGAGATGGAGAATGAGGACAAAACGAGATGGAACAAGAGCAGGGGTCCGTTCTTCGTACCTCGCTAAGTGAGTTAGCTGGATTTGATTGTTGACGATTTCGCGTGATCTTGGATCGTTCGGTTCCCCGAAGCTCATCCGGGACTTGCAGTCATAGCAACAGAGCCGTAAGCGTAAACCTGCTGGGGAGCAGGTTTACTTTATGTAAACAGGATTAGATCGCGGCCACGCAGGTATGTCCGCGTCATTCATACGATAGCAACAGCGATATTTTTCCACTGTTTCACCATAAATAAATATTATCAATGTAACCAAAGATAATGCAGCACTTGATCCTTTTATTGATGTCACACAGATACATACAGGTCATTCCCTAAAAAAGGGAAATGTACTATTAACATTCTATTACATGTATGTGATTATTACAGATGTAATTCATATTTCAGAGTTGTAATTGTAAATTACTTCGTGTAATCAAGATGAGAGACCACGGCTATAAAAGCGAAGGTGGATTTGGGAAGTCTGTCGCAGCCATGTCCTGTCCGTATACGCGAGCCACCCATTGCGGAAGGTGCAAGATTGATAAGGAGAGTTTTCAGAATTCAGTGTATATATTGCGGGACAGACAGGATCCTTTAGCTCAGCACGACAGTGTGCTCATAGAGAGATATCGATTTTCCCGTGAGGGTATTATTTACTTAACCAACTTGTTGACGAGGGGGTGCAGGACCACCACCTGTCTTTTTTTGCTCTGCCCTTTTCTTGGTTGCTGTTATGAACAAACAAACAGATTATTCCAGGGTCTCTTTCCAAGAGACGACAAGCAATATAAGTGATAAATATTACCATTCTGTAGAATATTCTTATATTCCACTTTTACTTGTTCACATGTTCTAGTGGGTCCTGTTGTGGCTCTAATGTGAAAGAGGATATAATATAACATATTATAATATAATATAATGTAATATAATATTGGATAATATAGTGTAATATAATAAATCTACCCTACCACCTACTGGTGTTGGCCAGAGGGGCCGATGGCGCGATATGGCAGCCTGGCTTCTGTCAGTCTGCCCCAGGGCAGCTGTGGCTACAACCGTAGCTGCCTCCACCAGTGTGTGAATGTGAGAGTGACTGAATAGTGGCATTGTAAAGCGCTTTGGGTGCCTTGAAAAGCGCTATATAAATCCACTCCATTATTATTGTTATTATTAAATTACTTACGAGTTTGATTTGTCAGCAACTTCCTGCCAGCCCTCGCTCCTTGCTTTTGCAGCCTTTGCAGTGTTCCCTTGTGTTTTACTTAAACTCTGAAACTCCTGAAATCCCTCACTCAAGAGTTCTTGCTCTCCTGCCGAAAAATACCGAGCCGAGCGCGCTCCTTCGACATTTTCGCCGACCAATCAAAGGGTTGCCGATCAATGTTTCTACTATCGATGCGTAGACCCTTTTACGACACCCAGTGATCTCACATTACTTCATCCAGCTATACTAATCGTCAACAGCAGGTGTGTTCGGGTAACCGGAATAGCGAGCTCAAAGTTGGCGCGATGATTTGATCTTGGATGTAGTAAGCTATGTACGAAGAACGGACCCCAGGTGAGACACACCTGTTAGTCAAATGGTTGTTTGCCAAAACTCATCAGAACATGTATCTAGTACCTAGTGTAACTTTTTAGATACCATTTGTTACTTTTCAAATTCTATATTTATTAAGTTATGCTGGCTTGTTTGCACAACAAGGCTAAATAATTATATAAACTTTTCTGAATGTAAATAGTGGACTTTGGTAGAATTAAAAAATAAGTGTAGTGCAGGTCTATGATGATTTTTCGTGCTACTATCATCTAGTTCTGATTCTGGTTCTGTCTTGGTTAAATCCTAAGTAGTCCTGATTTTGAATGTTTTATTTCCGGATCAGTTTTGGGTCTGGTTGAATTGGGGTTTAGTCCTCGTGTCTTGATGCAGCCCTGATTTTGTTCTGTCTTGCTGCTTAATTAAAAAACTAGTTTAAGGTGTCCTGCAGATGTGACATATATATTTTTTTATATGAAGTGTTATGATCAGTGTTGTGTTTGTTTTGTGTAACTCCTCCCACCAGAGGGTGGCTGTGGGTTTTTGTTTTCTCCTTTTCTCTCTTAGGAGGTGGACACCTGGGCGTGCCTGCTGGGGATCTGGGTGGAGTCTCGGCCTATCCTCGGATTGGATAATTGACTAATAACCTCTGGTTTTTAACTATCCGATGACAGCCACCTGGCCCCCTCTCTCCGAACGTCCACCACTCGACCAAGAACCTGTGTGTTGTTTTATTGTAGTGCAGTGTAGAGTTTTCGCGTGTATATCTGGCGTTGTTATGTCCATTTTTGTAAGTAGTTGTAAATAGGTTGTCAAGTCGCGATCACGCTTTGTTCACCTGATGTATATCCTTCACTGCCGCAGCCTAGTAGGCGTGAGAAGCCATTTTTGTTGAACAAGTTTTCTCCTGTTTTTTCATTAGAAAGCTAGGTAAGTGACTTGTCTTTTGTTTGGCTTCTTTTTCATTTGGTGTAGGGAAGCGTAGGGACCACTAGGGAGTTTTGTTTGTTGTTTTTGGCATTGCTCACTGCCGACGAAAATAAATGGCTGCTTAACACTTTAAAAGGTATCGTTGTTGGTGTTCTTGCTTGGGTGGGGAATGAGTGGGCAAACTTCTTGTTGCGTTTATTTACTCGCCTGGACTAAAAATGTAACATAAGTCATTCTTTTATGAACAAAACTCAAGACACAGCCTAATAAATCTTTCAGTCATTTCTACCCCCCCATCCCACATGCATACTACCCTTTAGGGCCCTGGGTGTATAACATGTCTGGCTCTGCCTCTGGAGTCAACAGTATCCATGACACACAACGTAACGTTCGATAATGTGTCATATGCAAAAGCATCAGGTCTAAGAGCCGTGCTTACAGAGTGCTTTGTAGTCAATCAGAAGAGTCGACTCCCATTGAGCGAGAGCCGCTCCTCACTTAATTTCCTTTCGCTGCCCAGCTCTCACACACTGGCTCAGCTATGCTCGAATACCTCCATATTGTGGCCAATCACCTGCGTGGATATAGGACAATATCATTATGTGAAAAACAGAGGGTGAGAGACGCGACAGTCAAGTGGAGCGTGCATCTGTCCTCTCAGTGAGTGAGACAGTGGACAGCGGTGAGGAGGGCTGTACGAAAGCAAAAACACATAAATATGCCGACACCCGTAAACAAAGCAGCATCTGACTGCAGTTTAAAGACTTTTTTGTCTCAACTTGGTCTTGTCTTTGTTTCGGTTTAGGCAGTCTTGACCACAAGTCTACATGGAGCTGAAATATGATCCTGCTTCCTCATTTGGACTCATTCACCTCAGCTGACACGTTCAACAGTAGACAGGTTTTTGTAGCAGTCTGTCTCACTGTGGGAGGAAACGGCTACCTATTCTTTGTCTCTGGAACTAAACTCTATGTAACAGGTAAGAACAAACATTTATTTTCCTTCAGTTGTTTTATTGTAGAAGCTGAAAATGTGTTTAAAGTCAGTTTGTGCTGCTTCAGGCTTTACATGTTAGTTTTTCATCATTAGTAGAGAATTCATCTGCAGCCATTGTTACATAAGAAAAGCTCAGTAATCTCTGAAAACATGTTGAAATCTCACTGAACAACTAAAGTTATTCTTTATTTCTGCAAATATTAGTGATGTTACAAATATTTAGGATTTGATCCTCTCAGTGATTCTGCTGGTTTTTAACACAAGATCATATTTGATGTTAAAATAATACAGTACTACATTTGTAAATATAAATGAAAATGTAAACATGTTTTTAATATTCAAAGAAAGATTCTATTTGTGATTTTTTTAAAAATATATTAATATATAAGTTGCAGCAAACTTGTAAATTAAAAATTATGCTGAAGAGAAAATTTAGATTTAGTTTTCAAAGATCTATCTTCTTCATGAAAAGAGGATTTCTTGCAATTACATTCATCTATAAATTGACATAGATATTGATCAGGGACGTGTAAAACATTTGTAATATGGAATATAAATAATGAGGCTAAAATATGACATTGTTCTTACTGAGGTTTGTTTGATGTGTGAGTCTAAATTTCAAATGAAAAGAAAAACTTGAAAAATGTTACCAGTAAATGATTTTTTAAAAAGAATGAAGAAATAAATAGACATTTTCACATACTTTAAATTTATAACATAAAGTATGACAATTATTTTATATTATGTTAAAAAAAGGTACAAAATCCTCATTCAAGTTTCTGCTTCATTGGATTTAAATGTAATTATTTATTCACACATATGAAAAGCGCATAATAAAACCAAACAGTAGATGTATTGCTGTTCCAGTTACTGCAGAATAAAACCCAAGAATTATGAAATCTGAAAATAAAGTATGGTATTAATTCAAAAATTTAAAATTTCATTGTTGGAATTAAATCATGGTAAAAAATGTTGTGTTATGTTTAGTGCAGAATAATGTCAAAAATGATTAATGTATTTTTTGAACAACAGTATCGACAAACACACACACATATATATATTTATTTATATATATATAGTAAATATATATAAATTTTATAAATATACCAAATTACAATAAAAAATAAATTTTTTGAAATTTGAAATACATTTGAAATACATTTTATTTCAGTTTTAAAATCATGCTGAGTGTTCCTCATGTGAGCCATGATGACATGAGGTGATGACTGTGTTTGATATGAAGCTGAATCCAGTGTATGTAGTGAACTTTGTGCTGATGAGTAGTTTAGTGATCAGAGTCCATGTAGTTTCCAGGATCAGACTGAATGCAGTGCAGTGCTGGAAGCTGCTGCTGACTGTGTGAATGTGTGTCTGTGCTGCTTGTTGCTGCTGTCAAACTTCAGATGAGCAGGTAGTGAAGCCCGTGGTGAGCGTGTACCCAGCAGCATCCAGAGCCCACCTGGAGGGGAACAGCTCCCTGCTGTGTGTGGCCTCAGCCATGTTTCCTCCTCTGGTCCAGTTCTCCTGGAAAAGACAGAAGAAGAACGGCGGAGAAGCGGAGGAGCTGCCCCCTGCTGAGGGAGAGCAGCTGGAGCTCAGAGAGGCGGGACGCACCATTGCCATCAGGATGCTTGATGGGAGCCATTCTGACACATATAAATACAGCTGCTGGGTGAAGCACGAGGGGGGCACAGTGGAGGCCCGAACACAACAAGGTAATGAAGGCTTGGTGACTGTGTTCAGCAGTGATTCAGCTTCATGTGGAGATGCTGTCAAAGAGAGCAGAGCAGCAGAGGACTGACATTTCTCACTGCAGCTCCAAACATTTGACTCCTTTTCTGTTTCAGAGCTTCCAGCTCCAGCAGCCTCCTGTCCTCCAGAGAGAGAGCCAGCAGACCTGCCAGCTCTGCAGCCAGCTGACTGTAAGATCACCTGCTGCCTCTCTGCATGGACAGCTCCAATGTCCAATGAGGCAGCTGGAACAAGTTTAGGCTCTTAAAGTTGCACTAATTGATCAAATCTTCATCCAACAAGCTCTGATAAAGCCACTGTACACTAGCTGCTCAGCACCAAACAGCAGACAGACCATAATATGTCAGAGATCAGTTTGTTAGCTGCTTGTGGAGTTCTTCTGCCCCCAAGTGGACACAAACACTACATCAATTCATCCACTTGAAGAAGAAGCTGTGACTGTTTCTATTTGGACTTTTTCTCCTTGATCTGAGAGGAATAACCCGACTGTCTGTCTGTCTCTTTGTGTCTGTCTGTCCTTCAGTGTCCTTCCAGTCTCAGTGCAGGGTGAAGCTGCTCTGCCTGCTGTACACAGTGCTGATAGTGAAGAGTCTGGTGTACTGCTGTGGACTCTCTCTGCTGATGATGCTCACAAACAAGGGAGCGTCCACCAACTGCACACATGCTGACTGACTGTTTCCTGCTCGCCTTTTCTCACCATCACATCTCATCAATTCATCTCATTCATCACTTTGATCACAAATGTTAGTTATGATGTGTTGAGCTTATTTTGCCTTTTTCTTCAACAGTTAGAAGATCGTCTGAAATAAATACATCTTTACATGTATTGTTGCTCTGAGTTAGAATTCTTTTTGTGCTTATTGTGACTTTTATTGTAGTAACAAAAACCATCAGGAATATTTTTATCACAAGTTTTTGTTTGATTTTCAAATGTCAAACAGTGTAGTTGTGTTTGTGTGAACAATAAAGATTTGAAGATGAAGAGTTTGATTCTACTTTCATTGTGTGATCAACAACAACCCGTGTGAGTGAAGCACAAACTGACTGTATCCAAACTTGCTCTCCTGCAGCAGACGGGCTGTGTGGGTTTCTGCTCTGCAGCCTCCACACCGTTAGCTGTGGCTTTCACTTTAATAACACAATGACAGTTACAAGCAGGAACTCTGCTTCAAGAATGATTCCAGGAAGGATCTGTGTTCTTCACCTGTGAGAGAAACAGCTCAAATCCTCAACTCACAGCTGACAAATGAACTTTAATGGAATCAAAGGAGAGACCATGAAGCCCCTGCAGTCTGCTCAGCTCCCATTTTATTACCTGAGCTGAGTTTTTCATTCTGGATATCACACACGTAAGAACAGATCAAGTCTGAACAGCAAATGTTGGAGAATCATTTTGAAGTCTTGCTAAATGTCGTTATTATTACAAAAACTACTGAATGATTCAGAAAATCCTTTCCAACAAGCAGAAATATGCAAACAAAGTAGAAACAAGGCAACATGAGTCATTCAGATGCAGATAACATATTCTCCTTATTGTGAAGAACACAGTCATGAAATCTTTCTGTGTGTCATTCATTGAGTTGAAGTGCCTAATAGAAGAGGAAGAGCAGCAATAATCAATGATAGCTGAGACATTGAGAACATGGCTGTATGCCTGCTATCATAACAGCAAACAAAGCACACAAACAGCAAACACACAATAATGTGCTCGCAGCTTGTTGTGTGTTGTGTCATTTTTGACATTTCATGAAGTCACAAAAATGTGTGCGACTCATTAAAGGAGTGTGTACGTGTCAGTCAGTGCTCTGTATTCATGTGTTCACCTCATTAAAGTCACTCAGACACTTTTCTCCTCCAAACTTACAGCACAGCTTCATATTTCACTGACTGATTCTTTCATTACATCCATTAAGGGTCACACAGTGAAATTAGTGCAAACTTACAAATGTGTTGCAACAATTTTGGCCTCCAAACTGAACTTTGAGACAAACAGTGAAGCTGTGAGCAAAAAGAGGCTCCAGTGTGTGTCATGGTGGAGGAAACTGTTGTATTCCCACATTCAAAACATGCTGATCTTATTGGATTTGTCCCTCAAAGTCTTTTTCCTCCTTTTTCTCTTCATCCAAATGTTCTAGCAGGCTGACTGTGAGTCCCTGTTGAACCTGTACAGCAGAAAGTAACAGCAGTCAGCGGCCTCCACTTGACTTCATGACTTCAACGCCTCGCACAGTCACTTTCACTTTCTTCCTTCTGTCTTTTAGTCCTAAAATGTAGAACAACACCAGATCCAAATATTTGTGTCCTTCACTCACATCTTCAAATGATCCCTTCCATATCAGAGATGATACAAAGGCAACATTTGTCTTATTTCTCTTTCAGGAATCAAAAAGTACTTTTGTACTGTTGTGTAAATGTGTGTGTAAAGGTGGATGACTGCCTGCTGCAGATGAAATCTAACCATGGCTACAAATAAATGAAGCTGACGTGAAACACAGCCCTGTTTTTATTACTGTTTATAGATATTAGAATTGATGATCATCATTTTAATGATTCTTAAAAAGGCTTTAATGAATCCTTCAGTCTGAAACCAACTTGGAACAAAACACATTAGAAGATGTGGGAAAGAACCACAGTGTGCACATATTTAAACACACAACAGAACCACAGTGTGCACATATTTAAACACACAACAGAACCACAGTGTGCACATATTTAAACACACAACAGAACCACATGTGTTTGTTTTTCAAATAAGATTTTTACTCTAAATGTTGTTATATATGATTTTATTTTTAACTACTTTGAGTGCAATTTATGAACTTTTAAAATATTTAACCATATTATCTTTTTTTAGATTTTTCTATTTATTTATATTTTAGTTATATTTAGTGTTTTCATCACAGCTGTTAAACCACAGATAACAGTGTGTGTTAGTAAATTCACAGCAACATGAATGTTTCTGAGTGTTTGTGCATCATGTGACCCAGATTTTTGGATCTGCTGTCAGATTGAAATGAAGACGATGAAACCACAGCAGCTTCAGCTGAGCTGTCAATCAGCAGCAGCAGTCTTATCTGTGGGCCGCAGGGGCTGATGGGAGCTTTGAGGACCTGTTAGAAACCACGTGGCCCTCGTCTGATCTCACAGCTCGTCCTTGTTTGGCCTCAGCTGCATCAGAGCGCCACTTCTCCCCAGGTTCACCAGAGGAAACACCACTGCACAAAATGCTTTTCCTCCCAGCTGCTGCTCTGTGCTGTCTGTGTTCAGGTGAGTGTTTCCAGCCAATCAGGAGCCAACAAAGTCAACCTGTAACAAACACTGTCACACTAACCTTCATCTATCTGTCTGTGTCTCTACAGCACTGGTTAGCATGGCAGCAGAACAGCTGATTCAGGAGGATTTAACGTTGACCAGGAGAGTTGGACAAAGTGTCTCCTTCAGCTGTGGAGGGACTGAACAGTGTAATGTCAACAATGTAGTATTCTGGTACCAGAAGAAAGAAAAAGAAACATTCAGAGTGATTGGGTATATGCGTAAGAGAGGTAGCTGCACGCTTAACAAAGGTTACGGTCATCCTCAGGAAGATGATTTCTCATCCATGAATAAACAGAACGGCTGTGAGTTGAAGATAGAGAAAGTTAAACGCGATCATTCAGCCACCTACTACTGTAACTGTTGGAAGGATGCTCCCCACAGTGAGAAATGATCCCTGCAGCCTGAACAAAAACCAACAGATGAACAGATGTCAAACAGTGTCTGTGACAGGAAGAGAGCAGTAAACCACAGCCCAGCTTCACATGTTTCACCTCCATCTCAGAGTCACAAACATACTGAGCTCAGGGACCATTTTTATTTACTGCTGTCAGAAATTCTATTCGATTTATTTCTGTTTAAACAGATTTTTCATCCTGTTTTAAGACAGAAACAAGAGGAACAGATGACATCAAACTTCCAAATGTAAACAAATGTATCCTCAGTCCCACAAAAACATTTATTCAAAGTGAAAGAAAAACAGATTGTGTCAAACTGAGTCAAAGTCCATCCCTCATTCACAGTGTTAATGTTCTCTTCATGAAAACTCTTCCAGCAGCACTTGTTGTTTAACACCTTTCAGTACATTTAACCAGACACTTGGACTGATGTCAGGTCAGGATCTTGTCCTTCTAGCAGCGGCTCATTAGGACGCTGATGTTGTTGGACACATTTCCATCAGTTTCCTGTGGATGTTTATAGAGGATGAATCAGTCACGGTGCCTCATCTTTCTGTCACCTTCTTTTCTCTCTGATAGAAAAAAACTGATTTTGTATCTGAATATGTCAAATCTGGAATCACAGGACAAGATTTCTGCTCTCTGTTTGTGTTTCTGACCAATTACATTTGAGCAGCTTTGGCTGCTTAATTTCATTTCCAGCATCGCTGCTGAAGAAGAATCAGAGTCTGACTAGATCAAACACACAGATTTAACAGCAGAAAGAGTGATTCCATGTAAAACACTCTCGTTCACCAGTTTTAACTCACATAACTTCACATTTCCTCAAATTGAATCTTAGTCATTTAATCACAGGAAGTTTCTGGGATTTTGTTCCAGACTGTATATTTATTAATAGATTTTACTCTACTGACTTTGTTTGAAATATTCAGGTTTAAAATCAGTCTGATGTATTCTTAATGAGTCTTGTTCACAAAGTTACATGTGCAGTACTCTGTACATCTTCCATCCTTAGAGATCAATAATATATGTTGACCAATACTGAGCAGACTGAACCAGGACTGGAAACCTGCTCATCATCTCATCTTTGAGGTCTCCATTTAAAAGCAGCAATGACTCAAATGTAAATATTATACTGGATAATGTGTTAGTATATAAGACTTTGTCTTTTTTAACAAACAGCTCATCTATCAGCTGTCAGCAGAACTGTAGAACTTCAGATCCTGAAGTGTGTGAGGACAGAGAAGAGTCAGCTTTACTTCAGGTTTGATGGATAAACTTTCACAGTTTGTGATGATTCTGCTCTCTTTGTGATTTTAGCAGTGTTGGGTGTAACGCGTTATTTAGTAATTCATCTACAGAAGTGCAACTTCAAAGTGTTCTGCAATGTGGACAAAAGCAAACCGTTCTTCTGTTGCTTCAGAGATGGTAGATCATTTTTTCAAGAAAAAACTCATAGTACCTGTTTCAACACGATGGAATTCATTTCACGACGCTCTGTCCAGGATCACTGACATTCCCCTTGCTGAATTAAATACTGTCTGCACTCAGTTTGGAATCAAATGCTTCACTGATCGGGAGTATCTGTTCCTAAAGGAGTATTGTATCATGTTGAAGCCACTCACTGTTGCACTAGACATATTGCAAGGAGAAGAGAACTGCCATTTTGGAATCCTTCTTCTAACTCTGGAGATTCTAATGTCCAGGACGCTGGCACTGCAGGATGAGCTTAAGCTGACAGCATCCCTCCCTGATATCATTGTTATGGTAATCTATATATAGCCTTACCCTAAAATAATTTTTTGTTTTATTTATCATGCTCTTATGTGAAGTGTCTGGTGTATTTTTTTCTCATAGGCGATGAAGGTGCGCTTTTCCTCAATGATGGACAATAAAGAAGCTCTCCTGGCTGCAGTCACTTTGCCTAAATTTAAGTTATGCTGGATCAGAGAAGAAGAGAAAAAAGACATGGTTAGGGCAATGCTTGCTACAGAGTGCCGTGGGTTGTCTCTTGAAGACCAACAACCTCCTCAAGATCACAAGAACCCTGCTAACTCCACTGATGACTTTTTTTCATTTGAGGAGGACGACTGTACCTACTCTGCTGAAACAGAGGTGATGGAATATTTGAAATCTGCTGGGTCTGAGCTGGGTGTTCTTAGCCAGTTTCCCAGGATTAAGGCCATTTCACTGAGGTACAACACAGCCACACCATCAAGCGCACCAGTCGAAAGGCTTTTTAGCCTTGGCAATCTTGTGCTTACACCCAGAAGGAACAGACTGTCAAGTGAACGCTTTGAGAGACTTACATTAATGAGATACAACAACTTTTTCAAAAACAACACAGCCAAGTAGTACAAAAAATGTTTTGGAAAACATGAGTGCATACAGCATGCAGGAAATATGGTGCTCATTGGTTTGAGGAAGTTTCAGAGGAATTCTGTTTGTTCAGAGTTAACTTCACTTTGTTGAATCACATGACATGATTACATACATTATGTATGAATATGTTACTCATTGCAGCACGGTGGCACGGTGGTTAGCACTGTTGCCGCACAGCAAGAAGGTCCTGAGTTCAATTCCACCATCAGGCCGGGGTCTTTCTGTGTGGAGTTTGCATGTTCTCCCCGTGTTTGCGTGGGTTCTCTCCGGGTACTCCGGCTTCCTCCCACCGTCCAAAGA
Source organism: Diplotaxodon limnothrissa (assembly GCF_057381915.1). Lineage (NCBI taxonomy): Eukaryota > Metazoa > Chordata > Actinopteri > Cichliformes > Cichlidae > Diplotaxodon > Diplotaxodon limnothrissa. The sequence continues at coordinate 2,369,634 of NC_140613.1, forward strand.
CACGCAGCTTGTGGGGATAGGTTAATTGGATAATCCAAATTGCCACTAGGTGTGAATGTGAGTGTGAATGGTTGTCTGTCCCTGTGTGTTAGCCCTGCGACAGACTGGCGACCTGTCCAGGGTGTACCCTGCCTCTTGCCCTATGACAGCTGGGATAGGCTCCAGCGCCCCCGCGACCCTGAAAAAAGGATAAGCGAATGGATGGATGGATGTTACTCATTGCTTTGAAAATGTAAAAATTTTAATGTTTACTGCGTGAAATATGTCATGTATAACATTTCTTAAGTTGAGCTTTTTTGTTATTCAGATATGTTGCAGAAAAATATATTTGTTATTCTGGAATTGTGTTTCTTAGCTAAAGAAAGTCACATTCCTTACTAAAAAATGTAATTATTAAAGAATGTTTTTTTATAGAATGTAATAAAGATGATTCAGGAAGCAAAAAGGCTAAACTATTTCATGTTGACTCGTATTTTTTTTTAAATTATTTATTATTTAAAGAGTTTAATTTCTATTGTTTGTCCACTCAAGGTTTATGGGGATTTTAATAAGTATTTAGTTAAATTACTTATTGAGTGATTAAGTTACTTTTCAGACACAGTAATTAGATAAGTATTTTAAATACAATACTGATTAAGTAATTAGTAATAGTAATTAATTACTTTTTTAAAGTAACTTACCCAACACTGGATTTTAGGAGCTGCCCTCAGCACCACCCAGTGACATCACACACATCATCCTACATGTTCTCTCTTTGTCAGTGGAAGCTGCAGCTGTTTGATTGATAAAGTTAAAGACAAGAAGTCAAAGGGATTAAACATCCATGTAACTGTGTCACTATATAGGAGCATAAATATTAACTCAGTTTGGTGTTTCAGAAAGCTGCTGATCTCAGACCTGCACAGCTTCTGTTTTAAACACTGAATGTCATCAGCTGCATGAAGTGAGATTTTCTCTGACACAATTAAATTAAACCTGATGAAGGTCAAAGGTCGTCACTTGTATGTTGAACTAAAAACTTTAATCTGGAATTCACACACACTGTGTTTTGCCAATATTGTGTTTTTTACCATGAAGTCATTCAGAGTCCTTCATACCAGAGTAACCAGAAAGGATAATATATATTTTAAATATGTAACTTTCTACAGGACTGAATATAACATCATTATGTAAAAGTCCAGAGTCTCTGTGCTTCATCTGAGGATGATGTGAAAACTTCTAACATCACACAAAGTAAAGGTCTCTATCACACTGCTCATGAAATGCAGATTTGTCCATCTTCTATTTTGGGCGTATAGTGGAGGTCTGAAGATTTCCCTCCGAGGAAGCTGCTGGTGAAGGTGGCGAGTTCTGCTTGATCCCTGTGGTGACCTTCAGTTCCTGATGTTTCTGAAATGACACATCAGGAGTCTTCCAGGTCACGGCACCAAGTGTTAATTCCAGTTCTTTTGATTCTTAGGGCCAAGAAAACAAGGTTCAAAAGTGGTCTTTCACTTTAAAAAATGATCTTTATTTAACATATCCGGATATGGAGACCTGAGCACACAGCACACAGCCCCAGGTCTGAAGCACAAATGGAAGCCTAGATATTTATATACTTGCTCTCACGTCACACCACACTTTAAGTTTCGATCAAACAGCCTAGTTGGTTTAACTTTCACTTCATTCTAGCTGCAAAAACACGCTTCTGCAAAAGCATGCAGTTTCCTGACAGCACTTTTTGGCACAGAGTGTACTCAGAGTTAGGCCTTTCTCATATGAAGCAATATAATCAGCATATAAACATTTGAGATGATAAATTTAAACCTCAACAGCTAACAGAAGCTGTGATAAATGAAAGGGAGGACATTTCTCAAACCTCTGGACCCAGGAAACCCAGCTTGGTCCTCATGGTCACCTTCACTTGTTGCTGCCCAGGGTGAATGTAGCTGTTGATAATAATGTGGACTTTGGACCCTGTTATTAAATGAAAAGAACAAATTACACTTCTATCAAACCTTTTGTAAGTGTGCTTTATTTCATTTAAACTTTCCATGTTAGCAGGCTGTAGAGCGCTCTGTGTGAACTGAATCTAAAACTGTTTAAATCCATATCATTCAGATACTAACAGTAACTCTGGGTCTCTGTGGAGTCTGCTGCTGATGTCATCTCTGTCTAAAACAGGATAAGAAAAAATGAGACCTGTGGAATCATTGAAGCATAAAGACTACGGGAGTAACAGGTGTGCAGCATCGCTAGCTAGCAACAACCCTCTAATACCGTGTGGCTAATCTAGCTAATGATCGCTTACAGTTAGAATGACAGAGATGACATTTTGTATAAAAACTGCTAAAACTGTTTCACAGGTTGTTGATCCTGTCGTGTTCTTTGTGTGTTTGGCAGCCATCATGAAGCTGTACGTGTCCATCACTGCTGTCAGTGTGAGAGCAGGACTTCTGTGTATTCTGGCTATCAAACAGCTCTACAGAGCACACTGTTTGTTCTTTAAAACATTTATTTAATCACAGTTCAGTGGCCGTGATATCACCACTCCTCTCTGTAGTTCCACTTCTAAATCACAGAATTTCACCTTGGATGTCAGGTTGTGTTTTTGTGCCAGCAAACATTTTAAAACTCTTCTGACTTCAGTTCTTCTCAGACTGAACCATCAGGAGGATTCATACCTGCAACACCTGGAACCAGTCAGCTGGAGGCAGCAGCAGTTTGCCTCAGAACAACTTTATGAACAAAAAAAAGTAATCTCAGAGAGATAGATACCAACCTCTCAACATGGATTCAAACCAATAACCTTCATCTGATCGACCTTTCAGGCTACACCTGTTATTTGTAGCTGTCCACTGTAACACAGCAGGCTGAAACTGACTCTGATCCACAAAGCAGGACCTCTGCTAACTGGAATGCAGCCGTCATTATCACACCTGTATTTTTCCTCCTGTGAACTAAAGACATCTGCTGTGGAAGAGGTCTGTCTGTGTCCCACATGTCTGTCTGTGACTCTCAGGATCACAAGGATCCACCTGACAGCAAGAACACAGGAGATGGAGGCGAATCCATCAGCAAACCATCTAAAAGTCCTTTGTGAGAACGACGTCTTCTACAGCTATAAATGCACACTGTAACGTGTACGTCATCACTGATATGTATCAGCTGCTTGCTGTGGTGGATGTTCTGACACACAGTAATCTGCTGCCCTTAAACGATCTTGATATATAACTTGGAATGTAATTTAGGAAACTTTGAGCAGCATTGTCACAGCCACACTGTGCTGCTAACTTTAAATGACTGTCAGGTGATTTGTGACAGAAGGACAGCAGCAGAGTGAAAGGAAGGTTTACAGGATGTTGGTGAGAGCTGCTGTGATGTCTGGTTTGGATCCTGTGGCTCTGACAAAAAGACAGGAGGCCGAACGGAAGATGTTCAGACTTTCACTGGACAAGATTAGAAATGAGTTCATCAGAGACAAAGTCAGAGAGGCTGACATCCTAATCTTTCCTGGGAATAACACTCCAGGAAATATAAATCTAATAAACTAATAGTTCATAAAGGACACAGACTCATTACTGTAAGATTAATTATTTAATAGTTTAATTGATAAATCAAAAAATGCTGGAGCTGCAACATGTTAACATGTGGTTAACAGTTTAAAATTGAGGCTCTCATATTAACAGCTAACTTTCTATGCTGTGCTGATTTATTTGTCACAGACTTGGTCATTTATTTTGAACTTTTTTGTGGAGGTTAAACTTTCTGTTATAAATTTACCTGTATGTGTATTTTAAATATGATCTGTGTCATTAAATGCAACAGTTTCAAATCCACCTTGAAGGTTGAGTTCTTGTTCTGAAAGATGAGGATGTGTAACTGTGACACTAGAAGAGGTGTGGATCTAATTCTCTGAATTTCCTCTAAACTTATATTTTATGTGACAGTAACTTTGTATTTTCTGTTAACAACACCAGGGCCCACTGGGATGATGTCCATTAGCTTGGATATTCTCTTCTGCCAAGACTTCTGCTGCCTTCCTTCCTCCATACCTGACAAAGACGACTGACTGTTGTGTTGAGCTTCTTTCTCAAATCAAGTGTCCACATTATTCAGCTCATCAACACAGAGATTTTTAAGGAGAACGTCCCACAGATGATGTTCCCACATGCTGGGATTGTTGTGTGTGACCCTGATTGGACATCCACAGAGAAAGGTGAGTGTTATTATCTTTATTATCATATCACCACCAACAGCTGGTTTTTGTGATCATTAAAATCTTCTAAAGTGTTTCAGTTACAGTGAGAACATTTGCACTAATACTGAACCATTCCTCAAAATCTTTTACATACAAAACATTTTTACGGAGCAGGTCGCTATGATCAGCCAGCAAGACGCTAAGCCGACCGGGAGATGAAGGCTGTCGTGACGTGACCAAGGGTCCATCCCCAGAGCTGATTGGCCGCCCCACACTTTCCACAGAGGTGGAGGCCAACCCATGTTGAATTGGTAAGTCCACTGTCTGGGCAGCTGCTTGATGTCTCTGGTGTCTCTGCCAGAATTTCCAAAGGTGAATTTCTGGTATCCGATCATCTGAACTGCTCATCACACAGAACTGCTGGAAACAGAACCTGAACATCTCTGAGGCTCCAATTTATGCTCTGACAAGTGCTCACTCACCCCACCTCTCCTCCCTCTGGTAGGTCGTCACCAATCACTGTGTTTACAGAAGATCAGCAGTTATTTTCATTTCTGAAACTACATTTATTATTTAACATATAGATCAGGATCATACTTTGATTATAACTTTGATGAAAAATAAAGATGATTTACTACGAGCACATGGGGAAAAAGCTCTTTTCTTACAGTGATGCCACAAATCTGGGTCTAACACATGAGGGTGGATGTTAAATCCTTTTACCCGCTCAAAGATGTGATGACAGGGGAAAGTGAAGGAGACTTCAGCCTCTCTCTGTCTCACTTCTTCCATCAGAAACTTTTTGTTTTTTTATTGAGCTGAGATCAGATTTGTGACGGTCACTCTGATAACTGGATGTTGTTGCCCTTAAACCATTTTGCCACAGTTTCTGTACAACTGTGAGTTTATAACCTCACGTTCAGCTCTTGAAGGTCTTCAGCTGCTCATGTTGCAGATCCACTGTGAGCTGAACTTCCAATGAAGCTGTTAGAAAAATCAAAGTGATGTTTCAGATTAGTCAATGAGCTCGTTAGTTAATAACTGTGTAAGATGGTGTTATGGTCCCCTGATCCTCTGCTGCCTACCCACCATCGATCTTTCCTCCCTCTGTTTTCTATCTTTGTCTCTCTGTGAGTGTGGCATTTGTGGTGTGTGTGATGTGTGTCGGTGGGGTTTGGCAGTTCTGCTGGTTCCTGCTCCTCCTCGGCTGGAGCACCTGCAGTAACTGATAATCAGTCCAGCACATCAGTTTGGAAGAATTTGACTCCATTTTTGACACAGAGCAGCTTTAATTCTGACATGTTGGATTTTCTCACATGAACTGCTCGCTTCCAGCTCTTTCACACCATTTCTGTTGGACTCTGTTGGACTTGGTTGTTCCAAAGCTCTTTTTTTAACAGCAGGCATGGACGCTGTGTGTTCCTACGAGGCTGCTGGAGCTGATTGAGGCCACTCAGTACAACACTGATGATTCCAGCAGACATGCCACAGCACATTTCAGAAGCATCCTTGAAGCATCTCTTTGCTCTGCACCACTAAAAATAACTCTGACTCTGTTTTTTACAGAAGCTCCATCAAGCTGCAGACAACAGAGGAAAATGTGCAGCACAGAAGAAACAGCAAAGGAAATCCTGTCAGTGTTGAAAATAGAAGAGCCTGTGCAGACAACAACAACAACAATCTTTTTTTATAGAGCACATTTAAAAGCCTTGGGCATACCAAAGTGCTTTACATAAAACAATAAAAAATAAAACAGTTCACACATTAACATCAAATTCATAAAAGTAACGGATTATGTTCACAGATAAAAGCCACCAATAAGAGTAAACTGCAGCACATAGGTTATAGCAAGGTAAGACTGTACCACCATGATAAAAGACACCAATAATGGAAAGATAGCAGAGAATTTAATACAATAGGTCACTGCAAACAAGCCAGCATTTAACTGGTAGAAAAGGCAAGTTTAAAAAGATATGTTTTTAGCCGTGATTTAAAAGAATGAATAGAATCAGACGCCCGGATGCCAATCGGGAGATTGTTCCACAGCTCCGGTGCAACTAGAGCAAACGATCGATCACCTCTAGATTTCAGTTGAGATCTGGGCTGAACCAACAGTAACTGTGAGGATGACCTTAAAGCCCTAGCAGGAGCATATGGGTTTAAAAGTTCCTTAAGGTAGCTGGATGCAGTGTTATTGGTAATTTTAAAAATAAACAACAAAATTTTAAATTGAATACGATATTTGACAGGCAACCAGTGCAGATCAGCAAGGACAGGAGTAATGTGGGCAAACTTCTTGGTTTTAGTTAGAATGCGTGCAGCAGCATTCTGAACTGTCTGTAATCTATGTAAAAGGCAAGAGTGGAGACCACAATAAAGTGAATTACAATAATCTAGCCTTGACGTTACAAAGGCGTGGATGAGCTTTTCTAGGTCTTTATACGGGATATAGTGCCTGGTCTTAGAAATAAGGCAAAGCTGGTAAAAACTGGATCTGACAACAGCAGACACTTGTTTATCAAGTTTAAATGAGCTGTCAAATAAGACACCCAGATTCCTAACAGTGTCAGAGAAAGAACTAGTGAGAAAACCAAAGGCATCCCGAAGTTTGGCACGAAGGGCATTACTACCAAAAATCATAATTTCAGTTTTCTTATCATTAAGGATAAGAGTATTTGCCAAAAGCCATTTCTTGACCTCACACATGCATTCTCGAAAGCTATTCAAAGACAGAGCAAGATCATCGTTTAACTCAAAATAGATCTGGATATCATCCGCATAATAGTGAAAAGCAATGTGGTATTTCTCAAAGATAGCACTTAAGGGAAGCAAGTATAATGAGAAAAGGGTAGGGCCTAACACAGATCCCTGGGGGACACCACAGCAAACAGGTACAGCCGAAGAAGAGGATGTGGCCAAATGTACCGAAGAGAGCCGATTGGAGAGGTAAGATTTAAACCAATCCAAGGCAGCGCCCTTAATGCCTACAGTGTGCTCTAGTCTCGCCAATAGGATGTTATGGTCAACCATGTCAAATGCCGATGAAAGATCCAATAGCACTAGGACAGAGGGGCGTCCATTGTCAGCCATTAGTAAAAGATCATTAAAAACACGAAGCAGCGCTGATTCAGTGCTGTGATGTTGTTTGAAGGCCGATTGAAATTTATCATTTATATTATTCTCATCCAGGTAGGTCTGCAGTTGAAGCAGAACCACCTTCTCAAGAATTTTAGCCAGGAAGGGAAGCTTAGAAATCGGCCTATAGTTGGCAAAATCACTATGATCAAGGTTCCTTTTTTTTAGAACAGGTTGAATTATAGCATGTTTGAGAGCTGAAGGTACATAGCCAGAAAGCAAGCAAAGGTTCAATATGGACAATAAACAAGGTCCAATTGCATTAAAACAATCCTTGACTATACGGGATGGAAGAACATCATGTACAAAATTAGTATTGTTCAGTTTATCAATTAGACGCTTCAGAGTAGAGAGTGAAACGGGTTCAAATTGATAAAGAGTAGCAGAACAATCAGGAATAGACATACTATCAGTCACCAAAGGAAGAGTAGATTTAAGAGATAAAACTTTATCTAAAAAATAGTTTGAAAATTTTTCACAAAGACCCGGGGAGCACGGCAGTGGCATAGAGGGGCAGGGGTTCACCACAGAGTTAAAAATTTTAAATAGAATTCGAGGATTATCACCATTAGTGGTAATAATTTTAGAGAGAAAAGCTGCTTTAGCCATTCTGGCAGCAGTTTGGAACTTCGAGCGGCTAATACGTAAAATGTCATATGATGACTGGAGTCTATCATTCCTCCACTTCCTCTCATCACGCCGACATATACGTCGTAAAGCACGAACAGAATCATTTAACCAACATTGTGAGTAAGTTCTGGGGCGTTTCATTTTGATAGGTGCAACAATGTTAAGAATCGAGGAACAGGTAGTTAAAAGAGTATTAGTAAAATTCTCAAGCGTGTGTGGAGTAAAACTGTGGCGGAGGCGTGGCCCCGGGCGCAGCTGCAGGGGAGGAGTGCAGCAGAAGGCTCAACAGGGCGGCGCTGCGAGGCCGGTAAGAACAGCTGATGGTGTTTATGTACTGATGATGGTCTCCCTTCGCTGTGTTTATAGTGAGACGGGGAGGGGCGGCCAGAGGAGAGATCAGCTGGGCTCGTGAGCTGTCAGACTGTACGACTGAGTCAGCTGTCAAAACTCAACACTCAAAGCTTCAATAAATGTGGAAGTTGGCAGTACATACCTGGGTGTGCGTGTGTTTGTGCCTGGTGTATTCCACAAGTGGTGCCGAAACCCGGGAAAGTGCCGGTCGGGGAATGTCCGACCCACAGGCCGCGCCACCCGCCCAGCCTCTGCAATTCTTGGCGCAGATGCTAGCGGAGATGGCGACGATGAGCCGGGATCAGGCGGCCGACCAGCGTGCCCACCTGGCCGCGCTGCAGGAGCAGACGGACCGACAGACGCAAATTCTGGAACGGCTGGTCGGGGCCGCTGCCACGCCGAAGCCCTCGCCACTGTCGGTGGCGGTACCCCGGATGGGGGACGGGGACGACCCACAAGTTTTTTTGGAGACCTTCCGTGCCACGGCGGAGGCTTGCCAATGGCCGCGGGAGGAGTGGGCTCCGCGGCTGCTCCCCCTGCTGTCTGGGGAGGCACAAACAGCGGCCCTGAGTCTGCCTCCGGCGTCGAGGAGCAGCTTCCCGGACGTGAGCCGGGCGGTGGTGGACAGGCTGGGGCTCACCGCCGAAGACCATCGCCGGCGGTTCCGGGCCTGTCGGCTGGCTACAACGGACCGACCATTTGCCTGGGCCCGGCAGCTGCGCGACGCGGCGGTGCGCTGGCTGCAACCGGGGGCATCGGAGGGCGAGACGAAGCTGGTGGACAAGGTGGTGCTGGAGCAGTTCACGGAGGGATTGCCAGCGGAGACGGCGAGATGGGTGCGGTGCCACCGGCCCGCAAGCTTGGAGGTAGCGGTGACGCTGGCGGAGGACCACCTTGCCGCTGGAGCAGGGGAACCCGGGGACGCCGGACGGAGGCCGAACAAACAGGCCCCAGTGCCGGCCCCGAGGCGCCATGTGCCGGCACCAGGGCAGGCCGAGCGGCTGCCGGCGCTGAGCCCCACTAACCCTTTCGCGGCGTTGGTGCCGTCCAGGGGAGCCGAGCCAAGTGGAGCCGCCCCCGAGCCACGGAGAGCAGCACAGACGCCGGGGCCGGAGTGTTGGAAGTGCGGGCAGCCGGGGCACCTGAGGAGGGATTGTCCGCTTATGGAAGTGGGGCAGGTGTTCCGCGTTGCTGGCGCCCCAGCACCCTCCCCCGGTCCAGGAGGGACATACAGTATTCCGGTAAGGACTCGAGGGGGTATACGCCAGGCGTTGGTGGACACGGGCTGCACGCAGACCCTCGTACACCAAAGCTTGGTTCGCCCCGGGGCATTGCTGGAGGCAGAATGGGTGGAGGTGAGGTGTGTGCATGGTGATGTTCACAGGTATCCCATTGTGCCGCTGTTATTAAAGTATAAGGGCAAAACGCATAGAGTAACGGCGGCGGTTAGCCCGCGCCTGTCGCACCCCCTGATTCTGGGTACCAATTGGCCGGGGTTTCATCAGCTACTGGGGCAGTACGCGGGGGTGCGATCACGACCGGAAGCGGGGTGTAGCGTGTGCGCGGCATTCAGCGGTGACGCGGGGTCGTCCGACACCGACTCCGGGGGGGAGGAGCCGGCGGGTCCCTCACGGGACGTCCCGCCGGCCCCGGAAGTGTCCCCCATGGGTGATTTCCCACTGGAGCAGTCTCGTGACGGCACCCTACGCTCAGCCTTTGACCAAGTGATGGCTATTGATGGTCACGTGGTGCGCCCTGAGGCCGCGCAGACCTACCCGCGTTTCGTCTTATTAAACGACCGGTTATATCGAGTGAGTCGTGACACTCAGACCGAGGAAACACACACCCAGTTGTTGGTGCCGCAGGGCCGCCGGGAAACGCTTTTCCAGGCGGCCCACTATAACCCCATGGCAGGGCATATGGGCTACGAGAAAACTCTGGAGCGAATAACGGCCCGATTTTATTGGCCGGGCATCCGAGCGGATGTGCGCCGCTGGTGCGCGTCCTGCCCGGACTGCCAACTTGTTAACCAGCCGGCCATACCGAAAGCGCCTCTGCGCCCTCTCCCCCTCATTGAGGTCCCGTTTGAGCGCATCGGCATGGACCTCATCGGGCCGTTTCACCGGAGTGCACGCGGCTACCGCTTTGTGTTAGTCCTGGTGGATTACGCAACGCGGTACCCGGAAGCAGTTCCGCTGCGCACCATCTCTGCAAAGAGTGTGGCGCAGGCACTGTTTCAGGTCATCTCCCGAGTCGGAATCCCGAAAGAGATACTGACTGACCAGGGCACGTCGTTTATGTCTCGTACACTGCGGGAACTGTACGAATTACTGGGCATTAAATCTATTCGGACCAGCGTCTACCACCCTCAGACTGACGGGCTGGTGGAGCGGCTGAATAAGACTTTAAAGTCCATGATTCGGAAGTTCATTAACGAGGATGAACGCAATTGGGATCACTGGCTAGACCCTCTGTTATTTGCAGTGCGGGAGGTGCCCCAGGCCTCCACGGGATTTTCTCCCTTTGAACTGCTGTTCGGCAGGAGGCCACGTGGGGTGCTCGACCTGATTAAAGAAAGCTGGGAGGACGGTCCGAGCCCCGCCAAAAATGAGATTCAGTACGTGTTGGACCTGAGAGCAAAACTCCACACTTTGGGGAGGTTGTCACGGGAGAATTTGCTCCAGGCTCAGCAGCGTCAGCAACGCCTGTATGACAGAGGGGCTAGGCTCAGGCAATTCTCACCGGGAGATAAAGTGCTTGTGTTACTCCCTACTTCCAGCTCGAAGTTGCTCGCCAAGTGGCAAGGACCCTTTGTGGTCACACGGCGAGTCGGGGACGTGGACTATGAGGTCGCTCGGTCGGACAGGGGAGGAGCCACGCAGATTTATCACCTCAATCTCCTCAAACTGTGGCGAGAGGTTGAAACCGCTTCTCTGGTGAGCTTGGTGAAGGAGAGAGATGAGTTGGGGCCTGAGGTGCCAAATTCTATCATTCCCGCCTCCCTCCCTTGTGATGACCATCTCACACAGGCCCAGAGAGCGGATGTTGTCGCGTTGCAACAGCGTTTTGCGGACGTGTTCTCCCCCCTGCCCGGCCGGACGTCCCTCATCGAGCACCATTTCGTGACGCAGCCTGGCGTGACGGTGCGTTCACGGCCCTACAGGCTCCCGGAGCACAAGCGAAAAATCGTGCAGAGGGAATTGGCGGAAATGCTGAGGATGGGAGTAATAGAAGAGTCGCACAGCGCCTGGTGTAGCCCCATCGTTCTGGTGGCGAAGAAGGATGGGTCTATACGGTTCTGTGTCGACTATCGCAGGGTGAACGAAGTGTCACGCTTTGATGCCTACCCCATGCCTCGGGTCGACGAGCTCCTGGACCGGTTAGGCACGGCCCGCTTTTTCACGACACTGGACTTAACCAAGGGCTATTGGCAGATTCCCTTGTCTGCCGAGGCCAGGGAGAAAACGGCCTTCTCCACTCCGTACGGTTTGTACCAGTTCGTGACACTTCCGTTCGGCCTGTTCGGGGCCCCGGCCACTTTCCAGCGTCTCATGGACCGGGTACTGCGTCCGCACGCAGCGTATGCTGCCGCCTACCTGGATGACGTGATCATCCACAGCGACACCTGGGCGGAGCATGTGCTGCGGGTGGCCGCGGTCCTGGAGTCCCTGAGGGGGGCGGGGCTCATGGCCAATCCGAAGAAGTGCGCGGTTGGACGGAGGGAGGTGCAGTATCTGGGGTACCACCTGGGGGGCGGGCAGGTGCGTCCACAGGTGGAGAAGACGGCGGCTATCGCATCCTGCCCGCGCCCCAGGACGAAAAAGGAGGTGAGACGGTTCTTGGGGTTGGCGGGTTACTATCATCGCTTTGTGCCGGGGTTTGCGCAGCTAACCAGCCCCCTGACCGATCTCACTCGAAAGGGTGCCCCGGATCTGGTCCAGTGGACGGGGCCGTGCCAGGCGGCGTTTGTGCAGGTGAAAAAGGCTCTCTGTGGGGAGCCGCTGCTTCACACTCCTAACTTTTCCCTCCCTTTTGTTCTGCAGACTGACGCCTCGGACAGAGGGCTGGGAGCCGTTTTGTCCCAGCAGGTGAGGGGGGCTGACCGCCCTGTCCTATACATGAGCCGGAAGCTAGCGGAGCGCGAGCGCCGGTACAGCACCGTGGAGAAGGAGTGCCTGGCCATCCGGTGGGCGGTCGGCTCCCTGCGCTATTACCTCCTGGGACGCTCTTTCACCCTCTGTTCGGACCACGCCCCGCTGCAGTGGCTCCACCGCATGAAGGATGCCAACGCCCGGATCACCCGGTGGTATCTGGCGTTGCAGCCCTTTAAGTTCAAGGTGATCCATAGGCCGGGGGCGCAGATGGCGGTGGCCGATTTCCTCTCTCGCTCGCGGGGGGGGGGGGGGGGGGGGGGAGTTGGCTCGGCCGGACGGCTCCCCGGCCTCGAACGGGCGGTGGGGGTGTGTGGCGGAGGCGTGGCCCCGGGCGCAGCTGCAGGGGAGGAGTGCAGCAGAAGGCTCAACAGGGCGGCGCTGCGAGGCCGGTAAGAACAGCTGATGGTGTTTATGTACTGATGATGGTCTCCCTTCGCTGTGTTTATAGTGAGACGGGGAGGGGCGGCCAGAGGAGAGATCAGCTGGGCTCGTGAGCTGTCAGACTGTACGACTGAGTCAGCTGTCAAAACTCAACACTCAAAGCTTCAATAAATGTGGAAGTTGGCAGTACATACCTGGGTGTGCGTGTGTTTGTGCCTGGTGTATTCCACAAAAACAATCCAGCATAATAAATGGGGAGTTCACAAAAGACGTAGAAAAGTTGACCACAGCATCAGCATTAATAGTACGCGTAGGGTAAAGAGGAGCCTCTAAGTATTGTCCAGTGTTGCCCAGGTCAACATCGAAGATCAGAAAGTCCAGTATTTCTAATTTCCTTAATGCAAATATCCACATTAAATGAAAAAACCAAATCAAGGGTGTGGCCTTTAACATGGGTAGGCTCATTCACCCACTGAATAAGATTAAAAGAGTCAGTCAGTGCAAGAAAATCTTTAGCCAATTGGTCATCCATACAGCAGACATGAATGTTAAAATCACCAGAAATAATAACAGAACCATATTTAAAAAGAATGGATCCCAAAAAGTCAGCAAATTCAGAGATAAACATCTTATGATATTTAGGCGGACGATAAGCCACAACACACAGAGTAGTCCGAGAGCCAGTCGATTCCAATAGCTGAGCTTCAAAGCTGGAATAGGTTGGGGAGGGTAGCAGCCGTGCTTCATGTTTATTTTTAAAAACCGAGGCTAAGCCACCACCTCTACCATTAAGCCTAGGTGAGCTAAAGAAGGCACAGTCAGGAGGGAGAAGCTCAGAGAAGGGGATGAACTCACCCGGAGAAGTCCAGGTCTCCGTCAGAAATAGAACATCCAGTCCCGTGGTGAGAAAAAAGTCATTTAAGAGGAAGGCCTTATTTGAAAGAGACCTAACATTAAATAAGGCCATCCGAGTCCGAGGAGCCAAGTCCTTAGTAGTAGCCCGTCGCAAGGTGCTAAGGTTGTTATGTTGAACACCACGGCCAGGCGGTGTTATCCAAGATCGAGCAGAGTGGTAAGCCACTGGGCAGGCAGAGTAGGTTTGAAGGCCGACGGAGCATATCCAACGGTGGGTTAGCAATCTAGCCGCAAAGCGGCTACTGAGATAGTGGATGAAACGAGATAGCTCACGGCTTGTAGAAGGGTAATCCGTAGCCATGGCTCTGATATAAGCCTTGAAGCGGACACGGACACCACTCCTTCTACCCCGTTTCCTGAAACGTTTCCTGCGGAGCATGGGAAGAGGTAAGTAGGTCACATTGGTGGGGGAGACGGGCATCAGGGGGATAGCATCACCCGCGGTCCCAAGGCTGTCCAGTCGTTGAGAACAGGAAAACCGAAGATTCAGGAGCGTGTCTCTATCATAAGTTATTAGCGTACAATCACCTAGAGAACATAAAGCCAAAGATAAAACAACGAGGAGTAGTACACCGAGGCGCAGACGGGGTCGAAGACGGTCAGCCATGCACACCGGCGCCATCTTGCTACGACTGGCGCCAACATGTTTCTCTTCTAAAATCCACCAGGTGTGGTTTGAAGGACGCAACAAAACCACATCAGAAAGACATCAGAGACTCATCACATCACTCGCTGGATTCACTGGATTCTTTTTCTTTCACCATTATTTGGAACAAAGAGAACAAACGTGACTGGTTTGTGTCATTGTGGTGCTGCATGGCCCACTTTCTCCTGAGATTCAGTTCACAGACAGATGTTCTGATAGTTTTCTTTACAATTTGCTGCTAGAATTCAAAATTGATTGTGTGATTAATGATGGTGAGCCAGATGGGCCAAACCATGATCCTATCAGCAGCATGTTTCATTGTAGTGGTGCATCATTGATGGGATAAATGGACTGGTGCTTATATAGTGATTTTCTATTTTCATGTGGACTAAAGTAGTGGACTGACCAACAGACTGACATTAACATCAGAGCCGTGCTGCTAGTGTGGCTAAAAGAAAAGAGAAGAAGAGACAGTCATGTTGATATGAACATTAGAGAACCACATCATGGAGCTGAAATATGATCCTGCTTCCTCATTTGGACTCATTCACCTCAGCTGACACGTTCAACAGCAGACAGGTTTTTGTAGCAGTCTGTCTCACTGTGAGAGTGGATATGGTTACCCCATCTTTGGCTCTGGAACTAAACTGTCTGTAACAGGTAAGAACAAACATTTATTTTCCTTCAGTTGTTTTATTGTAGAAGCTGAAAATGTGTTTAAAGTCAGTTTGTGCTGCTTCAGGCTTTACATGTTAGTTTTTCATCATTAGTAGAGAATTCATCTGCAGCCATTGTTACATAAGAAAAGCTCAATAATCTCTGAAAACATGTTGAAATCTCACTGAACAACTAAACTTATTCTTTATTTCTGCAAATATTAGTGATGTTACAAATATTTAGGATTTGATCCTCTCAGTGATTCTGCTGGTTTTTAACACAAGATCATATTTGATGTTAAAATTAATACAGTAGCAGATTTGTAAATATGAATTTTGCTAAGAAGAAAATGTAGATATGTTTTTAGTAGTGGACGATATAGCATGTTGGTCCAAAGAGTCATTTTTGGAAAAACATTATTTTATTAATTGTCATAGATACTGATCATGAAATATTAAACGTCTAAAATGTGATGAAAAATACTGGATAAAATATGAAATTGTTAATCAGGTTTAATGAGTCAAAATGACAAATAATGATGAAAGTTCAAAAATGTTATCTGTAAATATTTCTTTGAAAAATATGTACAAGTAAATACACAATCATTCACAAAATGTAATTTTTTAATTAAAAATAATAACAAATTAATTCAAATGGCCGAAAAAAGGATTTAATTATCTTTCAAATTTCAGCTAAATTGCATTTAAATTTATGTAATAATTCATTTATATATGGAAGCAAATAACAATCAAACCAAATAATAAAATTAAAGCCGATCAAATTATTGCAGTAAAAGATTTAAGAATTTTAAACTCTGTGAAAGAAGAATGTTATTTATTGTAACAAGTATAAAACATGTCTTTAAAAACTATTTAAAATTTACATCATGATTTGTTGGGAGAAGATCAACTCTGTAGAAATGTGTTTCAGATTGGAAATATATTTAAAAAATTATATGAAGGCAAATATATATATATATATATATATATATATATTTAAATTTGTTATAACTTAAATTTTAAAAACCAAGAAGATAAAGGAGAAATACATTTTATTTCATGATGTAAAACCATGCTGAGTGTTCCTCATGTGAGCCATGATGACATGAGGTGATGACTGTGTTTGATATGAAGCTGAATCCAGTGTATGTAGTGAACTTTGTGCTGATGAGTAGTTTAGTGATCAGAGTCCATGTAGTTTCCAGGATCAGACTGAATGCAGTGCAGTGCTGGAAGCTGCTGCTGACTGTGTGAATGTGTGTCTGTGCTGCTTGTTGCTGCTGTCAAACTTCAGATGAGCAGGTAGTGAAGCCCGTGGTGAGCGTGTACCCAGCAGCATCCAGAGCCCACCTGGAGGGGAACAGCTCCCTGCTGTGTGTGGCCTCAGCCATGTTTCCTCCTCTGGTCCAGTTCTCCTGGAAAAGACAGAAGAAGAACGGCGGAGAAGCGGAGGAGCTGCCCCCTGCTGAGGGAGAGCAGCTGGAGCTCAGAGAGGCGGGACGCACCATTGCCATCAGGATGCTTGATGGGAGCCATTCTGACACATATAAATACAGCTGCTGGGTGAAGCACGAGGGGGGCACAGTGGAGGCCCGAACACAACAAGGTAATGAAGGCTTGGTGACTGTGTTCAGCAGTGATTCAGCTTCATGTGGAGATGCTGTCAAAGAGAGCAGAGCAGCAGAGGACTGACATTTCTCACTGCAGCTCCAAACATTTGACTCCTTTTCTGTTTCAGAGCTTCCAGCTCCAGCAGCCTCCTGTCCTCCAGAGAGAGAGCCAGCAGACCTGCCAGCTCTGCAGCCAGCTGACTGTAAGATCACCTGCTGCCTCTCTGCATGGACAGCTCCAATGTCCAATGAGGCAGCTGGAACAAGTTTAGGCTCTTAAAGTTGCACTAATTGATCAAATCTTCATCCAACAAGCTCTGATAAAGCCACTGTACACTAGCTGCTCAGCACCAAACAGCAGACAGACCATAATATGTCAGAGATCAGTTTGTTAGCTGCTTGTGGAGTTCTTCTGCCCCCAAGTGGACACAAACACTACATCAATTCATCCACTTGAAGAAGAAGCTGTGACTGTTTCTATTTGGACTTTTTCTCCTTGATCTGAGAGGAATAACCCGACTGTCTGTCTGTCTCTTTGTGTCTGTCTGTCCTTCAGTGTCCTTCCAGTCTCAGTGCAGGGTGAAGCTGCTCTGCCTGCTGTACACAGTGCTGATAGTGAAGAGTCTGGTGTACTGCTGTGGACTCTCTCTGCTGATGATGCTCACAAACAAGGGAGCGTCCACCAACTGCACACATGCTGACTGACTGTTTCCTGCTCGCCTTTTCTCACCATCACATCTCATCAATTCATCTCATTCATCACTTTGATCACAAATGTTAGTTATGATGTGTTGAGCTTATTTTGCCTTTTTCTTCAACAGTTAGAAGATCGTCTGAAATAAATACATCTTTACATGTATTGTTGCTCTGAGTTAGAATTCTTTTTGTGCTTATTGTGACTTTTATTGTAGTAACAAAAACCATCAGGAATATTTTTATCACAAGTTTTTGTTTGATTTTCAAATGTCAAACAGTGTAGTTGTGTTTGTGTGAACAATAAAGATTTGAAGATGAAGAGTTTGATTCTACTTTCATTGTGTGATCAACAACAACCCGTGTGAGTGAAGCACAAACTGACTGTATCCAAACTTGCTCTCCTGCAGCAGACGGGCTGTGTGGGTTTCTGCTCTGCAGCCTCCACACCGTTAGCTGTGGCTTTCACTTTAATAACACAATGACAGTTACAAGCAGGAACTCTGCTTCAAGAATGATTCCAGGAAGGATCTGTGTTCTTCACCTGTGAGAGAAACAGCTCAAATCCTCAACTCACAGCTGACAAATGAACTTTAATGGAATCAAAGGAGAGACCATGAAGCCCCTGCAGTCTGCTCAGCTCCCATTTTATTACCTGAGCTGAGTTTTTCATTCTGGATATCACACACGTAAGAACAGATCAAGTCTGAACAGCAAATGTTGGAGAATCATTTTGAAGTCTTGCTAAATGTCGTTATTATTACAAAAACTACTGAATGATTCAGAAAATCCTTTCCAACAAGCAGAAATATGCAAACAAAGTAGAAACAAGGCAACATGAGTCATTCAGATGCAGATAACATATTCTCCTTATTGTGAAGAACACAGTCATGAAATCTTTCTGTGTGTCATTCATTGAGTTGAAGTGCCTAATAGAAGAGGAAGAGCAGCAATAATCAATGATAGCTGAGACATTGAGAACATGGCTGTATGCCTGCTATCATAACAGCAAACAAAGCACACAAACAGCAAACACACAATAATGTGCTCGCAGCTTGTTGTGTGTTGTGTCATTTTTGACATTTCATGAAGTCACAAAAATGTGTGCGACTCATTAAAGGAGTGTGTACGTGTCAGTCAGTGCTCTGTATTCATGTGTTCACCTCATTAAAGTCACTCAGACACTTTTCTCCTCCAAACTTACAGCACAGCTTCATATTTCACTGACTGATTCTTTGATTACATCCATTAAGGGTCACACAGTGAAATTAGTGCAAACTTACAAATGTGTTGCAACAATTTTGGCCTCCAAACTGAACTTTGAGACAAACAGTGAAGCTGTGAGCAAAAAGAGGCTCCAGTGTGTGTCATGGTGGAGGAAACTGTTGTATTCCCACATTCAAAACATGCTGATCTTATTGGATTTGTCCCTCAAAGTCTTTTTCCTCCTTTTTCTCTTCATCCAAATGTTCTAGCAGGCTGACTGTGAGTCCCTGTTGAACCTGTACAGCAGAAAGTAACAGCAGTCAGCGGCCTCCACTTGACTTCATGACTTCAACGCCTCGCACAGTCACTTTCACTTTCTTCCTTCTGTCTTTTAGTCCTAAAATGTAGAACAACACCAGATCCAAATATTTGTGTCCTTCACTCACATCTTCAAATGATCCCTTCCATATCAGAGATGATACAAAGGCAACATTTGTCTTATTTCTCTTTCAGGAATCAAAAAGTACTTTTGTACTGTTGTGTAAATGTGTGTGTAAAGGTGGATGACTGCCTGCTGCAGATGAAATCTAACCATGGCTACAAATAAATGAAGCTGACGTGAAACACAGCCCTGTTTTTATTACTGTTTATAGATATTAGAATTGATGATCATCATTTTAATGATTCTTAAAACTGTCGTCGATAAAACAGAACAATTAAAAATGAGATGCTGTGAATATTATTTATTCATTTTGATTCACAAAAACAAAGAAAAGGTGAAGATATTCAAAAAGTTAGATAAAGAAGAAAACAACAGATAACAGTGTGTGTTAGTAAATTCACAGCAACATGAATGTTTCTGAGTGTTTGTGCATCATGTGACCCAGATTTTTGGATCTGCTGTCAGATTGAAATGAAGACGATGAAACCACAGCAGCTTCAGCTGAGCTGTCAATCAGCAGCAGCAGTCTTATCTGTGGGCCGCAGGGGCTGATGGGAGCTTTGAGGACCTGTTAGAAACCACGTGGCCCTCGTCTGATCTCACAGCTCGTCCTTGTTTGGCCTCAGCTGCATCAGAGCGCCACTTCTCCCCAGGTTCACCAGAGGAAACACCACTGCACAAAATGCTTTTCCTCCCAGCTGCTGCTCTGTGCTGTCTGTGTTCAGGTGAGTGTTTCCAGCCAATCAGGAGCCAACAAAGTCAACCTGTAACAAACACTGTCACACTAACCTTCATCTATCTGTCTGTGTCTCTACAGCACTGGTTACCATGGCAGCAGAACAGCTGATTCAGGACGATTTAACATTGACCAGGAGAGTTGGAGAAAGTGTCTCCTTCAGCTGTGGAGGGACTGAACAGTTTACATACATTTACTGGTACCAGAAGAAGGAAAAAGAAACATTCAGAGTGATTTTTGATATTGATAAAAATAATGGTGACATAGATAGAAGTTACTCTTCTCATCCTCAGCTCGATGACTTCTCTTCTGTAAATACAAATAAAGGCTGGGCGTTAGAGATTAAGAAAGTTAAACTCGATCATTCAGCCACCTACTACTGCTCCTGTTGGATGTCTGGTCCCCACAGTGAGAAATGATCCCTGCAGCCTGAACAAAAACCAACAGATGAACAGATGTCAAACAGTGTCTGTGACAGGAAGAGAGCAGTAAACCACAGCCCAGCTTCACATGTTTCACCTCCATCTCAGAGTCACAAACATACTGAGCTCCATGTTGGTTTACTGCTCTAATAATTAAGATTATTTAATTTTGACAGTTATGTTAACATGCTCATATGAGCATTGTTTGCTAACTTTGTGAAATAAGCCCTGAAAACAAAACACAGCTCTTTGTGTCAGGGTTGTTATTTAGTGTTCAAGTCCAAGTTGGTTTTTAATCATTCTCGCCTCCTTTAAATGTTTACAGGTCAACTTTAAAATTTTCTTTTGGAAAAAGGGTCCTAAGACCCTTCAGCATGTTTTAACATCTATGCTGTATTTCTTTGAATAGTGGCTCTTTGATTTGTTTTACCTAACGTCTGATTCATGCTGTTGACATTTGGGAAGAGTAGAACTTATTCCAAATAAATCTTTTATTTTATTTTGTGTCCCGTTTGGATCTATAGCCATCAGAATTGTTGTCTTAAGGCCAAGAAAGATGCCAAGCGGATTTATTTTACCAAGTGGATCATCATGGCCTTGCCATATTGGTCCATTTGATTGACCTTTATTATAATTATGTATTTATTTTATTTTCAGTTGCTACAAACGGGACAGACATGACTGTGGGATAGGACAGGGGGAAAGATTCCAAATAAATCTGTGGCAGCACTCTGAGCCTTGATAAGCTTCCAGACAATCATGACTGTGTATGAGTCTTGTAAAACATTTGTCCTAATGTTGTTCCTGCATCCAAATGAGAAGGTGAAGATTTGAGGTTCGAACCTTTCAAAACTTGAATAAAGCAGAATAAAAGTCATCACAGCTTCTAATCAGGACATTTAGATGATGCGAGCATTAGTGACATTAGGTGTGTTTTTAAATGTTTCAAGTAAAACAGAGCAGAGTTGAATAATTCACCCACTACTTACCTTTTTTATTTCTTTTATGTTTTTGTATGGAGGGTAGGACAGTCTCTAAACACTGTTTCACATCTCAGAATAACCTACATGAACATTAAACATAAAAGAAAATCAAATACAGACGTCAGTTAAAACAAAATCTTTCTATTGTTAATGGAAGCTAGCTTGACTCTGCTTGAAACTGAGCCATTAGAATCTACAGTCTGTCAATTTTGTGTCTGCGTCCTGTTAACAAAGGCTGAAGATGGGAAGCTGAGAGGCTGTGAGCTTTTCTGGCTGTTTGTACATTGTGAATAAACCTCAACAGCCTTTCCTACCTCAGCAAAGGCGTCACTGTTGTTATCAATTAAATGTCTTCAGATTTCCTTCATCTTTATCCTGGTAAAGCTGAGGTCCTTGTTTTCAGCCAAGACAGCTTCTCTAAGGAGGTCAGTCATTACATCAGCATCAATCAGTTCAGTTAAAACAGCTCTCTTTTAAACAACTGCTGAAAAGTCATTTTTTATGTTAGCGTTTCCTTAAAATGTCACCTGTTATTTTTGGCTAGAGCTCACATTTAACCTGTGAATGGAAATATGCTTGCAGGAGTTGAATATATGCTATGCTTGACTGCATGTCTCTTTAAGTTTGCTTAACGTGTATTTGTGTATGATGTTTGGTTTTATCCAAACTGTGAAACAGTGGGTCTCTTAAAAGGTTCCTGAAAGCACCGACTCTGCACTTTTTATTGATATTCATTTTATTAATTCTAGTAATCCAAAGCAATGAGTCACAGCAGTCCGGGGTCTGGAAGAGGAAGGCATATATGACGTATCACCCACCAGCAAACATACACTGCTCAGCCTTCTTCAAACACCTGAAAAACCAGGTGTTTGAGGCTTGTACAACATACAGTAAATGTAACAAATCCAGAGGACGGTCTGTTTATTCAGCCTCACCTCTGGTGCTGGTGCCCACCTCCCAATTTAAATGCATGGAGACATTGAGAGTTCCCAGGAGGGTCCGTGCTGACACCAGCTGCTATCTGGCAGAGGGTACCATGCCCTTCCCATGTTTCAAATGCACTTTAGACCAGCACGCAGCAACACCAAATATGAGCAAGAGAAGTGAGGTATGGGGTCTTCACACCCCCATTCTCTGTTCGTTATCTGGGCCACGGGCCGAGAGCAGGAGCTGGCCGTCTGGTCGTGGTCTGAGCTGGTGGCCTTCCCTGTTGCTGCAGGACTGGGGGTGGTCTGCTTGTCTCCACCCCAGAGTAAAGGGAATCATCTCCTGGGTCTGAGGTTGACAGCCCCTCTGGGAGTGATGGTTCCTGGTCCTGGGAGTATAGAGTATGTTTGGTGAGTGTGAGTACAGTGTTCATTTCTGTGTGTATGTTGGGCGAGTGCTGAGTATTTGTGTATGTGTGCATGAGGGTGGGAATGCATGTTTGTGTCTGTGTGTGCATGTTTGTGTCTGTGTTTATGTGTCAGGTCGACTCCACCTCTCAGAACATCTCAGCCTGGTGGTTGCTTGGCAGGGCCTGGCCCTCCTGGCTCGGTCTGACCCCTTCTAGGATGTGGAGGGCCGTCGGGTCTCTGCACCCGGGGCTCGGTCTGCTAGTCAGATGCTGGCGACGCCTCCTTGGGCTCTCGTGCTCAGTAAACTGTCCCACGTTGTTTTTTTCTTTGTATTTGTAACCAGACCTTAACAAAAAAAATAAAAAAATTCTAAGTTGTGTAAATATTTTTTACACACAAACAAATTCTCATCTATAGAAGCAAATACATAAAACGTTCAGATATTTAGGTTTACAAGGTTACAAAACTCAGCTCACAACTACACATTTAAGATAAGTGCAAAATATTTATGTTGTGGCCATTTTTGTTGAATGTTTATAAAACGCAATTTTTTTGTTTTTTCTTTAAAGTTGTAAGAATATGCTGACCTAATTTTGTTATGTAAATTCGTAATTAATTTTATTTTTGGAAAGGTTTTTGGAAAGTGATTGGTTTATCAGCTTATCGACCCTCCCATTAATCAAGGGATTAAGCGCACCCTGGAGGGGTGTGGTAAAGTTGTTTTTTGTTTGCCAAATGTCAGATGGGACGACGGGAGGGTTTAAAAATGACTTTTTGACCACTTTTGAAGTTGTGAAAGCAAATTAAGTTAACTTTCATTTAATTTTAAGTTGTAAGAAGTTATTTGGTTATTGTTTATAATTTTTAAACAATGAAGTCAGAGGTGCGTTCTAAAACAAACCTCCCGCTGCCACCCACGGCCTTTTCTTTGATGTTTTTGGTTTTGGAACTTAAAAGGCCATGACAATTTATGATCACAATTTGAGGGGGTCATCTGATTGTTTGGGGTTTTCTCTGTAGTATTGTGGGATCTGGTTTGGTACTAAATGAAAGTGAATTGAATTACTGACACCTAAAAACAGACATCAACTAATACATACCAAATCGAAAATGATCTCTCCTTCCTTTTCTTTTCTACATTTTTGATTGGATATTGTCAGATAACCATGTCACATGGAGCTCAGGACTTTTAAGTCAACTCTGAATTTATATATTTATTATTTCAATCAAGTCAGTTTAAGTCAAGTACAGATTACAAAGTGCTGTGTGTTTCAAACTGGTGGAGTCAGAGAGAACCTCAGAGTTTTAATGTGGAACAGAAAACTCAGTTTCCTTCATGTCAGGATCAACAAAGTCAGAGTTGTTGGCTAAATCTGCTTCCTGGAATAGGGCCCGGGGCGCTATACTATGAAACCTGTTCAGCACACCCAGGATGTCTTTCAGTTATCTGGATTCATGACCCCCACACTGTCGATCAGGATAAACAGCCATACAATCACCTTCGATAACCAATCAATCACCAATCAATCATAAATTGCAAGGCAGGAAATACACATGAATGAATCACAATCTTCATCAGCCAATCAAATCTCTGTAACTGGGAGTTATTCAGGATGTGCTGTTTCCTGAAGTTTTCTGAATAATTGAATAATCAGGTCAGTAATTTCATGACACCAATCAGTGATTCTGATTTAAAACACACTTTAACTGAAATACAGCAAAAGTAAAGTCTCTCCTGATTTTTTGTTTGTTCTCTAAATATTGTAGTATTGGGTAGTTTTAATCTTCTGCTGCTAGTTACCAGTCAAGGAACTGATGTACTTTATTATTATAGCTTGTTAAAGATTTCTCTTCCTGCTCTGGTTTGAGCTTCAGTGTTTATTCAGGTAACATCGCTTTGACAGCAACTCAAAGCGATGTTACCTGTCTGTGTCCAGTAACAGCCTGTATTCAGTTTATTATTGCTATGGGGGCGATCGTGGCTCAAGAGTTGGGAGTTCTCCTTGTAATCGGAAGGTTGCTGGTTCGAGCCCCGGCTTGGACAGTTGTGTCCTTGGGCAAGACACTTCACCCGCTGCCTCCTGGTGGTGGTCAGAGGGCCCGGTGGCGCCCCAGTGTTCAGCAGCCAGCAACCTCTGTCAGTGCGCCCCAGGGTGGCTACAATGTAGCTGCCATCACAAGTGTGTGAATGGGTGGATGACTGGATGTGTACAGCGCTTTGGGGTCTGTAGGGGCTAGTAAAGCGCTATACAAATACAGGCCATAAACTGGTATGGATCAGTTTGCGTCTTTTATTCAGTGTAACATTAGCTTTTGGTTGTTGGCATAAAGACTTAGAGAGGAGGACAGAAAGGGAGAGAACAGAATGAAGAGAGCAAAGAGACCAAAAACAAAAAAGCAAGAGAGGACATGTGGTCAAATTCACCAAAAATGATAAAGCTGTAACTTCTGTTTACCGACATTCATTCATGATGAGTTCACATAACTAAAGAGTGTTTTGTACTGTTATCAGTTGTGGATCCCCAACCTGCTCCTATAATAATTACTATAAGATTATATTTTTGTGTAATTCAGCTGAGATGTGCAAATATGAAAAGGGCTGATGACATTTGCAAACAGCATATTCCATTAATAATAATTACAAGGCACTGCAAGCATGACATTATGAGTCCCCCTAAAGTTTGAACCTAGAGTCTCATCTGAGCAAACATAAGACATAAGTTTTTTCATTGATTTCATGGAGGAATTGCATGCTTTCCAGTAGCACTATTAAAATTTGCCAGTGAAGATTATGGACACAGCATATTGATATGAATGATATCATTTTATAGCATTCACTCCAAACATGTCTGAACAGGATAGATGCCACTACATGGAAATCTATTCCCCACTCATGAATCCACACTAATGTTTTTCAAACATTAAGCTTAATTTAGGTCTTTTTTTTTTTGCTGCCGCTGGTTCAGTGAATTTTTGTCAGTTTGTCAGTCAATTTGTTTTACTTTTATTATAAGTTTTCAGTTGCTGACGACTATTTGAATCGAGTATCTAAGGCGCAATCAAGTATCTAAGGCGCAACTCTGTTTTGACTTGTTTTCGCAATATTTGCGGGCTTCTATTGCTTGCGCTGCAGCTGTCAGCTGGTTGTTCGGTTCCTCTATTTGTGTTCAGTGCTCGGCCCTGATTAAGATGTGGATCCACAGGGTGTTGGTGTGGCTCGTGCTCACCTGGGTTGTTTTATCCATCATTCATCACCCAACGACAGCTCTTCTCCAGTACTCTGCTAAGGATCTTTTGTGGCTCCGTTTTTGCCTGGCTGTCTCTCCACCTGTGGCTCTATACTTCTACCCGGACATCGCCTTCAAGCCCCGCCGCAGGTATATCCACCGAGGGTTTCGGCAGAATTTCAACATCAGTGACACTAACTCAATATTTTCCATCTGGTCAAAAACTCGTCGTCCTCCCCGCAAGACTGACCGGGCTGTCGACCACAATGTGCTGGCCCACCTGGCTTGATCAACTAAGCCTACTGTCAGGCATGGTAACTCCAGCATCAACTTCGGTCTATTAAACATCCGCTCACTCACTGGTAAGGGACATCTCGTCCATGATCTCCTCTGTGATCGTAAGTTGGACTTTCTTTGCTTGACTGAAACATGGCAACAGCCCAATGACTTTGTTTCTCAATGACTCCACTCCATCTGAGTTTGTTTACACCTGTCAACCTCGCATCTCCGGGAGGGGCGGAGGTCTCGCGATAATTCACTGAAAGCACTTGAAAGTTCTCCCTGTATCTGGCCCTCCCTCCCATTCATTTGAATACATCCCACTACAGCTCCCAGTATCATTAGAAGACATAGCATACATTTTCACTGCTATGCAGATGACACCCAGCTCTATCTGTCCATGAAGCCAGATAACACACACTAATTAGTTAAACTGCAGGAATGTCTTAAAGACATAAAGACCTGGATGGCCGCTAACTTTCTGCTTCTTAATTCAGATCAAACTGAGGTTATTGTACTCGGCCCTGAAAAGCTTAGAAATATGGTATCTAAGCAGATTCTTACTCTGGATGGCATTACCTTGGCCTCCAGTAACGCTGTGAGGAACCTTGGAGTCATTTTTGACCAGGACATGTCCTTCAACACACATAATAAACAAATATGTAAGACTGCGTTCTTCCATTTGTGCAACATCTCTAAAGTTAGAAATATCCTGTCTCAGAGTGAAGCTGAAAAACTAGTTCATGCATTTATTACTTCCAGGCTGGACTACTGTAATTCATTATTATCAGGAAGTCCTAAAAACTCCCTGAAAAGCCTTCAGCTAATCCAAAATGCTGCAGCAAGAGTCCTGACAGGGACTAGAAAGAGAGAGCAGATTTCTCCTGTATTGGCTTCCCTTCATTGGCTTCCTGTTAAATCCAGAATTGAATTCAAAATCCTGCTCCTCACATACAAGGTCTTAAATAATCAGGCCCCATCTTATCTTAATGACCTTGTAGTACCATATCACCCTATTAGAGCGCTCCGCTCTCGCTCTGCAGGCCTACTTGTTGTTCCTAGAGTATTTAAAAGTAGAATGGGAGGCAGAGCCTTCAGTTTTCAGGCCCCTCTTCTGTGGAACCAGCTTCCAGTTTGGATTCAGGAGACAGACACTATCTCTACTTTCAAGATTCAAACTTTCCTTTTTGCTAAAGCATATAGTTAGGGCTGGACCAGGTGACCCTGAATCCTCCCTTAGTTATGCTGCAAGAGACGTAGGCTGCCGGGGGATTCCCATGATGCACTGAGTTTTTCCTTTCCAGTCACCTTTCTCACTCACTATGTATTAACAGACCTCTCTGCATTGAATCATATCTGTTATTAATCTCTGTCTCTCTTCCACAGCATGTCTTTATCCTGTCTTCCTTCTCTCACCCCAACTGGTCACAGCAGATGGCCCCGCCCCTCCCTGAGCCTGGTTCTGCCGGAGGTTTCTTCCTGTTAAAAGGGAGTTTTTCCTTCCCACTGTCGCCAAAGTGCTGCTCATAGGGAGTCATATGATTGTTGGGTTTTTCTCTGTATCTACTGTACAATATAAAGCGCCTTGAGGCGACTTTTGTTGTGATTTGGCGCTATATAAATAAAATTGAATTGAATTGAATTGAATCTACCCCCACCATCATATGTACTGTTTTTTCAGCCAGCTAAGCCAAATAAGGAGTTTTTAAATGAATTTTCTGCTCTGCTCACTCATTTCTCTGTACTTTCTCCAAATCTAATAATTGTTGGTGACTTTAATATTCATATGGACAATGATAAAATCCCTCTTTCCAGAGATTTTACCTCCTGCCTGGAAGGTTTTGGGCTTCTACAGTACATAAAATCCCCTACCCATTCTAAAGGTCATATCCTGGATTTGGTCTGTAGTTCTGGCATTACCCCCACCCATTGTAAAGCCACATTGTTTCCCCAGTCTGATCAAGTGTTTATTTCTTTTGATGCAAACATAACGCTTCCAAAACCTGTATCTCTCATAATATCACTTTTAGGAAAATTAGTAATATTAACCTGTTTTAAGCTGTTTTTTCATCTGCCGTCCACGACCTTCCATCTATTCACAGCTCCTCAACCCCTCATGAACTCGTTTGCCATTATAATGTCAACCTTCATAACCTTCTTAACATATTTGCTCCCCTTAAACATAGAACTGTCTCATTTTCCCGTTCAGCTCCATGGTTTACCTCCGACCTGCGTCATCTTAAAGCTAAAGGACGCCACTCGAACGTCTATTCAAGAAAACCGGACTTACTGTACATAAAGAAGTGTACGACGATCATGTTTTGTTCTATAAGGACTGCATTGCCTCAGCCAAATCTGCTTACTAGTCTGGTTTAATTAGCTCTAATGAAGGTAACTCCAGGTCTCTCTTTTCATTGTTCAGTAAAATTACAAAACCTCCAGACTCATTCCCCTCCCACATGTATTCTGTTGATTTTTGCAATTCTCTTATCTCTTTTTTCACTTGTAAAATTTCAGATATCCACCGTCAACTTAACTCTTTAGGAGCTCCTGACTTTGAAGTAGACTTCCTGTTTCCCCCACTGTCTTCCTGTCAGTTATTTTCAAGCTTTACTCTTCCCTCCATAACTGACGTATCTAATCTTATAAAAAAATCTAAGTCATCCACCTGTCAACTTGACCCTCTCCCTACTGTGTTAGTTAAAGCCTGTCTTCCCTCGTTAGCACCAACCAGTATTATTCATTCCTCCCTGAACACTGGAATTGTTCCTGAAGCACCGAAAAAGGCTTCTGTTATCCCAATTCTCAAAAAGCCTGGTGCAGACCCCAATAACTTTGATAATCTTCGCCCTATATCAAATCTCCCCTTTATTTCAAAAATTCTTGAAAAAGTTGTCACCGCCCAGCTTCATTTACATCTCAATGACCATAATCTCTATGAACAATTTCAATCTGGTTTCCGCCCCAATCATAGCACAGAAACTGCTTTGTTAAGGATTACCAATGACCTTCTGATGGCAGCTGATTCTGGCCTCCTATCCATCCTCATCCTTCTTGATCTACGGCGGCGTTTGATACCATTTCTCACAATATTCTCCTGAACCAGTTAGCTTCCATTGGCATTAGTCATACCCCGCTTACCTGGTTTACCTCCTATCTCTCAGACCGCACTCAGTTTATCCAACTTAAATCCCATTCTTCAACTCTCTATCCTGTTTCTGCTGGTGTGCCCCAGGGTTCAATATTAGGGCCTCTTTTATTCATTACTTACATGCTCCCTCTTGGTCATATATTCCAAAAATATAATATAAATTTTCACTGTTATGTCGATGACACCCAGCTCTACATTTCTTCTAAACCCAATTCATCCCTCCCACCTACCTCCCTCTCAAACTGTCTTATTGAGATTAGATCCTGGTTCTCCTCCAATTTCCTCAAACTCAACTGTAATAAAACTGAAGTTTTACTTGTTGGTTCACCATCTGTCTTAACCAAATCCCACAGCTTTTCCATTAACATTGAAAATTCTCCCACCCTTCCCTCCCCTCAGGTTAAGAGTTTGGGTGTCATACTTGATAATACTCTTTCATTCCAGTCTCACATTAATTACATAACCCGGTCTGCATACTTTCACTTACGTAATATTAACCGACTCCGCCCCTTCCTTACTCCCCATGCTGCTGCCATCCTTGTCCAAGGTTTTATTACGTCCCGTATTGATTACTGTAATTCCCTCTTATTTGGTCTCCCTAAAAGGTCCCTTCATAAACTCCAACTCCTTCAAAATTCTGCAGCTCGGGTCATAACTCGTACTCCGTTAAGAGCTCATATTACCCCAGTTCTTCAGCAGCTTCACTGGTTGCCCGTAGAAGCCAGGATAAACTTTAAAATCTTACTTCTTACATACAAGTGTATCCATAAATCTGCTCCTTCATATTTGTGTGACCTGCTCCATATCACCACTGTTTCCCGCCCTCTCAGATCCTCATCTGCTATTCATCTTACTGTTCCATCCCCACGTCTCATCACTGTGGGGAACAGAGCTTTCAGTCGCTCTGCTCCTCAGCTCTGGAACTCTCTTCCTCCTGCACTAAGAAATATTGACTCCCTTTCCGTATTTAAGTCACAGCTCAAAACACGTCTGTTTAAACTGGTTTATTCGCTTTAGTGCTGATTTCACCTGTTGTCAAGCTCTGTTTTGTAATTTTAACTTATTTTATGTATTTTACTGTTCCTTTTATTAATTTTGTTCTTTGTAAGGTGACCTTGGGTTTCTGAAAGGAGCCCCAAATAAAATGCATTATTACTATTATTATTTATATTTACATAACAGACCTGGCATCACGTCCGTGAAACCGAAAATTCCCCTTTTCTGCTCCTGTACATAAAATTAAAAAAATCAATGCTAGCACTTCCACCTGATTTTAAACTTAATCATGAAACATAACCTGCAACTCAACTTTCACTGTTTCTTCTTTCAGATGCAGGCTCAGTGCTTGAGAGCAAAAATTAGATTTAAAAACTTTATTCAGTCTCATTCTACATACAAACCTCATATCAAGACGTCAGCAAGTACAGTGCAGCAGAAGTATCCTGTTTTAGGATCAGATATTAATGCTTGTAGAACAATAAAATTGGTGTAAAATAGTTTACTGCCAACAGAAAAAAATATAAAATCAGAGAGATTAATAATAACTCAGTATAAAATCCAGATTGGTGTAAAAAACACAGCAAGTGCAGAAAAGATGAGAGAAGGAGAAATGTTCAGTGCATCATGGGAATCCCTCAGCAGCCTAAGCCTATAGCAGCATAACAGAGGGAGGATTCAGGGTCACCTGATCCAGTCCTGACTATATGCTTTAGCAAAAAGGATGATGTCATCCTGTATTGAGTGTAGACACAGCCAAATATTTAATGCTGACACAAAGCTGACTGACTGCCATTAATAACTACATTTTAAGCAGACTAAACAGAACCCTGTAAATTCCAGTTGCATTATTCATGTCAGGTGTTTCATTCCAGACCTCAAATGTTGACCTAGATCAAAAATTCAGAATCAACTGAATCAGTTAATGAAGAATCCATGTGCATTAAAGAAAAGAGAAGAAGAGACAGTCATGTTGATATGAACATTAGAGAAACACATCATGGAGCTGAAATATGATCCTGCTTCCTCATTTGGACTCATTCACCTCAGCTGACACGTTCAACAGCAGACAGGTTTTTGTAGCAGTCTGTCTCACTGTGGGAGTGGGATGGTGGTACTACATCTTTGGCTCTGGAACTAAACTGTCTGTAACAGGTAAGAACAAACATTTATTTTCCTTCAGTTGTTTTATTGTAGAAGCTGAAAATGTGTTTAAAGTCAGTTTGTGCTGCTTCAGGCTTTACATGTTAGTTTTTCATCATTAGTAGAGAATTCATCTGCAGCCATTGTTACATAAGAAAAGCTCAATAATCTCTGAAAACATGTTGAAATCTCACTGAACAACTAAAGTTATTCTTTATTTCTGCAAATATTAGTGATGTTACAAATATTTAGGATTTGATCCTCTCAGTGATTCTGCTGGTTTTTAACACAAGATCATATTTGATGTTAAAACTAAATTAATATAGATTAACAACAAATATGGTTTCAGGAAATATTTGCTTTATGTTGAGGAACAAATATTTTTAATAGTCAAACATTCATGTAGCTGCTTCAAAAAGGTAAATAGAATTATAAAAACAGATACTGATTAGAAAACTCAGAAATGATATGACAGATAAATTTAGGATGAATTTGACATCGTTAAACTCTGATATTTATTTCTGAGATGAAGTCGTGTGTGTGGATTTGTACGTGACAATAAAAAGTTAATAATACTTAAATTTTCCAAAATACTTTTCAAGACAAATTTTTATTAAATATACTTTGTCAATTAATTTGTATTTTATGACTAAAAATATCATGAAGTATATCTCATATTATTGAAAAAGTTTTATTCAACATTTCAGTTTTAGTGTTTTAAAATAGTTGCTACAGTTTTTTATTTGAATAAAAACATAAATTAAAATAATCACTGCATTACTTTTCCAATTTTTACACAAAAATATTTAAGAATAAATTAGTCTGAAAGACAAATATGGTCTTTATGGTAAAATATATCAAAGACAAGAAGAATGGAAATTTTATCTGCTGAACTGAATTTTGTGAAATGATATTTAATTTTATTAATAGTACAAAACAATATGAAAGAAGATGAATTTATTTTTGGGCAGAAGAGGATCTCTGTTAGAACTCGTGTCTAAGGACTAATAAGAAAAATACATTTTTCACTTGTATAAAGACAAATGTAAATATTTTAAAATTGGACTGAACTAAATTTCTATAAAACAATAAAAAGCAAACACATGACGAATTAAACTGAATTTAATTTTACTTTAAAATCATGCTGAGTGTTCCTCATGTGAGCCATGATGACATGAGGTGATGACTGTGTTTGATATGAAGCTGAATCCAGTGTATGTAGTGAACTTTGTGCTGATGAGTAGTTTAGTGATCAGAGTCCATGTAGTTTCCAGGATCAGACTGAATGCAGTGCAGTGCTGGAAGCTGCTGCTGACTGTGTGAATGTGTGTCTGTGCTGCTTGTTGCTGCTGTCAAACTTCAGATGAGCAGGTAGTGAAGCCCGTGGTGAGCGTGTACCCAGCAGCATCCAGAGCCCACCTGGAGGGGAACAGCTCCCTGCTGTGTGTGGCCTCAGCCATGTTTCCTCCTCTGGTCCAGTTCTCCTGGAAAAGACAGAAGAAGAACGGCGGAGAAGCGGAGGAGCTGCCCCCTGCTGAGGGAGAGCAGCTGGAGCTCAGAGAGGCGGGACGCACCATTGCCATCAGGATGGTTGATGGGAGCCATTCTGACACATATAAATACAGCTGCTGGGTGAAGCACGAGGGGGGCACAGTGGAGGCCCGAACACAACAAGGTAATGAAGGCTTGGTGACTGTGTTCAGCAGTGATTCAGCTTCATGTGGAGATGCTGTCAAAGAGAGCAGAGCAGCAGAGGACTGACATTTCTCACTGCAGCTCCAAACATTTGACTCCTTTTCTGTTTCAGAGCTTCCAGCTCCAGCAGCCTCCTGTCCTCCAGAGAGAGAGCCAGCAGACCTGCCAGCTCTGCAGCCAGCTGACTGTAAGATCACCTGCTGCCTCTCTGCATGGACAGCTCCAATGTCCAATGAGGCAGCTGGAACAAGTTTAGGCTCTTAAAGTTGCACTAATTGATCAAATCTTCATCCAACAAGCTCTGATAAAGCCACTGTACACTAGCTGCTCAGCACCAAACAGCAGACAGACCATAATATGTCAGAGATCAGTTTGTTAGCTGCTTGTGGAGTTCTTCTGCCCCCAAGTGGACACAAACACTACATCAATTCATCCACTTGAAGAAGAAGCTGTGACTGTTTCTATTTGGACTTTTTCTCCTTGATCTGAGAGGAATAACCCGACTGTCTGTCTGTCTCTTTGTGTCTGTCTGTCCTTCAGTGTCCTTCCAGTCTCAGTGCAGGGTGAAGCTGCTCTGCCTGCTGTACACAGTGCTGATAGTGAAGAGTCTGGTGTACTGCTGTGGACTCTCTCTGCTGATGATGCTCACAAACAAGGGAGCGTCCACCAACTGCACACATGCTGACTGACTGTTTCCTGCTCGCCTTTTCTCACCATCACATCTCATCAATTCATCTCATTCATCACTTTGATCACAAATGTTAGTTATGATGTGTTGTGCTTATTTTGCCTTTTTCTTCAACAGTTAGAAGATCGTCTGAAATAAATACATCTTTACATGTATTGTTGCTCTGAGTTAGAATTCTTTTTGTGCTTATTGTGACTTTTATTGTAGTAACAAAAACCATCAGGAATATTTTTATCACAAGTTTTTGTTTGATTTTCAAATGTCAAACAGTGTAGTTGTGTTTGTGTGAACAATAAAGATTTGAAGATGAAGAGTTTGATTCTACTTTCATTGTGTGATCAACAACAACCCGTGTGAGTGAAGCACAAACTGACTGTATCCAAACTTGCTCTCCTGCAGCAGACGGGCTGTGTGGGTTTCTGCTCTGCAGCCTCCACACCGTTAGCTGTGGCTTTCACTTTAATAACACAATGACAGTTACAAGCAGGAACTCTGCTTCAAGAATGATTCCAGGAAGGATCTGTGTTCTTCACCTGTGAGAGAAACAGCTCAAATCCTCAACTCACAGCTGACAAATGAACTTTAATGGAATCAAAGGAGAGACCATGAAGCCCCTGCAGTCTGCTCAGCTCCCATTTTATTACCTGAGCTGAGTTTTTCATTCTGGATATCACACACGTAAGAACAGATCAAGTCTGAACAGCAAATGTTGGAGAATCATTTTGAAGTCTTGCTAAATGTCGTTATTATTACAAAAACTACTGAATGATTCAGAAAATCCTTTCCAACAAGCAGAAATATGCAAACAAAGTAGAAACAAGGCAACATGAGTCATTCAGATGCAGATAACATATTCTCCTTATTGTGAAGAACACAGTCATGAAATCTTTCTGTGTGTCATTCATTGAGTTGAAGTGCCTAATAGAAGAGGAAGAGCAGCAATAATCAATGATAGCTGAGACATTGAGAACATGGCTGTATGCCTGCTATCATAACAGCAAACAAAGCACACAAACAGCAAACACACAATAATGTGCTCGCAGCTTGTTGTGTGTTGTGTCATTTTTGACATTTCATGAAGTCACAAAAATGTGTGCGACTCATTAAAGGAGTGTGTACGTGTCAGTCAGTGCTCTGTATTCATGTGTTCACCTCATTAAAGTCACTCAGACACTTTTCTCCTCCAAACTTACAGCACAGCTTCATATTTCACTGACTGATTCTTTGATTACATCCATTAAGGGTCACACAGTGAAATTAGTGCAAACTTACAAATGTGTTGCAACAATTTTGGCCTCCAAACTGAACTTTGAGACAAACAGTGAAGCTGTGAGCAAAAAGAGGCTCCAGTGTGTGTCATGGTGGAGGAAACTGTTGTATTCCCACATTCAAAACATGCTGATCTTATTGGATTTGTCCCTCAAAGTCTTTTTCCTCCTTTTTCTCTTCATCCAAATGTTCTAGCAGGCTGACTGTGAGTCCCTGTTGAACCTGTACAGCAGAAAGTAACAGCAGTCAGCGGCCTCCACTTGACTTCATGACTTCAACGCCTCGCACAGTCACTTTCACTTTCTTCCTTCTGTCTTTTAGTCCTAAAATGTAGAACAACACCAGATCCAAATATTTGTGTCCTTCACTCACATCTTCAAATGATCCCTTCCATATCAGAGATGATACAAAGGCAACATTTGTCTTATTTCTCTTTCAGGAATCAAAAAGTACTTTTGTACTGTTGTGTAAATGTGTGTGTAAAGGTGGATGACTGCCTGCTGCAGATGAAATCTAACCATGGCTACAAATAAATGAAGCTGACGTGAAACACAGCCCTGTTTTTATTACTGTTTATAGATATTAGAATTGATGATCATCATTTTAATGATTCTTAAAAAGGCTTTAATGAATCCTTCAGTCTGAAACCAACTTGGAACAAAACACATTAGAAGATGTGGGAAAGAACCACAGTGTGCACATATTTAAACACACAACAGAACCACAGTGTGCACATATTTAAACACACAACAGAACCACAGTGTGCACATATTTAAACACACAACAGAACCACATGTGTTTGTTTTTTTTTAAAAAAAGAATTTGACTATAAATTATGTTTTATGAGATTTTATTCTTTTAAAGTCCTTTGTTTATAAATTATGAACTTTTAAATGATTTTTACAGTATATTATTTTTTATATTTGTATTTTTATTAATAGTTTAGTTATATTTAGTTTGTATATTTAGTGTTTTCATCACAACAACAGAACCACATGTGTTTGTTTCAAATAAGATTTCACTGCAAATATTGTTAAATATTATTTCATTATAATCTATTTTATTTACAATGTTTTCTTTACTTTTAAATGTTTTTACAGCATAATAATGTTTTATATTTGTATTTATTTATAGTTTAGTTATATTCCATTTGAATATTTAGTGTTTTCATCACAGCTGTTCAACAACAGATAACAGTGTGTGTTAGTAAATTC
This sequence comes from Diplotaxodon limnothrissa, assembly GCF_057381915.1. Classification (NCBI taxonomy): domain Eukaryota; kingdom Metazoa; phylum Chordata; class Actinopteri; order Cichliformes; family Cichlidae; genus Diplotaxodon; species Diplotaxodon limnothrissa. The sequence goes on from NC_140613.1 coordinate 2,405,773, forward strand.
ACAGCAACATGAATGTTTCTGAGTGTTTGTGCATCATGTGACCCAGATTTTTGGATCTGCTGTCAGATTGAAATGAAGACGATGAAACCACAGCAGCTTCAGCTGAGCTGTCAATCAGCAGCAGCAGTCTTATCTGTGGGCCGCAGGGGCTGATGGGAGCTTTGAGGACCTGTTAGAAACCACGTGGCCCTCGTCTGATCTCACAGCTCGTCCTTGTTTGGCCTCAGCTGCATCAGAGCGCCACTTCTCCCCAGGTTCACCAGAGGAAACACCACTGCACAAAATGCTTTTCCTCCCAGCTGCTGCTCTGTGCTGTCTGTGTTCAGGTGAGTGTTTCCAGCCAATCAGGAGCCAACAAAGTCAACCTGTAACAAACACTGTCACACTAACCTTCATCTATCTGTCTGTGTCTCTACAGCACTGGTTACCATGGCAGCAGAACAGCTGATTCAGGACGATTTAACATTGACCAGGAGAGTTGGACAAAGTGTCTCCTTCAGCTGTGGAGGGACTGAACAGTGTGATGGCACACGGAGGGTGAACTGGCTGCGGAAGGAAGAAACATTTCAACTGATTCTTAATATTAACAAAAATACAAGTGAAGTCAAAACAGATTTCAATCATTCTCAGATCAATGATTTCTCAGTGGAGAATACAGTGAGTGGCTGTGAGTTGAAGATAAAGAAAGTTAAACGCGATCATTCAGCCACCTACTACTGCGCTTGTTTGAAGAGAGATCCCCACAGTGAGAAATGATCCCTGCAGCCTGAACAAAAACCAACAGATGAACAGATGTCAAACAGTGTCTGTGACAGGAAGAGAGCAGTAAACCACAGCCCAGCTTCACATGTTTCACCTCCATCTCAGAGTCACAAACATACTGAGCTCCATGTTGGTTTACTGCTCTAATAATTAAGATTATTTCATTTTAGCAATTATGTTAGCATGCTTAAATGAGTATTGTTTGTTAACTTTGGCCAATAAGCTTGAAAACAAAACACAGCTTCATGTGACAGTTTTGTTTTTTAGTGTTCAAGTCCAAGTCCCATTTAATCTTTCTTGCTTCCTTAAAGTGTTTACAGTTCAACTTTAGAATTCAAAAGAGCCCTCAGCATATTTTAATATTATATTTATTATATTACTATTAATATATTTCTCCAAAGAATCATGACTGTATATGAGTCTTGTAAAACATTTGTCTTAATGTTGTCTTATGTCAGATTTCAGTCAAGTCAGTTTTTAATTCAATTAATTCAATATCACACTCGCCATCATCCAATCAAGTCTGTGTAACTGGGAAGAAAATAGTCCGTTTAGTGACACAGGATACAAACATGGAAGCAAGATGCATAATTAGGATTATTTATAATAAATATGAATAAATCATTGCAATTTCTTTAACCATAAAGAACAACAATCCTTTAGGACAGTGTCTCATCAATGCACTGAACTCACTATGTTATCCCTCTAACAGCCTCCACATGCTCTCACTGTAATTTCCCCTCATGAATGAATTTATGCTGCACTAATCTGAATGTTTGCAGAGAAATCAAACGCATTTCACTCGCAGTACTCGAGCTGACTTACCTTTGTTTGAATGACGACTTGTACGCGCTGACTCCACAGACAAGGCAGGAAAATATGTCAGGCTACGGTCTTCAGGGTTTCCACTCCACGGCCGTATTTCATACGGGTCCACATTTCCAATGCACGCTATTTTCTGCAAGTACAGCTGCTTCGCCTCTGGACGCAATCGGTCTCTATACAGTTCATTCTCTTTTGAGCTGCTTTTAAGCATCTTTCTTGGAGTCTTCGCTCCAACACTGTCATGGTCTGCGGCCCGGCGTCCGAGGTGCTGGTGGGATGCCCACTCCCGTGGGCGTGGCTGCTAACTCCACACCTGCATCCCATCCCAGGCGATCATCAGGTGGACTATTTAATCCTGCCCAGCCTGCTGCTCCACGCCAGTCTGTAGTCGTCCTTCAGCGGTAACGTACACCTGCGGGAAAGCCCTTATGCAAACCTATCCGTGTGAACTAACACTAACTCTGCCCTGTGTACTCAGATCACTGCTCGGCGTGTTTTGAGTCACCAGCCTGTCCACCTGCCCGTCCGGAATTTGGATCACGATCAGCCCCAGCCGCCTCGACCTTTCTGGAGCTTCTGCCCACGGACCCTCACCCCTCCCTCCGGTTCCCTCGGCCCCGCTATCATCGTAAGACGCGTACTCTACCTCCCCTCGTATGCTGCCGTTTTCCCCGCACCCCAATAATCCTTTTTCCTTTTTCTGTTTCAGCCTCCCACAGTCCCGCTCTCGGCGTTCCAGCGCGACTCGCCTCCTGGTCCCTCGGTTTCTCTGGTTCCGTGCGTTTTTTGCCTTCTACCCTCCCGGGACACTCTCAGTTATAATAAAGTTTATTTTTGTTCTCTCGTACCGCTGTGTGTGTGTTCTGCTCCTGGGTCCAGCTTGTGCGTGGAACTTCAGTTCATGACAAACACAGTGTGTTTGTTTTGATTCGTAGACCCCGAAAATGGCGCTGCGCTCCCACAATGCATTGCGGCGTGACGTCAACTCCAAAGCCCTTATGCTCTGATGCATTGTGGGAGATGGAGTTATTCAGGAGATGCTGTTTCCTGAATAACTGAATAATCAGATCAGTAATTTCGTGACACTAATCAGTCATTTTGATTTAAAACACAGTTTAACTGAAGTGGTCAAACTGTTGTGATGATGTGGGGACTTTGCTGTGACTTATAAAGTGTCTGCTTACTTTTATTTGTTCTCTAAATATTGTAGTAGTGGCTAGTTTTAACCTTCTGATCCACACATCTGCTGCTGGTTACCAGTGAAGGAACTGATGTACTTTATTATCGTTTGTTAAAGATTTCTCTTCTGTTCTGGTCAATTTGAGCTTTAGTGTTTGTTTACAGCACAGCTGCATACAAGTGACAGCAAGTCAAAGTGAAGTTACCTGTCTGTCAGTAGCAGCCTGTATTCTGATTTATGTCTTTATTCAGTGTAATGTTTAACTTTGGCACAAAGACTTAGAGAGGAGGACAGAGAGGGCGAGAGCAGGATGAAGACAGCAAAGAGAGCAAAAAGAAAAAGTAAGAGAGGACATGTGGTTAAATTCACCAAAAGGATAAAGTTTATGAAGAGTTCACATAACTAAAGAGTGTTTTGTACTGTTATCAGTTGTGGATCCCCGACCTGCTGCTCTAATAATTACGATGAGATTATATATTTGTTATTTTCTAGTTTGTAGTTGAGTGAGGAGGATGGAGAAAGAGAGGACAGAGAGGTTGTACAAAAACAGGAATAATGATAATAATTTTTATAAAGTTTTTCATGTATTTTATTGATGAATTGCTTTCCAGTAGCACATTTCTAAAAATGCCAGTGAACATTATGAACAGAGAATATTGATATGAATGATATCAGGAATCAGTCCAACCACGGCTGAACAGGATGCCTGCCACTACAAATCTATTCTCCACTCATGGAATTGTAATGTTTGTCTAACTCAGCTGAGATGTGCAAACATGAAAAGGGTTGATTGCATTCACAATCAGCATATTCCATTAATAATAATTACAAGGCACTGCATGCATGGCATTATGATTGGGAGGTGAGTCGCCTAAAAGTTGGAACCAAGAGTCTCACCTGAGCAAACATGAGACAGAATTCATGCTGAGGTTTTCAGACATGAAGCATAATTTAGGTCTGATTTTTCTGCTGGTTCAGTGAATTTCTGTCAGAGGATGAAGAAGCTCTCAGTGTTGGAATCTGTGAGATGTCAGCCTTCAACAAAGGCCTAGTTTGTCTGTTTACATGCCGTCGGGTGAACAGGGGATTCTGTGCTTTGTGTTTACATCGTTTGTGGGATTTACTGACCTGCTCTTTTAATTTGTTGTTCTTACTTTTTAATTTTAGCTTTTTGGTGGTTAAAAAATAGTTTATATGAGTTGTAAGATTTATTCAGAAGTTTTTGTGGATACCACACATTTCTATATTTACGTAAAATAAATTTGGGGTAAAATTGTTTGCTGCCAACAGAAAAAAATAGAAAATCAAGAAACAAAGTTGGATGTATAAATCTATGTTATTTATTATTTATTACTGACGCTCGTTAGGGAAACACAGACCAGGCTATTAAACATCCAAAAAACAAACAAACTTTGGACCCTCCTGTTGTTTGCACACAGAGGTTCAATTATTGTTCTTTATTAGAGATGGGACTTTAATGCGTTGATTGACATTCATTAATTTGAAAAAATAACACGTTTAAAAAACACGCATTTAATCGCACTTTCCAAGCAAAGGCGAACTTTTGTCAATGCACACTTTTCTGGTACTGTAAACCAATTACACTGATGCACAAACTACAAAAATGGAAGATGCAAATTTCATTTCAAAAGAAATTTGTTAAAAGTGCAGTTTTTGTGCAAACTGGAGTTTGGATGCCACCAAAGCACCTCAACCATACGGTACCATCTAAATGCAAAACACGTTGCAGCGAGCACAGAAACTGTGGGAGCTGTTAGTGGTAGCAGTCCCAGTCAGAGTACCAACAAAAAGGTGTCGGCAGCCCAAACTTGATGAAATGACTGGCTTCAGGACCAAAATTAGTAAGTCAGCATCGGACAAACTTACAAATTCTCTCACAAAATGTATTGCTCTGGACTGTAGACCACTATCAGTGGTAGAAGATAGGGGGGTTAGAAAATGTGCTACAGATTCAGATGAGGAAGCCCTGTGTAAGTTTGTACAGAGCAGAATCCACCATCAGCGAGACAGACTGCACACCGCAGTTTGACCCGTCGAGCAGCGACCCACCCACAGCTGTGTGTCCTGGCCCACAAGTATTTGATTTGTCCTGCCACTTCTGCCCCATGTGAGAGACTGTTCTCACTTACAGGTCACATAGGATCAAAACAGAGCTGCTCTGAAAATGTGAACATGTTAGTAGAGAGAGAGTAAATAAGCATGCAGGTCTTGTGAGTCCAATGTGTTTGTTAGTTTTTGCACTAAAATGCTCAATGATCACACTGTTTTAGCCTAATGTACAAAATAATGTTGGCAAAGGTTACTCAGAGTTTAAAGGTGAAGCTGGTCAAGTAACCGTTTATGTTTCTGCCTTTTTACTCTTATACAGAAAACTGCACTTTATGCTGAAATTTGTATTATTATTACTTAAAGACAATACCATTTGAAAATCCACATAAAGTACTTCAAATAACACTTGAATTTTAAGTCTGTCCAACTTTGGCCAGGGATTTTTTTAATGCAGTTTATGTCAGGGCTCTGTGTGCGGGCAGGCAGAGATGAGGATCCAAATGCAGGACTCGAACACAGAATTGAAACTCAAAAAAAACCTCAGCTTTATTGCTGGCAGAAAAACAAACATGGAGTGAGGATGAAACACTGAGACCAAGGACACACAGGCATAATTCTGAGGGTACGACGCGACACTGAGCATGGGAAAACACAGGGCTTATATACACAGGGTAGTAACGGGGGAATCGGCAACAGGAGGGAGACACAGCTGGGAGAGATCAGGGTTAACGAGACGGGGGAGCTAAGCTGCACACACTAACATAAGACAAAGACTTTCACAATAAAACAGGAAACATGAATTACTAAACAAGCATGCAGACTTTACACTGAGAGACAGACAGAATGACACATGGAATCTGAACTAAACTAAACGTGAGATATAACTGAGAACAAATCCTTAAGCATGGATAAACAGAAACAAGAAATAATAATCATCATCATCACTACGAGAAGAAAACAATCCATGAAGCAGAAATAAACCAAAACATAATAAACTCAAAATACTGGGTCCAACGGACCCAGAACCGTGACAGTTTAAATGCTTTTTTCCCCATAAATTGAAAGAGCTTGAGTTATAATATTCATGTGCATGACTATTATTTCATTCTGTCGCCCACTAAAACCCTTATAAAAAAAAAAAAAAAAGTGCTTTGGGGCAAATTTTCATGTGCGATTAAATGTGATTAATCAAGATTAATTAATTACAAAGCCTCTAATTAAGTTGATTTTTTTAATTGAGTCCCACCCTTATTATTTATATAACGCCAAACCCCAACAACAGTCTGCTCAATGAAGTTTTATACCGTACAATAATACCGAGAAAACCGTAATAAGCACACAAAACCCTACAAGCAAACACTTTGTGGGAAATGGGAAAGAAAAACTCTCTTTCAGCAGGAAGAATCGTCCAGCAAAACCAGGCTCAGGGAGGATTCAGCATCTGTCACAGCTGGCTGGACTGAAGGGAGGTAAACAAGGCTAAAGAAACGCTGTGGAAGAGAGCAAGAGATCAATAAGGATTTATTATAAAATGCAGAGTGCTGTATAAAACATAGTGAGTGAAGAAGAGATGAGAGAAGGAGAAACGTCCAGTGCATCATGGGAATCCCTCAGCAGCCTAAGCCTACTGCAGCATAACTAAGGGAGGAGTCGGGGTCACCTGATCCAGTCATAACTATATGGTTTAGCAAAAAGGATGATGTCATCCTGTATTGAGTGTAGACACATCAAGCAATATAATGCTGACACAAAGCTGACTGACTGCCATGAATAACTACATTTTAAGCAGACTAAACAGAACCCTGTAAATTCCAGTTGCATTATGCATGTCAGGTGTTTCATTCCAGACCTCAAATGTTGACCTAGATCAAAAATTCAGAATCAACTGAATCAGTTAATGAAGAATCCATGTGCATTAAAGAAAAGAGAAGAAGAGACAGTCATGTTGATATGAACATTAGAGAAACACATCATGGAGCTGAAATATGATCCTGCTTCCTCATTTGGACTCATTCACCTCAGCTGACACGTTCAACAGCAGACAGGTTTTTGTAGCAGTCTGTCTCACTGTGGGAGTGGGATGGTGGTACCTCATCTTTGGCTCTGGAACTAAACTGTCTGTAACAGGTAAGAACAAACATTTATTTTCCTTCAGTTGTTTTATTGTAGAAGCTGAAAATGTGTTTAAAGTCAGTTTCTGCTGCTTCAGGCTTTACATGTTAGTTTTTCATCATTAGTAGAGAATTCATCTGCAGCCATTGTTACATAAGAAAAGCTCAATAATCTCTGAAAACATGTTGAAATCTCACTGAACAACTAAAGTTATTCTTTATTTCTGCAAATATTAGTGATGTTACAAATATTTAGGATTTGATCCTCTCAGTGATTCTGCTGGTTTTTAACACAAGATCATATTTGATGTTGTAATAAGTTGCAGCAAACTTGTAAATTAAAAACTATGCTGAAGAGAAAATTTAGATTTAGTTTTCAAAGATGTATCTTCTTCATGAAAGAGGATTTCTTGCAATTACATTCATATATAAATTGACATAGATATTGATCAGGGACGTATAAAACATTTGTAATATGGAATAAAAAAAATGAGGCTAAAATATGACATTGTTCTTACTGAGTCAGGTTTGTTTGATGTGTGAGTCTAAATTTCAAATGAAAAGAAAAACTTGAAAAACGTTACCAGTAAACGATTCTTTAAAAAGAATGAAGAAATAAATAGAAATTTTCACATACTTTAAATTTATAACATAAAGTATGACAATTATTTTATATTATGTTAAAAAAAGGTAAAAAATGCTCATTCAAGTTTCTGCTTCATTGGATTTAAATGTAATTATTTATTCACACATATGAAAAGTATATAATAAAAACAAACTTGTAAATATAAATATTTCATTTTTGGAATTAAATCATGGTGAATAATGTTATGAGTTATGTTTAGTGCAGAATAATGTCAAAAATGATTAATGTATTTTTTCATCGAGACAAACACACACACACACACGCAAATATATATGTGTGTGTGTGTGTGTGTTTGTGTGTGTGTGTGTGTGTGTGTACATATAGAGAGTAAATATATAGAAATTTTGTAAATATAAAAGGTTACAATAAAAAAAAACAAAATTGAAATACATTTTATTCCAGTTTTAAAACCATGCTGAGTGTTGCTCATGTGAGCCATGATGACATGAGGTGATGACTGTGTTTGATATGAAGCTGAATCCAGTGTATGTAGTGAACTTTGTGCTGATGAGTAGTTTAGTGATCAGAGTCCATGTAGTTTCCAGGATCAGACTGAATGCAGTGCAGTGCTGGAAGCTGCTGCTGACTGTGTGAATGTGTGTCTGTGCTGCTTGTTGCTGCTGTCAAACTTCAGATGAGCAGGTAGTGAAGCCCGTGGTGAGCGTGTACCCAGCAGCATCCAGAGCCCACCTGGAGGGGAACAGCTCCCTGCTGTGTGTGGCCTCAGCCATGTTTCCTCCTCTGGTCCAGTTCTCCTGGAAAAGACAGAAGAAGAACGGCGGAGAAGCGGAGGAGCTGCCCCCTGCTGAGGGAGAGCAGCTGGAGCTCAGAGAGGCGGGACGCACCATTGCCATCAGGATGGTTGATGGGAGCCATTCTGACACATATAAATACAGCTGCTGGGTGAAGCACGAGGGGGGCACAGTGGAGGCCCGAACACAACAAGGTAATGAAGGCTTGGTGACTGTGTTCAGCAGTGATTCAGCTTCATGTGGAGATGCTGTCAAAGAGAGCAGAGCAGCAGAGGACTGACATTTCTCACTGCAGCTCCAAACATTTGACTCCTTTTCTGTTTCAGAGCTTCCAGCTCCAGCAGCCTCCTGTCCTCCAGAGAGAGAGCCAGCAGACCTGCCAGCTCTGCAGCCAGCTGACTGTAAGATCACCTGCTGCCTCTCTGCATGGACAGCTCCAATGTCCAATGAGGCAGCTGGAACAAGTTTAGGCTCTTAAAGTTGCACTAATTGATCAAATCTTCATCCAACAAGCTCTGATAAAGCCACTGTACACTAGCTGCTCAGCACCAAACAGCAGACAGACCATAATATGTCAGAGATCAGTTTGTTAGCTGCTTGTGGAGTTCTTCTGCCCCCAAGTGGACACAAACACTACATCAATTCATCCACTTGAAGAAGAAGCTGTGACTGTTTCTATTTGGACTTTTTCTCCTTGATCTGAGAGGAATAACCCGACTGTCTGTCTGTCTCTTTGTGTCTGTCTGTCCTTCAGTGTCCTTCCAGTCTCAGTGCAGGGTGAAGCTGCTCTGCCTGCTGTACACAGTGCTGATAGTGAAGAGTCTGGTGTACTGCTGTGGACTCTCTCTGCTGATGATGCTCACAAACAAGGGAGCGTCCACCAACTGCACACATGCTGACTGACTGTTTCCTGCTCGCCTTTTCTCACCATCAGATTTCCTCCAGTCAGCAGTCAGAAATGTAAATTAACTTCTGGTTGGTTCAATGTTTCATTACTGAGCATTTGACCTTTTCTCATTTAATCATCTTAAACTGTGTAACATAAATTTACAGATAAACATGTTTGATGTGTTTGTAAAAGTGTAGATTCTTTATGTGAAGATTTCTTTTGTACATCTCTGCAGAAAAACTCAGCTGATGCATTCAGATCCCACCATAACAAAATAACAGTGTAGTTATTTGTCTGAAGTAAAAATAAAGATTTGGATTTTAAGAATGCATTTCTCATTTCTTCTGTGATACATAACCTGTGTGACTGCAGCATTCACAGATCATAAACTTGCTCTCCTGCAGCAGACGGGCTGTGTGGGTTTCTGCTCTGCAGCCTCCACACCGTTAGCTGTGGCTTTCACTTTAATAACACAACGACAGTTACAAGCATGAACTCTGCTTCAAGTTGTTCAGGAAGCATCTGTGTTCATGTGTGTGAGAGAAACAAAGTGTGAACTCAGAGCTGTTACACAGTTGATGTTTAGTACGATCACAAAAGACAAATACAAGATGAAGTCTGAACATTAAATCCCACAGAACTCAAGTTGAACCGTTATGATTTAAAAACACTGAAAAGGGAATAAATTAAGACAAGATTTGTAAAAACAATTTCACAAAACACCATCAGTTCAGATGGATGTTGAGCATCTTTCCATCTTTTTCTAATAATCATAAATATGTAAAATGTTTCATCAAAATGTGTCATTGATTAATCAGCTTAATTATTCAGACTAGTGCAATTTATACAAATAATATAATTGAGTTAAAAACTGAAATCATAATTATTATAATTAAGAGCAGCACAGAGAAACCAACTCAAACAAAGAACATTCATCAATTTGATGATTGAACCAGTGCTGAATATTTATTAAGTTCACCCACGCTGTGCTGTAAATTCTGTTGATATGAATATTAAGATTTAACCCTCATAATGTCCCGATTTCCACACACCTGTGGTCCTCAGGGTCACAAATGTCCCCACTTCATTTCAGTGTTTTTAAAGTATAAATTGTCGATCAATTCAGTGTAAAAAATACATGAAATGATCAGTTATTGTGATCATTGTTTCACAACCAGAGTCGGTCGCTTTAACAGATGATCACAGACGGCTTTATGTCAAAGTTAATGTAGGAAGCTGTTTTTAAACTACTTCAAGTTTTTTACTGGCAGCAAATAATCAGGTTTTCCTTTGGGCTCAAAAATGACCCCGTCTGCTTTGACTGTTTATAAATGAAAGGTATAAAATATCATCCATCTCTGTGTTTCAAGGTTTGATTCAACTTTATTCCAACTCATTGCCTGACATGTTTCTGTATGTTGGCATGGTAGGAACAGCAGGGCATGGGTCTGAGTGAAGGCAAACCTTCATGAGGACAAAGGCGTGTCCATATTTGACACAAGTGCAGGAGGACAAATTAGAAATTCGCTGAACTTTAGTGATGCTTTTAAAGAATCTGTGATTTTAAAATCTTAGATGCAAATATAAAATCTGATGAGATTTATTCCACAGATTTGTGTTTTATGTCAGGGTAAATAATCTCTAACAAGTTAAGTGATTTACTATGAAGTGAAAAAGACCAAATATGAAACAGATGTTGTCATGGAGGAGTGGACTCAGGCGCAGACAGAACTCAGACGCTCGATGGCGAAGAATTAAGTGAAGTTTATTACAGGAGGTTCGGTGTGACGACAACGAGTGATGAAAACAAACATGAACTAAAGGCGAGAGCCTAAAAATCGGCTCTGAGGTAAATGACTCATTTACAAGGTGTCACGTATCACAGCACGCTGTGAGACGCTGTCAGCAGCACTGAAGGAAACACTGTGAACAGTGTTGAGACCACACCAGCCTCTCCCATCCTTTTGTCTTATAGAGATCACAGAGATGTTTCCAAATATTCCTGCTTTTGTACTGTTGTGTAAATGTGTGTGTAAAGGTGGATGACTGCCTGCTGCAGATGAAATCTAACCATGGGTACAAATAAATGAAGCTGACGTGAAACACAGCCCTGTTTTTATTACTGTTTATAGATATTAGAATTGATGATCATCATTTTAATGATTCTTAAAACTGTCGTCAACAAAACAGAACAATTAAAAATGAGATGCTGTGAATATTATTTATTCATTTTGTTTCACAAAAACAAAGAAAAGGTGAAGATATTCAACAAGTTAGATGAAGAAGAAAACCACAGATAACAGTGTGTGTTAGTAAATTCACAGCAACATGAATGTTTCTGAGTGTTTGTGCATCATGTGACCCAGATTCTTGGATCTGCTGTCAGATTGAAATGAAGACGATGAAACCACAGCAGCTTCAGCTGAGCTGTCAATCAGCAGCAGCAGTCTTATCTGTGGGCCGCAGGGGCTGATGGGAGCTTTGAGGACCTGTTAGAAACCACGTGGCCCTCGTCTGATCTCACAGCTCGTCCTTGTTTGGCCTCAGCTGCATCAGAGCGCCACTTCTCCCCAGGTTCACCAGAGGAAACACCACTGCACAAAATGCTTTTCCTCCCAGCTGCTGCTCTGTGCTGTCTGTGTTCAGGTGAGTGTTTCCAGCCAATCAGGAGCCAACAAAGTCAACCTGTAACAAACACTGTCACACTAACCTTCATCTATCTGTCTGTGTCTCTACAGCACTGGTTACCATGGCAGCAGAACAGCTGATTCAGGACGATTTAACATTGACCAGGAGAGTTGGACAAAGTGTCTCCTTCAGCTGTGGAGGGACTGAACAGTGTAGTAACAAAAATTTACGATGGTACCAGAAAAAAGAAAATGAAACATTCAGAGTGATTGGATATACAGAAAAGAGTATTCGTAGTTGCACTCTTAACAAACCTTACAATCATCCTCAGGAAGATGATTTCTCAGCTGAGAATGAACAGAACCGCTGTAAACTAAAAATCAAAAACATTAAACTCGATCATTCAGCCACCTACTACTGCTCCTGTTTGAAGCTTGATCCCCACAGTGAGAAATGATCCCTGCAGCCTGAACAAAAACCAACAGATGAACAGATGTCAAACAGTGTCTGTGACAGGAAGAGAGCAGTAAACCACAGCCCAGCTTCACATGTTTCACCTCCATCTCAGAGTCACAAACATACTGAGCTCAGGGACCATTTTTATTTACTGCTGTCAGAAATTCAATTCGATTTATTTCTGTTTAAACAGATTTTTCATCCTGTTTTAAGACAGAAACAAGAGGAACAGATGACATCAAACTTCCAAATGTAAACAAATGTATCCTCAGTCCCACAAAAACATTTATTCAAAGTGAAAGAAAAACAGATTGTGTCAAACTGAGTCAAAGTCCATCCCTCATTCACAGTGTTAATGTTCTCTTCATGAAAACTCTTCCAGCAGCACTTGTTGTTTAACACCTTTCAGTACATTTAACCAGACACTTGGACTGATGTCAGGTCAGGATCTTGTCCTTCTAGCAGCGGCTCATTAGGACGCTGATGTTGTTGGACAGGTTTCCATCAGTTTCCTGTGGATGTTTATAGAGGATGAATCAGTCACGGTGCCTCATCTTTCTGTCACCTTCTTTTCTCTCTGATAGAAAAAAACTGATTTTGTATCTGAATATGTCAAATCTGGAATAAAAGGACAAGATTTCTGCTCTCTGTTTGTGTTTCTGACCAATCACATTTGAGCAGCTTTGGCTGCTTAATTTCATTTCCAGCATCACTGCTGAAGAAGAATCAGAGTCTGACTGGATCAAACACACAGATTTAACAGCAGAAAGAGTGATTCCATGTAAAACACTCTCGTTCACCAGTTTTAACTCACATAACTTCACATTTCCTCAAATTGAATCTTAGTCATTTAATCACAGGAAGTTTCTGGGATTTTGTTCCAGTCCTCCTGACAGAAATGCTGGAACTGGATCAGCTTTTATGAGTCTTTGTTCAATTTTGCTTCTCTCCATAAATTTTTACTGAACTGAGATCAGATATGTGATGGTCGCTCTACTAACTTGACTTTGCTTTCTTTAAACTGCAGTTTTTGTCTATTTGTTCACTTCCTCACTGATGACCTTAGAACACATTAGTGTTCTTCTTCATGCCACCTTGTGAAGTAAACTTATACCTTGTCCCTGTTTCAGTATCTTCAGAAGCTCCTTTGCTGTTGTTCTGGGACTGATTTGCACTTTTCAAAACAGAGTCTGTTCATTTACAGGAGACTGAACACACATTTATGATATGACGGCCATTAGCCTGTTTGTTTTGTTTGTTTGTTTATGTGCTGAGTTTATAATTCTTGTGTTTTCATTTAGTTTTGGTTCCTGTTTTGATTTTATTATTTCTTCTAATGTTTCTGGTGTCCTCAGTGTTTCCTCCAAGGTTAGCTGCACAGAGATAATAATAATAATATAGTAATAATAAACTTTATTTATAAAGCACACTTAAAAACCAAGGGTATGCCAAGGTGCTTAACAAGTAAGATAGAGAATAGGAGGAGGATAATAGATATAGGACCAAAGCAAGTACTAAGTATGCAAGCAGATAACTGTCACTGATACATAGGAAAGCAACAGGTACAGAGCAAACAAGCATTTAAATGAGCATAAAAGTGCATGATATAAAATCATAAAAGAAATATTAACTAGAGGGAAAGGCAAGATTGAATAAGTGGGTTTTTAGTCGTGATTTGAACAGTGCAATGGAATCAGATGCGCAGAGGTCGAGAGGAAGGTTATTCCACAGTACCGGGGCAGCCAGAGCAAACGCACAGTCACCCCGGGACTTCAGCCGAGATCTGGGTCGGGTCAGAAGTAGTTGAGTGGCAGATCTGAGTGTTCTAGCAGGAGTATGTGATTTGAGAAGTTCACTAAGATAACTTGGCGCTAATTTATTAATAGTTTTGAATGTAAGGAGTAATATTTTAAATTGAATACGGTACTTTATGGGCAGCCAATGCAAGCTAGCTAGAACAGGAGTAATAGGGCAAAATTTCCTGGTACCAGTCCAGAGGCGGGCTGCTGCATTTTGGACTGTTTGCAGTCTAAGAAGAAGAGAAGAGGGAAGACCGTAGTACAAGGAGTTACAAAAATCCAACCTGGAGGTCACAAAAGCGTGAATAAGCTTCTCCAGGTCCTCATGCGGAACATAATGCCTAGCCTTAGAGATAAGGCGCAGTTGGTGGAAGCTAGATCTCACTACAGCAGACACTTGCTTATCGAGTTTGAGCGAGCTATCCAGCAGTGCACCCAAGTTACTGACATAGTCACAGGAAGAGCTAGCAAAGAACCCAGGGCAGCACAGAGTTGGGCACGAGGGATTTTACTGTTGAACACCACAGTCTCAGTCTTCTTATCATTCAAAACAAGAGAATTACTCAGGAACCGATCTTTGACCTCCTGCATGCATCTAGACAACTAAAAGGAAAAAAAGGGAAAAAAACAAAAAAAACGTAGCACAAGGATGGTTTGTATTATAGTTATGAGACCCTTCAGATTTACAGAGAATAGCAGCAACAGCCTTCACTGTTTTATAAGACACTAGTTCAGATCAGACAGACGAGCCACTCACTGTTGTCAGGTTGTGTTGTGAAAGGACAGCCCGTCACATCCTCCTCTCCTGTCACTCCACAGCCTGCCTGTTCAGAGAACCTGTAATATTATCACATGAACTATTACAGTGGAGCCTGAACCCACAGTGGGTGGAGCTCTACAGCCAGATGTGAACAGATGTGATGTTTACTGAGTGGCCCTCTGGCAACAACATATGCATCTCTTACATTTGCTCACAGTTTGTACAATGAAGGATGAAAACTAGGAATGATGTGTGCTCCTCGTGATGATAATTGTTTTTAACCATAAAAGGTGATATTGTTCAAGAGAGTAATGGAACAGGAGCGCTGAGGCTTCAGAACTATATGAATCCTCATTTTTTTAAGATTTCTTCAGCATTAAAGTAATCCAGTGACAGCTGTCAGTGCACATGAGTGAATTTACCCTGACTAAAGAAATCACTGTGAGCCTGAATGCTGATTAAAGTCAGTGCTGTAGTTCTGACATTAGCTCTGCTACTCTGACTGAACTGAACTGAAGGATGTTCAGACCTGCAGCTGAACATGAGGCACTGAAACGTTTATATGAGAAACAGAAAAGTCACCGATCAGTCTCTGACTAACGTTACTGTACTTTTATTATGAGTGTTAGACTGTAAGAGCGACAGGCTGGACTCTCCTTCAGCTCCTGTGCAGAACTGATTATTAAATATAAACAGCAGCATGTTTCTGCCTCCACATCTGTAAGGACAGTAGCACCAAACTTGCACTTCAATAATCCCTCATTAATCATTAACAGCAGATTAAACAGTTTGAACTGAAGATGAATCACTGAGGACTGAAAATGTTCTCACAGTGTTCTTCACTCACAGACTGTAACATCAGCTCCAGTTTCTGATGTGTTTGTTACTGACACAGCTGATGTCCACAAAATACAAGAAACACCATTAAAATAACAAAGCCCAACATTGATGCACTGGAACATATTACAGACGTTTGGAGCTGAAGTCAGAGTTTATATTTAATTTTTCCTTTGAAGACTTTTTTAGCACAGACTGTATATTTATTTATAGATTTTACTCTACTGAATTTGTTTGAAATATTCAGGTTAAAGATCAGTCTGATTTATTCTTAATGAGGTCTTGTTCACAAAGTTACATGTAATGTTAGTATATAAGACTTTGTCTTTTCCTACATGTTCTCTCTTTGTCAGTGGAAGCTGCAGCTGTTTGATTGATAAAGTTAAAGACAAGAAGTCAAAGGGATTAAACATCCATGTAACTGTGTCACTATATAGGAGCATAAATATTAACTCAGTTTGGTGTTTCAGAAAGTTGCTGATCTCAGACCTGCACAGCTTCTGTTTTAAACATGAATGTAGTCAGCTGCATGAAGTGAGATTTTCTCTGACACAATATAACTTTCTACAGGACTGAATATAACATCATTATGTAAAAGTCCAGAGTCTCTGTGCTTCATCTGAGGATGATGTGAAAGCTTCTAACATCACACAAAGTAAAGGTCTCTATCACACTGCTCATGAAATGCAGATTTGTCCATCTTCTATTTTGGGCGTCTAGTGGAGGTCTGAAGATTTCCCTCTGAGGAAGCTGCTGGTGAAGGTTGCGAGTTCTGCTTGATCCCTGCGGTGACCTTCAGTTCCTGATGTTTCTGAAATGACACATCAGGAGTCTTCCTCCGTGGGTCAACAGAAGCTGTGATAAATGAAAGGGAGGACATTTCTCAAACCTCTGGACCCAGGAAACCCAGCTTGGTCCTCATGGTCACGTTCACTTGTTGTTCCCCAGGGTGAATGTAGCTGTTGATAATGATGTGGACTTTGGACCCTGTTATTAAATGAAAAGAACAAATTACACTTCTATCAAACCTTTTGTCAGTCTGCTTTATTTCATTTAAACTTTCCATGTTAGCAGGCTGTAGAGCGCTCTGTGTGAACTGAATCTAAAACTGTTTAAATCCATATAATTCAGATACTAACAGTAACTCTGGGTCTCTGTGGAGTCTGCTGCTGATGTCATCTCTGTCTAAAATAGGATAAGAAAAAATGAGACCTGTGGAATCATTGAAGCATAAAGACTACGGGAGTAACAGGTGTGCAGCATCGCTAGCTAGCAACAACCCTCTAATACCGTGTGGCTAATCTAGCTAATGATCGCTTACAGTTAGAATGACAGAGATGACATTTTGTATAAAAACTGCTAAAACTGTTTAACAGGTTGTTGATCCTGTCGTGTTCTTTGTGTGTTTGGCAGCCATCATGAAGCTGTACGTGTCCATCACTGCTGTCAGTGTGAGAGCAGGACTTCTGTGTATTCTGGCTATCAAACAGCTCTACAGAGCACACTGTTTGTTCTTTAAAACATGTATTTAATCACAGTTCAGTGGCCGTGATATCACCACTGTTCTCTGTAGTTCCACTTCTAAATCACAGAATTTTACCTTAGATGTCAGGTTGTGTTTTTGTGCCAGCAAGTGGGTGTGGATCTTATTCTCTGAACTTTCTCTAAACCTTTCTTATATTTTATGTGACAGTAACTTTGTATTTTCTGTTAACAACACCAGGGGTCACATTGATGATGTTGTGTTGAGCTTCTTTGGCAGATCAAGTGTAAACATTATTCAGCTCATCAACACAGAGATTTTTAAGGAGAACATCCCACAGATGATGTTCCCACATGCTGGGATTGTTGTGTGTGACCCTGGTTGGACATCCACAGAGAAAGGTAAGTGTTATTATCTTTATTATCATATCACCACCAACAGCTGGTTTTTGTGATCATTAAAATCTTCTAAAGTGTTTCAGTTACAGTGAGAACATTTGCACTAATACTGAACCATTCATTAAAATCTTTTACATACAAAACATTTTTACGGAGCAGATCGCTATGATCAGCCAGCAAGACGCTAAGCCGACCGGGAGATGAAGGCTGTCGTGAGGTGACCAAGGATCCATCCTAGAGCTGATTGGCCGCCCCACACTTTCCACAGAGGTGGAGGCCAACCCAACCTAATATCCAGAGCTGTGAATGCCCTATCCACCTCAAAAAGTATGTGCTAGTTTAGGTAGCAGCCTGCGGAGTAGAGGATGGACTCAGCCTCAAAGTCCTCCTGATAGCTGTCCTCCAGTAGCCCCTGGCTGGCGAGAGAGGGAGCTGGCTACCCAGCATATTGAGGACACTCTGCCATTGCCTGTGAGGCATCCACCTTCCCTACATTAGCCTTAGGCATGTCGGGAAGTGGTTGGCTGGTACGCTTAGATTAAATAAAGCGAG
Source organism: Diplotaxodon limnothrissa (assembly GCF_057381915.1). Lineage (NCBI taxonomy): Eukaryota > Metazoa > Chordata > Actinopteri > Cichliformes > Cichlidae > Diplotaxodon > Diplotaxodon limnothrissa. The sequence goes on from NC_140613.1 coordinate 2,423,921, forward strand.
CACGAGCCTCTCTGGTATGTGCTGGCAATATGAAACAGTCCATGCAGGACTGCAGAGCTTCCCTTCTCTGCTTGGCATGTTCCCAGCAGCGAGCATGGAGAGGGCACCGAGCACGAACTCGTGAGACTGTGAGAACAGCTCCATGTCCACCAGAGAACTCCCACACACTGAGCAGGTGATCCACAGCGGATCCACTGGATACGTGAACCTGCGAGGCCACGAGCAATATTCCAGGGGAACGCTGGCTGCAGGACCCTCGGCAAGCACCGAGTGTGCGACCTGCAGCTAGTCACCGCAGAAGAGCTTTTGCATTTTGAATCAGGGCAACAGAAACCTGGGAGGCTGCCTAGAAAGGCTCCCCACCACAAAGGTAACGAACACACCCCAGCCACACACAGTAATTCAATTCAATTTTATTCATATAGCGCCAAATCACAACAAAAGTTGCCTCAAGGCGCCTTATAGATAATGTAAAAAGTGGAGATCCAACGATCACCAGTTTCACATCTGCACAGCTGATTATAGTTAAGCTGGTCTGTAGAGTTCACATGGAGCCGGTGTGGGTGAGGGGACTCGCCCAGCTCTAATGCCCAAAGTCCAGGTGTTGTCCCTCTGTCCACTGACAAGAAACAAAGAGCTGAGTAGCCTTGCAGGTCAAATCCTACCAGTCCCCTCAGTATGACAGCCCCCCCCCTAGATCGTGGAACTTGTTAGTAACAGGGTTGATGTCAGAGGCCTGAACAGTCAGCCCCAAGGGAGAGTTATATTTAAAGGCCCAGAGTAACCTCTAAGAACTCTTTATAATAAAATGATTAATATTCTTATATTTGCCTTTACTGTTTCACAAAGGTTTAAAAAGGGTATGTCCACAATTTAGACTGTAATTACAGGATATTTTACTTTATTTGGCAGGAGAGAAGCAGAGGCAGAATTAAATGATAATAACAGTCACAGAATAATAAGCAAATCACATCAATCATACTTATCTCATTAACCTACTCTGAGCTAATGCTGATTTTAAAGGATGAGAGAGGTTGGAGGAGAGAATGAGCAGATCTTGTGCTGAATTTTGTTTCATCTCAGTGTTTTGTGCTAATGGAAACAATCCAACAGGAAAGCAGGAATCCTTGAATATTCGATACTTCAGGAAAACAGCGAGACCCCAGATCTTCTCAGTGTTGGGAGAAGCTGCAATCCACCAGTAGAATGATGGGAGTCCAAAGAGATGGATGGAGCCAAATCCAATGTCTATGTCCACTGTCTGGGCAGCTGGTTGATGTCTCTGGTGTCTCTGCCAGAATTTCCAAAGGTGAATTTCTGGTATCCGATCATCTGAACTGCTCATCACACAGAACTGCTGGAAACAGAACCTGAACATCTCTGAGGCTCCAATTTATGCTCTGACAAGTGCTCACTCACCCCACCTCTCCTCCCCCTGGCAGGTCGTCACCAATCACTGTGTTTACAGAAGATCAGCAGTTATTTTACTTACTACATTTATTATTTAACATATAGATCAGGATCACACTTTGATTATAACTTTGAATAGAAATAAAGATGATTTACTACGAGCACATGGGGAAAAAGCTCTTTTCTTACAGTGATGCCACAAATCTGGGTCTAACACATGAGGCTGGATGTTAAATCCTTTTACCCCCTCAAAGATGTGATGACAGGGGAAAGTGAAGGAGACTTCAGCCTCTCTCACTTTTCTTCCATCAGAAACTTTTTGTTTTTTTAATGAACTGAGATCAGATTTGTGATCGTCACTCTGATAACTTCATGTTGTTTCCCTTAAACCATTTTGCCAAAGTTTCTGTACAACTGTGTGTTTAAACCTCAAGTTCAGCTCTTGAAGCTCTTCAGCTGCTCATGTTGCAGATCCACTGTGAGCTGAACTTCCAATGAAGCTGTTAGAAAAATCAAAGTGATGTTTCAGATCAGTCAATGAGCTTGTTAGTTAATAACTGTGTAAGATGGTGTTATGGTCCCCTGATCCTCTGCTGCCTACCCACCATCTATCTTTCCTTTTTTGTCATTGATTGATTGATTGATTGAATCTTTATTTTGAACATGTTGAAAAAGTACAACAACATAGAATTAAAAGAGACAAATGAACCAAGCAAAACAAAAGGAAAACGAGCAACCACAACTACAAATAACTTTCATGTTCAAAAAGGAGCAGGAAGAAGCATAACGTATGTGTATATACATACGCACATATACACATTTTCAATAACCCCAGTAACACCTCAAAGGATACACAACCTACAAATATATATATATACCCATACCAACATACCCGTGCACCCGCACACACATGAAAATATTAGACAAGAACACCCTATCAAATCTCTACCTTTTCCCTGTACCCTGTAAAAACCATATCCTTAAACCGCTTTTTAAACTGCGCCATGCTTGGACATTGCTTCATATCTTTACTTAGTCTGTTCCACAGCTTCACTCCACACACAGAGATGCAAAATCTTTTTAATGTTGTATGGATACGAGGATGTTTTAAATTTAATTCCCCCCTCAAATTGTATCCCCGTTCCCTTTTAGAAAACATTTTTAGAATATTGTCAGGAAGCAGGTTATTTATTGCTTTATATATAATTTGTGCTGTGAGAAAATGAAGCAGATCTGTGAATTTTAGAATTTTTGATTTTAAGAATAGTGGATTTGTATGATCTCTGTAACCAGTTTTATGGATTATCCTTATGGCCCTTTTTTGTAATATAAAGATTGATGATAGTGAACATTTGTAAGTATTGCCCCAAACCTCTGCACAGTAATTCAAATACGGTGCAATCAGGGAACAATAGAGAATGTGGAGTGATTTGTGGTCCAGAATGTGTTTTACTTTACTCAAGATTGAAACACTTCTTGAAATTTTGTTATGTATATGATTTATATGAGACTTCCAGTTTAATTTATCATCTATAATCACACCAAGAAACTTATGTTCAAGTATTCTTTCAATTTCCACACCATCTATATGAATCTGCACTTGTGCATTTCTAAGGGAATTCCCAAATAAGATAATTTTAGTTTTACTTAGATTTAAGCTTCCTAGTTTTTGGTTTCTTTGAGTTCTGTCTTATGGTTTATGTCTCTGTCTTCTTTAGTTGCTCTGTCTCCCCTATCACCTGCATCCCCTTGTCTAGTTCGCGTCTATGTGTATCTTAAGATCCTATATCCCCTTGTTCAGTCAGTGTTTGTGTCTGCCCTGTTCCCACGTCTCTGTTCCCTTTGTAGTGCCTGCATATGAGTCTGTGTCTTTGTTAAGTCTGTGTTATGTGTTTCCTGTTTTACTTTGAAAGTCCATGTCTGATGTTAATGTGTCTGGTTTTGCTTCCTCTTGTCTCGTTAGGCCTGATTTGCCCCAGCTGTGTTTCCCTCCTGTTACCCATTCCCTGATTGCTCCCTCTGTGTATTTAAGCCCAGTGTTTCTCTGTGTCCGTGTTGCGATCTACCGGTTTCCTAGCTGTGTGTTCTGTCATTTCTCTAGTTTAAGTTTGTTTTGAGTTTTTTCAGTTATGTTATATTTTGAGTATTAAATTAAAGCCTTTTTTGAGGTCACGTCTGTCTCCGGAGTCTGCACCTTGGGTCCTATTCCTGCCTGCACACAGCCACACCTAACACCTATCAATCAGGTTTTCACTACAGTCTACTGATGGCAGTGACTCAGGAATTTGTTCTGCCAGTTTTGGTCCAATATTTACAAAATAATGATTAAAGCTGTTGACCTTATCAGCAGTGTTTTCCATAATATTGCCAACTTTGTTGTCCAGAATTATTTTTAATGATACCGTTTAAAACATCCCATATCCCTTCATATTATGTTTATTGTTGTTCAATATTTTACTATAATACTCCTTTCTACATACACGTATAATATTGGTCAACTTATTTTTGTATTTTTTATATTTATTTTCAGCATCTTTTGTTCTTTGTTTTAGGTATTCCCTATAGAGTGTATTTTTCTTTTTACATGCATTTTGTAAACCCTCAGTGATCCATGGTCTATCTGAATATTTGTGCTTTCTGTTGTATTTTATTGTTGGACAGTTTTTAATCGTATAACTCCATGAACATTCTTAAAAATATGCCATATGCAATATCAATATCAGCTTCTTTGTACACCTTGTCCCAGTCCTGATTTAATAGATCGTTCTTAAATGCAGTCATAGTTTCTTCTGTCCTTACACGTCTGTATCTCAGTTGTTCTTCATGCTGATTTTTCTTATAATTAGTGTCATAAACTGCAAAAACTGGTAGGTGATCACTGATGTCATTAATTAATATTCTGCTCACAATGTTGTTTTCCATATTGTTAGTGAAAATATTGTCAAGTAAGGTGGCACAATGTGGTGTAATTCTGCTGGGCCTGCTTATATTAGGATGTAAACTCAAACTGTACGTAGTGTTTAGGAATTCGTCGGTCATTTTATGCTTTTTCAGGTTCAACAGGTCAATATTAAAATCACCACAGATAAACGTAACTTTTTGATTTGTTTTAGAGAATATTTCCTCTATGAAGTCATTAAATACTTGAATACTAGAGCCAGGTGTTCTATATATACAGCTAATTTTGACATTTTTCTCATTTTCCTTATAAATTTCAATTGTTATACATTCTAATAAATTATCAATTACAGTTGTCATACTTTCTACCACCTTGTAATTTAGGTTTTTATCCACATACACAGCTACTCCCCCTCCACTCTTGTTCCTTCTATTTACAAAATTCACATCATAACCCTTGTTGAGAAATCAGTTTTACCCCGGTTCTTTTTATTCCTCGAGCGTCCAGAGATGGCACCGGACTCAGTAGTCATTTTCACAAAATCTTTATTTATCTTCATTTACTCATCTTCATTTATCTTCATTTAAGCATGCACCTCTAGAAGGGAAGACGAGGCCGGTGTCCCTCTGCAAAAATCTTCACCCCTTTGTCTGTGAAACACAGTTTTATAGGGGCGACCCCATCATAAAACCCCTACGGTGTGCTGCAAACTCTGTCTGTGTCTATGTGCACGAGCACATGAATGCCTACATGTGCGCGTTCCCATGTGTCTATGTGAGTGCTAGTGTGTGCCTGTGTGCACATACCTGTGTGTATGTGTGAGTGCACATGAGTGAGTGTGCGTGTGGATGTGTGTGCGTGACAGTTAAAACACTGTGGGTGTAGGTAACTCCCTAGAGGTCATAAAACCCCTCTCCCTTCCAGACCACAGGTATCCAGTTACAATGTTGAGACCCCCACCCATACATCCTCTGGGGAATTTCCACTCAGCATTAACTCTTCTCTGTTTTACTTTCACAGCTCAAGTGGGGGAGGGGTCTCCTACAATCTACTCCTAAGTTCACGACACAATCAGCCTTTATTATATTGAGGGCAGTGTCTCTACAATAGTTCTACATTCTATGATAACACATTTCTAAACTCTAAAATAAGCTAAACATTCTACACTCTCCAGTCCAAAGTCCAGTCCTTTCTCCGCATTGATCCATGTTTCAGAAATGGCAATAATTCCAAATGGATTTGTCAGCTCATTTAGATATTCCTTTATATTGTTGAAGTTGGCATACAGACTTCTGCTATTAAAATGGATTATTGATAATTTATTTTCCGTGTTGATGGTGTGCTTAAACTGTTCATCAGTGAAGTAGCAGCAGTTACAGCTGATGTTGTAGAAGAAATTATTTTCCGGGTCTATATCCTTTTCTAAGTCTAGAACATTATGGTCTGTGTATCGAAATGTTCTCAGTTCCAGATTATCATAAAGAGAATTCCAATGAGTCATGTTGATATTGTTGCCGGATGCAGATGAAGCTCTTTTGGACTGTGCCATGTGTTGTGTTGTGTGTCACGTCACATGTGTATTCATACCTCCAGAGTAAGTTGACCTCAGTATTTGTCCAGCTCTTCCATATTTCTGATGACCAACACTTTGGCTTGTTCCGGTGTTCCATTGAGTTTAATGAATACTTTGCAGTTGGTGGTCCATGTATTTTGAATTTTTCCCTGTTTCTTCAAGTAACGTGCTTTCCTGGCAATGTCCGCATTTCTTTTTATCAGATGTTCGTTCATGAAGACATCGGATCCTTTCAGTTTCTTTCCTTGTTTTAACAGTGCTGTTTTCTGTTTTCTGTTTGCAAATCTCACAATGATGGCTGGTTTGTCACTGTCATTTTTTCGGGGTAGAGGGTGGCAAGCCTCAATGTTGTTATAATCCACTTCCACACCGTAGAAAGGTAACCACTTGATGCTCCATGGAGTTGACATCTTCCTCTCCTGGCCCTCCTACATTGTCAGCGGCGACCGCCCGGGCGTATGACCGGGGTTTGATGCGAAGCCCCGTGATGATGACATCGTTTATCCGGGTGTACTGCTCCAAATCCGCCACTCTGTTCTCCAGGTACGCCAGCCGCCGATCCTTCTCGGCGTTCTGGATGCGGAGAGCCTTAACTTCCTCGACCAGGTCCAGGATGGCTTTCTGCTGCAGTTTGACAGCAGAAATCTCCTCTGTCATAAACTCCAGCGACTTCTTAATATCGTCACCTTCCTCGGCTGAGAGAACTTTTTTCGGGCCCATGCTGAGAGACGTTCTTGTAGCGTTGCCGTGACGACCGGCTAGCTAGTTGATGCTAGCGTCCTTCCTCTCTCTCACCGCTACGGTTCAAAAACATCAACTTCTGAGTTTTCGAGAGGTCGCAAATGATGAGCCACCACTTCTGGACGGTTTCCCACACACGCTCTCAAAGTTTAGTATCCGCGGAGAGCTGCCGTTTTCAGGAGATATGTTAAGTTTGCCAACGTTTCTGCTCAGAGAACCTGTTGCTGACAGCTCCATTGCTGCATGGCCCACTTTCTCCTGAGATTCAGTTCACAGACAGATGTTCTGATAGTTTTCTTTACAATTTGCTGGTTGAATTCAAAACTCATTGTGTGATTAATGATGGTGAGCCAGATGGGCCAAACCATGATACTATCAGCAGCATGTTTCATTGTAGTGGTGCATCATTGCTGGGATAAATGGACTGGTGCTTATGTAACATGGTAGACTAATGTGCCTGTGTTAATTCAGCTCCATATTATTGTGTGAAGTTGCACTGGGTTGGGAGTGGTTGTGTGTCACATTTTTGGTGAGCCAGTGGCTGGAATGGGGTTGGACTAGAGGCAGGTGTACTTGATTGCACTGATACACTGGTCTACTTATAGCCCACACTACAAACACTGCTGTGTCGTTTTGTCTCTCTGTGCAGGTTTGTAATGTGATGAAATCAGATATGTTTGGGATGGATGGGTTTTGCGCTATGGATTTTATACTGAAGGTGTCATTTTGTATCTCTGTGCAGGCCAGGGCCTATTATATGCCACAGCCTAAAGGCAGCAGAGTTGCCGAGGCAGGAGTGACCACTGACTATATGCTTGCAGGGTGGTGGGTCTCCGAGGAAAACTTCTAACCCTGTTAAAAGCAACACGTGGAGTGCAACTGGACGTGTGGCATAGCTGGCTCTGGCCTTGGGACTGTGTTTTTATTTGATTCATAAATGGGACACTGGACTGTTTTATCTTTTATCTCTTGATTTTTTTTTGTCAATAAATTATCTTTTAGAATTTTATTGACTGTCATCTTTTTGCCCACGACTGAGACAGTTGGTCAGACCTAGAATCTTTCTTTGGGTGTGTTACACTTATATAGTGATTTTCTATTTTCATGTGGACTAAAGTAGTGGACTGACCAACAGACTGACATTAACATCAGAGCCGTGCTGCTAGTGTGGCTAAAAGAAAAGAGAAGAAGAGACAGTCATGTTGATATGAACATTAGAGAAACACATCATGGAGCTGAAATATGATCCTGCTTCCTCATTTGGACTCATTCACCTCAGCTGACACGTTCAACAGCAGACAGGTTTTTGTAGCAGTCTGTCTCACTGTGGGAGGAAGATGGTACGACATCTTTGGCTCTGGAACTAAACTGTCTGTAACAGGTAAGAACAAACATTTATTTTCCTTCAGTTGTTTTATTGTAGAAGCTGAAAATGTGTTTAAAGTCAGTTTGTGCTGCTTCAGGCTTTACATGTTAGTTTTTCATCATTAGTAGAGAATTCATCTGCAGCCATTGTTACATAAGAAAAGCTCAATAATCTCTGAAAACATGTTGAAATCTCACTGAACAACTAAAGTTATTCTTTATTTCTGCAAATATTAGTGATGTTACAAATATTTAGGATTTGATCCTCTCAGTGATTCTGCTGGTTTTTAACACAAGATCATATTTGATGTTAAAATTAATACAGTAGCAGATTTGTAAATATGAATTTTGCTAAGAAGAAAATGTAGATATGTTTTTAATAGTGAACGATATAGCATGTTGGTCCAAAGAGTCTTTTTTGGAAAAACATTATTTTATTAATTGTCATAGATACTGATCATGAAATGTTAAACGTCTAAAATGTGATGAAAAATACTGGATAAAATATGAAATTGTTAATCAGGTTTTATGAGTCAAAATGACAAATAATGATGAAAGTTCAAAAATGTCAACTGTAAATACTACTTTGAAAAATATGTACAAGTAAATACACAATCATTCACAAAATGTAATTTTTTAATTAAAAATAATAATAAATTAAATCAAATGGCCGAAAAAAAGGATTTAATTATCTTTCAAATTTCAGCTAAGTTGCATTTAATTTTATTTAATAATTCATTTACATATGGAAGAAAATAACAATCAAACCAAATAATAAAATTAAAGCCGATCAAATTATTGCAGTAAAAGATTTAAGAATTTTAAAGTCTCTGAAAGAAGAATGTTAGTTATTGTAACAAATATAAAACATGTCTTTAAAAACTATTTAAAATTTACATAATTTCAGTGCAGAATAAAGTTAAAAGGTTAATGGATTTTATGGAAGAAGATCAACTCTGTTGAAATGTGTTTGGGATTGGAAATATATTTAAAAAGTTAAAGACAAATCTCTATATATACATTTAGAGTTGTGATAAATTACATTGTGAAGTAAAGCCAAGAAAATAAAAGAGAAGAAATGCATTTTATTTCATGATGTAAAATCACGCTGAGTGTTGCTCATGTGAGCCATGATGACATGAGGTGATGACTGTGTTTGATATGAAGCTGAATCCAGTGTATGTAGTGAACTTTGTGCTGATGAGTAGTTTAGTGATCAGAGTCCATGTAGTTTCCAGGATCAGACTGAATGCAGTGCAGTGCTGGAAGCTGCTGCTGACTGTGTGAATGTGTGTCTGTGCTGCTTGTTGCTGCTGTCAAACTTCAGATGAGCAGGTAGTGAAGCCCGTGGTGAGCGTGTACCCAGCAGCATCCAGAGCCCACCTGGAGGGGAAGAGCTCCCTGCTGTGTGTGGCCTCAGCCATGTTTCCTCCTCTGGTCCAGTTCTCCTGGAAAAGACAGAAGAAGAACGGCGGAGAAGCGGAGGAGCTGCCCCCTGCTGAGGGAGAGCAGCTGGAGCTCAGAGAGGCGGGACGCACCATTGCCATCAGGATGGTTGATGGGAGCCATTCTGACACATATAAATACAGCTGCTGGGTGAAGCACGAGGGGGGCACAGTGGAGGCCCGAACACAACAAGGTAATGAAGGCTTGGTGACTGTGTTCAGCAGTGATTCAGCTTCATGTGGAGATGCTGTCAAAGAGAGCAGAGCAGCAGAGGACTGACATTTCTCACTGCAGCTCCAAACATTTGACTCCTTTTCTGTTTCAGAGCTTCCAGCTCCAGCAGCCTCCTGTCCTCCAGAGAGAGAGCCAGCAGACCTGCCAGCTCTGCAGCCAGCTGACTGTAAGATCACCTGCTGCCTCTCTGCATGGACAGCTCCAATGTCCAATGAGGCAGCTGGAACAAGTTTAGGCTCTTAAAGTTGCACTAATTGATCAAATCTTCATCCAACAAGCTCTGATAAAGCCACTGTACACTAGCTGCTCAGCACCAAACAGCAGACAGACCATAATATGTCAGAGATCAGTTTGTTAGCTGCTTGTGGAGTTCTTCTGCCCCCAAGTGGACACAAACACTACATCAATTCATCCACTTGAAGAAGAAGCTGTGACTGTTTCTATTTGGACTTTTTCTCCTTGATCTGAGAGGAATAACCCGACTGTCTGTCTGTCTCTTTGTGTCTGTCTGTCCTTCAGTGTCCTTCCAGTCTCAGTGCAGGGTGAAGCTGCTCTGCCTGCTGTACACAGTGCTGATAGTGAAGAGTCTGGTGTACTGCTGTGGACTCTCTCTGCTGATGATGCTCACAAACAAGGGAGCGTCCACCAACTGCACACATGCTGACTGACTGTTTCCTGCTCGCCTTTTCTCACCATCACATCTCATCAATTCATCTCATTCATCACTTTGATCACAAATGTTAGTTATGATGTGTTGAGCTTATTTTGCCTTTTTCTTCAACAGTTAGAAGATCGTCTGAAATAAATACATCTTTACATGTATTGTTGCTCTGAGTTAGAATTCTTTTTGTGCTTATTGTGACTTTTATTGTAGTAACAAAAACCATCAGGAATATTTTTATCACAAGTTTTTGTTTGATTTTCAAATGTCAAACAGTGTAGTTGTGTTTGTGTGAACAATAAAGATTTGAAGATGAAGAGTTTGATTCTACTTTCATTGTGTGATCAACAACAACCCGTGTGAGTGAAGCACAAACTGACTGTATCCAAACTTGCTCTCCTGCAGCAGACGGGCTGTGTGGGTTTCTGCTCTGCAGCCTCCACACCGTTAGCTGTGGCTTTCACTTTAATAACACAATGACAGTTACAAGCAGGAACTCTGCTTCAAGAATGATTCCAGGAAGGATCTGTGTTCTTCACCTGTGAGAGAAACAGCTCAAATCCTCAACTCACAGCTGACAAATGAACTTTAATGGAATCAAAGGAGAGACCATGAAGCCCCTGCAGTCTGCTCAGCTCCCATTTTATTACCTGAGCTGAGTTTTTCATTCTGGATATCACACACGTAAGAACAGATCAAGTCTGAACAGCAAATGTTGGAGAATCATTTTGAAGTCTTGCTAAATGTCGTTATTATTACAAAAACTACTGAATGATTCAGAAAATCCTTTCCAACAAGCAGAAATATGCAAACAAAGTAGAAACAAGGCAACATGAGTCATTCAGATGCAGATAACATATTCTCCTTATTGTGAAGAACACAGTCATGAAATCTTTCTGTGTGTCATTCATTGAGTTGAAGTGCCTAATAGAAGAGGAAGAGCAGCAATAATCAATGATAGCTGAGACATTGAGAACATGGCTGTATGCCTGCTATCATAACAGCAAACAAAGCACACAAACAGCAAACACACAATAATGTGCTCGCAGCTTGTTGTGTGTTGTGTCATTTTTGACATTTCATGAAGTCACAAAAATGTGTGCGACTCATTAAAGGAGTGTGTACGTGTCAGTCAGTGCTCTGTATTCATGTGTTCACCTCATTAAAGTCACTCAGACACTTTTCTCCTCCAAACTTACAGCACAGCTTCATATTTCACTGACTGATTCTTTCATTACATCCATTAAGGGTCACACAGTGAAATTAGTGCAAACTTACAAATGTGTTGCAACAATTTTGGCCTCCAAACTGAACTTTGAGACAAACAGTGAAGCTGTGAGCAAAAAGAGGCTCCAGTGTGTGTCATGGTGGAGGAAACTGTTGTATTCCCACATTCAAAACATGCTGATCTTATTGGATTTGTCCCTCAAAGTCTTTTTCCTCCTTTTTCTCTTCATCCAAATGTTCTAGCAGGCTGACTGTGAGTCCCTGTTGAACCTGTACAGCAGAAAGTAACAGCAGTCAGCGGCCTCCACTTGACTTCATGACTTCAACGCCTCGCACAGTCACTTTCACTTTCTTCCTTCTGTCTTTTAGTCCTAAAATGTAGAACAACACCAGATCCAAATATTTGTGTCCTTCACTCACATCTTCAAATGATCCCTTCCATATCAGAGATGATACAAAGGCAACATTTGTCTTATTTCTCTTTCAGGAATCAAAAAGTACTTTTGTACTGTTGTGTAAATGTGTGTGTAAAGGTGGATGACTGCCTGCTGCAGATGAAATCTAACCATGGCTACAAATAAATGAAGCTGACGTGAAACACAGCCCTGTTTTTATTACTGTTTATAGATATTAGAATTGATGATCATCATTTTAATGATTCTTAAAAAGGCTTTAATGAATCCTTCAGTCTGAAACCAACTTGGAACAAAACACATTAGAAGATGTGGGAAAGAACCACAGTGTGCACATATTTAAACACACAACAGAACCACAGTGTGCACATATTTAAACACACAACAGAAACACATGTGTTTGTTTCAAATAAGATTTTTACTCTAAATGTTGTTATATATGATTTTATTTTTAACTACTTTGAGTGCAATTTATGAACTTTTAAAATATTTAACCATATTATCTTTTTTTAGATTTTTCTATTTATTTATAGTTTAGTTATATTTAGTTTGAATATTTAGTGTTTTCATCACAGCTGTTAAACAACAGATAACAGTGTGTGTTAGTAAATTCACAGCAACATGAATGTTTCTGAGTGTTTGTGCATCATGTGACCCAGATTTTTGGATCTGCTGTCAGATTGAAATGAAGACGATGAAACCACAGCAGCTTCAGCTGAGCTGTCAATCAGCAGCAGCAGTCTTATCTGTGGGCCGCAGGGGCTGATGGGAGCTTTGAGGACCTGTTAGAAACCACGTGGCCCTCGTCTGATCTCACAGCTCGTCCTTGTTTGGCCTCAGCTGCATCAGAGCGCCACTTCTCCCCAGGTTCACCAGAGGAAACACCACTGCACAAAATGCTTTTCCTCCCAGCTGCTGCTCTGTGCTGTCTGTGTTCAGGTGAGTGTTTCCAGCCAATCAGGAGCCAACAAAGTCAACCTGGAACAAACACTGTCACACTAACCTTCATCTATCTGTCTGTGTCTCTACAGCACTGGTTACCATGGCAGCAGAACAGCTGATTCAGGAGGATTTAACATTGACCAGGAGAGTTGGACAAAGTGTCTCCTTCAGCTGTGGAGGGACTGAACAGTGTGATGTCAACAATGTAGTATTCTGGTACCAAAAGAAAGAAAAAGAAACATTCAGAGTGATTGGGTATATGCCTAAGAGAGTTAGCTGCACGCTTAACAAAGGTTACGGTCATCCTCAGAAAGATGATTTCTCATCCATGAATAAACAGAACGGCTGTGAATTGAAGATAGAGAAAGTTAAACGCGATCATTCAGCCACCTACTACTGTAACTGTTGGAAGAGAGCTCCCCACAGTGAGAAATGATCCCTGCAGCCTGAACAAAAACCAACAGATGAACAGATGTCAAACAGTGTCTGTGACAGGAAGAGAGCAGTAAACCACAGCCCAGCTTCACATGTTTCACCTCCATCTCAGAGTCACAAACATACTGAGCTCAGGGACCATTTTTATTTACTGCTGTCAGAAATTCAATTCGATTTATTTCTGTTTAAACAGATTTTTCATCCTGTTTTAAGACAGAAACAAGAGGAACAGATGACATCAAACTTCCAAATGTAAACAAATGTATCCTCAGTCCCACAAAAACATTTATTCAAAGTGAAAGAAAAACAGATTGTGTCAAACTGAGTCAAAGTCCATCCCTCATTCACAGTGTTAATGTTCTCTTCATGAAAACTCTTCCAGCAGCACTTGTTGTTTAACACCTTTCAGTACATTTAACCAGACACTTGGACTGATGTCAGGTCAGGATCTTGTCCTTCTAGCAGCGGCTCATTAGGACGCTGATGTTGTTGGACACATTTCCATCAGTTTCCTGTGGATGTTTATAGAGGATGAATCAGTCACGGTGCCTGATCTTTCTGTCACCGTCTTTTCTCTCTGATAGAAAAAAACTGATTTTGTATCTGAATATGTCAAATCTGGAATAAAAGGACAAGATTTCTGCTCTCTGTTTGTGCTTCTGACCAATCACATTTGAGCAGCTTTGGCTGCTTAATTTCATTTCCAGCATCGCTGCTGAAGAAGAATCAGAGTCTGACTGGATCAAACACACAGATTTAACAGCAGAAAAAGTGATTCCATGTAAAACACTCTCGTTCACCAGTTTTAACTCACATAACTTCACATTTCCTCAAATTGAATCTTAGTCATTTAATCACAGGAAGTTTCTGGGATTTTGTTCCAGACTGTATATTTATTTATAGATTTTTCTCTACTGAATTTGTTTGAAATATTCAGGTTTAAAATCAGTCTGATGTATTCTTAATGAGTCTTGTTCACAAAGTTACATGTGCAGTACTCTGTACATCTTCCATCCTTAGAGATCAATAATATATGTTGTCCAATACTCAGCAGACTGAACCAGGACTGGAAACCTGCTCATCATCTCATCTTTGAGGTCTCCATTTAAAAGCAGCAATGACTCGAAGGTAAATATTATACTGGATAATGTGTTAGTATATAAGACTTTGTCTTTTTTAACAAACAGCTCATCTATCAGCTGTCAGCAGAACTGTAGAACTTCAGATCCTGAAGTGTGTGAGGACAGAGAAGAGTCAGCTTTACTTCAGGTTTGATGGATAAACTTTCACAGTTTGTGATGATTCTGCTCTCTTTGTGATTTTAGCAGTGTTGGGTGTAACGCGTTATTTAGTAATTCATCTACAGAAGTGCAACTTCAAAGTGTTCTGCAATGTGGACAAAAGCAAACCGTTCTTCTGTTGCTTCAGAGATGGTAGATCATTTTTTCAAGAAAAAACTCATAGTACCTGTTTCAACACGATGGAATTCATTTCACGACGCTCTGTCCAGGATCACTGACATTCCCCTTGCTGAATTAAATACTGTCTGCACTCAGTTTGGAATCAAATGCTTCACTGATCGGGAGTATCTGTTCCTAAAGGAGTATTGTATCATGTTGAAGCCACTCACTGTTGCACTAGACATATTGCAAGGAGAAGAGAACTGCCATTTTGGAATCCTTCTTCTAACTCTGGAGATTCTAATGTCCAGGACGCTGGCACTGCAGGATGAGCTTAAGCTGACAGCATCCCTCCCTGATATCATTGTTATGGTAATCTATATATAGCCTTACCCTAAAATAATTTTTTGTTTTATTTATCATGCTCTTATGTGAAGTGTCTGGTGTATTTTTTTTCTCATAGGCGATGAAGGTGCGCTTTTCCTCAATGATGGACAATAAAGAAGCTCTCCTGGCTGCAGTCACTTTGCCTAAATTTAAGTTATGCTGGATCAGAGAAGAAGAGAAAAAAGACATGGTTAGGGCAATGCTTGCTACAGAGTGCCGTGGGTTGTCTCTTGAAGACCAAAAACCTGCTCAAGATCACAAGAACCCTGCTAACTCCACTGATGACTTTTTTTCATTTGAGGAGGACGACTGTACCTACTCTGCTGAAACAGAGGTGATGGAATATTTGAAATCTGCTGGGTCTGAGCTGGGTGTTCTTAGCCAGTTTCCCAGGATTAAGGCCATTTCACTGAGGTACAACACAGCCACACCATCAAGCGCACCAGTCGAAAGGCTTTTTAGCCTTGGCAATCTTGTGCTTACACCCAGAAGGAACAGACTGTCAAGTGAACGCTTTGAGAGACTTACATTAATGAGATACAACAACTTTTTCAAAAACAACACAGCCAAGTAGTACAAAAAATGTTTTGGAAAACATGAGTGCATACAGCATGCAGGAAATATGGAGCTCATTGGTTTGAGGAAGTTTCAGAGGAATTCTGTTTGTTCAGAGTTAACTTCACTTTGTTGAATCACATGACATGATTACATACATTATGTATGAATATGTTACTCATTGCAGCACGGTGGCACGGTGGTTAGCACTGTTGCCGCACAGCAAGAAGGTCCTGAGTTCAATTCCACCATCAGGCCGGGGTCTTTCTGTGTGGAGTTTGCATGTTCTCCCCGTGTTTGCGTGGGTTCCCTCCGGGTACTCCGGCTTCCTCCCACCGTCCAAAGACATGCAACTTGTGGGGATAGGTTAATTGGATAATCCAAATTGCCACTAGGTGTGAATGAATGTGAGTGCGGATGGTTGTCTGTCTCTGTGTGTTGGCCCTGCGACAGACTGGCGACCTGTCCAGGGTGTACCCTGCCTCTTGCCCTATGACAGCTGGGATAGGCTCCAGCGCCCCCCGCGACCCTGAAAAAAGGATAAGCGGAATCGAATGGATGGATGGATGTTACTCATTGCTTTGAAAATGTAAAAATTTTAATGTTTACTGCGTGAAATATGTCATGTTTAACATTTCTTAAGTTGAGCTTTTTTGTTATTCAGATATGTTGCAGAAAAATATATTTGTTATTCTGGAATTGTGTTTCTTAGCTAAAGAAAGTCACATTCCTTACTAAAAAATGTAATTATTAAAGAAGGTTTTTTTATAGAATGTAATAAAGATGATTCAGGAAGCAAAAAGGCTAAACTATTTCATGTTGACTCGTATTTTTTTTAAATTATTTATTATTTAAAGAGTTTAATTTCTATTGTTTGTCCACTCAAGGTTTATGGGGATTTTAATAAGTATTTAGTTAAATTACTTATTGAGTGATTAAGTTACTTTTCAGACACAGTAATTAGATAAGTATTTTAAATACAATACTGATTAAGTAATTAGTAATAGTAATTAATTACTTTTTTAAAGTAACTTACCCAACACTGGATTTTAGGAGCTGCCCTCAGCACCACCCAGTGACATCACACACATCATCCTACATGTTCTCTCTTTGTCAGTGGAAGCTGCAGCTGTTTGATTGATAAAGTTAAAGACAAGAAGTCAAAGGGATTAAACATCCATGTAACTGTGTCACTATATAGGAGCATAAATATTAACTCAGTTTGGTGTTTCAGAAAGCTGCTGATCTCAGACCTGCACAGCTTCTGTTTTAAACACTGAATGTCATCAGCTGCATAAAGTGAGATTTTCTCTGACACAATTAAATTAAACCTGATGAAGGTCAAAGGTCGTCACTTGTATGTTGAACTAAAAACTTTAATCTGGAATTCACTCACACTGTGTTTTGCCAATATTGTGTTTTTTACCATGAAGTCATTCAGAGTCCTTCATACCAGAGTAACCAGAAAGGATAATATATATTTTAAATATGTAACTTTCTACAGGACTGAATATAACATCATTATGTAAAAGTCCAGAGTTTCTGTGCTTCATCTGAGGATGATGTGAAAACTTCTAACATCACACAAAGTAAAGGTCTCTATCACACTGCTCATGAAATGCAGATTTGTCCATCTTCTATTTTGGGCGTATAGTGGAGGTCTGAAGATTTCCCTCCGAGGAAGCTGCTGGTGAAGGTGGCGAGTTCTGCTTGATCCCTGCGGTGACCTTCAGTTCCTGATGTTTCTGAAATGACACATCAGGAGTCTTCCGGGTCACGGCACCAAGTGTTAATTCCAGTTCTTTTGATTCTTAGGGCCAAGAAAACAAGGTTCAAAAGTGGTCTTTCACTTTAAAAAATGATCTTTATTTAACATATCCGGATATGGAGACCTGAGCACACAGCACACAGCCCCAGGTCTGAAGCACAAATGGAAGCCTAGTTATTTATATACTTGCTCTCACGTCACACCACACTTTAAGTTTCGATCAAACAGCCTAGTTGGTTTCACTTTCACTTCATTCTAGCTGCAAAAACACGCTTCTGCAAAAGCATGCAGTTTCCTGACAGCACTTTTTGGCACAGAGTGTACTCAGAGTTAGGCCTTTCTCATATGAAGCAATATAATCAGCATATAAACATTTGAGATGATAAATTTAAACCTCAACAGCTAACAGAAGCTGTGATAAATGAAAGGGAGGACATTTCTCAAACCTCTGGACCCAGGAAACCCAGCGTGGTCCTCATGGTCACGTTCACTTGTTGCTGCCCAGGGTGAATGTAGCTGTTGATAATGATGTGGACTTTGGACCCTGTTATTAAATGAAAAGAACAAACTACACTTCTATCAAACCTTTTGTCAGTGTGCTTTATTTCATTTAAACTTTCCATGTTAGCAGGCTGTAGAGCGCTCTGTGTGAACTGAATCTAAAACTGTTTAAATCCATATAATTCAGATACTAACAGTAACTCTGGGTCTCTGTGGAGTCTGCTGCTGATGTCATCTCTGTCTAAAATAGGATAAGAAAAAATGAGACCTGTGGAATCATTGAAGCATAAAGACTACGGGAGTAACAGGTGTGCAGCATCGCTAGCTAGCAACAACCCTCTAATACCGTGTGGCTAATCTAGCTAATGATCGCTTACAGTTAGAATGACAGAGATGACATTTTGTATAAAAACTGCTAAAACTGTTTCACAGGTTGTTGATCCTGTCGTGTTCTTTGTGTGTTTGGCAGCCATCATGAAGCTGTACGTGTCCATCACTGCTGTCAGTGTGAGAGCAGGACTTCTGTGTATTCTGGCTATCAAACAGCTCTACAGAGCACACTGTTTGTTCTTTAAAACATTTATTTAATCACAGTTCAGTGGCCGTGATATCACCACTCCTCTCTGTAATTCCACTTCTAAATCACAGAATTTCACCTTGGATGTCAGGTTGTGTTTTTGTGCCAGCAAACATTTTAAAACTGTTCTGACTTCAGTTCTTCTCAGACTGAACCATCAGGAGGATTCATACCTGCAACACCTGGAACCAGTCAGCTGGAGGCAGCAGCAGTTTGTCTCAGAACAACTTTATGAACAAAAAAAAGTAATCTCAGAGAGATAGATACCAACCTCTCAACATGGATTCAAACCAATAACCTTCATCTGATCGACCTTTCAGGCTACACCTGTTATTTGTAGCTGTCCACTGTAACACAGCAGGCTGAAACTGACTCTGATCCACAAAGCAGGACCTCTGCTAACTGGAATGCAGCCGTCATTATCACACCTGTATTTTTCCTCCTGTGAACTAAAGACATCTGCTGTGGAAGAGGTCTGTCTGTGTCCCACATGTCTGTCTGTGACTCTCAGGTGCATCACTGTTTACAGGATCACAAGGATCCACCTGACAGCAAGAACACAGGAGATGGAGGCGAATCCATCAGCAAACCATTAAAGTCCTTCACAGTAATCTGCTTAAATGATCTTAATATATGCTGCTCAACAAATAAAGGGAACCCTTAAACAACACAATGTAACTCCATGTGTTCCCTTTATGTTGTTGAGCAGTATATAACTTGGAATGTAATTTAGGAAACTTTGAGCAGCATTGTCACAGCCACACTGTGCTGCTAACTTTAAATGACTGTCAGGTGATTTGTGACAGAAGGACAGCAGCAGAGTGAAAGGAAGGTTTACAGGATGTTGGTGAGAGCTGCTGTGATGTCTGGTTTGGATCCTGTGGCTCTGATAAAAAGACAGGAGGCCGAACGGAAGATGTTCAGACTTTCACTGGACAAGATTAGAAATGAGTTCATCAGAGACAAAGTCAGAGAGGCTGACATCCTAATCTTTCCTGGGAATAACACTCCAGGAAATATAAATCTAATAAACTAATAGTTCGTAAAGGACACAGACTCATTACTGTAAGATTAATTTTAATAGTTTAATTGATAAATCAAAAAATGCTGGAGCTGCAACATGTTAACATGTAGTTAACAGATTAAAATTGAGGCTCTCATATTAACAGCTAACTTTCTATGCTGTGCTGATTTATTTGTCACAGTCTTGGTCATTTATTTTGAATTTTTTTGTGGAGGTTAAACTTTCTGTTATAAATTTACCTGTATGTGTATTTTAAATATGATCTGTGTCATTAAATGCAACAGTTTCAAATCCACCTTGAAGGCTGAGTTCTTGTTCTGAAAGATGAGGATGTGTAACTGTGACACTAGAAGAGGTGTGGATCTAATTCTCTGAACTTTCTCTAAACTTATATTTTATGTGACAGTAACTTTGTATTTTCTGTTAACAACACCAGGAGCCACTGGGATGATGTCCATTAGCTTGGATATTCTCTTCTGCCAAGACTTCTGCTGCCTTCCTTCCTCCATACCTGACAAAGACGACTGACTGTTGTGTTCTTTCTCAATTCAAGTGTCCACATTATTCAGCTCATCAACACAGAGATTTTTAAGGAGAACATCCCACAGATGATGTTCCCACATGCTGGGATTGTTGTGTGTTACCCTGGTTGGACATCCACAGAGAAAGGTGAGTGTTATTATCTTTATTATCATATCACCACCAACATCTGGTTTTTGTGATCATTAAAATCTTCTAAAGTGTTTCAGTTACAGTGAGAACATTTGCACTAATACTGAACCATTCATTAAAATCTTTTACATACAAAACATTTTTACGGAGCAGGTCGCTATGATCAGCCAGCAAGACGCTAAGCCGACCGGGAGACGAAGGCTGTCGTGAGGTGACCAAGGATCCATCCCCAGAGCTGATTGGCCGCCCCACACTTTCCACAGAGGTGGAGGCCAACCCATGTTGAATTTGTAAGTCCATTGTCTGGGCAGCTGCTTGATGTCTCTGGTGTCTCTGCCAGAATTTCCAAAGGTGAATTTCTGGTATCCGATCATCTGAACTGCTCACAGGACTGCTGGAAACAGAACCTGAACATCTCTGAGGCTCCAATTTATGCTCTGATAAGTGCTCACTCACCCCACCTCTCCTCCCTCTGGCAGGTCGTCACTGTGTTTACAGAAGATCAACAGTTATTTTACTTACTACATTTATTATTTAACATATTGATCAGGATCATACTTTGATTATAACTGTGAATAGAAATAAAGATGATTTACTATGAGCACATGGGGAAAAAGCTCTTTTCTTACAGTGATGCCACAAATCTGGATCTAACACATGAGGCTGGATGTTAAATCCTTTTACCCCCTCAAAGATGTGATGACAGGGGAAAGTGAAGGAGACTTCAGCCTCTCTGTCTCATTTCTTCCATCAGAAACTTTTTGTTTTTTTATTGAGCTGAGATCAGATTTGTGACGGTCACTCTGATAACTGCATGTTGTTGCCCTTAAACCATTTTGCCACAGTTTCTGTACAACTGTGTGTTTAAACCTCAAGTTCAGCTCTTGAAGGTCTTCAGCTGCTCATGTTGCAGATCCACTGTGAGCTGAAATTCCAATGAAGCTGTTAGAAAAATCAAAGTGATGTTTCAGATTAGTCAATGAGCTCATTAGTTATTAACTGTGTAAGATGGTGTTATGGTCCCCTGATCCTCTGCTGCCTACCCACAATCGATCTTTCCTTTCTTGTCATTGTGGTGCTGCATGGCCCACTTTCTCCTGAGATTCAGTTCACAGACAGATGTTCTGATAGTTTTCTTTACAATTTGCTGCTAGAATTCAAAACTCATTGTGTGATTAATGATGGTGAGCCAGATGGGCCAAACCATGATCCTATCAGCAGCATGTTTCATTGTAGTGGTGCATCATTGATGGGATAAATGGACTGGTGCTTATATAGTGATTTTCTATTTTCATGTGGACTAAAGTAGTGGACTGACCAACAGACTGACATTAACATCAGAGCCGTGCTGCTAGTGTGGCTAAAAGAAAAGAGAAGAAGAGACAGTCATGTTGATATGAACATTAGAGAAACACATCATGGAGCTGAAATATGATCCTGCTTCCTCATTTGGACTCATTCACCTCAGCTGACACGTTCAACAGCAGACAGGTTTTTGTAGCAGTCTGTCTCACTGTGGGAGGAACAGGATGGTGGTACCCCATCTTTGGCTCTGGAACTAAACTGTCTGTAACAGGTAAGAACAAACATTTATTTTCCTTCAGTTGTTTTATTGTAGAAGCTGAAAATGTGTTTAAAGTCAGTTTGTGCTGCTTCAGGCTTTACATGTTAGTTTTTCATCATTAGTAGAGAATTCATCTGCAGCCATTGTTACATAAGAAAAGCTCAATAATCTCTGAAAACATGTTGAAATCTCACTGAACAACTAAAGTTATTCTTTATTTCTGCAAATATTAGTGATGTTACAAATATTTAGGATTTGATCCTCTCAGTGATTCTGCTGGTTTTTAACACAAGATCATATTTGATGTTAAAATTAATACAGTAACAGATTTGTAAATATGAATTTTGCTAAGAAGAAAATGTAGATATGTTTTTAATAGTGAACGATATAGCATGTTGGTCCAAAGAGTCATTTTTGGAAAAACATTATTTTATTAATTGTCATAGATACTGATCATGAAATATTAAACGTCTAAAATGTGATGAAAAATACTGGATAAAATATGAAATTGTTAGTCAGGTTTTATGAGTCAAAATGACAAATAATGATGAAAGTTCAAAAATGTTATATGTAAATACTTCTTTGAAAAATATGTGAAAGTAAATACACAATCATTCACAAAATGTAATTTTTTAATTAAAAATAATAATAAATTAAATCAAATGGCCAAAAAAAAGGATTTAATTATCTCTCAAATTTCAGCTAAATTGCATTTAAATTTATGTAATAATTCATTTACATATGAAAGAAAATAACAATCAAACCAAATAATAAAATTAAAGCCGATCAAATTATTGCAGTAAAAGATTTAAGAATTTTAAACTCTGTGAAAGAAGAATGTTAGTTATTGTAACAAATATAAAACATGTCTTTAAAAACTATTTAAAATTTACATCATGATTTGTTGGGAGAAGATCAACTCTGTAGAAATGTGTTTCAGATTGGAAATATATTTTAAAAATTATATGAAGGCAAATATATATATATATATATTTAAATTTGTTATAACTTAAATTTTAAAAACCAAGAAGATAAAGGAGAAATACATTTTATTTCATGATGTAAAACCATGCTGAGTGTTCCTCATGTGAGCCATGATGACATGAGGTGATGACTGTGTTTGATATGAAGCTGAATCCAGTGTATGTAGTGAACTTTGTGCTGATGAGTAGTTTAGTGATCAGAGTCCATGTAGTTTCCAGGATCAGACTGAATGCAGTGCAGTGCTGGAAGCTGCTGCTGACTGTGTGAATGTGTGTCTGTGCTGCTTGTTGCTGCTGTCAAACTTCAGATGAGCAGGTAGTGAAGCCCGTGGTGAGCGTGTACCCAGCAGCATCCAGAGCCCACCTGGAGGGGAACAGCTCCCTGCTGTGTGTGGCCTCAGCCATGTTTCCTCCTCTGGTCCAGTTCTCCTGGAAAAGACAGAAGAAGAACGGCGGAGAAGCGGAGGAGCTGCCCCCTGCTGAGGGAGAGCAGCTGGAGCTCAGAGAGGCGGGACGCACCATTGCCATCAGGATGGTTGATGGGAGCCATTCTGACACATATAAATACAGCTGCTGGGTGAAGCACGAGGGGGGCACAGTGGAGGCCCGAACACAACAAGGTAATGAAGGCTTGGTGACTGTGTTCAGCAGTGATTCAGCTTCATGTGGAGATGCTGTCAAAGAGAGCAGAGCAGCAGAGGACTGACATTTCTCACTGCAGCTCCAAACATTTGACTCCTTTTCTGTTTCAGAGCTTCCAGCTCCAGCAGCCTCCTGTTCTCCAGAGAGAGAGCCAGCAGACCTGCCAGCTCTGCAGCCAGCTGACTGTAAGATCACCTGCTGCCTCTCTGCATGGACAGCTCCAATGTCCAATGAGGCAGCTGGAACAAGTTTAGGCTCTTAAAGTTGCACTAATTGATCAAATCTTCATCCAACAAGCTCTGATAAAGCCACTGTACACTAGCTGCTCAGCACCAAACAGCAGACAGACCATAATATGTCAGAGATCAGTTTGTTAGCTGCTTGTGGAGTTCTTCTGCCCCCAAGTGGACACAAACACTACATCAATTCATCCACTTGAAGAAGAAGCTGTGACTGTTTCTATTTGGACTTTTTCTCCTTGATCTGAGAGGAATAACCCGACTGTCTGTCTGTCTCTTTGTGTCTGTCTGTCCTTCAGTGTCCTTCCAGTCTCAGTGCAGGGTGAAGCTGCTCTGCCTGCTGTACACAGTGCTGATAGTGAAGAGTCTGGTGTACTGCTGTGGACTCTCTCTGCTGATGATGCTCACAAACAAGGGAGCGTCCACCAACTGCACACATGCTGACTGACTGTTTCCTGCTCGCCTTTTCTCACCATCACATCTCATCAATTCATCTCATTCATCACTTTGATCACAAATGTTAGTTATGATGTGTTGAGCTTATTTTGCCTTTTTCTTCAACAGTTAGAAGATCGTCTGAAATAAATACATCTTTACATGTATTGTTGCTCTGAGTTAGAATTCTTTTTGTGCTTATTGTGACTTTTATTGTAGTAACAAAAACCATCAGGAATATTTTTATCACAAGTTTTTGTTTGATTTTCAAATGTCAAACAGTGTAGTTGTGTTTGTGTGAACAATAAAGATTTGAAGATGAAGAGTTTGATTCTACTTTCATTGTGTGATCAACAACAACCCGTGTGAGTGAAGCACAAACTGACTGTATCCAAACTTGCTCTCCTGCAGCAGACGGGCTGTGTGGGTTTCTGCTCTGCAGCCTCCACACCGTTAGCTGTGGCTTTCACTTTAATAACACAATGACAGTTACAAGCAGGAACTCTGCTTCAAGAATGATTCCAGGAAGGATCTGTGTTCTTCACCTGTGAGAGAAACAGCTCAAATCCTCAACTCAGAGCTGACAAATGAACTTTAATGGAATCAAAGGAGAGACCATGAAGCCCCTGCAGTCTGCTCAGCTCCCATTTTATTACCTGAGCTGAGTTTTTCATTCTGGATATCACACACGTAAGAACAGATCAAGTCTGAACAGCAAATGTTGGAGAATCATTTTGAAGTCTTGCTAAATGTCGTTATTATTACAAAAACTACTGAATGATTCAGAAAATCCTTTCCAACAAGCAGAAATATGCAAACAAAGTAGAAACAAGGCAACATGAGTCATTCAGATGCAGATAACATATTCTCCTTATTGTGAAGAACACAGTCATGAAATCTTTCTGTGTGTCATTCATTGAGTTGAAGTGCCTAATAGAAGAGGAAGAGCAGCAATAATCAATGATAGCTGAGACATTGAGAACATGGCTGTATGCCTGCTATCATAACAGCAAACAAAGCACACAAACAGCAAACACACAATAATGTGCTCGCAGCTTGTTGTGTGTTGTGTCATTTTTGACATTTCATGAAGTCACAAAAATGTGTGCGACTCATTAAAGGAGTGTGTACGTGTCAGTCAGTGCTCTGTATTCATGTGTTCACCTCATTAAAGTCACTCAGACACTTTTCTCCTCCAAACTTACAGCACAGCTTCATATTTCACTGACTGATTCTTTCATTACATCCATTAAGGGTCACACAGTGAAATTAGTGCAAACTTACAAATGTGTTGCAACAATTTTGGCCTCCAAACTGAACTTTGAGACAAACAGTGAAGCTGTGAGCAAAAAGAGGCTCCAGTGTGTGTCATGGTGGAGGAAACTGTTGTATTCCCACATTCAAAACATGCTGATCTTATTGGATTTGTCCCTCAAAGTCTTTTTCCTCCTTTTTCTCTTCATCCAAATGTTCTAGCAGGCTGACTGTGAGTCCCTGTTGAACCTGTACAGCAGAAAGTAACAGCAGTCAGCGGCCTCCACTTGACTTCATGACTTCAACGCCTCGCACAGTCACTTTCACTTTCTTCCTTCTGTCTTTTAGTCCTAAAATGTAGAACAACACCAGATCCAAATATTTGTGTCCTTCACTCACATCTTCAAATGATCCCTTCCATATCAGAGATGATACAAAGGCAACATTTGTCTTATTTCTCTTTCAGGAATCAAAAAGTACTTTTGTACTGTTGTGTAAATGTGTGTGTAAAGGTGGATGACTGCCTGCTGCAGATGAAATCTAACCATGGGTACAAATAAATGAAGCTGACGTGAAACACAGCCCTGTTTTTATTACTGTTTATAGATATTAGAATTGATGATCATCAATTAAACAGTTTATAAAAATATATATAATTTTAAAGCATTTTTAAAAATATATATTTGTAACAAAAATATGAATAAATATCATATTTCTTGTCACTAACAGTTCAAATTTGTATTTGGGGGAATTAAACACATCCATCATTGTGAAAAATCAAATCTCTATGTGATCATTTTTCTATCAGCTGTAGCTTCAAAGTAGCTTCTTCTGCTCTTTGTTTGTATAAAGATGATGAACACACAAATGAAATGATCAGAGGACACAGATGTGAACCTGCAGCAGACCTACACCTGCCTGTTTCTACACATTCATGTTTCTCTATGTTACTTTCATTGTGTTTCCTTTTTACCTATTTGAAAATGTTTGAAGTATATTATGATTTTACAACTAAATCAAATATTTGTAAGTGATGAACATCTGAGGCCGATATTGTGTTTGTGTATTTCCTGTGAATTCAAACTGTCGTCAATAAAACCTAACAATTAAAATTGAGATGCTGTGAATATTACTTATTGATTTTGTTTCAAAAAACAATGAAAAACTGAACATATTCAACAAGTTTTATAAAAAAGAACTGAACCCGGTCTGAGCTGAATTTCACTTCACCTGGAAGTGGAGGAGAGCAGGAGGATGCATGTGGAAGTGACAAAAAGCTGCAGTCGACTGTGTTTCCAAGAATCTCTGCCGACTTGGTTTTTACAAAGTCCTCATTCAAAGCAGAACTTTATTTAAAATGTGAGAGCAGATCACAAAGTTTCAAAGATACAAACATGTCCGAGTGAATTTGGGGGAAATGTGTATAAAATGATGCAGCAGAAGATTTGATGAAGTCTGTGCTTTGAATATTCCACTCAGTGGAAACATGATGAAGAAAAACATGACAAACAAAATCCAGGATGTTATCAGACAGAGTGGGAAAAGAATGAAAGTCAATAGAAATCCAGTTCCATTATTGAATGAAGTGAAACACATTGAAGAGTCAATCAGAGCTGAGGAGCTGTGAGGATTTGTAGTTTAGTGTTTTCATCACAGCTGTTAAACCACAGATAACAGTGTGTGTTAGTAAATTCACAGCAACATGAATGTTTCTGAGTGTTTGTGCATCATGTGACCCAGATTTTTGGATCTGCTGTCAGATTGAAATGAAGACGATGAAACCACAGCAGCTTCAGCTGAGCTGTCAATCAGCAGCAGCAGTCTTATCTGTGGGCCGCAGGGGCTGATGGGAGCTTTGAGGACCTGTTAGAAACCACGTGGCCCTCGTCTGATCTCACAGCTCGTCCTTGTTTGGCCTCAGCTGCATCAGAGCGCCACTTCTCCCCAGGTTCACCAGAGGAAACACCACTGCACAAAATGCTTTTCCTCCCAGCTGCTGCTCTGTGCTGTCTGTGTTCAGGTGAGTGTTTCCAGCCAATCAGGAGCCAACAAAGTCAACCTGTAACAAACACTGTCACACTAACCTTCATCTATCTGTCTGTGTCTCTACAGCACTGGTTACCATGGCAGCAGAACAGCTGATTCAGGACGATTTAACATTGACCAGGAGAGTTGGACAAAGTGTCTCCTTCAGCTGTGGAGGGATTAATAAGTGTGATTATGACCCGATATTCTGGTACCAGAAGAAAGAAAAAGAAACATTCAGAGTGATTCTTTATATTGATAAGAGCAGTGGTTCTGTTTACTCAGGTTACGGTCATCCTCAGAAAGATGACTTTTCAGCTGAGAAAAAACAGAACAGCTGTGAGTTGAAGATAAAGAAAGTTAAACTCGATCATTCAGCCACCTACTACTGTAACTGTTGGAAGAGAGATCCCCACAGTGAGAAATGATCCCTGCAGCCTGAACAAAAACCAACAGATGAACAGATGTCAAACAGTGTCTGTGACAGGAAGAGAGCAGTAAACCACAGCCCAGCTTCACATGTTTCACCTCCATCTCAGAGTCACAAACATACTGAGCTCAGGGACCTTTTTTTTTTTCCTTTTCAGAATTTTGTCACATCTTTTTCCATCAGATATATAGTGATGTAAAGTATTGTACAGTTATACTGGCTGGTTGTTGTTTGCATGTAAGAAACATACATGAACTTTAAAATCACTTCTAGATTAAGAATATGCTATCTAAAGAGTACATGCCGTGTACTCTTTAGATATTTGAATGTTCAACCCATTATTCCTTCAGCCCATATGTCAATGTATTTGTCATGATCCTGGGTCCTTTTGACCCAGCATTTTGTGTTTTCTCTTCGATTTTGGTTCTGTTCTTCCTTTGTTTAGTGTTTACTCTGTTCTGCCCGTGTGTTCCTGTTTTATTGTGAAGGTCTGCGTCTTATGTGAGTGTTTTCAGTTTGCCTCCCTAGTCTCGTCATGTTAATCGCTCCCAGCTGTGTTTCCCACCTGTGTGTAATCTCCCTGTGTTCTCTGAGTGTATTTAAGTTGTATTTTCTGTCTTAGTAATTGCTGGTTCGTCTGTGTTGTTTCCCCTTGGTCTCCCTGCGTCTTCCCATATGTATTTCTCCGGACCTCCCTGCATCCTCGTTCTGGTTTGTCTTCTTAGTTTACCCAGTTTAGGTTCCAGTTTCATGTTTTGTCGCCACCGCTGTTTGTACTTACCCACCACTGTAAATAAACACTCACCTGCACCAGAGCTGCTGCCTTTTGGGTCCTTCCTACATTCCACACGGCTTGCCCCGGCAATCCGTGACAGTATCGTTGCGTAAGATACTAAAACCTGAGTTTGCCACAAAAGTATGGCATGGCAATATCAGGTTGAAAATGTTTGTGGATAGGGAATAACAAATTGCCTTTTTGTCCTGTCCTCCTCCCTTCCTCCCATACTATTTGTGGCAGATGGCTGTCCCTCCCTAAGAATGGTTCTGCTGGGGCAGAGGCAGTGTAGAAACAAAATTGAATTGAATTTAACATATCGGAAAGGGATGTCAGGGACTGCATCTGCGCTCATAGTAAATCCAACACTCAACAGTCATCTGGCTTTCGCCAACCACTAGCCACCCCTCACAGACCATGGTCACACATCGGCTTAAAATTTGTCACTGGTTTATCACCATCCTCCAGAAGAAACAGTAATTCTCTCCATAGTTGACAGATTGTCCAAATCCGTTCACTTGATCATCTTTGAAAAACTGCCCACTGCTGCCTGTTTTTAGGCTTCATGGGTACCCACAGGAGGTAGTTTCAGACCAGACCAGGATCCACAGTTGACCTCAGAGACCTGGAGAGCCTTCTGCACCTTACTAAACAACAACGTCAGTTTAAGCTCTGGTTTTCACCCCCAAACAAATGGTCAGACTGAAAGTTTTAATCAAGAACTAGAAACTGCATTACCTCTCACAACCCAGCCACCTTGTCCTCACAATTCCCTTGGATTGAGTATGAACATAACGTTATCACCTCTTCCGCTACAGGCCTTTCCCATTTTGAACTAACACTAGGATACCAACCGCCACTGTTTGCTGAGAACAAGTTTGGCCTGGCATTTGCTACCATTCAACACCACATGCAGTGCACTCAACGGGTTTGGATTTGAACCCAGAAAGCATTGCTGTGTACCATGGACCAGCAGCGCCACTATGCCAATCATGTAAGACACCTGCTCCCAAGTATGAACCCAGTCAAAAGGTGTGGCTTGCTGCCAAGGATATTCCATTAAAGTCACAATCTCACAAACTTGCTTCATTGGTTGCTTTAAAATAGAATCTGTCAGTGGCCCCCTTCATCATGAGGCTAAAGCTCCCATCATCCCTCAACCTCATTCCATGTCTCACAGATCAAGCCCATCCTCTCCAGTCCATTGTTCTGTTCCCAGTCTGATAGATCACCAGGAGGCAATCCTTGAGTGGGGAAGGACTATTTTGATCTAAGTGAGTGTTTGGTATTCGTCAGCTACCCTATGGTGGTAAACAGGCCACCAGGGCGGGGCACCCTCTCTGGCCTGGGTCCAGGGTAGGGCCCTGGTAACCCTATCCTGGGCAGAGTGAATGGTTCCCTCGATCTTCTGCTCATAGGGAGTTTTTAATTGCTCCTTCGTCCCTCACCCAGGACCAATTTGCTATGGAGCCTACCTGGGGGCACAAAGCAACATAGCCCCTGGGATCCCTCGGACACACAATGATAAGGTAATGACCCAGAGAGGGACAACACCCTTTCTCTCATTATTATATTGCAATATTTTGTTGTGGATTTTCAAGGCCAGTATAGACCATTCAATCACTTAAACAAATATTTTATATATATGACGACTGAGAAAAAGTGTGAAAAACAGAGATCAAGCTCCATTCACTCATATCAGCAGAGAGAGCAAATTGATTAAAAATAAACCTGTGTTTCTGTCTCATTTTTTTAAAATTACTTTTAGACAAAGAGTACTGTGCAAATGTTTTAGGCAGGTGAGAAAAATGCTGTAAACAAAGAATGCTTTCAAAAATGGAAGTGTTAATCATTAATTTTATGATTTAATATGCAGTGAATTAACAAAAGAGAAACCTAAATCAATTCAATATTTTGTATGACCACCCGTTGCCTTCAAAACATCATGATTCTTCAAGGTACACTTGTACACAGTTTTTGAAGGAACTCGGCTGGTAGGTTTGCAGACGCAAATCATGTGGAGAGAGAGAGGAGTGGACCCCAGACACAGATGCAGGGGAATGGTTAAACAGAAAACAAGCGTTTATTTCGGCTGATGAAACACAATAAACAGGTGGAAAAGAGAAAACTAACCTGAACCTAGAAAACCTGAGACACGGAGGGAATGACATACAGGAAAGACGCCAAAGTAACGCAGGCAACCTGACAAGAAGTAAAGGGAAGCACATGAATGCTGTTGTAGCCATTTTGGTTGAGGGTGCCTCTCACTCTGTACGAGTCATTGACCAGGGATCCAGCAAAGCAGCCCCAGACCATTACACTTCCTCCTCCATGACTGATTGAACCATTTAATTGTCACTAGCAATGTTACACGTACATTCAGTGAAATAGGACCCTTTTCGACTGTACATATTGCACAAATGTGATGTTGGTAAGACAGGTCAGAGAGCGGCAGGGTGGTAAGAAAAACAATGAAATACACAATATATGAGGGAAGAGGAGGGAAAAAAAGAACTCCACCCAGACTGATCTCCTAATGGGAAAGCAGTTTGAAAACAGAAAAACAAAAATGCTCAGCACAATGAAGCACATGAATCTTCACACCTTACAAAATACACAAAAAAAAAAAAAAAGATGGGTGGGGGGTATAGGGTACGGGAGAGAGCTGATGTAGACAATAACCATACAGTCCTGCAGCCGAACCCTGGTGCTGGACACAGACCCACCTGACAGCATCACGTCAAAGTAAGCATCGAAGGTGTTTTTTTTTTTTTTTTTTTGGGGGGGGGGGGTGACTGTATATTTGTGTCACTGCAAACTCTCGGTACCTCAGCAGAGCTGGCAATATCATCAAGGACCACTCTCACCCCAGCAACCAACTGTTTGAACTATTACCGTCAGGCCGACGGTACAGGTCACATAAAACCAGGACAAACAGATTCAGGGATAGCTTCTGTCCCAGAGCTATCACCGTAGTAAATAAGCACAAAAACAACTGAACCTGCTTAGCTATTCCATACCGTCACTGCCATTATATTATGCTGCTATTCATACTGTCATTATATTAATGCTGCTATCCTGTATATATCGTACTTACTATTGTACTTACAATTGTTTTTTTATACTTTTTATATTTTACATTTATATTTATTATTGAAACTTGCACCAAGGGAGTGGCACTCCAATTTCATTGTACTCTGTACAATGACAATAAAGGCTATTCTATTCTATTCTGAAATTTGATTCATCGGTCGATAATACCTTCTTCCATCTTCAGTAGTCCAATGGTGGTGTTTCATGGCCCAGGGAAGTCTCTTTGTCTTGTTCGGACCCCCAAGCAATAGCTTTCTTGCTGCAACTCGTCCTGTCAAACCTGCAGCTTTAATGCTCCCACCCCCACAACCTCACCTGCAGTCAGCCTGGAATCCAGAGCCACACCACTGTGCCAGCCTCTCTCTTCACATGTTGCCTCCTGTGAGATTCCTGACACCCCTCCCCCACCCATCACCTTCACTCAATACCAGGTTGAGATGCAAATGAGGAGACTTCACTCAGGCAAGTCTGCTGGACCAGACGGAGTGAGTCCCCTTGTCCTCAAGACCTGTGCCCCCCAGCTGTGTGGAGTCTTTCATAAACTGTTTATGCTGAGTCTGAGTCTGCAGAGGGTCCCGGTGATGTGGAAGACATCATGCCTCGTCCCTGTACCAAAGACGCCTCGTCCCAGTGGCCCCCAGGATTACAGGCCCGTGGCACTGACCTCCCACATCATGAAGACCCTGGAAAGGCTCATCCTGGACCAGCTGCGACCCATAGTAAGACCACATCTGGATCCCCTTCAGTTCGCTTATCAGCCTCGTCTCGGAACAGAGGACGCCATCATCTACCTGCTCAATCGTGTCTACACCCATCTGGACCAGCCGGCGAGCACTGTGAGGGTCATGTTTTTTGACTTTTCCAGTGCTTTCAACACCATCAGGCCGACCCTCCTGGGTGATAAGTTAGCAGCGATGCAGGTGGATGCTTCTCTGGTGTCCTGGATTGTTGATTACCTGACAGGAAGACCACAATATGTACGTCTCCCACAGTGTGTGTCTGACAAGGTGATTAGCAACACAGGGGCACCACAGGGGACTGTCCTCTCCCCCTTCCTCTTCACCCTCTACACCACAGACTTCAGCCACTGCACAGAGACCTCCATCTTCAGAAGTTTTCTGATGACTCTGCGGTGGTTGGATGCATCAGCAGGGATGATGAGACAGAGTACCGGGCTGTGGTCGACTCCTTTGTCACGTGGTGTGAGCAGAATCATCTGCAGCTCAACGTGGCAAAGACCAAGGAACTGATCGTGGACTTCAGGAAGACCAGGAAACACTTGACCCCTGTTTCAATCCAGGGGGTCAGTGTTGACATTGTGGAGGACTATAAATACCTTGGAGTTCACATTGACAATAAACTGGACTGGGCTAAAAACACCACAGCACTTTACAGGAAGGGCCAGAGTCGTCTCTATTTTTTGAGGCGACTGAGGTCCTTCAACATCTGCCAGAAAATGCTGAGGATTTTCTATGAGTCTGTGGTGGCCAGTGCGATCCTCTATGCTGTTGCATGCTGGGGGAGCAGGCTGAGGGTCGCAGATGCCAACAGACTTAATAAACTGATCCGTAAGGCCAGCAATGTTGTGGGGATGGAGCTGGACTCCCTCAAGGTGGTGTCGGAGAGGCGGATGCTGTCCAAGATAAAGACAATGTTGGATAACACCTCCCACCCACTCCATGACATGTTGGTCAGTCACAGGAGCTCGTTCAGTGAGAGACTGAGATTACCGAAAAGCACCACTGAACGACACAGGAAATCTTTCCTGCCTGTGGCCATCTCCCTGTACAACGCATCCACTTAACACACTGTTTGCTGCTACAGCTACACATGTTTCTTTTCCAAATATTTATTTATAAGTGACTTATGTATGTATGTATGTATATATATGTATATATTGTACTATTCTTAGCGTATTGTCTGTCTTGTCTTAATGTTGGTTTAAAATGGAGCACTGTAACAAAAAATAATTTCCCCCAGGGATCAATAAAGTATTCTGATTCTGATTCTGATTTAAGTCTTCTCTTCATAGTTGAAACTGAGACTTGCTTACTACGACTGCGCTTGAAGCTGTTGTCCTGTGAGCTGCCTATCACAAAAGCTGTTAACTCTCAGAAACTTGTCCTCTGATTCAGTTGTGGCTGTGGGTCTGCCAGACCTTTTCCAGTCAGAGTTTGCCCCACTTTCTGCGCACCTTTTGATGGTGAAAGAAACTCTTCTCACTGACTTTCTTTGCAATTTCTTTGTAGGAAAGACCTACATTTTTAAGTGTTATGATGGTCAGTCTCTCTTCCATTAATTGCCTTTTTCTTACCACCTTTGTAGCAACACAATACTTTCTGCAGTGTACTAGTGTATGGTACCACAGTGTATCCCAACATCGCTTTTATGCAGACAGGGGTGGTTGAAAGTTGGAACACTTGTAGGAATTAATAACACCAGCTTTCAAAGCTTAATTACCCTCCATTGTTGCAGAACAGCTTTAAAATTCAAATTTCAAATTCAAATTTTATTTGTCACATACACAGTCATACACAGTACGATATGCAGTGAAATGCTTACACAACTGCTCGTGACCTAAAAAAACAGAAAAAAAGGCTATGAATAAGATAGGAAATAAATATGAAAATTAAAGTTAAAAATGAAATAACTGTACAACAACAAATTAGAATGAAGGGTAAATTTAACTGGGAAAGATTAAGATAAAATATATAAATTAAAGTTGAAAATAAAATAACTGTACAACAAAATACACAATACACAGTATAGAACTATATAAGAATGTATGAAGAAATATAAATATATATATTCAATAACAGCAGTTGTACAGTATTAAGTGGAAATGAAGAAATATAATGTCCAGTGTTGTGCAATCCACATTTGTAAGTGTCTTTTGCAGTGCAAATATGATTAAAGTGATTTAGTGATGAAGTGATTCGATTAGATGACCACGCATCTAATCGAATTAGTATAAACAATGTCCAGAATGTCCAGTGTGTGTAAGAACTGTATGTGTGGGTCAGTACTGTGTGGTGGTGTGATTGAGAGACCGTATCGCCTGCGGGAAGAAGCTCCTCCTCAGTCTCTCTGTGTTGGTCTTCAGGGAGCGGAATCGCTTTCCTGACCTCAGCAGAGAGAACAGTCTGTTGTTGGGATGGCTGAGGTCCTTCACCATCTTCCTGGCCTTGGTCCAGCACCGCCTGCTGTAGATTGAGTGCAGGTCAGGGAGCTCGGACCGGATGCTGCGCTCAGCTTTAAATTGTTAACCCATTTTATATTACCTAAAAAGGCTTTTTTGTATAATTCTGAAATGTTTTGGGTAACTTTACCTTTTTTCAACCTCTGGCAGTTCAAGCTATTCATTGAACTTGAATATTTTTAACTGCAACAAATAACTGGAAACATTGGGGTGTTCTAAAACCTTTGACTCGTAGTGTATATATGAAAAGTTCTCCTCTCGTCCCTGTGGGTGGTCTTTATCCTTCAAACTAGGGTCATCTACCAGAGGCCCAGAAGCTTGAGGGTCCTGTGCAATATCTTTGCTGTTCCCAGGACTGCGTTCTTCTCGACAGAGATTTTGGATGTTATTGCAGGGATCTCCTGGACTCACTCGCCTAGCTTGGGAGTCACTGCACCAAATGTTCTGATTACCACTGGGACCAGTGTTGCCATCACCTGTCACATCTTCCCAAGATCTTCTTTCAGCCCTTGGTACTTCTCTAGCGTCTCTTGTTATTTCTTCCTGATGTTGCTATCATTCAGTTGGCTTCATCTATCACTAGGGCCATCTTTCAATGCTTGTCTACCACTACTATGCCTGGTTGGTTAGCCATAACCACTTTGTCTGTCCGTATCTGGCTTTGGTGGGGCCACTTTCATGTTGTTCCCCTGAGAGTACACCTTGGCTGGTTCCATGGAGTAGAGCTGGTTTATTCTACTACCATCTGTCTCTTTGGTATACCTCTTCAAGTGGCTAACAAAGGTTATGAGTATTTGCCTGGCAGTTTCCAAGGCCTCGTGTATGGGCACTTCGCTTCTTGGGCACCCTTTTCTTTCCTCATTGTACCTTTCTGTAGCTCCAACAGTTGGCTAATGTCTCTCCATGCTACCTTGAACTTGGCCTATAGTCTCCCTCTCCATAGGTACTGCTCCCTGTGGCTCTTCATCTCTAGGCAAGCATCCCCGTGATGACTGCTGGAGCTCAGATGGTTGGTTTCAGTGACGGTCATAGTAGAGATTGCCTGTAGTGCTGCATTCACATCTTCTAGCAGACCTTCACGTAGCCTTGGTAACCGGTTAAGAAGGTTCCAAGCTTGTAGTTTCACCATGATCCTATCTTTCAGGTCAGCTCCTCTCACACTCAATGCTCCTTCTGTTGTACTTGGTTCCCAATCTTGGGTGGGAGTGATGATAACCTCGACTTGGCTCCCCCCTTGCCATACCATTTATGTTGCAGCTCATCGATGTCCAGTAGCAATAAAGGTTCCTTCCTCTGAACGTTGGAAAATTGAACTACTAGATACTGACTATGGAAGATTCCATTGGTCCCACAACGTAACCCACTGGGGTTACTTGCAAAGTAGCATTCCAACAGATAGCTGATGCTTGGATTCACTGTTCATTCACTGGTTTTAGGTCTTTTTTTGCATTACTGTAAGTAATTAGCATTAAAGCTCTATTTTTGAATTGATTTCTTGTTTTCCAAGTCTTGCATTTGGATTCACATCCTGCCTGCCACACCGATGTTGCCAGACAATCAGAATGACAACTTGGGATTTAAAAAATAAATAAATAAATAAAAATAAAATAATATCCAAGAAAAGCACAAATAGACAGCAGACATAGGATCACTAAGTTAGATGGTATAGATCCAGCATATAAAGGTCTAAATTTACCAGCAAAGAGCTAGTGGGTAAAACTATGATTATTTCATGATGAACTAAAGTACTGAAAGAATTGGACTTGATGATGGCACCAGATGAAAGTCAGAAACAGCAAAGTCCATTATGAAAAACGTCTTAAGCAATTATCATGTCAGTCCACCCTGGAACATGCTCCTGCTTCCTCGTTTGTAAACATCTGATAAATTCAACAGCAGACAGGTTTTTGTAGCAGTCTGTCTCACTGTGGGAGTGGGATGGTGGTACCTCATCTTTGGCTCTGGAACTAAACTCTATGTAACAGGTAAGAACAAACATTTATTTTCCTTCAGTTGTTTTATTGTAGAAGCTGAAAATGTGTTTAAAGTCAGTTTGTGCTGCTTCAGGCTTTACATGTTAGTTTTTCATCATTAGTAGAGAATTCATCTGCAGCCATTGTTACATAAGAAAAGCTCAATAATCTCTGAAAACATGTTGAAATCTCACTGAACAACTAAAGTTATTCTTTATTTCTGCAAATATTAGTGATGTTACAAATATTTAGGATTTGATCCTCTCAGTGATTCTGCTGGTTTTTAACACAAGATCATATTTGATGTTGAGATTAAAAAAATGTTGATTAAGAAATATATTGTTAGCAGATTTTTACTTTATGTATACAGCACTTTGAGTACTCCGGAAGAGTAGAAAAGTGCTATAAAAGAATCAGTTCATTTACCATTTAGGAAGAAAAATCCATTTTTAATATTCTAACATTTATGTAGCTACTTCAAAAATTGTCTTTTGGTAAATAAAGTGATTAAAACAGATACTGATTAGAAAATTCAGACATGATATGAAAATATGACATTGTTGTTATGGATGTATTTCTGACTATGAGTGGTGTGTGTGGATTTGTACATGACAGTAAAAAAGCTATTATTACTTGACTTTTCAAAGTACTTTTTGAAACATACTTTTGTTAAATATACTTTGTCATATACTGTGGACGTTATTACTAAAATATGATAAAGTATGTCTCATTTTATCGAAAACATTTAATTCACAATTTCATTTTTATTGTGTAGAAATGGTTGCTACAGTTTTTATATGTATAACAAACATAAAACAAAATAATCACAGTAGCTCTTTTCCAATTTTTACACAAAAATATTTACGAAGACAAATATGGTCAAAACACATGTAAGAAAATGTATTAGCAGTACAATATGTTTTGAAAAAAGATGACTGTATTATTGGACAGAAGAGGATCTCTGTCAGAAAACGTGTCTCAGGACTAATAAGAAAAATATATTTTCACTTGTATAAAGACAAATATATACATTTTAAAATTGGACTGAACTAAAATTCTATAAAACAATAAAAAGCAAACACATGACGAATTAAACTGAATTTAATTTGACTTTAAAACCATGCTGAGTGTTCCTCATGTGAGCCATGATGACATGAGGTGATGACTGTGTTTGATATGAAGCTGAATCCAGTGTATGTAGTGAACTTTGTGCTGATGAGTAGTTTAGTGATCAGAGTCCATGTAGTTTCCAGGATCAGACTGAATGCAGTGCAGTGCTGGAAGCTGCTGCTGACTGTGTGAATGTGTGTCTGTGCTGCTTGTTGCTGCTGTCAAAC
The DNA here is from genome assembly GCF_057381915.1 of Diplotaxodon limnothrissa. Taxonomy (NCBI): domain Eukaryota; kingdom Metazoa; phylum Chordata; class Actinopteri; order Cichliformes; family Cichlidae; genus Diplotaxodon; species Diplotaxodon limnothrissa. The sequence goes on from NC_140613.1 coordinate 2,462,100, forward strand.
TTCAGATGAGCAGGTAGTGAAGCCCGTGGTGAGCGTGTACCCAGCAGCATCCAGAGCCCACCTGGAGGGGAAGAGCTCCCTGCTGTGTGTGGCCTCAGCCATGTTTCCTCCTCTGGTCCAGTTCTCCTGGAAAAGACAGAAGAAGAACGGCGGAGAAGCGGAGGAGCTGCCCCCTGCTGAGGGAGAGCAGCTGGAGCTCAGAGAGGCGGGACGCACCATTGCCATCAGGATGGTTGATCGGGATGATTTCTTCACATACATGTACAGATGCTACGTCAAACATGAGGGGGGCACAGTGGAGGCTCCAGCACAACAAGGTAATGAAGGCTTGGTGACTGCAAACAAGAATATCACTGAGGTTTCCCGCTGCAGCTCAAAACGTTTAACTCTTTTCTGTTTCAGAAGTTTCTGCCTGGTATCAGAAGTTTCTACAACGTGTGAAGCTGCTCTGCCTGCTGTACACAGTGCTGATAGTGAAGAGTCTGGTGTACTGCTGTGGACTCTCTCTGCTGATGATGCTCACAAACAAGGGAGCGTCCACCAACTGCACACATGCTGACTGACTGTTTCCTGCTCGCCTTTTCTCACCATCACATCTCATCAATTCATCTCATTCATCACTTGGATCAGTGTTGTGTTTATGATGTAGTTCATTCCTCTTCTATTCTGCTTTTATATTGCATTTTTATGCACACTGTATTCTAAAGTAATGTATATATGGACAGTTATGGATCAAATGGAAATTCCTATAATAAACTGATCACTGATCAAAATAAATGTGATTTTTATTGTCTAGTTTATTTTGATTTTTAATTTGGTCATGTATTCTAAAACAAAAAAATAAAGCTTCATATTTTATCATTGTTATAGTTACATTATTCAGAGTGAGTTTTTTCATGCATTCAAAAAACTTCAAAGAATCTGTGATTTATGAAACCATGTTAACACTTGTTTGTCACATTTACATCTTTAGTTTTAAATTATATCCATTTCCAAACAGAACTCCTGCATCAGAAGAAGACAAAAGTCAAATGAATGATCCAAATGTACTAAAACATGTAAAAGATTTAAACACAAATTTTAACCTAAATCATCTGAACTGTGACTGAATAGGTTTTTACATTCTGTGGATGAAAAGTTGGTCAACAGCGACACCTGGAGTTGTTTTGTATGTCAGAGAAAACCAGACCTGTGCTTCATTAATACTTAGTGATACTTTTTTCAAAATACAATTTTGAAAATATTTTAAAACAATAATGAAATAATTATGATCACAACACCTCACACTCAACATTTACTTTTGTTTTTTGTTTGGTATATATTAAAATGCTTGACATAACTGGCAGATGTGAAATGTAAACATGAGGTCAGAGGTCAAATGTGACATGACATTTGGATGCAGGCCACATGTGAGGTGCAGAATGCTCGTATTACTTCCTAAATGTTGCCAATACACACAAAGGCAGCAGCATTTTAAGCTTTAATCCTAGAGCTGAAAGACATTTTATGAAAGTTTGACATTATTTGACCTTGAAGAAGAGCTCAGAGGAATAAAGTATGTGAAATTCAGGATCTCCATATATATATATATAAATATTCTCTATATGCTGTCAGTGCAAAAAATGACATTAAGAGACATAGTTTTAAATAACTTTACATACCATTATCATAACTTTGACCTTCAGATCAATTTATTGACTTTGAAGGTCAGAGGTCAACTATGATATTTTAAACCTTTACACTCTACTTTCTGGCACTCTACGGCACCTGTGTTTCTTGTAGGTTATGAGGCTTTATGTAAATATTTTTATTTTTTTATTTATGTATTTTATAAATCATTAAGCTGACCTTGAACATGACTTTACTCTACAAAGCTGAAAAATAAGTTTTAATTGTTAATTAATTGTTAAGCTTTTTTGTTTAGGGACAGAATGACACACACACACACACACACACACACACACACACACACACACACACACACACACACACACACTAGTGCTACCAAAAACACACTGTCCTTATTACATAATAACACTAATAATAATAATAATAATAATAATAATAATAATAACAACACTAATAATAATAACAACAACAACAATAATAATAATAATAATAATAATAATAATAACAATAATAATAATAATAATAATAATAACAATAATAATAATAAGAATAAGAATAATAATATAAAGGATTTCCTGTATCTGTCTGCATGTGTCATATTAACGACACTTCATGTTAGAAGAAGTAAATATGTTTCAGTAAATAAGGTGCAAAAGATGTTTTTAAATATTTATGAACGGAAACAAAGAGACTGTTGGTGAATGCGCACAAATGTTTTCTTCAGCTCGAAGAAGTCTTTGTTTTTCTAAGAATGAGGCAACAACGGGACTTTTGTGATTCTGTATCGGGGGTTTCATGTTCTGTTGATCTGATAACAGGAACAGATGTACAGGAGGCCTTTTTCTAAACCCTCCCATATGAAGATAATAACACAAAAATGTATTAATTAATTAAATTAAATAAACAAGAACACAAACGACTGCACTAGTTTAAAAAACAAAAGTTGGACAAATGTGATGTCTTGCATAAATTGTGACATGTGTTGATTGTTATACGCAGCTGTATATGTGCACAATGGTTATTATTGTGCAAGGTTTTTTTAATGTGTCACTTTTTTTCATTGTAAATGGTCACCAACGAACTCTTGAGTGGATTTTTCACCTCTTCTTTTATTTCATCACAGTTGTTTTGAACTCATCTGTGAGTTGTTTCTCTCACTGATTAAAAACACTGATCATTGCAGACGCAGCTGAAATCAGACCGAGTTCCTGGAATCGTTCTTTAACCAGTGCGTGTAACTGTCAACATATCATTAAAGTGAAAAACCGCAGCTAACGGTGTGGCGGCTGCAGCGCCGAAACCCACGCAGCCCATCTGCTGCACGAGGAAGGAAGTGCTGATGCACTGAGAACAGATTCACATGCAAGAGCTCTTTCTTCCACTGAGCCCCCTCCACCCACTCAGAGTTACACTCAAACAAACAATATTAATGACCCACTTTCAGTTGTTTTTGACCAAGTGATACGAAACCAACAAGCCCGCCGTACATACTATGATCTGAATATAGTCGAATACTGAGAATATGAATTACCTAGAAGTTAAATTATCATGAAATAAATTAAGATATCTGTCATATTTATGGTTTGTTGACTCAGGATGTGTTGTGCTCGGTCATGACTTCTCCCTCCAGCAGCCTTTTGTTTCGAGACCACTGCTGTGAAACGGCGTTGCATAAATAAACTTGAATTATTTGAACATTTCAGATTAAGTCTGTAAAATCTGTTTATAAATTCATGCTTGAAGATTTATTATTTATTATTTGAACCAGATCACAGATTTGGACGGTTTATTTTCTGTATAATATTTTCACTACTTTAAAGTTTGTTTATTTCTTAACTTAAAATTGTAAATTTTAATTTTAGAGGAAAAATTAAAAATGTTTTTCTGGTTAGTCTAAATAAGTCCAATTCTGGCCCCCGGGCCTCATGTTTGACACCCTTGGTCTAAAGGTTAATCTCATTGAAAAGACTCGGTAACTTTCTTAAAAAAAACTTAAGTGAGTTCTCAATTTGCTTTTGTTTTACAGTAAATAAAATATTTTTGTACTTAAAGAACTGTTTTTGTTAGATGTGGGTTAATAATTTTCTGTTCACTGTTACTGATGTTTTAAATGTTGTAATGTTTCTGCCACATTAAAGCGAACTCAGAGAAACTGCATAGGAATAAAAAATAAACCATATATGAAAAACTTTATTAACAAGTATTACAGACTCAAATTTTTTGAGCTTCCTGTTTATTTTTGGCCATTTTATTTCTCTATGAATCATTTATTATATTTGGTTAAGTCAAAAATATCAAAATCTGATTCTAAAGAAATATTTTACTGGTGTTTACAACAAACTATAAAGCTTTTCATAGATTTTTCATAGGGAATTACTCCACAATAATTATTTTTGTAAGCTTACTTTGCTACAGAAGACAGAAAAAATGAAAAGCGATATTTCAAATAATTTTTTCTTGAAGAAAGTCTTGTGCAGAAATAGATTTATTAAAATTTGACACTATAAAAGAATAAGTCAAACGGACAGAAGTAACTCTGTAACAGCTGAAAGCTGAAAATAATAAAAAAGAAGATGTTTTTTCTTACAGTAACAAAAAAGTATTATTAATAAAACAATATTTAAAATATGAATGACATAAAATTACTAAAAGCTGCTTTTGTACCAATGGGTTTTCCTTGGCACAGTTTGTTGCTGTCTATAAAACACAACAAGCTGTTGAACTGCAAACATAAGCAAAGTTTCATGTTTCATGTGTGCGATAGATGACAGGAAGTTTTCTCATGAGGACAACTGTGTACAAAACTCTAATTATCTACAATAAATCACATTCATTTTGAAGGAATATGTCACTCAAATGCAAAGTATTGCTGACAGTGAACATTTCAAGTTTGTCAGTAGCATAAATTCATCATGTTTAATTTAGCGGAAGTTTAATTTTAATGTAATTGAGACATAAAAGCTGTATAAAGACAGTCAGTTAGCAGGTGTGCTGTTGGTTGAACGTCCCTTCTTTCTCGTGATCCCGAGCAGAGAGAGTCCACAGAAGTACGCCAGACTCTTCGCTATCAGCACTGTGTACATCAGACACAGCAGCCTCTCTTTAAACCAGCGTGGGGGAGGCGGTGGGGGAGGAGAAGGTCCTCTAATCTCTGTAAAAGAAAAGGAAAGAATTAACAAAGTCATGTCAATGACCTTCTCCTCGCTCTCTGAATATTCTCTGAATGTTGAATCACTCAGTCATGAAGTGTTAATTACCTATTTTGTTTTGACCTGTCACTTTGCCTTTCTCATGGTTGACTTCACAGAGGTATTTATATGAGTAGATATCACCCTGATCGAGCACCGTGATGGAAGTGATGCGTCCTGGCTCTTTGATTTCCAGCTGCTCCACCTCAGCAGGGGGCAGATCCTCCAGCCGGCCGTTCTTCTCTCTTTTCCAGGAGAACTGGACCAGAGGAGGAATCATTCCTGAGGCCTGACACACCAGGGCGCTCCTCCCCCCGAGGCTGGTACTGTTTGCTGCTTTGTAAGCGGTCACCTCCGGCTTCACTGTCGGCTTATCTAAAGTTTAACAGCAACAAGCAGCACAGACACACATTCACACCGTCAGCATGGACCATAATCATTAACCACTCATATACACATACACAGTATGTTCCCCCACTTATGTACTGCACATATGTACCATGATTTATCACAAATCTTCTGCAGTTTTATATGTGCATCTTAATAACAGAATTTAATTTTTATCTATGCATACAGAAAATTAAAATTATGTCATTCATAATCATAATTATCCAAACTTCCCTGTGAATAAATGGAAATATACAGATTATGTTGGTATAATAGCTACAGTGAAATATTACTATGAATTATGGCTAAAGAATCCACAATACTAAGTATATGATAAATGCATTACTAGTCTACAATGACATAAAGATACATATTAGTTTATATGTGTATCCTGGGAAATCACTGGCCTGTTTTTCCAGATTAGACTAGTTTGTGGTTTTATCTGAATCCCCTGCAGCTGAGGTCATGAAGTCTTGTCGTCAAAGATAAAGGAAACGTCTTTTAAATCCACAAGACAATGTTTGACTTGCTCTGCTGCACCTTTAGAAGTGCAAAGTAATTTCTGCTCATGTGTATGTTTCACTGCTCACCGGCTCACTATTAATTCTTTTTATTTCTTTATCTACTTTTTTAAAACAACCGTTCAGCAAACCAGCTGTCTCTGCTATCTTTGAATATATTTGCTTCATGTTTGTCATAGTTGCACAATCACTTATCAAATATATTCAAAGATAACTTCCTCTCATTCTAAATAGCAAATTTCACATTTGTGCTGTTTTGATGAAAAATCATTGAAACAATACACAACAACTACCAAGAGATATTTTCTAGCACTTAACTCGCTTTAAATGTTAAGTCTAAAATTTAGTAATAAATCATTTAAACCTTCTCTAATGAAGGCTGAGGTACGGCACCGGCAGCAGGCTCTTCCTAATTGTCGCATCCTTCATACAGTTATTTTATTTGGTCATGTTAAACATATAAAATTGAAGAAATATATTAACACCATGAACCAAAATGTAATTATATGTATGTGTGGAATATTTTTGTGCCACATCATTTTACAGATGTTACTACACCACCTTCTAATCACAGGATTCTTCACAGTTTGATTTTTTTTAACAAGCTGCTTAAATGTGGCTCATCGTTCCATCAGCAAAACCTTTAAATGCAAAGTGATAAAAAAAATAGAAACATTTTTAAAAGCCCATTTGTATTTTGGTGCATAACCTTCAAGTTAGATGCAACAATTCAACTACTCAATAATATATAGATAGATAGATACACAACACAGAGACAAATAACAATTAAGAAACACCCAGTGACACAGATTTGTGATCAGATATGCTTCTAATCTGTCATAATTTCCAAAATTCCTATCATATCTTAAATTTGATTTAATTAACATTAGACATTGTGCAACACTAAGAGAAAGAAGAGAGAAAGAAAATCTCCCACAGTCCTTGTGAATATAATTTTCTTTTGATAAGAGAAAGACAGAGAAAGCAGAGTCTTACGTCTCATTAGAGCGGAGCTGTTTGAGACCAGAGAACAAGCTACTAAATTATTTCTTACACTTCTTTAAATGTCTGCAGGGTTTTAAGATGGAAAGCACACTACATAAAAAAGCTTAAATACATTTCTGACAGCTTTTAGATTGTCGTTTTAAAGTTAGACTAAGTGCACTGCTTTTTTAAAACTATTTTACAAACATTTAAAACATTTAAGGGCACAGAATATAAAAACAGTAAAATCAAGTAGGTGAAATACATTTTAAGCCTTACCTGTTACATAGAGCTTTGTTCCAGAGCCAAAGATGAGATAGCTGTTGGACTCATCACCGGATCCTCCCACACTGAAACACACTGATACAAAAACCTTTCTGCCGTTGAGTTTGTCAGCTGAGGTGAATGAGCGTAAAGTATCATATTTCACTTCCAGGAAAGGTCACATGGAGTTTATCATTTTGGCTGAAACTGTGCTTCTCTTGGATAAACTACAAGTAACTTTTTATATTTTGTTTTTATTTACCTTTTCTGAACCATAAAAGTTTTTGTTTTTTTTAAATTACAGATTAGTGGGTTATTATTATTTATCATCACCAATTTCCTCAAATCCTGAAAAATAATAATATGGATGATCTCCGGGATTTCATATATAGGAGAATCACTAAGTGTGTGTGTGTGTGTGTGTGTGTGTGTGTGTGTGTGTGTGTGTGTGTGTGTGTGTTCCTGTCTACCGATCTTTGTGAGGACAAACAGTCACTTGTGAGGACACACATACCGGTCCTCACAAATTTGAAGGAATTTTTGAGGCTCAGAATGTGGTTTCATTGTCAGGGTTGCAAATAAGTTATTGGTAGGTTTAGGTTTAGGGTTAGGCATTCATTTTTAAGGGGCACAGGTGTCGAACTCCGGGTCTCGAGCGCCTGTATCCTGCAGGTTTTACATATGTCCTTGATGAACTTGAGCATCAGAACAGGAAAGATTCAGAGTGTCAGCATGTTCACTGGAACCTGAACATCTGGACGAATGTTATGTTCAGTGATGAGTCCAGATTTTGGATTGAAAGGTTAAAGTGTGGAGATGATGAGGGGAACACTATTCTGATTGTACCAATAGCTTAGCAGCTTTAAGTGGAAGCACTAATAATAATAATAATAATAATGGATTGCATTTATATAGCGCTTTTCTAGGCACCCAAAGCGCTTTACAATGCCACTATTCATTCAGTCTCGCATTCACACACTGGTGGAGGCAGCTACGGTTGTAGCCACAGCTGCCCTGGGGCAGACTGACAGAAGCGAGGCTGCCATATCGCGCCATCAGCCCCTCTGGCCAACACCAGTAGGCGGTGGAGTGGAGAAGATGAAATGGCCTGTCAGTTCTGATTTTAAACACCTTGTCATCAGCATGCTGTGAGTGACCAACACAAACACACTGTCTAACTTGTTAAAAATGCAGGTGTGAACAAGTTGTTTGCCATCTGCCTGGCACCACTTCTCTGAGTTCCCTCTGTCTGTCTATGGTGTCACACTGTCTGCTCGTGAATCTGTCTTTTAAGTTCAGTGTCTCGTCTGGTTCTCCATGTCTGTGAGTTTCCTGTTTTACTCTGAAAGTCTCTGTCTCATGTGAGTGTGTTTAGTTTACGTTTCCCGTGTCTCGTCAGATCTGATTTCTCCCAGGTGTGTTCCTCTCCTGTCTCCCATCCCTTGATTACTGCTGTGAGTATTTAAGCCCTGTGTGTTCTCCTGCCTGTTGCTGGTTTGTCTACGTTATCGCCCTCTGTCATCCTGTGTGGTTCCCCTGCATCTGTCTATGTTTCCCTGCGTCTTCGTTTGTGTCTCTAGGTTTCAGGTTTGTTTTATTCTTAGTTTGTCCAGTTAGGTTTTGTCAGTTCTGTTCTTGCCATCCTTTGCCTTTTGTTGTACATCGTCCTCCTCAATAAAAGCCCACTCACATCAGTAGTGCCTGCATCTTGGGTCCTTCAATACATGGCTCGCCCCGCCAGCTGTGACAAATAGAACATGATGTTTAACTGTATCGAACGCTGCACTGAGGTCTAGCAGGACAAGCACAGAGATGAGGCCACTGTCAGAGGCCATAAGAAGATCATTTGTAACCTTCACTAAAGCTGTTTCTGTGCTGTGATGAGCTCTGAAACCTGACTGAAACTCTTCAAATAAACCATTCCTCTGCAGATGATCTGTTAGCTGTTTGACAACTACTCTTTCAAGGATGTTTGATATGAAAGGAAAGTTGGAGATTGGCCTATAATTAGCTAAGACTGCTGGGTCTAGAGATGCTTTTTGAGTAAAGGTTTAACTACAGCCAGCTTGAAGGCATGTGGTACATTATTAGAGATAGACTGGCGATATTTAAGATTGAAGCAGTAAGTAATGGTGGGACCTTGAGCAGCCTTTTAGCAACGGGATCTAAAAGACACATTGATAGACTGGAGGAGGAGAAAAGAAGATCAGACACCAGCGAGAGAGGATCAGAAGGACAGACGCAACAACATTGTCATCCCCTATGTAGCCGGTGTATCAGAAAAACTCAGGAGAGTTTTCTCGAAGCATGACATCCCGGTGTACTTCAGACCCAGCAACACGCTCAGACAGAAACTGGTTCATCCCAAAGACAAAACTCCAAAACACAAACTTAACAATGTGGTGTATGCTGTACAGTGCAGCGAGGAATGTCCAGACCTCTACACTGGCGAGACCAAACAGCCACTTCACAAGCGCATGGCACAACACAGAAGAGCCACCTCCACAGGACAAGACTCAGCAGTCCATCTGCATCTTAAGGATAAAGGACACTCTTTCGAGGATGCCAATGTTCACATTTTGGACAGAGAGGACAGATGGTTTGAAAGAGGAGTGAAAGAAGCATCTATGTCCACTGTGAGCGACCATCTTTGGACAGAGGCGGGGTTTACGACACCAACTCTCTGCCATCTATAATCCAGTTTTGAGATCCCTTCCCAGACGCCTTAACGCCCACTCACATCCTGGGCCATCTGACCTCAGGAAATCACATGATAAGGTGGGGCCAGGTTTCACAATGAGTTCACCTGAAACCCTGGCTGATTGGGACCCACACCCAGTTTACACCTTGGCTCAGGCGATTAGAGGATCATCAGTGGGTCCTTTTGTCCCTCTGTGGGGGGAAACTCCCACTAGGTTTATATCTGGGACTCTCCACCATTTGACCTTAGAACTGAAGAAGCTTCTCGGATGAGAGGTGAAACGTCTTCAAGTAACTTGAAGAAGTCCAGACGCTTTTCTTTCCAAGCTCCTTAGACTACTTAATGTTAAAGGAATGGTTGGCTCAACAGTGCTCTGACTTTTTGCAATTACACTTAAATACATTTAAACAAAATTTTTAATAATAAAATAGGATTACTAATAAATGTTTTTTGTTGGAAAGGGGTAATTATATAAAGTTTAGTTTTATTTTGCAATATCAACAAAAATGCAAAAATATTTATATTATTCAGTTAAATTATATCTGTACACTTCTGAATCACTACAGCATTCACCTCAAGGCACTTCATGCGGTAAGGGAAAGGCCACGGCAATAAAGAGCAAAATGTATATACAGCAAATATACATGTATACAATATTTATTAATGACATAATAAAAAAAGATGTGTTTAAATAAAAAATAAGGATAATTAAGGAAAATAAGGATTAAGCTGGCACAAACCTGTATTTGTTTACAGTGAATTTCTAAACCCTTAAAGGAAAAAGAAATGAGGAAAGTGCTCAGGTGTCTGATTTCTGCTAGTCTGTTGGTTTTTGTTCAGGCTGCAGAGATCATTATTCACTGTGGGTACCCGACTTCAAACAGGAGCAATAATAGGTGGCTGAATGAGCAGAGCTAATTCTTGCAACTACCAACTCACAGCCATTCTGTTTCCTTACAGCTGAGAAATCATTTTTCTGTGGATGGTTGAAATCTGAATAAACATAACCATTATTCCTGTTAACAGTCAGAATCACTGTGAGCTTTTCTCTCTCTTTCTTCTGGTACCAGTACACAGTATTTTTGCTACACAACTCAGTTCCTGCACAGCTGATGGAGACTGATTCACCAGCTCTCCTGGTCTGCGATAACTGCTCCTGAATCAGCTGTTCTGCTGCCATGGTAACCAGTGCTGTAGAGACACAGACAGATAGATGAAGGTTAGTGTGACAGTGTTTGTTACAGGTTGACTTTGTTGGCTCCTGATTGGCTGGAAACACTCACCTGAACACAGACAGCACAGAGCAGCAGCTGGGAGGAAAAGCATTTTGTGCAGTGGTGTTTCCTCTGGTGAACCTGGGGAGAAGTGGCGCTCTGATGCAGCTGAGGCCAAACAAGGACGAGCTGTGAGATCAGACGAGGGCCACGTGGTTTCTAACAGGTCCTCAAAGCTCCCATCAGCCCCTGCAGTGCGTAGATTAGTAATATTAGATTTTAAATAGGGTGTGTGGACATTGTTGAATATCTTAAAAAATAGATGTGATCAAAAAAGAAATATTTCTTCACAGTGGGACAGCTTTAAAATTAAATCCATTTTATGTATTAACACAAGTGAATTTCTGTTAAATATGAAGACGTGTCAGCACAGCAGGAAAAAGTTTCTACATCGTTCAGCTAAAGCAGCTCTACTTCTGTTGAATCACAGAGAGTGGAGAATCATCCAGGTCACCATTCAGGGTACACAGAATGACAGCAACTGCTGCTACAACAAGTGCTGTAGCATCAATAGACACGATCTGAAAACATGCATTTTGTAAGTCAACATCTAAAGAGCTATAGTAGCAGAAGTTCCTATCTCAAGTGAATGCAGCATAAAAACAACAACTGTACAAGAATCAGTGTCAGCGATATACACAAAGCATCAGTTGGAATTTGTTTTCATTGAGAAGTAAAATTTGAATTTGTGTTGTTACTGCAGATCTAGAAATATTCATTCCACTGAGGTCATTTTAACATTTTATAAAACATATATATTTTTAACTTTTTCATTGTGTTAAATATTACAGCTCTATGCTTGAAACATGTTTTGTGCTGATATCCTTCATGTGTTGTTTGTTGCTTACAGAAAATAATTGCATGACAGTGAACATTTCTCTTAATAAAGCTCAAACAGCCTCCAGACCCATTTAAAGGTACAGAAAAATAGTTTTTGAATGTATAAGAAAAACATTTTAAATTTGATTTTACAAAGACTTGTAATGTCTGGTTATAAATTGCTAATATAAATATATATATAGAGAGAGAGAGAGAATCTTCTCTTTTCCTTCTTTTGACTTTTCAAAGGTTAAAAGCTTTGAGCAAGACTCATATTTCAAAAGAGCTCAGAGAAACTTGACATGATTAGGAGAAGATTTTTAGTGTTGTATAAATTAATATATAAATAAGTATAGTTTCACATACAGTGTAAGAGATCTCAAACAAGTAGTAAAAATCCAATCAGATTTTTTGAGATGACAGGCAACAATGTCTGGCTTACATATTATTTGTAATTTTGCACTGATATCAGGCTCATCAGGGTATGATTGCAAAAGATAATACCTTAAATATCTTTGATTAGAAAAACAAGCGTTTGTTACAGAGTGTATTTTGCAATAATTTAGAAGACAATGACGAAATAAACGTATAACAGAGATAAAATTTGCAGCACGTATGAATGGATTAGGATGTTGCTGTGGTTTGCTGCTCTCTTCCTGTCACAGACTCATCTGTTGGTTTTTGTTCAGGCTGCAGGGATCGTTTCTCACTGTGGGGAACTTCTTTGTGACAGACACAGTAGTAGGTGGCTGAATGTTCCACACTGCATTTGTTGATCAACAGTACAATATCATCCTTGTCACTCATAGCTGAAAATGACTCTTTTAGATGATGAGTGAACTTTGAAGTTTTTTTTTCAATGCGGTCAAAACGCACAATCACTGTGAATGATCCTCGATCTTTTTTCATGTACCAGTACATGTAATTATTGTCACATTGGTCGAACCCTGTGCACTTTAGGGATGCTGCTTCACCAGCTTTCTTTGTAGATGTCAAATCGTTCTGAATAAGCTGTGCTGCCATGGTAACCAGTGCTGTAGAGACACAGACAGATAGATGAAGGTTAGTGTGACAGTGTTTGTTACAGGTTGACTTTGTTGGCTCCTGATTGGCTGGAAACACTCACCTGAACACAGACAGCACAGAGCAGCAGCTGGGAGGAAAAGCATTTTGTGCAGTGGTGTTTCCTCTGGTGAACCTGGGGAGAAGTGGCGCTCTGATGCAGCTGAGGCCAAACAAGGACGAGCTGTGAGATCAGACGAGGGCCACGTGGTTTCTAACAGGTCCTCAAAGCTCCCATCAGCCCCTGCAGTGGGCACATTAGACATGTTTAAAGGAAGCTATTGCGCCTTTGTGAGTTTGCCTGCTTCTACAGTTGAACTTCATACAGTCTGCACTAATATGGACACTTTTTGTTATAACGTGGTTTTAAACTCAGTAAAAGAGTCACTTTTTTTAAAGCTATAGATTTGTTCTTTTTATTATTGTATTTCCTTTTTGTCCTTTGAGCAGTTATTTTCATTTCTATTCTTAAATGACCTTATTTTGCAGTTTCTGTGGATGTACAGAAACTGAGTCCGTGGCTGATAACTGGAAAATGCAAAATTGCGAAAAATACCAAAATTATTATCAGTCCTGAACCCGTTTTGTTTCAAACCGTCACCTGCCAACGCAGGAGATACTTTTAAAAGTATAATATACGACATGTCCAGTTAACAAATCTAAAAACAGCTTATTTATTGTCATATATCTATTGGCGTGTGTACTCACACGGTTCCCAGTGTTTAATGCTCAGTGTAACAGTCACGTTTAGCTTATTGAACTTGTAACGGCATCGTTCGATGTTTGCTCCAGCCAAACAAAACTTACACGTATCATTCAAACGTTACAACAATCTTCAATCGTTCATGATCGTTTTTTGGTTGGATTCCAAGTAACAGCTGAGCTTCCATGTGATTCAATTTGCCACATAGCTAAGTGAATAAATGTAAGTATGCAGCTAATATTCTGTTTTTCAGTACAATAAAATGAAATAATGTGAATACAAAAATGTAAAAATAAAATTAATGAAACCTTATCACAGCATCTCGTCTGTAAACAGGATTTCAAACTGCTTTTTTTCTGTAATTTGCTTTAGGTTTTCGAGTGACATGCCCTGCTGATTTTTATATGTATATAAAAAATTGTAACCAGCGTAGAAGATCACATTTATGCAGCAGCAGTCTTACACCGTGGTTCAGGGGTTTAGGAAGCTCGTCTTGTAACCAGAAGGTTGCCGGTTCAGACTCTGACTCTTGGTCGTTGTGTCCTTGGGCAAGACACTTCACCTACCGCCTACTGGTGTTGGCCAGAGGGGCCGATGGCGCGATATGGCAGCCTCGCTTCTGTCAGTCTGCCCCAGGGCAGCTGTGGCTACAACTGTAGCTGCCTCCACCAGTGTGTGAATGTGAGAGTGAATGAATAGTGGCATTGTGCGTTGAGAGTCTAGAAAAGCGCTATATAAATGCAATCCATTATTATTACAAATGATTAATATTATAAGTTATGTGATAATATTAGTCTGACTTGCTCTGTGAGTAAACCTCGACTTTCTTATTTCTTCATCTTTATTACTCCGTCTGTGATGGAGGTGAAGCCTGGGCTGTGGTTTACTGTTTGACATCTGCTCGTCTGTTGGTTTTTGTTCAGGCTGCAGGGATCATTTCTCACTGTGGGCACCTCCTTTATAACAGGCACAGTAGTAAGTGGCTGAATGATCAATCGTACATCTGCTGATCACCAGCTCACCACTATTTTCTTTCCTCATAGCTGAAAATGTGTCTTTTAGAGGATGACTGAAAGCTGTGGGCTTTTTTTCACCACTACGATCAAAACGTAGAATCGCTGTTAATGTTCCCTCATCTTTTCTATCTTTTCTCATGTACCAGTACACAAAATTGGTGTCACACTGGTTAATGCCTGTACACGCTAAGGACACTGTTTCATCAGCTCTCCTGGTCTTTGATTTCTGGTCCTGAATCAGCATTTCTGCTGCCATGGTAACCAGTGCTGTAGAGACACAGACAGATAGATGAAGGTTAGTGTGACAGTGTTTGTTACAGGTTGACTTTGTTGGCTCCTGATTGGCTGGAAACACTCACCTGAACACAGACAGCACAGAGCAGCAGCTGGGAGGAAAAGCATTTTGTGCAGTGGTGTTTCCTCTGGTGAACCTGGGGAGAAGTGGCGCTCTGATGCAGCTGAGGCCAAACAAGGACGAGCTGTGAGATCAGACGAGGGCCACGTGGTTTCTAACAGGTCCTCAAAGCTCCCATCAGCCCCTGCAGTGGACACATTTGACACATTTAAAGAAACCTACTGCGCCTTTGTGCCTTTGCCTGCTTCTACAGTTGAACTACGTGCAGTCTGCCCCAATACACAGCAAAATCTCCAGTGTTAAATTAACACTTTGACAGTGTTATGTGTTTAAAAGTAACCTAGTCAGTTTTGAAGATTAACAATGACTAACACTGAGCAGTGCTGATTTTCTAACACTGGAATATTTCTAACATTTTGAGTTATTTTCCAGTGTTAGAAAATCAGCACTGCTCAGTGTTAGCCATTGTTAATCTTCAAAACTGACTAGGTTACTTTTAAACACATAACACTGTCAAAGTGTTAATTTAACACTCAACAGTGTTGTATCTAACACTCAGAGGTGTGGACCCATATAGACACTCTCCAGTGTTATACAGTACGAGAGTTGCTTTTAATTTTTTTATGTTTCTTTCTTTTTGGTCTTTTGAGCTGTTCTTTCTGTTTTTATTGATTTATGGCTTTTAACATCCATATCCTCTGTGTTTTGTATGTCATTGCATGTGTCTAGAAAACAACGTCGTCAACTAAGACTTGTACAGTGCTCAGCTGTAAATCTGCTATAAAATGGAAACTAAAGCTTTGCCACAGCTACATCAGCTATTTGAGTGGTTGATTCAGCTAATGGTCATTTTGCAGCCAACACTGTGACATCCATTATCCATCCATCCAGCCATTTGCGTCCGCTTATCCTTTTCAGGGTCGCGGGGAGCGCTGGAGCCTATCCCAGCTGTCATAGGGCGAGAGGCGGGGTACACCCTGGACAGGTCACCAGTCTGTCGCAGGGCCAATATCCATCATTTTCTCTGCAATTTAAATAAAATAAAATGAAATAATAAAGGTAATATTTGTAAATGTAACATGTAGAAAATTAATTTGCATTTCTTTGTCTGTTAATATGATCTCCTCCCGACTCACTTCAAACAAGTTCTCATCAGCACTTAGTTTTAGGTTTTCAAGTACGCCGTCCTGCTGTCTTTCCATGTATATATAAAACAGTCATCAGCAGAGATCAGCACATGGATTCAGGAGCAATGTTGCAGAATATTTTTAGTATTATAAACTTTTAGATAAGATCACTTTAACGTCCTCCATCAATAAAAAAAAAAAGTTTATATTACATTTTCAACCAAACAGCACGTTCTCACATGAACATATAAACTCTTTAGTTTAGTTTAAAATGTAGCAACAACTCAGCGTCCTTTCTAGTCCATCTTTAGATTTATTTACAAGCTAGTGATACAGATACTGAGACCAAACTATCTTATTGTCTTTGTATGTATAGTATGTCGGTATGTGTTTTGCTCTTCATTTAACTTGATTTTCGAAGAAAAAAATTTAACAAAAAAATATCACATTAGGAGGGAAAGAAAATCTATTTCACGACAACTTTGTGCTGTTTGTAAGAGAAGGAGAACAGAGTACCTGAAAACAATTTTCTTTGAAACTTTTAATTTCTACTTATTTATTGATCACATAGAGGCTGGCTGTGGTTTACTGCTCTCTTCCTGTCACACTGTCTGACATCTGTTCATCTGTTGGTTTTTGTTCAGGCTGCAGGAATCATTTCTCACTGTGGGAACCTTTCCAACAAACACAATAGTAAGTGGCTGTATGTTGGGGTTTAATATCTTTGATGACCAATTCACAGCCACCTGGTTTTCTTAAAGCATTGAAATCTTGTTTCTGGGGATGATTGTAGCGTGAATTAACTGCCCCATCAGCCAGATCAATGCGCAGAATCACTTTAAGAGGATCTTTTTCTGTGTTCTGGTACCAGTAAATCTGTTTTTTGTCACACTGGTCAGTGCTTTTACAGCTTATGGCAACTGTTTCACCAGCTCTCCCAGTCTGTGATAACTGCTCCTGAATCAGCTGTTCTGCTGCCACGGTAACCAGTGCTGTAGAGACACAGACAGATAGATGAAGGTTAGTGTGACAGTGTTTGTTACAGGTTGACTTTGTTGGCTCCTGATTGGCTGGAAACACTCACCTGAACACAGACAGCACAGAGCAGCAGCTGGGAGGAAAAGCATTTTGTGCAGTGGTGTTTCCTCTGGTGAACCTGGGGAGAAGTGGCGCTCTGATGCAGCTGAGGCCAAACAAGGACGAGCTGTGAGATCAGATGAGGGCCACGTGGTTTCTAACAGGTCCTCAAAGCTCCCATCAGCCCCTGCAGTGGACACATTAGACATGTTTAAAAAGCCTTTCGTACAATTTCATTTATTAAAATTCAAATTCAAATTTTATTTGTCACGTACACAGTCATACACAGTACGATATGTAGTGAAATGCTTGGACAACTGCTCGTGACCTAAAGAAAACAAAAAAGGAAAAGGCTATGAATAAGATAGGAAATAAATATGAAAAATTAAAAAGGGTAAATTTAACTAGGAAGGAATAAAATATAAATTAAGGTTAAAAATGAAATAACTGTACAACACAAATTAGAATGAAGGGTAAATTTAACTGGGAAAGAATAAGATAAAATACATAAATTAAAGTTGAAAATAAAATAACTGTACAACAAAATACACAATACACAATATAGAACTATATAAGAATGTATGAAGGAATCTAAATATAAATAAATATATACACAATAACAGCAGCTGTACAAGTATTAACCGGAAATGAAGAATATAGTGACCAGTGTTGTGCAAAACCAAAGTCCAGAAAGTCCAGTGTGTGTGTAAGAACCATATGTGTGGGTCAGTACTGTGTGGTGGTGTGATTGAGAGACCGTATCGCCTGCGGGAAGAAGCTCCTCCTCAGTCTCTCTGTGTTGGTCTTCAGGGAGCGGAATCGCTTTCCTGACCTCAACAGAGAGAACAGTCTGTTGTTGGGATGGCTGAGGTCCTTCACCATCTTCCTGGCCTTGGTCCAGCACCGCCTGCTGTAGATTGAGTGCAGGTCAGGGAGCTCGGACCGGATGGTGCGCTCAGCTGACCGCACAACCCTCTGTAGAGCTCGTCTGTCCTGCATGGTGCTGTTCCCGAACCAGGTTAAGATGTTTCCCGCCAGGATGCTCTCTATGGTGCACGAGTAAAAGTTCCTGAGCACCTTGGAGGGCAGTTGGAAGTCTCTCAAGCGTCTGAGGTGGTAGAGACGCTGACGGGCCTTTTTCACCACGGTGTTGATGTGACAGGACCATGACAGGTCCTGCGTGATGTGAACTCCGAGGTATTTGAAGCTGTCCACTCTCTCCACTGGGCACTCGTTGATGACGGGGGTCTGGTAGTTCCTCTCCTGCTTAGTGCTGAAGTCCACTATCAGCTCCTTTGTCTTACTGACGTTTAGAAGGAGGTTGTTCCTCTGGCACCAGTTCTCCAGATTCCTAATCTCCTTCAGGTAGGCCGTCTCGTTGTTATCAGAGATCAGGCCCATTTTATGTTATATTATGTTGTTTTATTATTTTTGCTGCAATATTTTGATCAGTTGTCTGTTTTTTCAAACCCAGCTAGAGGATGAAGTATTTTGAAACACTTCAGTCTTTCTGTTAAATGTTTGACCTGAAAGTTCTTCTGTTAACACGTTTAAAGGTGCTAAGCTGTAAACCCATGAATCCTAAAAATGACTGGACAGTGTTATATATTTTGAGGGCCACGTGATTTCTAACATATCCTTAAAGTTCCCAACAGCCCCTACAGTCCACGTACAATTTGATTTATTACTTTTATTTTGAAGCCAAAGCAGCCGATCTTTTGGAGATCCACACTGTGCTTCCAAAATAAAATAAAAGTTATAAAGAGATCAGTGATGTTGTTGCAAAGCCAGAGAGGTAATTGTGCACTTGAGCACACTTTAGTGTATTTGCTAATTATAAGCACCATTTCAAATGGGCTTTCACAGAAGAGGCTTCTGTGTGACTACAGGTGAGTAGACGGGGTGTTGTTAAACTCGTAACACTCACACAGTGTGTACTTCTGGGAAAAAATAGTCAGTCTGCATACAAATATTTACCTGTGAGTGGAAATGCTGTGTATGCATCTTGTATTAATCCTGACTGTTGGTACTAATAAAATTAACAAAGGCTCTATACTGTGCTTTCAAGTAAACAGTGAAAACAGTGTTTTTATAAGGCCTTTAATAATCGTGTATTGCCAGTTTTTCATTATAATTTAGTGTATCTTATGTTTATACGTAGATTTACTCTTAAACAGATCAGACTATTTTATTTTTAATAAAAAAGTCTTAAAATCTTGTTGTGCAGTCTGAATGTTTGAAGTTTATTCATTTCCTTTGGTAAAAGCTTTTATCATCTAAAACAATATTTTTATTGGCCCCTTTTAGTTTTGTTAATTCAAAACATAAACACAGCAGGTTATGGGCTCATTTAAAGCTTACTGATAACTTTGTTCATATTTTAATGTTTTAATTAATAGTTTGGTCAATTTCACAATTATGTTACATTTGCAAAGTGTCTTCGTGACTTTTTGCCTTGTAAAAATATTAACAACTAAAGATTTTAAAACCTCAGTGTCTCCTTTTTTGCTTTAAACTTAAGTAACGTCTCTGAAGGTGATGCTGGATTTCCACATTTGTCTGGCAGTTTGTTTCCCTTCTTTCTTACCACAGTAAATAAAAGTTTCAATAAGGTCTCTGTGGTTCGTTTGAAACAAACATATGATCACAAGTTTTGTGGATTTGAGTTTGCTGCTCGTGCTGAGATTAAAAACGAAAAGGATAAGACCGCCATCATGTGGTTATTCAAAAGAACTAAGTAGTTCAAAATCAAAGGGCATTCCTATGAAGAACAAAGGTGAATTATATAATCATATAATGGTGCTCTGTGTTGGTCTTTTTTGGGGGGGGAGTAGTTTACAATAATTAGTAAGGTGACATTTCTTTGCCAAAGCTGGATTTATAGCATTTTAAAAAGATCCAGTCGTCTGTGGTCAGAACTGTTGAAACCAAAGAAAAAAAGATTTGCTCTTGTTCTGTGTCTTTGTACGTAGAGAACTTATTTGTCTTTACTCATATATGACATTTATTATCATGTACAAATGTTTTACATAAACATGAACACTTCTCATTTGACAAAGTTATTTGGCATGTAGAGGATCTCACAGAATTTCAAAACATATCTGTGTGTTTTTGTTTGTTTGTTACTGAATGAGATAAATAAATAAACCCTGACACTTGTCAGTATACTGTTTCTCAGAAAAATGCATTTAGCAGTCTTAAATCCAGATCCAAAGCCAGGCCGGACAGCAGCAGCACAGAAAATGGTGTCAGGTTTCTGTTACGTCTGACAGTAAAAGCAGAAAAACAAAACCGTATTCAACCATGCAATAAAAAAGAAGCTACTCTCAGCTCTTGCCACAAGGGGTCACCACAGAACTGGCCGCTCATGCTGATACAGTCCCAGGGGCAGTGCCTCTGCGAATTCACAAAAATAAAACTGTTTCTGCAGCATTTTTAAAGCAAAGAATAATTTACTGCCAAAAGATGGTGTGAAATTTTTATTTTAGATGTTTTTGGTGTGCAGATGATCACAAAGAGACGCCTTCTCTTCAGCACCAAAATCACACTTAGTATAAGTCAAAATGACCTTTCTCTCACGTTTTGCTGCAGAAGCTACTCAAGCTCTTACATGGCCCACAATCTACTGTGAACTGAAAACAGATGAACCTGTTCAAGGCAAGTTTCACGCTGGATATTTTCTCCTGATGTCACACAAAAGCATTCAGACTGGCCCACTGCTCTGAATGTGCACACGGCGCCCACTCAGGTAAGAGATCTTTCATCATAGTCTGTGCTAAAGAGGAGTGAAAAAATTAGACTGTGGGAGAGAGTAATACGAATATAGTACAATGTAATACTACAAATAGTATCGCAGGTACTACACCAAATTGCAAAGCTTCTGTTTTATTTGCTTTACAAAGGGTGGACGAGTGTTTGCACTGGTTCTGGTTGTTTATTTAACAAGTACGGTACCTACTGGACCTCAATATAAAAAATTTAAGTAAACTGCTATTTACATTAGACGCCCCTGGGCAGGTCACATTGATAGATACAGCACAATTCAATTCAGTTTTATTGATATAGCACCAACTGACACCAACAGTCGCCTCAAGGTGCTTTGTGTTGTAAGGAAAAGCACAACAAAACGCACACAGGAAAGACAAATAAAAATATGTCACACTGGCTTAAACGGGATCACAGGTCTGGTTTTTCATAAGCCACCTTGAGATGTGCCTTCAAATTGGACATATAGAATTTTTCTTTATTAGTACGCTATATTAGTATTTGCTTCCCTTCAGTGACAGCAATTTGTCCAACTGTGGTTCACCTGCAAAGCCGTTCCCAGCCCCTTCTAGCCATGTCCCTGGGTCCAATCTCACAGGCACTCTTTGGTTTAATAGATTCATTTAGAGGAGTGCAGGAGTTCATGCAACCTTATTTAGAAAACAGGCATCTCAGAGCTCCAAAGCTCAACATTGTTTTTTATTTAGGGGGTTGAGCTAGACTCTGATATACTTGAGTTAAACATACTTTACAGCTCATTTACAATGCAAAGCTCCTTACCTTGCAGGGCTACACTGTAATGCATCATCTCTACTGGTGATTTTGTAAACATCTACCATCATTTTAATCATTTGTGCTTAACGTGACACTGAGACAATCTTATTTAAGTCTTATTAAATATTACAGTTAGCATTCAGAAGATGAACTGTGTTTCTGTCCTTTCAGTGTTCAGAGGGTCCTGTTTTGCTTGGTCACTGCTCCAAAACCATTATGTCATTGTTCCCCGAGTCACCTGTCAGGGAGTCGCACCAGGCGGCAGCATCAAGCCTGGTTCGCCCTGAAATAAAGTGCATTCTGATGCATCGCATTTAAGACGCATTGGTCACAACTAGCTTAAAATGTGTACAAAGCTTTTAATATAGCTCTGTGAATTCAGTGTATTGACCGGCGCACAAGGAAACTTAAATCCACATATTTCTAAATGGAGTTCGGCGACGGTTGGTTTCTCTAAACGTCCCAGATCCAGTTACCGCTGGTTACAGCAACGACATTTAAATGGAATGATAAATATTCAATGCGAGCCCTGCTCGGCACCCTGCTAATTTTCCCAGATGGCTAACGGCTAAGCTAACCGGTAAACTCGTGTTGTCAGTGTCTTTAATCCAAACTCTGTTGGTTTTGTGCCCCAGATCGTGCAAACCACAGGGCACAATAAAAGTCTATAAACAACGTAAGTGAAAACTGTATTTCACTGGATTTTGTGGGGACCAAAACTATACGTTAGAAGAAGAAAAGCAAACCCAGTCAGTCCAAATTGACATGATTCTGCCGAATTGACTTCCTTACACAACACACGTCACTGTGACGCGTTGCATTCTGGTAAATGCAGTTAACCTGGGTTTAAGGTAGTAAATGTACACGACTTAACCCGACATACGCGTTTTACTGTTTGAGTTTCTCGCGTTTCCAGCTAATGTTCGAACAGGGAAAAGATAAAAATGCAGTCATTTTGATGCTGGTGCGTAGTTGTTTAAACATAGATAAAGAGAAAAAAAACTACAAATCCCAGTAACTGACGTCATTACGTATGTACGTCTAGCAACGGCGAACAGCTAAAGGAAAAAACAGCCGCTTCCGTGTTGTTCTTGTGTTATTTTGTAAAATAACTGTCGTTAGCGGAGTCAAAGCTCGCCTGACAGCCTCGCCGGAGTGTGAATATCATGGTTTTGTGAAGCTGACACACAGCGTCAGCCTTTTTTCAGCCAAAATGTCGCTGCTGCAGAGCTCAAAGAAAAAAGACAAGCGTATTTTGTCTGGTACCTGCCCAGACCCGAAATGTCAGGCGAGGCTTTTCTTTCCTGCTTACGGCTCCGTTAGCATCGAGTGTACCGAGTGTGGTCAGCGCCACGAGCAGAAGAACCTGCAGAACGTTGAGGAAGTCACCGACCCCGATGTCGTGCTTCACAATCTGCTCAGAAACGCCCTGCTCGGCGTCACCGGGGCCCCGAAGAAGGGGACCGAGCTGGTGAAAGTGATGGGGCTTTCTAACTACCACTGCAAGCTGTTGTCGCCCGTGCTCACCAGGTATGGCATGGACAAACAAACCGGCAAAGCCAAGCTTCTGAGGGAGATGAACCAAGGGGAGATGTTTGACTGTTCCATCCTGGGAGACAGAGCTTTTCTCATTGAGCCGGACCATGTTTCCACCATAGGCTATGGCAAAGATAGGTCAGGGAGCCTTATATACCTCCACGACACTCTGGAGGAGGTGAAGAAAGCCAACGGCAACAGAGAGTGTCTCATCCCGGTGCATGTGGACGGAGACGGGCACTGCCTGGTCCACGCTGTGTCCAGAGCTCTGGTGGGGAGAGAACTGTTCTGGCATGCCCTCCGTGAAAACCTCAAACAGAACTTCAAGCAGAATCTGGAACGCTACAAGGCACTTTTTCAGGACTTTATAGATGCTGCAGAGTGGGAGGACATCATCAACGAGTGCGACCCTCTTTTCATCCCACCAGAAGGCGTACCCCTTGGACTACGCAACATCCACATATTTGGCTTAGCCAACGTCCTCCACCGACCCATAATTCTCCTGGACTCCCTGAGTGGGATGAGGAGCTCCGGGGACTATTCTGCCACCTTCCTGCCTGGACTGGTGCCGGAGGAGCAGTGCAAGGGGAAAGATGGGAAGCTGAACAAACCCATCTGTATCGCCTGGAGCAGCTCCAGCAGGAACCACTACATCCCTCTGGTGGGAATCAAGAACACGGTGCTGCCAAAGCTGCCACCCCGTCTGCTGCCAAAGGCCTGGGGCGTCCCTCAGGACCTCATCAAGAAGTACATCAAGTTAGAAGCGGATGGGAGCTGCGTGATTGGCGGAGATCGCAGCCTGCAGGATAAATATCTGATGAGGCTAGTTAACGCCATGGAGGAGGTATTTATGGAGAAGCACAGCATCCACCCGTCGCTGGTGGCTGACGTTCACCAGTACGTCTACAGGAGGACTGGCGTGATTGGCATCCATCCAGAGGAGGTCACAGAGGCGGCAAAGAAGTCAGTGATGGAAAATCGGCTGCATCGCTGCCTGATCTGTGGCGCCCTTTCTGAGCTCCACATCCCACCGGAGTGGCTGATTCCCGGCGGTAAGCTCTACAACTTAGCCAAATCCACACACGGCCAGCTGCGGCCAGATAAGAACTACAGTTTCCCCCTCAACAATGTGGTCTGCTCTTACGACCCCCAAAGGGATGTTCTCCTCCCAGACTACAAACTGAGCTCCCTCAACACCTGCAACTGGTGTCACGGCACGTCAGTCCGCCATATCCGTGGAAACGGCTCGGTGGTTTATCTGGATGGGGACAGAACCAACACCCGCTCCCAGGGAGGGAAGTGTGGGTGTGGCTTCAAACACTACTGGGAGGGGAAGGAGTATGACAACCTCCCCGAGGCCTTCCCCATCACGTTGGAGTGGGGGGGTCGGGTGGTGCGAGAGACAGTGTACTGGTTCCAGTATGAGACTGACCCTTCATTGAACAGCAACGTGTACGACGTGGCCATGAAGCTCGTCACAAAGCACTTCCCGGGCGAGTTTGGCAGTGAGATCCTGGTGCAGAAAGTGGTCAACACTATCCTCCATCACACGGCCAAGAAGAACCCGGACGAATACAACCCCGTGTCCATCGACGGGGCTCATGTCCAGCGCCTCACTGATGCCTCAGAGTCTCAGCAGCCGGCGGACCCCCAGCCGCCCACAAAGATCATCCTGACGGGACAGAAAGCGAAGACGTTGCACAAGGAGGAGCTAACGATGAGCCGAGCAGAGCGCAGCATCCAGCAGAGCATCAGCGAGCAGGCCTTCGTCACCCAGAAGCGTCGGACTGACAAACTGAAGCAGGAGCAGAAAGGCCAGGGCCGGACTTCTTCACCCGGAGGCTCTCCAGAAACCTCCTCCTCTTCAGCTCCAGCCACACCCACCAAGTCCTCCTCCCCGTCTTCGTCCAGTAAGGAGAAAAAGATTCGTGTGACTACGAGCGACGGCAGACAGGCCATGCTGACTCTGCAGGCCCACACGACCTTCTCTGAGCTGCAGAGGAGCATCAGCAACCAGTTCAGCGTGCCGCCGGCGCAGCAATGCATCCGCTACGGTTTCCCACCTAAGGAGTTGGTCCCACCAAAAGATGGCGAGGAAAACGAGCCAGTGGCGCTGCAGCATGGTGACAGGGTGACTGTGGAGATCCTAAAAGGCCCAGAGGACAAGAGCCCTGCGGCCTCCATTCCCCGAGCCTCCAGCTCGCACTCCGCCCTGCATTCAGTGAAGAGCGAGGACGCCGTGACGCCCGGAAGAATGAGCAGCCGGGAACTCCAGGACAGCATCGACCTTGAGATGTCCTCCCTTTGTCTCCTAGCAACGTTGATGGGTAAGGTTACATGTAGGGTACCAAGTAAGTTAGTGAGTGAAGCAAAGTAATGTATTATCACAGCAACCTGTGCCACAAGACTGAATGTGACAGTGTAAGTTTAGGATATTTCAGAGCATAAGATCCATCCTGATATAAAGCAGAGCAAAAGATCTTTGGTCGCACAGCTTACCTGTACCGTACGGCCTTCTGAAGCGAAACTGGCTGCACATAAAAACAAGCTGTGTCACTTTGAGATGTCACTAGAGGAAAGTTATTGTGCTGGAGCTGCAGCTTCTTTTCACTTTAAAGATGCTGTGAATCCTGAATTCTTTGCTGACGTGTGGATTCGAATATCACAGCCGAGACACTGATTACGTTCTTTGAAATCAGTGATCGTCTCCGTTTTCAGCAGATAGTGGGCCTGTCTTGAAATCGTCTGCCTTATTAAATGAAATCCATGCTGGATTCAATTTTGCAAAGGGCCAGATTTGATCCTCAGGCTTTGATTTTGTCACATTTGATCTAAGATATAAAAGCTTGTTGGTCTGATTGAAGGCTGCCAGGAGAAAACTATTTTTCTCCTGTGTTGTTCTGCACTTCAGGAGCTAAAACCCGCTCGTCAGGTTTAACAGAGCCAAGTGGCTGCTGCTACTTTCTTATTTTAATAATTCACTTCTTAGTTTGATTTTAGAAACATTCCTTTCTACAATAAAGCTAAAGGAAAACAGTCCTCTTTTTCCTATGCTTGCATAAGGAAACGTGTATTTCAGTTATAATAACTTGAATCAGTCATTCAGTCCGGCTCTTGGCTGTTGCTTGTTACTGTACAGAGTTAATCTGTGACTTAGCAGTGAGTTATTTACAGGTAAATATACAAAGAAGCACAAAGGTTCAATTAGACTTAATAAAAGCAGGATAAAATATGATAAAAATGTGTCCTGGCTTCTGGGGGTGAACATGCAATTATCCATGACTGTAGTTGAGGCAAAGAATGTGTCGACTGACTTTAAGTCTTTTTGGCCATTTTATTAGCAAAGATGTCTTCAACCTTGAGTAAAACTAAACCCGACGTATGTTTTAATATCTTCTGTCGCAGTGATTTTCCTTTGGTTGAAAGCCAGCTTCGATTGGCGTCAAATGTGTTTTTAGTACATGCAGAGAAAACCCTGGTATGGAAAAAATAACATTTCCTCAAACATGACAGTGCTGGTGCTTCAGTTTGCTTTAAAGTTCAACTTTTGATCATTAATCATTCAAAGATAACGATTGAACTCGTTCTGCTGTCTGCCCTTTCATTAATTTGACCTCTTGTTTATATTTTCATTATAATTAGCATCTCTATAGTCAATGTTTGTTCACAGGTTGAGCTCCTGACGATACAAACCTACTGTGCTGGGGCTGACGGTGTGTTTATAGAGAGTGCTGTCAGGTTAATGTCATACAGCACTTTATTTTATTG
The DNA here is from genome assembly GCF_057381915.1 of Diplotaxodon limnothrissa. NCBI lineage: Eukaryota > Metazoa > Chordata > Actinopteri > Cichliformes > Cichlidae > Diplotaxodon > Diplotaxodon limnothrissa. Next base: position 2,489,050 of record NC_140613.1, read on the forward strand.
ATTAATAATCAGTCAGAATGATAACGATTTGTACAGTAAACATCTCCTGTTCCAGTTTCTCCAGCATGGGGATGTCTTTGTTTTCTGTGTTCACTCATATTATTGAATGTGGTGATGATGATGATGGATCATCGTCGTGTTTAATTTATTGTCTTCTTGCAATGATGCTGCTGCTTGCTTAAGACTGCAGAGTAAGCTGAAGTGTGTTTGTGTGTGTCTGTGTGTGAATAAAGAGAACAGCTCCAGGTGTGCAGCGCACATGCCTGCTGGTTTCTGATTGGCTGGTGCAGGCAGGTGATCAAAAAACTGCCGTTTGCTCTCAGCAGCTGATTGAGCTCCCAGGTTTCTGATCAGCTGCCATGAGCAAACAAGAGACTTGTTTTGTGTGTGAGTGTGAGAATCTGCTGACTCGAGCAACTCACTCCCTCCCCGTCTCACCTGCCAATCAGGTCAAAGGTCACAACTGCGTTAGGATAAACAGATCGGGCCGTGTGACACACACAGAGCGTCTGTCGATATTCAGGAAGGTTTCGGCTGCGCTCCGAGCGCTCCGCAGGCCTGACGCTGCACTTCCTGTCAGCACCGAGCTCGTGTTCAATAATCCCCCCGCCCGGCCCCGGCCAGGATGAAACAAAGCATCCGCTCACCAGACAGTGCCTCCAACCCAGAGCTCAGAGTTCACACAGCTGAATGGAGCAGACCTGTAGCTGAATATGTGCGACGTGCATTACATATAAACACACAAACAAAAGGAAATGCACCGTCACGCACTTTCAAATGGACTCAGTGCATCAGTGCAGTGTTGAAGTCCCTGTTTTACTGACAGGATATTTGAAGCTAAATAAACACCTGAATATGGTTTTATCGCCTTTATTTATTGACAGTGGTTTTGTACACCAAATAAAATTTAACCTTAAACCAGATTTTATTTCATTTTAAGCTTAAGTTGTTGTTTTTGCTCATTTCACTTTCAATTTTCATTGTCTGGAAATGATGAGTTTCAGTTTAGTTTTCATGAGTTTTGGTGGTAGTTTTAGTTTTGTTCTTATATATTTGGAGGTTTTGTCAGGTGCAAAATTTTAAAGGTTAACACACTTCATACACATTCAAGTCCCAGACTCATTAAACAGATGCACCAGATGTTCCTCAGGCTGGTTGTGTTGAAAAATAAAGTGAAAAAATATTGTTTACAGTAGCTTTATTGCAAAGTCTAGTTTTTATTTTTACTGTAGCCAATTTATTCTTGGTTCACTATAATAACTTTGCCTGAAACTGAATCATTTATGAACCATTTTAGGTTTTCTCAGCAGAAAAACCCACATCGACACATTCCACTTTAAGTTTTAGATTTGGGAATTAATGGAAACAATGATCAGTGACAGACTGGACATTTATTTATTGGCTTAGATGACTGTTATTGCAATAAAAAAGGGTTTATGTCTCAGATGAGATGGATCATTTTCATCACAGCAGGAGAGTACAAGTGGATTGATATTTTCTGTCGAGGTTGTTGAGACTAAATATGAAGCAGCTGAAGGACAATGGCATTTATTAGAGGACCTCTAAAACAAGAGACGGTAAATGTAGATGAAATGTAGAATATAAAAATGTGAATGTTCCTACAGAGTAGCAGCAGCATGAGCAGCAGTGCGAGGTTAAAACGAGGGGGAATCGCTAGCCTGGCTTTACCATCAGCATCAAAGCTGTAGATGTTGTATGTGGTGTGAGCTTCACTGAGTGTGAAAGCAAACATACTGGAACCACAGAGGTTTCTATAAATGACTGACGATAGCTGCTGCTTGCAGCTTCATATTCATCATGTAGAAATAAATGTGATGTCACACCTTTATCAAGAAACATTTCGTAGGTTTGTCCACCACTGCTTTCAGGTTTAAATATATTTTTACATATCAGCGGCTTCACTGTAAGCCAAACAATGGCGAGGTCAGAGTATCAACTGTATTTCCACTCTTGTGTCTTACATTCAGATGTTTCGGTCTCTGTTTATTTTTGTGCTGCTCTGACCGCTCACGTTCCTGCCAAAGCTGTGGCCTCTGACACCGAGGACTTCTGTGGTCCTACATTGTGCTGTCCTGTGTAGCGTCCTGCTCACACAGACACATTTTAACCTTGTGTTGTGTTTAGGACCTCGTCTCATTCGTTGGATCCTTTTAAAATGTTTGTCTTTGTTTCAGGTGAGGATGTTTGGTCGTACGCAAAGAAGCTGCCACACTTATTCCAGCAGGGCGGCGTCTTCTACAACATCGTTAAGAAAGACATGGGTAAGCAGGCTCTGTGTAACAGAGCAGGTACATTTATACATGTGCGTTTGTGTGTCTGCATCACTGTGAACCGGAGCTTATCATACGTGAGCTACTTTTTTTAAAGGCTTCTTTGCTAACTAATTATTAGACAGATTTTAAACATGTGCAGAAATGTAGCAGAAACACACGCGACTGATCAGGTGACGCCTGAGAGCAGAAAAGTTCAGTGAATAAAATCCACGAGGCTGCAGGAAATGAAATGTTTCTTCCCAGACCTGATGATCAATGCGCTCTCCCAGTGGTCCACATTTGTGCCATATTCCGGGTTCCCAGCACGCACCTTACAGGAACTCCTTCCCAGAGAAGAAAACGGGGTCTGTTGTAAACATGTGGAGAGGATTTCGATTAGATGATAGTGCCCAGATTTCTGGTAAATAAAGGAACGTGGAGTGGCTCACTGATGTGTGCTGAGCTCTGGTCCTCTGCAGCACAGAGGAATATATGTCAGAGTTTACAGTCAGATGAAGTTTGATTGAAATATATCGATTCTTGTCACATGCACGTGACTCCTCAGACATGTCTGAAAGCAGATTGGTGTGATTAAAGGATCAGTTTGTTTTTATCTGTCATATTCTTTATTGTAAGTTATTGCAAACCAAAAACTAATAACACAGGATCCTTTATGGCGACTTCTTATTTCCTGTTATCAGATTGTCAGACTGTTGCTGTGTTTCTATCTGATGCTCTGGAGCTAACCGCAGCATAAATGAAAGCAAACCCTTGAACCTTTGTCAATATATTTGGTACATCCCACCCGAGGGAGGGAGAACAGCTGTGTTATTAAAGTTGACCTATTGTGCTTTTGTTTACCTGTCATAGATATATTGTTACAATGGTGGATGGTCAAGTCAGCCGCGAACTCGCTGTGAGCCAAACGCTCCGACTGCAGTTCTCCAAACACTGTTTTTCTACTCTTGGATCTGTGTGACGGCGCTAAGAGGGGATATCGCTAATATGGTCATTTGAATCTTTGCAGGTGTTTCAGAGCGCGTAACTAAAAGCATGAGCTTAGTTTGATAATAGGAGAGCTTAAAGAAAAACAAAATTACAAGTTAAATCTAAAACAATAAAGTTTGACAGCCCTCACATGCTCTGCTCCCACTGCACTGCACAGTTTCACAACGTTACAGCTGCTGAAATGTTTGTGAGCTTATACACAGGCATCAATGCAATAACACGAATATGTTTCCTGCTTCAACTTGATTGGCTCTTTGGGGGAAGGCGGAGGACACTGGCCATCTGTAGTATTTGAGAAGTCTCCCATAAATTGCAGTTCAGATTTTTTTTCTATATCAATTGTGTCTGAATGTGAGAATAAAAGTTTCTTGCCTACTGATTTAAACCTTTTCTTGTGAGGGGCAGCCAATCAGAGTTGGCAGAGCTGAAGGCTTGTTTCAGACCAAGGCCCAGGATGAGATTAATAAGGATTATTTTAGACTGTGAATCATGTCAAGCTGGGAATGACCTCTCTCTCTCTCTCTCGTTCAGGCCTGATGGACGGGAAGCACTGCACGCTGCCTCACCTCACAGGGAAAACCTTTGTTTATAATGCAGCAGAGGAGCGTTTGGAGCTCTGCGTGGACGCTGCCGGTCACTTCCCTGTTGGGCCTGATGTCGAGGAACTGGTGAAGGAGGCCCTGGTGCAGCTACGCTCTGAGGCATCCGGTAGGGGCAGTAGAGAGGGTAGTCCCTCTCATGGCGTGCTGCGGCTGGGCAGCGGTGGCGTTGTTCGTAAAAAGGAGCAGCTGCAGAGTGTCACAGCCTTTCAGGGAAAAGGCCACTCTCTGGGCAGCGCCGGAGGCTCCTCACCACCAGAACACCGCCCTATCACACGACAGCACAGCAGTGGCGTGGACCTGAGTGCCAGCGTGTCCCGAGGACCCCCGGACCTGTCGGACATCCCCGAGGACACCACCAGGGAGCTGGTCCGCATGGCTCCGGGCTTCGTCACCATGAAGGACGGCCGTGGACTCGACCCCAGCCTGATGGAGCAGCAGCGAAGGAAGCTGCAGGAAATGGTGTCCTCCATCCAGGCCTCCATGGAGCGGCACCTGAAAGAGCAGCAGAGCACCGCCTCCGGGGGTAGGGCTGCCCAGGAGCCGACGGCCGGAAGCCAGGCGGGTGAGGACCAGTCGGTGTCCACGGCCGACCACAAACCGCCAGCTGCAGTGTCGACAACGGCAGCCATCAAACCTGAGCAGAAGGTGGAGGAACCGGAGGAGATGGACAGCCAGGACGCCGGGCAGAGTAACGCCACCGAACCCATGGATCACTCCTGATCACGCCTGAGCCCCAGCACCGCCCCACCCCCGCACCCGCCTGACCGGCATCTGTGGGTCATAACACCTCAGGTCGGATCCTCAAGCTTTGGTCTTCATCGTGTTGCGTTGTCTTTACTGCATGACTAAGAGCGGGCCGACTGTCCTCGCCGCTGCGAACTCCAGGTGGGACAGCCGTCGATGAAGCGATATATTGTGACGCGCTGTCTGCGATATGTCATCGATTCACCCGTTTCACAGATCTGTTGTAGAAGCCGTTGCCATGTGTGTTTACACTGTATCCACTGTAGCTCGCCTGTCAGCACCGCTCTATGAAAATTTAACACGGTAATGAATAAATACAACGATGTGATCCCCACGTTGATTCAAAATAAGTTTTTCTCTTAAGTTGATGATGTATCGTGAACAACTGTCTCACAGTATATCGCAGAGTCGTCCATAAGGTGACGGGATTCTGTCGTTAGGCCTGCGGTTCCCACCTGCAGACGTCTAATCCTCTCGCTGTGAACACTTACGGATCTCCGAGGAGGAAAATCCGGTGAGACGCATTCCTGTAGATAGAAGAAGTCTTAATCTGCCACCAGGAAGGAGAGTAGCTGGCCGCCGCCAGCGTCGCGTCCTGCAAACATGCTTCCGTCAAAGTGCACGCTCTGAAAAGTGCACCGGCCTCCGTACGCATCAACGCCTTCAGAATCTGCTTTCCACCCTCCGTTTGTCTGAGCTCTGCAGGGAGAACTCTGATCTGTGTTTGCTTGATTGTCTGAATCCTCCTTGATGACTTTATATTTTTACTTTACCTTTTTGCCCCTCTAACCATCACCAGTTTAATGGTTTATATTCTAGAAAAATCAGAATGAAGCCCCTCACAACCTCCAGGCAGAGAACTAACTGCAGTTTCTATTTGTTGTATCTAAAATTTAACCGCACGCTCTCATCTCCACGTGTGACATATTGCAGTTTTGTGTGATGCCACCTGCGCCTCAACATCAGTAATAAGGCGTCTGTCGATATCTGTGCCTGTAGCAGTATTGAACATGTGCTGTGCGAGACCTCCAAAGTCCACATGAGCTGGTTTGTTAGTACAAGTTGTTTGGTGGTCCGCGTCCCATTTGGACCGTTGTGTTTTGCACTTTTAATTTTTTCTTCTGTTTTGTTTGTTGTTTACTTGACATTTGATTAGCTTTTTAGGTTGATTGTATGGAAAAGACGGCCTTGTTGTATTTGTGCTCTTTTTATGGCTTTTTGAGCATCAGATGAGTGTAACCATATTTAAATGAGAAGTTTTATTGCTCAGTTACCACCTAACAGTAGCTGGTTTGAGCAGAAAGCTGCATCCATAAGCTGCACACAGGCACAGATGTCTGGTGATTAATGCTAATCAACAGACAAATAAAATACTGGAACGGTCTCTTAGCTGATGGGTCGCTCGTCACAATTTTAAACGTCATTGAAAAATTCTCCAGAATGCTCCAACAGCACAAACACAGTCGAGAGGTCCCGTTCAGTGACTCTGATTAGCTGAAGCCTAACAGCTACACCTGCCTGTGTCACCACCCACCTGTCAGGGCCACGCCCCCATTAATGCAAACTTTAAGCCTTATCAGTGTCCAAATGAATAAGTTAAATACGATTAACATTGTTTACAGTTCATCAAATTTTTAATAGTTTTACTTGCGGGTCTGCAAAGGCTAAGCTCGAGTGGCCATTAGCTTCATTAATGGATGTTTCTGGTTGGTCGGGCTTCTTAAAAGATCTTAGTTTGGGTTCCTGTGTACCCCACTTCACTGCCAGTGTGTAAATGTGGGTTTGACAAAAAGTGTTACGTGTTAAAAACAAGAACTAATTTATTTCTCACATATTTGTTCCAGCTGTATTTTTATTCACCTTATGTATCCCAGGTTAAATATTTTAAATTTTTAACACCTAAATTTAAGTTTCATCTGATCTCCAAACACTGCAGATTCATGAGAATCTGTGTAAATGTAGCAATAAAATGCCAAAGATGTGTTAGAGATGCACATGTAGTCAACAAGAGTCACTTATGATTTTTTTACTATAAAATTCCCAAGACGACCTCGACACGACGTGTTTGAACATAAATGTTACGATCCACTCTGCTCTGGACTATTTTGTGTTTGTTATTAAAACTCTTGAAATCAGTACCTGAAAAGACTTTTGTGTGAGGTTTAGAGGGACATAAACATGAAGCAAATATCTGGTGCTTTAGAAGCTAAAGATGAAATGCCTTGAGATGTGAGCATGAATATGAACTTGAGTGCAGTGCAACGAAGAGAAATTGTATTTATTGCCTGCAGGTGGCGCCGTGTTGAATGTGCAGCAGTAATGAACTTCCTGGAGGTCGAAGCTTCTCCTCGGTTTACCTGAAAACACTGTAAAATAACTCTGCACTGGACTGTTATCTTATGCTCAACAACTACCTTTCCCATGAGTCTTAGCCACAGGAGCACAGTTAAAGTATTATGGGAGTCAGCGAAATCAAAAAGCGTTTAGCTTGTAGAATTTATAGAAAATCCAAAATGAGCTGGGGAGGTTTGTGCAGGTTAAAGCGAACGGCTCCTCCTTATGGAGATACTCTGAAAATACTTTGTGAACAAGTTGATCTTCACATCCCAAAAGTTAAACATGTGCTCATCAGCTGATCAGGTTACTTCATAAAAGGCCCAAATATCAAAGTAAGAAACCTAAAGCTCCATTCAGGTGGGATTCATGTCTCAGTGGTGCTTTGGTGTGGCCTCGGGAGGCTTTCTTCTTCTTCTTTGCTCTGAAGATGAACCTTCTGCTCCTTCCTAACATTTAAGGTTTGGTTCTCGCTTCATTTTTTCTCTTTTCAAAAGCAGAACACAGCCAAAGAAAAACCAGGTTCAAGTTTTCACTGGAGTTTAAAATCTCGTGATTGATCTAAGTTTTGGTTGGAGGAAGTCCTCGCTGGGCCTCTGTGCTTCTGTCCTATGCAAACATCTTAACTGAACTTCCAGGTCTAAACACCACCTACACATTTCAGCTGAACCTCCCAGACTCACCACCAGGTGGCCCTGCTGTCAGTGAAGGCGTCTCATAGAGATGCACTGATTGTGGAAATCAAGTTAAACTATTGTTTTTAAAACAACAGCTTTTGGGAATCATATATTACAGTTTTTCACTCTCTGAATGAGAAAGAATTCACTTGTACAAATTGAGGATCGACGGGACACAAAGTGACCGTCGATCATCAGCTCTCGTCTGTAAAAACCAAACCACAAACAGGAACTGAGAGATTTAATTAAATCTTCCCTCAGTGTGGCGACACCAGATTAGAGAACAAGAGTTTATTATTTTTATTTCCCCGAGGCTTTAACCGCTCCTTTATTCCTGTAACGCTGCAGGAAGAAAAAGCATCTTTAGATGTGTCAAATCAGCTTTTGTGGATTGTGTTTCCACGTCTGGAACATCAGGCAGGTTAGAGTCGCAGCATGTGACTCTTCTCATTGTTCATGTGTCTTTCACACTGTTGTCCACATGTCTGCTCGTTCTATATGAATCATAAAGAAGCTGCTGTTTTTGTCAGAATTACCTGAAAGTAAATGTGTGTTTGAAGACAAATCCGCAGAGACGTTCAGCCCATCACTAGATGTCCAAAAGTATCATCCTCGCTGACCTGTTCCTTGTTTTCTGGCCACGTCTATTCTATTAAAGCATAATCTCATTGAGCCTATTTTCATCCTCCACGCTCCACCTGCAGTGACGCCATTAATGAGGCCCAGCGCTCGTCACAGTTTGAAAACCACTGAATGAAAGCATTATCACATAAAGCTCTTTATGCAGCTGCTGAATAAGCTCACAGAAGCAGGGTCCCAGGTTTCTGATGAAGATGATTTTGGACATTTTTAAATGTTTTCATTGTTCACACAGAGTGTTTGGTTTCACTGAAGATGGACGTCTTAGTTGTGAATTACAAGCAGCTATTGTCACCTATACATGCAGATCTTAGTTTTAGTTCATGAGGAGCTCGTTCAGAGCTGCTCACCACACACTGCAGAAAGGGTTTTACAACTCTAAGTTGGCCTCCAGGCTTGTGGTTTCTACGTTCAGTCAGTGTCTGCTCTTCCTGCTGCAGAGGAAACTTTTCCCTCTTTCAGCATGAAACAGTGAAACAGATCCAGATGTTAGAGCTCACTCTTCAGCATCTGGCAGGCAGACTGAAGCCAGAGGAGCACGTTAATGCAAATGCTGCCACTGTCACATATGGACAGGCTCTATAAGGGAGGCTTCACGTGTATGTGTTTCTTCAGTGCTTGATGTTCAGAGGTGGGTTTTGCTTTGTTGTTGTTGTTTTTTGCTGGCGTCGTTATAGTAACAAACCTAGTCATGCAGCTAGCTAACAGAGCTAACTAACAAGGTTAGCTGTGGCAAAGTTTGTGCAGCTCGGCACCAAAACAAGAAGTTCAAGATCATTTCTGGGCCACACACTCGAGGTGTTTTCATAACCTTTGTACAGCTTTGAGCTTCATCAGAGGTTCAGTCTTTTCTTGGGTAGTAGTACTGAATTATTTGTAAAAACATGTGATTGGCTGAAGATTTGTTTAAAAATTAGGACTTTTATTCAGAGGCGCTGCTGCCTGAAATCCTCTCTGATGTCACAGTTTTCAGCAGGTTCGTCTTCACTGTTTGACGGGACGTCCACGTTCAGTGTGAACTCTAAACTGTTGCATCAGCAGCAGTTTAGAGTTTCCTGTGTTTTCTAACAGGAGATGTACACTGGTGTGTACAGTGTTTTGGTGTGTGTGTTTGTGTACTTTTATTTTACATGTTGATTTTTCAGGGACTTCTTGAGAAAAACAGCAGTTTCTTTTCATGATTCATCAAACCAGAGGTCTCAAACATCCATCTGATTTTTACAGGAACAAACTGGGTCATTTCTGCTCACAGTCCTCTGATTCGATGCTTTTGTAGAAATGTAGGTATGTGCAGATGTTTTTCATTGTGCTCTGGAGCAGCTGGTTAGTTTAGCATTAACAAAGGAAATGACTCTGAACTCTAAATCTCACTGACGCTGTATCGCGTTTGTTAAATCCGTGTGAAATGTAAAACAGGACACCTGCGAGTGGCACCGATCGCTGCTCCATCACAAACATGGAAGGCAGTTTCCGCCAACACAGATGTTTCTCCACCTCTGCATGTTACTTCTGTAATGAATCATCAGGCCTTAAACTGTGCATAAAATGTTTTACACTTAGGTTCTGCTTCAACTCTTTTATCTCGACTGTGTTTAATTTGAACTGGAGTCTTTGTATTTTCACTTTTTTGGCCTTTTTGTTTTCTGGTTTAGCAAAAAAAAGTCTGTTTCAGAATCACGGTCCTTCTGTTTTTGCCGTTCAGATGAATCTTTAGCACTTTGAGGAAAACAGGGAATGTTAGCATAGCATGCCCATAGCCGAATCATCATCATCATCATCAGTCAGAGAGGAAGCAGGTCGGCAGCACGAATCAGGAGGAGAGTTTGCTCAGATCAGACGACACTGCTGTAACAGACTTGAAGTTTTTCTTTGTGACTGCTGTACTAATGACATGAATTGTAATCCACCTGTATAATAGTATATATTGTAGTATATTTGGATCTGTACAGAAACACAGATGTTCAGTTCCTGCAGTAATGATTTCTTTTGTTAACTTCTCTCTGGTTTGCTAATAAAATATTGATGATACACGGCTTCGACATCGCTGTTTGCATGTGTGATAAATTTCCAACCCCGACAATAAAATCACTTCCTTCACGTTTCCGTATTTTGTCGTCACTCACACACTTTTCTGTTTGTCTGTTTAAAAAAAGGTGTTTGTTTATGGTGCAGAAATCATTTTTCTCTGTTGTCCAGTCAACATAAGTTTGTAGAGAAAAGCAAGAGTAGAGCTGGCAAGAGCCTCAAAGATGTTAAAGATCGTGTTATCTCTTTTATGTCTTTTTGAATTAAACGTTGGTGATTTTGATGAGAACACCTTTAACATTTCTTTCAGTCACTCAAAGACTGCTCACTGTCTGGGGTGTCAGACACATGGCCAGATTCAGCCAATGAAACGGTCCAATCACACCTCTGGATAAATTTGGAAAGTGTTGAAAAATCACACTGACATCATTGATATCTCCAGTCCAATGCTGAGGAGAGACTAACAGGAGGGAACAAGTATTTCTAGATCTGAATAAATTAAAGTTGTTTAGTTCCAAAAGCTCCACATTTGAAGGCTTTTATAGAACATCTGAAACCTATAATGTGCTTGTAATAATGCAACTGTACATGGTGGAAATGAAAGAGGGATAAGGAAGGCGCCCTCCTCAGTGCATCAGTGTACATGCAGTGAAAGCTGTTGATTTAATTATAGAGGGGAAAATACATTTTTAGTTCAGAAACATAAACTCCCGTCATGTAGTTCTCAGTGGTTTGGTCCACAGGACAAACACAACTTCACAAACGTCTTGATGGATGATCAATCATCCAGGTAAGTAAATCTCCAAAAGCTGATTCTGCTCATCTGGACGTAGCGTTTGCAGCGGGAGAAAAGGAGGCCGTTTATGTGAAAAGGAAAGACCATCTCTGAATCGAGGAGGGGGCCTAAGGGAACATCTTTCACCATCATACAATCCTGTGATTGCAGCCATTCCCCAGCTCTCTGTGAATGGTACTCATGACCATTGATCAACAACCACTGATCAATGGTCATGAGAATTTGCATAATCATGATGAACTGACCTCCCAGCCCATTGTTCCCTCAGTGGACTGATTTCAGTCATTGTGCAAATGTCTGTTTATAAGATTGGGGAAACCTGCAGTCAGAGACTGAAGACGGCACTTGGATGAGCGACGAAACGTTTCTCCCACTGAAAACGTCCAGATGAACAGAATCAACTTTTGGAGACTTCACAAACCATCCACAGGATGCGTGACTGCTGCTTTCTTCTACTTTTAAGCGTCAGTGCCTCCACCACATACTGTAGGCCTGTGCTTATTAAAGTCACTATAGAGGAAACATTTTCAAGCACTTTTTTTGTTGTTTTATTTTATTTTTTAGAAAGTTTCCTGATTTCACAAGACAGAAGTGATCCGTTCGCTTGATTTAAAAAAGAATCGTGTCCCTTTTTTCCAAATTAATAACATATCTTAAAATCCCAAAGAGCATCTGGGGATTTTAGTAAGCAATAATGAGCCCTCACTAAGGTGAATACCACTTTATTTTGATTTAGGACTGAAATATTGGCAGATGTTGGTGTCCTTGTCTCTTGAGTGATTGGTTCATATCCTGATCCTTGAGAAACCTTGTGTTATTTTAAAGATCCGAGGAGCAGAGGCATTGAAGGTGGATGGGTTTAAATACCTGTGGTCAGAAATGAGTATATGAGAGGGGGAGCTCAGGTGGAGCAGTTTGAAGATGAAGTTAGAGGCAAGGCTGAGCTGGTTTGGAAGGACCAAAGGATCCCGGAGATGGAGCTGACAGGCAGGAGGAAAGGAGGAGCTCAGAGGAGGATGCCAAGGATAGGGCGAGAAAGAGCGAGGATTTACTGCTGTGTAATCCCGATGAGGAAGCAGCCAGAAGAAGACAAAAGCTCTTTCATAAAAACTCTGTTATAAATGTTTATAAATTTAATTTGTATTTCTTGGCCAGTGGATGCATTAAGCTTCCGTAGAGCGCGTTTTATTTTTAGAGGAAAAGCAGCTTCCGGCGGAAGTGGACTGAAACTTCACGGCTGTGTGGACGTCGGAAGCTGGCAGCTGGAGGTTGACGGTGTTTTGTATCGCTGAGGCTCGGTGGAGCTGCTGGAGGAACCATGTCCGCTCTTCAGCATCTGAGGCTGTTCGTGAAGGAGCGTCTGAGCGCCGCAGCGGAGGAAATCTTCAAGGAGTTTGAGAAAACCGTCCTGCAGTACGAGGAGCAGCTGCACCAGCAGCACGGGGCCCTGAGCTGGACTGCAGACTCTGCAGGTACGTGGGGCAGCAGGCCCGGGAGGAGAAGGACCAGCGCTGCGCTCTCAGGCCGGGCGGACGCTGTTAGCTTAGCCGTCACAGGGTGAGTCCAGCCGGGGCGGAGAGCGCGGAGGAGCCGCTGACAAAGGAGCCGCTGAAGCGGGGATGTGGTGACTTTGACTAGTTTCTCCAATTTAAAATGAAAATATATTTTAAATCTGACATTTGTGGTTCGGTGCACACGTAAAAGCCAGCCAGCAGCCGCAGGAAAATGCCAGAGACCGTGCTGTATCATTCCAGTATAAATTCACTCTGGTTTTATTGGAAAACACCAGAAACCAGTGACAGTTACTGCTCATGTGTAACTTTTTTTCTTTCAAACACATGAAACAGAAATATTGCCCTAACATTTTTTTATGTGCAGTTATTGATGATTCCTTCATTACAAATAACACAACTTTCATTTTATTATTTTAGACGAAGTTAAGTACCAAAACAATAAAGCACTGCTGAGTAACAGTATCTGTTCTAATAGAAAGGCACCGAGCCCTTAATGGCAGAGAGGCAAGCGGCTGATGCTGTCACTGCGCTCGGGTAATCCTGGGTAACACTGGACATGTCGTGACCCTGCGCGCTCTGTCTCAGTGCACTGAGAGAGAAATGCAGCCAGAAACGGCACAAGTGCAAAAGGTTTCTTCCCCTGGATGGTGGACAGAGCCAGAGACGCTTACACTGAGACTGTAAGCGTCTCATCTCTGCTCGTTTCCTTTTGTTCGGGCTTTAAAGACATTTACAGATGAATGAGGTTTAGCTTGATCTTACTCTGACAATGATGTTTAACTCTGTCATTACCAAACACTATCACTTCAGTTTACTTCTAGTTGTAGAAGTATTTCAGTAGAATATGCAGTAGTAGTAATATGTAGTAGAATTCAGCAGAGGGGGCACAGAGACCTTTCTGGATGCTCTGAACTGCCCATAGAAGATCTGCCCATGACCTTGATGCTGTGGATACAACTGGACTAGGAACCAACGCTGATGATTTTCAGGCTCACAGCCCTGTACACTCTTGGGTTGCATGATCAGTGGCTGCACACAAGTTTAAGAGTTTAGTGTTTCAAACAAATGACTTAACTGAAAGTATGAAAGCACTGCTTGGAGCAGAGGACCTGAAAGTGCTGATGTGTGAGTACCAGTTTAAGGAGCCAGCAATCGTTGATGGTCACACTCTGTGAGGATGCTCATTTATGTCGGTAACTCTTTAACCTTCACTGAGGTGGCAACATCTGGGATAAAATAAATGAAGGAAACACTCGGTTGGTTTTATATGCCTGTTTTTCATCACTGTGCAAACTCATCTGTGGAGAATTAACCTTACGGTGCATCAGCTGCACATGTGCTGCAGGCAGGGACATCCAGAGGAAGTTCTTCTTCAAAGACGTGTAACAGGAATGAGCACTCGGCCGTTGACTCTGCAGATGCCTCTCTCTGTTTCTGCAACTTTAGAACTCAGTGGGATCAAAGACAAGTGCCCCGATGTGAGCGGTCACAATCAGACAGGTAGATTTTCAGATTTTAGGTTTTTCAGAGTTAAAGAGTAAATGTGGTCACAAGATTCTTGGGGAAAACAACAATAAAAAAAAAGGTCCAGCTGTCAAAAATATCTTCCTGTCATCTCTCAGTTGATGATGATGGATCGTCACCTGCCACGCCACACACGACTTAACTTGAGCAGAGGTCTGGGCGTGAACTTGTGCCCAAACATGCTCAGAAACATTTGTGTTGCAGGTGTTTGTTACATGTGGAGGAGCGACATGAAGCCAAGATTTCATTTATTATGAATATCAGAATAAACATGATATTTTCATAATGAGCAATCGGAGAAATTGCATAAAAATCGTGCTAATTGTTGAGGTATCATCAGTCACTTTGACCCTCATCAGTCCGAGACGTCATCGTCCATCAGAACAAACCTTGTCGTATCACAGTATGAACTAATTCTTTCTCCCTTTTATCTCTGCAGACCTTCCACAGGAAGATGACTGCAAAGAGGAGGAGAAGGTTTCCATCGAGCTCTGTAAGCAGAAAGAGGCCTCTGCTGTGGACCAGGAGAAACCAGAACCAGTACAGATTAAAGAGGAACAGGAGGAGCTCTACACCGGTCAGGAGGGAGAGCAGCTTATCCTGAAGGAGGAGAGCGAGACAATTATGGTGACTCTTACTTATGATGAAAGTGACCTCAGTGAACCTCAGCACAAGTATGTGGACTCTGGATCTACGACAAATGCAGAGCCACAGCCAGCGGAGCTACATCAGCGTACCAGAAGCACCGCGAAAGCTGTCACATCACACAGTCAGCGTAAACCTGACGTGGGGAAAAAGTCTGTAAAATGTGACGTTTGTGGAAAAACCTTCAAGTATAATTTCCAGATGAAGAAACATTACAGAATCCACACAGGCGAGAAGCCGTACGCCTGCAGCACTTGTGGAAAAAGATTCTATCAGATTTATTTCATGAAATATCACGAAAGAAATCATACAGGTGAGAAGTCACACCTGTGCATCACCTGTGGGAAAAGATTCACTGACCTATCGGCACTTAAAAGGCATACATCGATCCACACAGGCGAGAAGCCGTATTCCTGCGAAACGTGCGGGAAATGTTTCAGGCACAGTGCGACTCTGTTGGTTCACATGAGAACCCACACAGGTGAGAAGCCGTACGCTTGCAACACCTGTGGGAAAAGATTCACCAACTTATCTGCGTTTAAAAAACACGCTGCAATCCACACAGGTGAGAAACCGTATTCCTGTAAAATCTGTGGGAAAAGTTTCACTCAGAGCGGGAATCTGACAGTTCACATGAGAACGCACACGGGTGAAAAGTGGTACTCCTGCGAAACGTGTGGCAAAAGTTTCAGTCGAAGTAGCAATTTAACTGTTCACATGAGAACGCACACAGGTGAGAAGCCTTACCACTGCAACACCTGTGGGGAACGATTTAAATACGCCGCAACGCTAAAGAACCACATGGGAACGCACGCAGCAGAGACGTCGCACGCTTGCAAAAAATGTGGGAAAGGCACCAAGGGGGAGTGATAACAATCTGGTCGCTACGGGAACCCATACAGGTGAGATGTCAGGGCCCTGAAACACCTGTCGGGAAAAATATTATGAATATGCTTGTGGTAATTTAAAGTCACAAAAACTGCTGTGACTTTATGTTCACAACATCTGTGTGTTGTGCTGAAGAGATATCAACTAGAGTGCAATAAGGCTGGGCTGTGCTTTCATGCAATACCACTTTGTACCACAAGATGGTGAAACAAGTCAGCGTAACCTTTATTTAAGGAGGTAGTAGTGACTCCTTATAAATACTTTATTTAAGTCATGGCATCAGTTCCATCTATTTTACTGCAGGATGTCAAAGACTAGCTCAGTTTCTATATTTTTGACTTTCAGGAAGTTGAATTAACAACTTTAAAATGCCGGAGCATGTTTTTAACATTTTAACACCAGATAATTAATCTGATTAAGCCAGAAAGATGTAAAATATAAAGTATTTCAATATCCTCATAGAAGTGAAAACACAAAGACAAAACAGTTGGAATAAGTTGTTCTTATGCTCTGCTATCATGTGTTCGGCACAGGGATGCAGAATCAGTCCTAAACATGCTTGTTATGTTGTGGTTAGCTGTGATGTCATGTTTTCATGCTGCTGTTCTGAATCAGTCAACATCTGGCTCATTTGTGTTAATGAAGTGCAGCTGTGAGATAAACTCCTCTCAGACTTCTACTTTCAAACTCTGGTACAATGTTTTGTGTCTCCAGGTAAAAACACCTGTTAGCCTTAAATAATGAATGCCATCGTGTGTGGGCGGAGCTTCAGATGAGATGGCCCTCAGTGAAGGTCCAACAGCTGCTCTCTAGGTGCACATCTGCACTTTCTTCAGTATCCTCCTTCTTCTGCGTTTGCTGCTCCTGAAGGCGGCACGTTATGCCGCATGTGATGTGACTTTATGTCATATTTGCGGTGTTGAAGTCAGTCCGTTGTGGCTTATTGATTGTATCCTGTCGGCATCATGCCGACTGAATGGTTAATATCAGCCCCTCCTCAGCACACTGTTCAGTGTTTTATAGTGGACAGTAGGGCTGCCACGATTAGTCGACTAGTCACGATTACGTTGACTATCAAAATCGTCGACGACTGATTTAATAGTCGACGCGTCGTTTGAAGCTTTGTAAGATCACAAAAGACGCAGGAATAATAGCAGGATTTAAGAGTGTAATAACGGACTGAAACAGAAGATGGCAGCACTGCATGTACAAGGATGCCAGCTGCCGTTAAACCCGGAAGAAGAAGAAGCTGTGTCCCAGAATTCATAGTGCAGCCCAGCGCAGTTTCCAACAATGGCGGCAGCTACTTAGTTTTAATATTACTCTTATTATTCTTTCTGGGTCACAAAATAAACGTTTAACATATTTTCAGGCGAGAATGTAGCTGTGTAAACCTCAAATATCGGCTCAGTTTATCAAGACACCGCATATTTTCAAAAGCGCTCCGACGTTTTCGGAGACGTCTGTTACCCACTAGCTCGATAGCGAGCCGGGGTTCAAGGCTCACTAGAGCCGTGAGAACACCGGACTCCCGGCAAATCGTTTTCAAACCCACCGCCGTCTTTCGCTGCTCAGGTTAAACATGATATATGAGTCACTTAGATAATTTAAAAATATTATTGTTTGGCTTTTTTCAGTGTTTTATTTGTTCCTGAGTAAATCGGTTTGTCTGAGATTAAAGTTATAGTTTTTACACAGCTGAATAAACCTCAAGCAGACAGCTGATTATCAGAAGTGTGAGATGCTCGAGAATTTACTCCGGTGTCCTGTTATATTTTAGATAGCAAGGAGTTTATTAAACTTCACTGAAACAATCTGCAAATTTCATTAAAATTTAATAAACTATCATCTTGTCTTTAGTTAGCACAGACCTTAAACACTTAAAGCTGTAAGCTAATGAAAGTTATATAAGAGCAAATGCTGCTGGTGCGATAAGCTGTACGTCCAATGGATGATGATCTGATTAGTCGACTAATCGCAAAAAATAATCGGCGACTAATCGACTGTCAAAATAATCGTTTGTGGCAGCCCTAGTAGACAGTATATCAGAGATTAAAGCTGCTCGGCAGTATTTGAAACATTCACATCCAGTTATGAAATTAGACCTTGTGTATGTCCCAGTACCAATATAAACAGTTAATAACATTTATAATTTTGCTGTTTTTACCCCCATTAAGGCCTTTTGTTACACTCAGCTCTTCTTTGCTGTGCCATCCAATTTAGAGGAGCCAGCCTTTGACACAAGGAGAGATGAGACTGTTTATGATGGTTTGAACCCAAAACCTTCTCTCTGTGAGGTGACCAGGCTAATAATCTGTTTATCTGACTAATGCAGCTACACTTTGTACTCAGTCGGTCAGTATTTGTTTTTCAAGCAGAAGCCGTTCCACACAGACTTTAACAGTTAATGACAGACCTGTGATGTTCTGGCTGTTCCCCAGCGGTTTGCACTGCACCTCATTTTTATTTGTTTTAATTAACTTCACACAGAGGTGTCTGAGTTAGTCGTCTGTGGCTCTCCTGGTTTTACAGCAGCGTCTCATCTCACAGCTCCACACACATTTACCGGTCTGACACCTGGGACTTAGAAACACGTCTGCTGTTGATCAGCAAGCAGCAGTCTGCTTGTAACAGTACATCCTATCAGGTGCGTAGTTTAAGACCAAAAATAACCACATAAACACTTCAGTTCTTTAAAATTTAATGACTTTGGGATCTTAAAAGATCACGACCATCCTGTTAGTACGGTGGGTTAGCCAACACTAAACCCCGGGCCGAGTTCAGCAGGGTCGGATAATCTTCTGGAATAACTTGTGAGTAATTGTGTCGGGTCAGAGGAGCGTCTCTTTAGTTACATTTTCAAAAAAAATCCCTTTCATCAAATATTTCTGAGTGAGCACGATTCACAGCAGAGCTTTCAGACTCCAAGTGCCTTCTGACTTTAACAGTGATGATGTTTAAGAGCTTGTTGTGTCACACTGTGTGAGACGGGTTGAATGAAGTGTAACTCTGTGTCAGGCAGAACAAAGTGCGAATTTTAAGGTGTCAAATAATTTATCCTTAACGACTGTTACAGAATCACAAACGAATGAAGACGTCTGATAATTATGAGGTTTAACTTCTGTGCTTGAGTTTTGCTGACAAATAACCTTTAATATCAATGTAATCCTTTTTTTTTTTCTCAGAAGTATTTTGAAAAATGTCATTCATTTGAAGTTCTGTATAATCCTGTCCATCTTGTAAAAATCCGTTATGCATTGTGGTGATTTATTTAATCTAAGTTTAAAACAAAGGTTTATTGTACAGTAACATCATATCTGAGCCGACTAACGAGCTGTGTTTCAGGTGTTTCTTTGTTTTTCCAAACCATCATAAACAACTAAATTCATATATTGTATCATATTTGATATAACAGCAATCTTTTATATTTAAAAAATAAACATGTCGAAACTTTGACTTGGCTGCTGGTGGACTGTTTCTTGCTAGGTGGGAAAGTCTACCCAGGTGATTAATCTGGGTGTTCCAGGAGGCGACTCACCATCATTAGTGCTGACATGAGGCTGAAATCATTACAACAGAATAGCATTGTTGTCGTTCTATTACTGTTATCATTTATCTTTTTCAGGGTTGTGGGGAGACAGATAACCATTAGCACTCACATTCACACCTATGGGTAATTTAAAATCACCAATGAACCTAAATTAACCTAACCCCATGTCTTTGGAGTGTGGGAGGAAGCCGGAGACAATCCACACAAACAGGAAGAACCTGGCCAGGTGCAGGAGTGTGGTGGTTAGTTTGTGAGCCACCAGAGCTAACCACCACACCAATGTGCTCGCCTATTATGTTATTCTATACAACAAAATATAGTGCAACTCTGTCACTGACACAAAAGGTAATACTGTAAGTTTAAAAAGAAGATTAAAGATGAGATAAAGTAACACATTTAGGTTTTCTAGGAACGTAGAAATAATACTGCACAGTCAGTGCATCAATACTGACACAAACTTTGTATAATATCACACGGGAGTCTTTTTAGACCTGCAGGCTCTTAAATATAGTTTTCTATAAAAGAGGAACATCACACACTAATGTGCAGTGCATTATAGGATGAGTAGCTCACTGTTAAACGATCGCAGATGTTTCTCCTTTATTTTTGTTTATTTATTTAGTTACTTATTTATTATTTTTAATTAAATGTTTTCTTATGGGCGCAGCTGGCTCTTTCTAAACCTTAAACTTCTTGATTTTCTGAAATATAAAATGTACTTTCACGGCCGAATCCCTTTAAAAAGTGGGAGCTCAGCGTGGAGCTCCAATAAAACACGGGCGGAACTACAGTTCACTCCCTTCTCTTCTGCCGGAACTCGACAGTGTGACACTCGGGTCGTAAACAGCAGCGGCGCAGGCGCTAGCAGCGTTAGCTGCTGGAGGTAGGATGTCTTCAGCTCAGTGTTTTCCTCCGGCTCATGAACTCTGTCAGACGGATGTGGAGCGAACCTTCGTCCGCTGTCAGGAGGAGCTGCTGGACATCAGCTGGAAGCCTGAGATAAAGTTACACAGAATCGGTAAGAAACGATGACATGTTGCAGGGTTTTAGGGGTAGCAGGGAGCTGCAGGTTTTTCCCAAAGAGAAAAAAAGAGAGAGAAACGCCAAATTACATACAACACAAATCCCAAATAGCTGGCTGCTGTGAAAAATGTAAATAAAACCAGAATGCAATAGTCTGCACATCCCATAAACCCATATTTTATTCATAAAGAACACATCAAGTCTTTAAACTGAGAAATGGACAATTTTAAGACAAAATCATTTTTGACAGCTCAAAGAAAAGTTGGGAAGGGAGAAAGAAAAGGCTGGAAAATGGAGGTGGTACTAAGAAGAAACAGATGGAGGAACATTTTGTATCTAATTAGCTTAATTGGCAGCAGGTCAGAAATGATGCTGTCATGGAAATCACAGCATGGTCTCAGGAAAGCGTCCAGAAATCATGTCTGTGAGCAGTTTGCTGTAGCGTGATCCAGAAATGCTGCCAAAGCTCATTTAAAATGGACCGAGGGAGAATGAAAACCATTTTGGTCGAATGGTAATTTAATTTGAACACAAGACTAAAGATGAGAATGGCCATCAGTGTTCAGTTCAAAAGCTTGCCTCTCTGATGTATGGAGGGAGATGAATCAGTGCTTGTGAAACTGGCAGCATCCACATCTGGAAAGAATCCATCACTGCTGAAAGGTATATACAGACGAGCAGCAGAGAATGGATGAGGGAATTTGCTCTCATCCAGATGGCGTCTGTTTTTGGGGAAGGTCTTGTGAATTTAGCAAGCTGATTCTAAACCATGCAAAAGGATGGAGCAGGACAACTCATGAAACATCTGCTTGTTAAATTCAGTTGTGTAAATCCACAAAAAGCAGTAAACCTTAGATCAGCTGATCACAGCCTGTTCACAAAGAAATTCTACTGCAGCTCTCAACAGCAGTGGTGAGTCTTTCCCTGAGCTGAGCCACTACAACCAATTTTAGGCTTTCACAGCCTGCTTAAATCCACTTTAACCTCCGACTGTACTCATTTTCCTGACACCCCTTACTATGTAGGCAAAGGAAATGTTCCTTCTTTTTCTCTGCTCGTTTTCTACTTGAGTGATTTAAGCAGAGCACATTTATTAAGTTAACTTTAGTTTAAATTTTAAGTTTATATTCTCATTGATATTATTTTATTATTACATTAATATAGCACAAGATTTAGGTAGCGTTGCAAAAAAGGAGCCCCTCCAAAGAGCTGCTTTATACTTACGTACTTTACTATTATCATTAGATGCTGCATTCATTTAGTTTTTATTACACTCTGATTTAATACAGTGCAGAATCTTTGCTTTAGTCGTGTGTTGTGCAAACTCTGTTTCTGCCTTATTTACTTTAATTCCACATATGTTTGCACATGTTTCTACTGATCACAGTACCCACCTTCTATTTCCTATCTAAATATAAAGAAATTGGTTTGGAGCTCTGCATTTACTGAGGCAATAGTATCGGTGACTTATGTGTTATATAATCTGATCAACAGTTGGTTGTTGAATAACCAGGAAGGAAGAAACTTCACAAACTGACATGTTGCAATGATGGCATCTTCTTACAACACCACGCTCAAATTCAGTGAGCTCTTTCAAACCAAACATTCTGTTGTTTGGTTTGAGGGCTGCTTGGCAGGAAGCTTGATATTTCTACAGCTGTGGCAGCGGGACTGTAAACACCTGGGTTTAAAGATTAGCAGGTGTGGTCCTGTAGTATTGCCCATTTGGTGCATGTTTGGCCTGAAGTCTGTCGACACAAATCATTTGTTTAAACTAAAAGCACGTCGTGATTTTTTTTTTCCTTGTGAATTTCTGTGTTTAAAAGTTGTTAAAAAACAAAATGTTAAATGTATGTTAAACCAGTCATCACTAATCTGGGAGTTAAAATAGAGGCAAATCTTAAACTTGAAAGCCAGGTCAGAGCTGTTGTAAGATCTAGCTTTTTTCATTTGAGGGAATTAGCCAAAATAAAGCCTATCTTATCGAAACAGCATTTTGAGACAGTAATCCACGCCTTTGTTACTTCTAGGCTGGATTATTGTAACGCACTTTATTTTGGGGTTAGTGATGCGTCCATTAGGCGCCTGCAGGTTGTGCAAAATGCTGCAGCACGTCTTTTAACTGGAACAAAAAAGTTTGAGCACATTACCCCAATTTTAATTTCACTCCATTGGCTACCTGTACATTTTAGGATTGTTTTTAAAATTCTCTTATTTGCTTTTAAATCTCTTAATGGCCTGGCCCCCCCCTACCTCTCGGAGCTACTACAACCATATACACCTGCCCGTTCCCTTAGGTCCGCCAATCAGCAGCTCCTTAAGGTACCAAAAACTAAGTATAAATCTAAAGGTGATCGTGCTTTTGCTGTAGCTGCTCCAAAGTTGTGGAATGATCTACCCTTGCATGTTAGGCAGGCCTCTTCTCTCTCTGAATTTAAAAGTCTTCTTAAAACATATTTATTCGCTGAAGCCTTTGGCATTGATTAGAGGGGTTGACTCAATTTGTTTTGACATGTTTCAATTTATTTTAGTTTTTTAGTTATTTATTTTATCTTATCTCATTTTAATTTTCTTTACTTATGCTTTTAGCATGTACAGCATTTTGTGAACTCTGGTTTTATGTTAAAGTGCTTTATAAATAAAGGTGGTATGGTGGTAAAATGAGGCAGGATGTGAATTTAAAAAAAAAAAAACACTATGACTTCACATCCTAAACATCTGTGTTTTGTATGGAAGAGAGACCAACTGAACTTAAAATGGGGACATGCAGTACTTTCATGTAATGCCAATTTATACTAAGGGTAACCCTTATTTAACCAGGTAAGTTATTAACAACAATCTTGCTCACACTGCGGGCTGAGCAAAGGGCAAATCCTTGTGAGGAAGTGAGTAGAACTAAAAAGAAATATTCAAATTAAGAGCAGCAGAACACATTTCAAAACTCTCTAAGATAAAAACACTGTCCCTGCTGGTTTAAAAACATGTGGTTACATTCCCCAGAACGTAATCGTCACACTAGGAACTTTTCATGTGTCCGTTTGTCCCCTCAGATCTTCTGTGTGTCAGTCAGAATGAGGAAGAGGAGCTCTGTAACCAGGAGAGAAACTCCAGTCTGGACCAGGAGGATCCAGAACCTCCACAAATCAAAGAGGAAGAGGAAGAACTCTTCATCAGTCAGGAGGGAAAGCAGCTCCTACTAAAGGAGGAGATCGATACTTTTATGGTGACTCCTGCTTATGAGGACAGTGACCTCAGCGAGTCAGAATCAAACTGTGATCAGCTCCTCTCTCCCAGCTCTCCTGAAACTGAGAGCTTGAACGAAGGAAGCTTTGATGTAGCCTCAGGATCAACTAGAAATGCAGAGCTGAAACCAAAGCAGAGCCGTCACAGAAACAGTGACAGCAGTTTAGACTCTGTCAGTAAATGTGACGTTTGTGGGAAGGACTTTCAGGATGACGGGAACCAACACAGAACCTCAGAGAAGCCGTACGCTTGCAGCACCTGCGAGAAAGAGTTCTATCAGCTTTATATAATGAAGTATCACCAAAGTGGCATCGCAGAGGAGAAGCCGTTTTCTTGTGAAACATGCGGGAGAGGTTTCCGAGCTCGAGATAAAATGTTGATTCACATGAGAATCCACACAGGCGAGAAGCCCTACCTTTGTAATGCCTGTGGGAAAAGCTTTTCTCAGTCATCGGCGTTGAAACGGCATGCGTTAATTCACTCGGGAGAGAAGCCGTATTCCTGCAAAATATGTGGGAAAACCTTCTGTCAGAGTAGTGATTTGACCGTCCACAGCAGAATCCACACGGGTGACAAACCGCACATCTGTAAGAGCTGTGGGAGAAAGTTCTCTGACGCTTCAGCGTTCAAACGGCACACGGCGATCCACACGGGCGAGAAACCGTATTCCTGTAAACTGTGTGGAAACAGCTTCAGGCAGAGTGGCCATTTGCTGCGACACATGAAGATCCACACAGGCCAGAAGGACTACTCTTGTACAATATGTGGCAAAAGTTTCACTCAAAGCGGCGGTTTGAACGTCCACATGAGGATTCACAATAGATAGAGACCGTACTCTTGCAAAGTGTGGGAAAAGCTTCATCAATCGTCGTAACGTGTCTGCACACATGAAAATATAAATTTGCAGGAGAAGGAGTCCTGCCAGACATGTGGGAAGAGTTTCACTCAGTGTTAGTTTAACAGCCCACAGACTCTCAGGAGGAAAGTCAGGCCTGTAATGTCTGAGTGGAAAATACGTCTGGGAACAGAAGTCGTTAAGTAGAGCTTTCAGTTTTTAAGCGATGTATAGCAGGCTGTGTTCGATGAAGCTGCCTGGGCCTGGATCAGTGTGTCAGACTGCACAATCAATCTTCGTCAAATTGTCCAGTAGATGTGGTGAATCTGTAATAAGTGCATTTCAGTTTTTATTGAATGGGTCTTATTGAAACATGTGGATGTTTGTAAGGGCGTATGATGATGTCATGGATTCAGTGGGTTGTACTCTGAGGCCTGTACAACATTTGAAATGTTGTCAGTGTGCTTTCTGCAGGCAGATATAACGTTCAAACGATTTTCAGATGACTGCATTCTGTGTTACATCGCTCCTGTTTCAAATAGTTTTATGTCAGAGCACGTTGTCTCAGCTTGTTCCTGTGTGCAGTGTTTGTGATTGGGACACGCAGCTGAGGCAATATTAGATGTAGATGTTGGATAACAATCATTCTTTTAGCACCAGTTACTCAGGTTCATTCACCTAACAGTAATTTATACTCCAAGTATCACCTGGTGTCATAATAGCAGTAATTGTATAACTTTGTTGTATTGCAAGGGTAACTGAAGCTACACAGCAGGAGTGAAGGAGGTCAAAATGAAGAAGATCTTGTTAAATGTGTGAGGTGTTAATGTTTCATCTGAAATTAAGGACTTTAAAACCTCTGTTAATGTTTCTCTCTCCTGAACCTGCTGGAAGAACATGGTGAACTGATAAGGACCACGGTTTACCCCACCTCTGTGTACTTAGAGGGCCTGTAACTCTGAAAATACTTAAAGTACGAGTGTTGCATGGTTTATTTAAACGTACTGAACTATTGTACAGAAAAACTGATTATGAGTCAAGTGTGAAATTTTCCAGATTTTATATGAAATATAAATGATGTTGTTTGGTTTTACGTTATGTTTCCATCTGAGGCACCTGATTAAAATTTGCACATTGTAGTCAGCCTGTCTGTTTCTGTTTTATCAGGGTTTAGTTCCTCCTGCTGGTCAAAGCCCAAAATTACATTTAAAAGTAATAAAAAGAATGAAAGATGCTGTGCATTATTAGCATCAGCCTGCATTTTAAACCAGCATTAAACAAATATGAAAACACCTTTAGAGCTGTCTTTTTATTACCCTGACATGACTGTAAATGTTTTTAATGACAGAAACATGAAGTCTGACTGCTGCGAAGGTTTTCTGCTGCCAGAAGAATCGGATCAAAAAGATTAAATGTAAGTGAAAATCACGTGAGTCATAAACTAAAACAAATTCCTAAAAGTCTGGATGGGCTGTAAAATGTAAAAACAGGTCACATTACAATAGAACATAGAAAACATGTCAAATGTCCATCCATCCATTCGCTTCTGCTTATCCGGGGCTGGCTCAGCCTCAGCAGAGAAGCCCAGACCACGCTCTCCACCACCACCTCCTCCGGCTCGTCTCGGGGAACACCAAGGCGCCCTCAGGCCGGCCGTGAAAGTTCAAGTTCAGCTTGGTCTCTGTGCATGAGACCGTTCTGAAATACGAAAGGTCTCTGTGACGAAAAAGACATTTTTATAATGAGCATGTAATGAAAACAGTGGGTTGTGGGTTGAATCACACACAAACCTTGTTTCATGAATCTGACACATTGTAAGGCAGGAAGAATATCACCAGTTCTTCACATGTGTCAAACAGGGTGCGTGAATCTAACAAAAGGCGCTGATTTCTTTTTCAATAAGCGACGGTCTCAGTTCCTCGTTCATTTTCTTGTCACGTCTCATTTTTATACCAAGAATTTGAGCTGCTGACATTTTAAATATTAGAAAAGTTAACAGCATGATGTTTAAATGTATTTTAGATATTTTCTAAAAACTGAAGACAGTATTTTCACAGAGATACACTGACTGAACTTTTCCAGTATTGACATCAACACCTATGAAATGATTTATTCATCACGATGAGGAAGAAACTGAATCGTTCTTTTATGTTCAAAGTAAGTAAAACAATAAATAAAAACAGGACTTTATTTCTTTGCAGTCGTCTTGTGAAACACAGAACAGCTCAGAGCTGAAAAAACTAGATCAGCCCACAGACTGAGCTGTTGTCAGGACACTTGACCCGGTTTCTGTCATCAGACTAATATCCAGTCCAAACACGGGGTTGGTGCATTCATAACTCCTCTAACAGCGCTCTGACTCTGGGTGATGGACATTTCAGTCACAGATGATTTCTCCATCATCTGTGATTTGATGTTTCAGCTCTGTGGCGTCCCGCCTGGAAGCTTCCCCGTTCTCCACTCTGTGGTTCTTGTGTCGACCGGCAGGTTGCTGCTGCTTCTGAAACTTTTCCCACACATCCCGCAGGAAACGGCTTCCTGCCCATGCGAGTCCTCATGTGGACCTTCAAGCTGCCGCTCTGAGTGAACCGTTTCCCGCGCAGTTAACAAGAATACAGCTTCTCGTCTGCGTGGACTCTCATGATCCTCTCGAAGGGCGTCATGAAGCTGAACCTCTTCAGATTTTTTTTCCAGATGTAGTTTCTCCCACATGTAGATTCTCACGTGGCTCGCTACGCTCGAGTGATTTTGGAGACACTTCCTGCATGTTTTGCAAGTATGCAGCTTCACACCGGTGTGGATCCTCAGGCGAGCCGTTAAATCGCTGTTCTGACTGAAACCCTTCCCACAGAATTCACAGGAGCACAGTTTCTGTGACAAACTCATCAGGAAATGATTTACTGAGGTCAGAGGTCAAGAGAAGAGCAGGTTCATTTTCTTGCTTCCTTTTGCATGTGAGGAGGCGCCCCCTGCTGTCTATTAGTCAAAACAACATTTCAATCTGAGCTTCAGAAGAATGAAGCTGCTGAGTGCCCAACGAACGATGAGCTGTTTCTCACATGGAGGCCACAGCAAAACATCTGTAAACGTGTGGGCTTAGTGATGAAACAGCAGGAGACGCCATGTCTGACTTAAGCGCTCGCGAGTGCGATGAAGGATCCCAGAGAGCCGACTGTTGGTTTGTGAATCATTTATTAAAGAAAACGTCCAGAACTCGAGTGTCACTTTAAAAAACCTGAACAAGGAAAAGATGATAAAACATCTTCAAAACATCAGACGTATCAATCTATGTACAACTAGTGCATTTATACATGATTAATAAAATAAAGCTGAAAGGACATGCACAGTTACTCAGTAACAAACTCATTTAGAATTTAGAGCTTCGGTCTTTAATTCACCTCATTTATTAAAACAAAAGAAAAAAGAACGGAATATTTACAATTTGTTTCTAATACTGACATCAGGAACTACACACGTGGTGCAAACGTGTAAGCTTTTCCTCCAGGACCTCAGAGAAACTCAAAGATGGCCTCACAGCTCGCTCTGTTAGTCTGCATTTATAGACTTGGTTTTTTTTACTGGCACAAATTTGCTGTTTTACATGATTTTATGATGTAATCGAGAACCATCGGGAACATTTCACACTTTTAAAAGAATTTTATTGCCAAATAAATCAAATGTATGTAAATCCCAGGAGTTTCCTGGTCACAGATCCAAAATGTTCATTTGATTCTCCTCCGAGCGACTTGGTATCACTTTCTTGTGATATGCTGGAAAACGTTCAGCTGGTCATCGACTGACAGTTAGTTTGGTCAAACCTTAAAAAGCAGGTGGAAGAGCAGAAGCTCACAAACTGATCCTGGAGCTGTGATAAAGCAGGAACAATCAGGATTTGACCCAGAAGCTGAGCTGCAGCACACGTTGTCTCTGCAAACACAGACTCGTTCAGCAGTTTATTTGCAAATAAAAATCTTTGAAACGTATGAAATGCTTGTGACTGACTTCGAAACATATTTTTCCCCAAAGATATTCGTGCAGCTTTCTTGCAGCCTGAAACACACGTTTGCTGTATTTCTGTGACATTTAGTGCAAATCTTGCTTGAACACAACTTCTTGTGTGGAGTGACAGTTTACAACCTACAACTATGTGTCACACGTGTGCAGCTTCACGTGTGCGGATCCTGGGAAGCTTCAGCATTTGGGACTTTTTCATACAAGTTTTTTTTACCCACTTCACATTTTGCAGACTTTTTTATGCCGACTCTTGGACGTGGGAGAGTTTTCTACAGTTTCTTTCATTGGCCTTTCTTCTGCGCTTCCTTCTTTGTTTCTCGTCCACGTTTGCGGCTGATCCTGACCTCACGTGCTTGCTTCCTATCAGACTCCAGTTTGGGGAGCTGTGAAAGAGAATCTGGCCATCGTTTGGTTCCTGTTCTCTATGTTCCTCATAAACAGGAGTCGCCACAAAGCTCTCGGTGTGACGCTTCAGTGCCGACTGCACTCCCTCCCTCCTGAGTTTGTGCTGTTCTTTGATCTGTGGACGCTTTGGTTCTTGCTGATTGGACAACAGTTTCTTGTGTTTTTGTTTAACATGAGGAGGCCCTGGTTCCTCCTGGTTCAGGCTGCAGTTCCTCTCCTGGTTACAGAGACGCTTTTTAGGAAGAACCTTCTCTGCTGCAGTGACGTGGAGCTGTGGGTGGTCTGCAGGGACAAGATAAATGTTAGTAACAGTCCATAAATAAGCACAGAGTACAATCCTGACCTAGCAGGTGATTTAAACTTCTGTGTTGGTGTTTGAGACCTTGTGGTCGCGTCTCATGTGTCATATAAGCTGTGCCAGCCGTCAGAAGCAAATAAAATGCCAGGGCATTATTCTGCCTCCCTACCTACTCTGCTGGGGAATTTTTAAGAGGTAAACGTATTTGACATATTCTTCCACATCTTTGTAAATGCTCTTGCGTCCATTCCAACAGACAAGCTCCCTCCAGGAGCTTCAGGGAGTCTTTATTTTGAGATGATAGTGATTATTTTCTGATTAATTCAAAACCTTTGTTGAAAAAGTAGCTGGAAGTTCACAGGAGGAACTGATGTGACTTGGGTTTCAGAGAGATCTGGTTATAACGTATCTGCAGAGTAGATTTAATACAGTACACAGAGTACAAGTACAGATCAGCTAAGTGCAGGTACTAGTTTCCTTCTAATCCAATTTCACAAACCAAACACACAAAAAAATACAAAAGTCCTAATGGCACTTTTCTACTCTACAACATGTCTCCTTCACCCATTCTGTCACACACACTTTTCTGCACCTATCCAACAGTCAGCAGCTCAGGTTCAGCATCCTGCCCACAGACACTCTGGAGCAGAGGGAACCCCCACCCTTCTGATTAGCAGGTGAGCTGCTGAGCTACACCACCCAGCTGTGCTGTATCATCACTACAAGTCTGGCGTTAGAAGCTGTGACAGACTCGGTGAGTTACGGTGATTTCTACAAGTGTACAGACCTGAGGAGCCCGCTACCGCTAACCAGCCGGAGCCACGTTACCTGCCTGTGGGCATGCTGAGCCGTCAGCGTCTCTGCTGCTCTGACCTCAGTCTGATCTTTCTAAAAGCTGAAGGTGTCTGCTTTTAACTCCGCATTTCTCATATTATTATTATTATTATCATTATTAATATTACTATTGTTACTTTGGTCTGCGAGGATGACATAAAGAGCTCGGAGCTCCCGCAGGCTCACACTCATTCATCCCGGTTAGCCTACCGATCCTCTGAAGCTTGATCTCCGGCTTCCAGAAGCTCTCCAGCAGCCTGCGCTGCCGCTCGATGTCCTGCTCGTATTTGACGATCGTGTTTTCAAACACCGTGAAAATTTCATCCACGGCGGCAGACAGCCGCTCGTTGACAAAGTTTATCAGAAACTCCACTGTGGACATTTTTACTTTCGATTAAACGATCAGCACAAGTCCTTCTACAGTTCCGGATTCTGCTGAATCTGCTTCCGCTGTGTGCTGCACCATTAAAGGTTCTGAATGAAGCTGAGACGTTTTTTAAAGTTCCGCTCTCGGTAAATTACTGCCAAACGTTATTTCTTACATAATAATAATAATAATAATAATAATAATAATAATAATAATAATAATAGTTATTATTGTTGTTTTTTATTATTTTATTATTGTTTTTTATTTTTTATTTTTTGTACTGGCACAGTTATTGAAAGTAAGTAATCGCAGGCCGCCATCATTTCCATTTTTTTTTTTGCCTGTCCCGTTTGGCTCTTTTGCATCAGAATTGTTGTCTAAAGGCAAAGAAAGATGCCCAACGGATTTACTTTACCAAATTGACCATCCCAGCCTTGCCGTAATGGTCCATTTGATTCACCTTTTATTGTTTATTTTATTTTCACTTACTGAATACGGGACAGACTTGACTGGGAGAAAGAAAGAGGGAAAGAGAAACAGCTGAGAAGAGGGACGGGGGAGAAGGGCAAAAGGCAAAAACCAACAGAATGAGCAGAAAAAAAAAAAAGAAAAAAATGCATATATCAATCACCTGGATCACCTGCTGAGAAAGAAAAAAGAAAACAAGCAGAAGAGAACAAGAGTAATAGAATAAACAACATCACAATGATATATGGGAATATGACAGTAAATACTAAATGTTAAACATTATTGTGCAGCACATAAGATCAACAGAACACAGTGTGCTTTGAGGTAGGAGCCAAAAAGGGTGTAGTTTGTGGGTGTGATCACCCGTGTGTACACCTGTGAGCATGGACGCGCTTGTTTTTTGTTTTTTTAAAAGGTTCCTTCATGTAATGATCTGCTAGAGGGTGTGGGGGGGGGCCACAGCCCCGTCCTCCAGGGCGTGAAGCAGGTATGGAGGAGATCAAAACTCCAGACATCCAGAGGCCCCCAGAACACAAGAGACCAAGGAAGACCAACAGAGGGGCAGCCGCGCCACTGTCCCAGAAAGAGCTGAGGAGAGTCCCAGATGAGGGCTCACTCAGCAGCCGCGGAGCAGAAGCCAGGGGGAGTTGCAGTGACGCGCCCGTGAGCTCCGCCGGCAGCCAGCCGTGCCTGAGTGACCGAGCCCCAGGCCGAGAGGCCGGGGGCACCCCACCTCCGAAGTGGCCCGAGCGAGCCCCAGGCTCCAGGCCCCGATAAGCGGCCGCCAAGGAGTGAGCCGGTGTGTACCTGGACGCCCATCCCCGGACACAAAGAACCACCAACGCACCGACACCTGAGGGAGTCCGCCACTGGCAGGGAAGTGGTGGTAGGGGGAGATAGACCTCCAAACCTTGGAGGGCCTGAGATGTCCCCAGAGAGGTGGCGCCTGACACCCAACCTGACATATAGACACAGACATACAGGCACACACAGATACAAACATCCATTCCCACCCTCATGCTCTCATATGCACTCACTCCACACTCAACCAACGTGGAGACAGACATAAATAGACGCTGTACACACGATCACACTCCCCAAGCGTACTCTACAAACCGGGTCTAGGTACCCTTGCCCCTGGAGGGGGGAACTGCACCCAGACCCAGGTGGTGTTACCCTCCGCCATCATTTCCATTTTCACTGTATAATATGGTCTTATACCATAATCTGACAGCGTGTTTATTTGTTTGATGTCGCTGTCACGGTGTCATGTCACTTGTCTTTTAAAGACTTACTAAAAATCATCACTGCGACATTTATAAGATTTACAGCTTATCATGTATGTGTCACGTGTCATGTCACCCGAGCAGCCATCACAGCAGCTCTTACTACCATCGTGTAAACCTTCTCCTTCAGTCACAAATCATCCACCCACTCCACTCGGCCTGCTTCTTCTTAAAGTGTCAGTAATACATATACAACAATAACAGTTTAATCATTAATTTCTTTAATAAATAAATAAATCCCCCCCCCCCCCCAAAAAAAAAAAAATAAATAAAAAATAAAAATAAAAAAAATAATAAAAAATTAAGAACAATGAAACAATGACTTTACCTGCTCGCATCGACTCTTTTCATGCACATAATTTGTTTTTGGGATCATTTTCTGAAAAGAGGATCAAAAACAAACAACAAGGAGAAAATAAAGCAAAGTAAGCAGATGAAATTGACTGAATATTACTTATTTTATTTTATTTTGTTGGCATTGTAGTATATTAAGATGATAAATAAATAAAAATATGATGAGGTGAAGTCATTGTTTCATTCATTTTAAGTTTTTTTTTTTAAGTAAAGTAAGTACTGGTGCATGAAGCCTGATAGAAGTTAATATAAATTTAAAAGTACAAATCCAAACAAAAAAAATTACAGAATTATTTATGGCATTAACAGGTGCAATATTTATACAATACAGATGCTTATTTTTTATATGTAATTTATCTGTAATTAAAATTATCATTTCAATCTTTATGCAAACAAACCCAGTTCCAAAAACATATAAAAACAATAATAATAAAATCAAATGAAAATCAAATATTCATCTATTTTAGTCATGGATCTGAGCAGCTTTAAGACCCAGAGCAGAGCGGCTGTCAGCAGCGGTAAATATAGCAGCATTGTGGTGTGTGCGCTGTTCTGTGTGCGGTGTCGGTTGCGGGTCAGAACAGCTCCGGGTCATCATGAGGAGGCCTGAACAGACCGGAGCAGTCTGAGCTCTCCTGTCAGCACGAAGCGAACATGGCGCGTCTTTAAAGCACAAACTGAGCGTGAAGGAGCCTGAAGATCAGCCGCACGTGAGTCACGGCGTCCTTGTGTTCAGCGAGTGTGAGGCGTTCACTGCCTGCTGTTTCTGTAGGTTAACTGAACATCTTAAATCTCTGTCACTGGGGCCACAGAGAATATTTAATGTCTGTACCTTTATTATATTATTGAGATGACATATGCCAAGTAAAATGCTTCAACTAAGATTTATTTTCTTTGTGAATCATCAATAGGTTAAATGATTACATTTATTTTAAGTGATTAAAAATCCTGTAGTGTGAGCTGATATCCTGACGTGTACTTTATCCAGCTTTTATTTACAGAAATGTGAAACAAGGAAAAGCAAAAGAATCTCATATGTGATCCAGTGAATAAGGTCCTGATTAATCTTGCAAATATATTTTTCATCAATACATTAAACGTGTTATTATTTATACCACTACCACTACAAAGCGCTTTATATGGTAACAGCAGAAGCTGTACAATACAATATTAGAGGTAATCAAACAATCCTCTGTGAGAAACACATGAAGAACAATGAGAAAAAAGAAACTGTAGGAGAGAGAAGACAAAAGTTAACGACTGATGGAGTAACATGATAGAGTTTTACGATATGAGACGACCAGATTATTCAAGACCTGGTATGTAAAGAGAAGGTTATTTTTTTCTTTAACAAAAAACAAATCTGTAATATCTGTAAAAGATTCAGCTCAGTATGCAGCAAGTGAAACACTGTACAGTTAAAAAAAGAAGCTGACAAACGCACATCAGAAGTTACGCGAGGCTCTACCTTCACACTTCTACTTCAGCAAGCAGAAAAGATATTCATTTAAATAATAACTAAAAGTAAAGAATGAATGTCGTTCCTTTTAGTTTTACTTTTAGGAGGAAGTCAGAGTGGATGGACGGGTGTAGCCTTGAACTCTGCGACAGAGTCAGAGACTAACTAATCATTTTCTCAGTGTTAAATAGACTGCTGAACCCGACACCGCTCTCTCTCCAGGCACTAGTTACCTGTGAGCCTCACTGACAGTGTAAGGAAGCCCACGAGGGTCAGTTCTTCCACAGCCTGGCCAGGATGTTGCAGCTGTGTAAAGTCACCAACGCTCTGTTCATCAGTAACGCCCGCTCAGCCTGCAGCGACGAGCTCATCCAGCAGGAGGCGGTGACGCTCTGCATCAACGTGTCCAAGCAGCAGCCGTTTCCCTCCAGCAGCATCACCAAGCTGCAGATACCCGTCTACGACGACCCCAACGAGGACCTGTACAGCCACTTTGACCGCTGTGCCGACGCCATCCAGAAGGAGGCGAACCGCGGCGGACGCAGCGTCGTCTACTGTAAGAACGGACGCAGCCGCTCGGCCACGATCTGCATCGCCTACCTGATGAAGCACCGCAAACTGTCCCTGACAGACGCCTTACAGGTGAGGATCTATCCCACCCTGCTCTACTTTACTTTTTGTACAGGTTACAACTTTGGCATCTGGTGTTAGTGATGAACTTTGTCCACCCTCCACAGACCCCGAGCTCCTCCTGCTGACTGTGAGGCAGATTATAAATGTGACACTTTGTTTATTGGAAAATAAACTGCACATTGATTAAACAAACTGCTGAGTTTGTTCACTCTTAGAGGAGCTGTTAGGTTCCATAAATACTGTTCTCTCTCCCGAGACGTAACATCTCGACGTTTTGTCACGTCCCGCAGCGGACCGTGAGAACGCGAAAAGTGACCTTCCGCGTTCTTATGGTCCGCACCAGGTTATGGATGAAATCCAGTGGAATGACGCTCCCGCGGTAATAGACCTTCCAGCCATGTATTCCAGCCCTATACCTAACCTTCTCCCTAAGTCTAACCATAACTTTATTCCTAACTTTAACCAGCACTTTAATGACGTTAAATAGTGTTTTCCCAAGAGGTTTGAAGAAAATGAACAAAGATGTGTAGATTGAGTCCAAACGGTTGTCATATTTCCTCATTTTTCCAATCTCGTCATTTAGGAATGTGTTGGGTGCCTTGAAAACGTAATATGTTGACGATTTGTCACCTAGCATTACGCTTTGGGAGAACGTGCTGATAAATAATGATCAAGTCTTCAAATGAAGGTCTGAGGACTGAAAGAGTAATAGAGTGAACACAAGTCACAGAAAAAGTGCTGAACTTTTGGTTGCTTCAGAGTTTTTCACACATACAGTTTTTGTTTATCATTTAATAAGTATTATTTTGCAGATTTTAAAATGCCAATCATCCTATTTATAAGTCTCACTGTGCTTTGAGCCGTCTAAATCAGCCCAATCCTGCTGCATGAAGGTCAAAAATGTGGAGGACTGAGCTCAACCTGCAGCTGAGAGGTTTGTTTTCTGACGCTGAAGCTTTTATTATCCAAAGTGCCCTTGAACACAACACTGAAAGATGAGCTGCACACTGAGCGTTGCTATATTCATGCTCAGAAGGGACAAATACAACAATTCAGCCCTTCTCTGAAGGCTGACACCCCTGATCCTGTTTTGTGCTGCAGATTTGGCTCAAATGAAAAAGAAAAAATGTTATTTAATTAAATTTTATTTACTGACCTATATTCATAACATTAACTATCTGTTTAACCCCAACAACAGAAACACATCTTTGTTTAATGTCTTTTTTGCTTTTTGTACCGTAAAATTAAAATTTTTTGGAAAAAATTGTTGAAAAACAGCATAAATACTTTAAAAAATCTTCCACATCTTGTTGTGTTGAGAAGAAGCTGAATTTATGCATTATCTATTTATTAATCATCATTTCTTTTTATTATTAATTTATATTTAGAGTTTAAATCAGATGTTATACTGTTCACTAAAATATTTTCCCACAGTTTCTCCGATAACTTCAAACATTAAATGAGTTTTATGATTTGACAGAAATGAAGGACTGAAGTTTTGCAAACGTCATGACAGGTAATCAAAAAAAAAATATGTCCATAAAACAAATAAGAGAAAACAGGAAAAATTTTATGAAATACAAAAATATTTAGAAAATATTAAAATAAATTGTAAAGTACAGAAATACAAATCATGCAGAGCAACCACAGATCCTTAGAAGCAACCAGAGCTCGTCACTGTTCATTTCCCTTTTCCCAGAAAGTCAAGACGGCTCGTCACGTGATCGACCCGAACCCCGGCTTCATGTCTCAGCTGCAGAGATACGAAGAGGAGCTGAAGCGGAGACGAGGAAAGTCCTGATCCTTCTTACAAAACTCAGAGTCCGCAGCTGAAAACAGAAGCAGTGCTGAAGCTTCTTCACCTCCGTCCTCCTCTTCTGCAGGATTTTACACGCCGTCACTTTAATTAAGGCTTAGATGAATGAATTAACCTCTAGATTACGGCCTGTTTTTAAAAAGAAGTCCCAACAAATATGTATTGAACTTATTTTAATGTTAGGATACTGAAGATATCCAAGTATCTAAAATGTGACCTGATAAAAACAATATTTAAGGAAAGTTTTTATTACAAAAACTGAACAAGTGGAGATGATGAGAAAAAGTATAGAAAGTTTTAAAATCAAGTCAAATAACATAAGAAGACAAATTAACTATAAAATTTGAACTAAGCTGAAGTGAAGGTGGAACTGTTACCTCCTAAATGTACTGAATATACACGCTACATGATGTTCATCTACAGAAAACGAGGCTCATTTACTGTACGTAATCACAATAACATTATTTCTTTTATAAACCTTTACTTTGTTACAAAGCACTTAAAGAAAAAACAGACAGGACAACATTTGTACCAAGTTTGTGGAAAATAAAAGGTGAAGACATCAAAAAGAGCGAAAATGTGGTTTATATCTAAAAGTTCAAAATATGAACTAAGAAGTATATTTATTATCCAATTATCAGTTATGATCTATCAGGTTGCTGCTCACCGTTGGTTTCACTATTGATTACTTTGCAGCCAATACTTCTATTTAAATTAAAATAAAATACTTTAAACCATAATTGGCAACAAAATAGTATAAAAACTGATTATTTTTATGCTTGTCCTCTCAGTGGTTCACTAATCATAAGAAAATCAAAAAGAATGATTATTTTCTGTCTAAACACTCAGTTTTCTTTTCTTGTCCAAGTCTGAGCACACGTGGCTGCAGTCCCACCTTTTACCTCTAGGTGGAATCACTTACACAGAAAATAATGCAGCCCCGTGAACACGTGACGAGTCAGGCTCCTCTTTAATTTGATCTGAAACATTTAAAAAATCCACAAAGAAGCTCAGGGATGATAATAAACCGTGACGTGAGATTTCGATCTTCATCAGCGTCTCTCTTGTGAACCTGATTAAATGAGAACTCACCTGGATTTTATTCTGACAGGATGTAACCTTAGGAGGCTATCTCACTGATCCTAGGTCAGTTTCACTGTAGAGCACGGATGATGTTACACTGAGAGTTTCAGTTAAGATGTGATAATATGGAGCTTTCCAGGTACTTAAGCCTCTCCTGTTAAAACTTGTTAAATTCACACAAAACCTTTACATTTATTATTTGTAAAAGAATTATTTCCCAGGAGGCTCCAATTTAACTTCACCTGAGATTTAATTTGAACTTAGGTTAACATATGCCAACGTGGAATTGTTCATTTAAATAAGTGAAAAGCTGAAATTTTCCAGAACAGAAATCTTTAAACTTTTTATGTTGTCATAGTAAAGTCAAAGGTTGTTACAAGTTAGAGATTTGAAAGCTTTTTAGTTTAAATCACCTTATAAAACTGATAATAATGTCGAGATCAAGTAACAGTTTATATTAATATTCTATGAATCAGCCTCTGAATGATACACGGGAAAAACATTTTCCTGGACATGAACAGGAAAGCAACATGTTCCTGGTCTTTTATATTTAATTAAACAAAAAAACAAAAAGAAAGAAAGAAGATTAATTATTAATCTCTAAAAGCACAAAATCTTGAAACTGGGCATAAAAACAAAAGAACACAAACAAAAATGTCTTGCCTTAAAGAGCCACTGAATTATTAATTGTCAGTTTTTTTAATGCTCCATCAGATGTCTTAAAGCTCTGTAAATATACAACATATTAAATACTCAGGTTAAAATAGTAGAAAAGAAACAAACATATTCAAGTACATATGTGGGAAACGGTCTGAATTTTTAACATTTTGGCAGCTTATTAAGTCTGAACGTAAAACATGTAAGTCTGTGAAATTCAGCAGTTTTATATGTTAAATGTGTTCTGTGAGTTTTAATGCTGCTTCTGGTTAATAATTATCTTTTAATAAACAAAACAAAAAACCTTGTGAAAATCTTTGGTGTCTGCAGAGTCTTACTGTTGATCTCAGGTGTGTCCTCCTTTTGATGCTGCCATTTGAATCTAAAAGCAATGATTTTATTTGCACAGATATTATTTAAACCACCTGTGACCTCAGTTTTTATTGTAATGAGTCTATAATTACAAAAGCAAACAGATGTCTGTGTTAGCTAAAGGGTGTTACCATAACAGGCGCTTAAAGAAATAATCCTGCCCTGCCTCTTTAAGACCAGGCTGCTGTAAACAATCGTTTGTGAGAAAATAAAAATAAAGTTAAATGTTGATCACTCAAAAATGAGCTCAGTGGTCATTGTCTACAATATGTTGGCCGAGGTTTAACTTTATGTTTTATTCCTGTCCTGAGATGTGTTTGTTTCTGAAGCTGAAGTAAAAAACACTGCAAACCACAATATTTGATTAAAAATACTCCAAAGACACGAGTAAGGCTCACAGTTGTTAGTCTAGTGATCGTGGCTCAAGAGTTGGCAGTTCGTCTTGTAATCGGAAGGTTGCCGGTTCGAGCCCTGGCTCCAACAGTCTCGGTCGTTGTGTCCTTGGGCAAGACACTTCCCCTACTGGTGTTGAGCAGAGGGCCGATGGCGTGATATACCAGTGAAATAACAAATTGGCTTTCTCATTCGGCTCTCTCTTTACCACAACAGATTGGTACAGCAGCCGCATGACTGTGAATGTCCCGCCAGCCTAACTGTCAATCGCACGTCTCACTCGTGAGCAAGATCCTAAAATACTTGAACTCCTACACCTTGGGTAGTAACTCGTCCCCAGTGGCGGTCCTAGCCTGTTTGGCGCCCTGGGCGAACACTCCCTTTGCCCTCCCCCAAACACACACACGCGAAATGTACTAAGGATTGTACAATAACATAAAACTGTTGTCGGAACCATGCTGAATTTCGCCAGAGAAACACACACACGTACACACATATGAAGAGAGAGAGAGTATGCATAGTATGCAAACAGCTACCAAACAGCCATCATAATTCGTCATACAATGAGAACAGGACAAATCAACAACTGACAATGACTAATTAGTATTAAAATCTGTAACATAATGTATTGTTTGGAGTTTAGTCCGTTACTGTTACTATTTTTTTACCATTTCTTCTTGAAGCACCTGTAACCCACATAATTTCCTTCGGGATTAATAAAGTATTCTGACTCTGATTGTTTCAGGATGACCTGCCATTATCCAGTGACACATCTGCTTACCTGTATCTTTTGCTCGTTTCTCCTCTTCTTTTCTCTTTTTTATAAACTGAGCACCTGATGGCTTTGAACCTTTCTTGTCCATCTTGGTTTTAATCTTGCACTCCAGTATGAACACACATCCCCCAACCCGAGAATCACCACAACATAACCTAACAGACCAACACCTTAGTTCACAGATTCGATTTGTCTATAGGGCTTATTTCTGGGATTTCACACAACCCATGATTCAAATCATGAATACATAATGGGCTTGGGTTTACAACATTATGAATGAAATGTGCTCTATTTGGAAGCAGCAGGGCCCCCCGCCCCTTTCGACGGGTTGTGTGAGACTTTAAATCATCAAACTCTAAATTATAAATGTTAAATTGTTATTGATCCCTTTACCCCGAGTCCTAAAGTGTATTTTTATTTTCTTACTCTTCTTATATTTATTGTTTGTTTACTTGCACTGCTGTAACTGGAGCCTCGTCGTCTCGTCTCTCTATATACTGGACTGTAGCGGAGATGACAATAAAGTTTACTTTGACTTCAGCAGCGAGCAGGCGCACCGAGGGCTCTCGCGCTCACTTTTCGCGTGTAGAATTTCGAAAAAACATCGGTGCAAATTATAAGTCTGTATCATGATGTCTGGTGTTTTTGTGTTTGTTGGTTTGTTTTTATTTTGTTTTATTTTGCGAGTTGGTTATTAGATGCTGCTCCAGCCAGCCAGAGAATCCCCCGCCGCCCCGCCCTCTCCTCCCTGTACCACCAGCAGCAGGCGCACCTCGCAAACGGAGGGCGCCCTTACTCCCAGCAAATGGGCGATAGAAAACCGATCGGTGCCTGTACCATTCCCGATATGCACTGGCATGATGTTGGGGCAGCATGAGTACGAGCAATTTTTTTATTTTATTTTTTTCGTGGTGGGGGGCGTGATGCTGCCCCCCACCACGATGCCTCCCCGGGCACTCCACCCTTTTCTGGTTGAGAACAGTCGTCTTGGACTTGGAGATGCTAATCCTGATTCCTTCGCACTCGGCCACAGACTGCTCCAGGACAAGCTGAAGGTCCCCAATCGATGAAGCCACAGAACCACATCAAAGAAAATCCCACAACATCCAAAGATAAAAACCTTTTATAACTACTACAGCTAGATATTCTGTCCATAAAAAAACTATGAACAGATCCAAGGCTCACCAGAAACATGTCCAACGTAGTGCCAACAATTCGAACCAACTAGTTCTGACTTCTTCCCCACCAGAGGTGTAACGTTCCATGTCCCAGGAGCTATATTCAATACCCAAGAATCAAACTAACAGAGAGTCTCTGTGGTGTAGCCAATCAAAGACATATTCTGTACTAATTAGCAGGTACACTTCATGGATACAGGACTCCACCCTAGCCTATGATCAAATCTGTCTGTTCAAGGAGACGATGATATCTTACCAAACTATGGCTGTGACCTGTGTGGTGAGAGGCTTGAAACACTGAGAGCAGCTGAGCTGTAATGTTTGCATGTTTTCTTTTATTTGATGGATGTAATTTGATACAAAGAAAATAAGTCCTACATTTTTCATCAAAGATTTTCTTTTTGAGTAATTCATCAGTAATTTCTGGAAAGAGTCAGCTGATACAAATATATTTTTTGGCACTTAGAGCATCTAAAGGCAAACACCATTTGGTTTTGTTATAGGAAGACATTTTTCCATTGATTAATTGAGTATTTCACATTATTTTAAACAGATACGTAGCACTACAGGTCAGAGGGAATTTAAATTGTCTGGAACTAGTGGAAATCACTGGTTTTAAAAAAGCAAACAGCTGCGTCTTCATGGTAAATCATTTTATTTAACAAAGTGTGTTACATTTTTATGTGGGTTCAACAGAACAGAGCCCGAAACAGCTGTTGTGGATAAATTGGTTCAGAAGCGTGGGCGTCCTTCCGGGCGATGGCCTCTGTCCCATTCTTCACGCACACTATTGATCCAATTATTGTAGTTGGACACTTTTGTGTAGAT
The DNA here is from genome assembly GCF_057381915.1 of Diplotaxodon limnothrissa. NCBI lineage: Eukaryota > Metazoa > Chordata > Actinopteri > Cichliformes > Cichlidae > Diplotaxodon > Diplotaxodon limnothrissa. Next base: position 2,530,590 of record NC_140613.1, read on the forward strand.
TCCCAGTTTGTCCAGCTGTCCACAGCCCTCACCCCAGGAAACCAGGCCAACCAGGAACCAGGTGTCCCGGTACAGAGTGACCATCGGGCCCCCACTGTCACCCTCACAGGCATCCTTCCTCTGTCCAAGGATACCGGCACAGAGGACGTTGTTGGAGATCGTGTGGGGGAACATCTGCTGAGTACAGATGCTGTGGCTGACCAATGGGATTTCAATAACGTTGAGCACTGAGCTGTGCTTAGTGCTGTTCATGTCCTCTTTGCCCCAGCCAGAGACAACAGTCTTAGTGCCGTTCAGGTGGAGCACCCGCTCGGCCATCTCGCGTCCTGGCAGGCAAATGGGGACGATGTACTCAGTCGTGGGAGCGGGGGTCTGTAGGCGCAGCAGGGCAATATCATTGTCTATGGTCTTGGTGTTGTAGTTCGGGTGTTTGAAACCTTGGACAACATCCAGGATGACCTCAGTGCCTTCTTGTTTAAGACGCTCATAGTCACCTAAAGACACAGGGCGTGGACTCATGGTTAATGAAAGCTGATGTGTGTTTTCACTCTGACTACAACAGGGATCTCGAACTCCAGGCCTCGAAGGCCGGTGTCTTCCAGGTTTTAGATGTGTCCGTGATGCAACACAGCTGATTTAAATGGCTAAATTACCTCCTCAACATGTCTTGAAGTTCTCCAGAGGCCTGATAATGAACTAATCATTTAAATCAGGGGTGTTGACCCAGGGAGATATCTAAAACCTGCAGGACACTGGCCCTCGGAGCCTGGATGTCGAGACCCCTGGACTACAATGTGACCTATTAGCAACCTTGGTTTTGTAAAGTTTTAGTTCTTAATGGCAAAATAGCAAATTACTTCAAATAATTGTATATACAGTTGAATAAAAAATAAAAACTGGAAAATTTAAGTACATTGAGTTTTCTCAGTGTACTTAATTCCCACCCCCCTGAACCACGGTCGCCCCATGGGTGACCTTCTTGTAACCGGAAGGTTGCAGGTTTGATCCCCAGCTCTGTCCTGGTCGTTGTGTCTTTGGGCAAGACACTTCACCTACCACCTACTGGTGATGGCCAGAGGGGCCGATGGTGCGATATGGCAGCCTTGCTTCTGTCAGTCTGCCCCAGGGCAGCTGTGGCTACAACTGTAGCCTCCACCAGTGTGTGAATGTGAGAATTGTAAAGCACTTTGAGGGTCTCGAAAAGTGCTATATAAATGCAATCCATTATTATTAGTAGTATTCCAGCTTTATTTGTCACTGTTGAATTAATGTTCATGTATGGAGTCCTTAGGATTGTGACAACCTTCTGACCTACCAGCTGCCTCTGCCATGGAGTCTCACTCTCACTACCTGTTTAGGTTTACAGATCAGTCCCATGGCATCTTCCTGCCATCTAATACAAATTAATACTGGTGATCAGTTGACAGCGATGCTGTTCTCTTCACCCAAATATCAAACATAGACTGACGTGACTCCACCAGTTATGCATGCCTAGCAGTTTGTAAACCTTTTAGCCTGTGTTTCTTTTTTAATAACTACACTTATGAGCATGAACATGGTGTTTGTCTGGGCTAATTTATGTCTATTCATCAAAAACAAAACTCTGGGCAGTTTATCAGCTGGTCCAGGGTTCTTTACAATCACTTTTAGTCTCGTCCTTATTGTTCTCCCAATATCACAGGCAATTAAAAAACTCCTTCACTGTGGTGATTTTTATAACTTTATATATTGCTTCTAGTTTATTTCTGTGTCATACAAATTAAATTTAAGGTAAACTGAAGTGTTTTCTCTCTGTGGGCGAACAAACAAGACCCTATCAGCCTTTCAGGTAAAAACTACAGGCAGTCTCTCCAATCATTTGTACTTCAGTATAATCAGTTTGTTAATCAGTTCGTTACCGCGTTGATCTTTCTAATCACTTCAATGTCATTCATTTATGATTATTTTTCATTTAATTATAATTAGTGTCTGTCATCTGCAATGGAAACTCACCGAGTCGTACACTGAACGTTAAGCTGTTTTCAAGACAGTGAGCAGCTGTCAGAACCCAGCTCTCATCGATGAGGACACCCCCACAGTGAAATCGACTCCTGTAATCCATTACCAGGACCTACAGATAAACACACTATCAGGTATTAATGCTCCAACTTGGATTCTACTGACAAGATAACATCTTGACATTGTGAAACAGCTTTGTTTCACATATTAGTTCAATCTTTGAAAAAAAAAAAACAGAACAGATTTAAACAAATTAGCAGATTTCTTACCAAATTCAAATGTATATAACATAAAAAGAGGGCGTTGCCAACATCTGATGTTGGAGTCTTAAGATCTTAATAACCATATCACCATTACAGCACTTTGATTTCAGACTGCAGGCTGCTGTAAGGATACAAATCTAACAAGCTAAAGTTGCCAGCATGACACACCCAGTGTGTATTGTAGGTTTTTTTTGTAGTACCTGCCATGGACTCTCCCCTTTCTTGCCCACCTGCCCCCCCACCATCCAGGGACGGAGGCCTTTCGGTGGTGGGCTGTATGATGTGGTGGCTAACAGCTGTCCACAGGCTGATCGGCCTGTAAAAACACTGTATTAAAGCTACAATGGAAAAATATTAAGAGAAACATAAAATAATCTCTCTCTTTTCATCTCATTCAAGCTGAGAGGCCAGCAGCTTGCCTGTTGTGGATGAGCAGTGTGCGAAGCAAACTGCCACTAGTCTGCGTTCACTGTTCTGAGATCAGTTACTAACTGTGGTTCATATGGAAACACAAGTAAGCAAGTAAACCAGCATCAGTGAATTTCACTTGATGACTTGACTTGTGCAACTGGCTTGAAGTGTCTAATGGTGTCACCACATCCCCATTAAGTTGATGAAGGCTCTTAGGGTCCTGTTCTAGCATCCATGTGTGAGACATTGAGTACTCTGTCTACTAGTAGGCCTGTGTCTTGCAGCTCTAGTGTTTCTGCCTGTTCCTTTCTGGGCTCCATTCATGTACCGAGCCATGTGCCTGTTCATGCTAGCTCCTATGATGCCTGACAGGAGCATCCATGTGGTGATGATGGGATTAATCCTTAAGAATCATGTGGTGGTTCATTTATGCTTCCAGGTACTCAAGGAGTGCAGTTAGCTTCTTTAGCCAGTAGGTGCGAATCGTGTCAGGACATGTGCTGTCCAACTCGTCAGCTCTTCATTATCGAAAGGATTATCCAGAAAATCGTAACACATAAAGATTTATTGAATAACAAGTCTATATAAAGTGATGAGAGAATTTAATTTTTGCTTGCTAATAAACATTTTGTTTACAGCCAGCAAGTGAAGTCAGACTAGAACTGCTCTTACTGTTGGGAACACATTTCTTGGAGTCATTAGTCTGTTTGTATCCATTCACACAGCTGCAAGTCCTCGACAGGCCGTCACTGCTCTCCGTACAATCGTGGTCGCAGCCGCCATTATCCACGGAGCAGTTGGTGGCTGTTACAGCTAGATGGAGATGGGAAACAGGAACACGGGAACTTTTCAGGTTTCACATTAAGTTTTAGTGAATGTTACATTGATGTGACTCCGCCTGTAAAAGAAATCAAACAGCAGCTACGTCCAGCTGCCAGACAAAGTCTCGCTAACAAGTTTTAGCAAAAAAATAACCCTCGTAAATGCTTTGTTACTTAGGTTCGTTTGTGTGCACAGTGGGTAATTTGTATTCTTTTCGTTGATTCTCAAGCTTTAATTAAAGATGTGGTTTGTTGCTTGATGCAGTTTCATTATATTGAACACTCCTTGCTTCACTTTTGTAGTCTCTTTTTAATATAACGTTAGAAATGCTCCTAGGTAACCAAAGACACTGACTCACGATATTCACAGTATTTGCCCTCATATCCAGAGTGACAGCGGCAATCGTAGGCTTGGAGCATATCCACACAGTCTCCATGACTGCACTTGTTGGACTCACACTGGTTCCCATCTGAAATACAGTCAGATAACTTGAGTATTTTTCCCATGACTATCTGCAAAGAAAGAAGATGTCAAAAGCCTCGCCTTAGTGACGCTTTGGGAGGAAGACAGAAGCAGGCTAAATCTTATTTGATGTCGTATTGTTGTAAATGTACTGTAATCTTGTGCTTTTGGGTAATCAGGCAAGCATATCACACCCCATCCCAAGAAATAAACGATGCAGCCTGTGAAGAACCTTGTCCTGAATTCTCCTCAGTCTACACATCATTCACATTCCAGTCATCAGAAATATTAAAATAATATTTAATAATTTATACATGGTATTATTTTTAAAGCTGATATTTCGTATGTTTTCACTGTCAAGCTGAACAAACTTGTCTTACCTGAGTAAACTGTCCAGAACTCCAGCTGTAAAGACACAGAAACAAACATCACCAATCGCACTCATCTGGTCATCGCTGCAGAACAACACACACACACCTCCTGTGGGTATTTGTCAAGTCGACACTACTGTGTCATGTTCTCATCAGCCATAAATCAAAAAGCCAAATATTTTTGCTTATTTTGAACTACAGTGTGTTAAAGAGACATCTTACCGTAGCTTCTCTGGTCTCGAAAATCTCTCTGGCCTCTTCAAAGCTGCATTTCTCCTCATTACATTCTCGCTCCAGGTTTCCTGGTTTCATCTCCTCCAGGAAGGAGTTCGCCCGACGAGAGCGAAGCAGCATGTCAGCCCGTCGTGGGTCCGAGAATACTGAACACACAGAAAGAGTGAAACAGTGATGCAGACCAATGCTAAGACAACGGCTTCTTTAACTGTTTTTTCCCCAAACATCACGTTTTTGGAAAGCACTTTGTTGTCATTTGGACTTAAATCTTTGGGATTCTGTGAATTTACTCTCATCAATTCATGTGATTCCCGTGTGTTGTATGCATGCCTGGAAAATGTTCCTAATGAGACGACAAATGGAGAGATCTGGACCAGGACATCAGCGAGCATCTGGACAGTCTGAGGTGACTGAAGCATCTCCCAGAGGAGAGAGAATTATATTATATTATATTATATTATATTATATTATGTTATATTACCAGTCCGTGAGTCGTTTGGTACCTGGCCACGAGAGTTGAGGCTCAGGTGTGAAATGTCTGGTTTTCAGGGTTTTTATCGGTTTTCAGCGTTATTTTGTTAATATTTTTATCGTTAACTCGGTTTTCCTGGGTCTTTTCACGTGTGTTATGAATAAATCTTTTTTTCGGTACTAGTTGTATTTTGTTGTATTTATCCGCGACACTTTAAAGGCCGGTCCGTGAAAATATTGTCGGGCATAAACCGGTCCATGGCGCAAAAAAGGTTGGGGACCGCTGCTTTAAGGTCACCGTCCACTGGAGCCAGCTTTCTTCTGATTGGCTCAGGATCAGGTAGGTGTGCTCGCTGACCTCATTACCTGAAACTTTGTCCATGTTTAATATGAGCGCCCAGTTGAGGAACAGGTAAAAGCACAATAGGTTCACTTTCTTGGCAGATGAATGCTTTGTTGCTAAAACAGATTCCACGGCTGACCTGCTGACAGTGAAGCTCTCACATTATTTCCCGTCAGGTTTATGTAATTCAGTGAGACTCCAAGACACCCGTGTAACAGAAAATCTGTGGCTACCTAACCTCCGTGTCTCTTCTTTGTTTTACAGACGTATTGATGTTTACTTATCCCGTTCGTCTTTGATCACACCTACCTGACAGACTGATGACTGACGCCGACCACAGAGGAACGACGACACACAGACAGAGGGCGAGGCGGGACATGACCTCGATCACTCCTGCAGGAAATCAGACATTTATGTCTTTACTGCTTGTGTTTATCCAGTTAGCATTAACATCCAGCATAATGACACTTACAGATTTAAGGGGTTGAAAAGTTGAGTTCTGGAGGAGCTGCAGACGAGACAAAACCGAGTCCTCACTGCGAGTTAAAAAAAATCTCTCAGTGGAATATTTCTACAAGATTGATCAGCAGGGAACACAGAGGCCTCCAGTCAGAGGGGCACAGCAGGACACGATCACCGTGTGAACCTCTACAACCTTTGACCTTGTGAGCTAACAACAGGGCCACAGAGACAACATCCTAAAACGTTCACAGGACATGAAACAGAGTCACGGAGAAACGAGGGGCTTTCAGGAGAGTTTTGGTACTTACATGTGAAGAATGGAAGCCGTGGACAGAGACGATGCTTCGCTGTTTCTGCTGTGTTAATAACTAACTCCCAGTGTTTACTGAGAGTCCACAGTCTGCAGCTGATCGCTGTCCACCAACACTGTCAACACAAACCTGCCCTTTATCCTCCACCCACTCTGCTACACATCAGACCCCATTTTCACAAAATGTTACAAACCTTCAGACACTAGCAGGACGACGATAGTGTGGGACTTTTCACTGTGTACCCACCACACAATAGATCTGTGGTTATTCACCACAAACATGGACGTGGATGAAGTCTTCACGTCTCTATCATTTAAATCACTGTCTTTGGAAGCATGAACACCTATGACCCTACAAGACATCTGTAAAGATACTGAGCAAAGCCCAAAGCCTGTGAACCAGACTAGACCTTGGTATGACTAAAAGCAAAAGATAATGTTGGCTGTTTGGAGTGCTAAGTTATCATCTAACGCTAGCAAGCTCAGTCTGTGAGATGCATTGAGAGACAGACATGTTGGTTATAACCTTCATCATACTTGGTTGTGGGCAGAAACAGCTGGAGACACCACAGCCAAGTATTGCTGGATGCATGCTCAATCATCCAGGCAAGGAAATCCCAAAAAGTGGATTCTGTTCACCTGGGCGTAGCGTTTTCAGCCTGGTATCCTTTCCTTTAAAATTCACCATCTGGTTTTCAATTCAATTCAATTTTATTTATACAAGATCAAATCACAAAACGTGAGAAGGAAAAATTCCTCCTTTAACAGGAAGAAACCATGCTTGGGTAATGTAAAGTCCCTGCAGAGGAACCAGGCGGGAGCCTTTCCCAGCTGCCACAGTGTGAGCGGCAGGACACACTCACACCCAAAGAGTCATTAGCTACGTCTCCTAAGATTAAAACAATTCAAGGAACTGAAATTGAAATGGTCACATCTTACAACAGGGCTGCCCAATCCCAGTCCTCGAGAGCTACTATCCTGCAGCTTTTAGATGCATCCCTACTCCAACACAGCTGAATCAAATGAATGGCTTGTTATCAGGCCTTTGCCAAACACGATGGCATGCTGAAGAGGTAATCAAACCATTTGATTCAGCTGTGTTGGAGTAGGGATGCATCTAAAAGCTGCAGGACGGTAGCTCTCGAGGACCGGGATTGGGCAGCCCTGTCTTACAAGTATCTAGGGATCATTATAGATCAGAATTTGTCATTTAAGACTCACATTCAAAGGCTTGTGTCGAAGTTAAAACTAAAACTAGGTTACTTTTTTAGAAACCAATCCTGTTTCTCCCTCCAAGTGAGAAAACGTTTGATTCGTGCAACCTTTTTACCTTTATTGGATTATGGTGACCTGCTTTTTATGAATGCACCTGCCCACTACCTAAAGAGGTTGGATACTGTGTACCATTGTGCTTTACGTTTTATTACTGACTATGGAAATCGTGTACATCATTGTTCTTTGTATGCTGCTGCTAAATGTCCATCTTTGCATATTCGCAGACTCTCCCATTGGTTGATCTTTATCTATAAATCTCTCCTTGGGCTGATTCCATCTTATTTATGTGTTTATATGTGTAAAAACCACAACCAATACAGCCTTCGTTCGCACAATATCATACAATTGATTGTCCCAAAAATCAGAACAGAACTGGGGAAAAAGGCTTTTAAATACGCTGCCCCTGCTTCCTGGAATAATCTGCAGAAGGAACTGAAATGATCAGAATTGGTTACCTTGGGAGAGTTTAAGTCTGTCTTAAAGGAACGAGAGAACAGCTCTTTTACTCAGTGTGATTGTTTTTAATGTACTCTTAATTTGATCTGTTATTGTATATTTTACACATGTTGGTATGGGATATTGTATTTGTTTTAAATGTTATATACCTATGTGGTATGTGACTTTTGTTGCCATGATGACAGGTCTCTCTTGGAAATGAGATTTTTAATCTCAATGAGATTTTTTACCTGGATAAATAAAGGACTAATAATAAAAAATACCTGGAGCCGATTTGCAATCACTGATTAACCAACATTTGTGTCTTTGGACTCTGGAGATGAGAGAACACAGGAAGGTCCCGACAGGCAGCACTAACCAGCACACCACTGAGTCACACACACAAAAAGCTGGAGCACAGACCTGCTGGAGCCTCCAACAGTCACCAACAGCACAAACAGGGTGGAGAGGTCATTCTGGGCTGCAGTTTTACACTTCAGTATCAGCTTCAGGCTGACGCTGTTAGACATTCAAACATAGTCTGTGAGGTTTGTGGCCATCCTCAACACATTTACATACAGCTATTTTGTTTCAGTGTAATATTAGTTTGTTTTCAATGTAATTTTTTATTTTTAAAAACATTTTATTGATCTTTAATATTTTTTAACATAGAATATTGTTAAGAAAAATCCAGACAAGGAAGAAGGCACGTTTTACACAAATGTGACGCATTGGCTCAGTTAGCAGGAAAAGCAGGACTTTAGCAGACATTTTTCAATTACAATTATGGAACAAGCACAGAAAGAGTATAAAGAGACTGGCATCACATAACTAATAATCCTCTGATTGGAAAGATATTAAAGTCCAAATAGAAGGAGGAGAACAGTTTCTAACAAGAAAGAATAAGGAAGAAAAGCTTTTTGTCTCTGAAAGAGGACAGAGCGCTGACTGACATTTATCTCCTGGAGATCCAGTGTCCAGGACGAGCTTTATTCTGGTCATAGAGCAGTCTTATCCCTAAATGCTGGTTTCCAAGCAGAGCCGGCACTTAACAGGAATCAGCTGATTGTAATGATTTGAACCAAAGCCAAAAGGTTTTAGGGGTTTCCCCCAGGAAACAGTTCACATCAGGATTTATAGATAAATTCATTCACTCAAGTATTTGACACTGTTTTAATTAAACCACAAGAATGAACATATATCAGGACAGAGTACGTGAAAGAAAAGCTGTAAGATTTTGCTATTAGATGACTTTGTGAGCACCTTTCTGAACCCTCAGCCTTGACATTAGTTTTTGTTCATTTTTGTCTTCTCAAAGCCAGAAACGACCATAATTGGATGAGAGACTCCATGAAAAGAAGCTGTCACATGACCCTCTAAAAACATGACATGTCTGAGTTAAAACAGCTTTTGTGTTTGTTTTTCGGAGGAGAAATCCACAAAAGCTTCCGAAGTAAAGAGCCGGTCTCGTCGTCAGCTGCCGGAAACACCCAGAGAGCGAGCGGTTACAGGCGTGAACCCAGGCCAGCCTCCACAGTGTCTCTGAGCACCGCCTGCTGTGGAAACCAGGGCACTTATTAAGGTTAACCATTCATCTCCGTGTCCTCCTTTGTGCCTCAGCCTCATTCCCTCAGCTTGGTTTACTTGTGTGTCCTCAGCTGTTTTCATTTTTTCTGAATAAAAGCTGCCCTCGGGACATAAAGGAGCCATCTCTGGTTCCACAGGCGATTTTAGTGATTTTGAAAGTGACGTGGGTGGGTGTGGCCTTCCTGCGCTGGTGAGAGACCTGGCTTGCTCCCTGCTGCATTGTATATCTTTACTTCATGATCAGACTGCACATAGTTTATCATTGATGGTAAATCTATTATTACTTTAAGTATCCTGTCAGAAGCAAAGAAAGATTTTAGCAACACCGGTTTAACCCTGGAGCAGTGGTTCTTAACCTTGTTGGAGGTGCTGAACCCCCCCAGTTTCATATGAACCCCTCTTCAGTGAAAAATAAAATACGATTTTTTTTTCAAATTCAAGTCATACATATGTTTTTTACTGGTGTACAAAATGAGCCGAGCATGTCACGGCAGAGGCTCTGCCGAACCCCTGAGACCGACTCACCGAACCCCTAGGGTTCGATCGCACCCAGGTTAAGAACCACTGCCCTGGAGGTTTACCTACCCCCAGTAAAACCAGTACAGAACTGCCAACCAGAAGCTGCAGTTCCTATAGTGGCCACTTGAGGCTGGCTCCAAAGTGACTCAGTCCCAATAAACTCACATGTTAAAAAGCTCCAGTTCAGAGCAGAAATAAACATGTTTACAGGCTACTAAAGATGGTTTTGGTCTCTATAGCTAATTTTACCCAACTAGGCGAGTTTTTAACGAACTCGACTAATCCAGTTCTGCTGAACTGTAATGTTTGGGTGCTTTGAGGTGGATACCCGCCAGGCCTGGAGGTAAAACTGTGCTAAATATACAAAATTCTAGTATTTTATTTATACATTACTTCAAAATAACTAGTTCCAGGGACGCAGCACCACATTTGACAGCTATATCGCCCTCTTGAAGCTGCCATAAAAAAAACAAATCAAATAAAAGTTTGGTTTTACTAAAAATAAATAAAAAGCCACATGTTGTAAGGGTTCTCCACCAGCAGGAAATTAAATTAGACCTGTTGTCTTCCACATGTCTAAGTGGTCAAAGTACTCAACCCTGATGGACTTGTCTGAGTGTTAATAGCATAGAATAAAAAGAATAAAAAGCATTTTACTGAGAAAATCATGGCGATCTGAACTTCACACATCGATGCTGAAAAAAGAAAGAAACAATGAGAGCGTGGTAAACAGGACAGAGAGTACTCAAATACTTCGGTGCAGCAATAAACCGGAGCATCTGAGGTTCGATTCAATAAAAGTACAGACTCAATGCTTAAATAAATACCTGCAGCTTAAACTTTATGTTCATTGTGTCATTGCTCTTAAAATTAGGCCAGTTTTAAATTTCAGCTACAGGTTGTTTTTCTTCCCAGGCGTATAATTAGTTTTTGTAATATTGTGTATGGAGACAGTCTCATGAGATGTTTTCATAGAATAAAATCATTGTTGTGCAGTAAAATGTGCTAATAAAAAGTAGGCTGCCCTTTGTGAAGCCTGGCTGCCTCCTCAGTGTTAGATTACTGCATTGTTGAACATCATGCTGAGTAAATTATTACAACTTCATCACTATGTGGCGACTGCGGTACTTGTTTGTACTTAATCATTTGAACCTAATGATAAAGTAGAGGTTAGTCAGAAATAATAGACACATAATTCATTTGTGCCACACAGCCTTTGGTTTACAATCACAGACAAAGTTTACAGGATTCTTTTTTAAAGAGGTGGCAAAAACTAGACGATGGGTGTTCTGAGAAATCAGAAAAATGAGAAAACCTTTGTGGATCTAACAGAAAATTATATAAAATCCAAAGGAACAACAGTGGCCAGACCTCCTGCTTCCATAAACCTGAACCTGGAGGTGCGTGCCTGCCCAGCAACATTGAAGCATGAACGACTAATCTAGTCAATAATCTGATAATGGTAAAGAGTGGATCAAACCACTGCCAGGTGGTCACAGGGACGATAAAGCACCTGCTGTTGCATCAATATGACAACACAATTTTGGTCCTGACTTGTTCCTCACTAGTTCAAACACGAGTTGCACAGATACACATCAATGGTTTGATTCTAAGAAAACTAAACAGACTCATTTTCTTTAGTCTTTCATGTTGTTTAGGTTTTTTTATGTCACTATTGGTGTGATTGCTTCAGCTACAGGTGTGGAAAGGAAATATTAAATATTAAATGTGTTTTTTAAAGGATGAGAGAAAATGGAGGGTGGAGAAAGATGGCACGATAAACAGAGAATCATCTCTTCTTTCTGTATCATGTCGCAGGCAGAACGCCCAGTTCTTCTTCACAATAGACATCCCTGCTGTAGCTGCCCTCCTCCCCGTGTTTCCAGCCTTTGTCTGCAGGTGAGACTGAACCTGAAAGATGTTTTGTTTTGGCCGAGGCTTATAAATGCATCAAAGCCTCTTCCAGCTAGCTCATCTTCCCAAATCTGCTTCTCCAGAAGATGCAGCACAACTCGGATGTGGCGGTGAGTCTCTCCAAAGCATCTCAGAGGATTTTATTTTCAAGTCTGAGAGCAATTTAGGTTATTTTTTTAAACGTATGCATCAAAAAAGACTAAAACTTTCAAAATTCAACTGCATGTTTCATCCAGACTGAAAACTTTTTATACAAGTGACAGTAAAAATTGTGTTTTTAAAACATTTTAATGTTTTTAGTTCACAAATCTTTTGTCAGACTTGAATGATTATTTAAAACTGATTTTATGAAACAGACCAGGATGTGTCCGTGAGGGCATCGTGTTGAGTGTCCACAGTTTTTTGTTAGCGTTTGTCACATAGGACACTTATTTAGTAAATGTTTTTATATCTGTGTGGTGTGCCACAGGGGCCAGCTCTGGGATCGATTTCATGCTCTTCTCGTCTCCACTCGGGGCATAAATGTCACAGACACAGCGTCTCTTAGCGTTTCTGTGCTGATGACACATGCATGTACCTGAACACTCCAACACTGGAATGTTGGCTTCTCTTAAAAGCTGCCTTTTTACAACAGCATCATTTTATTTAGTTGATCTAAAAACAGAAATCATCAGTTGTGAAACTGTTAACAATCAGCTGGTTCTCTTCATTATCAAGTCTTTTGCAAAGAGTTTTCCATTTCTTGAATATTTATTTCTTCCATTTTGAACAGCGCAGCTCAAATCTAATGCAGTCGTGTTTAAATAGTTTCAGAAGCAAATCTTATTTAATATTTTTTTGAAAACAAGACTATTTTGTGCACTTTTATCTCATCGGGTCTGAATTACTTTAACGGCCTGTTTACTACTGAACATGAAATCCACTGAACACGACAGAGCTCGAGAGATGCGATCACATCAGTCCTGTTTTAGTATCTTTACACTCTCAGGATGTTTGACAACAGATTTTACATTTCTGACCTCTAAGTACCAAATGCATCTTCTTCCTTCTTCCTTCTCCAGATGCTGACGAGGTTGCTCGGACTGCTTGTCTTGTCCACCCTCTGCTCAGCCATGTGGGTGCAAAACTACACCAGACAATACATTAGTGAAGAGGAAGGCTCCACATATGATCCCAACACCCACCACTGGCCTGAATCAGTTGACAGGCAGTTTAATGAGACTTCTAAGAAGACTGGTCACCCAAAGGGAATCCCATCGTGGCCACCCGAGGCACGCAGCGGGCCTCTTATGATGCCTCCAACAGGACCCCCATTTCCACACTATGGCAACAACTCTGAAGGTCCCAACAGGCCCAGAATGTTTGGGGTCAGTAACCCACCTTTACCACCCATGCCTGACACAACAATCTGTGACATGCTGCTAAATGCACCAGTACCCCCGCCCGCCGACCAGATTCCATTTTTTTGCATCTGTAAATACTGCAAAGGAACCGTAGGACCCAAAGGAGACCGCGGAGACCGAGGTCTTCCAGGTAACCTGATCACTCAAAGCACCTCAAACTAAAAACAACGATTAAAATGTAAAACTTGAAAATCATTAATGTCTGAACAAATGTCAAGGATTTAAAGTTTGAAGCAAGGCAGACAGCAAGGTTTGGAGGATGATTCCTCTTTAGTGATTTAATTCAAATTCAAATATCTGATTATATTGAAAGTAACCTGTCTTTAACTTTTGATCAGGTCCTCCCGGGAGCGCTGGAAGTAGAGGATTGATGGGGTTTCCAGGTCCCAGAGGGTTTACAGGCTCTCAGGGGATAAAAGGTGAGTTACACACCAGAGGGGTGTGTGAAGAAGCACATTTACAATAATCAGGGTCTTTAACATAAAGGTGTTTTTTTTACTTTCCACACTGAACTAATTAAACCGAGTTGCAACACAAAGCAACGCTGAAATTAAGAGGGGAAGAAAATGAGACACTGACTTCCTGTGATTTGAATTTATGTTTCTTCTCCTCACGTACTTTTCTATCGATACTGAATGAAATCCACCTTAAAACACCACAAACTGAATCTCATTTTTTTCTTTTTTGTTCCTCTAACCTGTTGTCATCTTTAAATGTATCTTTCAAAAAAGCTAATAAGCTTAAACTTAGAATTGTTGGTTTTTCACTCAATAAAATATCAACTCACCTTTGTCTTCTCTGTTTACAGGCCAGAAGGGAGAAATGGGGGAAAAGGGAATGCAAGGTGCAGCAGGTTTCACTGGCACAAAGGGAGATCGGGGATTTAAAGGTGGGTCTACATGGCATTATGGAGAAGGTCACCCTATTTAAAGCGTGATTGGTAATACATGGATATTATTAAAGCAGGAAATAATACCTGTCAGTGAATGTAATTTTATGATGGTTTAATGATTTAACATTAGTACAGGGTGGGTAAGGTTTGGGTTCAGGCATAAAAATGAGATGATTTGAGTGGAAGATTGTAATTCCAAAGTACATCCTGGAAAGATCCTGATGGAGTCTGGGCAAACTGGCCAGCTTCATCAGTCTACATACAGAAAATGGAGAGAAATGTGGGGATTCTTTAGGATTTAACCCACCTGAGTAAATACTGTTGGAAATTGTTTAGCAAAATAAAGTGTTAAACTTGATCGTATTCTTGATGTATGCTGTGGCTGTTTCCAGGGGACAAAGGGGACCAAGGATCAATGGGACCCCCTGGTGCATCGGGCCCTCAGGGGGAATCTGGTATATGCCCTGCCGCCTGCGAGAGTGTGCCAGGTGCACCTGGTACTCAAGGACCACCTGGACCAGCTGGAGCCCGTGGCCTGCCAGGGGTGCAGGGTCCTGATGGACCCAGGGGCATAAAAGGTGATAGGGGTGACATGGGTTTGCCTGGAAACCCTGGCAACGATGGTGAGAAGGGTGATCGAGGTGAGCAGGGGGTGTGTAAGTGCACAAATGGAACAAATGGTGCTGATGGCAAACCAGGGCAAAAGGGAGACAAAGGGGACAAGGGTGATATTGGTTCCCAGGGTATACAGGGCACCATGGGGTCAAAAGGCAACCAGGGTGATATGGGTCTCATGGGGCCACCTGGGCCCTGCTCTCCAGCCATCCAGTCAGCATTCTCCGCCTGTATCAATGAGTCATTTCCAGCTCACAATTTTCCCATTCCTTTCCCACACATCCTTACCAACCAGCAAAACCACCTTAACCGAAACGGCATCTACATAGCCCCCGTCAACGGCACCTACGTCTTCTCCTTTCACCTGTCAGTTGCCGTGAAACCACTTAAAGTCGGCCTGTTCCGCAATTTCTACCCTGTGGCTAAAATAACAGAAGGAACCGTCCCATCCACCACAAGCCACACGGTGGTCCTCCACCTCTACATGGGAGACCAGGTTTGGCTGCAGGTGAAGGACCCCACCACCAATGGCATGTACACTGATAATGAAAGCACTAGCACGTTCTCTGGGTATCTGCTGCACCCCGACTCCTGTGAATTTCCTCTGGGCAGAAATCACTACTTCCCACAGACACATCATGGACGCTACAGCTGGGATGGTCCCGACCCTACCACCACTCCACCAAATTAGTTTCTTTTCAGTTGCACAGTTATAGATGAGGCACAACAAGCATCCAATCAAATTCTCAGTGATTTTATAACTGCAAGTTTTAAAGGAGGGGTATTCTAGCAATGAAGCAATGACAATTGTTAAAATAGGTTTTTCTACCAGAGTTATGCTGAATACAAGTTCTACTGTAGGACCATTGTACCACACTGTAGTTACTACTCAATTAAAAAAATCAGGTTTTATTTCTTGGGTTAAATCTAATTCTGTTTGGTTGTTGAAGTTGGCATCACATAAAAGGAAAGGCCAGCAAAAAAACCCCAACAATAAACACACAAAATCCTTCTTGAAGTATTTGTTTAACACTTAGCATGTTAGCATATCCAGGCAATTATTGTCAAACATTGTCTAAATGAACCTTAATTCCAACTCTTCCTGGGACAATAAAAACAAGTCAAATGAAATAAAAAAGCGTTACAATGTTGCAGAATACTAATTTAAAAAGGTTTTCACCTGGAAGTCATATGTCTAACAAACATTCTCCTGACTGCAAACATCTCTCGTCTCTTATGTCACACTTGGATGAGACAAAAATAAACTCCCCCTAAAATCAAGTCCTGTTTTACTGGTAATGCTAGTGGCTTCAAGTACTGGTTCCGACTAAAATATCTTCAATCACTATTTGAATGATTTGTGCTTACTGACTTTGACGAACCTCTCAGTTATCTGTCTTATTGCAACAGTTTAAAGACAGGATGTGTATTCCCTGTGACAGATTGGAGGCCTGTCCAGGATGTATCCTGCCTCACACCCAGTGACCGCTGGGATCAGCTGACACACAATTGGAAAAAAGAAAGAAAATTGAACAGCCATAATACCCTCCTTTTAAATGTGGCTATGATTCAACACTCATGTGAAAATGCATCTGGGCTTGTATATGCCAGCATTTGATCATGCACTAATCAACTGTTAGAGCGCCCTTTTATCAGAAAGCTCATTTAGCAGCAGAGGTTTTAATATTTTTGATAGAAAATGTAAATACGTGGATCAGCTGCAGGCGATGGAATAACATCACCACAGGTCTGTTGAAATGTAGGTTTTAAAAGGTTTACAGTGAAGGAGCGGGAACAGAGCTGTGACGCAAACGAGACAGCGAGAAATGAAGAAGGCTGAAGACACGGCAATGAGACATGTGCCGGCAAATTCTCCACAAAATCAGTGAAATTCTCTTCAGGTTCATCAAGTAAAAGAATCATAATCTCCACAGATCTCCACAGTACACATGAATATTTTAAAAGATATAAAGAGTGAGAACACGTGCCATTATTTTCTTAATGTTTTCTTAATTTTGAAGAAAATCTAATTTTGAATGTAGGATAACTGATTAAAGGCTTTTCTCGCTATTTTTAAGGTTTTATTTTTTTATTATATGATTTAAAACAAAGGTTGTACAATGAAGCTACCTGTGAAACTATCACTGCCTGATGTCTCGCAACATTAAACTTCCACTTTGTAAAAGGTATAATCTGTAAAACCTGCGACACCATCAGGTGATGTTGGACGTGTGTTTGGATTCAGACGGTAAACGGAGTGTGTTGCATGTGTAACAGGTTAAAGCATCGTTCACCTTCTCTGAGGTGCTTTCAGCGACCACACCGTGTCGCCTGTTTGTGCTTCAGGTTGTTGCGATCTGTGCATCGTGGGCTTTGTTTGAAATTAAAAACTTTCACTTAAACTTTGTGTTTGAGTTATTTTCAGCAGCAGCACATTTTCTGGGTCCCCTGGTCCAAAAATTAACTTGTGACATGAATCTCGTGTGCAGAGCAAAACCAGACATTGAGCCCGGCTGCTCCCAACAAACTCTAAACTTTAACACACTGCAGTTTATTCTGATTCAGCACTTACTGCAAATTCATCTGCTAATAAAAAATCTCCAACGATGATCATTTTTCACTTAAGGTGATTGTTAAATATGGATTGTTACAAAAAGAATACAACATTTTGTTTAGCTGTGCATTTCATGACACTCACACTCACCTCACACAATAACAAAAGTTTTGTTTTGAATGCTGTTAAGAGTCCGGTGCAGTGTGAGCTGATGTAGATCTGCTGATGAAGAGTCTGAGCTGGAAGGAAATCACTGAGGTTTAATTTCTAATATTTTAATGTTAATTGGGAGCCTGAGTAACTGGATCAGCAGGGGTGTGAAATGTCCACGTTGAATTTTATTGTGTAATAATTAATGCTGCACTAGTTCAATTTGATGACCAGGATTTGTTGTTAGAACATGCATCTGCAAAGACTTCAGCAGGAATCGACGGGCTTGGAGAACGACACAATAAACGAAGAGTCTCCACGGCTTTAAAAACAATTCATGTTAAACTGAATCTTCACATCAGGGCTGGTTTTTAGATCCAGATTGAAAACACATTTTTTCACTGGCTTTTGACTCAGTGGTTGACTGGCTTGTATTTACTTATATTTTATTGTTTTTGCTATGTTTATTATTTTATCGTATTTATTATTCTTATCTATTACGTTTCTATCGTTCAGCACTTTGGTGTGTTTTTAAAGCGCTATATAAACGATGATGATGATGAAACTGCAGAATAAAAATATCAAAGCACTTTTTTAAAGAATGCCACATCAGTCCTCTGTTTCTCACATGACCGTCACACATAAGAACCAGGAAGTAAAAGCTGAATAATTGAGCTAAATTAATATGAAGGTAAATACACTTTGATTAAATATACTAACAAATAAACAGGTTTAATATTTATTGTACAGTTGTGAGAAGGACCGAGACTGAATCCATATTTTCCACATCCTTCATCTATTTAACATTTCATTCAATTTAGTTTCATTATTTATCGCACCAAATCACAACAACAGTCGCCTCACGGCACTTTATATTGTAAGATAAAGACTCAGTAACACAACAGCTGGATCCAGTCGTCGGCTCCTGCCCCGCCCACATTTCAGTCATTCAGAACTTTAAACCAGAAAATGAGCAAAGAAACAAAGAAATGAATAAATTAGCTTTATTGTCAGAGTTAAACGTGCACTGTCGCACAAACACGTCTGGTTTGAGGGCCAGATTGAATTGATCCTTCTACATCAGTGTCTCTACAGTAAATCTGAACTCAAAGTCAGAAACACCTTTATAATCAGTTTCAGCCTCATTAAAACAGAAACTGTCTGCAGCAGTTTTCAAAAGACACAGAAATGACTTTAAATCTGAACATGAAGAGTGGAGCCAAAAAACAAAAGCACTACACAACAAACCTTTAAATAATGTTAAAGGGATTTTTTAAACTTTTAATATCAGGATCATTTCTGTGGTTCTGCATTTTAACAGGATGCTAGCTTCAAATTATTTGTCACCAAGTCTTTATTCTGTCCTCAGATCTGATGTTAACATCTGAAGTCCACTGGTGTCTAAAGACTCTGACTATTGGTTTAGACGTTGGATTTATTTATTTCTGAATCTGGCTGAAACCACGTGTTTACTAGCAGTTACAAAGGTAATAACTCAAAGTGATTCTGCAGCACTGCAGGTTTGTGCCGCATTTATCTCGCTTTAGGTCACCGGTTTGTTTTTTCAGCCATGCCCTGATGAACAAAAGCACAAAATCTGGAACCTAAACAGATATTTGTTTCCTCAGGAGCTTGAAGGAGACCGAGCAGAAGATCAAATAGAGATGATGGATGAAAACATCCTGCAGTGATGTAAAATACACCTGAAGGTTAAACATGCACAACCACAGGTATGCGCCTTTAAATCTTTTTCTAGCACAAACTCAAACTCCCAGCATTCTTTGTTTCACCCTCTTTCACTCTCTCTCCTCTATTTCTCTTTGGGCGCCATGTCGTCACCACCCGAAACGTTGCCTTCCTCGTCGTCATCATCGCCGATGATCCCCTTCAGGTAGGAGCGCTTGAATTCCTCGAACACAATCTCCTCCTCCTGCTCACTACAGACAGCAGCAGCGTTTCAGAGAAAGTTAGTGTTTAAAGCAGCACATCAGCCCTACAGTTATCACATCAGGGACACAGAGCAGGATGGGGAAAGCTGGGAAACGAGACAGCACAAACTACAGACTTAGTCTACGTTCACGCTGCCGGTCCTGATGCTCAATTCCGATTTTTTGATTAAATCCAATTATTTTGTCTGGTTTCTTACCCTACAAATAAAATGTGACAGCAAACGCACTCTAGTGTGAACGGTTCACGGCCCTCAAAGCGGCCTGCATGCGCAAAAGAAGAGGTCGTACTCAGTGCGCTCTGTTTACGGAAGTAAAAATGGCGGCTACAGAGTTAGTAGGTGTTGTTGCAGCAGTCTGTCAATTTCTGCACAGTCGTAACTGACAGAATTTTGTCAGATTCATTAGAGAAAGAAGGACACAGAAAAAAAGAGAGCCCGTGCTTTAACAATGGCCTTGTTGGAGCAGTGGCTGCTGCCTCCGTGCAGAGGTATGTATGGAGCCAGCAAACACGCCGCCATGCTTTCTCGTTTGTCTTCTCCGGGGCTGATAATTGGCGTCTGTCTTGTGTCAGTGATGTAAAAGACGGATTTAATGCAACATGTCCATCAAACAGCAGTCGCTTTCTGAAACATCAGATATGTATCGGATTCAGTGTCACATACGAAAGTGACCCAGGTCGGATTTGAAAATATCGGATTTGTGCCGTTCACACCGTCACACCATGATGGGATATGGGTCGCACAGGGTCAGAAAAGTCGCCTGCAGTGTGAACGTAGCCTGAGACTTCAGCTGAGCATCCACAGAGCAACACTTTGATGTATTTCCCGTTTCTTCTTTGTCACGTTTGGCCTTGTGTTAACCGATGGAGCCCAGGTCCACCTCACAATCGCTGTATGTCAGGTTTGAGGTGGCATCTGACCCACAAACAGCCCACACAACATCTGCTGCAGCTGAACTGACGCAGCCCAGATGTGTCTGACCTCAGACCACATCAGCACGACTCTTAGTAAACCTTTACTGTCTTTACCATCTAGTCACATATACTAGACTGTGTGAAGGAGATTTTTCTCCCACTTTATGATGTGACCCATTCATCCACAATAATGAAACATGCTGAGATTCATCCTAAAAAGGAGAAAGAGATGGTTTTTTAGCAGTATGTCATTTTTTCCCAAGTCTTCATCTCTTCAGCACTGAGGGAATCAGAAGAATTAGAAATTATTTCAGGAAAAAAGTTAAAAAGCTTGGAGAACTTGAACATGAAGCGCGTGATTGGCAGTTTCGGTGGGTACAACTTTCTAACCTTCACCTTGTTTTCAGTTTTAAACTTGTCCACATTTTATCACTGGTTTGCTGTGACAATGGAGGAAACTTTAACTTTAACTTAAACTTTAACTGAACTTTAACTTTAACTGAACAAACACACACATCCACACATGTGCAATAACACTAAGTGCAATAATCTTTTCTGGCATCGTTGTATTTTTACTCAGTTGTATATAGCATTCGTATTCTATTTTTATCTTATTGTATATTTTTATTCTATTTTATTCTACTGTATATAGTATATTATTTTATTCTATTCTGTACAGCTGTGTACTGTATTTATTCTTATTGTATTCTAATTTTCGCGTCATAACTTTTGCACTGTCCACTTCCTGCTGTGACAAAACAAATTTCCCACGTGTGGGACTAATAAAGGTTATCTTATCTTATCTTAAAAACCATGAACCTTTTTTTTTTACATTAACAGTAAAACAAAATACTTGTTAGTGTTTGTTTGGCAGTTTTTGTCCGTCTCCAACCACATACTGTAAAAAGTATTAGATTACTGCCATCCTGACAGAGCTTTAAGGTGGTATTTTCAGTTTCTTCACATGTTCTGCTATGAATAAACCAGAAAACGTGTCAGGGAGGCCACACAGAGCTTCCAACCAGCTGTGTTAGCTTTTTGTTTCCAAGCGTGATGTTACGTCTGACACTGAAGCCCCGAAGTCATTGTCAAGCAAAGGTGCGTGTCCAAACGAAGCCTGTGTCGAGGCCCGTATCGTGCTTCAGAACATCACGTGACCGAAGATAAACGAGGCCCCGTTTGTCTTAAATGACGTGACTGCCTCATTATGTGATTGAAAAGATTCTCTCAGAGAGGATGTTCAGTTAGCTGTCTTCGACTAGGAGTCCTCATTATTTTCCATTTTTGTTTCTAATCTGATGAACTTTTTCTTATCTGGGCTTTTCTTCGGTTTTAATCTGCTCTGTCACTCTGGTAATCTGATCGACTGATGTGAAGGAAAAGATGGAAATAAAAAGACTGGATTGACCTCTCAGCCATTTCTCACACTGTGAAGGAAAGAGGACACAAAGACACCGAACACTGAAGAACAAACAAAGGGAAGCTGATACTGCTGATGAGGACAGGAGCTGGCAGAGAGGAAGCCCTTAAAAATGCTGATGAAGAGATAAAGATCCCGAAACTCAATCCTGTCCCTGGATAAAAAGGAACAAAAGCAACATCGGGCACAATAAGCACGACGATGTTCATCCTCAGCTAATCTGCTGCCTCTGACTCGATCGTGTTCACTGCTTCAGTCTCTTCCAACCAACACGGCGCATAATCACTAGAACAATTCAGGGTGTCTTCCATGGGGATAAAATCGTTGTTTATATTCTTTTTAAATTTAACTTTTTTTCAGTTGTTAATATTCTTGCAGTAGGTACTCATGCAAGTGTTTCCAGCAGAGCTATCGACATGTTGTGGATTACGCACCAGTGCTGTGTCGATGGAAAACATGTTTCAAAGTTACACACGACCAGATAAACAGAAATTATTTTGCATATTTACCTCTCCTTCACTGATGGCAGCAATAAAGAAAAAACAAACAAAGAAGTTTGAACAAATTTCTACAAAATGAACACAACTTTGTTTTCTCTGAGCGTCTCTCCTGAACTTCACACGGACCAGTTTCAGATCTGGCCCAACCAAACCTTAAATTTAAACCCTTTGTTATCTGATATCCACCTTAGTCAAATCTTTAATGTTGACATTTAAGACTTGACTAATTTATTTGATCTGTTTTCACTTGAAATCGGTTTACTATGAAAATAAACTGCAGTTCTTTTAAGACCCAACAGAGGGCGTTACCTCCCACTTTGAGAACCACTGAGGATTCAGGAAATCTTTTCCTTTCGTGCTGAGTTACTCACTCTGGAAAATTTTACATTTCTTTAACTGTTTTTTTTTTGCAACTTAACTTCTTTTAATACATATATAAAACTGTATATAAGCATATGTGTTATACTGATATAATATTGTCTATATAATGATCTGGTTTGACTTTTGAAGTAAAGAACCTGCAGTGGTACAGATGTGCACAGCTGCTGTAAACATGAGGACATTTGCAGTTTTACCTGCGTCTGGTTTGGCGTGCATCAGTTTGAAGGGAACTTCCAGACCGACCTCGCTGCAGAGTAAAAGCAGAACAAACATTTCTGTCTCATCATTTAATGTCTGATTCATCCTGCAGCAGTTTGCTGAGTGTCTTCAGCTCATGTTGAGCAATACTGCTGATCCTAGAAACTGAACATCGTAGTAACTATCAGTGAAAACAAGGACACATGAACTCACCTCGAGCCCATCATCCTGTGAGCGTGTTGGAGACAAAGATCAGAGCAAATAGAAACACGTTTACATGCAGTGACAACAAGGACAGGACGTTTGAACACGAGTACATTCAGTTTCAGTGCTTTTCATTCCTCTACGCACATTTTTAGGATACTCAGGTCACAGGTTGGCTCAGATTTATCAGAGTAAGATGAAGAAAATTGGAGCTCTTAAGCAGCAGTGAGCACCACAACGAATCAAAGCAAATCAAAGCAAATAGACGATGAGAGCAACACTGGCTCTGCCCGCTCATCATCTGCCTGCTTTTTATCTCATCCTCAGAAAGAAATGCAAAAAACTTTTCAGGATACTAAAAGAAATGAAGCCACATTTCAAACACATGAAGAGGAGAGACTGACCCTCCAACGATGAGCTTCACCATGACTCTGTACGAGACCATGATCCCCAGAACCTCCTTCAGCACGCCGTCTTTGACACTGAAACGGAAAAAACGATTGAAAGCTTCTTTTTTTTTTTTAAATCCTAACTGAGCATCAGCGTTTGGAGCTGACTGACTGCTCACATGCTCGAGGAGGCCAGGTTGGTGTCTTCATGCTTCAGTTTGCCATCCAGAGCGATGCCCCTCCTCTCCCTGTTGTTGGCCAGCAGAGGCAGCATCGTGTAGACTTTCTGCAGCGTCGCTCCAGGAGACACCGAGTCCCTGACGAGAAAGAACAGATAAGCTTTAAAGGAAACACACAAAATAATCAAAAAGTTAAAATATCAGCAAAATTTAATGTTACATTTTTTACAAAATTCTGAGAAGTCCTGTTAATTTACTTTAAAAGATCAGAACTATAAGGTACAATGAACCTGACGGTGTCTAACAATATGATGAAAAGCACAATAAACAATTTGATCCTTGTTAATTCGAATCGATTCTGATTAAAAGTGGATTGCAATGGTTCAGATCAAACAACTGAAGGAAGCGTCTGTATTTTCTGTCCACTTTGTTCAAATTTATAGATCCTAAAAAGAATAAAAGGATAAAAATAATATATATGTATATAATATATATATATAATATGATTAACCTGCTCGTGTGGAAGTCAGTTTTTCTTTTTGGGAGAAAAAGATAAACTGCACGATACAGGTAAGATGATGAGTTCAGTGTGTCCTGACTTTTACCCAGAATCCTCGATATCCACACATTTGGCATAGCTGTCATTGGAGTACAAAACCACGTTGGCAATCTGGTCAACTGGGAAAGACAAGACACAAAAAGACATGATGTTTAAGACATCAACTCTGATGTGTTTCCACATGAACCTCTGAGAAATAAAATGAGCTCTTAAGTGTCGCGTTTACCGGAGAGGATGATGTTCTTGATGTTCTTGCTGGAGTTGTTTGTGACGCTAACGTGAACTTTGATGGGCTCACCGTGATAGTAAACCTGAAACAGGACACAGGGTCGGAGGACGTGAGCAGTGTCAGGATTATTCCCTGAAACTGATCAAAAACTAGTTGAAAAGGGAAAAAAAGTCACAGAAACCAACAATGAAAACCCGCCAAACCCTTCATGTTCGAGTAGCAGAGAAAAACACGCCAAAGCTATGAAGTATCTGATCAACTGAAGCTTCAGACTTTGGACCCACCTCTTTGTCCAAACTGGCCTTGACGTGCAGCGGTTTGTCCGACATGACAAAGTCCCTGGTGGTCTCGACAGAGGGCGCTATCCCCTCGCCCTCCGGAGCGTACTGCACCTTCCTGAGCATCAGCTTCACTGTGCTCCTGTTGTACCAAAGAGGACAAAATCATCCACATTAGATATTGTTCACTTCCAGCTGTGTTCCCGGCTCCTACCGTCCGATCGGACCCGCTGACACTCACCGTTTGCGTACTTTGGCGTCCTGGCTCTCAGCGCTGAACGCCTTAATCTCAAACTCCACAGCACATTGCTGCAGAAGAGGAGAGACGAGAATGCTTCACCAGCCTGCGAGGCATCCGTGTCATCACTGCTGACTCATGAGTTTGAATCTTACCTTTCCGACATCACTGGGTGCTGGCTGCAGGGCCACTGAGCACGGCAGGTTATCGGGGAACTGCAAAGAAGAAAAACAAACGTATGTACTGTATGGAGACTGAGACAGAACCATTCATTTCCTCTTATGTGCCAGCATGTTAACGTCTGTCTGTGATCCATGAACCAGTCACTTGTCCTTAACGGTTACAGTGATGATGTCACCACACTGGGCCTTAACTTTCAGACCAGCTCAGGTAGCAGAACGTCGAGCCGTCTCAGTTATTCTTATTCTTTCTGCCACAAAATCTCACCACACACCTGAGATTTGGCAAAAACATGACTTTAACCCAACATGCATGCACCTGAATGTCTATATGATTTTCTCCTAAGGCTGTAGTTCCTGTCCATGTTGCACTGTGTGCTTAAAAGGATTTTTTTGTCTTCATCTCATCCATCTCTGAGTACTTTTCCCTGCTTACTTCAGCAGATTTAAACTCAGGACTTTGGCTGTTTTCAGTTTATTTCTATTTGAAGTTTCTGCCTGTCTGCAGTGCCGCTGAAGTGTCACCTCGAAGAAGAACGGGTATGAGTTGTTTCCCAGCTTGCGCAGGAGCTTGGCCTGGACTCTGGTGTGGATACCCTTCTCGCGGTCCTGCAGGGGCGGGTACACCTGCCGGGTGGCCAGGTACAGCTCCCTGCGGAAGGCGATTCCCATCACATCCATGTCATCTCTGCCGTAGCGGAAGGTGCACGACAGCGTGACAAACACTAGAGGGCAGAAGAGACAAATCAGTTCAAAAATCTCCTTTATATTTATATGACTGGAATCTCTTTGAATCCGAGTTCAAACAGTCAGGTAGGCAGCGATTTCGTTATTTTCATATTTAACCAAAAAACAATGAGAAGCAACTTTTCAAAGACCCGTCAGGCTGAGTATCAGGAAACTGCAGCTAAAATAATGAATCTAAATGTAACTCTTTTAATCCAGTGTGGCTGTGGCCATGGACATAAATGCAAAAGAAACTGTCCAATAAAATGAGCTCTGGTGTTTTGTACAGACCTTTCCTCCCCTGCAGGGCCTCCGGGTCAACGAGGATGACGCCATCTAGTGGTAAAAATTAGATTTTCAATAAAACAAATTTACACTTTCATGTAAAAGGATGATCAAAATATTCAAACAGCAACGTAAAGACATAAATAGATGCAATAAAGTTTCAATCCATATGCTAATATAGCTGGACAATATAAATGCCATTTATTTTAATTTGTGCTGGTTATTTACTTTGATTATTAGTTTGATTTACCAGAAGTCCAGCTGTCATGTTTCTATTCTCAACTTTGAGTTCAGTAAATTACACAGAAAATTCAACTGAACAGAAAAACCCCAAACAAGCCAAAGGCTCTGCAGCATCAGTGCTGGGGTCCGCGCTACATCACAGGCAATGTCGAGGTTTTTCCCCCATTTAAACAACAGACTCACCCAGTGGTTCCACAGAATCAACACGGTCCACAAAGTCTCTTTTCCCCATGTAGACTCCAACCTGAAGGAGGAAAGAAAGTCTTGAAACACCACATCCAGGAAGCATCACCCGCTGATGCTAAACACACCTCAGTTTGTCCAGTTTGTCTGCTCCAATTTGCTTAATGACCGAGGTCTACAATGACCGTGATCTGAGTGCAGACACCCGCAGCTCAGGTGAGACATAGCTCAACTAATAAATCCGAGTCGGCATCACAACAGGTCTGATATCTGATCCTCCTGAAGAACAAACGAATGCAGAAAGTACACGTGGGCTGGTTGGAGGGACTCCCACACACTCGAAAGAAGTTAGAGGCGAGGTCAGAGGAAACATATCAGTCAAGAAACTTTCAGCTGATAATTCTAAAGTGAATTCAGCCTTTCAGCAGAAACTGTGTGATGAGACTGACCAGCTGATGACATATTCATTGTTTCTGTTGTTTTGTTGTTGTTTATTTAGAATAACTGAACAAGAATATTGTTTTAAAAATGAAAATAATGAAAAAAATTTAGAAAAAAATGTTTACATTAAAAACTCGATAATATTCAGACTGATGTGAAACAGACAAACTGCAAACGCTAAAGCGATGGAAGCATTTTGGTAAATATGAAGTTAACATATAATGAATAATTCATTCTTTGTTATTATTTATTCAGATTCATATCTTTTCTAGTAATTCATAAAAGACAAAGCGCTCTCCAGCAGTGTCACCTGAGCGTTAGCATTTCCGACAGGCATGATGTTTTTGTTATCCAGGTGTTCCCAGCCTGTGGGAGAAGGCCTCATCTTATCTGACAGAGCTCAGCACAGACTGTACTGAGGTCAGACATGTGCTCGATAAACAGAGCGAAGCCGTCGCTGCAATAAAGCCATCATAAATCAGCTCACGTTGTCGTGTCAACCTTCAGAGGATCAGTGAGCTGAGCTGCTTCACAGAATTAAAGTTACTTTCATTGAAGCGCTGGAGAGAGAGAAGGGCGTCGGAAATGATGTCTTCTATATACAGAAGAGTTATATTTCCACTCCAACCACAGCCTGCTTCTTCACTGGGACATCCTCGTTGTGCTGGTCAGTGTAGTGTGATTACACAGGATATTACTGCTGGTGGTAGAATGCCACTGTGGCAGTTAGATTTTGGCCTGTGCCACAATTTAACCATAAAGCCATGACTACATACAAATGACATCACTTGTCTTTTGTTGCTGATGATTGGTTCCAGGCTTCAGCCAATAAAAAGAATTCTTTGCTCGCCACTTCCATCGCTCACCTCAAAGCTGAGACTTGTTACTATTTATACATTTGAAGTTTTGTTTTAACTGTTTGCTTTGTTAGATTTAAGAATCTCAGCTATTAGGGTTGGGCTTATTGCAACATCGGGGTTTGGATTAATGCCCTGAGGTCGTCACCGGTGACGAGCTTAACACTGACAATACGACACATTCAGACAGGTTTAAGGCTCAGAGAACCTTTGATGATAGATCTCACAGAGAGGCAACAAGGCAACCTTTAAATGATTCAGGTTCACCTCCACCTGTTTCCCAAATTAAAAATCTCTTAACAGAAATTCTATAATGGCAAAAACAAGCGTATGAGACGATTCTGGCTTCTGTAAATGTGTCTCTTTGTCATGTGGCTAAAACAAAAACAAAAGTCTAGATGTACAGAGTTGAAAAGAAAAGGACGAGGAAGAAGCAAAAGAAAAAGAAAAGTCTTGAAAATGAAGCTTTTCATTGATAAATATCAGAGAATGCAGTTTAGTTGTATGACAACATTTCAGCTGACAGTCATGAATAAACATGACTGTCAGCTCCTTTCAGTCTGGAAAATCCTTTCAGGAAAACACTCACGGTTCTAATTTTACTGAGAAAACTCAACCAGCTCACCGACTTGTCCTTGCAAACCTTCTTGAAAATCACATTTTTGGGGCTCATCTTGGTTCAGACTGAAGGAGGCTGGTCCGCGGTGCCTGAATGAAAGAAGGGAATAACTTGACTGACAAAGCGTGCGACATCACAGCAACGTCTAAAAACTCAGAATGTTTGAAAACAAATTCCATATTTTCACCTCCATTCTGTCTGATTCTTGATTTACTCAACAAAGTAACAAAATGTCAAGTTGATGGTGAACTAAAAATCTGTAAAACCTTTTCTTGCCAACCAAATTTTGTCTTTGTCCTCCACGTGTGAGCAAACACACCTCAGTTATATCTTTCACTAAAAAAAAGCCAGTTTCCATAAAAATCGCCAGTGAGAAACATTTTCACTAATTGAAAATAGAAGTAGTGAGTAGTTCATGTGACACTGCTAGAAACATGTTTTGCTGATGATTCAAAGTAACCAGGAGAGATTTGGACACCAAAGATGAAGAAAACAGGAAGTTAATCAGGGAGAAATATGAGTCAGTTTGTCACAATGTACATGTGGACTGTAAGTTCATTCAGGCACATATTTATTCTTACACAAGCCCTGCGATAGACACCAGGGTGTACCCCACCTATCACCCTGAACTGAAAGCAGAAGAGGATGGATGGACGGATGGATGGATGCATGGATGGACGGGTGGATGGAATTATATGTACAAAAAGACACATTTTCACTAACGATGTGTTATTTATCTATGTCTTTGTTTGTTTGTCCATCCACACGGATAAACGATTTCTCCTTGCTGATTTAATTACCCTGAGATAACCGAGAGGTTTGATCAGACTTAACTCAGTTAATCCTGTTAAAACCTTCTCAGAAGTCTGTGACCTCGTCTCAGTGAAAGCTTCACCTGCAGACATCTTCAGAATCAGTCCAGGGCAACGTGAGGAAGTCTGCATCCACGAAGAAACTTCGTACTTCCAATAATTACAACAACTGAATAAAGAGCACGTGTCAGTGCTACTCATTTGTATTCCAAAATCTGACTGAAATAAGATGATTTTTTAATGCAAAATAATTTCTCATGACATCAAAACTAATCAGCAAAAAAAAAAAAAACATCCACAATTTGAGAAATCTGTAGTTTCTTAAGCTCAGTCATAAATGTGTCTGAAGTCCCAGAAATCATTTTTTGCTTAGAAATAAAACATGTCACATGTGTAGCCCAGTTAGTTTTATTTAATTTTAGTTTTATTTATCCTACAATATGAAGAATAAACATTTACTTTTTAAACTCAGGGACTAACTTTTTTTAATTTGAGTCCTGAAAACCATATTTGTCTTAAATTAAGTGACAAAAAACCAAGTGACAAACTTCACCCAAATAATCAGATAAAGTGAGTTTTAATTATGTATTTTATTTATTTCTAAGCTTGAACATGAACTTTGAAGATAATTGTGTCTATTTTAGTTTATAAAACTGAATAATAAAACAGAGGCAGAAGAACTTTTTTTGTTTTAAGATAAGATAGATAAGATACCTTTATTAGTCCCACAAGGGGAAATTTTGAGGATATTAAATAAAGCGTCACGTTTTGTTGTTTTGGTTTGGTCTTTAAAGTTTCTCACAGCAGAGCTCTCTCTGTCTCTCTGTCTCTCTCTCTGTCTTTGTTGGAATCACAGGCTTTTGCTCCTTTTCAGGGCTCCTGGAGGAAACTTTAGCAGCTCAGTTTAATAACAGTTCCTTTTGTACTGACAGGTTTAATCTGAAAGACCCTCTAGGATCTACAAATGTAAATATAAAACAGGAACACCTTGGATGTGTCAGAGGACTCACCTGTGGTGCGCAGGTGTGCCGAGGCTGGATCAGAGGAGGAGACAGGAGTCTGTCCCCGAGGCTCTATATGTAAATGCCTGCTGTCCTTCACAGCTTCTCTCAGCCAATCAGGTGACCCAGCGGTGAACTTTGACCAGCCCTGAGGACCTCCCTCCCACTTTCTTCACCTACAAACCTCCACGCGCAGACAGATGGACAGACAGACAGAGACAGACTTCAGTGAATGAGCTGACTGAGAGGATTGAAGCTGGTTATCCTCGGTCAGCACAACGAGGCTGGATTAGACCGACGGACGTGACAGAGTGAGGAGGTGCAGGGAACAAAACGTGCTTTCACCCTGTGTTTTACTTCATGTTATCTCTTTTAACCCATTCAGCTTTCATCAGGTTTACACATTTAAGGTGCTGAATTATTTCTGTCAGGGCAAATGTATTTATGCACTTCAGCTCATGCAGTGGAAGGTTTTGAAAGTGATGTAAAATAAGGATGAGCATTAACAAAATAAGTTAATGACTGATAATAAATAATAATCTGTATTATAAGATTTATTATAAACATCCTTTATTAAAAGTGTTAATTGATTACTTTTGGGTTTAATTGTACATATTTGCTTCACTTAAACATTTTTGCTTGATTTTTTTCTGAGTAAAAAAAAAATGCATAGACTGTATCTAAAAGTGGGGCGATCGTGGCTCAAGAGTTGGGAGTTTGCCTTGTAATTGGAAGGTTGTCGGGTTGAGCCCCGGCTCGGACAGTCTCGGTCGTTGTGTCCTTGGGCGAGACACTTCACCCGTTGCCTACTGGTGGTGGTCAGAGGGCCCGGTAGCTGTGGCTACAATGTAGCTGCCATCACCAGTGTGTGAATGGGTGGATGACTGGATATGTAAAGCGCTTTGGGGTCCTTAGGGACTAGTAAAGCGCTATACAAATAAGGGCCATTTACCATTTTAAAAGATGGACTCAGCCAAGGTGTCTCCATTTAGGAGCCTCAGTTTCAGCATCACGGTGGTCAGCATCTTATTTTGTTCACTATTTTTTATACCTACATTTTATTGGAGCTTTTTTAACTCTCAGTGTTCGGACCCAGAAATGACCGATGACATCAGACATATAATAAGCAGACAGTGGTTAATGTTTACATTTAAACAAAGCCAATGCTCCTTTAACCATGTGATTTATGGAGGACAGAAATGAGGCAAAAACCAAAATCTGTGTTTAACACATGTATAAATCATGCGCACAACAACAACAGAACAAGCTTTTTAAAACAGGCCATTCATTTATTTACTTTATCGCTAAACTAATGTGTATAAAGTGCTTTTCAGTTCAAATTCATCAAAGTTCTTCCACTTTTGTAACACTTTTTGTAACACAATCAAATCTGTCTCGCTACGTTTTAGGTTGGGTTTACTTTACACTCCTTCTTCAGAGACAAATTATTATATTTCACAGTCTTTGGTTTTGAGTGTGAAACTAAAAGAAAAAGGGAAACACGTTCAGACTTTTGATAGGGACTGTGTGTGTGTGTGTGTGTGTGTGTGTGTGTGTGTGTGTGTGTGTGTGTGTGTGTGTGTGTGTGTGTGTGTGTGTGTGCTGTAATCTCCGGTGTAATAATGATGATGAAAGTGCTGCAGTAATCCACCTGTCTGTTTACCTGCTGACAGGCAGAACAGTGGATTAAAGCTCAGCAGCATCACTCTGCCTATATATAGACCTGTGAACAAACACACACATACACACAGACACACACGCATATACACACTTATTTTTCTTTCATATGCAGATTTCAAATACTTTAGAAGTTTTCCCAGACAAAATATTTCTGTATGCAGTGAGTTATACATAATAATTACATGTATATTGATAATTTAAGCCTCTGGCACAAAGGCTCAGGTCTCAAACTGCTACAAGGAGCTGCGCCACAGAGAAACTCAAAATATTCAAGAGACACAATAAAACCAGAAATAGAAAAAAGTACAAACACACATAATCTGAGTCCTCAGGATTCCCTGGATGATTGAACATGCATCATTGTCTAGTGCAGACCTTCCCAAAGTGTGGGGCCCGCCCCCTAGGGGGGGCGCAGAGCCATTGCAGGGGGCGCGGTATAAAAAGGGGGGAGGGGACAAAATGCTTGGACACTAGTGATTTACCATTTACTAGTGATGGGATTTCCGGCTCTTTTTAGAGATCCAGCTCTTTCGGTTCGGCTCACTAAAAAGAGCCGGCTCTTTTGGCTCCGAACCGGCTCTTCAGGTTGTTTTGTTGCTTTAATTAATTTATTATTAACAATAATATAGAATTACGCACAAAAGGAATTACTAACATAAAAAAAGTGGTTTTATTTATATATGTTTATATATAAATATATGCGGTGGCCCCTAGAGACAAAACACGTACAAACACCAAAACACATTTCTAGCATGAACTGAACTTCCAAAGCAGAGCTACTAGATCACTTAAATTACACAATTGAAAGCATGTGTGTATTGTTTGTGTATTTATACACAAGCACTCATATATATTCAAATAATTTTTAAAAAAAAGTTCATTTACCTGTTACTACGACACACCAAATCCGGTCGTTGGTACTTGCTGGCTTGTGTAGCCACAAGATAACAAAAGCTCAACACTGCGCCCAGCATCCTGGAGCACTTCTGTTGTCTTTTGTACGTGTTTTGAGTTTTTATGTGCTTCGGAGTTCGTACGTGATTTGAAGTTTGTATGTGCTTTGTCTGTAGGGGCCACCGTAAATATACTTTTATTTATTCACTCCACATAAAATGTAATAAATAAATCATATAATACAAAAATCAACTATTTACATTTCAACTTTTAACTATTTAAATTTTCAGCTTTTTCCTTTTACAAATTTAAAGTGAAAACAACACAAAACACTGCAAACCACAACACAATTAAATATAAATTAAAATATGAAAACATAAAGAAGATGCACATTCTCTGTCATATGGGCCCGCATGAATAAACTTTCTGAATCCTTTATCATCTGCAACCGAAAATAGTTGTGGATGATTACTATACCTTTCTAATGTGACGCTGTTGTCCCTGGCTCTCTTTCTCTCTCTCTCTCCCGCTCTGTTCCTGTGCTACTGAGTGTAACTACCGCCCCTCCCCCCTCTGCCCAGCATAAAGCACAAGGCTCGCGTGCAGAGTGAAGCGAAAAAAAGTGCGAGAGAGAAGCAGAGTGAAGCTGACCCCCCACCCACTTGAAACGTAAAGGCAAATAGGCGGAGCGGTTAGTGCTACGTTTGTGCAGATTTGTGCAGGTAAAATTAGCGTTTGTGCTGCTATGATTTGAGATATTCTGTTATGGTTTACTGCTGAAAAATGTCAATTTCTTTACTTCAATCACTTTTTGTTCATAAAACCACGATGCAAATGCTTGAGGATTTATTTTTTTTAGAGTGGATTAAAAAAACTTTATTGAAAACTACATTTGAACATTTTACACTCCCATGAACACTTTGAGAAACGAACAAGCTAGCAGTCTTTTGCATCAAATACACATTTTCTGGCAGAAAAAACTATTATTTGGCATTACTGTGTCTGAAGGATTCTTAGAACAGCGTTCATCTGATTTCTGAACAAGGTAAGCTTACATTTAAAATACTGAGGTTTTAGTTAGTTAATACATGATATAGCTAACTGTCTGGATCAAAAGGACTTTTTTCAATGTTAAACATTTTCAAAAATGTCCAAGAAAAAAGTTTCTAAAGCACTTTAAAACATGTAGCACACTGGACTAAAGTGCTGTACAGTACATGGGTTAAATACTCAGACTCAATTTAATAAACTCACAAATTCAATAGCTCCATCTTAAAAGCAATAATTCCACAAAATATGAAAGTGTAGATTGGTGGAGAACTTGGGGGAGGGGTTGCTCCTGGCTGTATATATAGTTCAGAAATCACGTTTTGCTCCATCATAATCATAGTGTGTTTTTTTTTTTTTTTTTTTTTTAGATGCCTCGAAAGCCATCTGTAGACAAGGTTTCCATTTTTGCAGTTCTTTGTAATTCAAAAGAGGCCATAGTCCAAAATGGCAAAATACCCACTCCAGCTGCATCAGTCTGGAAAGAGCTGAGTCAGCAGCTAGAAGACAAGATGTCAGCAAAGGCCCTGTACACTTTTGTGAAGCTAAATAGACACAACATCTGGTCAGCTTTGGAAATCAGTGATCAGGAAAGTAATAGTGAAGGAGAGTTAGATTCACATTGCATTTCTCCTGGACAAGAAAACTGTCAAGCTTTTGAACTAGAAGTCCCTTTTGAGGACTGGGTTAAATTTATTCCTGAAAAGGTTGAATACAATGACAAGTTTTCTCCTACCCAAAAAAGGGAATACACAATTTTGAAACCTGGCACTTGGACTCATATCATCAACGATCTTATATGGAAGAAGATCAAAAATACATGTACACTTGTGTTCCGTAGAGCAAAGGTCCATCCAACTGTATGGAGGTCAGCGAGGGCAGCAGATCTGATGGATGTTGGAGATCCTGAGCCAAGCCACCTTCCAAATTTGGCCACTCTGCGAAAAGCCAAACAAGAGAGAAAAGACTTGGAATTAGGAGATAAGGACCCCATTGCATCTCTGCAATTGTTAAAATATAGTGTTCCTCACAGTGGTAGCATCCGAGATATTGGACTGGACAGGTTTTTCTGTCACTACTGGAGTCAAACACAGATGCATGTTTATAAGACATTGTCAAAAAAATCTCCCCCAACTGTGTGCTTTGATGCAACCGGTTCAGTTGTGAAAAAACTGCTGAGACCAAATGGCAAATCTGGCCATATCTTCCTTTATCAAGGTATTCTGAAAGAAAACAATTGCCCCAGTGTCCCAGTGGTGCAAATGCTGTCAGAGAAACATGATGTTAATGCCATCGCAAACTGGTTGACAGAATGGATTCGTGCAGGTGCACCTGTGCCAAAGGAAGCTGTGAGTGACTTTTCTCTGGCAATTCTGGGAGCTCTGGTCAAGGCTTTCACTCCTCATCCTGATCTGAAGTCCTACCTTAATGAATGCTTTCATGTCCTTCTTGGAACCCAGTCTGCCAAACTCCCCCCTTGTTATATCAGGGTTGATGTTGCGCACTGCATCAAGATGATATGCCAGTGGGACTGCCTGAAGAAGAAAACACATTGTGTTAAAGATTTCTTTGTCAGGTCATTAGCAAAACTTCTTCAGTCTCAATGTTTGGACCATGCAAAACAGCTCCTACATGCTATCACTGTTGTGGCCCTCAGTGAGGCAGAAGGTGATGACAATTCTGGAGCCCCTCTTCCTTCAGAAAGGTGCAAGAAATACTTGAAAGCCCAAATTGCTCAAGACTCCATCATCATTCCAGATGAACAGACGGAGGAAAGTGAGAGAGTGGATTCAGTGGATGAGATCCAGACTGACCTACGACAGTGGGTAACAGAAATATGTGAGGAGAGCAGGTCACTTACTGCAGCAAACGGGGATAGAGATAATATTCACTTTCTCCCTGAGATTATTCCTCATATAATAAGA
Organism: Diplotaxodon limnothrissa; assembly: GCF_057381915.1. Taxonomy (NCBI): domain Eukaryota; kingdom Metazoa; phylum Chordata; class Actinopteri; order Cichliformes; family Cichlidae; genus Diplotaxodon; species Diplotaxodon limnothrissa. Next base: position 2,566,410 of record NC_140613.1, read on the forward strand.
CTCGCAAGTTACTTGCCACTCTGGACAGGAATAATGGTCCCTCTCTTCCAAAGCACCAGCATCACAGCAAGTTCAGCCACTGTTGAAGCTGAGTTCAAAAACATAAAACATGGCCTTTTCAAACATGACAACTTGCCTCTTTGAGTCGATCGCTTCATTGCTCGTCATCTTTCCTTCATCGAGGGAAATATGCGGATTTGTTCTGCAAAAGAAAAGGTCAAAGATGAGGCAACGGTGGGATCACTGAAAGTCACAGATGCCAATTCTGGATCCATGACGACTCACAATGCAGAAGACAAAATAAAAATGGATGCTCACCCGTTTGTGGGATCTGATGCTGCCACAAACATTCTTCCGGCTGATGGGGATGCAGTTGAGAACTGGAGGGGCCTAGCTGTTCCACCCAAAAAAAGGAAGAGGACTTCCTACCTCTCTTCATGTACCGAATGGCTCCATGCAGATGAAACTTTTGGGGCCAAAAGAGTGAAAGTGGGATTATTAAAAAATGGAAACCTCCATCAGCCTATTAGATTAGGGGAATCGACAATCTCTGTGCTCAATACCTGTGCATTTGATGCATTTTTTCAGTGCTTATGTTGTGCCTTCTGTGACAGCTCCACATTTCAAAATGCTGTTCTGAAAGACAGTGAAAACCCAGTCCTGCAGCTGGTGAAAGCCATTGCCACAGATGGTGTGACCCAACAAACCTACAGGAGGAGAGCAGAGCTGCTTAGTGTAATGTTTGAAGCTGTCTCGTTGAGGTCTGCTGCGATCCAAATCGATGCTCAGTGCAATATCTCCGCTGTAATTGCTAAGACAATGAGGTACATCTCAAGTGTTTATTTTACCAAACACTGCTCTTCACAGCACTGCTACCTCAGCAAAGGGATGACAAGGGAAGTGCCATTTGTTTCTCCTGCCATCTCTGTCCTCAAAGAGTCTGGTATGGCTCATCTTGGCACTGCTGTGGAAGCAGGACTTGGCCTACCTGAGTCTACCTGCCTCAGGCCACTCTCCAATCCATCTCTGTGTCCATCAGAATTCAAAACAGAAGACAGCACCACAGGAAATGAGCTCTGTGCAGGGACAGTTACTCACAGCTACAACATTGGAGATATCGTGTGGATTGATACTGACCTTGCAAACCAAACAGAATTTCCACTGAATGAATTTCCCTCCAACCTGGTTCTCCAAGGAAAGTCGTTCACTTTGAGGGCATTAATTGCTTTCCATGGAAAGATGACCACTGATGGTTTGGGGCATTACACTGCATACTGCAGGAGAGCTCCATGTGTGTGGGAGTGCTATGATGACCTGGGAAATGGAGTGACAGGAGCATCTGAAAAGAAAAAAATACAACCCCATGCCGTGTTATACACAGTATAATGAGTGCTGCCTGCATTTTTCTGTTTTATTTGGTTCATTACAGTTACATGTGTTCAAATGGCTAGTGTGTGTTATCAGTAAGTTCAGTTTTGCACATAAAGTTGAAGTTCTAAATTAAAAATCTTTTAACGCTCTTTTCTTTGTCAGTCTGATGCATATTTGCTTTTACACACCCAGTCACCTTCACCCGTAGCCTTGAAAGTAACCGTTTTATTTTTCTGTCAATAACTTTTCTGTATTTGTTTTGTGTTTACCTTGTGGCTTAAGTCAGGGGTCAGCATCCTTTTCATTTCAAAGGGCCCCTTTTACCCCTGCTGCTACAAAACCTGTCTAGAGCCTAAAAAAAGAAAGAGCCTATAAATATCTAGAAAATGAGTTGTTGTATCGTGTAAGCTATGGAAATGTAAATAAAAATGCTTATTTTTAGATTTGATAAGACAATGAATCATCAAAGCTTTATAACGGAAAAAAGTATTTGTTAAAATGAAGCCAGCTACCATAATAATTGAAAATTACAGTAAACAGATTTGAACCTAAGAAACATTAAATCACTTTTAAAAGCCTTGTACATTCAGTGAATAGTCAATGCAGATATTTCATAAAAAAAAAAAACTGTTAACAGAACCCTTTCTTGTTGTCTTTATAATAAAAAAATGACTTACCTGGTCTTATAAGAGCCACAGTGGAGGGGCCGGAGAGCTACATGTTGCTTTAGAGCCGCAGGTTGAAGATCCCTCGCCTAGGTGCTGTGGAATATTCAGTTTTCTACACGTAGGTAACAACCTATCAAAGCAAACACTTCATTTTTTCTGAGACAGCTACATTAATAATAATGAACATATATAATTCAAAACAAAATCATAGAGGCCAACTGGGTATGTAAAAAATAATAATAATTTAGGTATACGTGAATCACTTCACATGAAACTCAGTTTTGCCACAGAAAAAATAAAAACTTTAGCCTACCTTGTGTACGTTTCTACACTGGTAACAAAAGAAATATCGACCTTTCCGCTGAATAAATTGTGTTACTAAAGTGTAAACTAATAAAAGTTAATATGCAGCAAGCCTAGAAAAAGTGCAAAACTCCACAGCTGCTGAAACTCACTGCCACAGACACTGGTGTTATACAGCGTAGGCCGTAATAATTTAAATCATTATATCTCAGATACTGTAGCAGCACAAACGCTAATTTTACCTGCACAAATCAGCACAAACGTAGCACTAAAAAAGTAGACCATTTTGGTTTGTTTTGGAGCAGTCTGGGGGGATGGTGACCTTTGAATGACCTATAAAATAAAGTTTAATATCTCGGAAACCGTAGCAGCACAAACGCTAATTTTACCTGCACAAATCTGCACAAACGTAGCACTATTTGCCTTTACGTTTCAAGTGGGTGGGGGGTCAGCTTCACTCTGCTCGAGAAGCGAGAGAGAGGGTGAGAGAAAGAAAAAAAAAACCCACGTGACGGCTCGCGATAAGGAGCCGGCTCGTGTCGTTCACGTCAAAGACCCGGCTCTAAGAGCCATTTCATTCGCGAACGACCCATCACTATTGGACACTGCTAGCACGGGTGTCCACAGAAACGCAAAGCAGGAGATGAAGCATCGCTGAATATGTTTCCAAACCAACTTCATTCTAAGCCAAAGACCAGAAAATATGGTGAAGCATATCTGCCCTTTGGCTTCACCTGCACAAGTGCCGAGGTAGGTCTCCCTGCAGGATTGGTTTCCCCTGCATCATAGCATTGCTGGGCTGTTCAAATCACGGACAAACAGGATCCCACAGCTGTTTATGTTTTTAAACCCATTTTGCACAGAGTGGCATTATTTGAAAAATGTATTGATAGCAATGTTGAATATTATATAATATTCAACATTATTACACATGAAAAAAAACAACTACAGTAAAATAATCACACTGTGACGCCTCTGCCTTTGTAAATGGAGGGACAGTAACTGCGTGTAAAACCTGCAGACAGTCAGATTAACAGTGTTTTGTCTCTATCTGCTATTCTGCAATTCATCTCATGTAAACAATAACGTGCGCACAGCGTGACGTGAAAAAAGGCACATACCTTTGACATTGCGTGACCAACTCTGTATTCCTCGTCCACACGTAAACGCAAAAATGGAGTTTAAAAAATCTCCGTTTTCGGTGATTTCAAAAATACCCGTGTAGGTGCGGACGCAGCGTAAAAGAGTTAGTAGTTTATTTTATTGCTACCTGTAATTTATTGCAGATTACTTGTATTTGCTTAATTGTTTACTAAATGTTTGAGGTGTGAAATAAACCGCAATGGAGCAAAATATGGGCGTGTGTGGTTTGAGAAGGGGGGGGTGCGAACAATTTTCTTGTAAAACAAAGGGGGGCCTAGCAAAAAAAGATTGGGAACCACTGGTGCAGTGTAACATGTGGCTGGATATAACAAGCTTCACCGTAGCAGTGAAGGTGCAGTTTTTCTATATGATAAATAAATGTTTCTGTAGTAAATGAAAGACGTGTGTGAGCATGATTTAAAATGTGAACAATGTGCAAAATTACAGGAAAGGAGAAAGTTTCACAAAATTAATCCACAAAAAATTCTTGTTGTTTCTTAGTTCAGACCAACATGAAACAAACAAACTTACACAGACGATGATAAAAAAAACGGGAACTTTTCTGCCATTTAAATGTTTATTTATGACTTAATTACTTCGGACTATATGGTCATGGTGGAGATCTTTAACAGAAGGAGAAGCTGCAAAACTTTAACAGTACAATCCAAAGTCCAAATTTAATGCACTCCAGGATGTTATTGGCTTAAAAACTGCTGGAGCTGCCATCTTATTAGTGTCCATAGACACTTCATTACAGGCAACCTCATTAACAATGTCTGCTTTAATAAACACGTTTGGCTTCAACATTAGGACTTCATTAAGCAGCTGGTGGAAAAGCTCCATGTAACACTGCTGCAAGCATCATTTAACTCAAACAGTAATATACAATTTTACACAAATTGCACCTTTAACTGCATGTCCTTTTGTTTTCTGGAGGATTGTTTACTTTCAAATGATTAAAATCACATTTAAGAAGCACAAAATGCAAATTCAGCAACAAAAGAGATGAGAAAGCAATGAAAAAAGAACACAAACAGAAGCAAAACTAGTACAGAAAGCATCTCATGAAAATGACAACTGGTTTAGATTAATTGCATTTTTACAGTTTTCTCTGTGTTTTTATAATTACTGGTGAATTTACTGACAAATCAGAGGATTTTCAGGAAGTCCGTTTATAGAGGTGAGATGTACCTGTCAGGATTCATATCTGAATATTTTAAAATACCAAATAAATATACAGTACATGAATGTTTGTATAGAAAAGCCACATCCATGCAGAAGATTTGGATTCAATATGAGTATTGTGGTTAAAAAATAGCACAACACCTCAATTTCTTATGTAATACAAACTTTATTCCGATAAAAACAAACTGCACACAGGGTTTCCAGAATCACAAACAGTTATATCGATCAATATAATCTGTAAATCTTTGTGATTTCTTTAAGATTTAAGATTTTCTTTCAAACACAAGTTAGAAAAAATGACAGAAAAACACAGAACACCGGTCTGAGTATCAGGTGTATACAGACAGTGCTGCATGATTGTGTTGTTATGACATTGTGGGGACCACAAAGTTTGCATTTAGACGTAAGCTTTGGCATCTGGTTCTGATTTGGCTGTGGGCGTGTACACCTTCTGTGGTGCATTTCCATAATAACCGCTGCAAAACAAGAAATACAAAGTCAGACAGATTCTCAAAGCAGTAACATCCCCGGACTGGAACAACTGAAAATGTCAAGAGTTCAACAATAAAAAGTAACGAGTGCGTGTTTACCTTTTCTTCACCGACGCTCTCTTACACGCCGAGCAGAGAAAAGCTCCGCCCAGCATGGCCAGACAGGCTCCAGCCCATCCCATGTAGAGGCCGGTGCCGAGCTCGAACCTGGAAATGACGTGACAATTATTAACAGACAGAAATCAGCTTAAACTTAAGTTTCAGGCAGAAAATGCTCAGATTTACTTGTTTTACTTACATTTAAAATGCAAAAAAGATCAAATATAACAAAATAAAATCAGATTAAATTAACATTTAAAGCATGTCATATTAGTTTATAGCATCAAAAACAAATTTATTAATGGAGGAATTAAAAATAGTTATCATTAAAAGGACTCAGCTGTCCCTTAATGGCAATCATCTTTTCTTTTTAACTCTGGTATTTCTCATGAGATCAAAATTCAGCATCTGTGTGGTGAACGTACTTCATTCCACCGTAGAACGGATCATTGAAGTCATTAACCACTCTGGCTGCGTACCAGGAAGCAGCTACCAGGCAGCAAAGACCTGCAGACACAAGCACAAAGTATTACAGCCTCACTTCCTTTCTTTCTTAGTCTCTTTCCACCACCTGTGAGTGCACTCACAGCATCGCATCACCAGTTCTTACTAAAAAATGTTTCTGTTTCACTTTACTTTTGTTTCGTTTCCACCACACAGCATGTATATAGTTTGTACTTTCAATGTCTTTTTATTATTTTTATACCTCTGACTCAACACTTCCTACAAATATAACATTCAATAAACACTCAGTAGTTATTGTAGGCTCTTCACTTCGCCATATGGAAGACTGTAAGGTGACAGTTCCTACGTTTAATTGGTGTTATATAAAAAAAACACAAACGTGAATCAATAAACTTTAACTACACAAGAGAGGAAAAAGAGGAAGGCGCTTGGCTTTAATCCTGGGAGAGAACCAAGCATGAAAAGATCATCTCATGCTGCAAAAAACATTTGTGGTTTAAGCCTACACGGGGATCGTATGAGGGCCTCCACGTGTCTGTGTTACTCACTCCTTTTTATTTTGGTCCTTTTCTTAATGCATTATCTAATAAATAGCACGGTGCACTTAGTTATACTGACAGGTCTTCCAAAAAGTCTGTGCTCCAATTTTACTGAGTAAAACTCTAGGATCTAACTTGTGTATTATTCAGCACTAATCTGCAAATATCTGCTTAGTTGGAGAACAACATGGAGAGAAATGCTCCAGGTTTGCAGACTGTACAAACACGTCATGTCAGTTTTGCTCATGCAGAAGTTTGTAATCATTTCTTTGATATATCTGTAAATTCATTCAGTAAACAAATGAAGAAACTTCACTGAAATAAAAGAAAGGAAGAAGAGCAAAAAACTTGCAGAGCTTCCAACTTCCAGCATCTGTAATACATCAATATATAACAATCCACAATAACTCTGTTGTGGAGCTTGGAAAGAAAAGCGTCTGGACTTAAACAGGCCCAGACGCTTTTCCTTCCAAGCTCCTTAGACAATCTACAACAACACTGAATGCAAAAATATCCAAATATCTAAAACTTATGATAGTATTTTGTAGTAAATTTCTACTGAGTGTCTTAATAATAGAAAATCAATTAACCTTTTCTTGACTTTCCCTTCAGACAAAGTTTTCTGTGTTAGTGTTTGTAGCATGTGAAGTGACAGAGATGAACCATCACACTCACCGGCCAGGATGCTCAGGATTCCTCCAATGGTGGCGATCTTGGCCTTGGATTGTTCGGTGGTTGAGCCGATCTTGATGCACTTGAGTCCAAGCAGAGCAACAATCATGGAGCCGAGGCCGAACAGCAGACAGATGATCATCAGGGCACGACAGGCCTGTACATGGACTGCAGACACAGAAAGAAGTCATTAATTATTGTTTACATACTTACTCGGGGTTTATGGGTAATTCTGTAATTCACATAGAAACAGAGCCTCTGCAGCCCTGTTCATGGAAAACACACCCAGCAATTTACAAATAGATGATCAGTTTTGCTTAAACACAAAGAAACTGAGCGCTTGATGGGAACTCTTTGATTTTCAGTGACAGGTTTGTCCTTTGAGTTCTTTCTGTTCATCCCCCTGTTTTTACCTATTGTGCTGTGTGACAAAACCTGATCTAGACTCGTTGGAATCAATAAATAATTTATTCTGAAACCTGTTTTTTTGTTTTATTTTATATGTGAACATAGTTTTCATGCAAAACAAAGTGAGGTGAGCTGTAATCAAACTTTAAATGTCAAAAAGAACGAAAAATACTCCAGCCGGTGACATAAATCCCAGTAAAACCAGTCCTAACTTCCCTTGACTCTTTATTTTAAATGTAATATAAAACAAACAGGGAAATAACTACCTGTGCAAAGGTAAATATATATATATATATATAAATATATAACCACCTGTTACTGTAAAACTCATTTATATGTTTACATCTTTATTAAACGTTTATTAAAAATACACAAAAGCTAAACTGTTTAAGGAAAAGGAGGAACTGGCTGTAACATTAGGTGTGTATTTGTGTGTTTTACAGCTGCTGCAGTCATTTATTAACCAGATGACCTCTGCTGATCATTAGAAACAACTACCACACCTCTTTATGAGCTTCAGGGAATTTCAAGAGCAATGGTAGGTAAGCTGGTAGGAGTCATACTGAGTAATAATGATGATGAGTTTGGTTTCAACAGCCATTTAAACTCAGACAGGTACATAAATATATGTCACTAAACACCTTTATAACACCAGTTATATGGACAAGCTTTCTAAAGACGTTCAAAACTCTCAAAAATTGTAACTTTGAATCTTTTATACTGGAGTATTTCATTAGAGCCTCAATTGCAGGAGGAAACCTGGCGTCTCTTTACATCTTTATCACTATGTAGGAAAAAGTGTCGAGAGATTTGATGAGTTTTAAAAATACAAAAAACCATCAAAAATAAGCCTCCAGTCTGCTTTTATAGATAAACCTGCTGAACCCACATTAAAGTCCAAGTAAAGTAAAGAATGAAGAAACATACTGAGCTGTTTGTTTGGGGTTTTTATCCTTCTTCTCAGAGAAGTTTCTTTGTTTCTGCCCATTTTGCTTTCAACAGAGAAAACTCAAAATGGCGTCCAAAAACTATCCTTGTATAACAATTACTGAGAAAAAGTCAACCTAACACAATCCAATAATAACCTTTATTGATCAAGCTAAGATTTTTCTGAAGACTTGGCAACTTTATAACAAACATTTTAATAAGTATCTATTTTCATTTTTACTTTAGGCGGGAAACACCGTCAGCAACCTTTGGACGACAAATTCTGAAATGCTGCCACGCGACATGCTGGCCTATTTTCTAAACAGCCAGTATGACAAGGTTTCAAAGAGCTTTACAAAGATACGACACCTGTATAGCTTTATGAGAGATGGAAACTAAACTGTTTGTCTGGTGGGGCCTAAAAGCTCTGACCACATCCTGTTTCCTGGGTCACGATTGGTCAACAGTTTAACAAGTTTTTTTATTCTGTTTGCTCAGTCATCTCCTGTTCTGCTTTTCATAGACACTAATGCTGCTTTTAAAGCAAAATATAATGACGTCATAAAATAACATTATTTTGTTATCAGGTTTGATCAGAGTGTCTGACATCAACTCTCGGCTTGAGATAAGTAACAGGAGGACTTGAGTGTCTGGTCTTACCGGGGAGGGCCAGCATCGATTCAAAGTCCCGGCATTCGGCGATTCCCGCGCTGTTCTCAGCACAGGCGTGCCACAAGTTTTCAAACTGCCTCTGAGAGATGATCACGCTGCCGGACACGGTGGAAACCTTCCAGTAGTCGTTAACCAGCGCCGCACCGTTAACCAGCCAGCTGATTATGCACATGATGAACCCGACCGCTTCCACTGCCGTCGACATGATTACAGATGTTTCCACAAAAATTACTTAAAAAAAACCACAGCAACTCTCCCCAAAAATCCAGCGACCACAAATAGCCTAACAACAGCAACGTCACAAGAACATTAACAGGGAGTAACTCTGTGTCCTCTAAGCTGAAGCCTTCAGGTAGTCAGGAACAGACTGGAGGTGATGGAGGCTCTGGTGTCGCTCTTTCAGTTACGTCCTGTTAATCTGACATCTGGTGCTCCAGCACAGGGACTTTACTCTAACAGGGGCCATAAACTGCAGGGCCACTCCTTCTGTTTCCCCCTGACCACACACCAATCGATGACAATGATAGATAATGTAGTCGAGTCTTCAGCCACACCTGAGTCACAATGATCCACAAGTTTTTATTATTTTGAGAGGGTTTGTGTTCTGCAGAGGACACTGGGTATTCTTACTTGGGTCCTGGAGCTTTCGATTATTTTCTTTTTCTTTAAAATGCAAAAAGTTGTGGATGAGTTGCGGCGACGTTGCACAGCTTACAATATTGGAGGTTATTTTATTAGCAGATCACATGTAGGGTAATCTGGTTCTTTACAAGCATATTTTAAAATTAATTGATAAACTGCTGCTGTGAGCGTGCCACAGGAAATAGAAATGTAGAAATGATCCAGCATTTTGTACTTTCAGTTTGCTCATCTGGATGTCAGTTTGTTTTTTAATGAGTTTTGTTTTGATGCTTTATTAGTAACACAAGTTTTACAAGATAAAATATATCAGTAAATATCCTATTTGTGAATTTTGAGGTATCTCAGAGGAGACGTTTGCTAATGTTAAATGACAGGAAACATTCAGCATCATCATGCTAGAAAAGCTCAGCCGCAGATCAGTAATGGAGCCACAGGCTAAATGTGCCAACCTCACATTAGCACCTTCAGAAGATTTCTGGCACAGGAAGGTTTCTCACTAAATCCAAATACTCTACAGAAAAACACAAAAACACACCTCTGGGTTGGTCAACAAAAATATTCCAGTGCTGGAGTTGTTTTCATTATGCAAGCGAGTGATACTGATACTGACATTTCTATGGGAGAGGGCGTTTACTGCATACAATACATAATCGTTATAATTACATTTATAATTATATAAATATATATTATATAAGATGAATGGTTGTTAGTTATGGCTTACATACATGTCATAAATTTAAAACTATTTTTTATACTTAAATTTATTTTTATTTATTTAAATAATTGCTGAATAATTTTTTCACCCCTTTTTCAGCCTCGACTAACAGATTCAGTGTTCATATTATCAGTAATCACAGATCTGTGTCCAATTTAAAATTCCAGTCAAAGAATTTCAATAAAGAAGTGAAATAAAGAAAGTGAGACTGAGTGAAGTCAGTTATCGAGCAGCTGTTATTGCTTTGAAACCGAGTTCCCCACATGCCTGCTCAACATCACCTCCACCAGTTGTTTTACTGTGTGGCTCTGACCTAACCTGTGCTGGAGGGAAGTGAAACTACGCCACTTCATCTGTTCTAAAAATCCTTCACCACACTGAACCCTAAACTGAAGTTCATTCTTCACATACTTCATCAGTAAAGCAGGTGCTCTCTGGTTTCTGGACGATGAGAACAGGAGAGGAACAGAAACGTCCAAATAAAGAAGTCCTGGTTGCACTGCTGAGTCAGCTAAACAAGAGAAGTGTACCAGTGTCGCCTGCCATGCCTACTAATGACATAATCTTCACTGAAACCATCGTGAGCCACCAGAAATATTATTCTGTATATTTCTTTAACATTTAATTTGCTAATCTTCCTGATTAAACATATTTTGTAACATAACTACATGAGAAAGCAATAGAAACATACTTGATGCAATTAGCTTTGAAAGGTTTGTGTGTGAGTCATACGTGCTGATTTCAGGCTGCAGACGGCAGGTTAGCAGGTTGTATGAGATGCTCGAGGTTTTATAGTTTTATGGTTGACAACAGTTAATATTTGATCGTCATGAGAGTCCAAAGTCTGACTTTTATGGTCTTTGTATCACCAGAGAGAAAAGAGACTGGCAAAAACAAACAGGTAAATCACGAACATGGTGCACAACATTTAACATAAGGGAAAAAACTGTTACACACCCAGATACACGCATTGAATGTCCTTATTTTTAAATGAACAATAACATTTGCAGAAGTTGCTTTTACAGTTAAATGGACATCTATGCAAAACCGCTCCTGCTGTGAAGAAGCAGGTCAGCTTATCAGTTCTTCAGTTTGTAAAGCTCTTATTCATCTCCTTTTTCTGCCCTTCCTTGGCCATGATGCTCTATATCTCAACTCGTCACACAGTGTACAAAAAGTTAATCACATTTTAATGCGTTTCATGCACGAGAACCATTTTTCAACATGCACTGAAGCCCCTCAGCACGTCGAAGACACGCCATGAGACAACAGCCTGTGATACAGTTTCAGGCAACTAATGACACCACATCAGGTCTAACTGCAAATGCACAACATCACAGGGATAAAGTCCAATCCAAACTACAACCACGGGACAGTTATTAAAATGAATGTATGAGAGGAGCGCCCGACTGTACATTCAGCCTTAATCATTAATTAGTAGTTTTAAACACTTATAACGGTATTTTGAAAAGAATGAATAAGTCACAACAAAGTCACCATATTTTTTTTTTTTAAAGGCCTTTGAAGAAAATTAAATTGGTGTGATTTAGAAATATGATCACTCGACAATAAAACAAAGCTCGTATGACTCGTGACCTACATTTGCAGTGCTTTTGCGCCTTCCTGCCTGTGGGTGGTGCTGTTCATCCAGTTCTTTGTTTTAAGTTATCCGAGCTCTAAGCTGCAGTCACCAAATCCAAACAGACGATTCTGTGAGCAAATGTTTTGGCTCTGAAAGAACAAGATGAGCAGCTGTGTAAATATTGCAGATGTCTTCTTTAAAACCCTGCAGGGCTGTGAAGCATCTTCATTTGTGCTTTTTGCTTTTTGCTTTGGCTTCAGCATTTGTTTCTTCTTCAGTCACCTTTCCTCACTCATCATGTGGTTGTACACCTCTCTGCATTCAATCAGTAGTTATTATTCATCTCTGGCTTTCTACTGCAGCATGTCTTTTGTCCCGCCTTCCTCCCCTCTCCCCCAACCAGTTGCAGCAGATGGCCGCCCCTCCCTGAGCCTGGTGCTGCTGGAGGTCTTGTTTTCGGGGGGGTTGAGTAGTTTTTCATGTACACAGCTTTTACTTGGTTCATATTTGTCACACAGATTTGAATATTAGACAATGATACCTCGAGTAAATCAAAGTACAGCATTTCCAGAGATATCCAGACCTACTTGGCCCTTTGTCGCCACCGTTGTGTTGCCACTATCCCTCATTAGCTCCTGTGTGTATTTAAAGGCTTCAGTTTGGCTGTGTTCTTTGATTGTGTTGTGTTGTCTTCTGCTTGTTTGACTCCCTGCATGTGTCTCTTTGCATTTTTATCTCTTTGCATTTTTGGTCTCTGCTTTGGATTCATGCTCAGGCTTGCTTTTTATTGGCCAGACTTCAGCCTTGTCATCTTGCATTTTGGCCATAACTCCTGAAATTTTATGACAGAAATTAACTCACATTTTTTTAGTGTGTCCCCCTCTGCACACCACCAGACGCTGAGGTGACACAGCATCTGGATGAAGTGAACGAGTGGATAAAATGTATTCCAAGAGAGATTAGGATTCCCTCTGCTGAAGATGAAAACGAGTGCTTGTTATCTTTGGCACTTTAGCCCAGATTCTATCTGAGGATGTTACTTAAAGGAACCATTCATTTCTAAAATGCTGCTGTCAGGGCTGCTTATCTGCTTACTCACTATGTGGACTGAACAGAAAATAAGATCATGATGTACATTTAAAATCTGATCTCAGAAACCGGCTGGTGTGTCAATCAGACACTTGTTTGCACTGGACAAGCAGCACTATGTACTGACCGTGTTAATACTGATAACAAACAGCGTTGATGATCTTTGTTTGTGTTACAGAAGCTCAACAGCCGTGTTATGAGTTAAGCCAGTAATTTACTGTTGACAGCTGTGCGCCTTGAGGGAAATCATAACAGGTCAGACCGGATCTCCTGCCCCAAATACACCCTCAGCATCCGGACACACTAGCTCCTCTCTGCAGGTCAGAGAAGAGCCGAGTTACAGAGAGACGAAAGACGCTTCTTACGAGTTTGAAACAAGAGTTTGGCAGAAAGACGATAGACGAACTGAAACCTGTGATTTCACTGTGATCTTCTAATTGTCTTCAAGACCTGAGTGAGCACAGAAGGATCTGGGTTATTTTGACAGAGATCTGGATTTTTAATCTCATATTAACGATCCGCCTGTGTGCAGGTACCTGCTCAGATTTGGCTATGAAGGAACCGACGGGCTCATTTCTCCCTCTGGTCTGGAGATAAGTGCTGCAGTCATGACTGTCAGTCTCCTGCTGCTGATGATGACCCTGCTGAATTTCACAAATGGTGAGTTTACATTCAGCTGACACAGAGACCTGATTTCTGTCTGAGCCCAACACACAATCACATGAAGGCTCTGCAGCATTAGGTGCTGTTCACACAAGATCAACTAACAGGCTGGAAAATCCTCCAGGAGGGAGTCTGGCTGCTGCTTTACCAGGATTTCTTTTTGAATGGGATGGTTTATGGAGAGTCCACACACACACACACACACACACACACACACACACACACACACACACACACACACACACACACACACACACAAATCTGGATACTTGATTAAAAAATTGTAGTTTATAAAACTGTTGTAGAAAACATTAAAACATTAAAAGGTTAAAAACCATATACCACTTAGGTTCTAAAGTTATAGTAGTCTGTGTGCAAACACACACACATTGTTGTGATAACAGCATCATAATTACTAAGTTATTAATGGATATGTCAACTTCATGTTTCAGCTGGAAATGCTTTCACTTGCTTATAAATGTGTCTATTCTTATCTGTATTAACACAACGTGATATATTTTTAAATCTGTAGAATAAGAAGTAATTACCAGCGGAGGTCAGTCGTGTCTCTGTGACCTCCCTGTGAACCCCGTGAAGGTGCAGAAGCAGTTATGGTGTGCACTCCACACACACACATGAAGCAGGAGTTTGTGTGATTCTTATAGCTGCCAGCTCGAATAATAAACAGTAACTTATTTACGCTGCACAAACTTTTAACTACGACTACTTATGTCTGTTTTTTTCTTTATTTTATTTTATTAAATTTAATATGTGGCCGAATAAAACTGAACGGAAAACTCTCCGGACTTCTGACATTATCTGATAATGTTGAAGCTGCTGTGAGCGTAACATTGCATTATGTTATAATAGCCCTGAAATGTTTTAAAGAAGCTTTCATTGAGTGTAATGGAACGTCATAGCTTTATGCCTTTTATTGTTACATTTTAATTAGTTGAGCTGTTGCAGATGAACAAGCTCGGCTGCACCGGTGATGTCTCGGCACAACACGACTGAAGGAATCTGTGTTATCTCATGTTTGTTGCGTGAAAGCCAAGTGAGCAGTTAAAGCTATAGAGAGCATCATCATCATCATCATCATCATCATCATCATCATCATCTTTATTCATAAAGAACTAAACGACTGTATGCATAAATTGTATGAGTACAGATGAGTATGATTAGTCATATAAATAAATACTAAACATCAAAAATTATTGGAGGTCTTCTAGTAAAATCTATCACAGATGAAGAATCTGATAATTGCGTTAAAAATGCACCTAAAGGCGTCAACAGGGCAAACACAGCAGACAGATCCAGGTTCAGTCATGTAAACAGCGAGCAGCAGTGTCACACACACGTCAGCCTAAGCCACCACAAAATTACTCAGATTTATGAGTTATTAAATAATTACAGCCCATATTCGTTTCCTCCCCCCTAAAAAATTTGGAAAATAGAAAATACGTCAGTAATACAAAAGTACACCTACACAAGAAAGTCCACTGCAGATCTTACAGTGTAAGTGGACTCTTGTATTGCCCAATCAGACACTCGATTCTTGCACGCCACAGTCACTGAAGGAGGAACATCAGCTTCATCAGTATCCAGTCTGACATCCAGTAGATCTTAAAAATATTAATTCAAGCCTTTTGAATAAGTGTAACTTTTACAATAGTTATTTTTTAATGTTGTTTTCATCACATCTACCAACTAATAATACAGTTAATTTGACCATAAATGAAAATGATCGAGTTTCCTTTTCTCCATTTCTTCACTGAACCCCGCTTTGAAAAGACCAACCTGCCTTATTTCCCCTCATCCTGACGTGTGTGGAGCCAATGCAGACAGACGCTCTGTCACGTACATGCAAGCAAAGCCGAGACGAGTGTGCTTTGCTCAGAACTCATGGATGCTCCTCAAAGTACTGATCATTACTATCCCTGTTATACCCGTGTAGAGCTGTACACTACTCTCACCTGGGCTCAGCAAGCCAAGTGAAGTAAAAACTGACATGCATGACATTTATGAACTTTGGGGGCTTTTCTTTATTATTTTGGGCTTTTTGAAACTTTACTTAATGATAACAATTTATAATGAATGCATTTAAAAATAGATACATTTTCCAAAATGAAGAACAAATATTATGTCTTAATGTCAAAAACCTCTATTTGTTATGCTGCAGCTGAACTGGAGTCGGTTTTACTATAATACCATTTGGTGCCAAAAGATGGTTTAGTGACTGCAGTTTAACTTGTTGCAGTGGGAGGTCAGTGGCAATAGTAACTACCAGTAAGAAGGAAACACCGACAGCTTGAGCACAGTCAGTGCAGCAATGCAGCGAATATGGACGTTCAGCAAGTTATGACTCATGCTGGGCTTTAGCATCAAGTTATGGCATTTTTCTGTGCAGTATGTTTTGAGGCACACGGTTAAGGCCAGATATCTTTTTCCCAAACTAAATGAAACCAATCAGAAAACTGGAAACACAAGTGCAAAACACAAAGTGAACCTTCTGACTAATAAATCAGTGTGTGTAACGATGAGATGCAGGCAAACAGTATTAGATTAGATTGGGTTTATACGTGTCTGCAGCTGGAGCTTCAATTTCCTTTTTTAATATCCATCTGATGTTTTGATTAGTCATATGTCACCAGAGGATATCAGGACGTGTTCTGCTCATATTAAATTTGACTTAATATTAAATTTTTTATGATACCTGATTTATAACATTCGATCTGACATTTTACTGTGCCTGCAGATGTTTGGACGCTACCGGCTCCTGGCAGTGTTTTCATGGAGTCTGTCGACATGAGACACATGCTGAGGTGGCCCCCCCTGCAGGCTTCATGCAACACTACACTTCTGTACTCTGTCCAGTATCAGGGGTAAGTATTGTAAAAAATGCTGATCAAATATTTGCTTACACTAGTCCCCAACAGAACATCCATATTGAATGATCCATATTAAAAAGTCATACACAAAACAAACTGATGATGACTTTTAAAAATATGAATTTTAGTAAGAACAGTTTGGAGCTCAAAGTCGACCTCATCCTGTAGCTCAATACAGAGAGATCACTTTGAAGAATTGAAACATGGTTTATTGAGGCAGAGTTTGGGGATTAGACTCCGATGAGACATCACGGCAGTCAGAATTCCACGGTGAGAGGATTTAGGACAGGACGCCGCAGAGTGTAGATGCAGGTGGTGGTGAAGATGAAGACTGAGGCTTGGATGGAGCTCTGACTGAGGTGTCTGTGAGGTGGAGATGGAGAGGAGGTAGGTTGAATGAATGAAGGCCTAAAAGCGGGACTGAGAGCACAGATTTAAACTACGCAGAGTAGAGGCTGATTGAACATGAAGGCGAGCAAGAAGACTGGACTAGAACAACGACGTCAGTGTTGAGACTGAGAGCCGACAAACAAACAGCACCGACTCTCGTGTCTTTGCTGCAGACTGACAAACACAGAAATGACCAACAGGGTTTATTTATTGCATGTTTGTATTTGTATACAACGACAGCTAAAACTAAGTGATCCTGACAGGGAGACATTGTTCTTGATGTAATTCTAACCATGTGACCTAAAACAACAGGAGCAAAGAATGATCAGCAGGTACGTCTGTGTTCATAGCTGGACGGAAGTGTTTTTGCTTAGTGCTTTATTCTAGTTATTACAGCCTCAGTTTGTTCTAAGTCACCTGAGTGTAAGCCACAAAGATTACAGCTGTTCAGTCAGTAACAGTTTCATAACTGAGAGAATTTCAGTGTCTTTTATCACTGCAACACAAGAGAGACGTCTAAAAACCACCTTTAAATTAACGAGTAAATAACTTCCAACAAATCACTAACAGTGAGATCATAAGACCTGTTCGAAAAACTCTCACCTGTGGTTCCACCCTCTTTTTCTGCTTTGGAGGCGTAGCAGCAGTGTAAGACCTGGCTATGGGTGTAAGGCTCGGGTATGGGTGTATGCACCCCAACAGTGAAAGCACACAGATGCATGCAGATGCAATGATGTTTATAAAGTTTTACAACCATAAACTTAATTATTCCTCTGCTTTTTATTATAAATATTTAAAGACAAAAATCATCCTGGTGTAAAAGCTTTATGAGCTCACACCAAAACCTAACGATAGACAGGCTCAGCCACACCTCTGATCCTCTGATAAATGTCATAAATGCCACCTAACAGGTTGACTCTGACTGAATCCTGAGTCATTACTGTGCTAAATCTTCAGTGATGTGCAATAAACAACAAATGCAATGAGGAATGCTGCGTGCGTGGTGGAGGAGGTGGAGTCGTGCAGAGGTGTATTTTAAAAGCTCCTTTAAATGAAGCTAATAAAAACAGCTTTATCAAAATTACCCAGCGAGTAGCAGGAGGGGAATCACTGAGGCAGGAAAGACAGATTTATAAACAGTGACACTCAAAGAAGCTGTTACACTGCAGAGAGTTTATTGGTTGTATTTGTTCAGACCTACGTTCCTCCTCAGCTCCAGCATCATAGTTTTCTTGAGAAGAATCTATTATTACCTCACTGTAGCTTCTCAGAAAGAGGAAGAAAGTTCAACCACAGGAGACAATGAGCTCACACAGTTGGCATCATGTTTAGCATCTAAAGATGGTAAATGGACTGATTCTTATATCGCTTTCTACTCAAAGCACTGTATACAACAGAGGTAGATTAACAAAATATGGACATTAAAAACGGGGATAATTGGATTGAAATGCAACAGCTGGTCACTAATATGACTAAATGAACCAAAAAGTGCTGGATGAAGAAATCGTTATATGAATCGAAATTTGTTATATGAACTTTTAGAGTCTCTGTTCTGTTCCCAAGAAATATCTAAAAGAAAACTAAAACTTTCTGTGCTCGACGTCCGCAGAGAGTTTGAGCTGGAGCATCAGAACGGCAGGTGGATGGAGGCTCCAGGGTGCCAGCGGATCACGCTCAGTCACTGTGACCTGACCTCTGACCTGGGATCAGACTCTGACTACAACATCCGGGTCAGAGCGCATTGCGGCTCGCAGCGCTCCGCCTGGACCAAACTCAGACCTCCCTTCAATAGGAGACAAAGTAAGACAAGAGCTGACAGCTACGTCTGTTTTACGGCTGATGTTCGGTGTGTTTATGGATGTTTGTCTTCAGCTGAGACGTATCGTCAGGCAGGAAGAGAAAAGTCAGGCACTAAAGGAAAGAAAGAGGCCTTGGTTTTAAAATATCTGATAGAGAGTAAATGTGCAGAAAAGTCCATTTGAATTTTTGAATTTTTAAATATGTGAGACTTACTTTGAAGAGCCCACGTGATCCTGTGAACCTGGCCAAGAAAAAACATTTTCTAATAGAAATAATAAAGAGTGATTCCTGTGTGCAGCCAAGCTGTCGGTACCAAAGATGACAGTGATGTCAGCAGGCGACGCCATCCAGGTGTCGTTTGAGACTCTTCCTCTGACGTCAACCGTCGATGTGACCGTTTGGAAAAAAGGCGAAAAGCTGCAGGTCGTTATCTGATCTCCTTTTCTCTTTATTTCTAGTTCATGTTTTCATTCTTGCGTTTGCTCCTTTCTTTTCTTTTCCTTGATTATTTATTTTCGTTGAGATTGTGATTCCTTTCCTTGTTTCTGTTTTCTTTTTTCTTTCCGCCTGTCCTTCCATTTCTTTTAATCCACCTTTATTCTCACGTTTTCATGTTTTCTCCCCCACACTCTTGCTTTTTGTCCCCTTTTCTTACACTGTTTCTTTTTTCGTGTCTCCTCCTTTCTGACTTAATTTAATGACACAGTTTAAGCTTTGTTTTTTATGCATTTGCTGTATTCTTTGTTTCATTGTTTAAAATAAAAAAAAAACTCACATTTTCGTTATTTTGATCTCTTTTAGGCTGTCGTGTACTCGATGCCTGCTGAGGAAGAGGTGCTGCACATCGCCGCCCTGCAGGAGGGAGCAGTGTACTGCGTCACAGCGCAGACTGTGCTGAACTCAGGGTTTCGCAGCAACAGCACTGACACCCAGTGTGTGTCCATCATAGGTACAGGCGTAAACACACACACACACACACACACTTACTTTCCTAAAATGTTTTAACTTTGAACATGTTTCTAAATTACAATAAAATCTGTAGGTCATGCTTAAATATCCTTCTAATTTAAAATGTATTTCATAAAATATTTTCTTAGTTTCAGAGATGTTTCTCTTTTCATAATACCTGGTAGTTCATTGAAGTTAAAACCTTCATCACTTTGCAAAAAAGCATTTAATAAAAGTCTTCCCTTTCCCAAAAGAAATCCAAATTTTAAAAAAACATTCACAATTTTAGAAAAAGATCTTCACCATCAAACCCATTCTCTTATTCCACATGATCTGCCTATAAAGTCTTTACTTCACAGAAACATCAAGATTTGTGCTTATAATTAAATTAAAATATGGAACCTTCCTCGTTGTCCAGATGAGGCTTTTCTTAGTTTTGGAAACAGTGGTCCTTGTTTCCTCATCAATTATTCAAAATAATTAAATGTTCAATTAAAAAATATCTGAACATTAGACGCAGAGAAAAAACAATAAAATCCAGAAAGAACCTAAAGAACTAAAAGGTCTGAATCTAATTCTGATCATTGAACAGACATTTTTTAAAGCCAGCATTTATGCAGTGAACTACAAGAGCGCTCAAGCTCACTGAGGTTTTGACTCCCGACTCATCTGCAGATCCAGATGCTCCTGCTTGGAAGACGCCGACCACCCTGACGGTGACGGTCATCATCATGGCGGGACTCCTGTTTGTTTTCTTCTGGTCCATCGTTCACTGTCATCCAGAAACCTGTAAAACACATTTCCATAAAGAGCCTCTGCCACAGTCTCTGGTCAGTACTACCTCTCATCTACACAGACAGAATACCTGTGGTGTAAAATATCTGAACCAGGAGGTCACAATTTATATCAGCAAACCTAACAGCAGCAGTACTTTAGCGCACCCTGCTGGTGATACACTCATAATTATTGTTTCTACCGAATATCTGACACCTAAATCATAAATACACATAGTAAAGAGTGTTACTGCACGTACTGACTAAGTTTGAGGTTCAGTGTGAAGTAAAATGATCTACTGTTTAGTGAAGTTTTCCATATCTTGGTCTGTTTTTCTACAGAGAGGTAATTGGGACATTCAAATCCCAATGAGCCCTCAGGAGAAGGAGCTTTGTGACCAGATGGTGATGGAGCCAAATCAAACCTCATCACAGACTGATGCTGCACTGATAACCCATCAGGAAGACTAAACCAAGCTGAAACTCACTGAGAATCTACAGCAGGACAACAAGGAAGTAACGTCGTGCTACAGTCCTGCAGTATAGCTGTTGGAGGGTCACACGGAGCAGCACGCAACATTTGAATGGTCCATTTATGACCCACTGATCAGAGTTGGAGGTGGAACAAGAAGCCCCTGTGAGCCCCGACAAAGCTGACAAGTGTCTACATTCCCTGTTGACTTCTCTTCAGAAGAAAAAACTGGGTATTTGTGTGACTTTTAAAGCGCTACGAAGCCCACAGAAGGAGGACAGGATTTATTCAAGATTCAAGTAGATCCACAGTGGTAGTAAACAAAGATGTAGGGAAGAATTTACGTTCTGTCTTTGTTCTTAGCTCTGCCTTTCAGCAACAATGCTATTGAAAGATTTGTGAAAAAAAACTTGGGAAATGAAGAGACATTTTAAGTATTACTGTGTAACTGCTGATTGTGAAACTGTTAAGCAAATGAACCATCACACTTTGATTGTGAAATGAAGCAGTAATGAATCAAGCAGGGATACAGGCATATTTTCACCGAGTACATTTAAGTATATTACTCAAGAAAATATATTTACCAACTAAAGATTACATTCTGTTTGATTTGAACCAGTATGAGCTTCTTACAAAGCCATCAGTCCAGCAGACCAACCAGAGGATTCACTACGCGTGTCAGTCTGTAAAATTCAGTTCAAAAGTTGTGAGCAACATGCTGCCTACAAATTAAACAAACCATCAGACCTGCAGTAGGAGCTCGGACTGACTTCATCAGCTTCTTAATATTTTGGTACTAAGAGTTGTTAATGCTCATTTTAGAGCAAGCTTTACAAATCTGTATTTAAAACACTCTGATGCCAGACTCTGTTCTTGTTATCTTACAGTGCTACCTCTTTAGTTCTTTTAGTGTGAAACTACATGTGTTGATTTCTAGCTGGTGCTTTACATTAATATCGCCTTTGTTAACGTGTATAATTAAACTGCAGCGATGTGTACGAGATGCTGTCACATCACTGCTGAAAATGTGCTGTTAGGATGAAGTTATAATTAAAGCACATGCAGTGTGTCATGTTTTTGAAATAAGCTTGCTGTGACGGAGCAGATATTGTTGGGTTACAGCTAAACACTTACAGATGAGCATTGTTTATTTTCTGTAACCTTAGACCTGAAGGGTGAGCCATGAAGTCAGGTCAACATTGTCAGGCTTTCGTGGTATTTGCTGGCTCAACAAAACCTGAAACCTCAGTCAGAGAAAACCTGTATCAGAGAGGTCGCACTCAGTTTCTGTGCTCCAGACTTTCTGCCTTTAGGAGAAACTCTATACCACACTTAGAGCGTGCTGTCGAGTAAACAACCAATGTGACAGAGATGATTTTAAACAAATGTTGAACGTTGATCTACTCTGGACCGAGTAATGAGCTCAGTGTACTTATTGTGGTCCGTGCATGTGTATGTAATGTAAGGCATATAGTTTGACTGCTTTAGGCTTAAATCCTGCTGTAGAGCTATGTGTATATGTACATATATATGTTGTCATTGCAATGTTGATGTGTTATATATATATATATATATACATATTCAATGAGGTAAATTCATTGAATAAACGTGTTTGTGGATTATCAGCCTTTAAATCTTTTTACTAGGTGTTCTGTGTTCTGCGCCTCTTGTTTTTGCCGTACTGGAGTTGTGATGGGTTTTAGCCTCCCTGCAGTCTGAATTGGATGGATGTGTGGATATGACACATTTTTGTTAAGGCCATGATAATATTTACTGTTTTAGGAAAAAAAGAAATTAGATTGTGAGAAGCGTCTTCAGAGAGCTTCATTATTGCACTGTATAACCTATGAGGAAACTTACAGCAGGGCAATAGCCCATGTCAGGTATTATCATTGGAAACACTCTAGAAGATGAGTATTTATAGTTTTGCTTTGTCGTAAATTTGTGAAAATTGAATTATTGAAGTGAAGTGGAGAGAGAGAGACCCAAATGCAGGCACTGGCTTATGTGCAATGAGTGAGCTTTTACTTACACATGGTGTACACACAATACAACAGGTATGCACAGACACGAGCTTAACACTATCAGACATGGCAACAGGGAGGGAACACAGAGACACAGAACAGAAAGAGCTCAAAACACAAAACCTGAGAAGTAGAAATACTAGGACAGAAACCAAAATATTAACAGTGACTGTTTGTCACCTGTTTATAACTCGAGTTACCATCTTTTCTACACTGACTGCAGTACAGAGTGAGTGAGATGCCAATCTGTGCAATGAAGGATCACGACAGACAGCAGCTTATGTGCTCTCAAGTTTATCAAAGTTTATTATTTAATGATGTCACCATCATTCAGCAGGCTATTACAAGAATAGACATAACATGTAACTCAGAATAAAAATCTCTTATATCAATGATATTTGCATTTTATGACATAAAAACATTAAGCAGGTTTAAAACATGGAGAACAGTGTGTGTGTGTCAGGCATTATAAACAGTTAAGAGGGAATAAAATAATTGAATGAAGAAATAAAACAGTTATGTTGTGATCAGTGTTGTATGTTATTTAGGTTTTATGTTGTCTAAAGTGATGTAAAAAATGATAAAGCATTAAACTGTAAAAAAAACAAAAAAACATAGAAAACATAGAAAAACAAAAGAATTGCACAAGTGGTAAAACCTTAAATTACTTAATATTGTTGTTGCTGGCTGAGATTTAATGCCTCTAAATATTTGATGCTACTTCTGTCTTTATTTATCTTATTTTATTTGTGAATTGTCAAAGATGTAGCATCAAGAATGTTTAATTAAATTTCTCCACGTGAGCCATGAGCTCTGCTTTTTCCTTCATGGACGTCAGAGACTGAACTCGTTGCTTCCAGCCTGGTTTAGCCTCAGATTTCTCTCCTTCAATAAGCACGTCGATGTGTTCTAGAGTGGACAGAGGGTTTGGCTTCAGTGCTATCTCTTTGAGTCTGTTCAGACACTCTGCAGATCTCTCCACCAGTTTCACCACCTCAGCCTGCAAACAGTCGTACTCAGCATTCAGTTTGTCAACCAGTGCTTGAACAGTCATCTTCTCTCCTTTGGCCTTCAAGTACTTTTTTCTCAGCTCCTTTATTGTTCATTTCTCTTTAACTTCTTTATACACCCATTTGTACTTCTGATTATAACGTACATTCCAGATGCATTTCCCTGGGCACTCTGTACAGTATCCGTCTGGCCCCATTGCTGCACAGCCACGTTTATCTGCATCATTTGCTGTCTGGCAAGGGTAGTGACAGGTGTAATGACACTGCTTGCAATTAGTGATGTAGTTTCCAGGATTCGAAATATCCTCCGGAACAGGGATTTTAACAGAAACTTCAAACTCAAAGCTTTCATTTCTGCTGATCTCTGCCTTGCAGTTTTTAATTTTTTCCCTCGTCTCTTTTATCTCCTCAAGCTTGGCTAACCCAAGTTTCACCTGCACCTGCAGATTCTCAACTGAATTCTCGAGCTGCTTTCTTTCTCTGAGGACTTCCTTTGTCAGTGTCAAGCTTTTAGTTTCTATTTTATTCAGAGCAGCAAAAAACTTCTTTATACTTTTCGTCCCCATCTTCCAAAACATCTGATTGAAGTCCTCTTCATCATCATCATTATCATTGTCATCATCATCATTCATGCTTTCTGCCACAGCTGGTTTGTTGTTTATAAACAGCGCTGAATTATTGAATTTGAAGTGAACCGGCAGCCCGTCTTTTGTTTTAGGACATGGGACTCCTGCAGCATTGATCGCCTCGAGAACTGATGGTCGTTGACTGTCGGCAAATGTCACCACAATGCTGATGTTTTCTGCCACATCTTTGCCAAAGATTGAGAGCACTGAATCAAACACATATTTCTGTGTTGGTGTGAGTCGTGCTAAAGCAGCCTGAGCTACAAAACACACAGCATCGATTTCACTGACACCATGTGAGGAAGTGAAGAGATTACGTAGCTGCTCTACGATCTCTCTGTCTCTTTCTATGCCTCTTGTATCTCCAAAGCCTGGAGTGTCCACAATGGTCAGAGAGAACGGGATTTGAAATCCCTCCTGGTGGTTGATTTTGTACACAGCGACTTCAGAGGTCTGACTGTGAGCTTGTGATGTTGACTGAGTTTCATTCACCAAGTTAAAGCGATATTGATCCTCCCATTTAACACCTAAAATGTAATTGATCATCCCGTTGATGAGAGTTGTCTTCCCTGCACCGGTTGCGCCCATAAGCATTATGGTGCGATTAGGCTTACTGGACTCTTCTCCAATACTGAATCTCTTGCATCCATCGACATTGAATGTCATGTTCTTTTCCAGGTGAATCATATAAACAGGGAGAAACCCTGGTGGTGTTTCAAGTGGTTTGCTGACTTTTATTTTAACAGCATCTGAAAGCTTTATGGAGCCTCCTTCTTCTTTAAAAAACCCAGACATTTCCTGTTGTGTTGTATATTATTTTGTGAACTTAATGGAAAAGTTATTTTTCTAGTTCTAAAAAAGCAAATATTTGAAATTATGTGCAGTCAACTTAATGTCTTCTGAGGTGTTTTTTCTATTATCAAACTGTTCTCCCACTAGGAGCTCAGTCTGAGTGGAGTTTTTTTTCTCCTGCTCTTACCTCATGTTATGTATTTTCGTTGTTTTTTTCCTATCAGCCTACCTTTCTGACATGTCTCCCCATGTTTTTGTAAAGTTGGTCAGAAGGTTCCTTTGTAAGTGCGCATGCGCCATTAGCGTGCTGCCTGCTGTAACCCTAATTTCCTTCGGGATTAATAAAGTATTCTGATTCTGATTCAAACTGTTGACTGGTAGTGGATATCTATTTGTTTTTGCTGAGATTACTTGTAGATGCACACACACTTTGATCTCAGCTGTGTGTGGTGGTAAATTACACACACACACACACACACACACACACACACACACAGATTTGCAGTATTCAAATTATTCAAATTTGAGGAAAATGCAAACTATCTGTGCAGAAACATCTAGAATACAACGATTAGATTAAAAATGACAAAGGGACACCAATATTTGGATACTTAGTACAAATAATATTATAAATATTAAATGTTTTCATAAATTAAAAAAAATATATATATATATATATATATATATATATATATATATATATACATATAAACAAAAAAGAGCTCAGTGAACATGAACTTACTGTGAAGTGCACCTTTTATCAGAAAGAAAGATGTTGGCCCAGTATTCTTAGTTTCTTGTATTTTTTGTATTTCGTTCCTTATTTAGGCCATGTTTCCTGAGTTGTCCTGTTGTGTTGTTCCCTAAGTGTTTTCCTTTCGTGACTCTTACCCCCTGTGTGCCCCTCTTTGTGTTTATTCCATGTTTCCCCTGCCCGTTATGGCTATGTTCTTCCTGTGCTCTCTCTCTCCCCTCCTGTCTGAACCCCCGTGTACTTCCTGTTTTACTTGGTGACTCCCGCGCCTGTATACGTCATGTTATGTTCACCCCGCCCTGTCTCGTTATGGTTATCAGTGTCACCTGTGTTCCCCATGTGCTCCCACTTCCCTCGTTAACCCTCTGTGTATTTATGTCTGCGTCTCCCTCAGTTCTGTGTCGCGTTCTCCCTCATGCTGTGTGGATCTCCCTGTGTCTCTCTGCGAGTGTTTAGTTTCTTGTTCCCAGTTTAGTTTTGTATGTCCTACGATCTGCCTCTCCAGCATTAAAGCTGTGATTTTTTTGAGTTCATCCCCTGAGTCTGTGAGTTTGCATTTTTGGGTCCTCATCCTGCCTGCCACACAGCGATCCATGACATTTAATGTGGCAAACAGGCGCACGGCCCTCCCCCACCCACATACAGGCTTAGCCATGCTGCAGCAAAATATAAAGGAAGTTAGCTGTAGATGACATAAAGTAGTTTTCAAACTAAACTAATAATAATGAAAGATGTTGAAAGTTAAAAATGAATTATTTTAATTTACATGTTGTTATGCATTAGTCTTCCATTTTAGTACATTTTGAAAAATAAAATTTGACAGATTTTTTTCTTTGTTTTCTCCTCTCTCTCTTTGTGTGTGTGTTTGTGTGTTTTTTTGCCCTGGGTACAGGAAGAAGAACGTATGGTGGAAGTGAACAGGACAGCGACCGTGTAAACAAGTATGAATTCTCAGAAGTCCTCCGCACCCTCATTCACAGCAAAGCTGAAAGTGAAAGAAGAGCTGCTGCAGGAGAATTGCGCCTGATGCCTACATGAGCTTCAGATGAACACAAAGGGTCTTCATGACCAACAATCACATGTGAAATTTAGACAAATATAATGCCAAATAAAACTGGAGTAAACTCATTTATTCCAGAATGTATACACTAAATGATGTTTTCCATAGGCCCAAGAACAGCACACAGCACAAGATCTGTACAATTACTGTTTCTAAATTGTTTCATAAATACTGCTCACATCAATGCACTTACAGTAGCCGCAGTAAAACCAAGAGGAAAATAATTCAAGTTTATATTCAATGGACCAAAACGTAATAACTTGGATATGGAGTTGGTTTCATGTTGATCTATGACTTCATCTAGTACTTACCAGGTGAGGTAAATGAGGTAAATACAATCTCATATGAGTAACATGACCTTTTAAAGAACTAAGCCGAAATGCAGAAGTAGTGTTTCAGGAAAAACTTCCTTAGACAGCATTCTGACTTTTCTGTATGACTTTCAACAAAAATAATTTGGTGCACAAGTTTGATTCATTTGGGCTTTTTCTAATTTCTTAACATTTGATTTGCTGTAAAATGACAATCATAACTTTCAGCAGTGGGTGAAGACCCAGTAGGTGAAGGAGTGAATTTTTAATGTGGGTGGACGGAGGACAGATGTCTTAGCTAACAACACAAACATCACAACAATACAAACGTAGTTATAGTTTGACATTTATTGATGCATCCATCATTCACCACAACAGACGTGAATGCTATCATGGAAAAAAAAACATAATGAAGCTCATAAAATGATTTTATATATTAGTAACATTCACATTTGCACAAATGTGACTTTGCACTATATTTATCTTTTTTTTATCCCAAATTTAATTTGAAGAGTTAAGGTTAGAAAATTAATTATTACAATTTAGTTCAATGTAAACAAAACAGATTAAGAAATGATATTGAAATAAACCCAAAGCTGAGAGTAGTGTGTGTCAAGCAGACTGTGGAGAAGAGCAGAACAAATTCAACCAGAAAATAAAAACTCATTTTTGTCATTGTGCTGTGTTTACATCTTAAATTACTTGCAGTAGTACAGCCAAGTGGTGAAGCACGCACCTACATTGCAAAACAAGTTCAAACTGAACTGTGGTGAAGTCGTTCTCTGACTCTGGACGAGTTGCCTTGTTGACTTGCTAAGCATTAACATCAAGTGATTCTTGATGACGTAGGAGTTTCTTGCCTTGCTCTATTTTAGCCATTGTCTCTGCTTTTTCCTTCATGGACCTCAGAGACTGAACTCGTTGCTTCCAGCCTGGTTTGCCCTCAGATTTCTCTCCTTCAATAAGCATGTCGATGTACTCTGGAGTGGACAGAGGGTTTGCCTTCAGTGCTATCTCTTTGAGTCTGTTCAGACACTTGGAAGATCTCTCCATCAGTTTCACTACGTCAGCTTGCAAACTTTTATACTCAGCATTCAGTTTATCAATCACTTTCTGAACAGTCATCTTCTCTCCTGTGGCTTCCCGATACTTTTCTTCCAGCTCCTTTATTGTTCTTTTCTCTTTAACATCTTCATAGCCCCATTTGTACTTCTGGTTAAAGTGTACATTCCAAATACATTTTCCTGGACATTGAGTACAATATCCATCTGGCCCCATTGCTGCACAGCTCCTTTTATCTGCATCATTTGCATAGGCACAAGGGTAGTGGCAGGTGGCATGACACTGCTGACAGTTGGTGATGTAGTTTCCAGAGCCAGAAATGTCCTCCTGAACAGGCTTTTTGACAGTAACTTCAAATTCAAAGTTCTCATTTCTGCCGATCTCTGCTTCATATTCTTTAAGTTTTTCCCTCGTCTCTTTTATCTCCTCAAGCTTGGCTAACCCAAGTTTCACCTGCACCTGCAGATTCTCAACTGAAATCTCGAGCTGCTTTCTTTCTCTGAGGACCTCCTTTGTCAGTGTCAAGCTTTTAGTTTCTATTTTATTCAGAGTGGCAAAAAACCTTTTCATGCTTTTTGTCCCCATCTCCCAAAACATCTGATCAAAGCCTCCTTCATCATCATCATCACTCATTCTGTCTCCTTCAGCTGATTTGTTATTTGCAAACAGCGCTGAGTTATTGAATTTGAAGTGAACCGGCAGCCCGTCTTTTGTTTTAGGACATGGGACTCCTGCAGCATTGATCGCCTCGAGAACTGGAGGTCGCTGACCGTCTGCAAATGTCACCACAATGCTGATGTTTTCTGCCACATCTTTGCCAAAGATTGAGAGCACTGAATCAAACACATATTTCTGTGTTGGTGTGAGTCGTGCTAAAGCAGCCTGAGCTACAAAACACACAGCATCGATTTCACTGACACCATGTGAGGAAGTGAAGAGATTATGTAGCTGCTCTACGATCTCTCTGTCTCTTTCTATGCCTCTTGTATCTCCAAAGCCTGGAGTGTCCACAATGGTCAGAGAGAACGGGATTTGAAATCCCTCCTGGTGGTTGATTTTGTACACAGCGACTTCAGAGGTCTGACTGTGAGCTTGTGATGTTGACTGAGTTTCATTCACCAAGTTAAAGCGATATGGATCCTCCCATTTAACACCTAAAATGTAATTGATCATCCCGTTGATGAGAGTTGTCTTCCCTGCACCGATTGCTCCAAGAACCATTATGGTGCGATTAGGTTTACTGGACTCTTCTCCAAAACTAAAACTCTTGCATCCATCGACATTGAATTTATCATTTTTTAGGGGAATGACATAAACCGGGAGATGTCCTGAATGTGATTCCAGCAGTTTGCTGATCTTTTTAACAGCATCTGAAAGCTTTATGGGGCTTTTTTCTCCCTTAAAGCGGCTGAACATTCTCGTTTTGTTTTATATTAATTACTAAAGTTACTATGAAGACGTTGATCTTTCGTTGATCTTTCTCGCTCTGTGCAGTCAGCATCAATATCTTCTGCTCTGGAGGTGTTGTTCAGGCCCAAATCTGAAGAAATATGAAATGTACAAAAAATAAATACACAGAATTAGAGTCATCAAGTTTAAATAGGAATGATCTGTGCTTAACAATGACTGTGTATCTTAAGTGAGGGAAGACATTATATCGATATTGAGGGAATGGCATTCTGCTCTATCGCTGTACTCATGGAGATGTCGAAGAAAAAAACGATCTATTTTTTTTTTATGTAGAATTGTCGCCTTAGATCCTTAAATTAGCTTAAAATGGCTAAACTACACAAAAACCACCACATTTTATTCTAAGCCCAAAAATTATCCCCACTGAAAATAAAATCTTATGTTAAGATTTTAGTTTGGACTACTCACTTTCAGTTTTAAATTTATATATTATTCTTTAATGTGGTGTGACTTTTACCATTCAAAGCATGCAGTAAAATTTTACTTTTGTCTGTTTTCTGCAAGGGTGCTTTGCTAATGAAAAGATAAGTTTGGGCCATTATTGCTGTTAGATAATGGAGTGTGTGTGCACGCGTGTGTGTTTGTGTGTGTGGGTGTGTGTCCTCAAGTCCTTTCTCCTATAAGGCCACACACTGGGGGTGTCCAAATTCATAGGCTGCATCCTCCTGAGGCCGCATTTGTAGGCCGATTACGTCACAGCGATGCGACGAAGGCTGTCCAAATTTGTACACTCCTCCAAATGTGTCCTACTTTTCCCCAGATTTGAAGGATGGGTCGGGTGTATCCTTCGTGGCCCACCATGTCCCAGAATTCATAGCGCAGCCCAGCCAATTCCAGTTTCCAACAATGACGGCAGCTACTTAGTTTTAATATTACTCTTATTACTCTTTCTGGGTCACAAAATACACTTTTAGGATATTTTCAGGTGAGAATGTAGCTGTGTAAACTTCAAATATTTGCTCGGTTTATCAAGATATCACGTTTGCAAAAGTGCTCCGATGTTTTTGGAGACGTCTGTTACCTATGGGCTCAAATTGTGGTCATAAATATTTTGTACTTGTAAATCAGGATTTGTGTGTGTAAAAAGAATTTGTGTGTGGACTTAGCAAAAAAATACGTGTGAAACTCTGCACTCAAGTTTCAAGTTTCAAGTATGAATTTTGACCCTATTTTTCTTCGTTTCATCTGATTGGCCAATGTCATGTCAATCACAAATTTAACAATCCAATCAGAGAACAGATAGGTTTGGCTATTGGAGGGGTGCTTTATGGAGCTTCAGGTCCTTGAAGGGAATAAATGCCCTTTACATGCCAGCCCAGCGTTTTCCTTCATCACCAGGAAGGAAAACAGTCTGTGGTCGTCCGAGTTTGGTGATTTTTGTGTCACAGGACTACGTGTTTAATACAGGGACTTCCACAGCCTTTTCAACAGCGCTGCGGACCTGGGGGGGGGGCAGTGTTGTGGAAATGACACAGTCTTCACTAGTGGGGATAGTTACAAAGCTTTCTTCGTTGTGAATTAGCGATACATGTTTTTATTGAACATTTGAAGATAAAAAAAACAGAAACTCTTGTAGAGGACATAAAGTCAGAGATGGAAACGACAAGGAGCAGGAATTATTGATTTTTAATGTCACAATTCCAACCCTGCTCCTTTATCCGTTCTTCGAACGGCAAAAGTGACCCGAAATAGGCACTCTGGTGGAGTTACTTTGTGTGTGTGTTTATAAGTAGTTTTAAACCTTGTGATCCACAAAACAGCATAACAGTGAAAGAAGAACTGACTGCGTTACAGTCAGAGCAGGAGCAGCGGCTTCGCTCATGCGCGATTCATTTGCAGTTTGGACGCACAGGTGTGAACATCTCCTGCAGCTGGGGGAGGACTATCCTCCGCCCGTGAGCACTTTAGCACGGGTGAGGTGCCCACGGCAGCACCGCTGCTTGTTGAGAGTAAGAGCAACACGCGCTTTCACGTCAAAAAGTCGTCATAAATAAGTCTCCAATAACACCAGAAAAAGTCGCCAGATTTGTTGCTGGTCGCTTTTTAGAAAAAAAGTCGCTAAGGAGGTCTGAAAAGTCGCTCAATATAGCGACAAAGTCGCTAAGTTGGCAACACTGCCTGCAGTTCAAAACAGCGCCCCCCAAACAGCCAAACCCATCTGTTAAATTAGTGATTGACATGACATTGACCAATCAGCTGAAAGGAAGAAAAATAGGGTCAAAATTCGTACTTGTAACTTGAAACTTGAGTGCAGAGTTTCACACGTATTTTTTGGTCCACACACAAATTATTTTTACACATACAAATCCTGATTTACAAGTACAAAATATTTATGACCACAATTTGAGCCCATAGTTACCCACCAGCTCGATAGCTAGCCGGGGGTATAACTGCGAACTCCCGGCACATCGTTTTCAGATCTCTGCGGTCTTTCTCTACTCAGGTTAAACATGACATATAGGTCACTTAGATAAGTTAAAAATGTTATTGTTTGGCTTTTTTCAGTGTTTTATTTGTTCGTAAGTAAATCGCTTTGGCTGAGATTACAGCTGAATAAACGTCAAACAGAAAACTGATTAAACAGAAGTGTGAGACGATAAAACATTTACGCCAGTGCCCTGTTATATTTTACATAGCAAGGAGCAGATGGCTGATTTTATTAAACTCCTCCGAGACAGCTGGTGATGCAAAACTGAAGGCTAGACTGTTCAATTTCACAGCAGCTCACTTATAGACCATGAAGGCTGGGTCCTCAGGAGGATGCAGGCTATGAATTTGGACACCCCCACTGTTTTGTAAACTAATTCAGTAACTAATTTAATAACAAAAAAGATGACTAACCTTTCAGAGCTTCTAACATATCTCTGTTGCAAGAACCAAAACAAAATTTTTGTTCTCGTTCAGCTATGCAGCTGTACTGCAGCCATGGGTAGAAATATGCGCAGTAGTGGAGGAGCAGTCACTATGGAGATGGCAAGACTTTACAGCACACAGGAGGCTGAGTGTGAGTGTGAAGACACACAGAGGAAGCCTCAGAGGTAGAAACAGACCAGCTGGAGTCGAACTCGGACTCATCTGAAGCTGAGAGTGGGGAGGAGCTGGTTGAAGCAGTTACAGGATGGACTTCTCCATCTCCATATTTTGGTCTCCTACAGAGACTGCAACGCTCTCCTACGTCCCACCAGCCAGAGGTTTGATTCTGGGACCTACACACCATGCCAACAACTGTGCACTGCTGCCCATGGATGAAATCCTACAGCAACTGTGGCCATGACAAACCTGTATGCAGTGGCTTATGTGGAACTGCAGTTTTATGTAGCAATGCTCATAGTCAATTTAAATCTGCAGGGTGCTGCAGCCTCTGCTCCACCTGAGTCAGACTTTTATTTGTGTTTCAGATTGAAGTAGTTTTAAAAGACCGAGTTGGTTAAAGTGAAGAAAAATTTTTTTACTATATATTATTTTTACAGCGGTTTTGGGAGCTATCATTTTTGTACTTAGGATCTTTAAAAAAAATCTGACATTATAGAAAAAATAACACTATTGTTACCTGGCTGTGACGATAAAACCAGCTCAGTTGTGATATTGCTTCCTGGGGTCCTTGAATGGCATATGTACTTGGCTGTGATGACAAGTTGAAGGTGAGGCTGGAGCAGGTGTGGCCTATCAGAAAAAATGCAATATCAGGTATTACCAGAGCTACTGGTTGGTAAAGGCTGTGTCATCTCTATTTACTCAAAAAGACGTTTTTTTTAAAACAGTTTTATTGCAATGATAATTAGCACCATGTGCTAGACCCAACATAGAGATCTAGTTGGACAGAAGTTTGAGGCCAGCCCAGTCTCTGGTGAGGCCGAGGGCAGAGTTACAGTCTCTGAATGGGACGCACCAACGAGGAATCAAAGACACATTCTTGTAAAGTGGCTCATTAACAAAAAATACAGCGGCCAGCTTAGAAACACAAACTTCAGGAGCAGACTCTTGCTGACTTCAAAGGAGGCAAAGGAGCGAGCCAGGTCCCTGGCTTGTAGTTCCTCTTTAACATCAGTGCTGATCAAAACAGAGGTCTCAGGAAACTGGAATAATAAAAGAGTTCCTCTATTAAAGTAGATATGCTGTTAAGTCCAATGTACAATGAGCTCTCCAAGCCGGGAGACTGACAGACCTTAGGCATCCTACTCAAATCCTCTCAAACAAACTAGAGTCTGCTGGGTCGATGGTGGTCATGTCTTTCTGTCAAGGCAGCCCGTGTAGCAGGCACCGATTTGCAGGAGTCAGATTAGACTGATTGCATTGGCTAATTGTGCAGCTCCTCGGCCAAAGGAGGAAAAATCATTTTCTGTCCAGTGAACCACCTGTCACCTGACTCAAACAGGCTCTCGTCCACACTGTTCTTATTTTTAAAGTGCTCTCCAAACAAACATTACTATTAACAGCTGGATTTTCCTGTTTGAGTGCAGCTAGCCAAACGGCGCATACCTACTTACTGCTAAAGAGTAGTGATGTGTGATACCACTGATTTCGATGTATTTTACGTCCACATGTGACTCCGTTTACGCTCAGCCATTGTTGTGAGTGCGCACACCAGCAGGGGCTGCGACACATTTATACAGCCGTATTTCGCACACGACTATAAATGATGGAAGAGGAAGTAGTTCCTTCCAATTTAGATGATCCGAATGTTATACTTTCTTTCCACTGCGTTCCTGTAAATGAAAAATTACAAATTTACCCCAAAGTACTAAAATATCGATATTTTAATATGAGAATCGATTCTAGAACATAAATTACTAGTATCGGAAGAATCGATATTTCAATATCGATCCGCACATCACTACTAAAGAGACATGAAAGTAAAAGTGGACAGTCTATCGTTTCTTTCTTAGCATAAAACTTATTGTTTCAGCCAGGAGCAGCATGTAAGTGATCCCCTTAGACTGATTTTTACTTTTAATGTCCTTATTTTCCTCTGAGTTATCGATTCTGTCACTGGCCTTTATATGTGTAGCATTTCATGTCCCCATTAATGTTATTGTTATTGGTGACACTATGATGATGATGATTATTATTATTGATTGTATCATTATTATCAATTAGATCTTTATTTTGATCTGCATATGTATATGTGTGTGCGTGTGTGTGTGTGTGCATGTGTGTGTGTGTGTGTGTGTGCGTGTGTGTGTGTGTGTGTGTGTGTGTGTGCGTGTGTGTGTGTGTGTGTGGGTGGCAAAGTGCTTCCACGCAGTGTACCAGGGGTATGGAGAAAAGTTGTCGTACCATAGGCATGAGGAGTGTGTGTGTGTGTGTGTGTGTGTGTGTGTGTGTGTGTGTGTGTGTGTATTTATATGTGGAAAGGAAAATATGTAAACATGAATATGCTGCAATAGAACTAAAGTATCCACTTATAACCACGAGTAGGGATGGGTATCGTTTAGGTTTTATCCGATACCGGTGCCAAATCGGTACTTTTGAAACGGTGCCGGTGCTTAAACGGTGCTCAAACGGTGCTTAAAGAATGGAGAACACAAAATTGGTCCAAAAACCTCATGTTCAGCAGTTTTTTTGTAAAAAGATAACAATGTTAGCCTTTTCTGCAGCTATGGGGCATATATGGCATCACTCTTGGCTGGAAGCTTAAACAATGGAAAAAA
This sequence comes from Diplotaxodon limnothrissa, assembly GCF_057381915.1. Taxonomy (NCBI): domain Eukaryota; kingdom Metazoa; phylum Chordata; class Actinopteri; order Cichliformes; family Cichlidae; genus Diplotaxodon; species Diplotaxodon limnothrissa. The sequence continues at coordinate 2,602,075 of NC_140613.1, forward strand.
CACAAACTTTGTCCTAAACCTCTCATGTTTAACTGTTTTCCACTTTTTCTTTGGTCATTTTAGCCTTTTTGTCCAGGGTGAAGGGAGCATCTGCCATCAAACAAGAAGACAGCCGCATGTAGCTATGATGATGTTTGCTAGTTCACCTTACCTGCATTAATGTAATAACGTGGTTAGCCTACTCAACGTAAATTACACACGAACAACATTGAGCTACTCACGCAGAGAAGAACGGCTGCTGCTGCATCATCATCCTCATCATTTCTGCTACACTGGCAGGGCTAGGGGCCAGGACTCTCCTCTTCGGGTTTTTGGGGATGTTGCATAACAGGCAACCCACCCGCAGTAGATGCGCTCGGTGTGAGGTCTCGCAGCAAGCTATCAAATACGGCGCATTTCTGGGCTTTTAAAAAAAACGCTATGCGTCGCCAGGTGTTTCATCGGATTTGATGTGTTACCTCCTTTGACAGTATCACAGTATCAGCTTAAAGCACTTGTTGCTGCTGAGTTTGCATCTTTTGCTGTGAAGTACAGCCAGACTTTTGACCGCTTCGCCTTGGGCATTTTTAATCTGTAGCTCTGCTCTAAAAGAACGTACGTACCTGGCCCCGCTAACTATTCTCGGAAACTAAAATGATTGGCTAGAAGTGTATCACAGCTCAGGAAAAAAAAGCACCGAAATAAAGCACCGAAACGTGCGCTGCTTTTCGGTCTGGTTACTACTGTTTATGTCAGAACCGGTGCCATCATGGCACCGGATACTGGTACCCATCCCTAACCACGAGTGTCTTGTAATGTCTGTTTAAAACGTGCCTGGTAGCACATGGTACATAGTCATTTGTATTGTAATTTATCCTGAAACCTCTGAACGTAATAATTTTATAAGCAGATTTTCCACATGCAGATCAGTGAAGTTCCTGCCTCTGTAAGATTAAAAGTGTACAGAAACAAGCAGCACTGGCATTGTTTTCATTTTGAATATTTAATGTTTAAACTTTTACGTGGGTAGTACATTTCTAACCAAACTTAACTTCATGCTAGTGCATTATGTCATAAGCTAACATCATCAGTTGTCACCTTTCAGTCTAACTCTGTCCTGTCTGAAAAACCCATCAGATTCATTTATCATTAGGATTCCTTTTAGTTTTGATTATCACAAGATTACAGAACACAAAATGGAGTGAAAATAAAATATTTATTACATTAAATTGTAACAAAAATCTTATAAGTTATAAAGCTTGTAATTACTGTAGCATGCAATGTTAAAAGAAAACCTATCCAAACAATACAAACTTTACATAAACCTTGTGTTGATCTTAACCTCCACTGGCACGTGGTGCTCAGGCACCCCTTACTATATAAATAGCCCCTTTTTCAGTTTATACAACTCAATAACAGATAAACAGTAAAATAACCCCTCAGTTTATTTGTCAACTTACTACTTAGTATGCCTCTGACCAGTAAGGGAGAGCAAGTCTGCTTTACTCTGTGGCTCCTTTTGGGCTTTTATGCAGTGTGCACACAGTGTGTAGTGTGCACATTTCATGCAGCGTGAAAAACGTGTTGTTTGGGTACACTTCAGCAGCACTACATCGAAACCTGAAAGAGGTTCACTGTCACATGTTTAACTATTGCCAAACCAAGTTATCAGTTATTGGCAAGCTAGTGATAACAGTAGCTATAGAGAGTGCAGAGTAGACAATTGTTGGAGGAGAACTTTGGAACTTTTTTCAAGTTGTCATGATTGACAAAATGTGTAATTTGACACATTTTGTCAAATCACAAAATGTTACAGGTCATATTTAAAAGCAGCTGTCGAGAGAACCTGAAGTTTTCAGGGAAGTTTTCAGAACACATTTCTATCTTTGTTTGTGCTGGGGAAGAAAAGGGAAAAAAAAGAAAAAGTGAAACATATGAGTTAAAAGACTCACTTTGTGCAGACTCTTCAGCGATGACTGAATTGCAACTGATTTTTATACTTGGAGAAAAAAGAAAGACAAAGAAAAAAGTAATCACATTTAGAGGTACATAGAGTTTAGAGTTCCTTTTTTTACTTATTAATTTAAAATAATAATTTTGTCAATAAGATAATTTTTAAAATGTATATTTAACATTTGTACATTTACAATTCAAAATCTTCAAATTTGAAACACACTAGATTGGCAGGAACTTCTGTGACACGCGTCAAGTCAGCGTTCGAGCTCGTCATGCCCAAATCAGTACAGAGAATCACGAAATTCTCTAATTCATTCAAATTAGTCTGGAAGGACAGATGTCGTGATCCTGGCTGAATCGACAGCCAGTCTGTGGTTACTTTGTGCCATAATGTCTCTGGAGACAGGGGTGGTCGTGGCTCAAGAGTTGGGAGGTCGCCTTGTAATCGGAAGGTTGCCGGTTCGAGCCCCGGCTTGGACAGTCTCGGTCGTTGTGTCCTTGGGCAAGACACTTCACCCGTTGCCTACTGGTGGTGGTCAGAGGGCCCGGTGGCGCCAGTGTCCGGCAGCCTCGCCTCTGTCAGTGCGCCCCAGGGTGGCTGTGGCTACAATGTAGCTTGCCATCACCAGTGTATGAATGGGTGGATGACTGGATATGTAAAGCGCTTTGGGGTCCTTAGGGACTAGTAAAAGCGCTATATAAATACAGGCCATTTACCATTTACTTCGTATTTTCTCCAGAGTAATCGATTTGATAATTGAGAGACAAGCTCGCATCTATTAAATACTTTCTTTTCTAAATCAGTGTTACAAAAATATTGTCACGTGTCGACCAGATTCAGACGTAGAAACTCAGTTGTGCAAGTAAAGTGATTTTATTTACAGTGAAGGTGAGTTGTGCTATTTATAAAATCTTCTAGTTATTCACAGTTCAAGAGTCTCTTATGTACAAGGTCCAACAAGGGAGGTGATTTCATGCTTCCAGGTTTTCTAGAGATTCAACGTTTCCAGAAAAGGAATTCTTTGTGGTCAGTGTGTTGTACGTTTGTGTACTTGGGGGGGTTGACAGCAATATTAGTGTTTATGAGGGTTTCTTTTCTTTGCCCCTTTTGTTTGATACAATCATTTGTCTGCTAAACAACAACAAGAACACCAACACCCCAATATTATCAGTATGTGCAACTCACTTTGTATAATTATTAATACTACTACTATTACTATTTAAATTTTTTTGCTCTGTTCTCATTCTTCCCAATTAGGACAGTAGTTATTACATGGAAGACAAACCAAAAGATTTAAAAAAGGAAACAACACCATCCCACTGCCACATCCCCTCATGCACACTTATGTGATACAGATCTGATGCACACATATGATACAGGGAGAGCAAACTGAGAAGTATGAACAGACCAGGTTTTACAATTTAGTGATTTATTTATTTTTTTGTAACAACAAGAAAGTAAGAAAAGAGAAATAGGAAAAAAACCATGAATGAAAATATAAAACAAGGTAAGTTCATCCAAAAGTTTCTGGACCAGCTCTTTTCTAATAAGTTGTCTGAATCAGGACTGAACTCCTCCCAAGGATAAGAAAGACGAAGACAATGAGAGATCCAGCATTCGAAGAAGCATTTGTCCTCCTGGCTGTGGGTGGTGCGCTCACTTGATGGTGGCTCTCTCTGTGGCAGAGTATCACTTCCTGTTCCTGTTAAAATACAGTGGAGGTTTTTTGTGGCACTTATTTGAGTAGCCAATCTAATTAAGAACTTTATATATAATGTCTTATTTCAGAGTGTAATGTTCACTTGCTTTATGCAAAGCACACTCTCTGTTAAATATAATCACTGTATTCACTCACTGTGTCTTTAGGGATTCACCAGCTTAGCTCCCCAGCAGTGGAGAGTAGACGTTTATCACAGTAGATGTCTTTCTGAAAGCGCTGTAACTAAGTTTAAGAATATAATCCACCCACTGTTATCATCTTCAATGCCCTGTACCAACATAGAGCAGAGCAGCTATCTGAACGCTACCCCAACAGAGGTCGATTATCTTGTTAATAATTTTACCTCCTCACTACGTACGACTCTGGATACTGTAGCTCCGGTGAAAACTAAGGTCTCAAATCAGAAGTACCTGACTCCGTGATATAATTCTCAAACACGTACCCTAAAGCAGATGACTCGTAATCTGGAGAGGAAATGGCGTGTCACAAATTTAGAGGATCATCATTTAGCAATATTATTAAAAGGCATGGCATACAATAACTTACAAAAGGTCATTTACAAGTAATTTAGCACCAGATTCTCCACAAACATCAGTGTGCGATTGGACAGGGGCAACCATCATTTGGCCATCCCCCAGCCCAGTCACAAATGGTTCTCCTTCACCAGCCGGCCGACGATCCAAGACCAACCGAAGATCCACAGCACTACGGTATCACTGCGTCTACCCAGGATTCTGACTTAGAAGCATTCAGTCATAATCCTGCAGATTGTAGCTTCACACCATTGACTCCCAAAGCCAAGCACATACACCAGCAGCATTACAAGTGCAACAACACATCATCAGTGGGGGAAGGTAAAGCTAAAGCATCCAGTTCATCCCACAAACAATTTTTTAAAAGATTTTTTTTAGATTTACACAAATTTAGAAACACATTAAATGAACAAAAGTTCATGAAAATGATTTATACACATTTTTAATAATATTTCAAATCGAGTAAGTCTCTTTACCGATATACAACAAGTAAGAGTAGAGCTCAATTTTTAAATGTATTTCATTGTTATTAGAGATTATTGACAAAAACACTAGTAGGGTAACAGTTAAAGAACATATTTCCATGGCAACAAATTCTTGTCTCTGAAACACAACATTTTAAGAATCTGGGCATTTTTATTTATAACAGTGATGAAAACAATTCAGTTTAACCAACTGACTGACAAAAAAATCTAAGCAAAAAAAGAATTACATTAGTTATACTATTATCACTGTTAAAATTTATTATTCAGGGTTTTTTTGCCCAAATTCCAGGCAAGACGCAGAAATTAGGCCAGAAGACGTTGCAGACTCTAGGATGACTTGCTTAATGTCTTAATGAAGTACCAGGCCTGGGGCCTGTTCTTTGTACGTCGCTTACTACATCCAAGATCAAATGACACATCCAAGACCAAACCATCGCGCTAACCGTGAGCTCGCTAATCCGGTTCCCCGAACACGCCTGCTGTTGACGATTAGTACAGCTGGACGCAGTAATGTGACATCACTGGGTGTCGTAAAAGGGGCTACGCATCGATAGTAGAAACATTGATCGGCAACCCGCTGATTGGTCGGCGAAAATGTCGAAGGGGCGCGCTCGGTATTTTCCGGCAGCAGAGCAAGAACTCATGAGTGAGGGATTTCAGGAGTTTCAGGGTTTAATTAAAACGCAAGAGAAAACTGCAAAGGCTGCAGAAGCAAGGAGAGAGGGCTGGCAGAAAGTTGCTGACAAATCAAACTCGTAGGTAATTTAATAATAATACTAATAATAATGGATTGGGTTCATATAGCGCTTTCCAAGGCACCCAAAGCGCTTTACGATACCACTATTCATTCACTCCCACATTCACACACTGGTGGAGGCAGCTACGGTTGTAGCCAGGCTGCCATATCGCGCCATCGGCCCCTCTGGCCAACACCAGTAGGCGGTAGGGTAGATCTATCATATGACACTATATTGTCCAATATCATATGGCATTATATTATATTATAATATGTTATATTATATCCCCTTTCACATTAGAGCCACAACAGGACCCACAAGAACATGGGAACAAGTAAAAGTGAAATACAGGAGTATTCTACAGAATGGTAATATTTATCTCTTAGATTGCTTTGCGTCTCTTGGCAAGGTAATACTGGCCTGTAATACTCTGTTAGTTTGTTCATAACAGCAACCAAGAAAAGGGCAGAGCAAAAAAAAGACAGGTGGTGGTCCTGCACCCCCTCATCAACAAGTTGGTTATGTAAATAATACCCTCACGGGAATATCGATATCTCTCAATGAGCACACTGTCGCGCTGAGCTAAAGGATCCTGTCTATCCCGCAATATACGCTGGATTCTGAGGACTCTCCTTATCAATCTTGCACCTTCCGCAATGGGTGGCTCGCGTATACGGACAGGACATGGCTGCGACAGACTTCCCAAATCCACCTTCGCTTTTATAGCCGTGGTCTCTCATCTTGATTACACGAAGTAATTTACAATTACTACTCTGAAATATGAATTACATCTGTAATAATCACATACATGTAATAGAATGTTAATAGTACATTTCCCTTTTTTAGGAAATGACCTGTATGTATCTGTGTGACATCAATAAAAGGATCAGGTGCTGCATTATCTTTAGTTACATTGATGTTATTTATTTATGGTGAAACAGAAACATTCACCATTATCATTAGTTACAAGGTTTTTTCTCATGACCTTCATCAAAAACAATTCCTTGTCATAGTTAACTAGCTACCTCTTAACATTGTAAAATACTCTGTACACTAAAATACACTAAAGATACACTGAAACACTCTTGGAATCACCTCCAACGGATGCAGGTTTCCAGCATTTCCAGAAACTAATTCCTCCTTTTTAGCCACACAAAAACTCTCTCCCATAACCTCCACTGGGACATCGTTAACAAAGGGGAAGATGAGTGAAGAAAAACAGAGTACCTTACATGCTGACAAGGTGATTGCTATCATGGTTAGACAACACTCAGACTGAAGGTTAGGGCAGACCAACAAGCATACAGACCAAGAAGGAGACAGAGGAATGGGTTGTTTTATGGAAAACACGTCATATATCCTCAATTAATCATGATCAGTGAGAAGTACATAACACCACTGCACTAAATATTGATTGAAACAGTTAGTAATTGAGTTAATAATGAAATATAAATAATGTTTATTTAAATTTTGGGGGGGTAAATTACTGCTGTCCCTGAGAAATCAACATAACGGTATGGTTAAATGTCAAAGCATAGATAAGGCTGTGACACTCTACACTGACTATTGAATTTCAACTTGATTTCCTCACTTGGAGAGTCATTAGTCATTTGTTATTGGCAAGTTGATAATCAGAGTAGACATTGGACCTGCTGTTGGAGGAGCACTTTGGTCTTTTTTTTGTTTGTTTTCATTTGTTTTGAAATGTGACAAAAATTTTCAATTGAAACATATAAATAAGACAAAAAGTCATAAATGACAGTTGGTTTTTCAGTCAGAATCCCTTTGTCTGTTTCTCCTCTAAATTCTCTAATTCTCTATTTCACAGGGTAAACAGTTTCCACAGCTGGTTATACACTAGTTCTTTTTTTCTACGTATGGTAAGTGGGGGTAGTTTGACTCTGATCCACAGTCAGTGGGTAATTTGCAGCAGGTTGCTGTAGCGTCTGCCAGCAGGTGGGCAGCAGCATCAGTTAAAACCAACTAAAACCACATATGCACTGCTGTAGATGCAGCAGCTGCAAGATTTTAAGCACATATAAGAATGAATGCAAGTTTAAATGTGTGCTCAAGGATGTTATTACTCAATCAAACTCCAATGACAAAATAATTGTATTTCACAAAACAGTTTACTGCTGCTTTGAGGGGGGTTGTGCTGTTCTCCTGTCTTTATGACTTATGTTGGGTCTAAACACACAAACCAGAGGCCAGAAACCGACTACTAACTTTCATAAAATAATCATAATAATAATAAAATCACTGTTTTTGTTGATGCACTTTGGTGCCTTGAAAAGACCAAATTGTTCTCAGCATACAAAGTTTTTGTAAAAGCCATCAAACTTTGTTATCTGTTGACACATAAAATTGTAATATTAAGTTAATGTATACCTACAAACAGTGAGTTGTTATTATTCCTTATTAGATTATGTGTCTCACTCTCAGGAAAAAAGCTTTACATGCAGTGAGAGTTACACGAGTAAAAGCTCGTGAAAACATATAAAGGACTTACTTACACTGTCCATAGACTATGTGTAAAACCATGGATATGCTGACTTTTGTTAATCATAATTAAATTTACTATGTAAATGATTAAAATATTGTAAAAAGATGCTGAAAGGTAATGTTAATGTTGCTCATGCACAGGTTTTGTGTTACATGTTTAAGAACCAGGGTTCACTGACAAGCTGTGGCTTTCTTAGCCTATTTAAACAAATCACAGGGAGAAGTTTACATACGAGGTATAATAGACTGCACAAATAATGACTAAATGTTAGACTGACTTTACCACTGTTTCAGGTACACTCCACCAGTATTGCACTTAAACCTGAAAGTGTCATAAATGGCTGTTTTGCAGGCCAAATGAACTCAAAACAACTTTAAAAATATAAAAATAATCGTAAAATATTTTAAATTAAAAATAATGACAGTGTTGAAAGCAGGAATTGAAATACTAGAAGTAGTTTTGAATTTCAAATTCAGTTTTATTTTTACAGCACCAAATCACTACAACAGTTTTCTCAGGGTACTTTATATTAAGGTAAAGATCGTACAACAAAGCAACAAAAAGAGAAAAAAAACAATCATATGACCCCTTTGAGCAAGCGCTTTGGTGACAGTGGGAAGGAAAAATTCCCTTTTAACAGGAAGAAACCTCCAGCAGAACCAGGCTCAGGCAACTGGTTGGGGTTAGGGGAGGAAGACTGGACGACCTTTTTGTGTTTTTCTAGGAGAAAACACAACAAGGGAGCACAAAACTGTGAGCGAAGAAAAAACTGGAGAGGAAGCATCCGGGAGGGCAGCTGAACCTAACTGAGAAGTAAGGCAAGGGATGTCAGTCTGAATAGACAGCACAAGAGACAAAATACTAATAAGATGAAGCAGGAAGTCACAAAATACAGGAACAGAAAAGTGGACTCGACACAGAGAACAAGAGGACAGGAAAACAAACTCAGGAAACGAACTGTAATTACAAAAAGTTTACATTTTCAAGAACAAACGAAGCAGAAAGATGGAAAAGTGAAAAAAATAAACCACAAGCAAACTAAGAAACAAAATGAAGATATTTACCAACAACAGAACTTAAGAGTAAAAACCACAAAACCCTCGTTAGAAGACCGTCGGCTTTGACAGAAAATGAAAGAAACTGCTTCATTTTCCTCCGTCATGATTATAACCATCGTAGAAATAAATCTTGTTTTCGCAGTTGTCATATGGCACATTGAACCTGTGGAGAAATAACTGATCAGCATGAATGTTCAATAATGTAAACCTTTGTTTGTTTGTTAGAGAATCCACTCCCCAAACCATGTTGTTTTCCAGAAAGTTCACATTTTAGTTTTGTCTGAGCATCTTCAGTTTGCAGATAATGCTCATAAAGTTTAAATATATTATTGCTTTTCTCTTTGTACAGTCAGCATGTCATGTGATTTTTCTGTGCTGCCACCTGATTAAAGATCTGGGGGCGGTCCCTATGAAAGAGGATATAGTGTGTGAAACTGCAGCCTTCCCTAGGACACTCAAACATTCCTGCTGTAAGTACGCTGATGCTCTCTCCGTCTTTTTAATGTTCTCCTGTACACACTGCTGTGGATCTTTGCTAAATTCTGTCATCATTTAAGTCATTTCACAAAGGTCACAGGGCAAAGGTGAATGCTCTGTGTAACCTGGTGTTTTGGTTCTTACTTAAATATGCATCGTTTTAGTGTTTGCTGAACGTTTCCATTGGTTTTGATGAAGGTAAGGACTAAATCTAAAAGAGAAATGTGCACGAGAGCTTTATATCAAAATAATTTTTTAAAGCTAAAGTGTATCTTAAGTTATTCATTTATTTTACATTTTACATTTTAAAGCACAACTTGCTTTTAAATCTGTTTTTGTTTGTTATACAGACGTTATGTATGGTGCAGTATTTAAAAGATTCTCCATCTTCTTTATGCCAAGCTAATTATTTATTCATTAGACTTAGACTGAACCACATCATGACTGTAGTGTGTTCATCACGTACACTAGCTGTGCTGTCAGTTCTGCCACTTTTACTCTGTCACAAATAATTATACGTAGAATGAACTGAGCACAGTTGGAACAGAGGGACATCTAACTCACATGTGCAACAAACCTGAACTCTCATTTTGGTCCTGCACATGCACATTAGTATCATCTCTGATCATTGGAACTTTGAAGTAGGTGAGCATTTCAAATCTTAAGATATTGGTTTATTTTTGTGTTCACCACTAATAGCTCCTTGTGCTTGGATCAGCGTGAGTCATTGTGATCTTCACTCTAAAGACTAAAGACTGACGTATGTCATGAAATGGTTTCGTTTAAAGAAATCAGCCAGTCAAGAGAAATGTGCAGGAGGATCAGCGGGGAACAGTCTGACATTCAGACAAATGGTTGAACATTTCTGGTTAAGAGTAATGCTTATAAAAATGTACAAATCTAACTAAAACGCAAATTACTGTTTATTATATTTGATGACTGATATTCTGGTGTCAGCTGTAGAAAAAATAAACTACTTTTGGATATTATGGATGTTTTTGTAGTTTAGGCTTAAGGAAGCATAAAATATGTCGTATTTTCACTCACTAGCTTTTTCTGGGACAATGGAAAAAGTAAAAAGTTTACCCTACATTAGTAATTATGAAAATGATTTTTAATATTTCTGACCTGACTGACAAGAACTGCAATTCCTATGCAAATTGCTTCTCTTCTTTGATCAAATATGTCAGAAAATACATGAACATAACTAACAGTTACCGATGTTTAATGTAACCTTTACAATATGATGTGTTTGAGTTTTGACTGAGGTTTATCAGAAAATAAACCTTATATAAGTTATATAAATAACTAGCCCAGCACTGGGTCTCTTTTATTTACAGTAACCAAATCAATCAGAATCACAATACTTACCAATATCAAATGATGAGAATAGGAAGTCGAACACAGCGTAGAGAATCTGGTCATTTTTAAAACAATAAAATCCCTAAAAGACCACATGCAGACTCAATGCTTCACCTCTGAAACGCTCAAACGTTTCATTTGGATGGCCCTGGTATTTTGCATACTGTCTCAAAAATAGCATATATTTACCTTTTTTTTGTTACTTTGTTACTATACTTAAGTAGAATTTTTGTTATTTTTACTTTTACTCCCTATTTACTCCTAACTTTTTCAAAACAGGCCCATTAATTTTGGTTTGACAGATTTACTCCAAGCCTTCAAAGATCAGATGATTTAAGCCTAAACATTAACACATGAATGTGTTCCTGTGAATGTGTATTAATCACCAGGAGATGTTGCATGAAAAGAAATGAAAGACCCCAAATCGTGTGCCATATTGGGTTGTTAGTGGGGGGTGTTAAAGTGGGCTGGTGTTTTTGTTTAATTTATCTTTTTGGCACAACACAAGAACAACTGCAAGCTTAAGTTACTTCTGCATAGCTACCCCTACTGAAGACGAAAGGCAGTGACGTCTTGTCGCTGTGGCAGGTAACTTGAAGTGCAGCGTTTCTATCAGATCAACAAACATCAGCAAACACACAAACTGTTTGTGTGCCGTTTGTGTCACAGTGTGTTGCCAGCTCAAGGTCAAGCTCCTGTATTTCACAGGGAGAGAAAAAGAGCTCACTTCAGTCAGAGATGGAGAAAAATAAGAAAGACATGACAGGCGAGGAAGAAGAGAGCTTAGATTTAAAGATAAGGACTGCTCAGTGGTGTTTGATAAACTGGACATGTAAAGCTTACAAGTCCTTATGTGTTTAAATCAGATGTTGGGTCTGTACAAGTTACATTATGTTTTTTCATATTACATATATATATTTCATATAACAAACTGGGGCAGACTAACTGTGTTATTTAAAGGTTACATGAAAATCCTCTGCAGGTTAGTGCAGGATAAACAGGTTAGGTTGCTACAATGTGTGACTGGTGCACAGTGGCTGTGGTTTCATGGTCAGAGTTCGGTTACATCAACTGTAGCAGAGATTCATATGATGTTTAGCTGATGATGCTGAATTCCACCTTCAACTTTAGAGTGTTTAATATAAACAGCATAAACAGCGTACTGTCAGTGTAGAGGATGGAAATCAGGCAAAAGAACTCATGAAACATCTGCTGACATCTGGTTGAATTCAGCTGTGTACATCCACAAACAGCAGCAGGTCAGCTGATCACAGCCTGCACACTAAGGAAATCTACTGGAGCTCTCAATAGAAATTATTGTGAGTTATGATTCTTTTCCCCACGCTGAGCCACTACTGCTGATTTTAGGCTACTCAAATTCCTGTTTAGAGGCAAAGTAACCCTCTACAATGGAGGCAACAGAAAATAGAGATGTGTTTTATTTTCCTTCTTTTTCTCTGCTCATGTTCTACTTAACCGATTCAAGCTGAGTGCATTTTTTAGAAATAAAATGTAGACTGAAATAAAGTTTGTATTGCTATCTACTAATATTATTTTTTTATGACAATAATATAGCACATGGTTCAGTTGGCTTTGTATAAAAATAGTAGGGGTGCAACGATATTCGTATCGATATTGAACCGTTCGATACAGTGCTTTCGGTTCGGTACGCATATGTATCGAACAATACAACATTTGTAATTTATTTTATCAACTTTCCTTCTGACGATGCTGTCTGTGTTGAGCGCTCAGTGAATCTGCGTTCGACTACTCCGCCTAGGCTGCACTGTCGAGCGCAGATCCACTGAGCGCTCCAGACAGACAGCATCGTCAGAAGGAAGAGCGCAGGGCAAGCTAGCGAGACAGAAGTTAAGCTCTCCTTGCAACATGGCAAATTGAACCTCCCCCACCCTCATTCACATCTGGCGTTTGGAATTATTTTGGTTTTCATGTGACGTATGACCCTGAAGGTAAGCGCGTCATGGACTAAAGTAAAACAGTATGTTGGATGTGCCACGCAATGCTCAATTACATGGGTGGGAGCTAGTGTGTTAGCGCAGTTAGCTCGTTAACGTGTTGGCCGTCTAGCCCCATGCACGGGGCGATCAGGGGTAGCTCGTTAACGGAGATTTGCCGTGTTGTGGCGTTAAGGTCATTTCAACGAGATTAACCTGAAAGCACTAGTGGGAACACAACGAATATGACTGCACATTTACGCCAACATCATCCTAGTGCAAAGACAAAAACAACAAGCATGCATGCTACAAACTTTACCCGAGTCATTTAGACAGCCGTTAGCACATGATTCTCCTTATGGGGACCTGATATGTTTAATATGCTGCTGAGAATATAGCCCAGAAGAAGCGGATAGTATAGCTTTTATTTTGGAAAGAGCCATTTCTCTGTAATAAACTCTCTTTTCCAAAGATGAGTGATTCCTAAATCAGATACAGGGCTCGCAAAATCGCTAGCCCGACGTCCTGGGGCTAGAGATTTTTCCAGTCGGGCTACCAAAATCTATCTCTGCCCTGCCCGTCGGGCTATTGTAGGAAGGAAAAATATATGTCAATGTTTTTGCATTCTTTCGGAAATGTAGCTGGGTAATTATGTCATTGGCATCGGTGAGCCACTGCCAATATGTGACATATTGAAATCGCGTTTGAATTTGCGCTTGTTTTTTGCTTTCACTTTGCAATCGCGCGAACTGTGTATAGAGAGCGACAGCACTGATTGGTGAGTGATGATAATTTGTGCACCAATTCCTCTGACATCGTCTTATCAATCGTTAGCTTACTACGCAAACATGACAAGTGAAATCTCCCGCAGCTTAAACATGTGAGAGGTTGATCGCGCAGAGAATCGCTGAGCTTATGTGAGTGCGTGTGTAAAAGCAGCAGGATATATATTTTAGTTCTGCTGAGCCAAATAAGACAGGTCAGGGTGAAGAAGTGACAGCCAAAGAAAAGCTTACCGCAAAACGGAAAAGTTATGACAAATCAGACTATAAGGCAAAAAGAAAGTGCAGCTTTATGGTTTCATGGACAAAATAATTTCTGTGGCTGCAATATGATGAGCTATATAACCAGGGCTGCACATAAGTGGTCCGCAGGTGCGCATTCGCTGTCAAAATAAAAAACACGCACAAGGGTTAGGGTTAAATTTAAAAACTGTACTTTTGAGTTAAAATATATATTTATAATTTTAATAAATGACAAATTAAAAAGGCATGAACATTTTTTTTGTATCGAAAAAATATCGAACCGTGACACCAAAGTATCGAACCGAACCGATCCGTGAATTTTGTGTATCGTTGCACCCCTAAAAAATAGGTGGTAGAAATGTTCTTTAAGGAGCTACTTTTACTTTCTTACTTTGAGTACATTTCAGAGCCTGTACTTGAGTAAAGAAGTTGAAGCAGTACTTTGTATTATCTGCTCAGATACAGAGATGGATGCTGAAGCTAGCAGAACGATGGAGGTCGCGACGCTCGGCCGGCCCTTCAGCCTTGGGATGCTGTATGACTGCCGCCAGGATTTAGTCATACCTGGTAAGGATTCATGCGTAGTAACTCAATATACAGTGGTATGCAAAAGCTAATTAATTAACTTTTAATTAATTAATTTTCATGATTTTTCTTCATAAAGCATTGGTTGTTTGGATCAGCAATTCCATGTAAATATATCATATAGCAGATGAACACAATGATATTTGAGAAATGAAATGAAGTTTATTGGATTTACAGAAAGTGTGCAATAATTGTTTAAACAAAATCAGGCAGGTGCATAAATTTGGTCACCCCAACAGAAAAATTACATCAATATTTAGTAGATCCTCCTTTTGCAGAAATAACAGCCTCTAAACGCTTCCTATAGCTTCCAGTGAGAGTCTGGATTGTGGTTGAAGGTATTTTGGACCTTTCGTCTTTACAAAACATCTCCAGTTCAGTCAGGTTCGATATATTTTCAATAATATTCAGGTCTGGACTGAGATGGCCATTCCAGAACATTGTACTTGTTCCTCTGCATGAAAGCCTTAGTGGATTTTGAGCAGTGTTTCGGGTCGTTGTCTTGTTGAAATATCCAGCCTCAGTGCAAAATCAACTATGTCACTGATTCTTGAACATTGTTGTCAAGAATCTGCTGATACTGACTGGAATCCATGCGACCCTCATTTTAACAAGGTTCCCAGTCCCTGCACTGGCCACACAGCCCCACAGCATGATGGAACCACCACCATATTTTACTGTGTTTCTCTTTGAATGCTGTGTTCAGTTTCCGCCATGCATAACGCCCCTTGTTATGCAAGGGGTGCAAAGTGCGCTGAATAGTTAAACGATGCACAGTGACACCATCTGCAACAAGATGATGTTCTTGGTCTTTGTAGCTGTTCTCACCATCCTTCGCCTCTGATATCTAAGATTTTTCTTGAGCTGCCACTTTGGGCCTTAACTAGAACTGTGCTGTGGTCTTCCATTTCCTCAATATGTTCCTCACAGTGGAAACTGACAGCTGAAATCTCTGAGATAGCTTTTTGTATCCTCCCCTAAACCATGATGTTGAACAATCTTTGTTTTCAGGTCATTTGAGAGCTGTTTTTTTGAGGCTCCCATGCTGCCACTCTTCAAAGATGCAAAGAGGAGAAAAACTTGCAATTGGTCACTTTAAACACCGTTTCTAATGATTGGATTCACCTGTGTATGTAGGTCAAGGGTCAATGAGCTTACCAAACAAATTTTGTTTACCAATAATTAGTGCTAAAGGTAAACAAATCAATAAATGACAAGGGTGCCCAAATTTATGCATCTTCCTAATATATTAAGTTTTGCTTATAGTTTAAGTAACTATTGCACACTTTCTGTAAATCCTATAAACTTCATTTCACTTCTCAAATATCATTGTGTTCATCTGCTATATGATATATTTACATGGAATTGCTGATCCAAACAGCCAGTGCTTTATGAAGAAAAATCATGAAAATTATCAGGGGTTCCCAAACTTACCACGGTACGTGAACTAAAATCCACAATCCCATCATCAATTCTGAATAGAAATAAATATTGTTCTTGACATAAACACATTTGTTTTAATAAAAAGAAATCAAGAATGTTACAAAATACAGTAAATGTGAAAACTGATGAGTGCACCACTGTGGTTCAGTGGTTAGCACTGTAGCCTCAGGGTACTTGGTTTGAAATCAGGCCGGGCCCTTTTTGAGTGGAGGCATGCATGTCAGGTTAACTGGTGATTCTAATTTGGCCCCATGTGTAAATGTGAGCATGAATGGTTGTCTGTCCCTATGTGCTGGTCCTCCAGCACAGTGTACTATGACAGATAAGACATATAACACTGAACTGATAAGTAGAACTGGAAAATGGATGTATAGAGGGAGGGATGTGAAAATTGTTCAATGTGGAAAAAAATTAGACTAATGCCAGCTGTCTGTGAACAATATGCTGTGTTTACCAGACTTGGAGACACCCAAAGTGTCATAAGCATGTGTCACGCAACTTACAAAAGTAAAGATTATACACTTTAACAAATACTTAAAACTAAGGATATTTCCTGTACTGTTATTATTTTAGCTAGCTTTACAAGTTCAGTTTTCTTTTTAAATGCCTTTTTTTTTTTAGCTCACTGAAGTTTATCTTCACGACTTGTCTTTGTTCAATTTTAGTTAAATATATTAACTTTAGTGCACAGATGCTCATTTTAAGCCACCATCTGCATTCCAGTGGCAAGAGGTGCTATTTAGTGAAATTTAGTGAAAATGTTTTAAAATGTAAAAGTAAAACATCATAGTTTAAATGTAATGTACAGACTTAAATTTTTTTTTGACAATGAATGTAATTTATGGGCTGGATTCAAATTGTCAGTGGGCTCTGAGTTAGAAACATACACTTATGGGATGTTGTGGAAGTCTTTAACTAATTTAACTGATAATGCTTTCACTATAAAACGCAGAGGACTTTTTAGACAGGCAGTTGTTACTTGTATTTTTGTTTCTATCTATTTTCGCCAAAAATAAATGGTAACATATTTTACAGGAATGACACTGTGGGACTGTAATGACCTGGAAAAAGATAGACGAGAACAAGAACAACCTAACACTGAATCTGAAATAGTGGCATCTGAATCAATTGAGGACAAATCTTCAGCATTAAATGTTGAGGCATCCCTGAAGGCAAGTTTCTTGGGAGGACTGGTTGAGGTTGGAGGATCAGCCAAATATCTCAATGATCACAAAACATCCAAATACCAGGCCAGAGTGACACTGAACTACAAAACTACAACAAAGTTCCAGGAACTGTCAATGAATCACCTTGGAAGAGGCAACGTAAAACATCCCTATGTTTTTGAGCAAGGAATAGCAACACATGTAGTCACAGGTATCCTTTATGGGGCTCAAGCTTTCTTTGTGTTTGACCGTGAGGTTTCTAAAGGGGAAACTCATCAAGACATCCAGGGCAGCTTGAAGGTGATGATCAAGAAGATCCCCTTGCTTTCCATAGAGGGTGAAGGTTCCCTGAAAATGGAAGATAAGGACAAAAACAGTGTTGAGAAATTATCCTGCAGATTCTATGGAGACTTTTGCCTTAAGAAACCTCCAACAACATTTCAGGAAGCTGTAGAAGTCTACAAAAGCCTTCCAACATTACTAGGAACCAATGGCGAAAAGGCTGTACCAATGAAGGTCTGGCTGTTACCTTTGACAAGTTTAGATTCTTGTGCTGCTAAACTCGTCCGTCAGATAAGTATAAGATTAGTTCAGGAATCACAGAGCGTCCTGGAGGATTTCAGTGAACTGGAAACAAGGTGTAACGATGCACTGAGAACTTCCACTGTCCAACAGTTCCCACAGATTAGCAAAAAACTGACAAGTTTTAAAGAAATGTGTTCCGAGTTCAAGCTGGGATTTCAGCAGATGTTAGCGAAGAGACTACCATCAATCAGAGGAGGAGGAGAAGAGGAGGCTGAACTCGCTGAGATCCTGAAGAAGAGACATTCTTCACCTTTCAACAGCAAAAACCTGACTGAGTGGATGGACTGTAAAGAAAGAGAAATCAGTATCTTAAAGTCTTTCACCAACATGATGAAAAACACCAAGACTGTCCCATCTCAGAATAATCTACATGAGGAACTTCTCAGTGCAGAGCATGGCCTGTGTTTTGTTTTCACCTCACTGGGGAAGGATGAACCATACCTCTCAGCTTTATCAGACTACCTGAAAGAAACAACCAAAACAGACGTTCACGTTTATCATACTTACAATGTAGAGAAGGAACAATGGTACCTTTCAAAAGAAGTAGCAGATGATATGAGGAAGGAAGCAAAACTCTTCAGTGATTTTGCAGAGGCCAACAAGGAAAACAAGAACATTAAGTTCCTGACAGTGGGGTTAACTAATGAAACTCAGAAAAGTTCCAGCATCTACCTTTATGAAGGTGGATTTGCTGTCAGTGAGAACTTTGAGCCTCCTTCAAAGCCTGAAACTGTGACTGCAGCTGACATAAACCACAACAGTGTGACACTGAAGATTTCTCCACCCAGATTTGGAGCGGAGAACATCACCTCCTACTCTGTTGAGTACTGTGTCAGTGGAGAGGATGGATGGCAGCAAAAGACAGAAGCAAAGGCTGAAGAAGTCACAGTGAGAGATCTGAAGCCAAACACAGAGTATGTGTTCAGATGCAGAGCAGTGACCTCAGCAGGTGTCGGACCAGCTAATGTAATCAGTGATGCCATTAAAACTTTACCCTGCAGCCCTCCTGGAAAACCTCAAGCTCAGCCATATTCAAGTGAGATATCAGTTAGCTGGGAGAAGCCTGTTGAGCTTGGAGAGGATGTCCAGATATTGAGTTACATAGTGGAATATGCAAAAACAGATAGCAGCTCAACAATAAATGACCTCGAGTGGACTCAAACAATTTCAGGAGGTGAGAAGGCCATCATTTCAGGGCTTCAGTCAGAGACACAATATGCAGTCAGGGTCAGATGTGACTGTGGTGTAGATGGAAGAAGCAAGGAAAGCATCATTGTTAATGTCTGCACAACAAAGCGTGAATTTGCACGTCTGGCTGAGTACCTAAAACATATCAGCAAGAAAACAAACTCAAAGCTGCCCTCAGTTTACAAACTGCCCCTGGAAGAGGAAGATATGGACATTGATGGATGTCGGAGGTATATCTTTGGCAAAGAAAGCATGAGGCAGAATCGCACAATAATGCTTCTTGGAGCAACAGGATCAGGAAAGTCTACTCTCATCAATGGAATGATCAACTACATTGTTGGTGTAGAGTGGAACGACGGTTTCAGATTTAAGTTAGTTGATGAGGATCCAACCAGTTCACAAGCTCACAGTCAGACATCTGAAGTCACTGTGTATGAAATCCACCACCAGGAAGGCTTTAAAATCCCGTTCTCCATGACCATTGTGGACACTCCAGGTTTTGGAGATACAAGAGGAGTAGCAAGAGACAAGGAGATCACAGAGCAAATCCGCAGGCTTTTCACCTCTCCTAATGGAGTCAGTGAGATTGATGCAGTGTGTTTTGTTACTCAGGCCTCTCTTGCACAACTAACAGCAACACAGAGATATGTGTTTGACTCGGTGCTCTCCATTTTTGGCAAAGATGTGGCAGAGAACATTGAAATGCTGGTGACTTTTGCTGATGGCAAAGAACCACCAGTTCTTGAGGCAATAAGCGTTTCTGCAGTCCCGTGTCCAAAAAATGAGTTAGGGCTTCCGGTTCACTTCAAGTTCAATAACTCAGCATTATTTGCAGACAACAGATGCAACAGAGACTGTGAAGAGGATTTTGATGAAGATGATGCCAGCTTTGATGAAATGTTTTGGAAGATGGGAGCCAAAAGTATGGAGAAGTTCTTCACTGCTTTGGGTAAAATGGAAACCAAAAGCTTACTAATGACCAAAGAAGTCTTAAAGGAGCGCAAACAGCTTGAAACAGCCATTGAAGGTTTGCAGCCACAAGTTAGAACTGGATTAGCAAAGCTTGAAGAAATTAAGACAACCAAAGAAAAGATCAAAGAGTATGAAGCAGTCATAACTTCAAATGAAAACTTTGAGATTGAGGTGGATGTTATTAAACCAGTCCAAAAACCAATCACAGAGAAAGGCGCATTCATCACCAACTGCCAGAAATGTTCAATAACATGTCACTACCCATGTGCAATAGCACAAGATAGTGAGAAACGTGGATGTGCATCAATGGATATGAATGGGATGTGCACTGTCTGTCCTGGAAAATGCATTTGGAGTGTGCATTTCAATCAGACATACAGCTGGGAGTATGTTCAAGTGAAAGAGAAGCAGACAGTGCAAGAGCTGAAACGCAAGTATGAAACAGCTAATAAAGAAAAGATGACTGTTCAGGAACTGATTGAGAGGCAGGAAGAAGAGATTGTTCACCTTCAGGACATGATGGTGTCCCTCATGGATCAGTCAGCTCAGTGTATAACTCGACTGCAAGAGATCAGCCTGAGGCCAAACCCTCTGACCACCCCAGAGTACATTGACATGATGATTGAGGGAGAGAGATCAGAGGCCAAAGAGGGTTACCAGGCTCGAATCAAATCTTTGGAGGCAATGAAGGAGAGGGCAAATCTTATCTCCAAGGTAACGCGACGAGACAAACTTGCAAAAACGGAGGAGGAATTATCCGAGGAAAGAAAGGAGAAGAAGGAAAAGAAAGGCTTTGTTAAGAAAGTTCTAAATTTCTTTGGATATTCAGGTTAATATTACGAAGGTCTACAGATATGTCAGCAGCATTAAGAGGACATTAAATGATTTAAAAGAAAACTCCTGGATTAAATAAATATGTTACAATTGAAGCTTTTTTCCAAGTCAAACTAAAGTTATCATGATGTCAGGACTTAAAATTCCATTTTCAGGGTGTGAAAAGACTTTCATTGTAATTTTTCCACAGCTACTTAATAGATCAAAAGCCAAACTAATGTGAATGCCATGTCATATCTAAAAGATTTAGCAGTCTCTGACAGGTGTAGCATTGGTTCTAGACAGATCCTTAAAGGCTGAACCCAAGTAACATTTCCTGCTCCTTGTAGTAATAAAACTTATAGTACTTAACACACTGAATCTTTAGAATCACATACACGAAAAGATAAATAAATTTGAATTAGGGATTTGGCAGTTTCTTGTCATTAGGATGATTTGTTCTTAGTTTTACATCATTCGGTAGTTTGGATTGAAGCAGAATTTAGTCGTGAAATATGTTGTCACTTTTTAAATTATAATAGTTTTTTGTGATTTATATGTTCAATGTGAATCAGAAATATTTCTACAAATGCTGAATTAAAATCCCATTTAAATTTGGTTATTAAAACGGGTGAGCTCAAATGTTATGATTAAGATGTGATAATAAATGATCCTTTTGGATATGTGCTGCTGTATTTTGTCTCAAGTTGTTTTTAATTTCTAATCTTTTATATCTGTATATTACATTTCTACATTACAGTTCAAAAAAGTGCCCCTTCGACAGCCAAACGCATCTGTTCTCTGATTGGATTGTTACATTTGTGATTGACATGACATTGACCAATCAGATTAAAGGAAGAAAAATAGGGTTGCAGGGTTTTTTTTTGGCTAAGTCCACACACAAATCTTTTTTGCATACACACAAATCTTTTTTTCACACACACAAATCTTTTTTACACACACACAAATTCTTTTTACACATACAAATCCTGATTTACAAGTACAAAATATTTATGACCACATTTTGAGCCCATACTCCCCCCTCTTCCCAGCGTGAAGCGGAAAAAACGTGCGAGAGAGAGGGTGAGAGAAAGAAAAAAACCCCACGGCTGGCAATAAGGAGCCGGCTCGCGTCGTTCACGTCAAAGATCCAGCTCTAAGAGCCATTTCGTTCACGACTGACCCATCACTACTCATCAACAAATACACGTAGATTAATTTAACATGAAACAGACTGCGTCCACAACAAGTCAGTACAGCTGTGAATATGGCCAATTCTCAGTTACCAGTCAATGATAAAATAATAGCTTTTATTTTCTGCATGCATCAGTCAACCACTCATCCAGAGGATCTTCAATCCTAGAAAATTCCTTCACCTCATTTGATAATGTCTGTCATCCTTCCATGCCCTGGTAACTGGCCCATCCAGAGCTGTATGATTTTGAAATATACATACAACTAGCCAAACCACACCTTGATCACACCAACCCTTTTCAATCCTGAGGATGTCCAACGCCATCCTAGTCTGGACTGTGAAAGGTGACTTTAACGCCGACTGTTCTCTAGCATATCAAGACTATCTCTCCACACCGTTACATATTCCATATGTACGGGGTACGACCCCCTTTGGTCGTGGCGTGTGGATATTTCTTTAAGACACTCCGGCACGCCCGGCTACGCCCCACAGCATACATATAAAACAGCTGTGCAGACGTGACACCGGTGATCGTTGATCTCCACTTGTTGTGTGTGTGTGCGAAAGAGTGCTTACCTTGAGAGCACTGTGTGTGTGCGCGTCTATTGGAGCGTGCTTCGGCATCCTCCGTGGGCGATGTATTTCTCCCTTCTAGGTCCCCTGGTGGCCCCGGTATTCCCCTGGTATCCCTTAGCTTGGTTCCCCCTAGCTGGCCCTTGCTTCCCCTTGGTTGGTCCCCCTTCCCCGGCATATCGCCTCGAAAAAAAAACAGGCTTATGCGCTGGTCGGACCATGCTGTGCAGCTGCCGGCTAGCGAGTAGCTCGGCTACAGTGTGGAAACACGGCAGGGACACGGCTTCAGCGTTCAAGCTTACGCTGTCGCCTTGGCACTGTGCAGCTCAGCTGCTACGTGTGTTAACACAGAGGGGATACGGCTTCAGCGTTCAAGCTTACGCTGTCGCCTTGGCACTGTGCAGCTCGGCTGCTAAGTGTGTTAACACAGAGGGGATACCGCTTCAGCGTTCCAAACGTTTGCTGTTGGCCTGCTTAACACTGTGGGAATAAACAGTGGGGAATTATGCTACGGTTCATGCCGGCTATCGTTAGCCGGCCTGCGAGTAGCATTCCAGCCGGTTAGCCTGTCTGGCGTGTTGCCCGCAGCTCGCGGATTAACGCGGCCAGCAGGGCTCCGCTCGTAGCTCGGCTACATTGGGGAAATGTGTCAGAGTTCCAAGCATATGCTTTTACCTGTCAGCACTTTGACACCAGTGTTGCCAACTCCTCAGTAAGGAAAATCGTCCTAAAAGTTGCTAGAAGTCGCTAAATGACGTCATCGCCTAATTTGCATAATTGGTCATGCTAATCTAATTGTAACCTATGTTGTTGGAGAGAGAAATAACATCGTGGAAGAGACATAAAGTGAGTAAAAAATGTCCTAAATGCATTTAGAGTTTATTTAGAACTACAAATTAAATTTCTTTTAGCAATTATTGTTTTTTTTAATGTCACAATTCCAACCCTGCTCCTTTACCCGGGCTTGGACCGGCAAAAGTGACCCGAAATAGGCACTCTGGTGGAGTTACTTTGTGTGTGTGTGTGTTTATAAGTAGTTTTAAACCTTGTGATCCACAAAACAGAATAAGAGTAAAAGAGTAAAAGAACTGACTGCGTTACAGCACCCACTGCTTGTTGAGAGTAAAAGCGATACGCGCTTTCACATCTTTTTTTTAGCGACTTTTTTTAGAAAAAAGAGTTGCTAAGGGGTCTGAAAACTCGCTAAATATAGCGACAAAGTCGCGAAGTTGGTAACACTGTGTGACACAGGAGCTAATAAACAGTGAAAGGGGAGTTCAGGTTGCGGCTAGCGCCGGCTACCTGTTAGCACTTCCTGGTTAGGGTGTGGCCCCGCCCCCTTGCTTGGTAGCAGAAGTATGGCAGCCCGCACGTCCCAAACATGTCTGTGTATGGTATTTTTGCCTTTTATGGTAGGCACGAGCAGTGTGGCTGTGCCTGGGTGAAAAAGGGCACATATCTGACTAATGTGAAAGCAGCCTAGAGCATGCTGTGCTGGCTGACGTGGCTGCTGCTTGCGTGCACTGCTTTGTTGCCAGGGCAGTCTAGGCATACCGTGCTGGGTTTGAAAGCATTAACTGGCCCGCCCCTCCCCCTTCTCCTGCCTCCAAAAATGAGAGAGTGGGCTACTATGGGGAACATGGCTGCCACTGCTGTGACTCCAGTTAGGCAGGCCATGGGCTGGGTCCCCTCCCACACCTGTTGCTGATTTACTGCTGGCCCCTCCCACAGCGTCCCTCCCATGGCTCCGCCTCTGTGAGGCCTGGGCTTGGAGGTTGACTGTCGGGTGGCGGATGTTGAAGAAGCTTCCGTCCTCTCCTCCAGTGTTGCCCACCTGTCCCTGGGCTGCCCCCTGCTGGTCCCCGGGCGCAGTGTCTGGCGAGTTGGGTCCCTTCAGCTCCTGATTGGAGCATGCCGGGTGTGGGAATTGGCCCTTCCTGAGGTCCCCTCTAGCTGAGTGGACCTCCAGGTTGTTGCTATCACGCAGCCTCAGCGCCTACTGCCTAAGGTGCTGCTGCTGCCTGGTTGCAGGCCGTGTGTGCCCTGCCTCCTGGCGTTTATGAGCCCCTGCCCGCAGTTGGATGCTGCCGTGCATGGCGGGAGTAGTTGCCTTTGGCCCCTCCCCCGTAGCCCCCCCGGTCTCTAGTTGCCCCTTCGGGCCTTCCCTGGGCAGGGCGGCATGCCCTGACAGGGGCGTGGGGGTTACTTATCACCTGCTGGTGGCCATTCTGTCACTCCCTCTATGGATGGTGCTTGACACGACAGCTGCAGGCGGGCTGGGCATGGAGAGCCCACCCCAATCCTGTGCCTCTCAGGCTAAATGAGGATGATGGCTGCAGCGTTCCCTCCCAGGGCCCCGCCTCTGCGAGGCCTGAGTCGGTAGAGGTTGATTATCGTGAAGTGTTGAGGAAGCTTCAATCCCGTCTGGCTGCCACTGGGGTAGGGTCCGGACGGGTGAACCCATGTCTGGGTTCCCTAGTTCTGGGGCCCTCCCACGGCATTCCCTCCCGTGGCCCCGCCTCCTTGAGGCCTGGGCTGGTGGAGGTTGATGGTCAGGAGGTTGATGTTTATGACACTTGGCTCCGGTCAGACGACTAGGGTTGCCTGATGGGACTGTCTGTCTGGCCTGCGGCCACCTCGCTTTAAAGAAGCTGAGGGGCCTCTGCAGGCGTGCAGACACCGTCGTGTTCGGTTGAGGTGGGGAGGACTTGGAGCCTAGGCTCAGCTGTCCTCCAGCCGCTCTCCTCCCTCCTGACATCCTTTGAGTTGGGCCTAGTGGCCAGCTCCTCTTGCCCGCGCTTCGCCGGTTCATACGGCAGTCGGACCTCGCTGCGTCAGACGGCTCGGCCAGCAGTTGACAGTTCTCCAGCCTGCGGCGCTGGCTCTCTGTCTGGCACATTGCCCAAATGTTGCGGGTTACGTGGCCCGCAGGGCCCGCTCAGTGAGCTGACACCCCCGGTGAGTCACGTCCCTGGCTGCACTGCAGCTCCGGGCAGTCTTCCCCTGGCATGTTGCCTGCATTCGCCGGCTTACACGTCAGTTGAACCTCGCGGCGGCGAGTGTGCGTTCTCCTGCCTATTTTGGCCGGATTCTCTCTGGCATGTCAGCTGCTGCAGCTCCTGGCTGTGTTCCCTTGGCGTGTTGCCTGCGCTTCGCCAGTTTACACGCCAGCCGGGCCTCACTGTGTCTGATTATTCGGCCGGCGAGTGGGTGTTCTCCGGCCTGGGACGCTGTGCATGGGTGTCTCGTTTTCGGAGTTCACTCTTGCTGCTCCCCTGTCTGCAGACAGCGCTAGCGACCTCTCTGCCCTGGGGTTGAGTCCCCACTTGGCTTTCAGTGGACTAGACCGCCAGCCTCTCCGTCTGCAGATGGCTGGGCGGCTCCGTGGTTGGACGGACCCTACAGGTTGCTTCCCTGCCTTGGCCCTGCGTCTTTGCAGCTGTGCTGCTGCTGTGTTCCTCTGGCGTGTAGCCCGCGGTTCGCTGACTCACACGCCAGTCGGACCTCGCTGTGTCTGATACGTCAGGCGGTGAGTGGGTGTTCTCCTGCGCGCAGCGCTGGCTCTCTGTCTAGTGGGTTGCCCCTGTATCGCGGGTCACCTGGCCAGAGCCGGTGCTCAGTGAGCTGACACCTCCCGTCTGTCCGTTAGTGTCTCATCAGGCCCACTCTGCTGGCCCCCTGTCTATAGACACCGCGGAGTGGTTGCTGTGCCCTAGTGATGAACCTTGGGTTGCCACTTGGGCCCTCAGTGGCCTGAGCCACCAGCACCTCCCCTGTCGTGGATGGTCCAGGTCAGCTGCTCTACTCCTGGGACAGGCCCTGGGCCTCATCCTACCTCGGCCATCCTCCGAGTGGCCGAGCTGCTGCGACAGGCTTTCTCTCTCCTTGGCTGTGTATCACTGCCTAGTGCCAGGCGGGGATCTGTTGTGACTTGACTTCTCTAGCTGGCGGCTCCGCCTTCCCTTCTGGGGCGTCATCCGCATATCGCGGGCTTCTGTCATAGCGATAGCCAGCTGCTGGGCGCGAGTGGCTTGGTAGGCTGTGTTGCCCTGGCGTTTTGACCGCGTTCGGCGGCTTTCACGCCCGTCGCACCTCGCTGCGGTGAGTGCCTTCTCCAGCCTAGTGTAGCTTGTCCTGTCTGGCGTGTTGCCCGCAGTGCGCGGTTCACACGGCCAGCAGGGCTCCTGTCGCTCCTCAATTGGGACGGCTTCTCGGCTCTGACTGCAGGTTAAGCCGCGGCCGCTGCTGCTGCTGCAACTGCAGGCTGTGTTGCCTGGCGTATTGCCCGCACTTCGCCGGTTTATGCGCCAGCTGGACCTCGCTGTGTGTGATGCTCAGCCAGCGAGTGAGTGTTCTACAGCCTGCAGGGCCAGGTTCTCTGCAGGCGGTTCACCTGTTACACGTTAGCCTAGCCTCGCTGTGTCTGATAAGCCAGCCAGCGAGTGTGCTGTGTTCCAGCCTGCGGTGCTGGCTGTACTCAAGTGTCTCATCCTCGAGTTCACTCTTGTGGCTCCCCTGTCTATGGACAACGCTCGGCAGCCACTTGGGCGACCTGCAGGTCAGGTCCCTGGCTTGGCCCTCCTCTCCAGCGGCTGCACTGCAGCTGCCGGCTGTGTTCTCTGGCGTGTTGCCCGCATTCGCTGGCTTGCCCGCCAGTCAGTCCTCACTGTGTCTGATACATCAGCCAGCGCATGTGTGTTCTCCAGCCTCCTTAGCCAGTCTCTGTCTGGCATATAGGCTGCTGCGGCTGCGGGCTGTGTTCCCCTGGCGCGTTGCCACATTCGCTGACTTGCCCGAAAGCCAGTCGGTCCTCGCTGTGTCTGATGCCTCAGCCAGTGGGTGAGTGTTCCCCAGCCTGCGGCGCTGGCTCCCTGTCTGGCGTTGCCCGCTTCCTGCAGGCACCCGGTAGGGTCTCCTCTCAGCAGCTCGATGAGCTACGCTTCCTCTCCTCTTCCTGCTCCTGGGATTCCAGGTTCGGGCCCTGGGCTCCGAAGGCTCCAGCTGGGGATCCTTGGGGAGCGTATGCGCGGGCTCGTCCTAGCCGACTGCCCGTGCTTCTGGCCTTTTGTCGCTCCGACCGCGTGCCGCGGGTTGAGCTTGTTAGACCTTGCTGTGTCTGACATTTTGGCCAGTGAGTGAGAGGTCCCCAGCCTGCGCTGCTGACTCCCGGTTGGTGCTTTGCCTGTGTGTCACGGACTTACATGGCTAGCACAGGGTCGCCCAGTGGCTGGGACTTTGTGTCTGACCTCGAGTGTCTCTTGAGAGTTCATTCTTGAGGCTCCACTGTCTGCGGACATGTACGTGGTGACGGTGACGGGTGGACCGTTGGGTCGTTGCCTTGCTCAGCCCTCCACTTACGCAGGCTAGGCTGCCAGCCCCCCCTCCCTGCCTGTCAACAGCTCGGGGTGGCTTCAGCTTTGAGAATGGACGGGTCACATTCCAAGCTTCACCTGTGGTTGCCCGCTTTGCCGGCGTACACGCCAGTCGGACCTCGCTGTGGCGAGTGAGAGTTCTCCAGCTGTAGTGCTGACTCTCTGTCTGGCATTGCCCGCATGTCGTAGCCCTATGCGACCAGCGGGCTGTTACTTGGCGGCTTGGTGTGCTGCGTTCCCTGGCTATCTACCTCGCGGTTCCCGGGCTGCCCTTGAGCGGCCGATCACTTGCGGTCCTGCGTCCTGTAGGACCGGTTCAGGCCAGTCTGGCATCTGCAGACTGCTGCCTCCACCCCCTGGCTCGGCCTTCGCGTCTGGCTTGGCCCTGACCGGGGTGGTGTGTACATCTGTGTCTTGTATATGGTTCTTTGGTCTTCACTCTCGGCGGTACGGTTGCACTGTCTCCTCGCGGGGTGTCTTACAGAGTTACCCCGTACATATGGAATATGTAACGGTGTGGAGAGATAGTCTCGATATGCTAGAGAACGTACGGTTACGGTGTAACCTTGGTTCTCTTAGTGAGAGACTATCTCTCCACCGTGAGGCCACTCGGAGATGCGTTCCGATCAAACGATCACCGGTGTCACGTCTGCACAGCTGTTTTATACGTATGCTGTGGGCAGTGTTGGGAAGGTTACTTTTAAAATGTATTCCATTACAGATTACAGATTACATGCCCCAAAATGTATTCTGTAACGTATTCCGTTACGTTACTCGATGAGAGTAACGTATTCTGAATACTTTGGATTACTTAATATATTATCATGCTGCTTACAACTATGTGAATGTACTATTGCTGTGTGATTTATTACTGTTACTGAAGGTCCGCAGCTCCGAACCGTAGTAAAGGACCTCTGGCTAATACGGCAGGGTCCGTTTAGGCTAGTAGCCGAAAACTAGCTTTACTTTGTTGTCTGGGTCAACTTTGCTTACCAGAGACAGAGAGAGGAGTTGAAAGGCTGCTCCAACGGAACTTATTGTTTCGGAGGAACACACGAACACAGTGTACAGTAGAGTCTTAATAGCGTACTTACAACTGGGCTTGTCAGGCTCTCTTCTTGGCTGCAGTGGTTATTATTATATTTACATGCTTCCAGCTCCCGTTTTTGCTCGATGACAGCTCGTACTTTTCCTTTTTCTCCCTCCCTCGCTCACAGACACATAACGGGTATGGCAGTCCATTCTTCCTGCAGCACGGACTACACTGCCTATGATGCTACATTCTTTAGAGCTATACCTGTAGCATTCTGCCTATTAGCTTAGCACAACAACAACAACAACAAAAAGGCGCTCTCTCACCCAGGAAACACACAGAGAGAGAGCGTCACCCTGTAACCATGGCAACCGTAACGCTGCCGCCTGGAACAACAGAACATAGCTGTCAAACAAACCCAAACAGTCCTGATCCGCAACAATATGAAACAGGAAAGTACCGCCGTGTAATCCATTTATTTCAACAAAGTAACTGTATTCTCATATTTTGTATTTTAAATACATAACGGCGGTACATGTATTCCGTTACTCCCCAACACTGGCTGTGGGGCGTAGCCGGGCGTGCCGGAGTGTCTTAAAGAAATATCCACACGCCACGACCAAGGGGGGTCGTACCCCGTACATATGGAATATGTAAAGGTGTGGAGAGATAGTCTCTCACTAAGAGAACCAAGGTTACACCGTAACCGTACGTTCTGACAGTCCTGTGTATTACATTCCCTGGTCACATTAGCCAATCTCTGCACATCGGAATAAACATAATCAACATGGTCAACATTATATTTAGTGTTATTTCAAAATAGTATAGATTCTCACCCTCAATCCCTACGGGGTTAGCTAAATTATGTTTATCTATAACTCTCTCTCTGTCTCTAAATTTTATGCTTGGTGTCACAGTTTAAGAATTTGACCATAAGTGACATTTATGGTGTTATCACACCCATTAGGGCTTACCTTTCCCACTTTTCGGTGATATTCCTCCCTCGAACATTTGTAATTACCCTCCTTTGGTCGCGAAAAACTGGTGGTGTGGCCAAGTGGGTGCCATAGGACCAGGGTTTATCATTACACAGCTCTATTTTGGACGTGACAAATCATACCATACCCTTTGTTATTGTTTTGGTTTTGGCGATTTTCCTGTAAAATATTTAATTGGCCTTTTACAATGGCCTGCGATGCTGAATGGTAAGATGTTCCAGTGATTAATCATGTCAGAACTTGTTCTCCAGTTCTTTCAGATGTTCGTTGTTACAGTGGAATCTCTTGTCTGATTTTTAACGGATCTCGATACTTCATGTCTTGGTATCAGTTCATTTCACAGCCATTTTATGGTAAATGGTAAATGGCCTGTATTTATATAGCGCTTTACTAGTCCCTAAGGACCCCAAAGCGCTTTACATATCCAGTCATCCACCCATTCACACACACATTCACACACTGGTGATGGCAAGCTACATTTTATGACTGGGTTTGCGTCTTTTCTTTCCAGGGTGTTGCTTCTTCGTAGTTGGTGAATCTGTCCACCATCACAAGAAGATTTCCATGTTCTTTGGTGTCTTTTTGTCAGCTCCTCATGTCTGTAGAATCCATTTTCATGTCCCCAAAGGAGCCCCCAGTGTTGTAAACTTCCCTGTTTAAACACTGGTACAGCTGCTTTGGGTCATATTCATTACAGGTGTTGCGTTCCCACACAGTTTTCCACCATCTCTTGCATGTGTGGGTGTCACTTACAGGCCTTCCATGTTCTTCCGAGTCTGTTTCTGCTCTCATGTGAAGGACCATGTGGTGGTTTTAACAATAGTTGACCAAGTTTTGTTGGGGCAACTTGATCTCTCACCATGTACGTCCACTATTCTGTGTTGTTTGTTTCTCCATCCGCTCACTGATCTTGTAGGCTCCTGCCTCTTTGTTTTAATGTCATCTTCTGTCAAATGATGGTGATGACTCCTCTGTTAGCGCATTCATTTGTCAGGTCTGCTGAGTCTGTATAGATGTTTTACTCCTTCCTCCTCCTGAAAGTTGTATTGCCTTTGGTGAGAGACAAAATTTCTGCCACCTGAGCTAAGGCAGATTGTATGATGTTTCCTTCAAGGCTCTAATTAACCATAGCAAGCTTTCTCAAGATCTGGATGTATCAGTGGCTCAGTTTATAGATCTGATGTCAATCTGATGTCCATAACAGCTTCTTTTGCAGTCATGTTGTTGATGTTTCCATAATGTCATTCCTTCAGCCATGTTGATTACTTAAGTGCCATAGGTGATATGCGGCTGTATAAGTATGCTGATTTTGATTTTCCGCTGATTTTCTTGTCCATTTTCCATGTTGTCCAATCTCCCTCCTTTTTCTGAAAAACTACGACATTTACACTTTCGTCTTTTTTAGAAACCTCCACACTGAGAGTGGCAGTCCCCTCCTTTGCATTTCCCAACCATGCAATGTGATACTCTAATCAAAACACAGCCAATAAAACACAGCTTTCTTCATGCAAAAATCAGTAACTCAAAATTAGCAGCCAAAGGGTTAAGTCTGCAGTTCCACACTCTCATGTGAAGCTACAGTCTCCCCCTCCAGTCTCTCTTGTCCTCCTGCTCCTGCAAAAAAACAGAACAAAGCAAAGCATCCACCCTTTTCTTACCGGCTGTTTGTCAACATTTACTAATCCTAAAGTTGGTGCAGTCTTTGTCTCAGTATCAAGTCAGTCAAAACTTTAGTCTACGTGGTCAGTGCATCACAGTCCAGTCACACGCATTCATTCACACACATCCATACCAGATATTGCTGATAATGGAGTCCCACGTGCAGCCTATTCCAGTCTCCCTCAACAGCAAGATCACGTCAGATTTTTAAAAGGAAAACAATTCTTTATGATTTCTGACTGGATTGACTCGCTGCAATCCTTTTAGACTCAGGACTTACCATCTCATGTGGTTTGTGTCCCATCATATAAGTGAATTTCTCCAAAGACCATTACAATCGTGGAGAAGCACACTTTGTGACTGTTTCCAGTAAGAATAGTTCATAGCACATTAAATTTAAATCCTCCAGGCCTGGATAAACGAGAGCTGAAATATCACCACCGGTGGATCACACCTCTCAGATTTCTTATCTCAGTGCACTGTAACAAAAGCAAAACAAAAGTAAACAATAAAATAATAAAATAACAACTACTAGGGCCAGTTCCAGAATATGTCCAAACATAAAACCATCTCTCTCTCTCTTAGAGAAAGAAAACAACCCAAACCTCACTGATAAAATAAACCTAGTGCTAAGAAAAATCAACAGAAAACTCACAGGAAAATTTTCATTTGTTGGGATTCAGAGATTCTTTTATTGCTACCATATAATTTGCCTTATGAAGAATGTATTAATAACATGTTTCACGGTATCATTTATCAGTAATATTTCCTACAGGGTTTATATTGCATTGAATATGTCTGTCATCACATTGACCTTTCTATTCTTACAGGTTGAGTTCATTTTATACACAATGCATAAATGTGCTTGGTTAGAGTTGATGTTCCATTCTAGAAGGTCTTAAGCTTCGGCATTGGCGTGACTGTCCAGATGATACATGTTGAGAGGAGATGAGAACATAGCAGGTTAATTGCATGCACGCTTACAATACACATATTAATCTAGTAGCAGGTCTGAGTGAAGGCCTAAGCGTCTTCTACTTCAGTTTGAGACTGGCTGCAAAGTACTCTACTTAGTGATTAATGACGAGGGTCCATTATTAGCCCTCAAGAGATGCTAAGACCTGAAGTTATTACCTTAAAAGGCAAGTAATGTAGAAAGGAGAAGTTATATGTCGGTGTAAGGTTATTAGAAGTGTATGTGATGAACCCTTGACTGTACGGGTTGAACTTTTGCCCGTCTGTCACCATGTATTTTTGAACTGTATTGACGTAGGTGTGATATTTTATCCTATAAAACCAGAGCCCATTGTATTCTTGTCAGAGCAACACATTCCGTATGCTGATGGTTGGTTGTTCTCCTGTGATAATAAAACTCATCGTTTGATTGCACTTTTCCGGAGCCTCCGTCGTTTGTTGTCTGGTCTAAAGTTGATCGATTTCGCAACACATTCTTCCTCAGGGAACAATATTGTTTTGGAATTTTGTTCCTCCAGGAATTAAATCTCAATCATAGACAATGTGTATATTACGTCATGCTGAGTCAGTGTGTGTGTGTAGATGTGTGTGTGTGTTCATCACTTTCCTGTTCTGGTGTCTTGGGTAAACCACAGCCTGAAGCGTGCCCTGGGGTCCTGCTCTCCTCCTTCACACTGTTTGCAACCATTGCTGCTGCTGCTCAAATTTCTGTCCATCCTGGTTCTGGCCCCAATTGGGGCAGTCCTTTCTCCAGTGTCCATGCTCACTGTAGGTGAAACCTGCATCTTCTTCTATGTTTTGTCTGTTCTGAGGTGGCTTTTGACCCCAGTTGCTCCTTCTGTCTCTGTCAATAACCATGTCCTTGGTTTACAAGGTGTTGATCATTAAGAAAGACTGATCACACCATGAAACAAACTCATCCACAACAGACCCATGGGAATCCTCTTCACCATGAAGGAGGCTTACAATGACTGTGTCATCTGTATATTTAATTAAATGCCTGTTGGCCTGTGTACTGCGACAGTCATTAGTGTAAAAAATATACAGTTGAAGAGAGAGACAACAACCTTGTGGTGAGCCAGTAGAAGAGTTCAGTTGTTTGGAAAAACAGCCGTTTACTCTCACACACAGAGATCTGTCAGTTAAAAATTCTAAAATCCAACCAACGAGAAGAAGAAATTTATCAGCTAAAAGATGTGGCTGGATAGTATTAAAAGCTGAAGAGAAATCAATAAATAAGAGCCGAGCATGAGCTTTGGCGCCATCAAGATGGCAATACAGGAAATTCAACAGAGTGACCACTGCATCATCAACACCTCAACAAAGCCTGTATTCAAATTGTAGTGGGTCGATTAGCTTTTCTACTTGCTGCAGGATCTCCTTCCTGATAAGTTTTTCAAAGGGCTTCATCACTAAAGATGTTAAAGCGACAGGCCTAAAATCATTTAATGTTATTTCTACCCATCTTTGCCTCTACCTTATCCTTGTATTTTATTTTGGCTTTTTTAATTTCTGATCTGATTTACTTCCTAATTTCTCTAACTTTCAAGATATTCCCTTCAATAAAAGCTTTTTTCCTTTAATGAATCAGCCTCATAAGAGCTTTTGAAGACCATGGTTTTTTAGTAGGGAAAAAATGCACAACTTTTAAAGGAATAATCATATCTCTGCAAAAGGAGATATAGCTGCAGACAGTTCACGTCAATCAGTTCATTAATGTCTCTGCATGACTCTATAAACACCGACCAGTCTGTACAGTCAAAGCAGCCCTGCAGGACTAAAGAGGCGTCGTCACTCCAAACCTTGATGCGGTGTTTCCTCAACTTCTCTCTCCTCAGCACAGTTTTATAAACTGGCAGAAGATGCACCGTGATGTGGTCCGAGGATCTGAGGGCAGGGCCTGCCACAGATGTATACGCACCTTTTATGGAACCATAACATAGATCCAGAGTCTTATTGAAGCATGTGGGACAGTTCACATACTGATAAAAACTGCCCAATGCTTCCTTCAAGTCACAGCGATTAAAGTCCCCCAGAACAATATTAGGGGCCTCAGGAGAGAAGGATTGTAGTGAGTGGATGACGTTGGAGATGGTGTCAGTTGCATTCTTTGGATTCGCTTTAAGATGGATGTAAATGACGGTGACGTTAATCTGTGGGAATTCCCTCGGCAGATAAAACGGCCTCAAAGACAGAGAGGAGCTCAATGTCAGGCAGACACACCTTTTTACAGACGGTAATGTTTTTACACCATTTCTGATTAATATACAAGCACACTCCTCCTCCGTGAGATTTCTGGGTAGCTCCGGGTCTTGATCCAAACGTATGGGAAACCCGAAGCCATTTAGTTCCAGAGAAGAATCAGGGTCCAAATCCCCGAGCCAAGTCTCTGTGAATGCCATTAGACATGTATCCCTGTAGTCACGTAAATGTGCAACATTCAAATGCAGTTCATCCGATTTACTCCTCAGAGACTGCACATTAGCCAGGATTATTGATGGTAAAGGAATACGACTGTATCGTATTTGCTTCCTCAATCACTGATGTCGACCTCCCTTCATACCCCACTTCCTTGCTTTGACTCTGTTAAAAACAAAAGTGCCCCTGTGGTTACCGGATAATCCAGAGCTGGAAAACACTGGAGGGTGAAAAGAATCCAGAGACGGGCCGTTCCACCGAAGATCCAGAAGAAACTCCTGTGAGTATTGTAACAACCCTTATTGTGTTATAGCACCACTAGGGGGGGTTGCCCTAGGCACAAACATCCTCCACTGCAACCACTGGACATTCAAGGTATGGACATCGAGGCTGTGGACAGCTACAGGTACCTTGGTGTTCATCTGAACAACAAACTGGACTGGACTGGAATTCAGACGCCCTCTACAGGAAAGGGCAGAGCAGGCTGTACCTGCTGCAGAGACTCAGGTCTTTTGGAGTGAAGGGCCCACTCCTGAAGACCTTCTATGACTCTGTGGTGGCCTCAGCCATCTTTTATGGCGTGGTCTGCTGGGGCAGCAACATCTCTGCTGGGGACAGGAAGAGACTGAACAGGCTGATCCAGAGGGCCAGCTCTGTTCTAGGATGCCCTCTGGACCCAGTGGAGGTGGTGAGTGACAGGAGAATGGTGGCTAAGCTGTCATCCCTGTTGGACAACATCTCCCACCCCATGCAGGAGACTCTGACAGCACTGAGCAGCTCCTTCAGGGGCTGCGGCACCCACAATGTGGGATGGAGAGATTTCGCAGGTCTTTCCTCCCCACTGCTGTCAGACTCCACAACAAAGACTTCAACTGATCAAACACACACATGTGCAATAAGACTGCTATATGTGCAATTATTTTTCTGACAAAGTTGTACTTCTGTATTTTCTTACTCAGTTGTATATAGCATTTGTATTCTATTTTATTCTATTGTATATATTATTCTATTTTATTCCAATCCAGTGTCTTCTAATTTCTGCTGCATAACTTTGCACTTTTGCTGTAATGAAACAAATTTCCCACCTGTGGGACTAATGAAGGTCATCTTATCTTATCTTATCGTAGTAGTTATGGGAGTCTCCTAGTGGGTGTATGAGTATTAGTGGTGTGCGATACTGCATATTTTGGTATCGATCTGATACCAAGTAAATACGGGCTAGTATCGCCGATACCATTACAGATACTTTTCAATAAATAAATAGTTAAAACCCAGGACATAATTAGGAGAAATAATTTATTTATAATTAAATTTTAAAAAGCTTTATTATTGTGGCGAGTTGTGGTCTGCGATGGCGCTGCAGGTGAGATCGACTCACCTTCACGGCATCTACAATCATGCCTCGCCGGCTTAAAACCTGTGCGCTGCTTGTGCTGTTGTTGTTTTTGGTGTTCATATGTACAGCTGGCAGCAGGAGAGCTGCAGTCATTACACGCTGCTCATGTTCTGTTCTCAGGAGAAACCTTACCATTGTAACGGGCTGGCGCCGGCGACTACCGATCCCCGCACGTGTATGTACGGACAGAGTAGAGCCGTGGAGACCTGGCTTGTATGGTCTTATGTTGCTGACAATGAATAAAGGTCTGTTGTTTAATTTAACTGACTGGCTTGGAGTTTTCCGGCTAACCTCCACACCACATGCCCGCTGGACCTGCTAGCCGGACTGCTGTTACAGTATGTAATTGTTTGTGAGTAGCAATGACTCCAAACAACCGTCAGGATTGAAAATAAAACCATGCGAAATTAAAAAAAACCTATCTTCATTAAAAAGAGAGTTCCACAAAGCACAAGCCAATGCTTTAGGATTTCCTCAGGGTCAAAAAATAAAAAGCACAACTTAAAAATGAAATAAAACAAGTTAAAACACTGACACTGACTGACAGACACAAACTGCTGGTCGCTGCAAGCCCCCCCCCCCCCCCCCCCCCCTCTCATTCCTCTCAGGTGGAGGAGAAGTGATAAAGAGATGATGAAGGAGGAAAAGAAATGGGGGAATGAAAGAGCAAAAAAAGGGGGAATGGGGAGAATAGGAAAAAAAACACTAAAAGTACAAAGCACAAGTAAAACACAGTGGTTCTCCAACTGATCGCATCTTTTCAGTTTTTGAAAGTGCAGAAATATGAGGCTTCAGTCCACAGTCAGTATGTTACTGCAGTAGGCTGTAATAGAGATGCCTATAAGAAGACAGCAGGAAACAAGCTAAAGCCACATGCTGCTGTGAATACAGTCAGCAGCAGCAACAGCAGCAAGAGTTTAACTACAAAAAAAGAATCAGAACACGTGATTCCTGATAGGTTTGTGGCTTGAACCCATCTGCTGGAACGTTGAAGACAATATAATTACACAGCAAAGCAAGACACAAGTAGGCAAAGTTCTTCATGTTTCTCGTGCACGGGAGAGGACCGGACAGGCGCCGTTCCTTCGCTTGACCCCAGTTGCTCTCGTCGTTCTCCCGTACCACTGGTCTTTTATTGAGGTTACATGAATATGCATAAGTTCATTAACATATGACGTCTACATACACACAAAGAGTACCTTGCCTGTGTGTGTGTGCGTGTGTGTGTGTGTGTGTGTGTGTGTGTGTGTGTGTGTGTGTGTGTGTGGTACTGCTGATCAAAGGGTCATATACATGAAAGCACAAAAGCAAACATCCTTGGTCAGGAAGAGGGTAGACCCCCCCTCACCCTAGATGGTTCACCCTAGATAACACGGTGAGGAAGTCCAGCAGTTAAAGCACTTAGACTAGAACAGACGTAGCTACGTTAATCCTACCATAAAACAATAAGACAAGGTACGACCTCTTCTCATGCTCCCAGAGTGCTCTCTAATACACACAAAGTTTGCAGACTATCACTACACAATTAATTATACACCTCTAAGCATACATGGTTAAATATTTCTAAGCATAAATGACAACCAACAATACAAAATCTAACAATTCCTGCTAACTTAAATTGTTTTTTTTCATCTTCTGTTTTAATCAGTGACTAGGTGTATGAACACATTAGAAGTCAGAAATCAAACAAAGTGATTAGTAACGCCTAACATGCGGAGAACATGCCAACTCCATGCACTCCATCCAGGTGATGGAGTCGAACTCTGGACCTTTTGGTGTGCTAACCACAGTTGCCTGTGCTAGAAAACAAATTTTCTAGCTTCTGAAAAGCTTGTGTCCCAGGAGCACTAACTAGGTTCTCAGCCAACTCCGAACCTGACCTCCCTTGTCATCTCTTTTATTGACAATAAGCAGTTACACAAATATCTCAGCAAGTCAGTGTTTGTGTGTGTGTGTTATTTCCTGGTACACCATATATGGCTCGACCTTTTAACGACATCTTCAGTCACTCCATTTATGGCGTGACCTTTCAACGAACCAACATGTACAAAAGCAGAAGTGAGCAGTCCTGCTAAACTTGTAAAACCAGAAGCTTGTGGTTTCTAAATGTACAATGGAAACCTATAGCGACAAGACAGCTTCCTACATCTTAAGTACGCAACCTAATATGGAAGAAACATTTTATCAAAACACATACAAGCAATGGTTATATATATCTTAGCACAAATGACAATCTTTAAAGAATCAACTCTAACACTCTGTACTAAGAAAGCTTGAAGAGGCTCAAACTGTTCGAACACTATGGCTCAGAAGTTTACTTTCACCCATCAGGGCCATTAATGTTTGCCAATAGTTTGCTTTTAATTGTCTTTGAACTGTTGTTTTTCCAAGGTGGAATGATATAGTATACATATTTTTTAAAAAGAAGAAGAAGAAATTGAATCACAATTAATTTATTTTGGATTTTATACAGGCTCAAATATATGCATTCACTTAAATCTTTTAATAAGTAGTACTCATAAGCCAAAGCATATTAACCAATTTATTTATCTTAGAATCAGAAAATTCATTGAAGAGTTAAGGTTAGAAAGGACATGATTAATTGTTTTTGATTAAATTTTTTTATGATGATTGGTAATTTATTTCAATATGTGAACAATATACAAGTACATTTAGAAAAGAAAATAAGAGAGAAAAAAATACTATACAAATTAAATGATTCAACCTTAGATAAATAAAAAGAAAACATATAAATTTTAAAATGAGCATGAAGATGAGAATGACGTGTCAACCAGTAGAAAAGAAAACACAGTTGATCAGGAAATTAAAAAAACAATGAATTTTATTATGTTTTATTTAACTTTGAAGTTGCTTGTAGTAGGTCAAGTACATATTCTTTCTAAACTTTCAGAATCATAAATACAAAAAGTGGTGAAACTTTAAAATCACTCAGAGGTTGCTGCAGCTGGCTGTGATTTTACCCTCTATCATTATCTGACTGCCTGTGACTATGTGCTGTTTCATGGATTTGGCTAAGGATTGACATCAAGTGATTCTTGATGACGTAGGAGTTTCTTGCCTTGCTCTATTTTAGCCATTGTCTCTGCTTTTTCCTTCATGGACCTCAGAGACTGAACTCGTTGCTTCCAGCCTGGTTTGCCCTCAGATTTCTCTCCTTCAATAAGCATGTCGATGTACTCTGGAGTGGACAGAGGGTTTGGCTTCAATGCTATCTCTTTAAGTCTGTTCAGACACTTGGAAGATCTCTCCATCAGTTTCACTACGTCAGCTTGCAAACTTTTATACTCAGCATTCAGTTTATCAATCACTTTCTGAACAGTCATCTTCTCTCCTGTGGCTTCCCGATACTTTTCTTCCAGCTCTTTTATTGTTCTTTTTTCTTTAACATCTTCATAGCCCCATTTGTACTTCTGGTTAAAGTGTACATTCCAAATACATTTCCCTGGGCATTCTGTACAATATCCATCTGGCCCCATTGCTGCACAGCCCCTTTTATCTGCATCATTTGGTATGGCACAAGGGTAGTGACAGGTGGCATGACACTGCTGACAGTTGGTGATGTAGTTTCCAGAGCCAGAAATGTCCTCCTGAACAGGCTTTTTGACAGTAACTTCAAATTCAAAGTTTTCATTTCTGCTGATCTCTGCTTCATATTCTTTAAGTTTTTCACTCGTCTCTTTTATCTCCTCAAGCTTGGCTAACCCAAGTTTCACCTGCACCTGCAGATTCTCAACTGAATTCTCGAGCTGCTTTCTTTCTCTGAGGACTTCCTTTGTCAGTGTCAAGCTTTTGGTTTCTATTTTATTCAGAGCAGCAAAAAACCTCTTCATGCTTTTTGTCCCCATCTCCCAAAACATCTTATCAAAGCCACCTTCTTCTTCATCGTCATCACTCGTGCTTTCTCCTTCAGCTGATTTGTTATTTGCAAACAGTGCTGAGTTATTGAATTTGAAGTGAACCGGCAGCCCGTCTTTTGTTTTAGGACATGGGACTCCTGCAGCATTGATTGCCTCGAGAACTGGAGGTCGCTGACCGTCTGCAAATGTCACCAGGATCCTGATGTTTTCTGCCACATCGTTGCCAAAGATTGAGAGCACTGAATCAAACACATATTTTTGTGTTGGTGTGAGTCGTGCTAAAGCAGCCTGAGCTACAAAACACACAGCATCGATTTCACTGACACCACGCTGAGCAGAGAAGAGATTACGTAGCTGCTCTACGATCTCTCTGTCTTTTTCTATGCCTCTTGTATCTCCAAAGCCTGGAGTGTCCACAATGGTCAGAGAGAACGGGATTTCAAATCCCTGCTGGTGTTTGACTTTGTACACAGTGACTTCAGAGGTCTGACTCTCGGATTGTGAAGTTAACTCACCCTCATCAACTAACTTAAATCGATATGGATCCTCCCATTTAACACCTAAAATGTAATTGATCATCCCGTTAATGAGAGTTGTCTTCCCAGCACCAGTCGCTCCGAGAACCATTATGGTGCGATTAGGTTTACTGGACTCTTTCCCAAAAGTGAAACTCTTGCATCCATCGACATTGAAATCATTTTTTTTGGGTTTAATTATATAAACAGGGAGAGGCCCTGTATGTGTTTTTGATTGTTTGCAATCTTTTTTTATAGCATCTGAAAGCTTTTCTTCTCGTTTGAAATATTTCAACATTATTGTTGTACGTCAGTTATTAAATTTACTACAAAGATCTAAATTTTTCTTCTTTCAGGAACAAATATAGTGGCTTCTGCGCAGTCAGGGTCTTGTGTTGTTAAGATGTTCTTTCAGCCCCTGATCTGCAGATGAAATATGTATTCAAAAATTAAAATACACACAATTCAGCTCTAATTTTAACTAGAAAAGCATCATCTAGTTTGTACATTAAACAGACATATAAAAAAAGACATAATTAAACAGACATAAAAACAGAAAACCAGCTGAGTTTAGCTGCACTGTAGCACATAAAGCAATATGAAAACAAGGAATTAAGAACCAGTTCATGTTTCAGAAACAACCAATGAGCTGATGCCCCTGAAACAAGAAAACGTAAACCAAGCCGGTGGCCACTGATTGTTTTTCTTCACATTTACAAGTCTTATTTTTATAGTTTAACCATTACAAACATCGTGCAATATAGTAAAAATCCATTTTTGTTTTAAAAAATCTTTCGCTTTTGAAAATTAGGCTCCTTACCTGTTCTCAGTCACGTGCTTTTAGACGTTGAGATATATTGGTTTGGATTCAAACTGGTCTTTTAAAAAAAACTCCTCCTAAAATACAAAACGCAGAGTTAATAATAATAGTGTCTTAAATTTACAGCTGTAATTTTCACATCAGAGTTTATACATAACAAAAACTACAATTTCATGACATGTAACATTTCATTATTTTAGTTTATTATTATTATTATTTTTTTGAAGGCTTTAAAGATAGAAATTAATTAAAACCCACCTCTTACGCTGTTAGGCTCCTTGCCATTAGCCACAGAGTTGATATGATTTGTTGGCTTACATTCAGACGAGTCTTTTAAAAACTCCTAAAATACAAAAAGAAAAGGGCCAACAAAAAACCACATGAAACATATATTATGTTTATGATGAAACAACTCTTCTAAACTGCTTTAATGTGGCTCAACTAACTTTGTAAGAATAATTAATACATTACAAAAAAATCCCTTTAAAATTAAGCTGTCAATAGACACCTGGTAGGATGGGGTAAGAAGAATCAAATTTGGTCAGTCAAAATATCTTGTTTGAATTTATTTAATAACTGTGTGTGTGATGCAGTCAGCAGTAAGTCAACATACTTTTCAATCGGAGAAGCAAATCAAAACTGCAAACAATCATAATAGCATTCTCTATCTTGCAAAACTGAAAGTTGTTATTCTTTTCCAACTTCATGCTTGGAGTTTAATTTATTTAACTCTAAAATTGTGATGGGTTAAACACAGAATGTATACACTCTAATATTTTCTTTCATCTGTGTTTGTGTAGATTTAACATTTAGTCCTGCAACATAGAAACACTAATAAATGTCAACATCTTTTTGATTTCAGGAATATTACAAATGAGTTTAACCAGAAACTAGGAAAGCTTAGTTCCACTGAAAGCAACAGATGAATACAATGAAAAAACAGAT
Source organism: Diplotaxodon limnothrissa (assembly GCF_057381915.1). Taxonomy (NCBI): domain Eukaryota; kingdom Metazoa; phylum Chordata; class Actinopteri; order Cichliformes; family Cichlidae; genus Diplotaxodon; species Diplotaxodon limnothrissa. The sequence goes on from NC_140613.1 coordinate 2,644,395, forward strand.
CAGTATTTAACTACTTACGGCAACTTCTCTGATCAGAAAGACAGCGCAAGTTCTGCTCTACTGCACTCTGTGGTTCCTTTTATCTGTCACGTCCCCACTCCCCAATTTTATCTGCTCTGATGTTACTTTTTTTCCTCCTTACTTGTGTCATCTTCAAAATGAAAGCAGAAAAAAAATTTTTATGGCACATGGGTGGAACTAGGCAGGGAATGAGCATATGTAAGCTTGAAAGTGAAAGAATTTTCTACAGTCACATTTAGTGCTATCATTAACCCTGTAAGACCCAACCCATCAAAAAATAGCCAGAAAACTCTGAGATGTTTATTAACCCTTATAACAAAATCCCCAAAAATTATTTTGATATATATCATGCTGTGTACGATATATTTTTATTATATATTTATTATACATTTTTGTATGGCATTGGATACTTTGGGCATTTTTGGCAAGTGTTTGTTGAAAACAATGTTATTTTTAGACCAAAAAAAGTTCAGAAACTCATGTATCAAATATGATATAAAGGGCATTAAAGGATTAACCTCAATGCAAAACAATGTGAAAAACATTATTGTAGTTTCTTCTTCCTCTGATAATAGTATCTAACGATATAAGCCTCTTACATAAGGGGATCTTACCTCTAACCTCAATAAGTTGAACTGTGACAGGAATCTGAGTGATTCCCAGAAATAGTGAACCTGAAAATGAAAGAAAAAGTCCTGTTCTTCACAATCACATTTATGGCTATCATTAACCTTAAACTCAAAGTTTTCCACAATGTTATCAGTTGTTGGCAAGATGGTTATCAGAGCAGACACTCGATCTGCTGTGGAAGACATTTGATACACATGTCGCAAGCACATTGAATTAAAACAGACTGATCAATAATAACATTCAAAAGTCTCATAGGTAATATTTTAAAGCAGTTTCTTTCGCAGACTGCCTCAATTTTTTTTATAAGAAACGTTTTCAGAATTTTTTCCCCCCAGATTTTTAAAATGTGGCTCATTTTGCTAGGTAAGCAGTTTTTATTCTCAAGTTCCATATGGACTTCTTCTTAGGCACCCCTCTGCTGTAGCATTTGTGTTGTACCTCATCAGTCTCTAGATGTGATAGCAGTTGCATCTTCCAGATGTTGAAACACTGAGCTACTAGTTGTTTCACTAATGTTGGGTGTCAAAGACTCCATAGGTCTGACATCCTCTTTTACTGGGATTACTTCCTTACTTCAGATTCCAACAGCTCTCTGTTCTCATCCCTTGCTCACTTGTGTCTTCTTGTTCCAGAAGCCCACTTCTCAACAGTGTGTCCTAGAGACCTGAAGTGGACCTTGTTAATCTGGGTGACATTCGAACTGGTAGATGAGTAGTGTTACCACTACACTATCTTTCTATAGATAGATAGATAAATAAATACCCCCCCCCCCCCCCCCATCCAGCTTAGGTGTCAGAGATACAGTTTTTATGCAACCCTGTTACAGCAAGTCAGATCAGAGTAGATAAGATAACATGGATACATTACTTTTAATCAAGCCCCCCCAAAAAATTCAAGACCACAGAAATGTTAGAATAATAATATTTCTATATTCTTGTATTCATGTTTGTTTTATATGTATAGTAACAGGGTTTGTATCAGGGTTGCAAGACAGTGCTATCAATAGTGTTTTCTCGGGAAAACAACTGTGGTTAAATGAGTACAGTGGTAAAATTTTGTCTCTGTCCTTGAACTCTTGCTTGAGTCTTTTCCTGCATGTTCAGAGGTAAGTCCCTTTCATTTTGGTAAATCCAAGAGGAACTGAACTTAACTGAACTGTGTTTTAGTTTTCTTTGTCTTTATCACATTTTACCATAGAGCACATTAAAACATCTCAGCACTGTGCACAGTGTGATTTTCATGTAGTTTCTTTAAACACACACACACACACACACACACACACACACACACACACACACACACACACACACACACACACACACACAACAAAAAAGACTTCTTTATATATAAATTAGTGCACTTTTCTTAGATGACCCAAAAAATGTTAGGGTGCCATGGGTGCATTCTCCCTTTGGCTTCTACCATCCTTTTTGTCTTTAATTGAATCTTTCCATGAAATACACTTCAAGTGACAATAATGTTTCAAAAAACTTTAACCTCAAATGTGTTTTTGTTTTTTTTTAAGTGAAGCATCTCTCCGGTGCACACTGGTAACACTATGAAATCCAGATTTTCTTCTGTTTTCTTCTCTTTTTTAATTTTTTTGTTGTTTTAAACCTGATTTTCTTCTCTTGGTGCATCATATTTAAGGTCTAGCACCTGTGCTCTAATAAAGGCTACACTTCTGAGATGAGGCCCTAGAGTTTCTATATAATCAAAACCAGAAACTGACATTTTAAAGGATAAGGATATGAAAGATACGTTTCTTGCTTTCTTGCGTCTAGTTCTGCTTTTGTCCCTAAAATAAACAATTGTAGTTTCTTTTGAGTCACGTATCAACTGACCTGACCTTTGCATCATTAAACCTAAATCTGAAAGTGAAACAATAGCTTATATTTGAACAGTGATGTTTATAGCGACCATAAAGACCAAAGTTCTTTTACACACGTATCAGAGTTCATGTTGACCCTATGCATAAATGTTTTCAGCAAAAATGTTCAGTAAAATAAATCTTTACATCAAAGTAATGGATTTAAAGTTGCAGTCTTAACCTGAACCCCATTAATTTTCAATAAATATATCTTGCACATCTTTGGCTTGTGGAAAATGCCAAAAAACTTTAAATGTATTATATTATAGACAGAAGTAGTATTTTTGTCCTTATGCAGATCATGTGATTTCTGAGAACTCAGCTTGATCTTCCTCTGTGGTGCCTCCCAAGTAAAGCTAAAGGGGCGGGTCTTTCTCACAGAGTATATAATGTCTGAAACAATAGCACTCCCTCAGAAGTTCACATATATATCAGCTGTAAGTACAGCAATATTGTTTTGATATTCTCCTGCATGCATTATTGTTTGTCTTGGATAAATAATTAGATTTATGTAGGTGGCTGTTATTTTCTTGTATTTTCTTTTTCTTTTTTGTTATTATTTAGACAAAGATTTTGGATATACTTTAAATGTGTTTTGTTTTGTTTTGTTTCTTAAATTAGCCAATAGTGAATGCTGTGTGTAACTTAAAGGTTAAATCTCTAGTAATCTCTTAGAAACGATGGACCCTACATTTTGACTCTTGCTGAGGTTTTCTTGTGTCAGTTCAGGGGCTTCTGTCCTTTACCCACTGAGCTGCTGAAACTGATAACACAGACCTTCATGAAATAGCTTTCATGAAGGTCTGTGTTAAACAGAAAAAAAGACATGGAATGTATTTGTATGTCTATGTACAAAGGATGGAGCTTACCTTTGGTCTATCTTACATTTTATCTCTTACATGTGTAATGTGTCAAGTGTAATTTACTAACCAAATGTGTTTTTGTTCTGTAATTATAGAATTCGGCAATGTGAAATATTCAAAAATTACTCCACCTTCTTTACTCAAGATTAATTATTAAGTTCGTAAATCCAGAATGGGGCCAAATAACTATAAGATTTAAAAAAATACAAATATGAAACTGTGATTAATAATAATTATGGCTCTATTCACGCCAGATGGCCCTGGTATGCTGTTTCACAGAACCAGTCTATAAATAACTGTACTTGTGTTTTTCCTGCTGTAATATACCAAGAGCCTATTCTGAGTGGCTGGGATGTATACATGCCACGCTTAACATTTTGAACAGCAGGAGAATAAAAACTATTATCAAACTAAACCAGAGTGTCTGTGTTGTCTAGTCTAGACAAAGAGATGGACACTGAAGCCAGCAGAACGATGGAAATTGCGGCGCTTGGCCGCCCATTCAGCCTTGGGATGCTGTATGACTGCCGCCAGGATGCAATCGTACCTGGTAAGGATTCACAAGTATTAACTAAATGTAACTGAACCATAATCCACATTTGCATCACCTCTGTAAATAAGCAATTTACCTCTTTGGATTAACCAAATATTTATTCTGGTTCTAATATTTGAAAGATAAATACATTTGTTTTAATAAGTATAATAGTGAATTGATGTTACACTTTATTAATGCAATATAATGTTGCTTTTTTTATTCTTTACCTTGGAAGTCCCATTAAGATCAAATCTCTTTTTCAAAGGAGACCAGGCCATGAAACACATGTATGACACAGACCTTAAACATCAGGATTCTCCTAGGAAGAGATGCTATACTTTACAAAACCTGCTGTGGAAAGTTTTTAGTTTGACCATTGTATTTCACTGACGAAATAACTTCATACTGGCTCGTTTAGCCTCAAATCAGCCAATTATTAGACCATTTCCTGCTCGAACATTTCCAATTTGCATAAATATTTAATGGTACAAAGTTTGAATATATGTGAGTCCTGTGAAATTTTAGCTTCATCTATCATCTACTTTTCAAGATATTTTTTTTAATGGTCCGTCGACCTACTTTCAAAACATTTTTGGTTCATTTTGGGGAAGAAGGGAATGGGAGATTGACAGACTGATCAAGAAGCAAAGACAAAAAGGGAAAAAAAAGAAACATGGCAGGATTCGGTGATTGAATCAGCTGTCCCCACCAATGCCAAAACCAAATCTACGCCCTTGCTCTGATGGGTAAAATTAAGTGCCAAACCATGCTACCTTCGTGAATGTTACCTACAAGCATACTTTAACAAGTAAAATGAAGTGGCAACCCGTCCTGGCTTTATGAATATGGGCTACAAGTAGGGATGGGTACCGGTGTCCGGTGCCATGATGGCACCGGTTCTGACATAAACAGTAGTAACCAGACCGAAAAGCAGCGCACATTTCGGTGCTTTATTTCGGTGATTTTTTTTCCTGAGCTGTGATACACTTCTAGCCAATCATTTTACGTTTCCGAGGATAGTAGGCGGGCCCAGGTACGTACGTTCTTTTAGAGCAGAGCTACAGATTAAAAATGCCCAAGGCGAAGCGGTAAAAGTCTGGCTGTACTTCACAGCAAAATATGCAAACTCAGCAGCAACAAGTGCTTTAAGCTGATACTGTGATACTGTCAAAGGAGGTAACACCTCGAATCCGATGAAACACCTGGCGACGCATAGCGTTTTTTTTAAAAGCCCAGAAATGCGCCGTATTTGATAGCTTGCTGCGAGACCTCACACCGAGGTGGGTTGCGGGTGGGTTGCCTGTTATGCAACATCCCCCAAAAACACGAAGAGGAGAGTCCTGGCCCCTAGCCCTGCCAGTGTAGCAGAAATGATGAGGATGATGATGGCAGCAGCAGCCGTTCTTCTCTGCGTGAGTAGCTAAATGTTGTTCGTGTGTAATTTACGTTGAGTAGGCTAACCACGTTATTACATTAATGCATGTAAGGTGAACTAGCAAACATCATCATAGCTACATGCGGCTGTCTTCTTGTGTGATGGCAGATACTCCCTTCACCCTGGCCAAAAAGGCTAAAATGACCAAAGAAAAAGTGGAAAACAGTTAAACATGAGAGGTTTAGGACAAAGTTTGTGTTTTTTCCATTGTTTAAGCACTGCTTCCAGCCAAGAGTGATACCATATATGCCCTATAGCTGCAGAAAAGGCTAACATTGTTATCTTTTTACAAAAAACAGCTGAACATGAGAGGTTTTTGGACCAATTTTGTGTTCTCCATTCTTTAAGCACCGGTTTGAGCACCGTTTGAGCACCGGCACCGTTTCAAAAGTACCGATTTGGCACCGGTATCGGATAAAACCTAAACGATACCCATCCCTAGCTACAAGCATACTCTGATGGGCAAAGTTACATGGCAAACCGTCATACCTACTTACATTTGTGCTGGAATTACTCGGACAGCAGAAATGTGCATTAACTACTTACGGTAGGACGTTTTGCCAAAGTAGAATGGTTTGTCAGAACACCGGACTCGTAGACAGAAATTAGCTTTACTTTGTTTTCTGGGTCAACTTAGCTAGTGAGAGACAGAGAGAGGCATTGAAAGACTGCTCCAACGGAACTTATTGTTTCAGAGGAAAACACGATCACAGTGTACAGTCGACCTAGAGTCATTAATGTGGTGAGTTGTCTCATTTACATTTTGAGAGAACCCAATTGAGTCAAATAAAAGATTAAACGCAGTGTTGAGGCAATTGCTAACTATAATTCCCATAATTATTTTATCTGAATCAGCACTAAAACCGATTTTTTTGCTAAAAAGCCTAAAAACACTGAGGAAGGTAGACAACAAATAAAACCAGCGTTTGAGTTTTCCAGTTCAGGTGCACAAGGGTAAGGGTTAGGCTTTCAAATCAACCAAAACTCTGTCAGGGTCTCTAGTTCATTAATAAGCTGTAATGAAAAATCACTGGCACTTGTCCTCCTTAGCCTGCCCTTTGAGTGTTCTTAGATTTAGTATTACTCAGGGGTGTTAATTCATTCAAACTAGCATATTCATCTTGTAACCAGGTTTCTGTATTCCAGGGCAAATCAATATGTTGATCAATGGTTAAACCGTTTACTACTTAGATGACAGACCTACTGTTTAGTAATCTACATAATCTACATTTAAATAGTTTACTCTTTGGTGCAGTTAAAGATGCTATATTGTTCTTCTTTGTGAATTTTTATGTTTAAAATGTTTTTGCTGATTTGTTTTGTGGTGGTCTGGGAGAAGACAGTCTCTATGGGAATAGGGTGTTTTTAGGGGGGTTGGGGGAGAAGTTGGAGTGAGGCATGTAAGATTGCAACTCTGCTTCCTGGTCCTAACTCTGAATAGTCATGATAGAAATGAGAGCTGCTCCATCGCAAGTTGGATGGATGTGGTCTCTTCTAGCAAGACCAGATTTTCCTCAGTAATTTTTTTTAAATTATCTATAAAGCCTATATAAAATTTTGGATACCACTCAATTGGTAATTTAAAGAGAATATGCAGCTTAACATGTCACAACTCTGACCGATTGAAGACAGGACCAGGTAAAACTACAGTCAGACATTTTTTGGTAAAGTTACAGACTGACTCAATATTAATTTTGGTGACCTTCAATTAAGGCAAAGTGGTTTCATTACTGCCAATGTGAATTATGATTTTACCAAATCTACTATTATCCTTAGCCAGTAGTTTCAGGTTCTTTCAATGTTGCCTGCTCTGGCCCCTCCATGTGGTTCACAAAGTAGATTCCAGTCTCAAAGTAGTCCTAGAGCAGTGGTGGGCAACTCCAACCCTCGAGGGCCGGTGTCCTACAGATTTTAGATGTGTGATTGATCCTACACAGATGATTTAAATGGCTAAATTACCTCCTCAAGATGTCTTGAAATTCTCCAGAGGCCTGGTAATGAACTAATCACTTGATTCAGGTGTGTTGACCCAGGGTGAGATCTAAAACCTGCAGGACACTGGCCCTCAAGGCCTGGAGTTGGCCACCACTATCCTATAGTATCTCCACAACCTCTTGTGTGTCCTAATGACTGTAGATACAGGTTGTTGCTTAACAAGACAAACACATTTTCATTTCAGCAGATCGAGCTAGTGATCAGCTCTGCAAATCGGGTGGGGTGAGGGCAGTGGCACTGTATAAATTTTTGCTTATGGCTAGCGTAGTGCTCTGGTGGTACAACTTACAAACTGTTGAAAAGTTGGTAATCAGGGGGTGGAGGTCCTCCATGGGGAAGGGGGTCTGACATAAAAAATGAACCAAATCAAAAAAGCAGATCCATCTGTAAGTACATTTCATTAAAGGTAGAATTTTACAGGAATATTATGGAACTTGAAAAAACTTGAAACTTGAACAGTGAAATTAGGTAGCAAGCCCACAAAGGTGCGAAAGTAAAGAAAACAATATACAAGAAAAGAAAAAAACAGTAGAATAACAACACTATATGCACAATTTTGGGTTACAGAAAGTATTTTGGGTGTGTGTACAAGGGCATTGTAATGAAATATAATAAATAATAAATAAGGGTGGAAGGGCTTTGGTCGTTAAGGATAGGGATAGAAATTGCACATCTGCCAAAATATTGCACGGAGGGGAAAAAATGGCAGCAACATAATAAATGGCAGATAGCAGGTGTTACAGATTCAAATATTGGGGATGGATACAAGAGGAAAAACCACAATAACAACACTGGTCCGGCCGGGTTGAGTCAAACTATTATTTTTAATGATTTATGATGCATGCATCATAAAACAATATCATTCATTCACAATAAATCAGCAGTTTAATGTAATGCAAATCAATTTAACAAATGCAATAGTTATCACCTTCTTCTAATTCAGGAGAATAATGCAAACTAAAACTACATAATAATTCACAATCTTTAATTAGGGGTATAACATGGCATAAAATAATATTATAATCCAACACAGGGTCAGAATGATTGTATGGGAGAGATCTGCTCACACTCTTAACTTGCATTTATGGTTCTGACATCCCACGGATAGAAGCTGTTCTTTAGTCTATTGGTTTCACACCTGATGGAACTGAACCTTTTTCCAGAGGGCAGGATGTTGAATAGATGGTGGCTTGGATGGAGGTGGTCTTTTATATTTGCCCTGACTCTAGAGAGGCATCTAGAGCTGACAATGGAGTCCAGGGAGGAGAGTGGACAGCCAATCGCCTTCTCTGCAGTTCTGATGACTCTCTGGAGTCTCCTCTTATCAGTTGTTGTGCAACCAGCGTACCACACGGGGATGGTGTGCACCAGCACACTCTCAATTGTTGCTTGATAGAAGGACACTAGTAGGTCAGTCTGCAGCCTGTTCTATCTTAGAACCCTAAAGAAATGGAGGCTCTGCTGGGATTTCGTCACCAAGGCTGATGTGTTTGTACTTCAGGATAGGTCCTCAGAAATGTGGGTACAGAGGAACTTAAAGGAGGACACCCGCTCCACAAAGTTGCCTTATATAGAGGGGGGAGAGGGATCAGTTTTTGTCTTGTGCAAGTCCTAGACCACTTCCTTGGTTTTCCTGGTGTTGAGGGTCAGGTTATTGTGGTCACACCATTCTGTCAGACATTGGATATCATCTATGTAAGCGGTGTCGTCATCGTTGGTGATGAGTGCTGTCTGCAAATCTGATGATGCAGTCGCTGGTGTAGATGCAGCATAAGAGAGAACTCAGCACACATGCCTGCGGTGAGCCAGTGCTCAGTGACAGGGAGGATGATCTCCGGTTGCCAACCTTGACAGATTGTGATCGGTCTGTAAGAAAGTTTTTGATCCATCCACATGTAGCGGGGGAAGAAGTCCAGGTTTACCAGCTTGGCTATAAGGATGTCTGGGATGATGGTTTTAAAAGACAAGCTGAAATCAATGAAGAGCATCCTTACTGAAGTCCCAGGATTCTCCAGGTGATGCAGAGCAGAGTGGAGGGCAGTGGAAATTGCATCCTGCCTTATAGGCAAACTGGTGGGGGTCAAAGCTGGGTGGGTGGCAGTCCTTTATGTGCTATAGGAAGCTGCTTCTCAAAGCACTTAGCAACCACTGGAGTCAGTGCAATGGGTCTGTAATCATTGAGGCCACTGATGGTGGTGGACTTGGGGACTGGGACTATTGCTGCTGATTTCAGTGAGGGACAGTGGCATGTAACAGGGAGAGGTTGAATAGCCTGGTGAACACAGGAGCCAGGTGGTCGGGAGCAGGCTTTGAGCACACTCCCAGGTATTCCATGTAGGGCCTGTGGCTTCTCTCTCATATTAACTGCTCTAAACACATTGCAAACCCGGTGTTCTTGGAGAGTAAATGTGTGTGGGCTGTGCTCAGAGGAGGCTATGGGCAGGGTGGTGTGCATCGTAGGGGTGTCTACAGAATCAGAATACTTTATTGATCCCTGGGGGAAATTATTTTTTGTTACAGTGCTCCATTATAAACCAACATTAAGACAACACAGACAATACGCTAACTAAGAATAGTACAATATATACATATATATACATACATACATACATAAGTCACTCATAAATAAATATTTGGAAAAGAAACATGTGTAGTTGTAGCAGTAACCAGTGTGTTAAGTGGATGCGTTGTACAGGGAGCCACAGGCAGGAAAGATTTCCTGTGTCGTTCAGTGGTGCTTTTCGGTAATCTCAGTCTCTCACTGAACGTGCTCCTGTGACTGACCAACATGTCATGGAGTGGGTGGGAGGTGTTATCCAACATTGTCTTTATCTTGGACAGCATCCGCCTCTCCGACACCACCTTGAGGGAGTCCAGCTCCATCCCCACAACATTGCTGGCCTTAAGGATTAGTTTATTAAGTCTGTTGGCATCTGCGACCCTCAGCCTGCTCCCCCAGCATGCAACAGCATAGAGGATCGCACTGGACACAACAGACGCATAGAACATCCTGAGCATTGCCCGGTAGATGTTGAAGGACCTCCGGTGCCTCAGAAAATAGAGACGACTCTGGCCCTTCCTGTAAAGTGCTGTGGTGTTTTTAGCCCAGTCCAGTTTATTGTCAATGTGTACTCCAAGGTATTTATAGTCCTCCACAATGTCAACACTGACCCCCTGGATTGAAACAGGGGTCAAGTGTTTCCTGGTCTTCCTGAAGTCCACGATCAGTTCTTTGGTCTTTGCCACGTTGAGCTGCAGATGATTCTGCTCACACCACGTGACAAAGGAGTCGACCACAGCCCGGTACTCTGTCTCATCATCCCTGCTGATGCATCCAACCACCGCAGAGTCATCAGAAAACTTCTGAAGATGGCAGGTCTCTGTGCAGTGGCTGAAGTCTGTGGTGTAGAGGGTGAAGAGGAAGGGGGAGAGGACAGTCCCCTGTGGTGCCCCTGTGTTGCTAATCACCTTGTCAGACACACACTGTGGGAGACGTACATATTGTGGTCTTCCTGTCAGGTAATCAACAATCCAGGACACCAGAGAAGCATCCACCTGCATCGCTGCTAACTTATCACCCAGGAGGGTCGGCCTGATGGTGTTGAAAGCACTGGAAAAGTCAAAAAACATGACCCTCACAGTGCTCGCCGGCTGGTCCAGATGGGTGTAGACACGATTGAGCAGGTAGATGATGGCGTTCTCAGTTCCGAGACGAGGCTGATAAGCGAACTGAAGGGGATCCAGATGTGGTCTTACTATGGATCGCAGCTGGTCCAGGATGAGCCTTTCCAGGGTCTTCATGATGTGGGAGGTCAGTGCCACGGGCCTATAATCCTGGGGGCCACTGGGACGTGGCGTCTTTGGTACAGGGACGAGGCATGATGTCTTCCACATCACTGGGACCCTCTGCAGACTCAGACTCAGCATAAACAGTTTATGAAAGACTCCACACAGCTGGGGGGCACAGGTCTTGAGGACGAGGGGACTCACTCCGTCTGGTCCAGCAGACTTGCCTGAGTGAAGTCTCCTCATTTGCATCTCAACCTGGTATTGAGTGAAGGTGATGGGTGGGGGAGGGGTGTCAGGAATCTCACAGGAGGCAACATGTGAAGAGAGAGGCTGGCACAGTGGTGTGGCTCTGGATTCCAGGCTGACTACAGGTGAGGTTGTGGGGGTGGGAGCAGACACTGTGGTGTCGAATCTATTGAAAAACAGATTCAACTCGTTGGCTCTATTCTCACCTCCCTCAGCTCCCCTGCTGTTGGTTGGCCTGAATCCAGTGATGGTCTTCATGCCCCTCCACACCTCTCTCATGCTGTTCTGCTGGAGTTTCCACTCCAGCTTCCTCCTGTAATTGTCCTTAGCCTCTCTGATCTTGTCCTTTAGTAACACCTGGACCTTCCTCACCTCCTCTTTATTGCCCCCTCTGAAAGCCCTCTTCTTGTTGTTGAGGAGGGCTTTGATGTCCTTAGTCACCCACGGCTTGTTATTTGGGTAACAATGAACAGTCTGAGCTGGAACAATGGAGTCGGTGCAGAAAGTTATGTAGTCTGTGATACACTCAGTAAGCCCATTGATGTCCTCGGCGTGAGGCTCACAGAGTGTTTCCCAGTTGGTCACCTCAAAAAAGCCCTGTAGTTCTGCTATTGCCTCCTCTGACCACCTCCTAACAGTCCTGGTGGTCACAGGTTCCCTCCTCACAATTGGCACATAGCGGGGGGTGAGGTGAATCAGGTTATGATCTGACCTACCAAGTGGGGGGATGGAGGAGGAGCTGTATGCATCCTTGACGTTAGCATACAGTAAGTATAAAATTTTCTCTCCCCTGGTGGGACAGTCCACATATTGTTTGAATGTTGTTAGTGTATTGTCCAGTGATACATGGTTGAAGTCACCCGAGATCACAGTTCTCCCAAATCAGACGAAGAAGTGGTTAAGTTCCTCTGCCAATGAGATGTCCATGTTATCTGTATTTGTCCTGTTACCTGCGGAGTTGGTGATGTGTTTCTGGCCCTCCCATACCTTTTTAGGGTTGTTATCTGAGATTTGTGTGCACAGTTGCAGACTTGCCTTTTACAATGCCTGAACCTTACTTGTCATCCAGGGTTTACAGTTGGGGTAGCCCCGGACCCACATGTTGAACAAATTTAGGTAGCACAGTCACAGTTCTTAAGCATGCTTTGTTGAAATCCCCTACGATTATGTGTACTCTTTCTGGATATGTCCGTTGCTGTTCAGAGATCAAGTCATGCAGGTAGGCAAAGGCTGAACTAACATTTGCATCTGGTGGTATATAGACTGGTGTTATTAGCACTGTGGGCAGTTCTCTGGGGAAATAGAAAGGTCTGCACACGACAGACATTGCCTCTATGTCCGGGTAACAGACTATGATGATGATCTTAGTGTTTGTGCACCAGTTGTTATGTGTGTAAATGCTTTTGCACAAACTCCGCTTTTCCCCGCTGTAGCCATTCAGTCGCTGAGGTGCATTGTGCAGCCTGCTAGTTGCATGTCTCTGTGACGACCAAGACACAACAGTTGTGGACGAGTGGCTGTGCAGCGAGAAGAAGGTTCAGTTCGTCTATTTTGTTGACGACCGACCATGGTTGGTCAAGAAGATGCTGAGAAGCAGTGGTGTAATAGGCTGCTTCTTTAGCCTGGCTAGCTAATGTAAAAGTAAAGTATACTTAGCTACAGAAGAACATTTAAGTTGCCAGAATTCCTGGTGTTAGTAAAGACAAAAGCAGTTATTCAGTACAAATGTACTTACTTTTTTTTAAATTAGGTCAAAGAGAGGGTGAGAAATTTTTAAAATGTAAAAGTAAAACATCATAGGTTAAATGTAATGTACAGACTTACGTTTTTTTGTGAGAATGAATGTAAATTATGGGCTGGATTCAAATTGTCAGTGGGCTCTGAGTTAGAAACATACACTTATGGGATGTTGTGGAAGCCTTTAACTAATTTAACTGATAATGCTTTCACTATAAAACAAAGATGACTTTTTAGACAGGCAGTTGTTAATTGTATTTTTGTTTATTTTTATCTATTTATACCCAAAATAAATGGTAACATATTTTACAGGAATGACACTGTGGGACTGTAATGACCTGGAAAAAGATAGACGAGAACAAGAACAACCTAACACTGAATCTGAAATAGTGGCATCTGAATCAATTGAGGACAAATCTTCAGCATTAAATGTTGAGGCATCCCTGAAGGCAAGTTTCTTGGGAGGACTGGTTGAGGTTGGAGGATCAGCCAAATATCTCAATGATCACAAAACATCCAAAAATCAGGCCAGAGTGACACTGAACTACAAAACAACAACAAAGTTCCAGGAACTGTCAATGAATCACCTTGGAAGAGGCAACGTAAAACATCCCTATGTTTTTGAGCAAGGAATAGCAACACATGTGGTCACAGGTATCCTTTATGGGGCTCAAGCTTTCTTTGTGTTTGACCGTGAGGTTTCTAAAGAGGAAACTCATCAAGACATCCAGGGCAACTTGAAGGTGATGATCAAGAAGATCCCCTTGCTTTCCATAGAGGGTGAAGGTTCCCTGAAAATGGAAGATAAGGACAAAAACAGTGTTGAGAAATTATCCTGCAGATTCTATGGAGACTTTTGCCTTCAGAAACCTCCAACAACATTTCAGGAAGCTGTAGAAGTCTACAAAAGCCTTCCAACATTACTAGGAACCAATGGCGAAAAGGCTGTACCAATGAAGGTCTGGCTGTTACCTTTGACCAGTTTAGATTCTTGTGCTGCTAAACTCATCCGTCAGATAAGTATAAGATTAGTTCAGGAATCACAGAGCGTCCTGGAGGACTTCAGTGAACTGGAAACGAGGTGTAACGATGCACTGAGAACTTCCACTGTCCAACAGTTCCCACAGATTAGCAAAAAACTGACAAGTTTTAAAGAAATGTGTTCAGAGTTCAAGCTGGGATTTCAGCGACTGTTAGCGAAGAGACTACCATCAATCAGAGGAGGAGGAGAAGAGGAGGCTGAACTCGCTGAGATCCTGAAGAAGAGACATTCTTCACCTTTCAACAGCAAAAACCTGACTGAGTGGATGGACTGTAAAGAAAGAGAAATCAGTATCTTAAAGTCTTTCACCAACATGATGAAAAACACCAAGACTGTCCCATCTCAGAATAATCTACATGAGGAACTTCTCAGTGCAGAGCATGGCCTGTGTTTTGTTTTCACCTCACTGGGGAAGGATGAACCGTACCTCTCAGCTTTATCAGACTACCTGAAAGAAACAACCAAAACAGACGTTCACGTTTATCATACTTACAATGTAGAGAAGGAACAATGGTACCTTTCAAAAGAAGTAGCAGATGATATGAGGAAGAAAGCAAAACTCTTCAGTGATTTTGCAGAGGCCAACAAGGAAAACAAGAACATTAAGTTCCTGACAGTGGGGTTAACTAATGAAACTCAGAAAAGTTCCAGCATCTACCTTTATGAAGGTGGATTTGCTGTCAGTGAGAACTTTGAGCCTCCTTCAAAGCCTGAAACTGTGACTGCAGCTGACATAAACCACAACAGTGTGACACTGAAGATTTCTCCACCCAGATTTGGAGCGGAGAACATCACCTCCTACTCTGTTGAGTACTGTGTCAGTGGAGAGGATGGATGGCAGCAAAAGACAGAAGCAAAGGCTGAAGAAGTCACAGTGAGAGATCTGAAGCCAAACACAGAGTATGTGTTCAGATGCAGAGCAGTGACCTCAGCAGGTGTCGGACCAGCTAATGTAATCAGTGATGCCATTAAAACTTTACCCTGCAGCCCTCCTGGAAAACCTCAAGCTCAGCCATATTCAAGTGAGATATCAGTTAGCTGGGAGAAGCCTGTTGAGCTTGGAGAGGATGTCCAGATATTGAGTTACATAGTGGAATATGCAAAAACAGATAGCAGCTCAACAATAAATGACCTCGAGTGGACTCAAACAATTTCAGGAGGTGAGAAGGCCATCATTTCAGGGCTTCAGTCAGAGACACAATATGCAGTCAGGGTCAGATGTGACTGTGGTGTAGATGGAAGAAGCAAGGAAAGCATCATTGTTAATGTCTGCACAACAAAGCGTGAATTTGCACGTCTGGCTGAGTACCTAAAACATATCAGCAAGAAAACAAACTCAAAGCTGCCCTCAGTTTACAAACTGCCCCTGGAAGAAGAAGATATGGACATAGATGGATGTCGGAGGTATATCTTTGGCAAAGAAAGCATGAGGCAGAATCGCACAATAATGCTTCTTGGAGCAACAGGATCAGGAAAGTCTACTCTCATCAATGGAATGATCAACTACATTGTTGGTGTAGAGTGGAACGACGGTTTCAGATTTAAGTTAGTTGATGAGGATCCAACCAGTTCACAAGCTCACAGTCAGACATCTGAAGTCACTGTGTATGAAATCCACCACCAGGAAGGCTTTAAAATCCCGTTCTCCATGACCATTGTGGACACTCCAGGTTTTGGAGATACAAGAGGAGTAGCAAGAGACAAGGAGATCACAGAGCAAATCCGCAGGCTTTTCACCTCTCCTAATGGAGTCAGTGAGATTGATGCAGTGTGTTTTGTTACTCAGGCCTCTCTTGCACGACTAACAGCAACACAGAGATATGTGTTTGACTCGGTGCTCTCCATTTTTGGCAAAGATGTGGCAGAGAACATTGAAATGCTGGTGACTTTTGCTGATGGCAAAGAACCACCAGTTCTTGAGGCAATAAGCGTTTCTGCAGTCCCGTGTCCAAAAAATGAGTTAGGGCTTCCGGTTCACTTCAAGTTCAATAACTCAGCATTATTTGCAGACAACAGATGCAACAGAGACTGTGAAGAGGATTTTGATGAAGATGATGCCAGCTTTGATGAAATGTTTTGGAAGATGGGAGCCAAGAGTATGGAGAAGTTCTTCACTGCTTTGGGTAAAATGGAAACCAAAAGCTTGCTAATGACCAAAGAAGTCTTAAAGGAGCGCAAACAGCTTGAAACAGCCATCGAAGGTTTGCAGCCACAAGTTAGAACTGGATTAGCAAAGCTTGAAGAAATTAAGACAACCAAAGAAAAGATCAAAGAGTATGAAGCAGTCATAACTTCAAATGAAAACTTTGAGATTGAGGTGGATGTTATTAAACCAGTCCAAAAACCAATCACAGAGAAAGGAGCATTCATCACCAACTGCCAGAAATGTTCAATAACATGTCACTACCCATGTGCAATAGCACAAGATAGTGAGAAACGTGGATGTGCATCAATGGATAAGAACGGGATGTGCACTGTCTGTCCTGGAAAATGCATTTGGAGTGTGCATTTCAATCAGACATACAGCTGGGAGTATGTTCAAGTGAAAGAGAAGCAGACAGTGCAAGAGCTGAAACGCAAGTATGAAACAGCTAATAAAGAAAAGATGACTGTTCAGGAACTGATTGAGAGGCAGGAAGAAGAGATTGTTCACCTTCAGGACACGATGGTGTCCCTCATAGATCAGTCAGCTCAGTGTATAACTCGACTGCAAGAGATCAGCCTGAGGCCAAACCCTCTGACCACCCCAGAGTACATTGACATGATGATTGAGGGAGAAAGATCAGAGGCCAAAGAGGGTTACCAGGCTCGAATCAAATCTTTGGAGGCAATGAAGGAGAGGGCAAATCTTATCTCCAAGGTAACGCGACGAGACAAACTTGCAAAAACGGAGGAGGAATTATCCGAGGAAAGAAAGGAGAAGAAGGAAAAGAAAGGCATCTTTAAGAAAGTTCTAAATTACATTGGATTGTCAGGTTAATATTACGAAGGTCTACAGATATGTTGGAGGTGTTATGAGGATTAAACAATTTAAAGCAGCTTTATAAAACGTGCTAAGCATGTAAAATAAAAAGAGGCCAAGCTAGAGTTGATGCTAAAACTATAGTTTACAATGCTGAATAAACTTTCTCTTCAAGTTGTTATCTGTTTCATTGTAATCTCCCAACAATTATTAAATTAAACCAGAATCTATTAGCAGATTGTTTCTTGTCTATGTGGAAAATTTTCTTTTTAACATGTTTAATGATCTCTGACAGCTGGACCACTGCTGCCAGATGTTTTTTATTTTTATTATTAAAAAAAAACAGTAGAATAACTTTTTGTCTTAATTACAGGTCATTCCTGTTTTGGTAGCTTGATGTATTTAAGATCACCATGGTAACAGATGTCGAAATAACAGCTGTTAATAGTCCATCATTTAACAGTTGTAGTTTAATGCAGTGTCTGTAACTCTCAGCCTGTTGACACTACAGCATGGTTTTTCTTGTGATTCATTCCTTTTGTTTTTTGTTCCAATGTGATTTGGAAAAACGTGTCTAGAAATGCTCGTTAAAAAATCACATTTACTTTTGAATGTTAGGATGTCTGAGATGTGACATTAAATGATTATCCTGGGTTCTTTCTGTTTCAAGCTCTTTATTAATTTCTCTGTTTTAGCTTCACTTGGACTGAATTAATGAACTGTAGGTGATGTGACTGTCATTGAAGATGAAGTACTTTTCTTTGCATATTTATCATTATTTTTATTATTATTAGATCTAATGTAGACCATGACATACTTTAACAATGATTATCAGTACATAACTGGAACAAAACATCCACACAAAGTCTTTGTTTTGAAACTGCGCGAGCATTGACAGAGCTGATTATGACGTAGCTGCCATAGAAAATGACTGATTATTAAACCAGCTGCTCTTGCAGCTCTACGGGAGCTTTAGTCCTCCAATAGTGATGTAAACCAATGCTGGAATAAGGAAGCGATGCTACCTGAGTCTCTGTAACAAGTTTAAAGAAACCAAACACACCTGCATAGATTGTGTAGAAAAATAAATAAAATGTTGTCATTAAATTCTGTTCAGGTGAAGTTTATTACACATCAGTTTCACACAGACTCTGGAAAATAACTGAGCTATTTTCTGATAATTGAGGTGCATCTGAAAGTGTGTCTGCTGGTTTTAGTTAAAACTGGTTAAATTCCAGTTTTTAAAAAAATCGTTTTTAAAGAATGAATTCTTTATGTGAAGGTGCTAATAGTTTTAGATGTTTACTGTTTTAACTGTGTTAATATTGTTATACAATATATTGTTATAATACAGACCATCTGTAATCTTCACCCACACACAGAGAAAGTGCATGTCTTCAAAATGACTGGGGATGAGAATCTTTTCCAGTAATTAATTTCCTTGGAATTGCTAGTGGAATCATTTATTGCCTACTGATTCCTCTTATTGGTTCCACCTGCTACAATCAGCTGATTTCAGTTCATGTGCAGAGACACAACAGTAATGTGCAGCAGGAATATGGACCTTACTTACTTTTTATTGCACATCCTGCTAACACAACTTCGGCTATTTGTAAGGACCTGCACAGACAGCATGCTAACATAAAGCTAGCCAAGTGTTCTGTATTCCCAGAGGAAATAAACTAGACTGAACGTCATGTCTTTGAATTAATGTCTGCTTAGCAGCGCCGATAAGAAGCCAATGAAAATTGATAAGAGAATCAATGAGAAATTAAATTTATGTGTTATTCATAATCAAATCAGCCACTAAATTCTTATCAGTTCCCATCTTTACTAGGGACCAAAATGTTTCATGTTATTTTATAGTTATTAGTGCTGTCAGCATTAATCTCGTTAAAATGACGTTAACGGCATAACTGCATTGATGCGCATCAACGCCGTCCAGCCCCACGCGC
Organism: Diplotaxodon limnothrissa; assembly: GCF_057381915.1. Taxonomy (NCBI): domain Eukaryota; kingdom Metazoa; phylum Chordata; class Actinopteri; order Cichliformes; family Cichlidae; genus Diplotaxodon; species Diplotaxodon limnothrissa. Next base: position 2,663,475 of record NC_140613.1, read on the forward strand.
AGGGCGATCCACGCTAACTCGCTGACGGAGATTTGGCGCGTTAAAACAGTTACAGCGTTAACTTCATTTTAACAAGATTAACGCTGACAGCGCTAATAGTTATAAATGTTATAACTTAAAAAAAAAACAGTTATTTATTCCATATCAGTTCAAAAACGAACGTGACTTTTATAACGTTCAAATGTGACCTCAATCGAAAGATTAACAACTAAAATCAAGCCAAAGCAGAAACAAAGTTTTACATCATTGGTGACGAGTGAGAAAAAACGAGATCTTGACATTTTAGAATCAAATCAAACGCACAGAGCAGCAGGTGGTGTGAAGTGTGAAGTTTATTGGTGTTCAGGAATGTCAGAGCACAGCAAGTCGACATCAAAGATGCCTGAAGGGCTCTGCGGTCGGCGACAGGGGTGGACAAAATAACAGGTTGAAACAGCTCTGCAGAACCATAAATATACATCTGTTTAATCACCGGTAACTGAGGACACAGAGTGCAGACGAGCTCCAGGAGGTTTTGAGGTGTGAGCTGGTTTTGGTGAAGATCCCAGGTTGTTTCTCAGTGATACAGAAACGACAGCTTTTACTTTGTGTTACCACAAACAGAAAAAAAACTTTGTTTAAATAAAATACAGAAAACAAGTAAAAATGATGATTTCACAGGCCAAACATGGAAGAGCATGAAATCTGAACGAAACCTTCACCGCAGAGCTCTTTGTCCTTTCTGTATGATTTTATCCACCTTTCATGAACAGAAGCATTAAACACACAAACATGAAGTCGCTGCTTTTTTGGTTTCCGTACTTTTCCCCACAAATTTAAAACCACTTCTTTTTTATTTTTAAACACGTCTTGTATGATCCTCGATCTTCACAATCAACATCACAGGAAGTCAAATGAACTGCATACTTTGGAAGTACTACACACATAATGGTCCACATGTAACGAGCACAGTGAGAGTCTGAACTTTTTCTTTGAGGTGATTTTTCTTCTTTTAAGAGGAAAACGTGATTTGACCTAAACCTCAGAGCAGCGTCTGAAAAACGAACCGTGAACCTTTAAAACAAGATGCTTCGAAACGAGTCCACGTTCAGCCGGAGCACGAGGCCGTAACAGAGACTTGTTAGAAATATTTGTTTTACGTTGAGCTGCCACATTAACTCTTGACAATCAAATAAATGTAAAAAGCAGAACTTTAAATGAAAAAAAGCAGACTGCTCAGTTTCCCCTTTTTGATTGTAATCATCACCTTTCAGTTTTTCATGAACCGACTGTTTCGATGACAGGAACAAAAACTGCTTTTCTTTAAAAACAGTCTCCACAGGAACGAGCGGATCGTTTACACGTCAGAAATTTTAGTAGATTAACAGAAGATTTATTTTATACTCACTAATTTCTATATCAGATCTGAAGCCTGTCTGTGATTTCATCCTGTAGAGAGCTCAGGTAACATGTCGCAGATTTCTCATTAACTGGACGGACTTCCAGCTGGTGACAGGAAACGGAAAGTTCAACTTCCTTACATGAGTTCCAGAGTTTAACTTCAGCTAAACAAAGGTGTTCACAACCAGCACAACTCAGCTGGCTGCAAACACCTTTAAAACTCAGTGTAACGGTTACTTGTTGGCAAATATTTAAATTTAAAGATTAATTAAACCCACAGGATTTAAAATTAACTGACAGATTTCAAACTGCGGCTTCAGACACTGGCTGATGACCTGAGTGAGAGGAAGACACTGAAGCAACGTGAACGTCACTCTCACTTTCAGCCTGTGACGAAGAAATCTGTCCAGAGCGTCGCAGAGAAACGGAAAAACTGCTGTGATAACACTGTAACACTGATCGGGCTCACTCAGCTGCAGAAGAAGAAAAACAGACACAAAAGCAGCAAAAGCAGAATAAAACAGGTTCCTCAGAAGAGCTCCGGGCGGCTGAAAGCAACAGTTTCTCCTTCATGAATTCTTCATAAATATGAAACGATAACTGGTGACAGGCGATCCTGGGAGGACTCCAGGTGTTTCCCACTTGTGATGGTCGTGCGTGTTTGTTGACAAAGACAAAAACAGCTACAAGTTTAACACAAAGAAAAAACTTAAAAAAAATATTTCTGAACCCTTTTTGAACAGCTGACCTCCAGCCGGCCGAGGTCGGCGCCTCAGCGGCAGACGGGCTCAGTTCAGCTGCTGCTTTCCTGCTTCACAAGTAAAAACTAACTCAAGGCGTCTATCAACAACAATTAAAAAAAACACTACAACTCTGATGGCGGTACTGGAATGCACGTGAAGCTCAGGACTGCCTCTCAGTATCCCAGGTCCAGCTGGATTTTGTGCTCAAAAATGGCGATTAGCAGCATTATGCAGAAGCCCAGCAGGATGCCGGCGTTCTGGAGGAGGAAGAAGCCCCAGTGGCTGAAGCCGTGGTCGCCGGCGTCATTGTGCAGCATCTCGGGGACCTGAAAGAAGAAAACTGTCTCAGGCTCACAGACCCTCTGCAGAAAACAGGAACTTTTCCCATGAAGGAGGAGGAGACGTTAGTTTAAATGAACGGACAACGCACCGCACATCTGCTGCAGTACCCGGTTACACCACTAGGAGGTAAAAAAAAAATTCGAATAAGCTTTTCTAGAGTGTAGAGCAGGGCGACAGCCACGAGAGGGCGCCTTTGTTCAGGAGAAAGAAGCTCTGCTGTGTTTTCCAGCACTAAACCCTCCTGCAGCTGTTTTTCAGACGTACAGACATTTATATGACGGGATTTTTACGATTTATGAGATGCCAATAAAATGATGGCAGTATCTTCATCTCAGGCTGAACTCTGCATTTAGTGTCAAGCAAAAGGAACATTTTTTATGTGGAATATTCATTTAAATTTCACAGCATTAAAAGTGAACCTCTCGCTCTATGGATCAGGATGTGAGAGTGGATGCTCCCTTTTGATTGGCTGGAGGGTAATGCTCACTTACCATGTCCACCAGGGCCACGTACATGAAGAGCCCGGCTGTGAGGGCGAATATCCACGTGGAGATGTTCTCGGCGTAGTGTCCAATCAAAATCCCGGTGATCATGCCCAGGTAGGCCATCATGGCCGACAGCACGTTGTAAAGAATGGCCTGACGCACCGTCATGCCGGCCTTCAGGAGCACCGCAAAGTCACCTGAGAATCGGAGAAGACTGTTACTCACTACGACTGCTGCACCCGCATGATGGATGTGGATAAAACCTCTGACCGTGAACTAAATTAAGGATCAGACTGCGTCCAAGGACAGGATAACTAATAAATCAAAGTAACATCAGAGAAACACGTGAAAAGAATCAAGAGCAGGACTGTGCACAAAGACAGACGTGCTGCACAGCTCACTCTGAGCTGGTGTTGGTTGGTTCAGCCTTGCAACCACTGCACTGTTTCTCTTTGCCTTCATGCATTAAAGATCGTGCAGTTTGTGGTGTATTTTCAGGTGGTTGAGTAAATGAGCTGCGTTGCTTTTGCAGAAAGGAACGAGCTCTTCAGCTTCTGCTGTTCCACACATTTAAACCTTGTCTGTCTCTTACTGTGATGTTACTGCTTCAAAACGACTGCACAACGCAGGAATCAGCTGCGACCAACACATGCAGGCTGTGAATTAAGGAGTGCCTGATTTTTGATTTTGATTTCATAACAAAATAAACATGCTGTGACCTCCCAGTGAAAGGTTTCCATATTTAAATGAACAGATGTTTAAAAGTCTGAAAGAAGGGTTTTTTCACTCTTTCAAAGCCAATATCTCTTTATTCCACTGCAACAATAAAGGACTTTATGTAGGTAAGACTGAGGCTTACAGAGAAAATGTTCCACTGAGATAAGATGAAAAAGTCTCACCCAGCTCATGAGGCAGCTCGTGGCAGAAAACAGCCACAGACGTGCTGAGACCGCTGGACAGACCCTCAGTGAACGCAGCGCCTGCAAACAGATAAACATTAGAAACCAGCAGCAGCAAGAGGCAAACATTAGCATGAAAATGCACACCTTCATGTCACTGTTTACCGTGGCTGAGGGTGAATCCTCCTGACGTTTAACTTTAATCACCAGTTTGTTCTAACATTACTAATTCTGCCGTCAGTGGTCAAGTATGTTAAATATGCTGTGCACCAACTTTCTAACCTACTCTGTGAAAATGATTTCTGTGCACCGAACTGACGCTTCATCCCGTAACTCTCTCATGTTTCTCCACTCCCATCAGTTTCAACCAGTCTCGCTTCCAGACTTAAAACTGTTGAGAAGTTTAAACCCACTAATTACGACATCTGTCCCTCCAGAGTCTTCAAAGAGACTTTTGGACCAACGCCACAATCTTTCATCCGAAGTTCTTAATCTTTGTTGAGATTCTTCAGTCTGGTTTGAAATGACATCACAGCTCTGCATCTTTAGAGTATTGCTGATGTGAGTCATTCATTGTACGACTTGTGAATCGTGAAACGTTGATTTCCCGTCTTTTGGTATCCGTGGTAACACACTGAGTATGTTCAGCTCATATCTGACTAACAGCTTGTTTTCCATCAGCTTTCTGAAACTGCTTCTTCGATCTGCGGCGTTCCACAGGGATCCATTTTAGGCCCCGCCCTATTTGGGTCCATATTGTATTGCCTATCACTGCAGACCACGCCCACTCACACCTGCCTCAGGTGTAATCAGACACTGACTGGTTCCTTAAGCTGAGGCTCAAGAGTTTCATCCCCATCAGTGACAACATAACCACGTTTAGTTTTTAACACCCTCACAAATATAACTTCATCTCTCTCCTGCAGACAAATATCCAACTGATGACTTGTTGAATGGTCACTTCCTGTGGTGACATGACAAACTCTCAGCACCATGTTTATTCACGTCAAACCAACCCTGCTGGGCTCTGATTGGTTAGAAACTGGTGTGTTTGCTGTTAAACGAGTTCAAGACAAAAAACTGAAGCTAAAGAGGAAGTGACATCACGGGTTGTGACCCTTCTACTCACCGATAGCGAGGCCGTCGCTGAAGTTGTGCAGTCCATCTCCCATGATGACCATCCAGGCCAGCGTGGCCACTCCGGCCTCCTGGAAGTGCTGCTCCGAGTAGGAGTGGGAGTGGCTGTGCGGGTGGTGGTTCTGAGAGTGGTGGTGGTGAAGGATGTGATGGTAGTCGTGGTGGTGGTGGTGCCTGCTGTCCGTCTGGCCAACCGTGTCATGGAAGTGGGAGTGGCATTTGTTCTCGCAGTCCTCGTCGGTGTAGTTAGCGGCGCTCCCCGACGCTCGGCCGTAAGCCTGCGGCGAAACGACGGACACCTGCGGCGCCAGCATCACCTGCTCCTCCTCCGCCACGTTGCTGCCGTGCAGGCTGCTCGAGTGGTCGCCAAACGTGCTGGCGCCGTTAGTCTCCACATCTGGAGACACAATATGGAGATCTGGTCAGGTTAGGCCGGGAGGTCGACCTCCGCCTGCGCCGTTTCAGAGGTCAGAGCTCTGTTCTCTATGGTGGAGCGACCTGCAGCTCTTAAAGCCTTCACGCCAAACGTGACATCACAGTTGTTAACATGCACCAAGCTGACACAAGCCTCCATACAGAAACACATCTCAGCTCTCGGCTCGAGTGACGCTCGGCTTCACTTTGAGTTGTTGAACAAAACACGAAATAATTCACCTTCACTCGGCTTCACGCGGTTCTCCTCCAGCGCCGGCTGTTTCTCTGGATCCGCGTTCTCGTTCTGATCACACTTCTTCTGGATCTGCGTGGAGTTCGTACAAACTCATCAACATCAACATGAAAGGACCAGTTTACAGTTTTCTGACAGCAGCACGAAGGTTTGTAGGCCAGAATATTTACAATTACCATGAATGCTTAAACGCCTTCATTTTACCTCCAAGTCAGACACCAACTTCTCAACAAAAAAACCCATGAGATGAGAAATAAATAGTTCCTTTAAGAGTGAACAATCAGAACAGAAAATCAACATGTTACAAAGAGTTATTGTTCAACTTTGTAGCTGCTGTGTGCAAAGTGTCCCAATTAACTCTATCTGCACAGAGAAGGAAAGCTGATGCTAAATCAGACCGTTCGTGTCCGACTGTATCGTTGCAAAGCGTAAACAGAGGATGCATCGATTTTTCATGACGTTTCAAAAAATACAAAACTGCAAAGTCATGTTGAAACCAAACGCCGGCGGCGATCTGCAGCCACGCAGGGGAGGCGGACTTCAGAAACTCCCTCAGCTGAAAAAAGGCGACGACAGCAAAATATGTTCCTCAGAGCCAAACCTCAAAGTGTTTGAGCTGAGTCGGGGATTTTTGTGAAAAACTGAAATTTTGAGGCGTTTGTGTTCATCCAATTTCATGGCAGAAGGCTGCGCCGCACACTGCATGTAAACTATGTGATCAAAGAGCTTTTTTAATGAAATCTCCCACACGTCTGTGAAGCTGTCTCAAAGATCTGTGCAAAGCCCCGAAGAAAGATCCTGAACTTTGACATCAGGATGTTTGGATTCTGCAGCTGACGTTTGACAAACAGGCCGTCTGCCTGTAAGACTGTGACTGTACGATGCTCTGTTCTGACCTTTGGTTATTAACTGAGGGCTTTTAAGTAACTAAATTCTAAGTAAGAGCGGGCTGCATGATGTGACTCAGGTCTCAGTGTGTTAAACGGTCAGTTTAACAGTTTGTCTGCACGAACAACAGGAATCAGGAGTCTTAAACGTCATTCTGACTGTTAGAGAAACTCGCCGTCTCTGACCTTCTGTTTCTTGTCCTTGTACATCTTTCCGAGCGTCAGGAAGTGCTCGATGAGAAACATGAAGTAGACGCCACTCAGAGCCGTCAGGCCCTTCCACACCGCGTCCAGGTTCTCCTCATGCTCGTGGTGGTGTCCCGTCATCGCTGCATCTTCGTGGTGATGGTGTCCCGTCATCGCTGCATCTTCGTGGTGGTGATGGTGGCCTCCCTGAGACTGATCACACAGCGTTAGCTTAGCATAAATATGTGACACAGGGGGAGCAGCAAGAACTAAATAATTAGACTGAAAGTATCTCATGTATGTTTACACATCGACTGATGATGATGATGAAGCTCTTTATTATCAGAACAAAAGCAAACAGAAAAACTGTCACAAATCTCTGTAAACGGTTACAAAATGTTCTTTATCTGACTGTTCTTAAAAAATAATTTAAAGTTGTGCTTGTTGTGATCTTTGAATGCGTATGATGTCACACACACATGACACACACACACGTGACATATGATCCTCATTTATAATGTGTGGAGTCTGCGTGTGTCTATGAATGTGTAAACACGTTGCAATGGCCGCTTCCCTTTTGTCCACATCGCTCTTGAACAAGACGTTTACAGTCTCAGTGAGTTTTAACTGGAAAAATCAAGACTATGATAAAATAATAGAATAATTAGAGGCTGATCAATCAGCCGGCTGCTGATTAGAATCAGAGACGTGATCTACCTGATAGATCAGGTTTGGTTTTAGAGCTCGACAAAGAGTCAAATTTGATAAAAAAGGGATTCGAACACTCGCTTCACCTCACGGCTGCAGTAGATTTACAAACGTGCAGCTAAGCAGCCTCTGTCTGCTGGCTCGCTCGCCGCTGCGTTCAACAGCTGAAGTCATTGATCACTTTAACTTGAGAGCATGAACGTCACGTGTTGTAAGACTTCCTGTAAGTCAGGTGGTCGCACTCTGCAGGGACTCACGTGGGGGATGAGGTGCAGGAAGGCGTCGCCGCTCAGCGTGCCCACGGCCAGCGCCACCAGGAAGCTGAGGAGGAACTTGAAGAAAACTTTGTTCATGAGCGGGATGAGGACGACGCCGAGCAGAGACAGCAGGCTGATGATGGTGATGGAGAGGAACCCGCCGACCCACGCTGCAACACAAACACAAGCTTCAGGAACATCAAAACGCTGCTGACAGTAAACACCGCACCGTCTCTGCTTCCAGCACACGACGCTGTGATTCTTCAACTTCAGGCACAAACTCAGTGCCGACCCAGAGCGATCCCTGAGTCATGTCCTCAGACTGGTTTCACTCTGCTGCAGCAGCACAGAGGCGGCCCTCGAGCAGTCGCAGTCTGAAGTGTCCTCACTGTATTTGTGTTATCTTTGATCATTTATTCGTTCTTTCCCTGATGAACTCTACAGGTCGTCCACGTCCAGCAGCTCAGCTTTCTGTTGCTGTGCAAACAGTAACTGCAGACCGCTGGACGGACACGTTCACAGGACCACAAATTTCACTTCAAAGATGCTCTCACCTGACACGAGTCTGCAAACGGAGCTGCTCGATGAATAATCAGTTTTAGTTTGATTCATCTGCAGCGTCTGACACCAGCGCTGTCAGATCATTTTCATCACACTATCGGACATTTCACAATTACATTTACAGACTACATGTCGTCATCCATCCTTCTTACGATTACTACGCTGTTGACACACAGCTGTGGCTTCCTGAATACATCAGCAGCTTCTCTGACCTCAGTAAACGCTTCACAACTTCCACTAACTGGATGTTTTAATGTTCAAGCTCAGTCTCAGTGTTTGTACAGTGAGCTCGGTCATTACACGGCCTCCTCGCAGCAGCATCAAACCTCCTGCTAAGAACCTCCAGAGTTGTTTTTCACCAGGGTTCAGATTTGACACCCAGTCTTGTTTCTTTTACTGTCAGCTGATAACTTAAAAACATGCCTCAGTCTCCTCAGACCGACTTTGTATCGACATATACAGTTTAGTTTATACATGTGCTTGATTGTGTTTGCATTTTAAAATATGTCCAGTTCTTTATGTTCATATCCAAACTTTATGACTGCATTTTAAAAAGTGTGATACAAATACCGTGTTTACATTTCATATTAGCAGAAATATTATTAATAATAATATTTCTGAGATTAACTTTCTTCCCACACTGAGGAGGATTAGGTGGTGCAGACGGCTCACATTAAACGTACCCGTGGTGATGTTTCTGCTGTTCTCCCCGCCCATGTGCTCACTGTGGTCGTGGTCTGAGTGGTTGTGGTCTCCATGGTGACCGTGAGCATGCTTGTGATGCTTATGCTCTAAAAACAGGAAGAAGGAAAGCTGAAATTCAGAAGTTATTACTTCATTCTTACAAATTCAAAGAGCCGTAAGGCTGAGGTCAGAGGACGGGACACTGTGACAGAGTGTAACTGGTTTAAACTGGTTCACCAGATTAAACACCACAGGCTTACACTCAACACAAACACACTGATGATGATGATGATGATGATGATGATGATAAGCAAACAGTTCATCATAAAATACAAAATGCTCCTGATTCCCAGTCGGTGGCAACATTTCCCAAACACTCGGATCTGTTTTTTCCAGCCATCAAATCAAATATCAGGATCAAAATATCCAGATCACAGCAATCAGACCACAAAGTCAGAGTCTGACAGCAGTAATCAGCTGCAGTCCTGCCTGAGGGGTTTAATCCTGGTGGGAACTTTCCTCAGATGTTCGAAGGCCTGGAGACAGACGGAGCTGCACTGGGAGCAAAACTATTTTAATTTGAATCCAAATGTTTGGTGATAAAACAAAGACCGTGCTGCATTCAATGTTCCTTCTTTTCTTTCCTTCCTGCCAGCCGTTCACTTCACATTTAGTTATTATTTCGAGTTAACTCATCACTACCCTTTACCTTTGGAGTCACAATAGAGGCCCAACGCCTGACCAGATGAACCTGTCCTCCTCCTCCTCCACCTCGTTTTTGTTTGGTTTCATTTGAATTATAGTGACGGTTAAAGAAACTGCCTGTAAAGGGTCCCATGTTGAAGTTCAGTAACAGCACGTTTCTTAAAGAATAACTGTGTAAAATAATCGAGTTACCAAAATGATTCTGATTGGTGACGTGACTGAGCAGCCTGTTGATTCCAGGACAGAGTCAGCGCTCTCCGGAGTCAAACAGACGTGTTCACTGTCACACTCGGAGCGAGCGAGTCATGCAACAGGAATGTGATTTTACCAGAAGATCCAACAAAGTGCCGCAAACGCTGAGCCAGGTTCACCGTTCAGCCCAACAGCTTCAAACAAAGAGCAGCTAGAGTCTGCTTAAAGAAGACGTCAGTCATTCGATTTTACAGCAGAGGCAAGAAAATCTCGACTCAACAAAAAATAAAATGCTTGTTTTTCTTGTTCTGCTTTCTTATTATTTCTCTGGTATGAAACACCGAAGTGATGATCAGTCAGCAGCTGCACACATTTTCCTGGAGATACTGATGAGGAGTTTTGGTCCTACCTCTCGCCCCGTGTGCCGAGGCGTCTCCGTGCAGCACGCACGCTCCTCCATCGATCTGGTTGAGGAGGGCGGGGCAAAGAAAGCTGAAGTCTCTGAGCGTGACGCCGGCCTCCTGAGACATCCCGTGTGAGGAGAGGATGAAGGAGGCGTTCAGACACTAGAGGGGGAAAAATTAAAACAACAACATTGAGTAAAGAAAACACCTGATAAGAGACTTGATTTATCACGTGTACGAGTACAAACATCTCGGCTGACATCAGCTGATTTGCTGACTGCGACTGAGCCAGAAACCAGTATCGTACCTCTGAACCGTTCTGGCTGCGGCCGTGGGGACGATCCTGATCGCGGTCATGCTCGCTGTCGCCGCTTGCGGTTGCTTGTGTCTGGCTCTCAGTGACGGCGATCCTGGTCGTTTGTTCCCCTGACGGTCGCCCCTGGCTTCCATCTTGCTGTTTCACCACGTGCTGAGCTCTGTATGTCACCGTGGTGCCGACCTCCTGAGCCACCGCCGCCACTGTGGTTTTCTTGTCATAGAGGTTTAGACGACTATCTGGATCCTCGCTTTTCTTTCCCACGGCACCGTCGTGGTTGTCGGGGGTGTCTGGAAACTTCTGGGGCTGTGAAAGTTGTTTTAGGTGATCAGAATTGCTTTCATGGGGATGGTGGTGATGGTGGTGGCCTTTGTGGTGGTGGTGGTGGTGGGGATGGTGTCCGGGTTGCTCGTGATGCTGCACCATAACAGTCCTCATGCGACCCAGCCCCACACTCTGAAGGAGGCGCTTTAACCCGGCCAGAGAGATGGTGCCGTTTTCTCCATATCTGTCAATGGAACAGAACGATTAAACATGGCGCATATATGTGAGGCCTGCAGCCACCTGTGCAGCTAACACACAGACTGACGATCGATGACTTCAGCTGCTGACTAACAAACCAGCTGCTGGACCAGCTCCACCTGTCTCACTGCCAGGAGCTCACCTGTTGAACAGAGCCTCCAGGTGTTCCCTCCGGCTCTGCTCGGCTCTCTGGGCGTCGACGACAGAGGACAGTAAACGAACCGCGCTGTTGGTTTCCATCGTGGACCCGCTGCAGTCTGTAACGGCGCCTAATGAGTCGCCACTCACGGCGAAGAGAAACATCAGAACCAGAACTGCACTCATCTCCTCTTCTTCCTGTGGACAAAAACAGACGGTAGACATGTTGACACGTCAGGAAGAGGCAACACTGAGTGAAACGATTACATTTGTTTTATTCTTGGACTCTATTACAGTCCTTGTGTAATCGGTGGGCATCTTATCCTGGGCCTTCCTGGGTCCTCAATTTATCCTCTTCTACAAACTGTTATTAGCCCCTCCCACCTGAAGCCAAAATTCTTCTGATTGGCTGCCCCTCGTACACCAGAGAGCTGAGCAGTAGATGAAACTGAAATTTTTTAATTATTGATTATTGATGAAATTTCCCAAAAGATGTTTGATTTATTCTATAGACAGAGCAATGAAGCATGGGGCATCATTTGGGGACATTAACTAATTAACAGTGATCATAGACGAAAAATAAACTCCAACATTGAAACTGTAATATTCTGCTACCAGTGTACTGCACTACTGTGTATATAGATATAAATTTCTTCTCCCTTATATAGTGTATATTCTCTTCGATTGTTGCACAGTATTGTTGTTCTTAGGCATGCTGCTTCGTCCACTTTGCTGCGAATTTCCCATCTCTGAGACAAATAGAGTCTATCTCATATTATCTGAACAGATTTCCAATGCACTCATTATCTGAAGTAACATTTATCTTCTGAGACTACGTTTGCTTTAGCTAGGTTTAACTAGGGCGCAGTTTTAGATTCCCCCCCTCCACGGGTAACTGATCAAAAACAACCCTTATTACATATTTATATCACCTATTTATATGTAATATCTACTCTTAAAACCTAATATTAAAATAGTAAGCTCCAGCACTCATCACAGGATACTAATGAAGGATCCATAATCACGAATGCGTGGTAATTTCCCCACAGCCTATAGGTGACGCCATTCTCAAGTATAGCCGTATAAACAGAAATCACAGAAATTCCCCAGCTTACTCACTCATGTCTGTCTGTGTTTCTATTTAAAGGATTCACCATTTCACCCTCTAAATAAGAAACCAAAGAAACAGACTGAGACTCTGCTTTTCTAAGGAAGTGAAAACAGTTCACTGAGTCAAAGGGGATTTTAGTGCTCACTACAACATTACTGCTTAAATGTCCTCAACTTCAAGTATTGCAAGAACTTGCAGTCGAGACTCACCCAGTAAGTAACTACAGATGGAACAGATGCGCGCCACAGTTACAGTGAATAAATGACACAATAGAAACACCGGCAGCCCACCGTGACAGATGGAAACTGCACAGCAGATGAGATCACTGTGCAGAAAAAAGGTTTTATTTAAGCCGATCTAAGCAGCAGCTTATAAAGAATTTTATCACAATAAACTTGAAGTACGCGTCCTTTGACACGAGGAGAAATGTTAAAATTAGACGTTTTCTGAATGGATCTTGGTGTGCCGTTCGTCCAAGTTAGCGGATGCTGGTTTAGATCATTAGGAAGTTAGCTTAAAATAAGAAACCGATCGTATTAGTATTAATGAATACGAGTGTGCGGTGTTCAATTTTAACGATGAGTGACGATATCGCTCACACAGACGCTCACCTCCTCCCCTTTAAACGGTGGTTTAGCCGGCTAGCTACGCTGCTACCCCTGGTTAGTTCTTAAATTTCTCGGAGGATGCTCAAAGACGATATCTGCCAGATGACCCGGGCCAGGCTTGGGCCTTGTGCTGCCGAGGCTCGGCCGCTCAAACAGGGCTAATAAAACATACAAAATACATCCCCGGTGGTACGAGCAGCCACGCGTGGCTGCATTTGACCCGAAACACAAACTCGCACTGGAGGTAAACAGTAACACGTTGGGTTTGTGCGCTCCGCACCAGCCGTGTGCCGTGTGCACAAAGACGACAACCCGGAAATCAGCACCAGCTCCGCGCGGAGCGGACTGGACCGGCCGTGCTGGGGCTCCCGGCGGCCGCAGAGAGGTTTTAAGCGAGCCTTTTCAATGACCGAAACCACTTACAATGAGAGCTTGTGCTGCTTTTATCCTCTGCGGGGATGAATGAACGCTTCACGGTGCCGCTCTGTCCCCTTCGGTCCGGTAACCACGGCTGATGGATGCGTTACCTTCACTGGCTGTCGGAAATCTGAGCATACAAAGGACGGGGCAGAAGGAGGGAAACGAAAGGTGATTAGCATAACGACAAACTGAGCACGCTACCGTCACAAAATAGATCTGACCTCTATGTTTCAATTTAGATTGAATGTTTTACAAAAAAAAGGCTCTGCACATAATTTTACCAAAAATATAGATAGGATCACTAGTCTGATAAATGGAGCCATCAATACATCGATGAGTTGTATAGTCATTTTTTTAAACAATCAGCTACAAAAAAGAAGTTGAAGAAACAGAAATATACAAAACAAGCTACATATTGCTTTACAAAACAATAACTTGAAATATATTATCACAATGGATATTATATACAAGATATAGCACAAATTAACAGGATCCTGCAGGTTTCTGGACTCACGTTTTTGGCCACTGTCCTGGTGTTTTATTTAGAGCCAGATGGTGGAGAGCAAATTTACCAACTAATCCTAATGAGCTGCAGGAGAAAACAGTACAGATGCAACGCACAGACATGGATAAGTTTGCCATAACACCTGTCAGTATAAGCAGCCATGCTCCCTTACTTTAAGCCTTAACCAAGTGTAAAAACTGTGGGGGAACTATCCGTAGCAGCTGCTGTAAACATGAAAGGATTAACTAAACATGTAGGCAGCCTCCAGTGGCCATTCCAGGAACTGCAGTTTCACCGTTCATTAGTAAACTTTGATGGCACAGGCCAGCTTCGATGACAAACTCCAATTTATCAATGAAAATGTAAATTTTCACAGCTGAATCTTTTCTGTGCTTTATTTCCTGACACCTTGCAGGAAAAGACTGACCGATGTAGATAAAAAGGCTCGATTTCAGCAGACTTACGGAGCTCAATCAAAATATGTGCAGTGTATAAAATATGTTTACAGGCAAAATGCAAATTCTAAGCATGAGCCTTCCTACATAACATGGCAGAGTGATTCATAGTTTACAGGGACTCACTTTGAGCCAAGAAGCAGGAATAGAAAGCTCACAGTGATTTTTGGCACCTCAGTTACTGTAACTATCGTCTTCCTGAAGAACAAAACGGTTAAATCAGAGTTCTGCTGCTCGGATGTCGACTGAAACGAGTTCGCCTGGTTTGAATTCTTTCACTGTTTGCTGTTTAACGTTCACGCTGAATTATAAATTCTTCATGAGGCCTTCCACAGTTCAGCACCACACTGTCTGAGAGGAGCTCTGGCTTAATGCCTTCATCGTGCATTTCATTTTAACAGACATTTCTTTGTTTTAATCATAATTTTTTTTATAATTTTATCCCTTTTGACCAGTTCTCTTATTCGACTAATATTTCTTAAATAGGTTTCATTAACTGGAGGGCCAGGTTGTGTCTGCTCCTCACAGATCGTCACTCGCCTGCAGCAGCTGATCTGTTGTGCGTCATTACCAGACGTACTAATGCACCTTTGATATTTCTATGATTTAATAATTGATTAAAACACTTCCTCTTTGCCTTTAAACCACAGTGAATTTGATTTATTGTTGTATTATAACAGTTTAGCTCTTTTAGCTGAGGGTCATAAACCTGCACGTGGCTCTCTTACATTTGTTGAATTTCAGCAGTAATCGTTAGCGCAGATGCTAATGTAGCTGAGATGTAATATACTGAGTGTGAACATTCTCAAAACTGTATTGTATATAGATTTTTTTTATTATGTAAAGTTAATTTTTGTAAAACTAAGGTTCCACATAGGGGTGGGGAAAAAATCGATACTGTGTAGTATCGTGATATTTTGTTTGCTAATAATGTATCAATACAGGGACGGCAGAAATCGATATTTTGTTACAAAAAAGGTTTTTGTGCTCTGACCGTTCAGTTTGTCAACAATAAAAATGACTGAAATGAGAGAAAGACTGAGTGCGAGACTTTGATATTAGATAAAATGAATATTGATAAAGTTTACCTTTATGTACAGAATCTGAATATCGCAAAATATTTTTAAAAAATTGCAATAATATCGTATCGTGCGTTAAGTATTGTGATAACATCGTATCGTGGGATGCATAGTGATTCCCACCTCTAGTTCCACATGTCACTGTTGAAGTGGGGCATTAATCAGTGTGACACCATTTGTAAACATGCTGTGTGGGGGTTCCCGGTCGAGCTGCATGGACTCCCCACTGGTAAGGCACACTTTCTGTAGCTCCTCTCGCTGTACTATTATGTGTTTTCTTTACTAAGTATTAGTTCTTATGGCCAAAGTGTTTTTGATTACTTTGAACGAGGAAAATAATAATACGAACTGCCTTTTATCTGTTACACCATCCGTCTATGTGTTCCTTACTTGTGCTAAACAGGGACGAGGAGAGGCCTGCTGTTGCTGCGTGACACTGATTTTGCTGCTGCACTTTGTCTTTTAGAAAATAAATCCAGTTTCCAGCCAGTCTGTGTCTGTCCTCACAACGTAGTCTTCCATTTGAAATCTGCTACACTAACACCAAAATGTTTAGTCCTGAGTCCAGCATCAATGCTGCTGTTTGATCAGCTGTATCGTTAACTGCAGCTAGAAATGACCTCTAAATGTCTCTCCTGAGAGTTTGAGGTTTCCGGCTGCTGTCATACTGGTACAGCACTTTAGACAAAGCCTGCTTGCATTTTTTTGTGCTCATAATTAAACTGAAAACAGGTGAAATACACTAAAGCTGCCTGTGGCAAAAAAAAAAAGTTATTTATACTCAGATTTATGAGATTGCAGTTACCAGTAGTTCATTGTATCAGCTAGTGCTGTCAGCGTTAATCTCGTTGAAATGACATGAACGCCATAACCGCATTAACGTTAGCGCAGATTGTGGCATGCAGCCCTGTGCGTGGTTAGCTTGTTAGCTAAATATTTCAGGTCTGTTTTTCATATTTAAAGAATCAAACTTTAAAGTTTTCTCCCTGGGGGTTTTATTATCTTTGTTACATTTGCAGAATAAAATTAATCGATCCCAATAAGTCAGAAAATCCCAGCAGCACTTGAATGCATCATAGGGGAACTGCAGAATTCTTAAGGAGGCCAGTAGTGCGCAACATGTGACTGAGCGCTGGATCACGTGACAGCGCAGTCCTGTCCAGGTCTGTTTGAAGGAGGAAGAGGAGGATGAATGAGGGAAGAGTCAGCATCACTTTGGTTTCTCAGAGGATTAGAGTCACGGTTAGAGGGCGGGAAGGAAGATGATTGGTCATCTGCAGTTGGTAAACATGATAATAAACACCAGTGAGAATGTGAATGAATTATTTCTATCTTCAGTTAAAAATAAAATTCTTCTGATGTGCGATGACGCTGCAGACTCGACGCAGAAGGAAAACTCTGAGCTCTGTGTCTGTCTGCGATTCTTTTCAGTCACTTTGTGCTTTTTCGTATCATTTTGATGCGCATGTGCAGAACGTTTGAGTTTCTCTGCAGTGATTTTGCACCAGTCTGTTGCCCCTTTGTGTCTTTTTGTTGGTTTCTGTGTTTTGGGGGTTATTTTTAATTTTTATGTGTCTTTCTGTGTCTGTTTGGACTCGGCTTATATCTCTCATTGATTTGCTTCTTTTTGTCTTGTCTGCAGGCCTCTGCTGTCATTTTGCGTCTCTTTTTTTATATGTTTGTCTCTTTATGTTCGTCATGTGTCTATTTTGTGCCTTTTTGTATTTTTTGTGCTCATTTTAGTTAATCACAGTTGTTGTGGATCTCCCTGTGGTCAGTTGTTATTGATTCGCCTCGTTTCTTACCATCTTTGTGTCTCTAATTCTTTTGCAGCTCCTTGTTGTTGTTTTTACGTTAACCGCCTCTTTAACCTTCCTGCACAGTTGGTGATTCGGTAATACTCGTGCAGCTTGTGCTGAAACAAACACACCTGTCACTGAACTTTGCTTATCTATTCCTGACTGGAAAAATCCTGCAGCTGTGACCTGTTTTCCTGTGACCACAGAAAAGGTCTTTTAACATCATACATGTGTGCAGTGTGCTGAATACTCTTACCACAGCGCTACTGTTCAGGTTTCGCTTCAGTGTGAAATGTTTGCAGTTCAGAGTCTCACGTTGTGCACAAAGATAACAGAAGATCAGCTGGGGACGGCTCGGTCTCAGAGGAGATAACTCCCCGCTGAGCTGAACGCTGAGCCCAGATGGATCCAAACAATCACCTGTCTCCCAAATCTGTCTCCCAACCCTCCCTCAGCACAAACAGTGGTTTGAGTATTCTGTCCACACCTGATCTTTGTGTCGGTGTTAACAGATGAACTGAATGCAGCTCGTGTTTTGTGATTATAAACCAACAGACAAACATGTTTTTGGCTCCTGAAGGATCAACGATATTTGATTAAGAGGGTCTGTAAACTCAGACTGTAGAAGAAGAAACGAAAATGACTGAAAAGAACCGTTTTTGTCTTCTTTTATTTATTAGTGACAACAAAGGAAAAGGAACAACTGTATAGTTTCATTTTATTATATCGTGTGTGTGTGTGTGTGTGTGTGTGTGTGTATATATATATATATATATATATATATATATATATATTTCAAATTTCAGAGTGTTTTTCACCTGTTCATTAATTTCCCTGTTTCTATTTACATGCACATCATTTTTCATTTGAAAAATGAAGCTTTTATTTTAAAAGATGAAATAAAATTTTATATTTGGAAGCAAAAGGAACTGGTGGCGGCATTTCACTTTGCTGTTCTCTGCAGCATCGCGACTGTCTGCTGCGTTTTCCATATGTGGGCGTCGACAGAGTGAAGAGAGTCTCTCGCTCAAAGAACCAAAGTTACAATGTAACCATTTGACTGTCATCTTACTTTTACTAAAATTGAAGCTTTGTTCTTCAGTTAGATTTAGGCAATGAAAACTAAAACACTGTCCAGTGTAGGCAGTAACATGTTAGACTTGTAATGCAGAGCTTATGATTTGGGATGTTGCCACATTTGATCCCCATAGAAGATTATTGAAAACATCCACATGAGTGGAAGCAAAAGTACTTTCTATTGAAATCTATCAGTCTGAAAGTTGTGCTGAGTGTAACAAAAGAAACCAACATATTTCTTTTTCATGACTATTCCACCTTTTCTCAGTGAATTGGTCCACAGTGCAGAATGCAAAGCTCTAAAGTTTCCACTGGTCTTTCTGTTGATGTCAGATGACTTGCATGTTTCTCCTACTTTGCATAAAAAATGCAGTAATGACGGCTGAGCTGGTGTAAATCACAGGATTTCTCACAGGAGTTTGGGATCATCGCTTATGATGATCATTTTTTGTCAGGTTTAGCAGTTTTGCGTGGACTTTTTTAAAACTTGAATGTGTTTCCAGCTTTTTACTGTAAAACTGCTCCGTTTTTGCCGTGAGCTCGTCTTCAGCAGCAGCTAATTCACATTTCCTGCTCTGCTGATTATTTGGGGCAGCATGATGGCGCTGAGTGAAAATAAAATGCATTGTGTGCGTTCACGGGAATGTGCTGATGAGTTTTATTTTTGGACCTCAGTGGAGCTTTGTGATACGAAGCAGAAACAGTTTATCAGGCTTGTTAGTACATCCTCAGAAATGATTGCACCTCATTCTAGCTTTAGGGGCACAATGGCAGTACTCTCAAAGGTTCTCATTAAACTTTCCTTTTACAAATGTTTATTTTTCAGTCATTTGGAAATGCACTGACTTTTCTTTTAAGGACTTTAAGGCTTGCTAACCACTCACAGCTTTCCCCTTCTCACATGTGCACCTCAGCCAGTTCCTTCTGGAGAGAACCCACCAGGATGGAGGAGGAGTTTCATTGACTTGAAAGAAATGCTGAAACGTCAGTACTTTATCTGACTTCTTTTGTGTTTGCTCAGTACGTTTTACTGGTTCAGACACCAAAAAACAAATTTAGTCAACAAATAGTACTGATAATAACAAGATATTAAAATGGAGCACTGTAACAAAAAATAATTTCCCCCAGGGATCAATAAAGTATTCTGATTCTGATTCTGATTCTGATTCTGATATTACAAACTACCCAGTTATCACTGGGCATCAAAAACAACCTGGTTCTGGGGGTTTCTGTTCAATCACCTCTCACCTACATGCGACAGGCACAAGCATTGCTTCATTTCAAAGTCATGCTGACTGTAATGAAAAGTGTCATCTACAAAAGTTTGGGACTGGGAAACAAAAAGCTGGATAAGTAACAATATTACTGATACTAAAGAAAAAACCTTTTTAGAACAACTGGAGGAACATTTTGCATCTTATTAGGTCAGCTGGCAACAGTCCAGTAACATGATTGGGTATGAAAAAGCAGTTTAGAGAGGCAGAGTTTCTCACGAGTAAAGATTTGCATTCGTTCACCAATCTGCAAAAAGAAAAGGAAGAAAAAAACGTGTCTACGTTTGCAGAATAATTTTCCACAGTGTAAAATTACTGGAAAAAGCTGAAACTCAATATTCATGCCTGTGATCTTCAGGCCCTCGGGTGGCACTGCTTTACAAACAGATACGATGCTTTCAAAGCGCTGCAGGGGCTCAGGAACACCTCCAGAAATCAGTGTGACCAGAGTTCACCGTCCATCCACAGACGCAGGTTAAAGCTCTGTCATATGATGAAAAGCTGTATGTGAGCACCATCAAGAAATACTTCTCTGGTCCAAAGCTCATTTAAAATGCACTGAGGGGAAGAGGGTTGAAATATTCTGGAAAACATGAATGCCACATCCACCCAGGAACCATCTGGGACATCTGGAAAGGTACCATCAGTGCTGAAAGGTATACACAACACATGCTCCAATCCACATAACATCTGGATTGCCATGAATGTTCGAGCAAGATGATATGAACCTGTATACTGCGTCTATTGTAACAGCATGGCGTCATAAAAGAAGAGTCCAAGTGTTGAACCGGCCTGGTGCAGTCCAGACTCTTCATCTACTGAAACGTTCATCATGAAAAACACGATAAAGATGAATCAGCATCTCAAATCTTTGGAACTGAGGTTGTAATAATGTCACATTTACACGGCGAATCTTTGTGGTCTGTTTATTTTGTGACCACAGAGTAAAGATGTCATCTGCAGTTGCTGATCTATGACAGTTGAAGTTATGGCTGAATGCAACATTTTTCATCAGCAGTGCTCCTCGTCCTCCCTGCCAGCTCCTGCACCGTCCTTATGTCCTGTGTCTTCTGTGTTTTAGGGGCTTGAATCCAGAAGAAATAATACAAATATGCACCTTTTTCGCTTTAGTAACATGTATGTTTGCAGTTCTCGAGGTCTTTGAAGTAATTATGACTAACAGGTACATCTGTTAAGATTAGACCTGCACACTTTGCTCCTGTGTCTGAGGGATATTCTTACACGAGTACAGTAAAATAAAAACTACTTGAGTAAACTGTGGAAGGCACGTCCTGACTGTGTGCAGGAAGTCACAGTCCTGGGTCTCTGACCCATTTTTGTGTTTGTTACGGTTCTAGTTCGATGTCCGTGTCTCTTGAGCTCAGTCGTTCCAGCTCTGTGTCTTTCAGCCTTCGCAGTCGTGCACACGTCTGTCTGTTTTCTCGTCGGTCCCTGACCATCCCATGTGTCTTAGTCTTGCTTTCAGTGTTTGTACTTCCTGTTTTATTCTGACAGTCTTCTGTTTCATGTGCATTGTGTTCTCCTTTTACGCACACATTCATGAAGATGACCCGAATCACAGCCATGAACACTGATGACAGCTGAGTGGACGTTTCATCTGTAAGGACTCATCGCGTCTGTGTGGTGGTTCATAGCAGACAGGCGGGGCTGAGTAAACTGAAGACTTGCTGTACAGAGGTCAACATGTGATGCTCTTCATCTGCCTCTCATGTTCACACAGAGCTCCTCTCACCCAGCCCACAAGAACAATATTAGTGTTGGGCTCAGCTGAGGCTGTTGGGTGGGCGTGTTTGTGTTATCAGACAGCTGGAAATGAAGCTCTTACTGCAAAACGAGTTATCTTCCCGCACAAAGGGGAACAAGCCCAGTGCCGCCTGATTCTCAAAATATCTCAGACCTGCTGATAGTCAGTCCATGCATTTCAATAAATAATTAACAAACACCACATGATATTTAATGAAATGAATGAAAATACAGCTACAGTCACAAAGCAAGCTGAAGTTTTTGTTTCATATCAAATACAGTTTATCAGGTAAAAACTGAGTTTTTTATGTTTCTAATGAACTTGAAAGTCAATATTTGGTACGACCACCTTTATCCTTCAGCCTGAACTCTCCGAGGAAGAGCTGGAGCTCTTCAAAAACAAAAGTTACAAACCGAAATCCCAAAACATGAAAAACTACTGAGGACAAACAGTCTGAGGAAACAATATGTAACAGATATGAATCTTCCAAATGTTTCTTTAAAGCAAAGATAAACAGGAAGACATCTGTCTCACCAGCTTCTATTATTAAGTACTGAATTTAAATATGTACTCAGAAGCATCCATCTAAAATTAGAGAGTGCCCATAAAAGGAGAAACACTGCGTATGCGTGTTGATCTCGCTGTGACTCACTTCACCAGCAGGAAGTTTACCTCAGCCCCAGGTTTCCTCTCAGCGCTTCACCTCCACGTGTTCGAGCTGAAATGAAGCCTTGGGGGCTTTGGTAGATGACAGAGCGCAGAGTCATTTCCATAAATGAACAGTTGTGCCTCTGCCCGGCGCTGCTGGAAAGGTCGCGGTGAGGTCAGCCACAAGGCGGCCAGCGCCTTCATTAACTATTAATGTGTAGCTGCAGGGTTGTGAGACGGGGGACGAGGCGTTCGGCAGCAGAGACACTTCCACCTTTTTCCACCGCGCACAGACTCGAGCGTGAGCTTCACCTTCAGCCTCTGCAGGAGGTCTGTGAGCAGCTTTAGCTCACTTTCAGTTGGCATTTGAACTTCTGTCAAACCAAAAAAACCTCAGAATGGAAGTGAGGATGTGACTCCAGCTGAAGAAAAACATTTAAAAATACCTCCCAGTCCTGTTAAACCTGTTTTACGTTCACTTCTGCCCGATTTCACATTTTCAGGTGGAAACAAACTCTGAAAAGAAGCTTCTCACTGTAGCTATAAGTTCTTTTACTGACCCATCAAAATTTCAAAAATCTCACATCTGCACCTACATCTACAGAGCATCACCAGTTAAGCTAACATGCATGTGTGGACAGTGGGAGGAAGAACAACAACTCCAGAAGTGTTGGTGTTTGGAATGAACCGCAGCAGAAATGCACAGGAATAGCTCATCCTGCAGCACGGCCTCAGGTGGCATTAAAATGTTTTCAATGAATCCTTCAAAATCATTAAAAGGTTCATATAGTGCATTTTGCATATTTCGTTTCCTGGATCTCAGAGCGGCTGCGCTGCACTGTCTGCTAGTCAGCAATAACATGGAGACCTACAGACTTAATGAAATTTGGCTACCAAACCATGAGGGCTGAAACCTGGGGCGCGAACGTAGACGAGGCACCGTCTGTTTGCTGCTTCACTCGGTGCCATAACGATGGCATCGAGGCACAGCTGTTTAAATTAAACCAAACAACTTGTGTCGGTAACTTTCAGGAATTTGTGGGTTTGGTTTTCTGTTGATTATTTTCAGAATGTCTTTTGGTTCCATTTAACTTCACTGAACAATAAAACCTTAAAATTCAAAGTGTAAAACTTGCATTTTACCTGTTTGGCCAAACACAGCATGTCTAGTCCTGCATCAAGCAACACTTTAAATATGAACCTTTTACTCACTTCAAACATGTTCGTGCAGTTACTGTGAAGTTCAGTGATTAGTAATTAGATTGACAGAAATGAACTTTCACTGCACTCTTGTTACACAGAGTCACAGTCTGCGGCTGAAGCTGGAGAAAATATCTGTGTCATTAAAGAGCAAGAGTGCAGAGCTGTTGCATCATGGTCCGCATCAGTTCAGCGGGTGTAAACGCACCTGAAGGCTGCTTTTAGTCTCATTATTAGCCAATCATCACCCATCCCTGTGTTTGTATTTATGACAGGGTTCATTTCATCCCTGCTCTCTGCTCCCAAAGCTGCATTTAGGTGGTGTGGTTGTGCAGTGGTTAGCGCCGTCACCTCACAGGAAGAAGGTTCCTGGTTCGAGCCTCTCAGTGAGTGCAGGTGGTGATTCCAGGAACTCAGGCTTTCTCTCTCAGCCCAAAGACATGTGTGTAAGGTTGACTGGCTGAGGATGAAGAAAATAAAGTGTTTCACGTGTAAAGAATAAAGTGCTGTAGTTAAACTTGTAGTCTAGTGTACTTCAAGTGTTGGGTGAGATTAGAAAGTTATAAATACAAGCTCACAGTTGACATGTGCAATATTTGTTTTTAATGATGGGAGTGAGCTGCAATAATACTGCACAGTGAAGTAAACCTCCACCAGGGGGCGACCTCCTACAAGAAAACCACCTCTGTGAATGACACAAATGTGCTCTGTCCTCTGCTCTTCATTCATTTCACTAAACACTTTTCAAACTATGTTAAATTATCTTCTTACTTTATTAATCTCAGGGCCGGATGTTTAATGATCTGTTTTCAGCACCATCCTTGAATTAAAGCTCAGTCCTCATATTATCCCCCCTGAGAGAAACATGAACACAAGCGTGTTTAGGTCTCCAGTAATCACATATATGCACAATATTGTTTTGCCATAACCTTTAAAATAAAAATGATTTCATGCCGTTAGTAATCAGTAATGCCAGTACTGTTAAATGTGCAAATTCAAACCACACAAACAAACACAACACTGATTAAAAGTTTCATTGAGAATTTAGTCATGGAAAATGTATTTACCGCCTTAGTTTAACCCAAACCACCTGGCACAGCATGTAGATGATTTTTAATATTATTAGTATGATTATTTAAAGTGATTTTAGCAAAGTGAAAGAGCCATGTGGCTATTTTTCAACCCTCGCCAGTAATTACAAACAATAAAACATAAAAGAGTAAAACTGTTGTAGATGAACGTGAGAATTGAAAGTGATGGCTCGGCCTGCTGGGTTTGCTTTATCATACTTTTTGAATATATAAGCAGTCTTGGATAATGATCGCCAGGAGAGCGCGCGAACACACCTTGTCAGGCGCAGACAATCAGCAATTAAGACCAGGTGACACCCAGAGACCGTTTCACTGCCGCCGCACAGAGAGCTGTGAGAGCGCGTTAATGGAGATGCAGTCCTCTAAAATAAATGATTTAAATTTAAAGCTGTCGGCAGTTTTTAAAGTCTTCAATCAAAACTCTCAGTGTGTAATTAATTTCTTTCTTCTGCTCCCCGACAGTCTGCAGAGGGACGGCATCAGAAAGAGGGAATTTTAATGGAATAAGACAAACTTTGCAAGTTATTAACTTTAAATTTCTACCACAGACTTGAAGTTGTTTCATTTTTGAGGCAGAATGACCCAGTTACGGTTCAAATCCAGCCGATTGCACTGGCAGCGTGCTCTCGCAGGGAAAGCTCTTACAGTGTGTCGGAGAGTTTCATCAACTTTCTTTTAAGGCTTTCTTTAATATGATGGATGTGATGAAATTTGTATGACAGGATGTGATGAAACCATGTTACGCTCCACGCGTTTATTTCACTGTTTTCCTGTGTGCAGGAAATGCTCGCCTGAGTTTGGGAGTTTAACGTGACAGCTGAGCGCACTGTACGCGCCTTTGTGTTTCACAGGTCTCGTTAGACTCATCACCGCCTTATGTGAATAATTTACACCCTCGCAGGACATCAAAAGATCGCCCTCGTTACTTCTGGGCTGATCAAAGAGATCAGAAACGGGATTTTTTATGACCCTCAGCAGATCCGATGACCATAATATATTTATGGACAATGCCCGCTTCAATCGAAGCCATTGACTCGGTGGTTTCTTATTCATCTGCTCCGAGTTCTGCTTCTCAAATTCAATCTCTAACTCAGCTCTAAAAGCCAAAAACGCCCGTTCCCATGCCAGAAATGCAAATTCAGTTTTCGCCCGAGGGGACGCTCTGGAACAGCTCGCCCACACAACTTTAGAAAGAGTCGCTCAGCGAGAGTTGGAGTGCACAGGAACAGACCACAGGGGGTGAAACAGACTTTGGACAAAGGAACATTAATACACGCAAGCACATCGGATTCATTTTGAGGTCGCGCCTTTGCAGGAGCGCATGCACAAAGCTTCAAACTGGGTTTAAACCACAGACTGTACATAAAAGATGGACGCAGCCACGTGACATCACCCTCTGTTTTGTTGTTTGCTTTGTTTTGACACATTGAAGCCTCAGTTTTTTGTTCATTTGTATCTAGAAGTGATCAGATTTGGATGAGCTGTCAGCAGAGCCAGTTTCACAATGATTTTGTCTTCCAACATTTATAAAAACAAAAATATCAGGATACGTCCTTCTGATTTATTTTTAACAGTCACTGATGATCGGTTGTACTGTCGGGGGACAAGGATCTGTTTATTGATCTTAAACACGAACATTTCAGGATATGGAGCCTTCGCCTCGCAGCTCGCTGACTTTCTGGAATAGAAACTGACGTTTCACAGCCTGAAACACAAACTTGAACAATCCTGCCTGAGCTTCTTTTTACAGTACACCACTGCAGGAGGCAACACAGCCCACAACAGATTCTTCTAACACTAAAAAATGAATTTGTTGTTTAATATTTTAAATTACAATCAGGCCTAAAATGATCACGTCTGCCATATTTTGTGGTTTTCATTTATTTTTTTGGCTCATTTCTTGTTTGTTTGTTTCCTGTAATCCTCAGTGCTTTCACACTGTTGTGGGCTTTACTTCCATTCTTTGTTCTGGGTTTTTTCATCTATTTGTGCTTCCTCGTCTCTTCCATGCTCCGTCCTCCTGCCGGTGTTCTCAGTACACACTCTCGAGTGCGTCTCAGTTCCTGAAATGCATCATGAGGGGAGAGGAGGCTGTGGGAGGTGCTGTAATCGAGCATGCACAGGTGTATGCTTCGCACAGCTGGAACATACAAACAAGTTCTTTCGGTGCATGTGACTAAAAATGGATCCTATCTCTCTGGTTGATGTGATTTTGATCAAAAGCCTTAAATATAAAACATGAACAGAAGAATTTATGATGCACTTGGTGAAACTTTAAATTTAATTGGCATCACTTTCTAAACGAGGCTGTTTTTAAAGCGTAGATGTGTCATTAAGTTAAAGATGCGTTGCCTCGTCGGGTGAAGACTCGAGGAGTCTCAGGTGTGCAGTCTGGATGGTCTGACCTGCCGTCATTAGCATCACCTGTGCTGAATTAACCAGTCACCCTGTTGTTCACCTGCCTCACACTGTACTGTTCTTTCCTCTCGAGCTGCTCGGCCGTCCTCTCTTCGTCCTTTGAGTTGTTTCATGTTCCTGCTCTTTTGCGCGCTCTCCACCCGCCTGTTTGCCACGCCGCCTGATTACCTGCGCGTGACCTCTGACTGGATAAAAGATTCAGATTTTATTCTCTCTGCCTCTTGTGTGTCCTGCATACTTAGTAAGTAATTTTCTGCTGGAAACTGGAAGCACGGTCGTATTTCTAACAGGCTGAGTTAGTTTAACAAGCTCCTTTGAGTCCCCCAAATTCACCCGAGTGGCATCGAGACCCCGCTGGTTAAAGGTCACATGGATATAATTATGACAATGCTCCTTATATGTTTCAGGTTGACTGCTTAATAGAATAGAATAGAATAGAATTCAACTTTATTGTCATTGCACATGCACAGGTACAGGGCAACGAAATGCAGTTTGCATCCATCCAGAAGTGCTTTAGTGATATAGATATATTACAATATATATTAGCAATAATATAGATATGTGAGTATATTACAGAAATGGGTCTATTATGGTATGTTATAATGTACACGGTATGAAGTATGTTGTGAATATTCTATAACTATAAGTATGTACAGGCTGTAGTGAGTACAAGCTATGTACAGGATATGAACAGGATATAAATATGAATATTAAGTCCAAAAACAGCCCGTAACCTGAAGCATTTCTTCATTTTTGTCCTGATAACATCATTGATGCGTAATGACTGTAAGGGGAGCACTTATTGTTGAGTTTCAGAGAGAAACAACGCATCAGTTTAAATTCTGACAACAGAAGAAATGGTTCTGCGGGACATTTCCTTTGTCTGATTGGAGTGTGCTCTTTGCTGGGGTGTGGGTGGGTGGGGTGCAGTGAAAATAAATGGCTTACACGACGGAGATTTCCTTAAGTAGACTCAGAAGAAATCCACCTTCTGTTATTTATTTCAGCTGTTTCCTCTCAGCGGGGCTCAGCTCTTAACATAAGTAGCACATCTTAGTTCCTGTGTTTCTGCACCGCCGTCCTTCACGATGCCTTCGGCTGTTTTTTACATCCTGGGAATTAGTTTTGTTCAAAAGCTCCACTCCATTTGCAGCTTTTGGTGATTTGTCCACATTCTGTCTGTAGTGACAGTTTCACAGCAAGAAGCTGTATGGCTACAGGGTGTATGAAAGTATACAGCTTTTCAGCACGGTCGATAGAAAAAATGGCCACTTTTTCCTTTCTATTAAAACCATACAGATGCTAAATTTAGGTCACGTGTTTGAGTGCCTTGTATAAAATCATCTATGATCCTGCTGTCAGCTGATCTCTGAGAGCGTGAAAGAGACTTTGAGTGGAAAACAAAGTCTAACTAATAAACTCTTTGTAACTCTTTGTATGAATATTTAGGGTTTAGCCGATGGATGAGGGCGAGCTGGCCAACATGGATGAAGCTGTGTGGTGGTTGTAGGTAGCTGGATCTGATGTGGATCTGACCCTCTGATGTGTGGACGCCCAGAGAGCAGCAAACACTGGTAGTTCCTCTAATGTCCACTTTCACACTGACTCACATTTGAAATCATTTTTTATTCCAACAGCAGAATACACTTGTAGTTTGGAGTCTGGGCTTTTGGATAGCATAGTGGAGCCTCACTGGGAAATCTACATCATAACCTGATGTGCAGCTCCAGAGAAATGCAACCTGTGGCCTGTTCAGCTTCATCGATTCTTCATCTGCATTTCCGCAACTTTTTTGACACAGTTTTTGAATTTAACAGTTACACAAAAACAATCATCACCTGTGTATAAAGCATAAATGATCATAACGCAAATGTCAGCAGATTGTTGAAACTATCAGAATAATCATGAAGAAAGAGAAAAAAAGCTGTCGCTGCGTGTGAGACGTCAGGACAGCCACGCCGTAATGAAGACATAATGCACCACAAACGCATAAATGTGGGCAACGACACTGGTCACTGTGCAAGCTACATCATAGGCTCTACAAAGGTTCTCTGCAGAACTCTTGTGGTTCTGAAAGTAGAATGGGAGGCAGAGCCTTCAGCCCTCTGCTGTGGAACCAGCTCCCAGTTTGGCTTCAGGAGACAACAACACCCTCTCTACTTTGAAGGTTAGGGTTCAAACTACTGCTGGATCAGCTGAACCTGAGCAGTCCCTTAGTTGTGCTGCTATAGGATCAGACTGCTGGAGGATCTCCCATGATCCACTGAGTCAATATAATTCAGTGTTTTCTGTCCCACAGTTTGTGTTAGTCCTCATCTCTATACTCTCTTTTCCCCCTTCTCGTCCCCTTACTCCCCCACATACTTACTGCAGATGGCCCCGCCCCTCCCTGAGCCTGGCTCTGTTGGAGGTCTCTTCCTGTTAAAATGGAGTTCTTTCTCCCTGCTGTCACCGAGTGCTGCTCATAGGATTGTCTGATTGTTGGCTTTTCCCTCTAATGCTGTAATACTTTACATTGGAGTGAGAGGGTGCTCAGGTGTTCAGTGGGACAGACTTAACTGAACACGAGCCTCTTGTCAGCTCCCTGCACTCCCCAACAAACAAACCGACACACACTGGCAGAAACTGTTCAATAAGATGTTTTCCCGCCCGGCTGAGCAGTACTGACCAAAATCAGCTCAGAAAACAGTTAATTTGAAGGCGCTGCTGTTTCGGTTTCACCCGGCCTCGGCTCTTATTTATTCCACAGACTGCTCTGATGTTCAGGTGAGCTCCTCTTCGGAGCTGCCGCAGCCACTCATTATTATTCACATATTCAGCTTCCTGTGCCAGCTGCGTGAGCTTACACCGCCGGTATTTGTTCAGGCTTTAAAAGGAGCAGCACTTATTATTCGTGTGAGAGACGGCACAATGGCTTTTAGCTGAAATTGTCCGCCCACGCGTGTTGTTTTTGATAGTTTTTCCTGGCATGTTCCCAGGAAATGCACTCAATATGTAAACGAGTGTGACACTCAAACAATTATTCGACTCGGTGATTCAGACGTGTGCTGTGAAACGTCGTGCCATTAAGTGCCAGATTCAGGCCCGTGTGCTGCTTCTGAGCAGTGGTTTGAGGTTTTATTTCAAAGTGTTAAAACTGCTGCTGATTTTAATTGTTTAGTGAGGGCAGCTAATTGGGAAACATACCTGGATGTGATTGGTTTCCTATTATTCTGCAAACACAGCAACAATCAAAGTCACATACGTTTCAGTTTCTCTCATTTTTAATGCTTTACAGTCATTATACACACCAGAAAATGTTTGTTTTCCTGACTGATAGATATATTTAATGTTTTCTGTCTTATCCTGGTGGAACTTCCCACAGTGACACCATAAAATCCATCAGCACGGGAATCACAGGTCACACTGGTGGTTACTGCAGAGAGATGCTGCTTTAGTCCAGCGCTGAGAGATGGACAAATATAAGTTACACACATTTCTCTTTTTGTTTGTTTTTACCAGAGAGATTCAGATTTTAGACAAACTGAGGAGTTCTGGAGCCTCCATCAGGTGTGGACGTCCACAGCAGCTAAGGCTTGTTTCAGTTTTGATGTTTCACACCACAAGCAGCAAATGTTCCTTAAAAACATCCTTGTGTGTTTCGAGCAGCAGGAAGGAGGCAGCTGAGGCAGTGATGTGTTACTAGAAAGGGATTAAAGGCTACGTAAATGCTACCTTGATGATAAAATACTGAAGGTGACAGCGACAGCACGCGCTCATCACTGATGTCCTGGTTATACAGTGGGGCAAAAAAGTATTTAGTCAGCCACCGATTGTGCAAGTTCCCCCACCTAAAATGATGACAGAGGTCAGTAATTTGCACCAGAGGTACACTTCAACTGTGAGAGACAGAATGTGAAAAAAAAATCCATGAATCCACATGGTAGGATTTGTAAATAATTTATTCGTAAATTAGGGTGGAAAATAAGTATTTGGTCACCTCAAACAAGGAAAATCTCTGGCTCTCACAGACCTGTAACGTCTTCTGTAAGAAGCTTTTCTGTCCCCCACTCGTTACCTGTATGAATGGCACCTGTTTGAACTCATCATCTGTATAAAAGACACCTGTCCACAGCCTCAAACAGTCAGACTCCAAACTCCGCCATGGCCAAGACCAAAGAGCTTTCGAAGGACACCAGGAAAAGTATTGTAGACCTGCACCAGACTGGGAAGAGTGAATCTACAATAGGCAAGCAGCTTGGTGTGAAAAAATCAACTGTGGGAGCAATCATCAGAAAATGGAAGACATACAAGACCACTGATAATCTCCCTCGATCTGGGGCTCCACGCAAGATCTCATCCCGTGGGGTCAAAATGATCATGAGAACGGTGAGCAAAGATCCCAGAACCACACGGGGGGACCTGGTGAATGACCTGCAGAGAGCTGGGACCAAAGTAACAAAGGTCACCATCAGTAACACACTACAACGGCAGGGAATCAAATCCCGCAGTGCCAGACGTGTTCCGCTGCTGAAGCCAGTGCATGTCCAGGCCCGTCTGAAGTTTGCCAGAGAGCACATGGATGATACAGCAGAGGATTGGGAGAATGTCATGTGGTCAGATGAAACCAAAGTAGAACTTTTTGGTATAAACTCAACTCGTCGTGTTTGGAGGAAGAAGAATACTGAGTTGCATCCCAAGAACACCATACCTACTGTGAAGCATGGGGGTGGAAACATCATGCTATGGGGCTGTTTTTCTGCCAAGGGGACAGGACGACTGATCCGTGTTAAGGACAGAATGAATGGGGCCATGTATCGTGAGATTTTGAGCCAAAACCTCCTTCCATCAGTGAGAACTTTGAAGATGAAACGAGGCTGGGTCTTCCAACATGACAATGATCCAAAACACACCGCCCGGGCAACAAAGGAGTGGCTCCGTAAGAAGCATTTGAAAGTCCTGGAGTGGCCTAGCCAGTCTCCAGACCTCAACCCCATAGAAAATCTGTGGCGGGAGTTGAAAGTCCGTGTTGCTCGGCGACAGCCCCAAAACATCACTGCTCTCGAGAAGATCTGCATGGAGGAATGGGCCAAAATACCAGCTACTGTGTGTGCAAACCTGGTAAAGACCTATGGTAAACGTTTGACCTCTGTTATTGCCAACAAAGGTTATGTTACAAAGTATTGAGTTGTATTTTTGTTATTGACCAAATACTTATTTTCCACCCTGATTTACGAATAAATTCTTTACAAATCCTACCATGTGGATTCATGGATTTTTTTTTCACATTCTGTCTCTCACAGTTGAAGTGTACCTCTGGTGCAAATTACTGACCTCTGTCATCATTTTAGGTGGGGGAACTTGCACAATCGGTGGCTGACTAAATACTTTTTTGCCCCACTGTAACTGGTTGCTCGTATATTTGATGTTGACATTTATGTTGTTGAAAAGTTATCAGGAGATCAGATTTTGCCCCCATCACGCTCACAGTGGTACCACAGTTTCCACAGTGTTGACTGAACCACAAACTGTCAGAAGTTCGGTTTCATAATTTTATTTTTCATTCACATTGTTTAAAATCCCTTTAAAGCATAAAAGAACCAGCAAAGTTTAATTGTTGTTGTGTTTGCTATTTCCTGTGTGTGCGTGTGTGTGTGTGTGACGTATTACTTAAAAAAGACAAATGCTATTTATTTGTGTTTTTTCCATTACATTTAAACAGCAGCAGGACGATGTTTGTGTCAGTTAAGAGTCAGAAGGAACCATAAACCAACTGTAATCTTTCATCCACTTTATTACTTTTTAATAAATGTTTTTCTTTTTGCTCTTTGTTTTATTTGCTCTGACTCAGCGTTGCACTCACCTGGAACTCTGTTAAACTCAATAAACATGACATTCATAACATTTTGACAAGCTTGGAACAGATATGAACTCAAACACTGGACGAGGTTTATTGCAGGTTTTGAAGCAAAGCTGCCAATAATGCAAGAATGAAAGATTTTCTTTTGTATTTCAGAGCGTGAGGAGAGGAGAGCTGACAACAAACTAACAAACAGGAGGAGCAGCTAGAAACACCTGATCGACAAAATCACTGAAGGATGTGCAACAGCCTGCTGATCACTGACAGGAAACTCAGCCTTAGTACAAGTAACCTCAGTAATTATCTGTGTTAAATAGTATTAATTCAATGAAATGAAACAGTTTCATTTATTGTTTTCTATCCTAGGATATAAAGTTCATCAGCAAGAACTTAACTTTCAGAACTGGCCTCATGCTCACAAAAACACATTTCACTCATTTCTTATCACGAGTCGTGTTTTTGTTTTCTGCTGTACAACAAGACAGCAAGTGTTTATCAATGTTGTCATCACTGCAGCTGTTTTTATAATAAACTCAGATCATTTACAGCAACTAGTTTAAGTCATGTCAGTTTATTTATGCGCTCACTTACAAACAGCAGGCGCTGACCGACTGTGCAATAACAAGAGATTAAAAACATAAAAAATATGAAGAACAACACAAGTAAAAAACAAGTTTTCACAAAAATACAACGCCTGCGTTTAAATATACGAACAGAGGCTCTACAGAAGGCAGTGAGACGGATTAATAAACAGCAAAACGAGTCATTAACAGCTGACACAGAGAAATAACATCCACGAAGGCGGATGATGAGTGAGCAGGAAACCAAAAACGAGGCAAAGGCAGCGTGATGACATCATGAGGACGAGGGCAAACGGAGCTGACGGGCACAGATGAAACTGACGGGCATTTATTCTTCCGTGTTAAATGTGCACGCCGTAAGCACACGCAGCTCCTGCAAGTGTGACTACACGTTGCAGTGATGCAGACCAGAGACTGACCGCAGCCTGAACGAGGACAGGGCCGATCTTCTCTTTGTCACGTTTCAGTCTGTACATCCTTAGTTCCTTTCCTTGCATCCTCTCCTTCACAGTTTTGTCCCACCAGCAGATCCACGAGGAGAGAAACAGTGAGACGTCGTCCCTTCGGAGCCTCATAAACTGTTTTGTTATGGCTGCTTTTTATGATCTCAGATGTCACAGAGATTATGACGTGTTTATAACAGTTCGATTAACTGTACAACCTGGAGCAGCACGTGACAAGATGCAACCTCTTTTCTTTTAAGTGAACAGACACTATTCAGAAAACGTCTGAATACAAAGGACGAGTCCACGCAGCGGTGTGCCAACACATCCGCTAACAGCACATCTGTGCAGCTGCTGTGGCGGGCCTCCTGGAGTTTAGGACTTGATACATATTAAGACTGACTTTCAGGTCACAGGAGGAGACAAGGAGGCACAAATTATATAAAATGCAGGAAAATTAAAAACAGCGACCCAAACTCAAAAAGATTTCTTCCCCTGTTCAACATGACTCAGGCTTTATCTGCTTTGGTTACCATGGAGATGCCTTGTTGTCCCCTAAAGAGTTCGTTCCCTTTAAGTATCAGTAAGAACGTGTTTGTACTCCACGTTTGATGCCAGAAACATTACACTGCTCTGTCTAATTCCCAGCTTTTCAGCGAACTGTTGGTGGACTGATGACTTCCTGTCGTTGCAGGAAGTATATGAACATTTGTGGAGCAGCGGCGGAGCTCTGACCTGCTTTCCTGTAGGACTATGCAAACATGGGGCCGGCGGTCACACAGTCCTTGAGGCCCTCGTGAGCATTGACACAGCAGCTGTCGACATCATTGAGCCTGACGCAGATCAAAGTGAACAGATTCTCATCAGCCGCTCTGCTCGGCAGCCTGATGAGAGTCCGCCGCTGAGTGACTGTTTCCTGTATGTTTATTTAATCAGGGCGAGTCTGAGCCTTAATCACACACTTCCATGACTCATCTTCATCCCGCAGCCCTTCGACGCTGACATGATGGAAAGTGACACGAAGCCACTGGCACGGCTCCTGCTTCTGTTACCTCTGTCCTCACGTCAGTGACAACATCTGGGCTCTGCTCAGAAGGTGAAAATAAGTCTGAGACCCAGGAGTGACCTCACACATCTTTACCTCAGTGATGTCTGATGTCACAAGAGCTGGATGGGTTAAAAAGTAGTTGTTTAAACTCATTTTGGAGGAGGCACCTGTCTGCACATGTCCACATGTAGCTGCCCTTCAAGCCAGCCAGAAGATAAAACCCCTCCCTCACATCCTGGGTCCTCCTCGGGAGTCTGGGACAACCATGTCATCTCGACTTGGAGTGAGCAAGTGAAGGACTGAGCTCAAAGAGCACGAAGGATAAACTTCCAGGCACTACTCGCAGCTGTCGATGAGGGAAACAGTGAAGATGAACCAACGAGGTCAGCTGTCTCTCTTTGAAAATCCTCCGTTTGAGGTAGCAACTTACCTGGAGCGGTAGGGTTGCTGTTTGCAGTCATTTAAAATCTTTCTCCAAAACAGTGGTAACACCACAGTGTGAGAAACATCCACTGAAGGATGCTTTAATGACCAAAAACAGCCCACAGCACTGAAAACCTCTGAACTGTTGTTCGGACTCAGGACAAGACGCGGGAGATGAACACGTAGGAAATAATAAAAACACGGAGATGAGTGCGGTGTGGATGCGCACGGCATTTTCAAAGGAGGCACAAGACGAACAAAAATCAAAACATAAACACAGAACTGATCATTTTAAAGGGTCCATTCAGGAGGGGATGGAAAAAAGCCTCCTCTGAAGCTCAAGGTCATTCAGCTCATCCCTATTTTTGCTTTTTGTCTAGTTTTACACACAAAGATTGATTTTCTTTCCGGGTTTTTGAGCTGGTATCTGTGGCTTTGAGTTTCCCCCAGACAAGAGGGAGCCGGCCCACTGCACAACGAAGCAGTCCCCAGGCCCAAAGGAGGGAGGGGTTTAATCAGAGGATCAGCTTTGAAATCGTGACCTGGCCTTCCTCCCCCACCCAGCCCAGACCCCTCCACGTCCACATCACCCTGCTACCATCACATCAGGAGCAGAGGGTGAAACAGCTCTGTGGTCTGTACATCTCACCTAAAACATGGCGAGTTCATAAACAATGTCGTCGGTCAGTTCTTAAATCAGACGAGAGAAACATCAGATACATAAAATGTTCTCCTGACTCACTTTTCTAAACCTGTGGTCGGGTTCCTGCTCGAAGCAGCTTTGTTGTGTATTCTCAGGACTCCTTATCACCGAGCTGCAGCGCTCCAACCATGTCATTACCTCCTTTATCTATTTCTCCGATCCGTGATTACTCTGTGGGCGATTTGTTTCTCATAGGTCAAAACTGAATTGACTTCATAACCTGCTTGGGGTGGGGGGTGAAATCAATAGCGCTGCCGGGGTAAGCCTTCTCTCTGATCCGTCTAAATCGATTGTCACCAAGAGGGGGATTCAGAGGGAGCTGCTGCAGGTGGAGGTGGAGGGTGATATGAAAACCTGAAAAAACCCAGCACGGTGCCAGAGTATCGATAAGCTTCCAGCTGTATCGAAGGATTAAAGCTGCGGGTCTCCGGTAGGTCCACTTCATTAACAGATCGACTCAGAGAGGCGGGTGATGATCAAAGTAAAGCTCTGCACACCAAGCGAGGGGAGCAAAAAAAACAAACACAGATTCACCAATAAGTTCATGGAAATATTCAGAACACTTCTGGTAAAATGCTTCTAATGAGGCACTAATTATAAAGGCCACAGAAGCTGAAATTAGTGGTCTTTTGGTGCAAACACAAACAGTTTATAATGAGCAGCAGAGAGACAACGAGAGCAAACACAGCCCATAATATGGCCTTCAGATATTAACCTCTCAGTAAAAGAAAGGTTAACAAAAGGAAGTGCACTTTTTTTGCTTCATAGTTTTATCTAATTAACTTATTTCACTCCATAGAGTCCTGTGATTGTGCTATATTCAGCTTTTAAATGTCATTTTCTTAATCACCGCGTGTTTCTGGGCGTGTCGTCCTCGTCTCGGTCTGGAATAAATGTATCCAGCTCCTGAAGAGTGTTTCCCCCTCTCTGCTGGTTGGTTCTGCCTCAGTTTGAAGATGATGTCTAGCACAGACAAGTGTTAATGAAAGTCTGGATTTTCTTGCTAAGAGTCACAGTCGAGCTCCAGATTGCTGCTGCCATAGCTGCTGGTCTGTTTCATTCTTTTTAGAAGACGTAGTGATCGACCAGCCAGGAGCAACATCGCTGGTTTCCAGCGTTCTCGGTCAGTCTCACATATCACCAATTAGAAGCTGGTCTGGCATGCTTATGTGATAAATGTCATTAGTGTAGAAGCTCCTCACTGTGGAGGCAAAGCTTTCCAGAGCAGCCTCGGTATGAGCAACGGAGCAAAGCAGTGGAAGATTATGATGAAAAAGAAAAAATGACGGTTTATTTGTGTTGCTATTTAAATCTGTTGCACCTGCTTTTGTTCAGTAAGGTCAAATACATCAGGTCACGCTGGGCGTACAGCAGCTCACTTTCTTTTGTTGTTTGTGCCTTTTTTCAGTAGCAAAGAGTTTTAGATCCTGTGATTTGCTGCACTTTGGGGGAAACTGTGAAGGTTAATATTTTGCTCTGCTTTCTGGTTTAGGTTTTTTTTTGTATATGCTGTCAGTCGTAGTTCTGAGAAAGAAAACTGGAATCGTCATAAACTGGTATCGGCACGTCACAGACGGAAATCAGAACTGGCCAAGAAAACTGCAATCAGTGCATCAATACATTTAACCGCTTCTAAAGACATGTTTGTGCAAAAAGTATTTTTTATAATTTGAGTTTTCTTCTGCCCATGGACCAGCCAGCTTGTGTAAAAGCTGCAGTACTTTAAATGTTAGCAGCAGCAACTTACAGAACGACAGATATTTATCATGTCAGACAGCACGAAGAAGAGAAGCTGGGATGAAGGTGGGCTGCAAAGTGGCTTGCATTAGCAACAGCAGGCAGGCTAAAGCAGCTTAAACAGCTCGCCAACATGAAATTTAGAGTTTGCTCAAAGGCCGACAGGCTGATTGTTTGTTTGTTGATCGGTTACCTGATGCATACTGTATTATGATGCTACATATTTGTTGTTGAAGTCTAAAAAGGTGGCAGGGTGCAGAGGGACCACTGTAGTTCAGCAGTTTTTGCAGAACATCGTATGGATTTAAAGTTAGCAGAAAGCCAGACTTTAGTTAACTCTATTGAGACATTACACCCTGCAATAAAATAATTAGCTGCAATTTAAAAAATGTACAGACGTGAGCCAGTAAATGTTCACTTTAGGGCTGGAACATGAACACGTTACATCATGTGATGACTGAGCTGAGGAAGCAGCATCATCAGCATCGTTTCACCTGTATCCTCAGTGTCAAATTTAACTCCACAGAGATTTTCTGTTCAGTTTGAATGAATCAATCATCTGGCTGGTTCACTCATTTTCTTCAGTTTCCCGCAATCCACCAGGAGCTGAGGAGTAATCAGCATTATTAAAGTCCGAATCTTACAGAGAAGTTTAATTTGTACATCATCTCACCCTTTAATTATAGATGACACAAAGTTACAAACGAGCTTCCCGCACCGAACGTCCTCTGTGACTCATCCTGATTTAATTTTTGCAGCGAGGTTCATCCGCCGCTGTGATCGGACAGGTTTTGTGAAAATGAAAATGTAGCTCCTTTTGAATGGATTCACGCTTTCAGCTTTCAATTAGCGCAGCAGCACTGTGACAGATGGAGGGGAAAAGTCATTTCCTTTTCAAGCTCTGAAGAGAGGAAGAGAGGAGCGAGGCCCAGGGCGAGCGATTCCGACCTGATGTAGAATTGTCTGAATCAAAGTCCCGGGGCGGGCTCGGTTCGCTCTGACGTTCCTGTTGGGGGGGTGGTCGGGTTTTTACTCAAAGATTTACAGAGGAGCTCATCTCTGCTTTACATCTTCAAGTCCTCCATGGGGACCACAAGGAAAAATAAATAAGTCATCTCTGCGGTGACACAAAGGAACCTGGCAGGTTTAAGGCTTTACAGTCTGAACCAGGAAATAATCACCAGAAAATCATAGATTTGTGTGTTTATTAAACCTTCTGACAATTAAAAGATTAATTAAATATTCCTTTTAAGAGTTATAATTTATATCACGTGGTGGATCACGAGGCAGCTCTGTGCTGTGACTGGTCAGAGGGTGAGGGGAAGGAGCATAGAGACAGGTCATGGTTTACTTCGATGTATCCTGAAACAGCTGTCGAGCATCTGAGAACATAACGTCAGAGAAACGAGGCGCTCTGCTCAGTTTCCCCCAAATAACTTCTGTGTTTGGCTTTTTTATGACGTCTCCTTCTTTTGGCTCCTCCTTTCAGGTGTCATCTGATCATCTGCCTCCATCTCACCTCATCCCAGCATCCGCCTCTGTCACACCAGCCCTCTGCATGTCCTGAATTTATAAAGCAGCTGCAGACGTCAGATTAATGGAAGAAAAACTGTTACCGGGAGAAATGTGGCGAGAGAAAAACTTCAATAGTTTCATCTCTTTTCAATGAACTCCCTTTCCCAAAGCCTCGTAAATCACTTCGTCTAATGACTTATTTTTAAAAAATGACACGACTGCCACATAAAGCTGATATATAATGTGTCAGTCGTGGCTTTAAGACGATTAGATTTTATGAACTTAGCCCGTTTATGGGCTTTGTATAGAGTCTTTGAGGAGAGGACAGGGTCAGCTTATTAAAACGTTATGGCAGTCATTAATTATGTAAAATCAGGCACCGCTGCGCAGGAAGATGAATCTTCGGTTACTTTCCTCCTCTGAAGCTCAATGCGAGGAGGAGGACAGCTCTGCAGGGCGGGTGTCCCGTTACAAATCTGTGCAGCTGCTGTGAGCTCTTCACATACGAACACATGTTTGCATTCGTGATGTTTTCAGGAGACACGACACTTAGAATATGTCATCATTAAATTAAAATATACAATATAACTGCCATTGTATTATTTCATCTCTCATCTCTGAGGCGTCTTTAGTTCTAAAAGCTGACGAGGAGTCACGGGTATTTACCCTCGGGTGGGGTCTTCACATTGGAGGTGGGCCTGAGATGATCCTGCAGTCCTGTGGGTTATTCAGGCTGCCGTGGGTCAAAGTGTGACTTTCTGTTCACTCATCTGAGCCCCCACCTCTTCAAAGATGGTTATTAGAGGTGGACATAAACAAGCTCCTCAAACGTTTGTCTTCTCATGAGTTTCCTGCCTGATGAGCTGCTGGGCCATGAGTCTGCAGGGCGCTCACATGACCTTTGGGATGAGCCTGTTTAGGTCTGACGGTGATGCTGGGTCTCAGGTGCAACGGGAAGTTGTGCATGGAGAAAGTTTCTCCAACAATCCTGCCACATAAGGAATGACAGAGCTCCTCTGCCTGGGTCAGCGACTCTCAGGAAGACCTCCGTGAAGATTAGAGGTTAAATACCTGCAACCCCCCCCATTAGCTCTTATATCAGGAGAAGCGGCTCCAACGAGCCACGACTGTCTTCATGAACCTGAACAAAAGTCCAGCT
Source organism: Diplotaxodon limnothrissa (assembly GCF_057381915.1). Lineage (NCBI taxonomy): Eukaryota > Metazoa > Chordata > Actinopteri > Cichliformes > Cichlidae > Diplotaxodon > Diplotaxodon limnothrissa. The sequence continues at coordinate 2,703,586 of NC_140613.1, forward strand.
GATGTCAACACAATCGTTGGAACAACTCAGTCATCCTTTTAATGCCTCTTTTGCAATAATTTCACAAATCAGTGCACTAATGAGATTGTCATTATACTTACAGCTGAGTGTAATTGTTTGTACTTTATTCAATTACTGGGTATGCAAGGTAAAAAAAAACACTGGCATCTCTGTCTCTGCTCTTCTGATGCTCTAAAATCAGAAGTAATAAACTATTTTGTTTCCTGCTTATCTAATCCTGAGCAGAAACAGCGCGTCAGACGGTGGCTGAGATTAAATGGCTCGTTGAGACTCCTGCACTCGAAGGGTTGTGTGGTGATTAGCAAAGGGTTAAACTCTATACCCCGACCCCACCCTCCCCTCTCCGGCCCTGCAGGATGGTTTGGATTATCTCCCCCTCCCCGTTATCGGCAGCAGAGGGGGTCGCGCCTCCCCTGTAGCCGAGCTGGAGCTACAGATGGCGGAGGAAATTAGAGTCTGCACGCTGTGATCAGGATCAGAGCTAAAAAAACCCAAAACAGCCGGGTTCCCCTCAGGTGCAGGTTTCTAATCATCCAGGGGGGGTCGGCTCTCTGTAAACTTTTCATTCTTCCACAGGTTGATGTTTCTCGCAGTGAAATTTTTAATTGCAGAACTTGTTGCATTGCTAATTTTCCCAGATCCGAGCGTTTTCTGCTTTAATGTTATCTTACAAGCAGGCATCGATTACAGCGATGCCACAGCGAGACAACAGACTCCGAGTGTCTGCCAATCCACAACAAACGCAGTAAGCCAATTAGAGATAACTATCGTGGAACTTAATCGAATTAGCATTGCTCATTTGCCATCCTTCTCTTTCCATTCCACAATCCACACGACCCATCCCATCCGCCCCTCCCGTTTACACTCTGTTACAGCAGGCAGGCGGCAGGCAGGCGGCCCACCAACCGAGCCAAGAAATTAAAGTTTAAAAATGTGCAGAAGAGACTTTTTATCAGCAGAAATACTTCAGGATATTTCAGCAAAGATTGTGCACATATTTCAGCCGTGACGTCCTTCAAATGCATGAAAAATGTGCTTAACTTGGCATCAAATTCAGCAAAATGTCAGTTTGTTAAATGTCTGTTTGCATATGTAAGATGACACAAATCACACAAATCCACCTCTTTCTCCTCAGAGTCTTTGTTTCCCCACTTCCTGCACTTATTCATGTTTTTTGTCTTCGTTCTGAAGCTGAAAATCTCGCAGACTGTGACTTCAGCAAACAGCACATGCATTCTGAAGGGGTGCTGTGAGGATTTTGTCTGTTACCACAGCAAGAACAGTCGAACGGGAACAGCGGGAGAGGAGCCGAGTTGGAAACGATGGCAGAGGCTGGAAAACGTCCACATGAAACTGGCAGAAACGGCTTCTTCTTCTTCTTCTCGGGATTTTGACCTTTTTGCACACAAAAGGTCAACATGATGTAAAGCTTCCACATCAGTGCGGTGACAGAGTTATTCACTGCACTGAATTCACGTCCCAAGTATGATTTTTCTCTTTTTAATGTTCTGAATTTGTTTATTGAGCATCAGGTTGGAACAGAAGAAATAAAAGCCTTTCATCACTTTGCTCACGTTTTCTCTGGAACCACTTTCAGCCGTGTTTGTGGTAACAGTTCAATTTTATATATGCACCACAGTGAACACGATTTTATGCATTTTTATTTTACAGAAGTTGTCTTTTGGCAGCAGATTCGGAGTGTTTATCCAAAGTCAGCATTTAGACAAAACCTTCAGAGAGCGAGTCACAAAACAGCACTTCCATTAGTTTTTCACCTACTGTCTCTAGAATACAGAGCAGAGCATCTTTCTAATTACCGAGCCACCTGTTTGTTTTACACAGTCTGTTAGCTGAAGTTTTATTTTTAACACATGGCAGATGTCTTCAAACCATCAGCCTGAATAAAGTCGAAATCCAACAATGGAAAGCAGAAGCAGGAATCTGTTTTTTAGGAACAAACGCACAAACCACACTAAGGAAGCTCACAAGCTTGTGAACGTTTCCCTCTGAAGCTGTTTGTGAAGCTCCTGTTAAACGAGCAGATTTGTGCAACGCCTCCTCTGCAGCGTGTGCAGCCGTGAGTGAAACTGTGCAGACGTTTGAACGTGTCGTCAGGGTTTTGTTCTGTTTGTCCTCTTTATTTATTTCTTATAAAGGAACAGCAGGAACAAGGATGGGCTCGTACATGTTATCATCAGGATGAAAGTCTTGATATTTTGGTTTCCACGTCAACTGGAGATAAAACACATCCTAAAAGTATCAAATAAGTTCAAGGTCAGAGGTCACATTTTCTGAAAATCTTGTAAATGCAATAACTCAAGAAGGCACCTGAGCTTTTCAAATTGATGCCACAGGTGCGTTTAGTGGGAGACTGAGGGCTTTAAAAACGTTGGGGGTCATGCATCTGTTAAAAGCGCTGTGACTCATCTAAAGCCACAAACACTTGGACCCGAGGCTGAGCATCATCACTTAATGAGCTGATACAAAACACCAGGAGACAGATGCTGCTGTGAAGTGGCCCCTGAAACATGGAAGTGTTAAGACAACAGTGTAAACCACACACACACACACAAACACACACACGTTAGTAATTGATATGTTGTGGGGACACCTAATCGACATAATGCTTTTAACTACAGCTGGGTATCGTCACTGATTTCTAGAATCGATTCAATTCCGATTCACAAGGTCCCGAATCGATTCGATCCACGATTCGATTTAATTCGATTCGATTTGAATCTGGGAAATTTTGACAGTCAGAAATATTATAATTCAGATCAGTACATTTACATATTTTTGTATCTATGAAAAGGAAGCTGACACATGCAAGACTTTATCAAAGGTGTGAGCGTCACAGCAGAGGCCTTTGTGTCAAAGTAGCTGAAGATAAAACACGAAGGAGATTTTCCTGTTCTGGGATTTTATAAAAATATTCTGCAGTAGATCAAAAACGAAAGAAAACCATTAATCAACACATGATTGTAATCTGAAGTTACAGCGGTTTTATTAGAGACACGGCTGAGCATTTTGCATTTTGCATAATTTTAAAAAGTTTAAATTTGTTCAGTATTGAACGGCAGAAATTAGGTTTTCTTTTCAGATGTAAAACAAACAAAAACAGCGGCTGACAGCCTGTAAACAACGGTAGACTTGTGCGTAACAAGCAAGCGAATAATGCAGAAAACAGACAGACAGAGAGAGACAGAGAGAGGGGGAGAGAGAGAGCTGTGCATCGTGGTGGAAGCAAAACAGCAAAAGTCAGAGTGAGTTCATGACGATGTTTATGTGAAGCATAGTTTGGATCTTCTTTTGCTGCTGGTTCGGTCAATGTTGTTTGGAGAGACATCAAACTAACAGCTTTAGAATCGGCGCAAAAAGGGCGTAAACACACCTGCCGACAGATCAGAATCAGCGAGCTGTCAGCTTTCAGCTGTGACATGTGAGAAAGTCACATGTCACTGATTCTGATCCGCGGTCAGAGCTTTGTGTTTACGTCTTTGTGCAGAAGCCGTGTTCCTGCTCTCATTCACTGGTTGTTGAAGTTTTGAGGTTTCACCTGAGATTCTGGCATTTCGGGCAAAATAAATTTATATAAAAAAATCGATTCAGGATTTTAAAGAATCGATTTTACGTTATCCAAGCCAGAATCGATTTTAATCGATAAATCGATTATAAAAACCCACCCCTACTAAAACCACATTTTGAGTCTGAAGAATGTCTTCAAACTTGTAGGGACCTGGACTTTGGTCCCTACAAAGAGATGCAACAACAATTTTCCTTGTTTTTCTCTAAACCTCGGAGCAGCTCTGGCAGTAAACCTTCACTGCTCTACATTCACCTGCTGGGCCACCGAGGTTAAGTGCCTTGCTCAGGAGTCATTAATATGAGTCGAGGTCTGTATGGGACTTTGAGCAGGCGGACATTAGTCCGGGTGTCAGCTTCTGCCAGCGTTGGCTCAGTGTCAGCGTGACGTGAAATAAATCAGGGAAGACTTCTTTATCTCAGCTCTGGTCTCTCCTTCCACATCTTCTGAAAAGTCTTTAACCTCGTCCGGGAAGCTAATCAGCAGAGCTGTGAGTGATTTAGAACAGGCTCGTTCCACTCTGCCATCTGGCAGGCGGTGATAGCACCCGGGAGAGCTGTTACAGCTGCTGGCGTGGAACCGACCATGTCCAACGGCGCTGCTGAAGACTCCTCTGCTGCTGCTGCTGCTGCCTCCACGTCAGAAAAATGTGCACGTGATGGAGAGACGACAAACCGACAGCAGCAGGATGAAAGGCAGCGTGCCAAATAGGTCCACCTTGGTGGAGCGCCAGCGGAGGCCAAAATGAAGCCGTGGGCCAATATGTGCAGTGTAAATATTAATCCAGTCAGCGAGGAGGGTTTAATGACTCGTGTTTGGGCCCGTTTATACAACCAGCTCAGGTTGCGCTCACGTGGTGACACAGAGGTGATGAAATGTGTGAGCGGGGCTGGAACCTTGCTACACAACGCCATTAAGAGGAAGTATCAGTCAGATGTTGTTTAGATGCTTTAAAGATGGACACAAAAATCTGTCATTCAGTTTGGAGTGACCGCACAGCTCCGATCAGGAGGAAAGTCGGTCATCAGAACAACAGGACAGATCTGGTTCAAAATGTCACATCTGCTGTTTGCTACACTGACATTCAAGCCTAACATCAGACGCCGCATCATCATCATCATCATCACGTGTGCAGAGGACAGGGACTCGTGATGCTGGCTCACGTCTCCTGAGAGAACGTGTGGTTTCTGCTGCGCACACTTCAGGAAGCATTCAGATCCTTTCTGAAATACTGACGCCACACCGTAAAAACAAAACCCACGACGGGTAAAAGAAAACGCAGCTGCAGAAAACTGAAAGCACTGAACACAGTCAGACAACCTCGTGCTGATGTTTACCTTTGTTAACTGAAACAGGGAAGCCTGGATCTCCTGAGTCACAGGAAACAATCAAAACCCTTCTCTTTTCAGCTGCTTCCTTTAGGGGTCGCCACAGCAGATCCTCTGCCTCCACCTCACCCCGTCCTTTACATCCACCTCTGTCACACCAGCACCAATCCATGAATCTCCTCTGTGAGCTTCCTCCCGCCTGGCAGCTCCATTTTCAACATCCGTCATCCAGTATATCCACGATCCCTCCTCTGCTCAAACCATGTCACCTGCCTCTCTAACTCTGTCTCCAAACAGCTCCACCTGAGCTCCACCTCTGATGTTTCATTTATTCTGATCGCTCCAAATGAATCTCTCAACATGTTCCACTCTGTCACCTCCAATTTGTTGTTTCCAAACAATAAAAGCGCACATACAGTATAAAATAAAACAATAAAACCATGAAAACAGATGTGAAGATGGACAGATGTCGCCTCCATCGCTCACTGCTTTGTTTTTAAGCTCAGCGTTAATGTTTTTGCTGCGTTGGTGTTTAGAGGCTGCAGTGAGACGAGAGGTGGACGGCTAAGTTAATGACCGCTGTCCTGGTTAGCATAAACAGACTTCCTGTTAATTAGAACTGAGTGACTGATAAAATATTTGAATTTCAGCTAAAGTTGTTGAGGCTACTAAAAGCATGAAACGAAGGCAGAGATACAGACTCACTGGAGGATGCCTGGTTTAACCTGATGATGCATGTTTTTATTTTCTAATCTGCTGCTGAGTCTGTTTCACTCCACTGGAAACTAGAACACAGACTGTGGGACAGAAACCTTTCAGGTGTAAAGTTTCAGAGCTCTAATGTGAAACCTGCTCAGTGTTAAACAGTTAACTCTAATGAATCATCATCATCTGATAACATTTCTGATTGGAGTCATATGAGGCATGAAACGCCCCTTTTTAATGAGCGTGCTCAGAGTCTAAAGCGGTGAGTGCTGATAACCACGGTGGTGATTCCCGACTGGGGTTTAGGCTTTGGTGACTCAGTTCAGGTGAAGGAAACCAGGCAGTGCTGTGTTCAAGTCACAGCGAAGATAGTGACCCAGTCACTGTGGGGACCGACTGGTTTTTAGAACCAGCCTGTCTGTGGAACTAAACTGTTTTCCAGTTTCAGCACCAACGTGATGATTTTTGAGTAAAACAGTCTTTGGACTTTGTGCAGTGTGAAACTGACCCTTAGTTTGAAAGCACTTTAAAAGATCCAGGAAAAGATCCTGGAAAGCCTAAAAAGCCCAAAGTCATTTGAAGTCACTTTGATGAGTGAGGGAACCTCCAGATGAACAGAATCAACGTTTGAGGAGCGTTTAAAACAAATACTTTTCAAAAATACATCATCCTGTATGAAATGATTTCTTATTGATCAGTGGGCCAGCCAGATTTGAACCTTGCCCATATTTAAACCGTTGTAAATGACTTGTTGGCCTATAATCTGTGAAACAGGTGTCAAACATTTCTCCCATCAATGACATGAAGTCATGTCGAGCCACAGAGAACGTTTTTGTCACGAGGTAGAAGCTGTGATCAGTTTCTGGCAAAGTGACCATCCTTTATTTATCCAGCTAGAAAGTCTCAGTGACATTAAAGTGATGTTTTTAAGAGATCAGAGGGAAACAGAAAGTTCAGCAGTAACTCTAAAACAGTTTCAAGTGTCCACGAAGGACTGATGATCACGCAGGTGCAATAACAGAGTCACAGAGTCTTCATTTGATGCACAAACTCTTCATCAATCGATCTAATCTGATAATCAATTCATCGTGACTCGTGCTGATTATTAATCACGTGACTTTTTATTTTCAGGAGAGTTCAGCAGCGTGTTCCCGTGAGATCGTTCCCGTGAGATCGTTCCCGCCTCTCTCCCGGGACTTCTTAATAGAAAAATGTGAAAACTGTCTGAAGCGGATTCCGAGCAGCTGCTGGTGGAACAGCAGCCTCCACCGGAACGATTTCACGTCCTGAGTGGACACGCTTCCTTCTAAAGTGTCACGTGCTCCTTCTTGCATCGTTAACGATACTGAACAAAACCGTCACGTTCGGTGTCGCACGTGCTGCCGGCCGTGGATGTGGGCTGACGGGTTCAGGTCCGCGACCTGCCGGAGCTTCTTTCACTGCAGCCTTCTGCAGCTCAAGGTGTGCGTGCGCGCGCGCGTGCGTCAGGGGCGTGGAGGTGGAGGGGAGCGTTGCGTCCTCTCACGTGACCAGCCCGCCCGTCCTCCCTGCTCTCGGTCCGGATCTCTTTGTTGTGGTTGCAGCGCGTCTGTGAGCCGGAGCGCCCCGCTGAGCTCCGTGACGGATCCACGACGCGCGGGATCGTTTCGTGTGCGGCGCGAGACAGACAGCCGGATCCAGCCGGTGCAGCTCGGTCTGCCTGAAGATAGAGGCGCGGACGCAGGGGGAGGATGCTCCCTGCCCGGACGAACTGGACCGCCTCCCAGACTTCCTGAACGCGGATCCGGCGAGCGTTACCCGCACATTCCTCCACCTTCCCCCCTCTGCGCTCTCCGTCAGTGGGGCACAGTGTGAGCCAGCCTCCGCCTGCTGCACCCGGGATTAAGCTGTGCTTTCCACCTGAACCGACATCCGAGCGCTGCGTCCCGCTGGCGTCTGCAGGTCTGATCGGCTTCTTCGCGATGTTGTCAGGCCCTGCGAGGCATCGCGGGCGTCCCGGCGGGGTCGTCCGGTGCCTGGTGTCCGCCTGCCTGCTGTCTCTGCTGCTGGAGGCTCGGGGGTCTTATCCTCAGAGCGGCGAGTGCAAAGGCAAAGGAAAGGACTGCACAGGTAAGACCTCCACCTCCTCCACCCCTCCTGCTGTAAATCAGCCTCTGTGCTTTGAATAATCCTAATCTGATGCCGAGATGTGCGCGCGGGTCTGTATGTGTGATATTCCCGTGGGCACGTCTTCTGTGATTCGGGGACTTGTTGGAGCCGCTGCTGCTGTGGTGACCTTTGAATCTCACTGAATCCTCATTGTCCTGCATGTCCGTGTCTGTTGGCCTGTTTGAGCTTCGAGCTGAAATATGAAGAGTCGGGTTAATGTTCCTGCTGCTGCGAGTCAGTTTAGTCTGTGAGGCGTGAATTTAATCTGCTGGAGTATCCACGCATTTATTCCTAAAGAGCTGTTTACAATATCACAGCTGATCCGAGTTGTATATCTGGTCCATGTTGTCATGATTGGATCCGTGTGGCCTGCAGTCACTTTGTGGGTTGTTGTTGTTTTGTACTTATAATTTTATTTTTCATTTAATTTAACTCAGAGTTTAGATTTAACCTTTTTATTTTAAGGCGTCTCTGTCTCAAACTTTCCTGCTGTTCTTTTGATAAATTTGGCCAAACTGTTGGCTGAAGCTCTTTCCTCCTGTTTCACAGTCCGTCTGCTTTCTGAAGCAGGAATGTTGAGTCGGTTTTATTTGCACATGTAAAGTTTCAGAGGGCTTCACAGACACGAAAACATTAAAAATGGGGAAAAAACAAAATATTCAAACATGGACAAACTAACATACACAAACCTGTAAAACAAAGAGAAAGAAATTCTGAAAGAAACCAGACTAAAGACCGACGTTAATGAAGAAACCGAGCAGCTGATCTGTTCTCCACAGAAGCAGGTTCAGTTATTGACATAAAAACAAGAATCAAATGCAAAATAAAATGTTTTAAGAGCACCTTGAAATTTTTGGTACAGTTTGCTTCTCTAATGTCTTGAAAACAGCAAAAGCTGCATTTCTATTTTTTCTCAGGGAGAAAAGCAGTAAATTGTTTGATTTTAATGAACTTCTCCAGTTTTGGATTCATGATTTTAAAGTTGCTTATTAGGTGAAAATGCAGCTTTAAAACTGCATTTACAGGAACACCAGCAGAGGCGTGCAGGTTTCAGGGGAGCAGTTGGGTGGAGGAACACTCTGAGTGGAACCCCCCACGGTGTCACACACTTCATTTCTTATATTCAGTCTTTATGTATGGGAGGAAAACACAGCGAGGCTCTCAGACGGCCTGTGTCACATTCAAATAATTAATCTCTGCTTTTCTCATTTAATACAATCCCTGCTGACTCACACATACACATGATTTACTCTTCTGTCCTCTTCTGTTTGCCTGGGACGGCAGTCGGGTACCAGCTCTGACTGATGTGAGCCCACTCAGTTCAGTTTTAATGCATCGGACACATTTAATATACAGCTTCATATTGCAAGATAAATATCAGAGATGGCTCCAAATATCTGAGTCCCTCTGCAGTGCTCGGTGACAGTGGGAAGGAAGAAACCTCCATCAGATTCAGGCCAGGGAGACGCAGCCGAGAGGAAAGAGAAGCACGAAGAAATCACGAAACACTAACAAGACGAAACTAAACTCCTCCAAAGTGATCGAAGCTCTGAGGAAGACTTCTGCTCATCTTCCAAACGTTCTGCAAATTTCAAACACGTCACACATGCATCTGTTTTATAAGTCTCGACAGTATATCTCAAAAAAGTGAATTAGGTTGTCTGAAAGCAAGAAGGACATGCAGACTTGTTTTCATCTCTAAAGAAAATTACTGAAAGCTGACACGAACATCAGTTTGCAACAACATCTATAAACTGGAAGAACAGCATCTCACACTCATGTATCCGACTCTTCCTCCTCCTCTTTCTCTTTCATCATGGCTTCTTCATTCTTGCCGAGTTGCCAGCAGGAGCACAGGGCATGTTAGCAAACGTACCTCAGCATCACACTAAACTACTAAGATGTAGAGAATCCACGCCGGTCCCTCAGACGCTGCACAGCTTACATGACTGACAGTAAACGATTAGCAGCGTTCCTGCAGGTCCTTAAAGAGTCTTGAAATGTATTAAATTAATTCATCTGAAAATATGGAAATAGTTGGTATTTAAAAGTCTTCGGTCAGTGTTTCAGGCGTCAAGAGAGTCGATTTTATTCATCGTTTTTTCTGAAAACAAGCACTTACAGATTTTTTTCAATAATTTACTGATGAGCATGAATATCACACGAGCTAACATAGGAAACAACATGCATAATTTTTAAAGCCAAGTTGTCTGACTGTCAAAGACAAGCGGACATGTGAATTCTGTGAAATTACTTTGTGCAGGAAGTGTTTGAGATGGTACTATGAGGCAGCTCCCACACGTTTCCCTTTGTGGATGCAGATGAGGAAACGTTTAACGCTTTAATACACTCGGCACAGAGCACTAGAACCAGGAGGCTGATGTCTCCTGGTTTGTTGGACTTAAAGTTCATGCAGATCTTTTGAAAAACACCTTAAAAACTCTGAACTCTCTGGTGCCTGTAGGAACCCTGGACAGTCTCATTTATGTATCGCTGTTTTGGCCGGTGGTTGTTTGCACATGGAGTGTGAGAACAAGCTGTGCAAACCAGCTAACAGCAGACTAGCAGCAGAATACTGACTCGTGACTGTGTTACTGTTGGGATCGTTTTTATCCAGGTTCAAACTGTGAGGATCGGCTTTCTGGGGTCTTCTGTTGGTGTGCGGAGTATCCGTGGATGTTTTTCAAGTAAAAAGAGTCATTTATGAAAACAATACTATTGAGAACAAGTTGACTGGAAGCTTCTGTTTTTACAAGGAGCCTGAACCAGGCGTGAAATGTTTTATAGTCGAGAAAATTTAAATATTAAAGCTTTAAATGTGCTGCTAATGACTGAGCCTCTGCCTCCAGATTGTTTTCATCATGGAAATGAATTAGCTGTTATACAACTAATTAACTGTTGATTATATATAGACTAAAACTGTTTATGTAAATCTAGTTTGAATGCACTATTGGATACTATCACATTTATGAGGAAAGTGAAAATATTGGTATTTTCCCTTTAGAAGCACCACAGCTCTTTCATATAATAAAACAATGAGCTACCGCTCACGTCCAGCATCCCTGAAACACCCTCATCGTGACCTCTGCGGTGAGCGAGCACCGAGCTTCTATAAGCCTATCACTTACTCTTAGCGTAATGCACTCTGACAGGGATTTTAGTCGATGCTATTTGCGATCGTGTTTGCATCCTGCTGCATCAATATCTAATATTCGTGCATTCATTGCACCGTTACTCTGTTCTTCTTCTTTTATGAAATATTTAAAGGAAAGGAGCAGCAGCCATGTAAATGAGTGTTAGCTGTCACTCTGGAATAACCCGCCTCGCTCATGTTTTATTAATGAACCTCTGAATTGTTTCTGCTCGGGCCACTCGCGGTGTTTGCATTAAGAAATGGAGCGTTTTCCTCGCAGACGAGCGCCGCGATCCTCATCAGAACATAATGCCACGTTCTGCAGAGGCAAATGAAAATGTTCCGAGTCACTAAACAAACCAAATACCTTGATTTTTAGCACGGAAAGCCTAATTCACACAGTCAGCGCTCCATGCATAACAATAAGCGCGTGGCACAGGACTGAGTCTTGATACCAGATAATAATTGACGGCGCTTCTTTCAGAACTGGTGTTCGTCTGAAAAACAGAATAAACGACGAGCTTCTGCCGTCTCGAGAGAGACGGAACAAAATGGGTTTTGGCACTTTGTTGGAAGCAGCGTGCCGCAGGGTTTGAAGGGTAAATGCAGCCCTCGAGAAACATCGAGCATTCATAGCGAACCAATATTCTCTGGTACTGAAGTGTAAAATATAAGATGTGGAAAAGCATTTGTGGCACCAGCCATCTGCTGCTGAGGGGCGACGTGAAGCTTGGAGTTTGGTTTCCATTTGCTGCCGTCGTTTCCAGTTACTTTAAGTTAGAGCAAATTTGGGCAAAGAACGTGGACGGGATGGATGCGTGAGCTGTTTACCGGGCAGCTCTTCAGCCTGTATGAAGTGTATCAGGACCTGTATCACACATCCATGTGTTTCCTGTCTGTGAGCTGAATTGGACTGCACTTGTGGCGCGCCAACGAAGACACACTCAGGTGTTCTTCTGTTAATTAATATCATTAACAACTTGTGACATCAGAAATTCATCTTCTGTGGATGAACTCTGTCTGGCTTCTGGTGACGGTCGTCCTCATTCAGCTCGATGACCTTGGTGTAGAAGCAAACAAGCAGCTCTCCACCAGCTCCGGGTGGATGTCCAGAGCTGGAGCAGGACTTCTGTTTGTAGTCCAAGATGGCAGTTAGAGCAGGACAAGACGGCACAACCGCAACCCAACAAGCCCTCAGAGGAACACGACAAGGACCTGTTTACATCGACTGAACTATCAAAATAAAAGCAAGGACGCTGTCCACTAGTAAAAGGATCGCAACTTTTACTCAGAAGGGGGAAAAACAAACCCCAAAATCAACGATGGCGGCTATCAACATGCAAGGGCAGGCCACCCAAGTCTCATCAGGAAACTTTTGCTTGTGCAATAAAAGCACAACGATGCAGCGCAGTCCGGAAACTCGACGTTGCACAGCTCGAGTCAGAACGACGGTTGAGTTCAGACACATTATATTCTCATTAGGACCGAGAATATAATAAGATCCCAGCGGCCTCGGGGTTTGCATTAGAATAGAGCATAAATTAGTAAAATTATAAAAAAGAACAAAAGCTTAAACTGATCAGCAAAAGTTTGTAACTTTGTAACTTGTAACTCACTAATTAATGGAGGTTAAGTCGTTCGTGTATGTAAAGAAGGTTATTGGGGATTCAGTGCTTCTTTCTGCTAAAGATTACGTCACTTTCTCTTCATGCTGGATGTTGGAACTCCAGCACTGCATTATTGTGTCTGCACAGAAGAGGCAGTGAGACCTGTTAGCCTGCATGTACCGAACACGACGGCCACGATAGCTGGAACTGAAACCTGAAATCAGAAAGTTTCCTTTCCTGAAGTCCTTCAGCTGACTGATGATTGTGTCCCAGCCAAAAAATGCTCTCAAGTTTACCTTTGGTTGATTAATCCCTTAAAAAGAGCCAAACTAAGAGCGGAGCTCTCAGCTGCAAGTCGACTGATTCAAACCAAGATTCGGTAAAGAAATCTGTATCTGCTGGAGAACACCACGACTCAGTGATGCATTAATCCACTCATCCAGGTTTTTACCCAAACCCAGGGGATTTCTTTTGTTAGTTTGCATTGTTGCTGTTTTTGTTGACATCGGAAGATTTCATAAATAAAAAAGTTAAATATACAAGGTCTGCAATTCCATGAATGAAAAACACACCAACCATAAATAATTACAAAGAGCTCCACAGGAAAAAATGCCAAAAACCTTAAATAGATTTATGAACCTTCACGTGTGAAAGTGGGAGCTGCTGGGGGAGAATCATCACAAACAATAGTCAAGGCTTTGTGCTGAAGCGGGGAAATACTGGCCAGCAGTTTGTCTTCATATTTCAAATATATTTATTTTCAACGGTGCTCCCAGACTGTGGTAGAGAACGTTTGCACCCTCTCTAGAGCTGATGCGGAGAACCCTGAAGTGCCCAGTTTTTCACTTTTTAGAGATGTGATTTATGCTGATGCAGCTGTGAAGGTTTGAAAAGCAGCAGGGAGCTCGAGCTGTGCAGCGATGCCTCGACTCTGTCTGAAGACAGTAAATGTAGCGTGGCCCACGGAGACGCCGACTTTTCAGGGTTCTCGTCTTGTTTGTTTGTTCAGGTGAGGTGTTTGGACATAAAGTCGTCCGCAGGTGAAACGTTCTGCCATAATCGGCAGATTACTGCAAGAACAAGTAAGATCGGCGAGTCTGAAGCTCAGACTTTGAAGTCGGCTGCTTGCACGTCAGCTCTGTCCTCCATATGTTTGTACTGTGTAATTTTGTGGCCTACCAACCATTTCATTTGGGATGCTTATTTTTCTGGAGGATACATATGTTCAGCAGACTCCCCTCGCTGTATCCGAGGATGTGGTTTAGAGCTGTTTTTCAGCCAATTAAATGCTTAAAAGGGCCTATTCTGTTTCTCCTTATTTCTCTGTTTCCTGTCATATATCTCCTGTTCCAGTCGTGGATGTTCATATTTAACACGGTCAAAGTTTGGAAAACGAGGTCAGTATGAAGGTCTCTGATCGTCCTGACACTCAGTTTGAAGCAGTTTTTTTTCTGCTCCTGGATCTGAGTGATGTCATCGAGTTAATCTGATGAAGCAGATGTTAGACTTGGTGATTATCTTTGGTGGGAACCATCATTTTTTTCATCTTTCATCATTGAAAATAGATTCACTTCCTTTTCAAATAAACAAGCATCTTTACCTGAATAACTCTGAGCTTTGTATTTGCCTTTTTGAAAATTTCACAATTTTTGCATCCAGGTTCCGTAACGTGTGGAGGGAAGTGGAACCTCTGGTCATGACCGACTCTATCAGGAAAATCCTGAAACTGAATGTTGCCCCATCGTCCAGTAAACAGCCTATGACTGGATCCAAGATCGGTGGCATGAAAATGGTTAAATGCTGAAAGTCTGGAACTGGAGTTTTAATGATATAATTTTAAATAATTTTAAATAAATGGAATCGAAAACCTTTGTAAAAATTCAGCTCTTCTGAGTTCAGGTAGAATTTGTACCCATTAGAAATCCTTGTCATGTTGCCTATTTTATTCTCTACTTTATTAATATTTGCTCGTTCGCCTTTTCTTCATCTGCATTGGTTTAATGGAAGCAGGTGGAGATTTAGCTCCACCTATAGATTAAGATTTTGATCAAACTCAGAGGAAATGAGACGTCAGTTGTAAATCTGTCCTTCTTGTGTCGGCTGTTTGTAGTCTCGCTGTGACTGTGGTCGTTCAAGCTTTAAGTTTGAAACCCGTGGCACACAACAAGTATTTTATTTCTTGGTCAAAACAAGTTAATTCCTGTGGCTTTCTCCAGCTCCCTGCTCTACTTCTTACTTACACAGCTGCAGTATGAGTAATAAATCTCATACAGTAAAATGGCAGGACTTGGACGAGTGCCTGGACGGGCAGGTGGAGCAAAGAAGTGAAAGAAATCAAACTCTACAGTTATTTTCGCCCAAATGTCACCTGAAAACTGGGGAAATGTCAGCAGAGATGGGCTGTAATTAATAGCAGTCGGCTGTTTCCCGACAGGACGAGGAGCACTTAGTCACGATCTGCTTTTATTTTGTCGGGCGCTTCGCTCGGGCTGAGTCGGGTTATGTTCCCTGACAACCGGGACGGAGCTCACTCACCCTCGCCAAGATAAATGAAATCATATTGTATAATTTGGCCCTGCGCGAGGCTTTTAAACGCTCGCCTCCTGGGAGATCCTTTCAAAGTCCTCCGCCTCGCCCCACGGAGCACGCTCAGAGGCTCGTACGTGTGTGCCAGGAAGCGCAAACACGACAAATTTACTTGGGGAAAGTGTAACGGGCGCGATTAAATTTTCAGCAGCGGCTCCGACATGAACAGAGCTGCGGATGAATATTGATGTTCTGTCGATGCTGTTTACTGTTTACACTCGGAGGCCGTTTAGCCGAGCAGCTGATGATGAGAAGGACATACACCCCTCAGTAATCTTCCTGCCAAGCTGGAGGGGTGGAGGAGAATAGTGACGAGCAGGTAGAGGGCCGTGGTTCAGGTGTCGCTGTGGTAATGTCATCAGCGATGAGGCAGATTAATCTTTGGTGACCTGTTTTTCAACATGATAATGAGACGACATGAATAATTTGCATTTGAAATCAAGAACTGACAGGACAGCGTTTCTCGCACACACACACTATAATGAATACATGTAAATATGTTTGGGTTGTCAGCTTTTAGTTTTTAATCCATCTGAAATAACAATGCCATCCACAGCTGATTTAAACAATCCCCTCGCTCTTATTTTGAAAGAGCAGCTGCTGGTAACATGATATCCAGCGCACTTCCTGTCGGTTTAACCACAGATAAAAATAAAAAAATGCAAAAGTGAGTCGCAGTATATGGCTGCGCAGCTTATGGAAGTAAAGTCTGTGTGCTTTGCATCTCTTTAGGTTTCTTTGCCAAACACACGTCAGTGTCTGTGTGCAGCTTCCACTCTGGCTCAATATAAATAAGGAGGGAGGCGCTATCCTGTGATCTTATTCAGAAATTTGCAAAATAAAATAAGAATTCTCCCAAAAATAGTCAGTGATGGATTTACCTGCTCTCAGCAGTTGTAACATTTTCACCTCACCGTGCAGGCAGGTCCGACTTACTGCTCCACAAAGCTGTAGTTACTTCAAATACTCGTAGGCTAATATTCTATACAACAAATCTATAACAGCTTAAATGATTAATGCACAATAAATCGATATCTGTATATACGGCACCTAAAACTATAATATAAAAGTAGTGGAGGACATGCTTTCCCCTCTTTAGACTCTGCCAGCATGCTGCAGGTGTCCCAGCTAGAAAGAGGGAGGACGGCTGCTGACAGCCTGCGGCCAAGTTTACCAGAAATCTGATTAAATTTAAAGATGGAGGCAAACAAAACAAGCCTGTCTGTCGAGTCTGCACACACAGCTCCCCTTTTAGCGTCTTCTTTATTCAGCATCCCGTCGCTGTGTGAAACGAGTCGGGGCGGACGGGAGCCACTAAAAACTTTTGTCTAAATTTAAAATCACAACGATTTTAAACTTTGAACAGTGACAGCAAGAAAAACAACGGTTTGCATCTCGGGTGAATCAGTTGGTAGAAACACCATGACTCCTTCAAATGGGCCAACAGCCAACCAATCAGCTTGCACAGCTGACTCACTGTTCCCAGGCCACCAGGCCTTTGATTATAGGCCCGGCTCTAACTGAATCCTGCCTCCCTCGAACTAACATCAGTCACATGAAGGTGGTTCTGCAGCTCGATCATCTCAGGTTTATCAATGTGAGGTATGAGTGAGTTTCCAGAAAAGAGGCAGAGCAGCACGTTTCTGAAATAAAGCTTAAACTACAAACACAAAGCAGCGGAGTGAGACTCTGAAAGCTTTACAGCGCGCGTGGTTTTATAAAGAGCTGTATGAACATGTGTGTTTTAAGTGCTTTGAGTGGTCAGAGCAGCGCTGTAGCACACTTATCAGCATCACTGTCCCGTCGTTAAGCTTCAGGAAGATCTGATGATAACTGCGTTTTCAGGGACATTGATTTG
Organism: Diplotaxodon limnothrissa; assembly: GCF_057381915.1. Lineage (NCBI taxonomy): Eukaryota > Metazoa > Chordata > Actinopteri > Cichliformes > Cichlidae > Diplotaxodon > Diplotaxodon limnothrissa. The sequence continues at coordinate 2,720,555 of NC_140613.1, forward strand.
CTGCTTAAATCAGGTTATTCCTGCAGCAAGAGTTACGTCCTTTCAGCTGGAACTCCGGCAGCCTTTCAGAGTCCGAGAGGAAGTGAAGAACCCATAAACAGGATTTAATCCAGTGAGTAGTCTCAATTTAATGCAAGTTCAACAAGAAAACCGGTCTTAGGTTCCCTGTTTTAGGATCATATCACTTTTTAAAGGCTGATAGGATAATAAAATCACTGTAAACTTGCAGCCACAATAAAAAAAGCCCCTAAGAATCTGGATTTCTTAATGATGCTCGACTGGGAAAGACTTCAGTCTTTAAAAGCAAAAGACTCTCTCTTACTATCTGCAGCCTGAGCTCTGAGGGAGCTTCCAGGAATGGTGACGCTGTTTTCCAGAGAACTGATCAGTAGGTGGTGGTTTGTACATGTCGATGTCCCATCTGGAGCAGAATACTGCGGCGCCAGGGAAGACAAAGCGGTCGAGACTGAAGGCTGCCTTCTTACGTCCCGGGAATGATCAATACTTTGAGGCGGCCAGATCTGACTACGTCAAACACTGGACCTCCCCGACCATGATCTATGCATACAGGCCTGCACTGAATCCCTACTTGCAATTATTTCATTAAATTCCCACATTTGTAGGGAAGTTTGCATGGATCCAAATACTCACGGAATATGTATGAAACAGGGGAAAGTCAAATGTCGTCCACTTCCTGTTTGTGCTACACTTCTCTGAGTCTCAGCAAGTAGTTGGTGAGTGTTTGCAGACAGGTGGGTAGTCGGCAGAAACCAAACCAAAGCAATCACAGGAGGGTTTTGGTTTAACGAGTCTGCGCTGGAAGCTTTAGTCCTTTTTTATTCCCACAAATATTTTCTTGCAGAAATAAAAACCCTGGGATTAAAATCTGGAAATGCACAAACATCTAAGGATTCACTTTTGGCTTTAAGCACAGGGTGTCCACATTTTTTATTTCTCCTTAAAGTCTTTGCAGAAGTATCAGTTTGAAGCTGACGATGAGGAGCGACGCAAACACAAAGCTGCATTTTGGGTGATGGCGTGTGTGTGTTTTGGCTGTTTAACAAGCGTTTTATTCCTCGTAATGAAGCAGAAACAAACAGATGATAAATGACAAGATGTTCCTTCTGCTTGTGAGGAAAAAACAACCAAAATATCAATTTATTCACAGCACAGCAGATAGCAGCAGAAACAACATTAATCATATTTCTGGCACAGACACAATACCTCCTCCAGGATTGTACATATCAGGCAGTTTTAAGTGTTTCCATGCAGATGCTCCTGATTGATGACACGTCTGTTGTTTCATAAACACGAGCACAGGCAGCGCTGGGAGTTTCTGAGATGATTACACTCAGGACTTGTTGTTTCTGTGACTCCGTTTTTCATGTCAGAAGGTCTTTATCGTCTCCTGGACGATCGCATCCTGAATAAACTCCAGATATTTGAGTTAAACTTTGCTTTTTGTCTCCTAATTTGAATAATTAACGAGTTTAGGTACGACGAGCCCGAAAACTTCCCAGAGAATTTTCTCTTCTCCTGAGACACGGAGCAGAAAGGAGCAGGACCGGTCGCCGGAGTCAAATGGAGAAAATTGAAAATTGATTTTTCTACTCTTTGAGAAAATAATAGCTCAGGAGTTGGTGGGAACATTTCTGCACTTAATTTGACGGCAGTTTTGTCTTTTTGTACAAAATAAATGTCAGAACAGTCATTTTCTCAGCCTTTTCTGTATCACAGCCCAATTTTTAGGATCCCAAATTATCATGACAGCAGCAGTTGGAGAGCTGACAAGTTGTCATCTGAATTCATGTCTTTTGTCTTTTAAGAGCTCAAAGAGCTGAAAGCTCGAGTATTAAATATGAATTAGAAGTGAGATAACACTCTTTAGCAGGATGGGAACAAGTCTGAATGCGAAGCAACGCTGGAGAAATCACTTCAACGTTTTAATGAGCCCCTTAATACAGATTTAGTCATTTATTTGAAAACTCTTGAACTGAAATATCCTCTGTCAGAATTTTAGGCTTGTTTAGATTAAGATTTCTGTTTTTAATAATCTGCACGTAGCAGAAACAACCCCGACAGAAGTTTGAGCTTGATGGGCTCTGACTGCACCAGAGATGAAGAACATCTAAAAACCTGCAGCCGGTGGATGAATGGTATACAGTGGGGCAAAAAAGTATTTAGTCAGCCACCGATTGTGCAAGTTCCCCCACCTAAAATGATGACAGAGGTCAGTAATTTGCACCAGAGGTACACTTCAACTGTGAGAGACAGAATGTGAAAAATAAATCCATGAATCCACATGGTAGGATTTGTAAAGAATTTATTCGTAAATCAGGGTGGAAAATAAGTATTTGGTCACCTCAAACAAGGAAAATCTCTGGCTCTCACAGACCTGTAACGTCTTCTGTAAGAAGCTTTTCTGTCCCCCACTCGTTACCTGTATGAATGGCACCTGTTTGAACTCATCATCTGTATAAAAGACACCTGTCCACAGCCTCAAACAGTCAGACTCCAAACTCCGCCATGGCCAAGACCAAAGAGCTTTCGAAGGACACCAGGAAAAGTATTGTAGACCTGCACCAGACTGGGAAGAGTGAATCTACAATAGGCAAGCAGCTTGGTGTGAAAAAATCAACTGTGGAAGCAATCAGGGATAGCTCAGTAGGTAGAGTGGCGGCCCCATGATCGGAAGGTCGGGGGTTCGATTCCCCTGAACAGCTACCCTGAGGTACCCCTGAGCAAGGTACCGTCCCCACACACTGCTCCCCGGGCGCCCAATGGCTGCCCACTGCTTCACTGAGTGAATGGGTTAAATGCAGAGAGGGATTTTCCCCACGGGGACCAATAAAGTACACTTTCTTCTTCTTTCTTTCTTTCTTCTTCAATCATCAGAAAATGGAAGACATACAAGACCACTGATAATCTCCCACGATCTGGGGCTCCACGCAAGATCTCATCCCGTGGGGTCAAAATGATCATGAGAACGGTGAGTAAAGATCCCAGGACCACACGGGGGGACCTGGTGAATGACCTGCAGAGAGCTGGGACCAAAGTAACAAAGGTCACCATCAGTAACACACTACAACGGCAGGGAATCAAATCCCGCAGTGCCAGACGTGTTCCGCTGCTGAAGCCAGTGCATGTCCAGGCCCGTCTGAAGTTTGCCAGAGAGCACATGGATGATACAGCAGAGGATTGGGAGAATGTCATGTGGTCAGATGAAACCAAAGTAGAACTTTTTGGTATAAACTCAACTCGTCGTGTTTGGAGGAAGAAGAATACCGAGTTGCATCCCAAGAACACCATACCTACTGTGAAGCATGGGGGTGGAAACATCATGCTATGGGGCTGTTTTTCTGCCAAGGGGACAGGACGACTGATCCGTGTTAAGGACAGAATGAATGGGGCCATGTATCGTGAGATTTTGAGCCAAAACCTCCTTCCATCAGTGAGAACTTTGAAGATGAAACGAGGCTGGGTCTTCCAACATGACAATGATCCAAAACACACCGCCCGGGCAACAAAGGAGTGGCTCCGTAAGAAGCATTTGAAAGTCCTGGAGTGGCCTAGCCAGTCTCCAGACCTCAACCCCATAGAAAATCTGTGGCGGGAGTTGAAAGTCCGTGTTGCTCGGCGACAGCCCCAAAACATCACTGCTCTCGAGAAGATCTGCATGGAGGAATGGGCCAAAATACCAGCTACTGTGTGTGCAAACCTGGTAAAGACCTATAGTAAACGTTTGACCTCTGTTATTGCCAACAAAGGTTATGTTACAAAGTATTGAGTTGTGTTTTTGTTATTGACCAAATACTTATTTTCCACCCTGATTTACGAATAAATTCTTTACAAATCCTACCATGTGGATTCATGGATTTTTTTTTTCACATTCTGTCTCTCACAGTTGAAGTGTACCTCTGGTGCAAATTACTGACCTCTGTCATCATTTTAGGTGGGGGAACTTGCACAATCGGTGGCTGACTAAATACTTTTTTGCCCCACTGTATATTGTAATATATCTATATCACTAAAGCACTTCTGGATGGATGCAAACTGCATTTCGTTGCCCTGTACCTGTGCATGTGCAATGACAATAAAGTTGAATTCTATTCTATTCTAATGTGAAGCTGACCTCGCCAAACTTCACCAAAGTCAGAGCAAGACAGCGACGGAGCGCGTCTGTTTTCAGAGCTTGTTTGCGAGCAGAACTAACTCGATTACCTCAGTATTTATACTGTTATTGCACCACTGATGATGTGCTGTTGAGCAGTTTTCTGTTCTGCATCACAGAAAACTGAAGAGCTTTTGGGACAAAACAAGAGATTCAAAAATCTCATTATGGGTTCTGGGACACTGTGACAAAATAATCTTCCTTGTAATGAATAAAATATTTGTGGTTTGGTGAAGCCTGCTGGCAGAGGAACGGACGTCACCCTCCCCTCTGTCCTCGTCACCGGAGCCTCTGAGGTGTGAGAACTGAATGTTCTGTTTGCTTTGACCGCCAACGTTAGACAACAACACAGCGAATGCTTTTTAAAGCCTCCAAAGACCTGCCACTTTCCAGAAGGTCTGCAGAAAAGTATGAAGTCCGGTTCACACTTTGATTCAGGGCTTTTACGTCTGTTACATAACGGAGTCCGGAGGGAGCCGTGAATCAGACCTTCATTTGTCGTAGATCTGCTGTCAGGTCGCATTAGCTGTGGCTGGCTGGATGTCGTCTTTGTGCTGAGCTTGTTTTCTAATTTCAGAAGCATTAAGATCCTCATTCTTCAGCTTTAAATGTCATTTTATACGACGTTTAAAGTATTCATGTCTTAACAGCCGTCTTTACAGGACTGAGAGACGGAGAGTAGAGAGATTGTCTTAGACTAGACGGTGTTACCTTTCACATGAAGTCTCGTGCATTTATTTTGACATGCTGTAAATTCACGAGCAGTCACCACAGCAGCTCTGCACGTCTCATTTGGTAGGTTTTTTTAGGTTGAAGGCCCGTCGTCAGGAATCTGTGTCTGCTGTTGAAGTTCCTGTCCCCACATCATCGCTGACCTGGTGGATGTTTTCAGGGAAAATGGTCCGAGTAAGGTTAGAGGATTGTCTCCAGTGATGACTCGGACCTGTGAGCCCCTCGGTGGATTTGAACTCAGCAGGAAACGGCGCTCACCTCTGCTCCACCGTCTCCCTCGTCATCGTAGTCTTTCTACCTTAATGGTTCCCAGAAGGTGAATCCTGTGTCCTCGGTGGTTGGGCTGCTCCATTGTTGCAGGAACCACTAATTGCAATTGATTTAGTCAAAATTGAGATCTCGATTATTTGACACAGTTACTTGGGGCTGTTAACTTTACAAACACTGTGCATGTATTGATCTGAAGAGTCTCTGACAGTGAATTTCTTCACACCTAAAAAATAAGTCACCTAAAAATGAATTAACCCGTGAGAACCAACCAACACGACTGAAGGTGGACACAAGACCCTCTGTGGGGGAAAAGCAGGCGTCTGCAGACACCACCACGTTTTTATATCCTGTAGGTTGTTCTTGTTAAACAAAGGCTCTCTTTCAGTCATCTTAACTCGAGTCAAACTATAGAGGAAGTAAATCTGTGCGTTTGTGGACGAGTAAAAGTGCAGCGCTGTAAAGAAAAGAGCTGGATTCATAATGAAAGTCAAACTGAGCACTTTATCAGTAAAAGGATTGAAGATTTCAGGAACTTCAGGTTGAGCTGTTGGAGTTTGTGGGTCAGGGTGATCGGACCGCCTCAGAGGTCTGGGTTTGTTTTCTTAAAATGCCAAAAACAAGAGTTTGTGGGTTAAAGTGGGAGCGATGAATTTTGGATTGCATCACCTTCCTTTTCTTTTGGAGTTTATTCGAGTCTCACAAATAAAAATGGAGCCTGAAGTCATGCTGACCTTTTACTTGCAGAATCACGGAGACCACCTGCTTCACTCTGAGTCAGTGCAACCCAAAACTGAAATGCCAGCACAGAGTGTGCTCGACAGATTATATTTGTGAAGGACAGATCGGATCAACCCGCGTGGCGTTTTCACTGATGTCGATTCGCTTTCTCCCGGCGTCGCTCCTCTCCAGCTGAGGAGGAATTATCCGCCGATCAGGTTTGCGGGCTGAGTTTAGGGCAAACCCATTATCTGCAGCGCTACAGGGTGACAGACACTTTTAATTGTCTTCCACGAGGCAATAAAGGGTGTTTGTCAACTGGCTGGATGTGGACTTTCTAAATCTGTTGTGGCTCTTGGAATTTAATTAAGCCTGGAGGATAAATCGAGCCATAAAGTCACGGTGCTCTTTGGAGGAAGGCTCGGTTGTCTGTCAGGAGGTCTGCGGACGTCACACAGTGTCTGCAGTTGTTTTTATTAAACTCAAGATTCACAAGTTGACTCAGATTCAAATCATTTCTCTAAAACATGACAGTAACACTATGATATCTAATATTTCAGTCTCAGTAAATTCTTAAATGTAGAAGTTATCTAGCAGAGATTGGAAGTGTTATTCTAATCGAGTCGTGCTGTGAACAGAAAGAAACAAACCCCTCGTGCTGTCTCTGTTCGTGTTTACATGCATTGACCAATGCTACGAGGACTATTTTGTTCTGGAGACTCTTTATATTTTAAATGTTGCAGAAAAAGCAGAAGTTGACATTGATTTACAAGAAGCAGAAAAGGGAATTAGAGGAACGTCTGGAAAAATAAGGACCACTTTGTGCAGCTTCTCCCATTAACCTTAAGATTGGGAACCACTGTCATATGAGAGAGTTCTTGTGACGACAGTGACATAAATTTCACATTTATTACCGTCTAATCTTCAGCGAGTCATCTGGAGCCTTGCTTGCAGCTCTGTTGGAGTTAGAAACTCCAGACCAGTAGTCTCATTGTGGACACAGGAAGTGGGCTTGTGTTGGCCCACAACTGCAGCTTGTGATCAGCTTAATGATAAATTTCACATGTACTAGCCTAAGTGTCTGCAGCCTCTGTGAGGCTATGGGTTGACCTGAATGCTAACATTAGCGTGTTAGCATGCTCAAAGACATAATATCCTGCAGGGCAGCCAGGACAAAGCCCTAAAGCCCAGAAAACAAGAGTCCAGTAAACATGACTACCTAATGGGCCCTTACACGTTACATGGAGTATATTCTGGATAAAAATGGACACATGACTTGAATTTCAAATATAAATATTTAATAATTTTGGATTCCTTTAGTTAAAACGTGCTGGTAAAGATATTACCTGTACCTACTGACCTTGCCTGCTGTCATTTGTGCAGAATGCCTGTAAACCCCTCGATGTCAACAACGCAGCAGTCCATTTTCAGCGAGTGTCTTTCGAGCAGTTTGTCAGCACAGCTGCATTTTAAGTCATGTTTAACAAGCAAAGAGAAAAAGTGGCGCTCAAACGAGGACGAAGAGACGAGAGCAGGATGAGCACATCGCCTCGACTTTGGACTTTAGCAGCGTTATCAGTGACTTTGCAGAGCAAGAGCCCCGAAAGATGAAGTTCTGTTTGTGTTTTTGTAAATGTCTGAAACATTGCTGCCACTTATATGCCGAAAATCCGCACTCGTACTGTAATATGTTGTGTGACGTATGTAGAAGCTAGTCTACTGGGAATGAGTGTTGAATGAGGAATTCTATAAATGGGTGTGCTTGTTATTTGCTAATATTTTTGCACTTGTAGTTGTGTTTGCTGCAGTGTGATGTGGTGGTAAAGCGATATCTGCCCTGGGGCCTTTCACAGAGTTGTTACGCCTCTGAACAGGCTGGCGGTCACATGATCGTCTCCCAACAACAAGCGACAAGCTGTTATGACATCATATGTTTTGAAATTAAACGCCCTCTAGTGGTCAAGTTAAGCTTGTCATGCACACTACCACAATAGTAGTAGCTAATTAATGCTGCAAATGTTTCACAAAGGGGTTTTATGTATATATGTTTTGGGCGAAAGCAGCACGCGTAGCGAACAGAAGAGCTTTGCTACATAAGCTAATTTTTCAGTTCGATTCAATTTTATTTCTATAGCGCCAAATCACAACAACAGTCGCCTCAAGGCGCTAATGACCACGCCAGTTAGCATCCCTTAACTGTTTATTATAAAGAAGAGTGCCTGCGCTCTGTTTTTAAATGCCGGCAGACATTTAACTATAAGTTAGCACAGTAATTATTTTTCATATAAAACAGCAGGAGTTACTCTTACATATCGTGCACGAGCGCGTCCCACAGCATGGTTTCCTTCCACCAATGGGTTTTGCTGAAATCAAGTGAAAAGGACACAAAACAGCAACAACACTGTGATCCGTTTTCAGTCTGATCAGCTGTTCAGCACATCCTACTTTGGAGTATCCGTCATCATGTTACTTGTGCACAGTAACAACCTTTTGCAACAACTTCTAAAACTGGGTGTCTCAAAAATGAATTTATGAACACAGTCAATTTCTTTGTGTTTTATTGCACTTTTTTTGCAATATATTTATTTACTGTGGACGTATTACATCGATATTGTTAAATTTTGGGATATAAAGGTTGTATTGATGTGTAAATAGGGGTAATGCTCCAAAAATGCAGCATTTAAAAATGTAAAGATGAGCTCTGGTGGATTTGTTCTGTGGTAGGTAATCAGGTTAATAGACATAAATTCTTCACAGTTCATGCAATCTCTCCTTCTCTCTTCAATCTGGGGGACAATAAATATATCTCTGCAAAATTTCATAGAAACCCATCAAACAGTTGCTGAGCTGCAGTCCACTGCTGTCCCTGCAGGTTCGGCAGTAATGCGGTTAAAAAGCACTTCAGCAGTCTGGGATTCTTTTGTCTGTTTTTCAGGATAAAACAGCTTTTTGAACCCATCATTTTGGCATGTGGTGGAGGATTTGAGAAGGATCTTGTTCCTTGGCGTCACCGTTGTTTGTCAGTGCTGCTGTTTCTGTGGAGAGATGTGCAAAAGTAAACAAATAAAATAAACAAATCTAGATATCTTCGTGTCAAGTGGAAATGCACAGCTTTTCTGTGGAAACCTGTGAGTACCACAAACCACAGCGCTCACATGTCTGAAACATTGAAAATGCAGGACATCCATCAGCCTCTACACTGTAAAAAAAAAAATCTGTCAAATTTACGGTAAAATACCGGCAGCTGTGGTTGCCAGGAATATACCGTGTAAAAAATGTGGAATCTGTAAAAGACAATACGGTATACTGGTTTTGTAACCCTAATTTTTAAGGTAGACAACGTATTATTTTACCAAAATCATGATAGAAAAAACCAAATATATTTGTCAATTATACAGCAATTTAATGTAAAGAATGCAACTTTCCATAGCTTTTTACGGATATTTGCAGTAAAAAAAAAAGTAATAATATAATAATATTTACAGTAATTTGTTGTTAATTTAACAGTAATAGGATAGACCCTATTATTGTAAATAACTGTAAAAATAACAGAAATATGTTAAACCTTATTAAAACCTTTGACAGTAAAAAACACAGTGAAATTGTATAACAAATTACAGCATTTTATTTTGACCAGATACATTTTACGGTAAATTCCTGGCAACCACAGCTGCCGGTATTTTACCGCTAAAAATACAGTACAATATGAGGAACATAAATGGTTTACCGTACATTTTACATTTGCAACCGCTAAATATAGAAAAATCTAAAGATGCTCATATACAACCAAGGTAGAGAATATTACTGATAAACAATGAGAAAATTTGACATACCATTTGAAAACAGACTAAACATATTATTTTCTCTATTCCTACAAAACAGCATAGATCTTGAGAATACAGCATGTGTCCATATATATGGCTGGTAATCCATGGAGGAATGAATAAACATGAAACAAAATATTACCTGCCCCTGACCTATCAACAGTAATGAGTCACTGGGTCCTGCCTTGGTGAAGGAAAGGACTCGGTGGAGTTTCTAATGCGCATGGTGTTGAAGATACAAGCTCTGCAGGAGTACTTCAATGTCCATCAGGAGTTCACTTTGGACTGGCAGGATCCCCTCTGCAGCAAAAAAAATGGACAAAGTTTGATCAGTGCTTGAGCAAAATGCACAGAAATGAACAAAACGTGCTGCCAAAACCAGATCTAATGATAAATGATTTCTTAAGTGTAAAATATACAGTTCTTAAAGGATAGCTATTGTCAAAATGCAACCTGGGCTGTTTTTTTCAGTTTTTTTTTTTTTTACTGTAAACGAGACAAACATATATCTAAAAGCATAATTACGACAAACAAGCCGTTTTTGAGATTGACCGTGATTTTGTTTTGTGGTCAATAGCCAGTGAATGGGAATACTAGGGGGTCGGGGCATAAATTTGAGCACATCAAAATCGATACAGTAAAAAAAACAAAAAAAAAAAAAACAGCCCAGGTTGCGTTTTGGCAATAGTTATACTTTAAATCTACTTATGTAAAAGTTATACATAGACAACGCAGCCCTAATCACAATCATAATTTGTTGGAAAACGTATTTAAGTTTCGTATTGATTTATCATAGAACTTGAAGTTAATGGCTGAATGCATGGTGATGAGACCTATCATTCAATCTACATTTTATAGCGTATGAAACTGCTCACCTGGACATGAACCTGAGCTCGGCTGATTAAGATTAGTGTCTCCTGTCCATCTTTCTTTAGCAAAACTTGAATAATACCACTGCTTACCTCTTATTGAATCTTTGGGTGCAGACTTAATTGAAGAGCCTCGTATAAACAGGCAGGGTGTGATGTTTAGGGAAACCAAAGAATACAGCCGCCATCATTTCTGCCAGAAGACTCATGGGGTGCAACGAAGCTTTCATTGTGGACTGGCTAGATACCTTCTGCATTCAGAAGGAAAACAAGAAGGGCATACACCATAAACAATAATAACTGACAAAAATAATGAGACAAGAAATTAAAGTAACAAAATAAGTGCAAATCAAGTTTCCCTGTGTTACAGTGTAGCTGAATGTTTTTCAACAATTTGATTTACGGTAAAACACATACCAAATATTTCCAGCCAAGGTTTGTTTCAATCTTCAGCATTTTTTTCCTGCCATTGTCTTGAAACTGTTTCATCTGTCTCTCTCATTTGATGCTGTTTACAAAAACAAAACAGCAACATTGTAAAGGGAAAAAGGAAAATTAATTTAATGGAAAAAAAAAGATTATGACCTGAAATCTCACCATTTCCTGAGAGTCACAGGTCCTTTGAGTATCCTTATGGTTTCTGCTCAAATTCAGTGTCTGAAAAGGGCAGGAACAAAAGAAACCTTTTTAATCATAATAAAGACAAAATAAGATTTAGAGACAGACGACAAAGAAATGTGTAAAATATCTTCTTGAATCTGTTTACTTTACTAACCTTGAAAGAGACTCTTGGGTCTTAGCTGTGCCACCACCCTTAAACCTTAAAACAGATGGAGACGATATGCTGGCCTGGCTTGAAATTTCCATATTTGGTGCTGTAAAACAATATCACAAACAATAGATTAATTGTACTTTTTGGACCTTGGCCAAAGCATAATAGAAAAAACAGAAAGTCCTTCATGGCTATTGTGCAATGAAATCATAATACTTACTGGTTTGTTTCTCAGATGTCTCCACTCCTAATGATTGTAGTGCCTCCAGTACAATTTCAAGGATTGAGGCAGACAGGTCCGGCAGCACCTTAGTAATGGAACTCCTTATGCTGCCCCCCCATTTCCAAGATGTCTGATAAAAGAATGTGAATAAAGGTCAATTTACACCAAGTGGTACCTTTGGTCTTAAAATATGAAGCTGATCTTGCTTGATACTACACTTTTATACAGTGTTTCGTAAGTACCAAACTAACAGCACCATTATTATGACAGCACACTGTGTTTCAGTGGAACCATTTGGTACCCATACTTCATGTAAGATGTTAATGGATAGAAATCAATTAAGTCAATGGGTTTTGACCAAAAAAATCATTTTATTTAAAACAGCTTACTATCACTTATGTCACACAGAACATCAGCAGGAGGCTCAGTAGAGGGCTCTTCTGATTTCTGCCACAGATCAGACTCTAGCAGACATCTCAAAGTCTCTCTTAAAGGCACATAATAGGCAAACTTATCTTTTCTGTTTTCATCTCTCCCTAAAAATATTTTCTTTGGTTCCGCATAGTTGAAGGCTTTTTTAAAGATCTGAGCTCTGGAGTGCACTGTCCTCAATGGCCCGGTATGACATGCAGAAAAAAGATCATAGCTTTTGACAGACTCACAGACTTTATTGATGTCCTCCTCTGATAATGATGTGTCATCTTTTAACAGTGATGCAAGTTTACCCAAACTGTATGTCTGTCCCAACTCATGCATGTTCTGCATTTCCTCTACAATGTTCTGTATGGTTGAAGCAGGCAGTAGAAACTGACCCTGCAATTTTAAGTAGAATAGTGAAACGTTTCTCAGAAAAAGATCACAGAATTCAGGGGGCATTTCCATGTTATCTTCATGTGTAATAGACTGTGCAGCAGGCTCGGAAATCAAGGGTACAAAGTCATCTGATGTGGTTGGAACAGATGATGATTGACATGCAGACTCTCTATATAAATCACCAATGCTGCTGTCTGAAAACTCTGTGTTTACGTGACATGTGAGCAGTAAAAGATGATTTAACTCTAAAGGTATTTGTGCATCCTCTTACTGGACAAGTGACCACGTGTCCTTCCACAATATGGCTCTTCAGATGAGCTATTAACTCTTTAGAGTTCTGACACTGACGTTCACACATCGCCATTGCACATGTAAACGAAGAAACCACCACCACACCAGTGACATGGGTGGGGGCAGTGTCTTCGGTAAAAATGAGCCTTAAACGCGCCATACCTGGTGTATGTCTGCTTGCAGCCTGCTTCAATACACCGAAAGAAACAACGTGGCTCATTCCGATGCAGTTTACAATGAAGCACGTAGCCCCTTGATGACTGAACTACCTTACCACAGAAATTACACGTTAACATAACTCCATGTACTTTGGTAATCCCTCCCTAGCGAATTAAGCACGCCATATACAGAAACTAATCCAGAGCAATGCTTCCCTCGCAACAGTAATGCTAACTCAACTCACAAATGCTAACTAAATTCACAACCTCACTCATAAAAAACGAACTGCTAAAATTATCTATAAACGCTGGGCTGGTGGATTTTTATAACAGAGATAACTTGAAGTTGCATGTACTCACCTCACCTCGAACTAATTGTAAGCTGCCAGGATGTCTACAAATTCCGAAGATGCTGTGGTCCAAGCAGCAATAAATGGCGCTAATATACGAGTTCAAAACTGTGTCCGTTAGCGAAGCCAACTTGAGTCTCCTGCATGAAAAAAAGAGCGGTTGGCACACAGCTCAGCAGCGCGCCGCGCTATTGGTCATTTTCAGGTGACGTCATCCCGCAATGTAACGTCGCTCTTTGTTTCTTTAGGAGGTTCGAATTTGATCAGAAGTCACGTCTGCAGACCGCTGCAGCCACGTCTTACCTTGCTTCCCCTTTTTTTGGTGAAATGGTTCGCTCATACTGCACAATGTTGCTACCAGATTTTTTTTCTCTGCAATTCGAACGTAAAACGTCTGTACACAGTTTACCAGCAGTTTAGCTACCAATCAACAGCGATCACACAAATTCAAAATTTAAGGCCGACCCACTTAAGGTGGTCTGATAATATGGCGTGAAACACAACAACATAAAGTTGTTTTAAAATAATAATTAAAAAAGATTATTGAAATCAATTTTATTCACAACCATAAACTTTATTTTTAACATCTTCTTTTGCTGTTGATTTTTTTATCAGAAGGTTAACAATGATATACTGCAGGCCTAACTTTTAATCTGTATATCAGTATCTGAATTTTAAAATAAAAAAATACTATCAGTTTTATTGTCTTTCACTGCTGATATTTGCTTTTTTTTAATGGTATGTACTGGTTGTATTATTACGGTGGACCCTATTTTTTAACATCTTGTTTCTGTAAAAATGAATGTTTTTGTTTGCTTAAAAATCTACAGCTTTATACTGTGAATTCCAATGTGCACAACCCCAAAAGATGTAGTTTTACTCAAATAATACCGTAAAATCTAAGTTTTTCAGACATTTTCAACATTACAATATGTAATTGTAAAATGTATGCATATTTATTTGTTTTCACAGAAAATATTTATAATTTCAACATTTTATTACAGTAAAAAACAAAGTTTTATCCAGTCTCACAATTAACGGTTATTCAATCTATTTAATACAGTAAAAGGAAGTTTTTGATTTTACGCTCCATTACCGTTGGAATTTGACGGTGTTTTGCTGTATATTTTACTGACTTTTTTTACAGTGTACACGTGTTTCATGAGCTGCAGCAGCTCCCGGTAACGTGATCCTGCAGATCTGCAGGTGTGCTGTAGCCTGCAGGCCTTCAGGTGAGCTGACATCACGTCTCTCTGTATCGCTGCAGCGTGAAATACCGATGTTTGCACTTCAAACGAGGGCTGGCGTGACTCAGCTGAAGCCTCAGATCACGTTCACTCCCAAAATGTAAATCTTAACAGCGTCTGACTGCAGGTGTGGACGTTTGAAGGGGCCAGCGTTTGATCGATCCACCTCTTTGATCTCACACTCATTAGCTCAAGTTATTTTCAGGCTGCAGGAACACGAGCCCTCGCTTCCTGTGGTTTTTCCTTCCTTATCGCCTCCTCCTTTATCAGGATGGAGGGCAAAGGTCGTGGGTTGGAGCATCACTTTGCTTTGATGACCACTTTATTTTATGTCATTGCAGGAAAATACCTTCAAATATAAACACTACAAACAGTCCTGGACATATTTTTGTAGATGATCTCTTTTAATTTTAAGACTCTGTTGACTTCATCATTGGAAGATTTGCAGTTTCATTGCTGAAAGTTGAGCTGAACTGAACCTCGAGGAAGGTCAACGAGGCGATGGCTGGATCAGATCAAGGAACGCCGGGAGGCGCTCTGGATCAGGCCAGATGGAGACAGGTGTGGAAGCACATAGACCAAAAGAAAAAGAGAAGAACACTCGCACAAAACAAAAGAAGTGTTGTTTCTGATATGTTTGGTTTTGTTTGTTGTTATGAATCCATCACAGCCATTGGCTTGCAGCAGTGTGGCCTATACGGATGGTTCCCTCATTCCTCCTTGATGATTGCTTTATTTCTTTTATAGCTCACCCATCAGAGAGCTAATCTCAGCAGCTAATTGGAGTCACTGAACTGGACCTCTGGGCTGTGTTTGTATTTCTATTGCTGTTATCAGAAGAATAATACAGCTGCTGTGTGCTTGTCTGTACTGCCACTGTCCAAGAAGTCTAAGCTAATGTTTCACTGAGTGAAACTTCAGGATTTTATTGTTAATAAGCTCTAATTAGCGGCTGTCCGTGTGATGCACCGTACAGTCTCCACCCTCTCGTCACTCCAACATGGTGCAGTCCACAAACTGATGCATGAGGTCATCCTGCAAACAGTTTTTCAAGGTTCCTTGCATGTTCACTGTGAAGAACATAGATTCAAGCTGCCTCAGTGTCTTCTGTCTCCTCCTGTGAGACCAAACTGACTCCATGATGTTGATATCAAGCCTTTGTGGGGGTTCGGACCATCTGTTGATCTTCTGCTCGATGAAGGTTTCTAATGACTCTGGCTGGAGCTTTTGGCTTTGTTGTTCTGCTCCGGGAGGATCAGGCGCCTCCTGGATGGAGCTGCTGATAAATGAGACTAAATATGTCAAATTCCTGGAAGAACTGCAGACTGAGGCGCCCGCAGCGTCTCTTAACTAAGCGTCTGACTCACACAACCTGCAAACACGTCTTGATCTTTTTTGATGTTTGGGCGTCAAACCAAAGGAACAATTAAGACTTGATGACAGCCTCCTCCGTCCTGGCTGAAAGAATGAAAATGATTTCTCGGTGACATTGGCTTAATGCGTGGGCTGCCAATTATGTGAGGTGATACAGCATGCGTCAATGGTTTGGTAGATTAGGCGTGAACGGCAGGTTTATGAAGCCAGTGGGACTGCAGAGGCCTCATTTGTCAGATTTAGAGCGGCTCGGCCTGCCCGCTGCTCTCTTACAGCAAACTCTGCCTCTCTCTGTCGGATTCGCTTCTGATTGTAGAAAAAAGGGCTCGCAAACATGATTCAAATACAAAGGTTGGGATTTAGCTTTGGTTGGAATATCAGGGTGTTTCCAAGCTGTGAGGAGCCACAAGCACTTTCTATCTCAGAGACGGTGCAGTCGTTTGTCTCGGCTGGCACTGAGGCCCAAACAGTCATCAAACAATACACCAGCAATGCACTGTGGGAAAAATGGCTAAAGTGTGACAAAGTGTGATAAAAGAAGAAGAGGACAAAACGAGACGGCTTAAGAGCCGCCACTGCGTCATCACACGGCCACATCCTTGCTGTTGCCGTGCAGGTTTTCCTGAATGAATATGTAGGTGTCCCCACGTAGACTGTGGTAAAAAGAGGCCTTTTCCTTCCCACTGTCGCCAAGTGTGTGCCGTCTGACTCGCTGGGGTTTGTCTGTATTATCGTAGGGGTTTACCTTGCAGTGGAAAGTGCCCTGAGGCAACTGTTGTTGTGATTCAGCACCTAGTAAATCATTATGAAGAGTTTTGCTACTTAGCTGCTGATGCTTGAATGCTCCTCGCTCTGTGGAGGAGAGCATCATGAAAGTTCTGTCAAATATCTGCAGAAACTAAAACAGGAAGTTTGATGAGCTAAACTGGACCAATTATGGATGATTCAGCAGCTCCAAATTTTACATTCAAACCTGTTGAGGCTTGTTTAAAATACACATTAGACAGATGTTGTACATCTGCATTAGCAAATGTTAGCTGGTCAGCTTGTACCCTGCTGGAGGAGCACGAGGAGCCTGGAAATGTTTGATTAATGGATTCTAGAACTGTGAAGTTTTCATTCTGGGCAGATAGAAGCACGTGGAGGAGGAGATGATGTTTTATCATCCGACGAGCTGATGTGATGCTCTGTTTATTCTCAGGCCTCCAAATCCCCGGAGGAAGTTTACAGCTCTGAATATTTACTGCAGAAAGCAGCTGTGCCTGCTTTATTTACATGCAGTTCTTCGTGTGTGGGAATTTCTCTTGTGTTTGCCTTTCACTGGTGGATGCAGTCGATAACCTGATAGCAGCTTCTGTAGCTTCGGGCTTTGGAAAGCAATACCAGGGATTTTTGCTTTATTTAAGCTGCCGGTGATGCCAGATTGGGCTTTTTCTGCCCATTTGGGTCAGCTACTGTAAAACTGTTGGGGCCAGATTTCTGATATTTATGCCAAAAATAAGTCTGTAAAATGTGAACGCACTGATATGTTTTGTTGTTTTTGTTTCAGTGTGACACTCATCCCAAAGAAACAGAAAATATGATGTTTTTATGGCAGAACTCGCTTGATAGTTTTCTTCTGCACATTGTGACACTTCATTGCATCCAGTGGCAGACGGCACACAGGAGACAATAAAGCTCTCCTATTCTGAATGTTACCAGCCCACTCAATGGGTGCCAGTTATTATCTGTCCCATGGTTTATGTTTTCATATCTTTAAACTATCACAATATTTTATGTGGGTGTTTGTTTGTTAAAAAATAAGGCTAACACAGAAGTTATTTTAGCTCTGAACCTTTAGCGCTCAACATCAGAAATGCTAGCTTATTAAACCAATTACTAATTTCATCTCTGACTGTATCCAGTAATGGGAGCTATGGCCGAGTCAGGTGGATTATAGGATGGATGACTTTAATAAAATCAGGCAGTGTTTTGATAAAGAAATGATCAGTTGTGTTAACCTACAGAGAAGGAAGGCTGCCGGTGCTAGCATTGCTAACATTACTGTTAGAATGGCTGGTAAGTCTAAGGTAGTTTTTGGTAGCCCCCCTTTGTTTTACAAGAAAATCTTCGCACCCTCCACCCCCCTAGGGGGCGTGCCCCCCACTTTGGGAACCCCTGGTCTAAGGTTTAATTTAGGTGTAATTGATTTTGAAATTAGGAATGGATAAGCGGTTATAAAAAAGTGTTTTTGTCAGTGTGATGAGCTTCATGACTGATTGGAGTCATTAGCAAATGAGCGTGTGCTACTTAATCCTCCTTTGCTGATTCTTAGGGGGACCATCCATCCATTTTCTTAAGCTTATCCAATTCAGAGCTGTGGTGCGGCTGAAGCCTATCCCAGCTGTCATAGAGCGAGGGGCGGGGTCCCGGACAGGTCGTCTGTCTGTCGCAGAGCTAACACAGAGAGACATTCAGGCTACAGCCACACCTTTTGTTTCGTTTTGGCCTCCCCTCCACACTGAGACGGCGCTTTCCTCAAGGACAAATGCAGCGTTTTGAAAATGCTCTCGAAAACGCATACATTTCAAAACGGAGCTGTCCCGTCCCAGTGTGGGTGCTCGAAAACGCAGACTTTCTAAAACGATGATGCATTTCAGTCATGTGATGCAGTCATGTGACCAATTAAACAAACATAGCGAAGTGCATAATACAGCAGTTGTTTTGTTTGCTCTCAATTTTGACAGCCCTAAAAAGATGAATATCAGTCTGTGCATGCTCCAGGTAGCTTTTCTTCAAACTCTCACTCGCTTTTGCGCAGGACTGGAACGGAAGCGTTTTGGGCCGTTTCAACGTGGATGCACAACTCTGTGAAAACGAATGAAAACGCTAGTGTGGACGCAGAAAACGCTGTTTTCAGATCTATCCGGGCTAGTGTGGACGTAGCCTCAGATCTGGATCTGAAGGGAATTTCCTCAAAGCTTCTTAATGACCAACAGGAAGACTTCCACTTCCAAAGAAGTCTACAGAAAATTTGTCCTCAGCTGATGTCTTATTGAATTCAACATCATGTTCATTTTGTAATTGATGGTGTTTAATAGAGTCAAACAGGAGGGTTGCCTAGGTTACGCTCATTGGCTTACGACCTAACAATCACAACTTGGTAGCCAATGAGCAATCAGTGTTGCTCAGTTTCCCAGTCAGACCAGCTCCTCACTCATCCGGTCCAATTCCAAAACACCAACATGGCGACAGCAAAAATAATCATCGAAAATATGGTACATTGATCTGTAGACGTCCTAATATTGTCACTTTCGGTGCTGTGAAATCACAGATGTTCCTTTTTCTGCTGAAGGTGCCAGAAATCCATAATAAAACCCAGCAATGATTGGCAGCAGGTCCTCGTCTACAACCTGCTTTGGAGGCTTTAACTGAGTTTGTAATGAAAGCAGTTTGGTTAGATTTGGTTTGGGATCTGAAACCCTGAATTTCCTACTTCCTGGTTTTGTAATGTAAAGCACAAATGTAGGCCTGCAATAGTAGCCTGGTCCTCTGCCTATGACAGTGGGCTATTTGCTGGGGAGACTTTATGTTCTTCCTCACTCTGATTACGGATTCATAGCTGATTACAATGGAGGTTAACAGCCTGCCAGAATATTGAGAAGGAAATGTTCTGCAAAACCAAAACGAGGACCTAAAAGAGGCTAAAAGTCTCAGCAGAGCTGCAGAAACACTGAAACTTTCTGTGGCTTTGTCACAACATTCAGCACCCTGCATGCTACGTATAAATTATTGATTAAGGCAGCTTTAAACGTACATACGGCGTTCTGTGGGGATTCATTTATTCAGGCACTCAGCCTCCGCTGACACCACGTCCCTCATTTCAAGCTCAGCATTGTGAGAAACACCATGGCAACAGAGGACTCCCGATGCTTCACCAGCCTCATTTCCACAGTGTTGTCTTCTTTGTTTTTCAGCCTCCCCACCTCTCAAAACCGTGGCTGCACATCCAGATAGCCACATTCTGCCTGCTTTAGCCACGCCGTCTCCACTCCAGCTCTGCACATTTCCTTTTTCTTTTATGGAAAGTCTCTCCTCCCAAATCAAGCTGTGAAAAGGGCTTTCTGTCGCCTACAGACAAAGACTCGGGCTCTAAACTGTGCCTGAGAAATGGACCAGCATCTTAATGTCAGTTTACTGGGCCTGAAAGAGACGTCAAACATATGAAGAAAACAGCATTGTGTCAAGAAAAAACTGATAATAACAGCTTATTACACATGTCTAGTTGAATAATTAGATTATTTTGTATATGCTGACAGATTTTGGTTTGGCTTCGTGCCTTTTTTCAGGAGAAAATCCCATTAAATTCTGCCAAATAACATTAAAGCCAAACTCGCCTCGATTCTAATTATGGCTCACATTCAGCAGCGGCTTTGTTTTTGGCCACTTTTAAATGGGATCCTCTCTTCTTCTGTCCTGACACAAAAACATCAGTGTGGTCGGAAAATCCATTAGGATTCCTTCAAATGTTCTAATCTGTTCATTTTTCTGTCTGCAACCTACGACGCCGAAGACGTGCCTCCAAAAAAACTTTGCTAGTTGTTAAAGTTTCACTAGTATCCAAAACCAAATCGACCCCACGACAAGCCGATTTAGGATACCCTGCTGTTATATAATCCATTAATTAATCTGTTCAACTAGTCCAAAAATCTCCAGAACAAAGCAGGTGGACCTCCGAGGAGTTTTGTTGTTTAATGAAGGTTCAGTTCAGCGGTGAGTCAAGCCCTGAATTTTCCTCCTAAAAACCCATAAAACACATTTGTATCTTCAAACCGATGATCATTAATTCAGGCTCAGAATCAGCAAAGGTTTAATTTAGGTCAGTTTTATTGTGTTTTTCTCCCTGAAATCCATTTAACCACAGGCGAAACCAATTAGATTACAGTATATAATGAAATTAAAAACTTGCCTTGCCATTTTTACCTTGAAAGAGCCTTAATGGATTCTGTCGGCCAAACTGTGTTTTAATCCCCTGAAACTTCTTCAACAAGGCCGGAAAAACAACTTCATGCCTTGTGAAGCCTGTTCAGCATAAAACATTAATGAAGCTACACATTTGAGCAGTTGCGCTCTGAAAAAAAAAAAGTTCATTTTCCATAAAAAATAAACTTTTCCAACTTTCATTTTTTTTTTTTTATTCTTCATTTTCAAGATCCTGAAGCCAAGAAGGGAGTAAAACATCCAGATCTCCAAAGGCATAAAAATTTTAGTACAGAAAGTTCAAATTATCTCCCTTAACTTAAATGAGTAAGACAAATGTTACACGTGTATGTGAAAGTTCATCGAGCAACCTCGTTTTTTGGTGCTTCTTTGTCGATGAATCAAACGTAAGTTTTCTGCACTTGTGCAGCTTCAGAGCTGCAGAACACAACAAAGGGTTTCCATCGGTCCACAGGAAAACTGGCACCACTGAGTCCCACTGGAGCTACCACTAGCATCTACAGTCCAAGAGCAGAGAGCTGTCCTGGACTGTCCATCCACAGAAGGAGAAACCTACGAAGTGTAAATGCTCAGCTTTTTCTTATTGTTGCATCCACCCTCTCTGACTCAGTATCTCCACAAACACAGTTTAAATCTGTGGGAAACGCTGCCGTTGGTAAACAGTCTGTAGGTGAGCTGCGAGCCTGGGAGACTGAACACTGTCTTCATGTCTCGTTATTAGCTGGAGGATACAGAGCAGCTTCTTGCTGATGGTGATAGATTCCACCATCCAAAAATCACCCGCGGAGGCCGTTCATACATTTATTTATTCTGAGGGAATTGATTGGACCAGTATTTCCATGCCAGTATTTCCATGCCAGAGGTGAGTAATAATTCAGTGAAGCCCTCGCTTTTAATTCTGCAGCCCTCGTACATCACTCTCACTGTGGTTTGTTGGTATGCGTGTGCACAGCTATGCGGCCCTTCCTTCATCCTCCTCGGCCTTTGTCACCACAAGCCTCAGGAGCTCATA
The DNA here is from genome assembly GCF_057381915.1 of Diplotaxodon limnothrissa. NCBI lineage: Eukaryota > Metazoa > Chordata > Actinopteri > Cichliformes > Cichlidae > Diplotaxodon > Diplotaxodon limnothrissa. The sequence continues at coordinate 2,742,358 of NC_140613.1, forward strand.
TTCTCTGCAGGATTTGTTGTGAAGCCATTAGCCGCTGCAGCGCTCGGGGTTAGCTCCCCCCACCCACACCATTGATCGAAGGAGCCTCCAGCTCCAGCCAGGCATCTCTAAACCCAGAGCAACGTCTGAAGGCTCCTGTTTTCCTCAGAGTCAGGCGCTGCAGAGGGGGAGGGCGGAGGGGCAGAGATGCATTTCACAGCCCAAAACACACACAGCTCTGGAGCTCTTTGTGCTCCAATTAAAATGCATCAAGTGCAAATCACCTGCTGGTTTACTGTTTGAGCTCGGGGACAAGGGGTCTGGTGTCCTCCGCTGTGCCCGGAATTGGAATTGGGCCTGATTAGTCTCGCATCACCGACTCTTTGGGCAAATCCATTCTGCGAAGCGAGGGGGGGAGGAGGAGGAGGATAGGGGGAAGGGGCTGAAAAAGTGCTTCACATATAAATCTGTCAGGGCTCCGGCTCAGTGTTTGGGGCGCACATGATTGAGATGATCAGGCCTGATCTCGAAGGCTGCCGTTTTGTTTCTCTGGGAGAAACATTATAATCGTCGTGTTTTTGTGTTTGAGAGTTTTCAGTGTGTTTGTCGTTCCTCCTGGAGACCAGGCTTTTCTGTCAAATGTAAACGCATGTAAATTTAACAACCGCTAAAAACGGCTGAAATTATGGGAAAAATGTGTACCTGTGTCATCGTCGGGTAGAGGTACAGCTTTTTACTTCCTGTTTGTTATAATAACATCCTTAAAAAACAAATATTCACTGACAAGGATGTTGTTGAATCTGTAAAGATGCAACAAAAATGTCACTTTTAGCTCCGTCGTAACTTTAAATTGAATTGGAGGGTGAAAAAAGAAGAAAATACACTTTTTAAAATGTAATTTAAAGGAAAATGTTTTAAAATCTCTTACATCTATATGTTTGTTAGCTTATGAGATGAGTTACTACCTGGATAGTTTAGCATATGATCCTGGCTCTGTGATGTTGGGTCGGTCTATGCTGCTCAGTTCTATGTTGTTCTGTTAGTAACCCAGCAGCTGGAAACACGGCGTGCATCAGTGATTCACAGACAAACCCCCGCAGTGCACTCGGCTCTGTGCTTCGCTGTCGGGTCAATAAACAGTATCTGTCAAGAAAATCACGATTATTTTATTCTTAATTATAATGACATAAATTAATCCGTGTAACATCCTGTAAATAAGCACAAACACGTGCTTCACTGACGCGTCACAGAACAACGCGCGCACAGTTTGGACTCAGCTGTGTGAGTGGATTGTTATTTATCGTCGTTGTGTTTGCATCGATTGATTTACTAATAAATAACATGCAGTAAATCTATATTCGTGTACGCACTTGTGTGATGTTTCTCTGCACATAAAACGATGATTGGACAGAAAATGTTCCTTCACTTTGACCTGAAACCACCATGTTTCCAAGAACTGTAACCAAAGCTGCTTTCCTTTGGTCTGGATCTGAGGCGCAGCGGTTGGACCTGTTTTACTCTGATGAATTACAAACATCAGAGTCGTCACATGAAAGCAAAGCCACGAATAAAGCATCTGCAGACTGATCTAACGTCCCTGTAATTTCTAACAGGGGCACTAACAGTAGAGCAACATCTCAGATCCTAATCTGAATCATTCAGACGTATGACTCACGTTTGTATGGCTGCTGCTGGATCTCATTTCATCAATTTGTCATTTAACACCTTCCATCATTCAGGTTTCAGTCCTGTGAGCAGGAGCTGCAGCTGCCATGTGCTGTTGAAATGGATGCACCTCTGTTGTGCTTCGTGTCGTTGGCGACCTGTAGCAGCTGAACTTTAAGAGCAGATTCAGAGTCATCAGTGTCGTGCAGTGAGCGGTGAATTCATCACATTCAGAGTTTGTGGTTGGTTGTGTGTGAACATTTTAGTTTGTGGTACCGACTCAACAGAAGAACATGCTGCAGCGCGGTTCAGCCTGAAGCAGAGCGACCTCCGTCAGCCGATGCTTACGGGAGGTGAGGATGACGATGCATGCATGATGAAGCCAAAGCTTCAAAATTGCAAAACCTAAAACAACAACTGATCTTCAGGTGACGGCTCAGAGACCTGGCAGACCCAAACGCAGACACCAGACAACAAGGTCCAAAGGCTTTAATTGACAGTTGAAATAATGCAGAGACTGTGTGATAAAGGAAGCGCTGGTGGAAGGTGGGCAGGCACATGTGGAGAACCTGGAGCACAAAGAGCTGCGACGATCACAGACTAACACCTGAGAGCAGGCTGAGTGTGTCCTGAAAAAACCATCTGTAAAGATTACAGATTATATGATTGAGAGGCGTTGTGCCAAAAACTGATTTCCAATGTTTCCGTGTGTTTTTTGTGTCTAATATATTTTTGTATGTTGGTGAACAGGGTTTACAAAGGGTTTTATATAACATTTAAATATTACCTGCTTTTGAAATATCTTCATAACTCTGTGTTATTGTAGTTACATTATAACCAATCCGGTTCTTTTTGTCCACTTAAAGTATGTTTGCAGAACTATTGATATATTTGTTGCCAGGTCTGCTGATTCCTCTTACAAAAGACATTTTTAATGTCAACAAGGTTTTTTTTTAACTGCATAAATAAAGGACACATAAGGATACAGCTTCTACCTTGTTACAGGAATGTTGTTTGTGGCTCAGGAGGACTTGATGACATTCATGAGGGATGCATTTGACATATGTTTCACATATTATAGACCAACAAGTTATTATTGCAGTTTAAATACGAGCAATCATGTTTTGGCGCAACACCGGTAAAGGATGCGACAGGAGCCGTGGAGCGCCCACACCCAGCCACGCGTCTGTTTTATCCTCTAGTTCTGACCGGAGTTATTAAAATGCTGTATTTTTTTAAAGTCTGGGAATGAAGCTAACAAGTGTGCTTGAGACTGAGAAATAATGAAATGCAGGATTATTTCTGGTGTTTTCTTTTAACTTGCCTGCGTTTGAGGAGGAACCTCCACGCTGAGCTGCATTCGGCTAAATTAAACGCTCTTCCTGTCTGACTCTGATTGATGGCGCTGAAAATGTCGGCCGAGCTTGATGAGCCCCCTCGCTCTGTGTGGGGCCGGCTGCTTTCGCCACACTTCCACCTGTTTGCAGTTCGCGTCTCGCCGCTTGTTTATCTCAGTAGCTCTGCTTCTTCTTCTGAGGTTTTTGTCTCGCAGTACTCCGACTGCAGCCGGAGGCCGTTTCTGTCTCCAGCATCTCGCCGCTAAAATCTCTCTTTTGTCTTCCAGAGGAGACAAAGCGATGTCTCGAACTAAGGCGCTCATCACGTTGCTTCTGAATCAATACCAGGGTGAGAAATTTTCCATCTCCGCTGCGCCGTTAACACGCCAGATGTGAGATTTATGTGATTGGTTGGGTTAGGTGAGGGTGAGGTTAGACACCGCGAGGCAGAAAGGAAGACAGATCCTGACAGACGGTTAAGGAGGGGAAATAAAACAAAGGATAAAACCAACGTGAGAGCTTGAAATTGAAAATGCAAATGTGAGGCGAGGCAGAAAACCAAGACGGTCGTCTGTTTGCTTTGTGACAGCGGCTTTAAACAATCCAGTTTAATCATTAAGGTTTCTAAATGTGTCGTTGCTGCTGTCGTGAGGTTCGCCGGCTCTTTGTCCGCTCCTCGGGAAGCGGGGGAAGATTGTGACAGATTTTGGGTCGGTTGCGAGGTCGTGGCGAGCTGACAGGGGCGTCCGCGAGGTTCATAAACAGTCCTAACATGCAGAGAGGCCGTAAACAGTCTGTGAGAACGGCCGTGAGGAGGACAAAGGGGCCTCTCAGGCTCTGCTTGGCGCTGCTCGCAGACGCTCTGAAGAGGTTTCCACAGTGAAAGCAGCACTTTTATAGCCGGGAAATCACACAGACGCAGCAGAACTGGACACCAGCAGCAGAGCTCAAAGGTCTCGCTCAAGGAAACACAATAATTAACACACAAATACAGATTTTATTCAATTTGAACTCTTTGTAAGATCGTTTCTTGCACGCCTGGTTGTGATGTGGCAAACAAAGGGGAGAACATCGCTGGATCACAAGTTTAGTCTCATAAACGAGACTCTTCAGTCCAACATCGTCGTGCTGTGTGGGCTCCATGACCGAGACCAGTGCAGGTCAGCGCTCTCCACCCTCAGTAATACAGACTAAAAATAACACAACAGCACACTCATGAGAGCTGGTGAGACAGAAACACTCACGGGGAGTTTATAGCAGCGCGAGCCTCGATTTATAACGTTTGTCCTCATCGTTCTCAGGCAGTGTGTGAAATGCCTCACCTGTCTCACCTCCACTCTTTCTTACACACCTGCTGAAACAAAAAGTTAAGGAGGACATAAACGAGCCTCTGCAAACATGGAGAGAAACAAATCTCTCATTTAAAATGAAGCCAGTCTGTCTGGTTTTGACATCAGGGCTCAGTGAAGCAGATCCAAAGATGGCAGAGATGCACGAAGCTGTGGTCGAGTCACAAGTGTGTGTTTTTTATATGCAGAGATCCCAGTAAAGGTGAAGTAAATATGAATCTAATCTAATGCTAATATTGAATTTCATTGAATTTCTTCCTTCTCTCACCCCAACCGGTCGCAGCAGATGGCCCCGCCCCTCCCTGAGCCTGGTTCTGCTGGAGGTTTCTTCCTGTTAAAAGGGAGTTTTTCCTTCCCACTGTCGCCAAAGTGCTGCTCATAGGGGTCATATGATTGTTGGGCTTTTCTCTGTATGTATTATAGTAGAATCTACTGTACAATATAAAGCACCTTGATGTGACTGTTGCGATTTGGAGCTGTATAAATAAAACTGAATCGACTCATTAATAGGAAAAAAAGCCTTTGTTGAGCTTGCACCGATCACTGTGACCGCGATCGAGCCCCGACTTCATCGTTCATCTATAGAAGCTTATGAGGAGAAATCGTGTGATGTCACATGTTTTGTTTGACACAACAGTTACAAGCATTGTTGTTTCTTATCAGGCTGTTACCTCTTTCAGTGTTGTGCACATAAAAATGCTGCAGAACCCACAGAGAGGATGAAACCGCGTTAAACAACCAGGTGAACATCGAGACCTGCAGGTTTACCTGTTGACTCACATCATGCATGTAGAAGAAGGCACTGCTTCCACCCAGCTGCTCACTTATTTCCCAAAGGGGATGAAAGTGCATGTTTGTGTCTGCTCTCTGTCTTTAACCAGCGCTGTCACACGTGAGGCAGATGTTCTAACCGCTGCACCCCAGAACACATCTGCATGGACACCAATTCAGAACTGAAAAAAAGAAGCGAAATAAAAATCCACTGTTCCTATCCTCCGTTGGTGCCACTGCAGAAATACCGAGTCCTGTTACAGAGAGTGGGCGGAGCTACATTTAACTGACGTGTGCTGAACCCCCGTCCCTGCAGTCATTAATGTCTTTGAAGGCGAGATAAGTGACATAAATGAGACCAAAAATCTGCCTTCTCACATTAGTCTGAATGTCAGATCCTCTGCAGGTGAGAGCAGATGGGACAGAATAGATCCGACATCGGCTGAGTCGAAAATATATAAAACACTTTGCTGCAGATTGGGAAGTGTAACATTTTTCTGAGAGCTGTGAGTAAGGCTCAGTTGGTTTGAGACAAAGTGGCTCTTTACATCCTTCCTGCCATAAAAAGCCACAGTCTAAGAAAAACCCACCAACATACAGTAAAGCTGAGCTCGCTGCAGTGTTAATTCACCGGCCGACATCGTATTGAGACAAATTACACTGTATGAAGTTATAGGGCGGTAATTATGCAAATTACACAGCGGTTCGCGGGGGTGGAGGAAGTTGAAGAGGCTGACACACAAGCTAATTCACAGCCGGTGGCGAGGTGATGAGGAGGATGATGGCGACTGTGAGGAAGCGGTTTGCTTCGAGGGTTTGGATGCAGCTGCACCACCGGGATGGAAACATCTGGTGGAGGAGGTGAGACAGCCGCAGGAAAGCAGTGAAAGAGAGACAGAGAAATCACCAAAGGACCGAAATTTAAAGGATAATGAGGAATACGTTTCGTTAACGCAACAATGCTCATGTGCAGAGAAGAAGCGGCCCTGACTAAATCCTGTCGTGGTACCAGGTTCTGGTCCTGAGTTTGTCCTCATTCGTTAGTGGTTCTTGTGTTTCCCATCATGCCCTTCTCTGTCTCCTGTCTTTCCTTTGTGTGAGCTCTTCCTCTTTACTTTAATGTTACAGTTTCATGAAACTGCAGCGGTCTGATGTGACGCAGAGGGACGAGCAGGTGATTTATCAGATAAAACTTTACAAAAATGCATTTTGGGTGAACTTTCGAGGGTCACATCACCATGTGGGGTTGGCTCTAAACTAATTTCTGCCCACATATTGATACGGAGCTCATATCACTAAGCTGTGATCTGTCCCATGACACTCACGCTCAATTTGGCTATCAACAAATCGTGCTGAATTTAAAAAGAAGAAAAACAGAATTTGGCTTCAGGCTGCAGCACAACAATCATTTGTTTGCAGTTTTTAACAGAGCTTAAAAGTGTTTTCCTGCCCTGATGGATTTATTTGGATCTTTTTTGCTGATTACGTTCTCCGAGCTCAACATTAAGAAAAGAAAAAGGACATTTTCCCTTTGTGGAGATCCTTTTCTCACAGCAGGAAGGTCAAAGGTTGTGTACAAAAATAGCTGATTGTGAGGGCTGGGACCTGCCTGATTTAAATTCTGTCTAATTTCAAATTCAAAATCATCTTCTTACCTGTGGAGCTTTGCAGCACAGCTCATTTTTGGATTATTTGCCAAAAAAGTGACACAAACTGAGATATCACAATAATGTCAGTGAAGTCTGCTGCAGGTTATTGAGACTCACTCCTGCTGAAACTCAGCAAAGCCGCACATGCAGACTGTTCTGCACTCAAACAGCCCCCAACACAAACGCGCTCCCAGGACTTTTCAGCTTTCCGTTTTTCAAATGAATAGAAGCTATTTATTGTTTCCCATATGTCAACTTTAATTCAAAGAGTCGCCTCAACATAATAACAGCAGATAGTTTTATTTTCAAAGCTTCAAGCTGTGGAAAGCGGCTCCAGTGTTTCTGCTTTATTTAACCTGCCAGCAGTGCCAGATTGGGCTTTTTCTGCCCTGTTGGGTAAGCTGCTGTAAAACCGTCGTCGCCAGATTTCTGCTGTTTGTGCCAAAAGTCAGTCAGGTCTCAACACACAGGCACATATTCTGTTCCAGCATCACCGTCAGATGTCTTAGATCCACCATGAACCCCAAAATCTGCTCCTGTCACTGGATAAGTCACCCGATGACTGTCATATTTTTACTAGCTTCTGCTGAAGGACGGCCTCTTTCACCCGTTAGACTGCGTCTCACACACTGACTGTACTTGAGCCTCTCAGGTGTATCTTTAGCTGTCCAGGTGCGTTTTCCATCTCATCGTAGTCATTTTTAAACACAGCATCATTTGTAATTAATGGACCGTCATCTGCGCTCTTATTTTGAAAGTTCAGTCACTGCTAACTAGCTTCAGCCCTTCTTGTGTTTCCCCTCCAGCCGGCTCACTCGACGGGGTCCCGTCGTAGCCATCAGGTGTCAGAGTCGAGTGTCGGTCTTTGATTGTTGTTTAGCCTTTAAAGCCTTCAGACATTTTGTGCTTGTGCGCCGTGAAACTAAGGTGAACAAAATCAGTGAAATAAAGATGTTATATTTATTAAGTCACGAAGGTTCCAACATTCAGTCAACGAAACCAAAATAATACATTTGAAAGTCTGATTTCAGGAGCAGTCAGTGGATCGTATGACATCCTTCTGAGCGCAGTGATTGAATGGTAGTGGTGCTCTTTACGATTCAGACGCATGGACGGTTATTGCACATTTTTCTAGGACACCATCCTAAAACTGTTGCAGGGCATCCCGTAATGCCAGTGAGGCTATTAAATGTGATTAACGGGGCCTTTTAGCTCCTCGAGTATCTGACTGTTAGTCTTTTTGGAGCGCTGCTCTTTCCTAAATGTCCGTTTGGCTGCGGTGGTGGTGGAAGCAGCTGCAGGAGTTTCTGGCCTGTTTGGATTTCTGTCCTCGGTGAAACCACCTTTAAGCTTGACAAGAGAGAACAACATGGACAGACGGATAAAAGCTGCCAACAAACACGCAGAATGAAAGCGCCCGCGGTTCCTCCTCTCGACTGGCCTTGGCCTCGTCTCTTTTCGTGTGCGTTTTGTGTTGTCGACCTGAGTGCTTCGGTCTCCTGTGGCAGGCTGAGAGTTTGGGGGAGGGGAGGAGGTTTGTGTGGAGATCCTCTGCAGCGGCTCGAACAGTGAGGAGAGCAGCAGAGCAGAGGTTTCAGTGGACTGATGGACGAGTAGAAAACAGATTACTGTCAGGGTCGCAGCCAAAGGTGAACGGGAGGAGAATTACCTTGAGCTACTGCCTCGAGCTTGCACCAGGGTTACACTTCTGTTAATGCCTTAGCCAGGAACTGAAATATTTTCATATTTTTTTACCCAGAAATACTCTGTTATTGCAAATTAGTGAACCTAAAAACAATTAGATTCGTCCTTGTAATAATTAGAGAATCTCGTAGCGCCTGCAGGAAAGCATCATCAGAAAAGTGAAGGTGAATGTTGCTTTAATAAACTTGAATTCTTTCTTTCACACACCACCATTAAATGAATATGAGCGTTTAAACTAAAGGAATATTGACATGAATGATTTCTGTCCTCTGACCTTGTTTTTGGAGGCAAAAATGGCCATATTAGGGATATTCTGTCATCGTTTAGATAGGGTAGAAAAAAATGCCTGAAACTCGAGTCTGCAGAGCAGTCTGAAGCATTAGCTTTTAGCTTACAAAGATTACTTGGAAACTTTAGCCATCTTTAGCATCCACGACTATTACAGTGGTGGATGCTAAACATGGCTAAAGTTTATATGACAGAAGCTAAGACAGAGAAGGACAGATCCACTTTAATTTTCTCTTAGCAGTTATAGTTTTTGCTATATATAGCTATTATCTTTTTTTTAATGCTGACATGAACACAAAATAGTTCCCAATCTATCTGATTCTCATGATTAGCCAATAAAGAGACAAGGAAATCAGGCTTGATAGAAGCAGTTTTGTTAGCTAGGCTAACATTTTTACACTGTTTGCTGTAGCATAAACATTGAGAAGGAAAATAAGAACAAAGCCAGACTTTTATCATTCACTGTCCTCAAGGTTGTTACGTGGAAGTTGCAAAAAGAAAAGCAGCAAATCTTTTCTGAAAGTTGAAGATTTATTATATTTTATTGGGGTTTTTATTTTTAAATTGCAAATAATTGATTGGATCATCTGATTAACTGGTTTAAACCAGTTATATTTCCTAATTTGTCTTAGAGAGACATGTTTTTAGTCCAAAAACGAAGTCCTCACAGTATAAGGAATATAAGGACACACACACACACACACACACACACACACACACACACACACACACACACACACACTGGCTTTCTTTCTAATGATTCTCAAATGTCAGCCTGATTACAGTTTAGATAATAGGTGCCAAACGTCAAGTCATGATTCTCCCACTCTCTCTGTCACACACACACACACACACACACACACACACTGCAGACTAAGAGCCTGAGGTGAGCCAGCCTCTGACTTCTTTCAGCACTTAAAGTCTTTCATCCTGTCGTCAGCTCTCCGCTCGTCTTCCTCCTCCTCCTCCTCCTCCTCCTCCTCAGACTGTCTGCTGGATATTTAGAAGCTGTCTTTGCTTTCTGCCTCGCTCTCCTCTTTTCTTTCTCTGAAGCTCAGCTCTGACTCGGCCTTCAGGAACTAAAATCATTTTCTTGTTTCTTCATCTTCTCTGACTGTCCTTAATTTTAATTATGTAAGCAGACGAGGACCACATTAGAGCTCAGTGGGAGGAAATGCAATCCCCTCATTTATATAAATGAAGAAGCATATCGAAGCATTAGAGCTCCAGAAATGCAGTGAAATACTTTACCGACCTTTAAATCTTTTATTGTGATAATCCGGCCAGACTTCCTGGCCTGTACTTTCTTTTCATGCGTGCCTGCTCTCATAGAAATTAGTGAAGTGACCCAACCACTCATGTGCCGACTCCACAGAAAAGAACAAGCTCCTCCTTTGTTCTCCTGGTTGACGACATCACCGACCTTCACCGAAGGGTGGAGATTTTAAATGATTGACTCTAGTGGAAGAGCTAGCCTGGAAACATCAATCCTTTTAATCTCTCTTTAAAAAATGCAACCACTGTTTGAGTTTTTCTGCTGAGATCACTTGGGCGCCCCGAGGTGATCTCCTCATAAGCATAACAAAGTAGTTTGGGTTCAGAAATCAAACCAAACAGTGACTGAAGCTAAAGTAAAAATGAAATGCATGAAAAATAAGACGACTTCATCCAGAAATATTTATCCAAACACTTGACGTGAACCCATGTCTCGTCTCACATCAAAGTTTGAGCTACTCCACCGTGCACCACCCTCCTTATCTTCTAATATGGACTTCATCCGTCTGTCACAGACTGGATATAATAGATGGACACATCCACCCATTGGTTTCTGGACTCTGCATTTGTTTTGGAGCCAGTCATGTTTCGATAAGCAGGTGTGTGCTCTGTGTCAAGCTAATGGTAACTAGTTTATAAAGCTGCATCTATAAGCACGTGCAACATGCATATATAATTAGTGCTTAGTTTCACACTTTGGCAGCAAACCCAGTGCATCCAGTAGATGTTTATTTATTGGATACGTCAAAGAGGCATCAGAGCTCCAGGTGATGACTTCATTAGAGGTAAGCCTAGCAGTCGAGTGTGTCACCTTCCAGCAGAGGCCACGCCCCTAACTTTTAACCATAACAAAATCCAAAAAATAGTCACTCGCCGTACGGTCGTTGTGAAGGAGGAGGAGTCTGTGGCGACTGACTCGAGGATGAGCTGCATCCAAACTGAGCGATGATACGTCACAGACTCTTACTGGCTCTGTGTGGGGTTGAAAGAGCATTTAGCTTTGAAGATTGTCCTTTTGGTAAATAATAATAAAGCTGATGCAGTACGAACAGAAAACTGGGATCAACACTTGGTAATCCGTGTTGATCCCAGAGATGAGCTTCCATTGAAAAATGCTGATATTTGTATATTTTTAATAACATTAGTAACAGCAGAGCTATGATACGCATGATATAAACATTTTAAATGTGCAAATATAACAAATAAATGTGAAATATCCAAATACAGCGACACACTTTTGAGCTGAGGAAATCACAATCTTACTTTGTTGTCGCTCTTGTGTGTTTCCAAAAATAATTTTCCACTTCAGCGTCAGCGTGCTGCTGCGGTACAATTGATGGTTGCCATCTCACGTAAAAGGAGCACATAATAGCTTTAAAACCTTCACTTTTCAGCCAAATGTTAGCCTGCAGGTCCTGCTGTCAGCTCTTTGTGGGGCGAAGTCAAATTGGCTGAAAAGTGCTCCCCGTCGCGCAGCTTTTACTGCACATAATGTGCGCCTGTATAATGGCACTGTATGTCAGGCAAAACAGAAATAAAATACAGCCTGAATTATGGCTGAAAGTACTTTCCATCTGCAAATAGGTTTTCCATTAACTGTAACAACAAAAATATTGAGAGCAGTGAATCAGCGAGGAGGGTCAGCTGCAGCGTCGGGTAGCTTTAAGGACATCTCTCTTCATTTCTCTCTGCAGTTTTTCCAAGTGAGGTTTTTTAAATGAAGCTCTAAAAGTACTAAATGGATTTTTGGAGAATGTCTTGAATGAAAGTAAAGTGAAAAGCAGCCGTTTGATTCTCTCGGTGCCTCTGTGAGTGAAATATGTGCTGAAATGTGTAATTAAAGAACAGGACAGGAGCGGGTTGTTGTTGGTGTGATTAAATGAACCCTGATGTGTGGCTCAGCGTCAGCGGCTGTGATGACCGGCATCATTAGGTCCATGAATAAACCAGCCTCAGAGAAGCTTTTCATAAACACTACAAACACAATTAAAGCCTCGTCGGGCCGAGATGGCGGGAAGCCGCCGAGCGCTAAGGTGGCAGGTGAGCGCCGCTGCTGCCACCTGGAGGCGGGGCTCTGGCCCGCGGGATAAATAAATCGCACTTCAGTGAGTTTTATTTCACGGACGCACCGGGCTGGATAACGAGTCGGTCCGGCGGCTCGTTTAACGCCTCGGTCTGAAGTGTGTCACAGCTCAGCGGCTGTTTCACACCTCTGCAGCTCGCCGTGACGATACGCGGACAGATCAGGGGACGACTTTAAAAACTTTAGTGATGGCGAGACACCTGAAGGACGGGCTGTAAAAGGCAGGAGTTTAGCTGCTGGTTTCACAGCTGAAATTAGTGCAGATCAGTCAGAGATCTGGCAGCGTGTTCACAACAGAACAGTTGCAGATTTATAGAAACGTGAATTCAAGCTGGTTACTTTGTGCCGTCGCTCTGACCTGAAGTTGCTGCTCTTGTACTGAAGCCTGTGGCAGGTGGGTCACACCTTAGCCTAAACACAGGACTGGGTAGCATTAGCTGTTTATAGCCAACAGCCTGTGAGGTTTGTGTTGAAGGAAACACTCATTTTCTGTAACTGTTGAGAGTGAAGACTCAAGATGTGGACGTGTGTGGGACATCTTCCAGTTTCTCATCATGTTCTTGTTGAGCGTGTGGCTAAAGCACAGCCTAAGCTGGTTCAGATATCAGATGCTAAACAATGCTCCCTCTGTGAGCTTTGCCAGCTAGCTGTGTAGACGGGTATCTGCTGAGCCATCAGCTGATCTTGGTTGGCGTTGAGATCAGCTGATCTGCCAGGATCACGGTGGAGCTTGACTCTGCGCCCTGTCTGAATTAACGCTTTGCTGAATTAATGAAATCCAAATATATCCAGAGTCCAAGGAAAGAACCCTGCTCTGACACTACTGCACAGAGAATTCCAGATTTTCCAGAATGCATGGAAAATCTGAGACGATGTCTCTGTGAAAACTCCTTCTCAGGCTTGATTGTTACTAACGAGCCAATCTGCTGACGGCAAACTGCGACCCGACTTGTTCCCCGGAGGTCAATTACTTCCTGCTCTGTCTCTGCGTCAGACTCCAGAAAGAAGCTAAAATGAGTTTTGGTGTCGTTCTGATCTGCTCGACATGAATAAAACATCAAAGCTGTTATCTCTGCGCTGCACTCGCTGCTTCCCAGGTGAAGATTAGTCTGCAGCAGCCGCGGCTGATGAAGCCAAACGAGCCGAGCGTCTGCCGGCCCTCCAGGCCTCCCGCGCTCAGACGCCCTGGAGGAAATAAAAACTCGAACCTGGACAAATTAGTTGCAGTTACAAAGAGGAGGAGGAGCTGTGATTGGACAGCAGGTCCTTCGGCAGCATCTGCTGAGATTCAGACGAGGTCGGGGGTTCAAATCCCTGAAATGTAATCGCCGCCTCATGTTTCTGTGCTGTGTGCTGCTGCTTTGGCCTCATTTGCACTTTTGTTTTCACACGTCGGATCGTTTCAGGAAAAAACACCGTTCAGAGCCCAGCAGAGCGAGGAAGAAAGGGCGAGCGCGCTCAGGAGGAATTTTATCGTAACCATGTTTTTAGACCAGATATGAAGTTCAGAGGATTTTGGGTCCATTTCAAATCCCATAATAAATATTCAGTTCTGACGCCAGTGGGAGAATCACTTCCTTCCAAAGTATAACCAACAGCTGGGATTAGGGATCAGTTTTATTTTCAGCCCAGTGACTTTCTCTGTTTGTAGGACACGATAAGTCACGTAGCTGCTCTCAGACAGCATCAGGGAGCTTTTCCTCCATCGCCGAGAATCCAGTTTATAAAACCGACGAGTGTTTGGGACTCAGCATCAAGTGGATTTTTTAATTTAAAGACTTTTAAATTGCACTGATATGTATTTGTATTTGCTTTGAATTTGCATTTTCCTACTCATGCCACGATTACCACCGCCATGTTGTTTCTTTGGAGCCAGAGGTCACTGTATTTGCTAACTAGCTTGGTTAACAAGCAGCGTGTCCAGTCTGTGAGACTGAGACATCACAGGGACGTTAACGTTAACGTTCCCAGAATATTTCAGTTCACTTCTGAGTTTCTGTTTTATTGCAGGAAGTTTTTTTTCTCTCTTCGACCCTGCAGATTGAAAACTCAGTGTCTGTAGATTGTCTTTGTTAAACGTGTCTTCTGAGACGCTAACTGAAGGCCAGGGGGGCAGCTGTAGTTTAAAAAAAATAACAAACACTTTATTTAAAAGTGTTAAAGTTAAAGACATCATGCTCGCATCGCTCGCAGCGATAAAGCTGAGGAGGAGGAGGAGGAGGAAGGGGCTGTCGGGCTTTCATGTTTTATTCAAGCAGCAGAAGAAGAACAGACAAAAGCTCTTCATCCAGCTGCTGCGGTCAGAAGGTTTCACCAAGATCGAGGAAGAAACAGGAGCCGAGCAGCTCGCAGCGTTTACTCTTCATCAGTCAGCAGAGCTCAGATCCATCATCAGCCCCACTCTGCGCTCTCCTTCACATCCACACGTCTTTTGTTTGATAGCGAAGACACATTTATGAACAACTCTCACAGCCTGTTTCCAAAAAGCGTGCAGTTATTTGTGGAGTATCAATAAATCAGAGAATAAATCCCAGACAGGAAACAGGTGCAGTGAAACCTGGCAGACGATCCCGCCTCATAAAGATGTAGCTGTTTTTAAAGCGCATTATTTTTACTACTAAAACTACGATAATATAAAACTTGAGCGAAACAGTTATTGTAGTAATTAATCAGAATTCATGATTTTCAGAGGAACATCTGCACAGAGGCAGCGTCACTCAACTTTACTGAGACAAGTCAAAGTCAAATCGAGGACTGAGTGAAGACTCGCTGCGACAGAAACGGCCTTTCTGGTTTCTTTCTCGTGCACTGAGTCATCAACATCATCGTGTCAGCTCAGGGTTCAAAATGAAGCTAAACACTAACAGCTGCAGTTTCTTCAAAGGCCACTAGAGGCTCCAGCAGTGAGTCCGTCACACAGACTCCAGTGTTTCTAATGTCCAAAGGAAATAAACATGTTTACAGCCTTAAAGGACAACTTTAAGCCTGTTACTCAGTTGAGCCATTTTAAGGCCTAACAGAGAAGTTACTACTTGAACTGAAGTGTCCCTGCTAGCTGTCTGCTTAGCTTCACCTCAGCTAACTGGAATCACTGAGCAGGACCAGTGGGCTGTACTGGAACTGCTGGTGTGTTAAAATTTCACCGTGATGGTCAGAACATCCGACAAGTTTCTGCTTCAGGTTTGGTGAGAAACTCTTTCACTGAGCGCTAATTAGCAGATACCTGGATGAGGTCATTGCACCTGTGCAGCTTATTCAGCCTTTAACTGTCTTTTTAAGTATCATCACTGATGGCTGCAGAAACACAAGGTGCTTTAGGCAGCTGTTGTTGTGATTTGGTGCTGTGTGTATATAACACTGAAAGGTGGTAGTAGCTTGAAAACTGGTAGATGTGGGTGTTGGTGAGGTGACCGTTTCATCCTCGGATGAAGATTCCCAGAAAGTCTGTTTTCTTGCCTCAGAGGAAGCCATACCGTTTTTTCCTAATTCACACAAAACACACGGCTGAGGGCATTTCAACATTTAAACATGGGACTCAAATGGTCGTTAGGGGAACTGCAGCTTTTGTCATCTGTGTTAGTTTATTGTATTTTACGTTGTTAAACTCTGGGATCATCTCCAGGTTTCGTAATGAGGTAATTGTGTAGCTGTAAATCACCGGGGACGTTAAGACTGAATGAGATTCTTCTGTTTCACAGCCATTTCCTTTGTGCTCTGACTTTATTGTGAAGGAGCTCTGACTTTATTTTGAAGGCGCTCTGACATGTTTCCTCGTGGCTTTGGTAAATCTGAATATACTGGATGTGCAGCTTCACACATCAGCATTCACGATGGGTTTTAGGCACAAAGTGAACGATCACAAACCGATAGTTTTGTTATGCAGTGGGTCCATTGTGCCTGTAACGGCACAAAGAAGTGGAACATTTGGGTTTTTGAGAGGGGGGGTGAAGTCCCATCATGCATCACTGATGTTTGTACTTTACATGAATGTCACGCCGCCTCCCTCTCCTGTTTCTCGTCTCTGCCGAGGATAAATTCTCTGCTTTTAGCAAACCAAATCAATACGCCACAGCAGTCCTTGAGAAGGTTCCACTTCTCTATGAAATGAACCTCACTCTGGAGATATCAGCCTGTGTGTGTGTGTGTGTGTGTGTGTGTGTGTGTGTGTGTGTGTGAATGGTTTTTATCAGAACTTTTCAGAGGATGTTGAACTTCCTGTGGCCTTTGAAAACGATCTTTTGTCTGGAGAAGAAAGGAGTGCGATGAAAGTTTCACTGATGACGCTGTTAAGGACGCTCTAATTTTCTCCGATGTCCTTTTCAAACTCTGAATCCTCGATGAGCCAGAACATTAGGAGGCGAATAACACGGCTTATCCTGATAGCATAGATGTCGAGGTCTGGATATGTTGGGCGTACGTGAATGGTGAGGGTGTTGGATGTGATGGAGATTGAAAGGTGTCGGGACTAAACCTCGTATCGTGAAGCTGTCGTTGGTGCTCCCCGTACCGAGGGCCATTTGGGAGGCAGCTGACTGTGAGCTATAGAGAATCTGCTGCTAATATCTTTGGCATCGCTCTAAAGCAGCCGGCCAAATTCCAGACTGTAGAGGCCCACTTCTAAATCTTCTGCAGCAAACCCAAACCTTTTAATGACTGCTGTGATCATCATAGAGCAGAAAATCACACAAAACTGCACAAAAAAAGTTTTGTGATATTATTTATTTGTTTTGATTTTGTGGTGATTTACTCTCCAGTTTAATTTCTCAGGATCAGAAATAGAGGATTATTAAAGATTATGTCTTTCGTCCTGTCTTCCTTCTCTCACCCCAACCGGTCGCAGCAGATGGCCCCGCCCCTCCCTGAGCCAGAGGTTTCTTCCTGTTAAAAGGGAGTTTTTCCTTTCCACTGTCGCCACAGTGCTTGCTCATAGGGGGTCATATGATTGTTTTTCTCTGTATGTATTATTGTAAGGTCTACCTTACAATGTAAAGCGCCTTGAGGTGACTGTGATTTGGTGCCGTATAAATAAAGTTGAGTTGAATTGAATTAATACATCCTACATGTTCTGAGTCAGGCGTGAGTCATATAAACGTTAAACCATCTGATTTTTAAGGTTGTGCATCTGTTTCTTTAAAAAAAGAAGAAGAAGAAAATAAGAAGATTTTCAGTTAAATAAAAGAAGTTGAATTTGCTGCTTACGTGCAGTACCGCCGTTGCCCACCAGGAGGCCGTGGTTTTCTGTTATGTAAAATTTTCAAATATGTTTCAGATGGCAGACACATTTGGGCCTAATTAGGGCTACTTTACTAATTTGATTTTACAAGGATTACATTATCGTTAAGTAAGGCGATGCTGAGTTTCGATGAGTAATCTGAACTGCTAAACTCCAGAGCTACAAAGCTTAAACCAACACTACAGAGCCAGAGTCTGCAGTTCCTCTAATGTCCACTCGAGGCTGGCTTAAAGACTGAGTCTGTCTCCACAGAGTCACACGATATCTGATTCCAGCATAACAGCTGTAGCAGGAATATTTTATTATAGATCTGACTCATGAAACTGGGTGGAGGAATTCAAGGCGTGACGTCCCTGAACTGGGTCTCATGGCCGTGTTTGAGCTGGTAAAAGTGTTAAAAGCAACATCGTTGTGGCCAAAAAGATAACGTGAAGAAATGCAGTCCAGATGTGGAATAAACTGCAGGTAGGTCAGTCTTCATACAGCCTGGGTCTCATCTTAAATGAAGTAAAGGTGAAAGAAGAACACGATGGTAACATTTAGGGCTGAGGTAGCTCATCTGGGTCCTGTAGAGGGTTTAATAGGAGAAAAAAAAAGTAGTCTTTCCCAGATTTGCCTGTAAATCCAGAGAAAAGCAGTTCTAACCACCTTTCAGACGGGCTGTGTCTGCTCCGATGTGTTGGAGTCACATATCTGTGTCTCTGCAGGGAAAGGGTTAAAAGGATGTCGAAGGACTCGGAGCAGCAGACAGAAGATGAAGTATTGACGTCCATCTCCTGGAGTCAGGGCTGCAGGGGAGGGGGGGTAGGGGGGTTAGATAACGAGCCGGAGGAGAGGCGGGGTGGCCATGACGACCGGGCCGGGCTCGAGGGATTTGGGAGGTGGATGTGCCTCCAGGCGGCGGCTGCTGCCACGCTCCGTCAGCTTCTTTAGTTCTGCTCCGATCCAAAGGAGGGAATTATGTGCATTTCAAATCCCTGTTTCTGTTATAAAATGTATGAGGCCGAGGAACCCGAACACAACACGGCCGGGGTCGACTACAAACAGAAAAACATCAGCAGCGGAGGCAGATAACACGGCGCGGACACACAAACAGCGCCAACACACAAACAGCGCCAACACTGGTTTGTGAACGAGGCGCCTTCATCTGCATGTGTGTCTGTCTCCAGCTGGAGGTTTAAAGACTTCGGCTTGTCGTTCAGCATAATCCCAAATTGTCTGGGTATTAAACCTGCAAACAGGAAGCAGCGCGCACACACACACACACACACACACACACACACAGCTGATCAGCAGTCGGCCTCCAGGCTGATGGATGTGGCTGCTGCTTGGACTTAATTAGCCACGACTGCCCTGCAGACCTACACGAGGCTGCTGAACCGGCTCATTTGCTCTGATTCTCCTGGGTTTGTCCATTATTTCTCACAGAGACGTCAAAATCGAGAAGGTGACACCTGAGATTTGAGAAATGAGATCAATAAGTGGAGGAAACTGGAGCAGCCGGACGATCGGATGGCATTAGGACAAACGATGATGCGACTCTGGGATGTTTAACGATGGTTGGCTCTGCAGCTCTGAACGTTTACTGTCAGAATTTAAACTTCATATCTCACATTTTCTGTATTTTTTTTTTATGTCTCACGTGTTTCATTTGCTATTTCATTTTTTCCTGTATTTACTTTTTTGAATTTTTGAATAACTTCTCTCATATTTGAGATTCTGTTTCTAATGTTATTTTTGGCTCATTGTGTTATATTCATATTTTATATTGTTCTAGTTTTTTTGACATTTTTTCTTTTCCAGTAATTTTAATATGAGATTAATACTTTTAATCTCAGATTTAAGATTTTCTCATATTGAAATTTTTTTTTTGCACAATTTTTCTGACTTTATTTTTAAAAGATTTTTACTTGTTAAAAATCTTTGAAGCTCTCTGTGTTTGTTATTTGTATTGTTTCCTCTCATGTTTTTACTTCTCATTACTTTTACCACATTTTTGGATTTTTACTAACCTTTTTAACTTTTTTTTTTCTTCTTCTTTTTTGCCTGTCCCGTTTGGCTCTTTTTAACCTTTTTAACTTTAACCGCAGTTTATTTTTCTTTCTCTGTCACAAATTCACCCCTGAAAGTGAAATCTGATGTTTTGTTTGCTCGTCTCTGATGATGTGACGTTCACGTTCACTAATCAGCATCCTGATGATTAACTCTCAGATCAAACAGGTGAGACTCCTCAGCTGTTTGGCTCAGTGTGAGGTTCACGGTGAGGAAAACTGAAATTATTGATCAGTAACTGATCACATGTGTAAGCTTCACACGTTCAGCATCGGTGAATGTTTGTGATATTTCTTAAACAGCATCTGTTTGCGCGTGGGCCTTGGCTGAAACACGTAAGAGGATTTTCACATCAGACACCA
Source organism: Diplotaxodon limnothrissa (assembly GCF_057381915.1). Taxonomy (NCBI): domain Eukaryota; kingdom Metazoa; phylum Chordata; class Actinopteri; order Cichliformes; family Cichlidae; genus Diplotaxodon; species Diplotaxodon limnothrissa. The sequence goes on from NC_140613.1 coordinate 2,762,105, forward strand.
TAACATTCATTTTAAAACTCGGCTGTTGTTACCTTGAACGACTTCTTCCAAACTCGCCTGTTACTCTTTTGTTTTCTTGCTCGTTGAGTCTGAGTGTTATTTTCTCAGCTGGAGGCTCACATTGCCCGTCTCTGAGACGCTGCTGAGCTCCAGGGTTGGCTGTTACTGCGGCCAGCGGCGGCCATTTTTGGGACTCGGGGAGGTTTGCAAACAGTAATTACAGGCCATTACACGGCTTCTCAAAGCCACTCGGCAGCGCTCGTGCCGGCACCGAGGCGGGAATCTGCTGCAGGAATCTCAAAGGAAATGTGGATTATTCAAGTTCACATTACATTTCTGAGCCGTGTAGGCCTGTTATTATCTGTGTGTGTGTGTGTGTGTGTGTGTGTGTGTGTGTGTGTGTGTGTGTGTGTGTGTGTGTGTGTGTGTGTGTCGGCTCTAGAAGTCTCGCAGATAAAAATGCCCATAAATAAGTCGCCTTGTGACATTTCATGAACTGATCGTGAGTGAAAGTTTAAAGAGCCAAACTGATTCAGGATCAGCTGCGAGTTTGTCCCCACAGCATTCAGCCTGAGAGCGACGCTCTGATGTTTCAACAAGTTTCAACACATCAGTATCATATAGGTGTGTTTTCTACTACTAAGAGGGGCGGGGCTTCTGATATTAAAACCTTTTGTGTGAGAGGGGAGGCAAATAACAAGTTGAATAGATGGAGGTAGAAGGGCTTGTTTCAGACGGATGAACCGAGAGGATAAAACGAGTCAGAGTCCGAGAATAAAAACCATGTCGTGCATTAACTTATAAAGATTTTTATTTTGAATTTCTTTTTAATGTAACTAAACATTCAATAAATAAAATAAAACTAACAAGCTTCCTGATGAGGATTTTATTGACTCATTATAATTTATGTATTTTTAGGCTCCTTGTTTATTTCATTGTAAACTATCGTACCTTTTTATTGGCTGTTAGGCCAAAGTTTGGTTCAGATATGTGCTGGTTACACCAGAATCCCCCAAATTAGCTGTTGCCTCACAGAAGTCCCTCCCACCTGCTAACAATCCTTCTGAGGCTTATTTTGACTGTGCACCATGCAAAGCTGGGGGCTTATTATTATTATTAGTATTATTATTAGTAGTATTATTAGTATTATTATTATTGTTATTATTATTATTATTGTTATTATTATTATTGTTGTTATTATTATTTTATCCTTTGAAGTCATACAGTAGCACCTCTTGGAGTTCTAACTCCATGAGCCAGTTTACCAGGTTCGGATTAGCCTAGCACCGAACTGAAAGGATCTTTATTAAAAACAGTTTGTGGTCTAAGACGAGACCGACTGTTGTCCATCCCTGTGAAACTGAGCCATAGTGTTTACATGTTTATCCATGTAAACACTGTCAGGATAGGTTGATCCCGGATTATTCCGTTTATCTTGGATCTACCGATAGTATCAGGCTGGTTTACTGGGATACAGCAGGGTTTTCATGGTTAGGTTACACCACCAATTCAGCTTGATTTATTTAGCACCAATCCACAGTAACCGATTCAACCGAGCGCGTTAGATTGAAGAGGAAAAATCACAGCGAAGAAGCCAGCGATTCCCCGGGAGAGAGCTTTTTTCCACCTGAACCGTCTCTGTGAGTCAGAGTACAGTCAGACTCCTGTAATTGTGAGCAGCTCCTCAGGCAGGTGAAGATGAGAAGTGACTTCTGCTTTGTGCATTAATGATGATACCACCCACCAGTTTTCTTCCCTCTGAGGAGAGCAGATTTCTCAGCTCTGCGAGTCCATCTGTTATTTCCCCGGTGTAAACACTCACCTGTAGTCCAGGTGTCTGCTCGGGCTGATAAACAATCATCTCTGTCGTGTCCGTATTTTTCCTGCAGCTTAGCTCGCCGTCTGCTCTCATTGTTCATAAACTCATAAACTTGTCTGGACGGAGCGTGTGATCAGAGCCGGGATGTCGGGATTTAGCAGCAGCACTCGTGGAGGTGCCGCAGGTGTGACTCACCTTATTGATCCGCCTGCCTGTTGTCTGTCTCCGTATTTAACACGCTGCCTTTGTTTGTGTCTCTGCCGTTAGATCTGTCAGAGAAGAAGAGCGACCTGAGGGTCTGTGATGACTCCACCTGCCGATTCGGGGGCACCTGCAGAGAGGACGGTGCTCAGCTCAAGTGTGTCTGCCAGTTCCAGGTAGATGACATCATTTTTCTTTTTTTTTTAATCTTATTGGATATAAAACGTTTACCTGTTCATCAATGACATGTTTAAGTTAGAGTTGTGTTCCATTAGTTGATATTAACAAGGTTCCAGAAACATTCGCTGATATTATCTATAAAGTGTATTACTGTATTTTCCGCACTATAAGGCGCACTTTAAATCCTTTCATTTTCTCAAGAATCGACCGTGCGCCTTATAATCCGGTGCGCCTTATGTATGAATTCTGATGTGCTTACTGACCTCAAACCCATTTTATGTGGTACACGGCGCTCAAAAATCTGTTAGAAAATGTTTTTGTACGACTTTGGTAAGCTACGAAGCCGCACCGCCTGATGGATTGTCGGAGCATTACAGCTATCGTCAGGAGCCTCGCGGAGTAATCTGGGTCCTAAACTCCGTCCTCTTCAGGTCCCAAAAACAAACGAACACTGCGGCATCACTGAGAGTTAGAAACTGTCTAAATTCTTTCATCTTTAATAAAATGATCAGCGTTGTAATAAGGTGCAACAATTAAGTTTAACATCCAGGCATCCATGAAAACAGAATTTATTAAGTTTAATGGAGTTTGAAGTTAGCATGGAGTTAGCTCGCTAGTTTCCACCTAAACATGATATAGCATGTTCTGACTGAGAGATTTCTGAAAAAATTAAAATGTGAAGACATGAAACTAAACAACAGTGACTTTTGTAGGGTTACTGAAGTTGGACTAGCTGGTATATAATGATGTGCTACGTGGTCGCTAGCGACACGGCTATGTTAGCATAAACAGTGAAGCTGGAGGATGAACGCTAACCTTTTTCCACTCCATAAAAGTTAACGTGAGGGTTCCCGATGGTTAGGGACAAATGCAATCGCATGGCAGGATGCTGTAAACAGACCAAACTTCAGTCAGGAGAACAACTGAGATAATCCATCCACAATACGAGATTAGTCATTAATATACTGCAACAACATGGGAAAGTTTGACTTATCTGACTGTTTTGTTTTGCTTAATGTGCCTTACGGTGCAAAAATACGGTATTCTAGTAAATATTTGGAAAGCTGTGTGCAAAAGTCTTGCCACCCCGCATGTCTTTATAGGTTGCCATGAAAACAGGAAGTGTTTGCAGCAGTTTACTGAAACATGCAAACATGCACAGAAATACAGCTTATGAGGCAAAAACAGAGTTTGTGCAATTCTAACAAGCCTGAACGTTGATGTTTGGTGTGACCACCTTTATTCCTTAACACAGGCTGAACATTTCTTGTCATTTAAGTAGTCTAACAGTAGGTGGATGGGATGAATGTCCAGATGCACGTCTCAGCTCCTGTGTCAGGGTTTTGTAAAATAAAGACCCTATGCAGTATAATACAGAGAGACCACAACGATCATATGACCCCCTATGAGCAAGCGCTTTGGGGACAACATTCATTGGCTTCCTGTTAAATCCAGAATTCAAAATCCTGCTCCTCACATACAAGGTCTTAAATAATCAGGCCCCATCTTATCTTAATGACCTTGTAGTACCATATCACCCTATTAGAGCACTTCGCTCTCGCTCTGCAGGCCTACTTGTTGTTCCTAGAGTATTTAAAAGTAGAATGGGAGGCAGAGCCTTCAGTTTTCAGGCCCCTCTTCTGTGGAACCAGCTTCCAGTTTGGATTCAGGAGACAGACACTATCTCTACTTTCAAGATTAGGCTTAAAACTTTCCTTTTTGCTAAAGCATATAGTTAGGGCTGGACCAGGTGACCCTGAATCCTCCCTTAGTTATGCTGCAATAGACATAGGCTGCCGGGGGATTCCCATGATGCATTGAGTTTTTCCTTTCCAGTCACCTTTCTCACTCACTATGTATTAATAGACCTCTCTGCATTGAATCATATCTGTTATTAACCTCTGTCTCTCTTCCACAGCATGTCTTTATCCTGTCTTCCTTCTCTCACCCCAACCGGTCGCAGCAGATGGCCCCGCCCCTCCCTGAGCCTGGTTCTGCTGGAGGTTTCTTCCTGTTAAAAGGGAGTTTTTCCTTCCCACTGTTGCCAAAGTGCTTGCTCATAGGGGGTCATATGATTGTTGGGTTTTTCTCTGTATCTATGAAGCGCCTTGAGGCGACTTATGTTGTGATTTGGCGCTATATAAATAAAATTGAATTGAATTGAAAACGGGGAGGAAAAACTCCCTTTTAATCCTCCACCAAATCCAGGCTCAGGGAGGGGCAGCTATTAGTTGGGGGTGAGGGGTGTAAACACTGTGTGACAGGAATGCACACTCCATGCTTTAGTAACACTTATGTGCGTCTATATTTTGCACCCCATTTATGAAATAAATTCGCTAACAAAGCTAGGTAGCATTAGCTGATAATTCCACCCTCTTGTCCACACGCCGGTCACTTCTAGCTCTGAAAAAGCTAACATGGTGGTAGCCAGAATGCTAACTTTGATCAGTGCACAAGGAAGCACTATCTCTCATTGGCAGCTCAGGCGCCCTACCTCTGAAAATGAGACAGGCATGTCATGTTCACCTCCCTCTTTAATATGAAAATGGAGCAGTCACAGCAGCAGTGTGTGAATAATAAAATCCTGCGAGCAGCCGGCCTGTCTGCGGTCTCTTCTCAGTTAATTCTTGTTAGGTTTAGGAGCTAAAATGAGGAAAAACACCGTGAAGTTCTTTCTGACACATAAAGAAGTATGACCCGCCTGCAGCGTGTTCAGTAAGTGACCCCAGTCAAGTCTGTCCCGTATTCAGTAAGTGAAAATAAAATAAACAATAAAAGGTGAATCAAATGGACCATTACGGCAAGGCTGGGATGGTCAGTTTGGTAAAGTAAATCCGTTGGGCATCTTTCTTTGCCTTTAGACAACAATTCTGAGGGCAAAAGAGCCAAACGGGACAGGCAAAAAAAAAAAAAAAAAAAAAAGTTTTAGGAGCTAAAATGAGGAAAAACACCGTGAAGTTCTTTCTGACACATAAAGAAGCATGACCCGCCTGCAGCGTGTTCCTCTGATATGAAACAAAATATAATTACTCTCCCGTCAGCCTGTTGTATTCGCTGCATATTTAGTCGAACGGCTGCAAAATAAAAGCAGCGGCAGCGTGAAGGGCAGCTCCTGGAAGCAGAATTCACCACAGAGCCGCAGCTTCACCGCAATAACAAGACACACGGCGGCTGTTTGAAGCTGGCCGTCACGCTCCGTGAGCTGAAAGCAGAACCCACATTCATGTGCACACAAAGAGGACAGAGCGAAGCGAGCACAGCCGTTCGACGTGATCAGAGGAGTTTCACAGCTGTCCGAGCGAGACGGCGGCTCTGAGGAGTCTTCAGCTGCACACAGAAGCACCGACAGCCTGAATTATAACTCTGATTGTAACAGGAGGAAGAGCCTGAAAGCCTTCCAGTCCACACTGACTGCATGATGAAAAGCCCGGCCCTTTGTAAACCCACCGCCCACCCTGACCACCTGCAAAGTATGATGCAGTTCATGCCCTGAAGCGCGCAATACAGTCAAGTACAACTTGCAGAATGAGACTCGTGTAAGTCCACACCGCAGCCCCGACATCACCCAGAACGCTTCTTCAGGACCTGAAGTTATTTGATCAGTGTGATGCTGTGTGAGACCACCAGTGCCGTTTCTCCATCTCACCGCCATTCGTCATGTTCACAAGTGTTAAAATATGATTATATTATAAAACTAGGAGATGAGCCTGGTGTGCAAACACAGGTACAATAAGATCCTGCATGTGCTGTAGCAGCAACTGATCCCACACGACGTTCCGATCCTTTAAAGTTTATCCAAAACGCACTTTTTGAAGTTTTTCTCTGGCGATTGATGAGAAAAAAAGATCAAACATCCGAGTACCGAAGCTTGTTTCTGTTGCTGCACATCACAGATGTGTATCCATGATAGTGACGCTCAAAGTAGAGGTATAAATAAGGCTGAACAGAGATTTGATTTTGTCTTCAGATCAGGACACAGATGGAGTCGCAGTAACATTTATTTGGTGTCTTTCAGCCCTGCGAACTTCACGTGGAAATCTCCTGCATGGATGAAGTTCCAAGGGCTCAAAACAACAGAGTTAAACAAGTTATGGTACAAGCAGGGTGATTTTTCATGGAATGACCCTTTAATTTGTTGTAAATAGTTATCATCATGTCAAGCCTTCCTTTATAAATGCAGTCATTTAAAAGGTGACTGCCCCCTAGTGTCCAAATGTGTATCGCGGCAAAACAAAAGAAGAATAAAGAGCCGTTACAGGTAGTTCAAACATGCAGAAGTCTACTACTTCCTGCTGCAGCTTTGGATCTACATTTAATATTAAACAGTGCAAGCTTATTAATAAATAAACACTAAAATCGCTTATTAGCAGAAGCAGAGCCTTTCTGGCTGCTCCACAAACCTCACACAGCTAAATCGTTCTGTTTTCATTTTTCTGCCACTAGACTTGCTAACAAGATGAACAGTAATTGTAATTGGAAGGCTTTGAAAGGTCAAGCACGCTGGATCCTTTTGAGAACGACCTGACTGTCATCTTCTGTTTTGTCTCCACAAAAGGCCTCAAGGACAGCCTGAAGGTTGCTTGTTGATGGTGCAAAAAAACATCACACTGTGTTCTCGTGTCTGCAGGGAAGAGCAGATGTAGTGTAGGGGAAGAGGCGCTTCTGGGGGTTTTATAATGGGATCAAACAGCGGGGATCGAGGCCCAGTTGATTCAGATTTCTATATCTGAAAATTTATATGAAAACAAAGCACCGAAGCAAACCATGTGAAAAGTGGTTCAAGCTTCAGTGAGTTTTATTTGTGGGCAGGCGGAGGTGCCCGTCTCTGTGTTCAGTTCTCTACGTCTGCATCTTCACAAAGAATATTCATGGACGAGAACTTCCCCAAAGTCAACTGGGAGCATGATCCAGATGTTTGCAAAGTGAGTTTTATTTGGAGGCAAGTCATTTCCTGTCATACATATCCTCTTCCAGCAGTGGATGTTCATATTAAACTTCCTCGTGTGCCTAAAGCTCAGGCTGCAGACTGCTCAAAACACTTTTGCGTCTACTTTTGGATCTTGGTGATGTCATAGATTGGAAACCCCACCCACCTGCTCTTCAAACCTTCTGTTTGTGACAGTCAGCCAGTCAGTACAAAGCTGGCCTAAAGGGGAGGGGCTTGTTTCAGACAGAGGGGGAACTGAGGCTCTGCACCGAGGACCATTGTGAGATAAAGAAAGATTATTTTTAGCTGTTAGTCATGCAAAGCTACTCTAAAAGAGTAAAAATATGGAGCTGGAGATGAGCAGAACTGGCACTATTTAAATTTTCCCTTTTCAAATATAGTTTCTGACAATGGCTGTGCTTCACCTCGCAGCATTATCAGCTCTGTGAAAGTAAAAAGTGTCTGAGAGCTGAAGTGGCCCTTTAATGCAGATAAATAAATCTAACTCTGCACTGCGAGTCAGCAGTTTTCAGCGGATTTATCTCCCGTGGAGCCTTGAAATAGCTCGAAACCATTAAAACTTTATGGTTTCTGTGCAGGTTTGCGTATGTGTGAATGTAAATCAGTCCAAGACACACATTTTTACGTGTGTTACGCTTTAGTGAGATGACAGAGATCCTCATTAAAGCTATTTCACTGTCTGATAGGAGCTGCTCCACCTGCCTGCCTGCAGGCAGGGCCATGCAGTCAAAAAAATCAAACATTCACCTCCAATGAAACTCATCACACCTGCCTTCATTTAAAGGACTAATCTGTTCTATTTTCACCGAAATAAGCCTTCTGTTCTCCTCTAACCAGCAGGGATCCGACTAATTCCCGATCATTAAAACTTCTGAGTTTGCTTCTCTGAACAGAAAAAGAGCTTCAGTCACTAAAACTGAACAAAGAAAGCCAAACATGCTGATGAGTGCTGATAATGAGCTCTAGCTGAAAGTCTGATGGAAAGAAAAAAACACGTTACAACAAATTTACTTCAGCAGAACAAAACCACAAAATGCTGACGGAGCAAACCAGGAAGACTCCTGACAGGACAGAAAAATGTTCTCCTCTCAGCTGGAGGTTGGATGCTGCTCATCGGTTGTTTTGTCTTTCATGGATTTCAGCTGCCGACTCCATCGGACTCTCTTCCTGTTGGATATGAACCTGGACTGCTTCTGCAGTGTGTTGGAGGTCACGGAGGTCAAACCTGCAGGGGATTCCTGCTAAATGATTGATGTGTGAGAGTTAATAGAATATGGATTGCTGAACACTGATATGTGTCCTTGGCAGCTGTAGCTTATAGCTGACAGTGTGAGCAGAGTGGGTTTATATAACCTCCATGGAGAGCGAATGAAACTCTGTAAGTGCCTGACAGCTTGCATCATATTTGACCCATATTGATCACACATGTACAGCACAGGCTTGATAACACCATCTTTCTCCTCTCTACCTTTAAACGTGCACTGCATGGACTCATTTCAAGTCGTGAACTCATTTCTGTGCAAACATCCAAAGGAGGTGATGCTCAGGCTCAGGACCTTCAAAGAAAACATGCTGAGAGCCGCTCAGTTAAGAAGAAAACTAGAACCACATTGCAACAGTGTTGCAGAATAATATAGCGAATTACATTTGATAACATAGTAACGTTTCTCTGACTCTGATGTAACACAAATAAATAAAATACTCTGTATCTGAAGGGTTTTATTCAGGACTGTGTGTGTTTCTGTGAAGAACTGCTTGTAGGATCTCATTTAGCTGCTGTAACTCGAGGTGATCATATCGTGACAGTTTCTCATCGTCATACAAGAATTCTGTCCCAGACTTGTTCACAGCGTTGCTTTTTGAGGTTCTTTTTTTTTTTTTTTTTTTTTTTTTTTTTCTTTGGTTTTGGTTTTGAGGTTCTTTCATGCACATCTCTCTTTAAGTCCCACCACAGCATCTCAGTCGGGAGGTCAGAGGTCTGAACATTGACTGGGCCTCTGCAGAACTTGGGTCCTTTTCTGTTTCAGCCCTCGTGTTGTAGATTTGTTGCTGTGCTTTGGGTCATTTCATGGTGCATGACCCAGGTTGGTCCAAGCTTTAGCTGTGGGACAGATGGCCTCACATTTGAGTCAAAAATCTTTCGATATGCAGAGGAGTTCAAGGTCAACTGTACGGTGCCCGAATCATCACTTCTCCACCTCCGTGCTTTGTAACATGCTGTCACAAAACTCTCGGGGGTTTTGCAGTTTCTCTGAGCATTGGACGGTGTGAGATTGGGGTGAATTCTCTGGGAAAATTGTGTTAACACACCTGAATGTTCCACACCAGCAAACTTCCACAGCTTCTGCTCTTATAATGTGCTCACACACGTGACTCCTATGAAACTCATGTGTTAAGTGTTTTTATTGTATTTCTGTTCTAAACTTTGTGACTTACAATCTGAGAAATGTCGTCCATATGACAACGAGTAAAATCTAAAGCTAACATTCAAACTGATAAACGCTGATGAAACTTAAAGCATCTAAACATGTTTTAACAATAAAAGCTTGACTCAAACGAGCAAAATAAAACCAAAATGTAAAACTAGACCTTATTGATCATCATTATTATTGTAACCAACAATAATTCCTGTAATGTATATAGCTGATGTAATCAATAGTTTTGCATAGTTGTGCTAGAGTCAATCTACATGTTTTTGACTCCTCCCCCTGAGTGAAGCGACCCCCTCTCTCCATGGTTCGTCTCCGTTGTCACACTGAAGCTTAATTAACATCTGATTGTGTTTGATTTCCAGTGTCACAAAAACTACGTCCCTGTGTGCGGCTCAAACGGAGACACCTACCAGAACGAGTGCTACAGGCGACAGGCGTCCTGCAAGCAGCAGAGACTCATCTCCCGGGTGTCCGACGGGCCCTGCTCCACCGGTGAGTGTGTGCCAGGAAGTACACAGTGTTGACGCAATGGAAACGGGAATTAACGCTGTCCGGGTGACTGACCGATTGAGAGTGAGGGTTCGTCAGAAAAGTGAATTATAACGGCTCATTTACTGATATCGAGCTGCGAGGACATCAGTCAGGCTATGAGGGCTTCCGCCGTTTAAGGCGTCATCTGAGGGAATCATTCAGCTGCCGCCTCATATTAAGAGTCGTGGCGTCTTCATTTGAACATCGCCTTCATTCGTCTTCATTCTGTTCCATCACTCATGATGTAATGGCTTTTTTAAAACAGCACAGAGGGAATTACGAAGAGAAACTGTCGAGAAACAACCTCATATACAACCTCATGATATACACACCGTCTTAAAGCATCCAACTTTTAAATATATATATACTCAGCGCCTGATATAATCAATCAATGCTGCGAGTGATGCAGGTGAGTGCAAAAAGCAGTTCAAGTAACAAGTCTTCTGCTGCTCTGACACTAAAACCTAATTTCACATTTCAGTTTGCACAGATTCTTTTTCAAGAAAAAATATGAGAAATTTGCTAAGTTTCCATTTGTTGTGGGCCTGTTCTATTCTTGGACTCTACTAAAGGAGCTTTGTGTGATTTACAGTTCACAATAATCCTTATTTATCTTATCTTGGGCCTTAATGCTGTCCACCAGTAGATGCTCTCTGTTTTAGCTCCTCCCACTCCCATTATGCTAACAATCTTCTGATTGGCTGCCTCGCTCAAAAGATTTTAAACAGCAGGAGGGGCTTCTGTGCCTGTAATGACCATATTAGGGATATCCCCTCTCTGTGACATCATATAAATCCAAGAGTAGAAAAAAGCTGCAGCAGTGAAGCTGAGAGGAGCCGACATAATGAAGGTAGAGAGTTTAAACATTTGGACACCAAAGCAACGGACAGTCAGGGTGGAGTGGGTGGAGGCAGGTGTCAGCGGTGATTTGTGATAGAAGCACAGCAGCAGAGTGGACGGGAAGGTTTAAAGCTGGTAGTGTGCATCATTCTGCTGTGATGTGTGATTTGGAGACAGTAGCACTGACAAAGACAGGCGGCCGAGCTAAGAGTAAGACTTTCACTGGGAGTGAGCAGGAAGGACTGGATTCACTCAAGAGACAGAGGTGGAGATGATGTGGATGTGTGCAGAGGAGGAAAGGTGGATATATTAGACGAAAGATGATGAAGATGGAGCTGCCAGGCTGGAGGAAAAGAGGAAGATCTAAGCAGAAAGGAGCAGCTGAAAGAAGAAGAAGCAGAAAACTGCCCGATTTTAGATTCCAGAGCAGTTTGAAACTAAACTTTGAGGCTTAAATAGAGAGAGATGTCGCTGCAGTCACGTACTCGTGACATCCTCTCCAACAGAATATTTTCATTCAAGTTTGTAGAAAAACTACTTTTAAGCTGTAATTAGTCTGCTGTGACCGTCATTACGAGAGGAAGTTTTTAAAAAGCCGACATTTTCTAACACAAAGGGATTTTTTAAAAAGTATCGAATAACTTTCAAATTTTTTATAGACCTTTTTATTAGATACAAGCTAAAACCATTAAAGGTACATTTTACTGCTTTTTACGAGAGACAAAGACACTGGTAGTGCCGCTTTGTTTATTTAGAATATTTTTGACAGCCACAGTTAGCAGCAGATAATTATACGTTTTTTTTTTTAATATATACACACAATTCTCGTTTCCCGACCAGAGCGTCAGTATCCAGTAAAGGTCCTAAGCTGCCCCCCCCCCCCCCCCCCCGCTAACCAAGCCTACCTCAGACACGTGCGCTGCCCAGATTAACAAGGACCGCATCAGGTGTTGAGCAACCAGGACACCCTGATGAGAGCTGGGCTACTGGAACTAGACGGTGGGTGAAAACAGGGCGCTGTTGGAATGCTACTACACGAGTAACCCCAGCGGAAAAATCACCTTTGTTGCTGAAAGATTTGATAGATCACATTTGAGCCTCTGCTGAGTGTAACTGCTCGGTCTCTGACCCTGGACTTTCATAACCCTCCAGGTTTGGGAGGATTTTACTGACTCGTTCAGCGACTCGTAATTAAAATTGATCTGCGGCTGATTAACTGGCTCGTTCTCTGAAATCAATGTGACTGATGACGTTGTGCAGAGTTCAGAGGAAAAGCCGAGGACGAGCTCTCAGCGTTTGATGTTCAGTCAATTAAAAACATAATGACAGTGAACTCGGAAGGCATGAAAACGCGGCAGCAAGGCCGAGTGCTGGAGCGTAATTAAAAGTATAAGTGAGGCACTTATTCACATTATAAAAGCCAGAGTTTGAAATATGATGAGTTCTATGTTTGTGCAGAGAAACACCTGAAATACTTCATATTATACAGTTTCTAGTTAAAAGCTTGTCTTTTCTAACAGCTCAGGTCTGCTGTGTTATCTTATTTTCAGGGAAATGAAACGTCTCTTCATGTTGTTGACATTGAAAGGATCTATATGTGTGGTTAAAATCAGTTCATGCTGAATAAATCAAATAAAATAGCTGCAGCTCTGATGACCTTTGACGAGCTCTGTAAACCTCAGGGATGTGTTGGAGTCCGACTCACCGTCACATCCATTGATCAGTTATTAAAGTGGACCTCCTGCATCAGAACCAACACCCACACAGACGAACAGCAACAACACAACCTGGAACAGAAGATTGAATCTTGATTTTCAACGCCCAACGCGCATGTTCAAAACAAAGGGCAGCCGGTTTAATCGCTCACAGCGAGTGGGAAGAATGCAGGCGGTGAGAGCTTCTGACGTTATATCGATTTAAATCAACAGAGCCTCCGCTTTCTTTGTTTTTCTGACCGTTGGGTCGTTAAGATGCTGACATCACTTATAGTCTTCAAAGTTATTTCCGAGCACATCACAACAGTAACTACTGGAGAATAGTTCAGTCTGGACTATTGTTCCTGTTCTCGCATCGTTTTTAGGAATGTCTGAAGTTCAGTGCAAATAATCTTCCTGAGTCATGAAATAAAATCTTTCCAGTTGTTCGTCGTGTCTTTGATCTGAGCTCTGTTCGCCCCTTATTTGTGGCTTAGCCATTTAAAAACGGAGGTTGGTTATTTGTTTGTTGAATTTCTCTTGTTCTCTGATGACGTATCGACTGACTTTCTAGTCCGAGGGTTTCCTGCTATGCCCGAGCCTCTCGTCTTTTTAATGTGCTGCAGTTCTGGCTCTTATTTTTGAGAAATGAAACAAGCCTCCAAAAACTATAGTCCTCGCTCTCCTCTGCCTTTTTATTGGCGTTATTCATGTGCAGCACATCTTTAACTGCTTAAAACCTCACAGTGAAACTGCAGCCCAGGGGCGCCGCCACTCCAGATATTTTAACCCTTCATTAAAGAGTCACTCTTGGTCCAAATAAGACTTCAGTGTGGACGTCCAGCTCAGCGCCGGGTGTTTTTATTGAGTAATCGTCTGAGATGTTCTCTTGGCTGAAGTTTGCCCCTCACACATTTAACCCTCATCCTCCATCGTCCCTATGCTAACGTCTTTATTTTAATATTAAATTAGATTAGCTACAGCTCCAAACACTGCTGCTGTTTAGTATTCACTTATTCCCACGCTTGTGATAATGCCGTGCAGTTTAGTGTTTTAGAATTACTTCAATCAGAACACAGTTTATCATCTTTAGAAGGAAACTAGCGAGCTAACTTCCTGCTAACGTCTAACTGCTCTAAACCTCGGTGGTCCTTGTTTTCAGTCTGATTTCTGTGTTCGTGGTCGTCTAGTAAGTCAATTATATTAATTTCTGTTTACAAACCTGAAAACCTCTCAGCTTTGGATCATTTAAAAAAAGAAGATGCCCGAAGTTTAGCCATAGCATCTGATTTAGCGTGGGTCATTTAATGGTCGCTCCATGTTGGGCTCTGTTCTGACAGACACTTTGGTTCTGTTATATATTTTGTGGCATCTTGTCCCCTCCCAGGCCTGTTTTACTCTGAAAGCCTGTGTAGATCATTAAAACCACTCATTATCTTTAAGAAGTCAGATTACAGCACAAGGCCGACAGTATCCTGATTACTTACGAAGATCCTGACCACTTAAAGCTTAAGATCTAACAGATGGAGTTTTACTGCATCAGGACAATTAATACCACATTAGCACGTCACACCACAGCCATCCTGAAGCCATGATCATTACTGTGCTGCTGTAACCTTTAGTCAGCCTTTCCTCCAGATGCTGAACCCACTGCTCCCATTAGTGAGCTGCTGCTGGTGCTAACAGTTGGTGATCTGGCTTTCCAACGCCTCACTGGAAAAACCATTGCTTTGAGGTTCTGCCTATGTGAGCAGATGTACTGTTACACTTAAATGTGCAAAAATATTTGACTTTAATTACATATTTAAAAGTAGCAAACCATAAAAACAGGATGAGACTGTATTTACACAAACCTTTGGCCATATGCTGCGTATCTACAGAGCCGTGTGTGAGGAATGAATCAGGTTTCATTTCCCAAAGGCTGCTGGTCTTCCACAGCTGGATGCTCACCAGCCATCCATCAGAGCTACGCTAAAGCACTAACAGGTTAGCATTTTCCCCATCAAACACCCCGCAGATTTCCTGGACTCGGATGTCTCTGCAGGCCAGACAGATTTTATGTCTCCTCTCCTGAGAAATGAGTTGTGGAAACTTATAGCAACGCCACAGCGGCTACGTTGGTGGTGGTGGTCAACTCCATCTGCAGGGGCAGTGGCCTGATTTCCCAGGAGGCATCGGCTGGTGCTCTGCTCTTATTACCCACTACACCGGAGAGCTTGTGCCCTCCACTTTCCTTGCCTCCCTCCTGGCCTTCTGCAATTTCCTCTCCCTGAGATTTATGCTTCCTGTAATTGGAGCGTTCGACGGCTTTGAGCCGAGGCAACCGCACGAAAGCTCGGCTGATTTTATTTCCCCGAGCAGGACAGGAGATGGAGGAAATGCAGCGATTTGGGTCCCTTTTTTTCTTAGAGAGCAGTGTGGGAGGTTACAGGAGCTGGGACGGCTGAGACTCCTCGCTGGGATCTGATCACAGGTCAGTGGTGGGTGTAGCTGCCCAGCTGAGAGGCTGAGACTCCACATTAGCCTTAGGTCAGACTTATTACTCTTTAAAACGCTCGTTGTTGGCTTTCTGGCTCCATTGGCTGAGGAGAGCAGAGAGCAGAGCAGATTTCACAGCTGGAAGAAGATGATGTGACATTACAGACCTTTGAAGTTCAGACAGCAAACTTTTCAAGGGAACTTCTTCTGCTTTCTGCCATATATATACTGTTCCAGTGGGTGTTCATATTAAATTATACCAAAAGTATCAAATAATGATGCCAGCAAATGTGGATATTCTCTCAGGCTTCAGCCTGCTCTAAACACTCACACAGTCTTTACCCCACAGCCATAAACGGCTGATGCGGTAACGTCGTCACCGGGCGGGCGGTGTGGACAACTAAGCTTGTGATTGAGGCGATATAGGAGCCTCAAAGTTTTACCATGAGTGGATTTACTAAAAGTTTAAATCTCAGTGACCTCGACCTCAACGTTAGGTCACTGTCAACTATGGCAGCACAGGTGTGTCTGCTAGGAGGCTGACGGATGGCTGCCTGAGGTTTTTTTCTAGTCTTGGATCTGCATGATGTCATAGAGAGGGGATAGCCCTCATAAGTCATCTGAGGCACACAGCTGTAGCAGTGAACCCTTTTTTGTGCTGTGCAGCCAATCAGAGGGAAGGCTCAAAGGGGGAGGGGCTAAATCGTGTAGTTTCAGACAGAGAACAAACTGAGGGGATGGACCAAGGCCCAGGCGCTTTATATTGTAAGATAAAGACCAGTAAAGATGTTCATTAATTACAAACGACTAAATTATTGATGCACTCCTGCAGCTAAAGCAGAGTACTCTGAATAATCAGCGAGCTCATGATCCATCACAGTTCAGGTCGTTGCCAGTGAAACAACATATCTGACCTTTACCTTGATTGCAGTTTGGGTAAAAACTCATTAGTTTGTGCTAGTTTGATTAAATTTGGACCACTACTGTAGGATAAGATAAGATAAGATAAGATAGAACTTTATTAATCCCTCGGGTGGGTTCCTCTGGGAAATTCGATTTCCAAAAAAAGCACAGCACCGACAGAAGTTACAGAGTTATACACACACACATATATATAAATACAGAGACAATATAAATAAAATATACGAAGGGGATAAATAGAATAAATAGGAATAAAAATAAAAATACAAGTGAATTGCACATTTCAAGTATTGAGTCTATTGCACCGTTGACTATTTACAAAAGTATTGCACAAAAGGTATTGTACAGTGAGGTGAAGAGGCACTACAGCTTAGTTGTTCCCCCCTCCTTTGTCCTCCTGTTTCCCCTCCCTCTCCCCACCAGAGAGGAGTTAAACAGTCTGATGGCGTGTGGGACAAAGGAGTTTTTAAGTCTGTTAGTTCTTGTCTTTGGGAGAAGCAACCTGTCACTGAACAGACTCTTCTGATTGTTTATGGCCGTGTGCAGAGGATGCCCAGCATTGTTCATAATGTCCATCAGTTTCTTTAATGTCCTTTTCTCTGCCACTGTCACCAGAGTGTCCAGCTTCATGCCGACCACAGAGCTAGCCCTCCTGATCAGTTTCTCCAGCCTGCATGAGTCCTTCTTTGCTGTGCTGCTCCCCCAGCACACCACAGCATAGAAAAGTACTCCAGCAACCACCGACTGGAGTAGCAATTCTGGAATGAGCTTATTGATCCTTTAATTCAATTCAGTTTTATTTATATGGCTCTAAATCGCAACAAAGCACTTTATATTGTAAGATAAAATGCTAAAATAATACAGAGAAAACTCCAAAAATCAGACCAACCCTATGAGCGAGCACGTGGTGACAGTGGCAAAGAAAAACTCCCTTAAACAGGAAGAAACCTCCTGCAGAGCCAGGCTCAGGGAGGGGCCAGTTGGGGTGTGGGGAGGGCAAAAGTTTATAAGTTTCTAAGATAAATGAAGATAAATTGTAACCGAATCAAGCAGAGCTGCTCTAGTTTAAAGAAGTGAAAGCCTGAACACTTTTTTTATTACTTGACTGTGTGTAAAATAGTAGAATTAAATTGAAAAAAATGTAAATAACTAATCAAAAACAACAATACCCATGAGCCTCCAGCACCAGTCAGGTGTGGAGGGGTATAAACATTAAGACTGTAATTTAAAGACGGCACCACTGTAGCCAAATATGTCAAAATGTGACCAAATAAGAAAAATTCTATGAAATATTAAAATTGTAATAAAATCAAGACAGTTCTCACTGTCTGCGCTCTTTTGGTTTCATGGGGGCCACTCATGAGATTGTCCTCACGAATAAGTCAGAATCTGAAAAAAAATATCAGTTATTGTCTTTATTTATTATTATTTTACAAGGACGCTGTCCATAAAAGACTGTTACACAAATACACGCAGACTGGTCTGTTCAGAGTTTACAGCAGGACCCTCGATGTTGCTGTTTCCAACCAGTAACTCCAACAGATCATGTGTCGCAGAAGCAGCTGGTTATGGGTGTTGAATCATTTCCCTGCCTGGATGGAACCTGATGTCTTTATAGTCTGATTAAGTGGAAGCAGAATGACTTTCTTAGATCGGCTCTGATTGGCCTAAAGGGAGGTTGGCCTCAAAGAAAATGAGCTAAAGCAGCTTGGTTCAGTTGAATCGAATGGCTCTACCGAGGTTCGTAAGATAAATAAGGATTATTTTGAACTGTGAGTCATGCAAAGCTGTTCTAGTGGAGTCCAATAGTAAAAACTACAGAGGTGGAAATGAGCACAAGAGGTCCACTTTAAAAGCAAAACTGGACCTGGCTATCGATAGCATGTGCTGTTTAGTATGCAGATGCAGTGAGCAGCTCTGGGACAAACATCAATGTCATCGATTTTCCTTCATGTTTATGTGAACCTGAGATACAAACAGGGCCCCGCTGGAGCCGGAATGAGCTTATCGATGGCCAGGCCAGCGTCCCCAGGAATTACGCCCAGTCCCACACCAGTCTATATCTGAAGCCAACATTTAGTGCTAATGCAGGGAGACTTGTGTCCTTTAGGCAGCGAGCGTTTCGAGGTGTGGAGGCGCTCTGGATGAGGTGGGAATCTTTATTAATCTCAGATCCTGTTCTTGGCCCAATTAGTTTGTAAATCAGTTGTTTGATCAATACAAAGACGAGCTCTTTGTGCACTTCATTATGTGTCAGAGCACTCGCCCTGCAGATGAAACATACTTCCCCTTTAATTAGGAGCTGGAGTGTGCAGGATGTTCTAACGTAAAACCCTTTTTCTGGGTGATTATTAAAACTCACTGAGGTCTGAGTTACAACATCAGATATTTCTGACCTGTCACAGTACCAGATCATTTGTAGAAATTGTCCAGTGTTCAGCTGGTTGTAGTTTTACGGACTTCATAGTTAATAAAAAGAAATCAACCTGCTTTTGGTCCTTTTTCTGTCTTTAAGTGGTTCATCTTAACATATTTGCCGGGATTGTTAGTCTCCAGAGGATGGATCCTCTTGATTTTGTAGGTTCTTCTCTTCACACCTACTGAACAGATTACAGGTGTATTTAACACTCAGCAGGTCACCGGGGAGCCAGGCTGTCGAGAAGGGTTTGGTTAACTTCCTGCTCTTTTACATGACATTTTTAAATGTAATAATATTTAAGAAGGTCCAGTTACACAACACATCCTCAAACAAAGACCCAAAATATTCCACATGCATTATAAATCAATGCACTAGCCTAATGGTTGTAGCGGTGATATTAAAATTTCTTGTTTAAAGTAAAAAATTCAAGCAAAAAAAAAATGCATTTGAAAAAGCGCTTAATTTAAAATAACACAAAGGTTTATTAGTTTGACACCAGCAAACTGCATTTTTCTCCTTTTTCATAAACTTGTAAATCGTCTCAGATTTCTGTCTCTGACTTATTTCATTACACTACAAACATCGACAACTGTAAGGACAAAGGAAAAGACTTTGCAGACACCAATATTGAAGCGAAGTCCAGTAACAGGTCCGGCGTGAGGTGACCGAGGCTCTAAATGTGTAGACCAGACCTGGGTTTGGTGACATAATCCTCTGTCATCAGATACCTTCTGCATCTCTTGTGACATTCAAGGAGTATTTTTGGCATCATGGCTCTGATGGGTGAAGCAATTGTGGCCACTGAAAGGCCAAAGACGGGTTTTTAACTTGCAATAATAACCACCTTCAGGTAACTGCTGTTGTGATTTGGTGCTATATAAATTGAATTGAACTGAACTGAATTGAGAGATAACTGCACTGTCTGAGGCAAAGAAAGTCCTTATTAGTAGGATGGAATGATGGTAGCGTCTTAAGGTTGCAGGTGTTGGTGTATCAGCTCTTTTTTAAATGATATTTTTACTGGTTTAAAGTGTAAATAAGCACTCAGTCACGATTAGACACTAGAAACTACTCGGTAAGGTTTCAGCACTGAAAAGAAGCTTAGATTAGGCAGCAGAGTCCTCTCGGTTTGGTTTTAGCTTTAAAACCTTACTGGTTTGGTTAGAAAAAGAATTTTGGGTTATAAGACGCTCATCAACGACAGTAACCCTGCTCATTAATAAACAATGCGTTTGCAGCGTCATAACCGAATGCATCAGGGCGCCACAGGACAGCAGACTTACTGTCAGGATGACAGCAGGCTGGTCATGACGTGAACAGTAAAGTTCGTGTAGCTTTGGGTTAAAAACAGCAGCTTGTGTTTAAATTTAATGTGAATTAAATTATCGCACCTACATCTCTCCACATCTGTCAGGATGTTTGAGGAGGTGGGTTTCAGCTCATCATTCGTCCTGTCAGGCCTCATTTGCTTTTCATTATTTTGCACATTAGGAACACCTTTTAATGATATTTAGCGTTCGGAAGCAGATTGATTTACAGATGTGGACGGCAGCAGAGGAAGCAGCGAGCTGCGGTAAAAGCCTCGGCCTGCTTCATTAACCACAGGGTCAGCCATGTTTCATTTTATTGACTCGGTGCGGCTGCAGCGTCCGATTCTTCTGTAGGAGTTTAACTCTGTAGGAGTGAACGTGTCCACGCGGTTAATGAACAGTTACGTATCCTTATAATTATAATGATCCTCCACCGTCTGTAGGTGGCTGACAAAGGTGTTAGAAAAGCAGCGACGCAGCTGAAGGTGTTTTCACAGATTAAATGAAAGATGCTCTTTTTTCTCTTCTCAGGATGAAAGTTTTTTTTTTTTAAATCCGAGGTTCTTTGAAGTTTATTGATCAGAAAGAGTTGGTGTCTGCGATCCAGTGTCCAACGCAGTTACAGATTCTTTTTATCAGCTGGATCTAAAACCTAAAGCTTCTCAGTCTGATTCAACCTCGCTTTTCTTCAGTTTTTGATAAAGAAACAACTTGTTTCAAAGGTTTTTTGCAGAAAACTGCCTCCATCCTGCCCTGTGTGTTCTCATCCTGCAGGGTAAACAGTCATTTTCAGATGTTGGTGACATCTCACGTCTCAAACACATCACTGCTCAGACAGACATTTAATCCTGTTTTAAACTGCTGCAAGCTGGAGGGAGGGTGCTGGAGCAAGGATACCGTGGTTCTGGTCCAGTATGACCATTTTGTGCTTTACTGTTTGTTTTACTGCACTTTAGTTCAGTTTTCTGAATATCTCGAAGGAGGAAGATCCAAACTCAGGACTCTGAAGAAAAAACTGTTCAAAATCCCAGACCTCTGTCCGAGGCTGTGGTCGGACCAAGCAGGAATTTCCTGGGCTGAGAAATAAGCCAAGGATGGGACAGAGCCAAATTAAAACTATGTATACTGTCCACATGCCAGCTTATCTAAATAAGTGCTTTCTATAAATACTGTGAGTCGGTATACTGACGGCAGTCATCTTTAACAGCTGGATAACTGCATTTCATCAGAACAGTAAATTGTAAGTGGATTGATTTTTATTTAGCAGTTTTCTAGTCTTATTGACACAAAAATATCACATTCACACATTTATAAACATTCTCTTCAGTCTACGCCAACCGAGCAGTGAAACACCATAAACTGCAGTCCCTCCAATGGCCACTTGAGGTTTGTTCAAAGCTGAGAGTCCAATGTTTAAATATTCAAGTTTACAGAGAAACTACGTTTACTGTAGTTTTATGTCTCTTAAGTTAATAACAGTGCATGGCGAATCTTAATATGACCCGACCATTTCAATTTAATTGAGGAATAAAATTTACCCAAAGTCAGAAAAGGCAACAAAATCGTTTCAGGAACACCACGTGTCTGCGTCTGTGAAAATCAATGACTTTGACAAACTCAGTCAAGTATTAGATGTCCTGCACAGCAAATCCAGCATGTCCAAATTAACACTGTCAGATTTGATTTCAACACTATTAAAGTGTCTATATGGGTCCACACCAGAGAGTGTTAATTTAACTCTTTTTGGAGAGTTGGTACGTTAACTCTGATTTAGTGTTAAACACCAAATCTGTCTGGAGTTGATAATTTAACACTTACTAATGCTAACTAGGTGTTAAGAGTTTATATATTAACTCTCAAAGAGTATTTTAGTTTAACTACGTAAGAGTTATCTTCTAATTCATTCTAAAAAAGCGGGAATTTTACTGTTCTGAACTTCTAGAAATTTCTTTTGGAAATAAACATTTACTAAAAAGATGCAATGGTTTTTGAAAAACATTTATTCTGAACTGTGCACCACAATTTCAAAACATTTTCTGAAAGATGTAACAGTATACATGTTCTCACTTTCATTAGAATTTTGTTTATCAAAAGGTCTGACATAGGTGAGCTGGTAAATGCAAATAACAGCATTCTCATCACTTATTTCAATAAATACAAAATACAATATGCATGTCCTTCATTCATCACTTTGTGGAACTGCAACGCACTTCTGCTCTCCCCCATATTCCATCTTCACAAGCATATCCTATGTGGAGATTGAATAAAAATTAGTTGACACTAATTAATGACACAAATAATCCAGTAATCAATTGCAGCACAGTTAAAAAAAAAAAAAGGAATCCTTTTTGAGCCATTACTTGTGTAAAGTATTTTCCCAAAAGACAAGGACACAGGCAACAGGTAATACTGAACTAAATGTAAAACCTCAACCTTTTTCATTTTTACCTAAACCATGTGCACAAAACTCTGGAGGGATCTATGCTAACGTAGAATCCAGTCAGGACGTCTGCTACTGCTGTTTGCTCGTTTTTGTTTTTTTTTTATGGGAGATCGTTTTCAGGCTTCAAGTAGGCAAGGCAAGGCAAATTTATTTGTATAGCACAATTCAACAACAAGGTGATTCAAAGTGCTTTACAGAGACATTAGAAACAAAAACAAATAAAAAGCATGATTTAAAATTGATTAAAACAAGCAAACAAACAAACTAATTAAACACACACATTTCACACCTGTTCGCGTGATCTGAACCCTTATCGTAAGGGGAGCTACCAGTCCTTCTGTGGACGAGCTACTTTCTATTTTAAATTCCCTGAATTTAAAATACTCTCTAGACCCAGTCTAGACCCAGCTGGGGAGCTACCCAGAGCTCTAAACCCACTTAACAAACAAACAAACAAACAAACAAAACAGTATATAAAATCAAAACAGATAAAATCAGAACAGTAGATAAAATCAGTAGTTAATGTAAGTTTTGAAATTTAAGCTTAACAAACAAACAAAACAGTATATAAAATCAAAACAGATAAAATCAGAAATAGATAAGATCAGTAGTTAGTGTAAGTTTTGAAATTTAAGCTTAAAAGTGTGGATTTGGTGCTTTATTCAAATGCAGCTGAGAACAGGTGAGTCTTCAACCTGGATTTAAATAAACTGAGTGTTTCAGCTGATCTGAGGCTTTCTGGGAGTTTGTTCCAGATATAAGGAGCATAAAAGCTGAATGCAGCTTCTCCGTGTCTGGTTCTGACTCTGGGAACTGATAAAAGACCGGATCCAGATGACCTGAGGGATCTGGAAGGTTCATACTGGGTCAGGAGGTCACTGATGTATTTTGGTCCTAAACCATTCAGAGCTTTATAGGCCAGCATCAGAACTTTAAAGTCTATCCTCTGACGGACAGGCAGCCAGTGTAAAGACCTCAGAGCTGGACTGATGTGGTCCACTTTTTTGGTCTTAGTGAGGACTCGAGCAGCAGAGTTCTGAATGAGCTGTAGTTGTGTGACTGATTTTTTAGGTAGACCTGTAAAGATGCTGTTACAGTAATCAAGCCTACTAAAAATGAATGCATGGACTAGTTTTTCCAGGTCCTGTTGAGACATCAGATCTTTTATCCTTGAAATATTCTTGAGGTGATAGTAAGCTGATTTTGTTATTGTCTTAATGTGTTTTTCTAAGTTTAGGTCTGCATCCATCACTACACCCAAATTTCTCGCCTGGTTTGTGGTTTTTAGATGTATAGATTGAAGTTCTCTGGTGACCTGTAATCGTTTTTCTTTGGCGCCAAAGACTATTACTTCAGTTTTGTTTTTGTTTAGCTGGAGAAAATTGTGGCACAACCAGTCATTAATTTCCTCAATGCATTTACCAAGAGCCTGTACAGGGCCTCGGTCTCCTGGTGACATTGTGATATATATTTGTGTGTCATCTGCATAGCTGTGGTGGTTTATTTTGTTGTTCTTTATAATCTGTGCCAGTGGGAGCATGTAAATGTTAAACAGAGGGGGTCCCAAGATGGAACCTTGGGGAACTCCACATGTGATACTTGTCTGCTCGGATGTGAAGTTACCTATTGATACAAAGTATTTCCTGTTTTCTAAGTATGTTTTGAACCAGTTTAGTACAGTTCCTGAAAGACCCGTCCAGTTCTCCAGTCGTTTGAGTAATATGTTGTGGTCAACTGTATCAAATGCTGCACTGAGATCCAGTAAAACTAGGACTGACATTTTTCCACTGTCTGTGTTCAGACATATGTCATTGAACACTTTGGTCAGAGCGGTTTCAGTGCTGTGATTCTGTCTAAAACCTGACTGGAAGGCATCGTAGCAGTTATTCTGTTTTAAGAAGTAATTGAGCTGTTGAGAAACTGCTTTTTCAATGATCTTACTTAAAAATGGGAGATTTGAGATCGGCCTGTAGTTTTTCATTTGTGTCTTGTCAAGATTGTCCTTTTTCAGTATAGGTTTGATTACAGCAGTTTTTAGTGTTTCTGGAAACACACCTGATAATAAAGAAAAGTTGACGATCTGTAACAGGTCTGACTCTAAAGTCTTTGAGACCTTTTTGAAAAAACTTGTTGGCAGGACATCTAAACAGCAAGAGGAGGAGTTCAGTTGACCTAAGATGTCCTCCAGGTCTTTGCTGTTAATAGGGTCAAACTGTTTGATGGTGTTTAAACAGTTTTTCGGTGGACACAGTACATATCCTGGATCTGCTGTTGATGTACCAACTGCTTGTCTAATCTTTTTGATTTTGTCTGTGAAGAATTTGGCAAAGTCATTGCAGGCCATGGTCGAATGAAGTTCAGCTGCCACTGGCACAGGAGGGTTTGTTAGCCTGTCAACTGTAGAAAATAAGACCCGAGCATTATGGCTGTTTTTAGTGATGATGTCAGAGAAGTAGGACCTTCTTGCACTCCTCAGTTGTAAATTATAATTGTGAAGTTTCTCTTTATAGATGTCATAATGAACCTGGAGGTTTGTTTTTCTCCATCTGCGCTCAGCTTTCCTACACTCTCTTTTTTCATTTTTCACTAGTGTGGAGTTTCTCCATGGAGACTTTTTCCTTCCAGAGATAACCTTCACCTTAATGGGGGCAATAGTATCCATTACATTTAACATTTTTGCATTAAAGCTATTGACGAGCTCATTGACTGAACCTTTGGACAGGTCAGGTGTTAATGGGAAGACCTGGTTAAAGATCTCACTACTGTCTTCAGTTATACACCGTTTTGTGATCACTGCTGTTGATATATTTGTGTGGGCTGAGATTTTACTTTCAAAGAAAACACAGTAATGATCAGATAAGCCCACATCAGACACAGTAATGTTTGATGTGGGCACCATTATACCAACATTTCACTATCTAGACATTGTTTTAGGTGTATTTGACCAAAAGTTTGACTGAAAATTCACATGCAAGCTGTTTTTCAAGGCTGTGGTATTTGCCCGCAAACAATACCTTTCAGCTAGCTAAAACAGAATATTATGCTATCACCGAGCAACATGGCTAATGCCTTTCACACAGCTTTGTCTCAACTCCAAAGAGCCACAGAAGTAAAAGATAATAATAATAATTGAAACAATCTTTGAAAAAATGATTTACCAAGCATGGCAAACAACTCAAATATGTAGAGCAAAATGTTCTGAAACGGCTTCACTCCAGCTTCGTTTGGAGCCTATGGTGCTGGGGGCGGAGTCTGTGAATTTACTCTATTGGTGTCATAGCCCCTGTTGGAGTTCAAGAGTTCAAGAGTTAATGTTTCCATTGTAACACCTCCAGATTTGAAATAGAAACACTCATTTTTAACACTCGATTTTAACTACTATCATTTTACACCTCAGAGTTACATTAAAAGAATGTGACTCTACTTAGAGTAAAATAAACTCTACTTTTGCAAGAAGACTACTAACACCAAAACATTTAACACTTTTGAATTTGCTGTGTGGGAATGACAGTGGACTATGGATTATTTGTTCTTTTGTCACATCATGTATGAATTAAACAGTAAAAACAGGTTTAGAGTTCAGTATATTTCTCCCACCTGTAATTACTTTCATTCCTTGTTAGTTTGTTACCCATCGCTCTTTCATATATAGGCTAAATATGGCGGCAGGTCAGTGAGCGCAGTGGGGTCTGACTGACAGCTGATTTCCTTGCATTTCCCAGCAGGGATCATTAGCTTCTGTTTTATATTCTTATTTCAAGTTAGGCCAAATTGATTTTAGAAAAAAAAGTATGACTTTCACTCGTGTTCCTTATTATTTTCCAATCTGTACCAACTGACTCCTCTCGTTACCCACGGTGCATATATTTCCGTGATTTATCTTTCTTTGTCTCATCTAGTGCAATTCTAATCATTACTTGTTATCAGTTTCTAAAGTGTGCTCTGCGCTCATGTATAACTAAATCTGCCCCCCAGCAAATCAATACAGCGTTGTAATGTTTCATTTATCTAATTAAATCCCTGATAGACCCGTTTCCAACAAACGTCTGTTTCAAGCTCTTGTTTTATAGGTTTTGATTAGATTGTAGGAAATCAAACTAAACCATGAAGGACACAGAAGTGTGGTTATAAATGCATTATTTCATAAAATGTATGTTGGGTAACTTGTTTTCACAAGTTCTTTTTTTTTTTCAGTGTTAGAACAGATTGTAACTGTAACATTTTGACTTCTCTGACAGGCTGTGGACTGATTTTAAGAACTCAGTTCAGTTTTGATGCTAAAATATATGATATTAGCTTACAGATGATTAAATGTCAAACAAATGTCAATAAAAGGCTGTCTCTCAGCTCACAAACCCCACATAACTACAAAAAAACCCCACTGCTGTAGCTTCAGATAGCATTTTGCTAATAACAATGTTAGCAAGTTTAGCTAAAGTTAGCTAGCTAGGTGCTACGTAAGGGATCAAGCACCTTCTGATCCTAAGATGATTTTCTGAGTCCTGTACAAGGAAGCAACTTCACCACACCCGGGATCTTTTCATTATCTGGATTCTCTCCTTGTAATATCAGCAAGTGGACACATGAAGGTGGCTATCAGCTGACACAAACATGCTTTAAGATTTCTTATTTAGCAAACTATGTTAATATAGATGTGGTTGGCTAATTCAACTCCTGGAATAGAGTATACTTTACTGTGAGTTACTTTATCAATTTAATTCTAGCTAGCTGACTAACTGTGTTTTGCTACCTATGGTTATTATTATGAAAATATATTATGTGATTAGAGATGTTATTTGGCTAGCTAGCCAAAAACTATTAGCTGACCTGAAAAACTTGGACACCAAACAGAAACTGGGAACGTTCCCTTTTTGGCCTGTGGTTGCAGATCGGTCTACAACGTCTCTTTATGCTCTCTTTACACTTAATGTCATGTCATTAGCAGTCACATGACTACAAACACTGAATACTGGTCATAAAATAGTGCATCAAAGAACAAGCCCCACTGCTCACTGATTTTGGAAAAAGATTTAAACCCTTCACCTTGAACATTAAATAATTTTCTCTTTACTAAATTAACATCTCCCTCACCCACTGATGTTTTTTTTTTTTTTTTTTTTTTTGCTTTTAAGAGGTTGAAGCAGAGTCCCACCTACAGTTTGCAACCAAACTCTTAACGTTTAATCAATACCATACTGACAGAACCATTAATATCTGTACCCACTCTTGGACCATTTCTTCCTGCTTTCCCATGAAAAACAATCTCATCATGACTTTGTAAAGAAGTGAAGCAGCTAAAGGTGAAATTTAATTGAACAAAGCAGCCGGTGTCCATTTCTTAATGCAGCAGCAGCTGCGTGCCAGAAACTCCAAACGCGGCGTCCATTTCTTAATTCGAGGCAGACGTGCCAAGTTTTATGCTGTCAGTCAATTTCCTGATGGAGCCGCAGGTCTGAGCCAACGAGGCGCCGCAAACATAATCCTGTTTATTTAAACCTGCTGCCAGAGAGGAATACACCCTTACATCCACATACCTGTACCTGCTGTACCATGATTGACATGTATTTGCTCTGTTAATGGATGAATGAATGAAAGTTGATCAATGAGTACAAGATCAATAGCCCTGATTTTGGGGTTCAGTACAAATGTTTGCAGCTTCATGTGTCAGCCTTTATATGTTTGTGCCGGTTTAAACATTTGAATTATGCTTGAAGTATATTTTGGTTCATTTCTGTTCAAATTTGGAAATTATAAGCTCTTGGTTTGTAGCTCTTTTTAACCCGATGGCTCACCTGATGCCTTTAGGCACAACCCATTGATAAATCTCATAGATGGAACAATATTTAAGTTTGTAGTCCCCCTGAGTGAAATAGCGTTATTTTTACTAACTATGGGGTTTGATTTAGTACTTGGTTTGAGTAAATCAAAGCAGAACCATTGAGGCTATTCACACAAAACAATAGATCATGATTTGCATGATTATCACTGAAAATATAAAAAAAAATGCTAAAATTAGTCACTTGGGTGGTCTATCCAAGTAGAGTCTATGAGCTCGGTTCTGCTGGAGGTCACTTCCTGTTGAACGGGAGTTCTTCCTTTCGACCATCTCCAGGTTTTTGCTCGTAGGTGACTGTGTACTGATGCTATATAAATGGGTCTGGTTCTTGTTTATACCAGTACCAATTAGTCCAATCCACTGAAACTGGATTGGACTAATTGGCTTTGCAGTTTTAAGACCCAGGGAAACCAGCCCGCCAGTGCTTTGTAACAGCCGCGACCTCTGGCGATAAGGAAAGGCTGCTCTTCATAGAGGACTCACGCTCGGGGAGACATTTTTTGGTTGACTCAGGCTCCCAGAAGAGCTTCGGAAACTTTTGTGTCGTCTTTGCATACCTCCACAATGGTATATTATTTAATCTTTAAAAACATTGGAGATTTCCCGCCTACCACCAGAGAGAGCCCAAGTACCACAAGTGGTACGCGTACTCCCTGGAACATCTCCAAGGTTTATTTTCACTTACTGTATGGTAGTGACAATTTTTACATGCACACCTCTTTCAATAATGTTCAAAGTCCCTGATAATCGCAGTAACAGTGGCTTTAATGCTGCAAACCTGCTCAAGCCCACACCGAAAATTCATCATCAGTCAGTAATGGAATTGATTTCTTTTTAAAAAGCCCAAAAGTCATACAGTCTTATGAATCCGTAACATGGAGGGCATTTGCATATATCTGAAATCTTCCCTTGGATGTTCAGGGCTGCAAATTCTAGTCGGGTTTACAATAAATAACAACTTTATACATGAAGTTTGTAAAAGCACATATCTTAAATAAAAGATCTTTATATAATAAACCACTAAAGGAACTAAAAAGCTGCATGGCTTCCCGTCCAGGAGACGGTTGGTTTAAGGGTTTAATAACAAGCAGAAATCTGATGGTTTGTGTCTCTTGTGTCTTCGCAGATCCCGGTTCTGGTTCAGGAGACGGAGACGGTGAGTGTCTGTCTTTCACTGGGCTATTTAAAGATTTCATTTCCTGCTTCACTTCTGCTGCGGGTGAAAGTCAAACACAAATCAATTACAGCAGAGTCGTTATCTGCCCTGCACAAACATTAACTGCTTGTATTGTGAGCCGTCTGTGATATGAAGAAACTAATCACTGAGGTCAAAACGTGGCTGAACGACCCCTCCACGCAGAACCGTTTATTCTGCCTCTGTGAGTCCTTCTGTGCCTCTGCAGCCCCTCGCTGAATGTTAACTCCTCTAATAAAGGTTTCATTAAGTCCTCCCTGAAGAACACGATGGTGTTGTCTGTCCTGTGGGAGTCGAGCTTAAAGCCTCGCTGTTGCCAAATTTGGCAACAGAGACATTTTGCAACCATCTGTGAGCACGGACCACAGTGTTTGTTGTTTAATTTGGCTGCTGGAGGGGTTTTAATTGGAGGCGGCTGCTCGAGAGGCAGTACCTCCACCATCCGCTGCCATCTGCATGTGGGCGGGGCCTCTGAGCAGCAGGAGATGGAAGAGCTGATCCATGGAGGATTAGAAAAGGTTAGGAAAACTAACGGCAGCTCTTTAAACATGTTCACACCTGTTAACTTGTTTCCTAACAGTAAATCATGGCTGCATGTGACATGCAGAATAAAATTGACTAAAACACACATTTAGTTCTTTATTTCACTTTGTTAACTGTACATGTGCACAAATCTGTGTGCATTTATGATGAGAATACCTCGTTTATATTCAAACATACAATTTTATACATTACAAACTAAGCCTTTATGTAAGTCATCGACTGAGGAACCTCAACTTCATCATTTCAATCAAACGTCTGTTGTATTGATCTGGTCAGGTAAGTATCACAGGGGGTTGTTAATCACTTCCAGCTGCTTTAGTGTTAATGAAATTTATAACGGGTGCACAAGAGGGGCAACAATGAGACAACCCCAAAAACAGGAGCAGTTTTTAGACGTAGAGAGCGCTGACACGTTTTCCCTCCTCATCGTTTTTCGCTGTTTTTTCACTAGTTTGGCCGTCAGTGTCACTAATGGTATCATGAAGTGATACCTGGGCCCTACAGAGTTTGCTCCTCCAGGATGGTACATCAATATCTGTCTCTCCAGGAGACAGGCAGTTACTCTAGGAGAGCTGGGCAGGACCGTAGAAGGCCCTCAACCCATCAGCAGGACCGCTGTCTGTCCAAACTACTCTGCTTTATTAAGACTGTCATTTAATTGAAAAAAGTTAGCGTTCATCCTCCAGCTTCACTGTGTTTATGCTAGCCATAGCTGTGTAGCTAGCCACCACGCAGCACCTCATTGTATACCAGCTAGCCCGACTTCAGTAACCCTACAAGCGTCGCTGCTGTTTATTTTTCTGTCTTCATTTATGTTGGAAGTGATAGCAGAGCTGCACGTTTTAATTTTTGCTGTGGCAGCCTTCCAGGCCTTCCTGGTTTGTGCATGTCGAAGCTCAGTTTGGTCTTCGTGGCGTTTCAGCCGATGACACGAAATACCATCCTGCGGTGGCCTTGCTGGATCCGCTGTCCACCCGCCGTGTGATGATACACCGCTCTCAAGGCTCTGCTGGTGCTGCGCTATTCCCTCTCCGATGCAGAACGGCTGAGAAACTCCTCTCTCTCTCGGGCTTGGGTGATGGTACCGCTCTCGAGCCCACAGAGAGTACACTGTCCTTGCTAGGATGACGGCGGATTCCTCTTCACTCACGTCTTCCTCTGACAGGTGCCGGTGCGAGCTGGCCTTGCCAACTCCCCGCTGCTGGCCGCGAAGGATTACCGCTCACTCGCAGAAGCGGATCAGATTCTCCTGGCAACCAGGTGCTTCGGCATCCAGGCGATGGTTCCCGACTCACCGACAGCATCTACTGGACCCCCACCAATTCTCCCGGGGGCCTTCAACTCATCGATGGTGGCTGGGATCGCAGCGCGGTGGCACCGCGGAAAAGGGCAGTGTTTTAAGCATCAGCGTGACAACGCTGTGCCGCCTTTGCAGTTTTAAGACCCAGGGAAACTGGGTCTTAAAACCCAGTTTTAAGACCCAGCGCTTTGTAACAGCCGCAACCTTTGGCGATAAGGAAAGGCTGCTCTTCATAGAGGACTCACGCTCGGGGAGACATTTTTGGTCGACTCAGGCTGCCAGAAGAGCTTCGGAAACTCTTGTGTCATCTTTGCATACCTCCACAATGGTACATTATTTAATCTTTAAAAACATTGGAGATTTCCCGCCTACCACCAGAGAGAGCCCAAGTACCACAAGTGGTACGCGTACCACAGTTTGAGAATCACTCCTCTAGTTGTGCCATAGAATACCAGAACTGGCAGATCCACCACTGGCGCCCTGTGCTGTGAATGAGTGAGAGCAGATTCACCCTGAGCACATATGACAGATGTGAAACAGTCTGGAGAACTTTTTAATGAAATCCAAAGCAGATTCTATTCTGTTGTTTATCTTAGTCAGTGCCTAAAGCTCGTGGGCACAGAGGAGGATAGGATCATAGATCAACCAATAAACCAGCAACTCTGCCTTCACAGCTCTCTTTACCACAGTAGACAATCTGTCCACCAATATCCTGCTCCACTCCTCCCCTACGTATGAACCCTGAGATACTTGAACTCCTTAACTTGAGGCAGCAGCTCCTCTCCATCCTGAGATGGCAGTCCACCTTTTTCCATGATGGAAAACTGCTCCGGTGTGAGCTGGAGACTGATGCTTGCTGAATTCAGAAGGATGCAATCTCTACTAAATAAATCAGAGAAAGTAGGTAAGAAAATATGCCCTTAAAGTAGGTCATCAACTGGCAGAGTTTTCTAATGAGATCTGTTAGGTAAAAGATTTTACCCTATTCATGTGTAATGTCTGTCCTTTAAAATCTGAAAGGTTCCCTTCAGGGCTGATAAGTTCTTTATGAAGAGTGATTTGAATGATTACGTGGAGATGTGGTGATTTTCCTTCCTCACAGATCATCCGTGTGAATAATTTCGACTTGATTGGGAGACATGATGATGCCAAGTCCTTCTTCTCCACTGTAATTTGTAATTTTCTTTGGGCTTTGCTGCTTTCAGGTTCATTTTTTGAGGGTCAAATTGTTACAGCTCAAGTTTAAAGGCTTGGTTTTCTCTTTGGTAAAGGCTGACTGACAAATGTGTCTGCACAAAGCTTTGGATTCAAACACAAAGAAGCAGACTTGCGTTCGAATTTAACCATTCAACATATTTTTTACTTGCACTCAGCTGTTTAAATATTTTGTTCATTGGCCGTTAAAATGTATTTTCACTGCTGTGCTGCCCTACTGACAATAGTGCAGCACAGAGTGACTCAACGAGAACAAACCCATCTGTAGATGTTAGAAAAAGCAGCAATTGTTGCTCTTGTAAACCAGCTTGAAAAGCTTTGTCCTTATAAACGATGGGCAGTTTGTAAAAATTCATCCAGAGTGGGTCAGATTGTTTAAGCAGAGACATTATTACTGTGTGTCTGACCAAGCCAGAGCGGTTTTCTCGTGGTGCGATTATTTGCAAAATCTCTGCACAAATGTAAATCAATTCCAGTCCATGCTGGGTGAATGTGGATCGTCCAGCCGCCACTGACTGTCAGGAGACGACAGCAAGTTTACCGGCAGTGTTTGAGGGCCATTGGAAACGTCATCACCCCGTATCGATGGGCCGTGGAACAAACATTCGTCTTAAAGTCGAAGAACTTGAGAAACCACACAGCTGTGATCCTGACAGTGACATGCGCCGTAGGTGAGAAACTCTAATTGTAAACAGTGACAGTAGCTGTGAAGTTGTGGCAGGAGCGTTAGTACTGCGGTGATACGACACCGTGTGTTTGACCTGCTGGCTGAAGTTGTCTGTGAGAAATCCAGGGCAGATTTACTGAGTGAGAAAGATTCAAATTACCAAAGTGGATACAGGATTACATACATTTACATTAGTGCATGAGCAAGCTCCTCTTTAGAAACGCAATCAACTAAAAATTCTGAGATTGTAAAAACAGGCATGTAGAGCTCTGCTTTAGATTGGTGTCAGGGACTAATCAAACACAACTCCAAGATTACTGGTGATGACAGCAGAGGACACGGCCTTCAGACGACTCCCAATCAAGAGGGTCATGATTTGGGGTACAGCAGTGGCACCACACAGTTTTAAATGGAGCGATGGCCGTGGTGAGACAAAATGAAAGCTGCTGATGAAAGATCACACTCGCCAAAAGACTCACTAGAACGGTGTCCAACTGCAGCCTCGATGGCCGGTGTCCTGCAGGTTTTAGATTTCACTGTGGGTCAACACACCTGAATCAAGTGATTAGTTCATTAGCAGGCCTCTGGAGAACTTCAAGACATGTTGAGGAGGTCATTTAACCATTTAAATCAGCTGTGATGAATGAAGGACACATCTAAAACCTGCAGGACTCCGGCCCTCGAGGCCTGGAGTTGGACACTCCTGCACTAGAAGATCCAAAACGTCCATAAAATTGGGCTCCAGCATTCTTCATTCTGGGAATGACTGTCCAGATGGTAAATGGCCTGTATTTATATAGCGCTTTACTAGTCCCTAAGGACCCCAAAGCGCTTTGCATATCCAGTCATCCACCCATTCACACACTGGTGATGGCAGCTACATTGTAGCCACAGCTGCCCTGGGGCGCACTGACAGAGGCGAGGCTGCCGGA
The DNA here is from genome assembly GCF_057381915.1 of Diplotaxodon limnothrissa. Taxonomy (NCBI): domain Eukaryota; kingdom Metazoa; phylum Chordata; class Actinopteri; order Cichliformes; family Cichlidae; genus Diplotaxodon; species Diplotaxodon limnothrissa. The sequence goes on from NC_140613.1 coordinate 2,796,009, forward strand.
CACTGGCGCCACCGGGCCCTCTGACCACCACCAGTAGGCAACGGGTGAAGTGTCTTGCCCAAGGACACAACGACCGAGACTGTCCAAGCCGGGGCTCGAACCGGCAACCTTCCGATTACAAGACGAACTCCCAACTCTTGAGCCACGATCGCCCCAATAACTTAGAAACCTTAAACTGTCCACTAACCAGTCTTAACACGACGCTTCTGCATCTGCAAAGCCAGATTTAACCCTGTGTCAGGCCGTGGGTTCGTTCATATATGAGCATACGCGATGAGATTTATTTTCCCCTCCATTCTTAGCAGTTTGAAATTTTATTTCAGTATTTTCCAGGTAATCTGCAAAGGAAAGGAAAAATCTATCATTTCAGTGCATGACCTTTTTTAGCAGTAAATTGCAGCTGTAATAGCAACTAAATAGCAGCTGTGATTTAGCTCTAAATTGCAGCTAAATGGGTTTCCAAAGAAGTTTCTGCTTCTTGGTTAAGTCATTAAATATACATTTATTATATATGAGCTTTTGAGAAAATAGCTTTAACATTTAATGTTAGATAAGGAAAGAAATATAAGGTTCGTGCATTACAAACATAAACCATAAACAGCTGAGAATCACCTAATAAAGTCACATTATTTACAGGTCAGTGAGACAAATCTTTAACTAAAACAAAGCCAACTCGATCTATAGTGACTGGAAGGAAATCCATACTAACTTCATGTTTATTTAAGCGTTTAAACAGCTTAAATGCAACAAGCAAGAATATACCTGTATCCTGTAATCTACATCTAATTTGCAGCCTTAAAAAAACTTTTTAATGAAAGTTTTTAGTTAATAAGCTGGAAAATACAGAACCTGTGAGTCACCTCAGCTCACAAATACACGGCTGAATGAAAAGGCTCCGTAACAGCAGGTCACTGCAGTTTTTCACACCATTTCACAGGAGGAGCGAGTGCATCTGCTCGGGACTGATAAAACGAAGCCTGACATTCACAAACAACAACAAACAAATCAGCTGTACAAGGCGTGAATAATTCATCCAATAAATAACGTCTGCGTTAGAACAGAAATACCTCCGCCGCTCGAGTCACGCACACGGTTTCATTTCAACAAACCCATTAACTTCTCAGAGGCATTTTTGGCACTAAGCGTCAGCGCTGATCGCACAGTAGCTGGAATATAATTTATAGTTTTTAATTCTGTGTCACATTAATCATTTAAAGCTTATTGTTTCCTTCCTTTGTCTTTGACTGTCACATCTGTCCTGATCTGCAGTCATGCTAAACGTATTAGTTTCATGATAACAGACGCTGGATTAAACACATGATGCTGTGGATGATTCACGGGTGGCGACCTGCTGCTTTCGGCCTCCACCCTGAGCTGTCAGTTTGATACTTTAACCTTTTCTGTCGACGTCTAATTAGCCTTCTCCTGCCTCTGTAGTGTGTGTGTGTGTGTGTGTGTGTGTGTGTGTGTGTGTGTGTGTGTGTGTGTGTGTGTTGAACCTCGATGCCTCCTGGTCTGAAACTGAACAGATGTCAGCGATGTGATGATGAGGGGGAGGATGAAGACCTGATCTCTGTCCACTTCTGGACACAAAACCGGTTTAAGGTTTGGATGATCAGAAAATCAGATTCAGTGGATCTTTTACTATTTCATATTTTTCGTGTGTTAAATTATTTTTATTAATGCTAAAGTGTGAATCGATTGTAGCGCAGCTTAAAGAAATGGCGCCTTCCTTGACTCTCAGTTGCCTTGGAAAGCTTGAGGACTGATTTCTAAATGAAAGACTCCACAAAGATGGGTTTTCCACAGAAATCCAAACCAATGGGATGTTTAAAGCTGCTCCCATGTGTTTTACCTCAAAACCTCTTGTCAACAGCGAGCAGCATCCACACATAACTTCTCATGAGGGCAAAAATAACCAGCTGATAACATCCTGATGATGTTAGCAACAAAGTTATGGTTAGCTATGTTGGATAGCTAGCTTTTTCTTTCTGTGTTACGGGTGTGTTTGGCTACTGTTAGCTAACATTAGCCAGAGGATAGGATGAAGCACGTGGACTGATTTCTACATGAGGATGGATCCAAAAGATGTGAGATTTAGCTGTGACGTAATTCAACCGTGGCTAACCTCGCTAACATCTATGAAATCCTCTATGAAAGGAGACATGACACATAGAGTATCCTGAACTTTATAATATCTGAATGACAAAATTCTAAAAAAAAAAAAAGCGAGACGCCCACTATGTCATAATTATGAGCTGTAACCATCTAAACTAGACTTATTTACAGTCACAACAGTGAAACGGCTGTAGATGCTCCTGTAGAAAACACAAGTCTCGAAGATATCAACGTTTTATTTGTGATGTCAGGGAAAAGAACTACTCTACCCACAATTCTAAGTTGAAACACTGACTTGTCTGATTAATGGAGGTGGCTGTTACCATGGCAATGTTTAAACCCAGTGGCAAGCATGAAATTTGAGAAACAATTAGAGCGGTGATTGAACTCGGGAACAAAACACGGTTTACACATCGGAGCATGTGTACTTTACTTCAGTATACACACACACATTCTCGTTTTGATATCTTAGTGAGGACATGTAATTTACATGATGTTTTCCCTAGCCGCTTACCCTAAATATCAAAAGTAAATCCCTAACCCTCAGCCTAAACCTAACAATAACCTAATTGTAACCTTGACACTAAAACCACATTTTGAGTCTCAAGAATGCCTTCAAACTCGTGAGGACAGACACTTTGGGCTGTGACTGTTGGTCCCCACAACTATAGTAACATTCCAACTTTTGGTCCCCACAAAGATATATAAACAGGTACAGACACACACCAGACTAAAACTATACTAAACACTATGATACTGAATCACTTTGCATAAGAATACTGGAAGTCATTTGCGTTAGAATCTTGCATTTGCAGTGCATTATGGGATGTGTAGTTCCTTCACTGTTAAGAGTGGTTCTGTACACAGCCTGGTACCTGCGCCGTGTATGAATTTGTCTTTACATAAACTATGTGCATGCATGCAGACACAAAGTCTCATACACAGAGAGAGCACCACTTCTACACCCGTTCAATGATGAAACACGAAAGTCCAGATGTGACACTGTGTGGATATGAGGAGGCTTTAGCTGTTGGTGCAGTCGCTGTGTTTCTGGCTGTGGGTGGAGACGGCTTGGAGCAGCAGCGTCCTGCTGTCAGCAGAGTTGAACAGAAACAAAGGAGCCTCTCTGCTGCAGATCCCCGTCAATCGATCGGCAGCCTCCGAGCCCCAGCTGAGCTCTCCGTGTTCAATACATCCACACACAGCAGGCCAATCTGTCAGCCAGCAGGCCCACACACACACACACACACACACACGCACACACACTGCAGCGTCTGTCTTCACCAGTCATTTTAATCATGCTTTTGCTGTCGAAATCTTGCAATAAGTGAGAAATAATAAGAGCGCGACCTCTCCATCCTTACTCATAATGCAGCTCTGTGTGTCTCGAGGTGGACATAATAATGTGAACATGCTACAGGCTGTCAGAGAGGCATCACCTTTTTTTAATGAGTGGCCAGCTGTTATCTGGCTGCCACACATTAATAATAAAACAGCAGCGTCTGGCTGTGTTAATAAACCACAGAGGATAATACTTTAAATAACACTGTAATTGTTTGTTTTTTAAACAAACAGGAATTTTAATTATACTTTTTTATTTAAAGCTTCTATAAATGTGTCTGTAACGAGCGATACGAACACTGGAACGCCCTGTTTAGAGAAATCGTGTTTCCAGCGTCGCAGCCAGACTACCGACTACTGAGTGAGTTCAAGAGAGATTTTAGGACGGACTGGTTCTTATATCATGCTCTGTACAGCATACCTTACGTCTGCATGCTTTCTATCTAACATCACTCTCAGATGGTTCAGTATCTTGCCTAAAGATACTTTGGCAGACTAGAGCAGCCTGGGATTGAACCACCAACCTTTCCTGCGCTGCCTCCTGAGCCACAATCTTTTAATCCCAGCCTCTCTTAAACACACTGCAGCTCGCAGTCTTCAATCGCAGGCTCAGAATTTGTTCATCTCTTCAGAGACTGAAGAACACGGAGGACGAAACCTTTCAGTCTGTGAATATTTCTATTCTTTTGGTTTTGATTTTATAGTTTTTACAGTTTTTTTGTACTTTGTTGTGCATGTCTGTGAAAAACACTTCATAAATAAACTAGACTTGCTTACTAAAACTCAGATATTGCCACGGTCCTCCTTCATAATAATGCCAAGATGGTGGACGTGTCAGCTGACCAGCTCCCGTTAAGTGAAACCAACATTTCACAGTAACGGTTGCAGATGTGCGACATGTGCGGACAGATGCTCGCTTCCTTGAAAGTGAACAGTGGAGCTGTTTTGTGTAACGTTTCACAGACAGACAAAGCAGATGTCTTTGCATCGTTGAACTGAACGATGATGATCTGGACTGATTCACTCACAACCTCTCATTTGCTTAGATTTAAGGGTTAAGGATAAATTTAGTCTTGTATCATCAGCGAACAGTCATTTAAAGGAAAGCAGTATGACAATATGAGCGCTGTACCGTATATGTCTCCACTGCAGTGTTTGCTGTGGTTTTAAAGTCTGTTGAGACAATAAAAGTGTTGGTGAGTGCTCGAGACACTGCTGTGTTTATGCTCCTGTTACAGTCGTGTTTTTGTTCAAAGCTGTGTTTGATTGAGACTGACTAGTTAGCGTTTTGCACCAAACTGAATGCAGTTATTTAGCATGTGGTTGGACCCACCCACCATCCATCAGGTGTGGCTCTGCGGGGCAGCATTCTAAGCAGCCGCGACCACTAAAGCACAGCTTGGCCTTTCACATCATTCAGGAACCATCAGAGTAGAAAATTGCTCAGAGGCTTTGTATGCATACGGAGATCTTCCCGCATCCTAAAAAGGCGACTTCATTCACCTTTCAGCCAAACCTAAAAGTCTGTGATAAGTCGAAGTCACTTTTTCAGCATCTTTTTAAACAAGTAATAAAACGTCGAGCTACATTTGGACCAAATCAAATTAACAAAATCAGTGATTCCCAAAGTGTGGCCCGCAGCCCCGCAGCGGGCCATGAAGGTACTGCAAATGGGCTGCATGAAGTCATTACAATAAACACTGACAACAATAGAAAAATCTAGTAATTCTCATAAGATTTTAAAATTAGAAGTAGAAAGGAACATATGATCTTTCAAACTTGGATACGAGGTAATCAGTGAGGATCAATCTGATGCAGGTGCAGAATTAGATTAAACGGATTATCATCTGATGTCATCCTACATGAAAACCCTTCAAAATAAAATCCTCTGGGGTCAGTTTCAAAAGCAACTTCTAGTGCTGAAGGACTTTTTTCACTTACAATTTAAAGCTTCCTTGAAATCTTTACATGATTCTTCCTTTTCTGATTTTTTTATTTTAAATCCTGATTTTGGATCATAGTAAATTTAAATCTCCTGCTTGTGTATTAATCAGAGTAGACTGAAGGTTTAAAGACGAGTGTTGGTGATTTTGTCCAACACTGTGATTTTGGAGTAAAGGCTCTCTTGCTTATACGTGTACTCGTGTTTTATTTCCAGTGTTTTTGAGGGTGCTGCTTGTTTGCAGTGGAGCTGCAGCTCTGATCTCACCTTTCTTTGGATTTTAAGGTTGAATAGATGTTTTAATGGCTCCGGGCGCAGCTTTGAGGATGCTCATTACATTTCCTGCGGATTAATCTCCGTCCCCTTGATGGCTCTGAGCTTTTCCTCTATTACATGACAAAATTACACTTGATGAATCATGAAAACTGCTCCCTTGATGAAAGGCGGGTTGGGATAATCCCCGCGGCTCTTTGATATTTGATGCTGTGGGTTGTTACCGCCTCATCTGCTCTGAACTCACTCCCTGCTGGAAAATAGACGCCGTCATGCGAGATGGTATTAAACGCATCCCCCTGTAATGGTAATGGTAATAATATCATAAGATGATAACGCGTTGTCTCTGTTTCCATTTGGCCAATAAGCTTCGGGAGCCTCTTCACACGTTCAGCTGTGTCTGATAGAAAAGCGCGTGAGCCGTGTCGCGTGTTGATGGTGGAAAACGGCGCCTGCGGCGTTAAGGGCACGGCGGTGCTCACCGGAACAGAAGCTGATGTGAGCTGGAGGTTGTTTTTGAAATGAAATCAGGTTTCTGTCCTGGAAAGATGTGCACAAATAATAATAATAAAAGCTAAGTATGAGGGGAAAGTGATGAATAAAGAGTTTCACAGCCAGCAGAGCAAAACAGACGGTGCGCTGAAATTAATAGGAGTTTTTTGGAGAAACAACAAGCAGAGTGTCACAGGTGAATAACGGCACACTTTTCACAGTACAAGCTCTCATCTCTGCTCCTCAGTAACAGTGTACAACAACAACACCATGGCTCCTCCTTTACAACCCGTCTTTACTTTTAAGTGAAGCTGAATTTATTCAGACGTTATAACTGTGTTTAAACAGTCACAGGTTCTGGGTTCATGTGTTGGAAGAGCAAACAGGTCAAGGTCTGGTTCACCAGTACTCAGTGTGGCACAGAGGGCCTATTCTGCTTCACCTGCAGCATGAAACAAGCTGTTTTAGCTCTCTTTAAGGCACCAGATAAACAGAAGGTGGTGGGACTTCCTGTGCCTGACATGACCATATTAGGGAAATCTCCCCTCTTTGACCTCATACAGAGTTAAGAGTAGAAACAAACCCTGCATGTATCGTAGTTCAGGCCTTGAACTTTTGGATCAGAGTGAATCACTGTGACCTGAGCTTTTGTTTTACTGAAAACTTTCACCACCAGGTGTTGGATCAAGGATACACCTAAAACCTGCAGGACTCCGGCCCTCGAGGCCTGGAGTTGGACACTGCTGGCCTAAGGTTTGGTCCCACATAAAAACACTGGTCAGCAACCATCTGGTAATCACTAGTTGCAAGGGAAAATTGTGTCTTCCCCCACTAGTTGATGATTGGTTTCTATTGAGAGTGCAATTGCTTTTTTGCTGGCAGATTCCTGCAGTTGCTCATTTCCTTTCTGAGCTGCAGCGACGCTCGAGAAATGTGACCAGAAATGGGGAGTGCTCACCTTCAAAGTAAAAGCCGCATTTCTTGAAATGTGCTTTCAGTGGTAACACACACTTCCGTCAAAGGAGAAGTTGCAATCACAACAAAGTTTTTGGTGCAACAGTTGGCTTCCCATTAGCGACTGCCAGCAACCCGTAGGTTCCACCCAGTGGTTTCCAGATAGTCACCTACTGGTTGGGAAACAACATTTTCCCGTAGCGACTGTTTATTGAAAGGGGGTCCTGTCTCAAAATGACCCCTAAGGAATCTAATGTGTGTGTTCCTTTAAAAAAATGCTCCATATAGCTACATGATACCAGTGTGTGATTTTTGTAGAAAATTGAGCTAATGCCTCCGTGAATAATACTGGTACATTTTGGTATATCTCACTGCTCACTGCACCGTCTTTTGGTCCAAAGCGATTTACAAAAAGTGAAAAGACACTGATTAATAATCATTATTGTTTAAAGGCACACTCATACTTAAAGTTTTTCTTCTTTGTGTCTTTCAGACGACGAGGGCTCGGGCTCAGACGTCGGGAAGAAGTTCACCAAGTGCAGCACATGCAAATACGGAGCAGAGTGTGACGAAGACTCGGAGGACGTCTGGTGAGTGTTCGACTCGTAACATTCATACGAAGCTCACCCCCGAGGTTTGTGTAAATACAAACTGACACCAACAACACCAAAGCTTCACTTTTTGTCTCCTGTTCTGTTTGTGTGCGGCAGCCAATCATATAGAGTTAGCTTACAGCTTGTTTCAGACAGGATAAACTGAGGCCCGGTATGAGATAAAGAAGGATTATTTGGGGCTGTCAATCATGCAAAGCTGCTCTAGGAATAAAATATATGACACTGGAAAAATCCACTTAAATAAACTGAAGTGAGGCTTTTACAGACTTACACAGAGAGAGATTTACAAATAAGATCCGTCTCCAAGGCCGTTTGACTTTTGTAGTTGAGGTAAATGAAGGTCCTGATTTCTATGTGAGCAATATATTTTCTTCTCTCTGTGAGCGTTCCTCCATATTTTTACCTATAAGTTGTTTTTTAAGGGAGATATTCTGATCTGATTAAGGACAACAGGCTTTTTATACTGTATCGATTGCAATCCCCTTCCAGGCATATTGGGCTACATAAATGAACTCGACTTGACTTATTAAGCGTAGCGAAACAAGACTATAAATCGACTGAAATAAGAGTCAAAAAGTTCTTTTTTTAGGTCCCACCATTGAACTCTGGGAGTAAATTTGAAACCATTAATCACGAGTGAAGGAGTTCTTGAAAGGGATTGAAATTAGTTCTTTGTATCTGCAGCCGGTCTGTGGAGGACTAATGAGCAGCGTCTTCGTTCCTCTAAACGCACTTCAGTTAATGATTGTGTGGCAGAGACGCGTTCAGACTGAAGACACAACATTTATTCTCCTGACTCGACTCCTCTCCTCCCTTCAGGTGCATATGTAACATCGACTGCAGCGGTCACAATGAAAACCCGGTGTGCGCCACTGACAGAAACTCCTACAACAACCCCTGCCTGGTCAGAGAGGCCTCGTGCATGAAGCAGGAGCAGATCGATGTCAAACACCTGGGCAGGTGCCCCGGTAAGAAGAAAGTGTACTTTATTGGTCCTGCATTTAACCCATTCACTCAGTGAAGCAGTGGGCGCCCGGGGAGCAGTGTGTAGGGACGGTACCTTGCTCAGGGGTACCTCAGGGTAGCTGTTCAGGGGAATCGAACCCCCGACCTTCCGATCATGGGGCCACCACTCTACCTACTGAGCTATCCCTCCCCGTAAGACCTAACGAGATTACACGATTGCATTACACGAGCTCTGTGGGCAGTTTAAAGCTGCTCAGGTTGACGCGTTGAAGCTAATCTCATCTTAAATCACAGAATGAGGCTGTAACTGTAACTCGTTTATAAATGACTGCATGCTGAAGCAGAGGTGGTGATACAGTAACACGATGCAGTTTTATCAGGCTTGTTGCAGCTTAGAGTTCAGCCCCTCTAAGGCCTGTTTAAGACTGCAGAGAACCCCGTCGTCCAACCCAGACTGTCTGCAGTCCTGTGAAGAACTACACCCGCGATGCAGTGCTTTGTAGATCCTCCTTCAGCAGCAGTAACTTCTGCATGATGTTATCAGTCTTTCACGCTCTTCTTTACGGCGTCACTTCACTTCACTGGTTTTTGCAGCATTTGTTTATGCACAGCTCTCCTGAGGTGTCACATTACAATCAGGCTGAGGTCAGGACTTTGGTGCATTTTCTTTTTCAGCCATTTTCTTGGAGATTTGCAGCTCAGCTTGGGATCATTGGACCGTTGCATGACTTACTTTTAGCCAGCGTTTAGCTGTCAGCCACACGGCCTCCTGACTCTACAATACTTTGGTGTACAGAGGGGTTCACTGCTCAAATCATCACCCCTCCCCAACCATGCTGGCAGTCTCAATAGGTATGTCCCAATTCCTTGGCCGCATCTTTCGGAGACCGCATTTGTCAGCCAATTACGTCACAGCCAGGCGACGAAGGCTGCTCCAAACGTGGCAGACAAATGCCTCCTTCATTTCCCCAGATTTAAAGGATGGGTCGGGTGTATCCTTCATGGCCCAAACTATCCCAGAATTCATAGGACAGCCAGTTCCAGTTTCCAACAATGGCGGCAGCTAATTAGTTTAAATATTACTCTTATTAATCTTTCTGGGTCACAAAATAAACTTTTAGAATGTAGCTGTGTAAACTCCAAATATCTGCTCAGTTTGTCAGGACATCACGTATTTGCAAAAGTGCTCCGACGTTTTCGTGTGTTACCCACCAGCTCGAGAGCTAGCCGGGGATTCAAGCCTCACTAGAGCCGGCGAGAACAGCGGACTCCTGGCACATCATTTTTAGACCCCTGCAGTCTTTCTCTACTCAGGTTAAGCATGATATATAAGTCACTTAGATAACTTAAAAATGTTCTTGTTTGGCTGTGTTAGTGTTTTATTTCCTCCGTCCAAAGAACATCGCTCCAGATGTTTTTGTTCCATGTTTTTTAGACGCACCTTCCTCCTGGAAACGCTTCCAAACAACTGATTCTTGTTCAATCTTCTAATTGTCTTGTCATGAACTTTGCCTTTAACATGCTGAGACCTGTAGAGGGTAAAATGAAGCTCTTTGGATTTTGTGCGCGTTCTTTGAGAACAGCATGGCGTGATCTTGAACTCCTGAGAAGATTGTGTTTTGTTAACACACACCTGAATCTCCAGACCAGCAAATCTGTCACTTTTATAGAGGCGCTCAAACCTGCTCGTGATCAGTTAATCAGGTGCATTGATTAGGAGCACCTGGCTGCTACTTACCTTCTGGCACATGTGGAGCTGACAGAGAAAGACGAAATAAAAGCTGCTCTCAGTTTCTGTCACGCTACGTTAGCTCTCCCACCAGCAAACAGAGCACTGAACTGAACCGAGCGGCTTGTTACTGATAAACGATACACTTATTTGAGCCGTGATTACACCAGTGTCCATACTGAGAATTGGGCCTCAGTTTATTGTTCAGTGTTTCGATGCTACACTGACAATAAAGATTCTGGTATTAGAGCGATATTCTCAGTGTGCTAGCTGAAGATTTTGTTTAAAAAATGTGGGTGGGTGACGTCACTTTGGCTGTGTTCCTGTTTTGCATGCAAATTTGAATCCAGTGAGGTGTTTGAACTTTTAAATGGCGCATCATACTTTGGTCATTCCACTGGTGCAGGTGCACGGTGAGTTAGAAGCTGCAGCAGAGCTGTTTTGTTCTGACTAAAAGCAAAATGGTTGCTGACTCCTAAGATGAGGAAGAAATATTGAGTTTCTTGGGTTTTTTCAGTTGCATAAACAATCCTGAATAATTGGTGTGATTATCTGCATGAGGAGAGAGTTATTTAAGTGTGTGTGTGTTTCCATGATAAGACTGCGTCAATGCCTCGTGTTTTCAGCTGTTTCTGACAGTGGTGGTGCCCTGTGACACAGAGCGATGAGATACCAAGCTGTGATTTTGGTTTTGTTTGCACGTGAAAATGTAAAACATCTCCGAGCGTCTGTTTTTTAAGCTTTTGATTTACCTCCATCATGATGGCGTACGCCTCCACCCACAGTCTGTTCAGCTCTCTGAGCTCTCTGTCATCACGCTGTTTCCTGACGTGCATGAGCGACTGGATTCAAAGCTCCACGTGCAGCTTTGTGGCGGCCGGCAGGAAGCGCTGTGTGAATAAGTGACGCCAACACCTTTTTCAGCCAGTGAGGAGAGCGGATCTCTGGAGACGATCGTGACAGAAAATGGAGGGTTTTGATAAACAGACGTCCCTCCTGTGTGACAGAAATGAGGCATTCAGTGTCACACAAAGCAGTAATTATGGTTCAGTTTCCTTTTTTTTCCTAATAACCTGACCTGCAGCAAACACAGCGCTGGTTTGTGCTCCACGTGTCCACAGAGCTGATCAATGTTCAGAAAACAAACACCGACTGACCTTTTAAAGACACTCAAGTTGAATGTGAAGGCGTTTCGACGATACCCAGAGGCTTGTTTAAGCATCGAATAAGAAACAGGAGGAAGTTGAATCCATTTTTCATAATAAACCTGAGGAGGCTTAAATAGTCAGAGAAACAGATTTGCAGTTTACCGAGTCTGAAGTCACAAATTCACAGGAAACGAATCGTTCACTTTGCAAAGCTGGATTAACCTCATCAGGCACCATCACCGACTTTACAGACTGATTGATTCCTCATGTTTCGGTTTCTTTGAAGAGACATTTTAATGCTGTGTTGGTTTTTCCTGTTACTCAGAACCATTTGATGAACATAAAGTTAGCTTGTTGACGCCAATTTTCATTTCTGAGTCTGAATTCTCTCAGCTGAGTTCTGAGATCAACTGATCTGCTTACAATAATTAAGTCTGACAGTATAAATGTGCATTAAATGCAGCTGTCAGAAGGATAACTATCACAGGTTACTGTGAAGAAAAGCTAAAACCTGATAAAGTGATCTTATTCATGGTGCACACATGAGACAATCACATCATTTAAAGCATGTTTAAATAACTTCTAGTCAACAGCTGGCCTCTCGTCCTCGTGACTCCGTGGACCAAACATTTGTGGCTTTGGTACAAAAGACGTGAGATGAAGTCTCGATGAGGAGCTGAAGCCTGTAGTAAACCCTCGCTGCTCGTCCCCCGTGGCTCAGCGAAGCTTCTGCTGATGCTTCCATGATGATCTGTAAACAGTCTGAGCCGCTCCGACGACCTTTGACCTCGACTGCAGCAAGTCGAGAGCAGCTCTCGGCTTCGCCGCTCTGTGTTCAGACAGAAATCCGCCCACTGACGCCTCCGCGGCTGTTTGATCCGATCCAGATTGGAAAATCTCACCGAATCTCAGAAAACGGTCGCCATCAGCTGTGTGGATTATGAAATAAGCTCGTTCTTCAACAATAACCCGCCCTGAAAGGAAAAACACTCTAAATGGATGAAACGAAGAAGTTTAGTACTCATTTCACTTCTTTGTATTTGACTCTTCTTTATTTTCCTCACTGAACTTTTCTTTTCTTCCCAGATTCGTTTTTTCGTCCTTCCATTAATCACACTTTCATGTTCTTCTTTTGTCTTCGGCCCTTTCTCTCCTTCTTTCCTGATGTCTTTGATCTTTCTCTCAGAAATGTAAGCTTTCCTCTTTTTATTTCTCTTCCTCAGTTTTAACTCCTTTCTTTTTCCATCTTTTTTTACTTTCTTTACTTTTTCCTTCTACGTTCTTATATGAGTCCACTTCTGTTTCTGTTTAGTCCTTATTGCTTCATTTGACTGAAACCTTGTTCTTCGTTCCTTTGTTTTTCCAGCTCACTTTCAAAAACTTGTTTAAGTTGAAGACCGTCACTGCTGCTGTTTAAATCTTCCAGTTTGAGCGTTATTCCTCTGGCTGCAGACGTGGGTCATTACTTCACATTGACTTGCTGATGTAGTAAAATGCAGGACTGATGGCGTTCAGGGCTCGCTGAGTACTGCTGACTGCACGACTGTGACCGTTTCATAAATCAGCCTCGTTATTGAAACCGTGTCAGACAAATTAATGCATCTAATCACCGGTGTTTTCAATTAAGAAACAAATCAAGTGAGCAGGAGCCGCAGTTTTAATCCGCAAGAAATTAATCCACACCTTGTTAACATCCTGAAATAATCTGACACGCAGGGCCTGCTTGGCACCAACAGCAGGTTTAAATAACATCAGTCAGAAATACAGAGTTAGTTTGTTGTACTGCAACTTTAAGTACAGTGAACAGACGCAGAGACTTCAAGTTCAGATCAGTTTCACCTACAGAGTAATATGAGCCATAACCTATGAATTTAAATCCAGTGCAGTATTTTCATTTTATCAATCGCTAAAAGAACAACTCTCAAATTTCAAAAGGCCATAGTTTGTTATAGCCTAGCTTAACCAACAGAATTCATTCTGCCTTGAAGTACTCGGGTAAAACTATCAGGTAAAGCTATAAGACAATCAAAACAACAGAAATGCAGGGAGACTTCAAAGCTACCAGAAAACTCGGAAAACTATGAGAAAGAGTTCCCAGCTGCCTGCAGCTTCTTCCAGCAAAATCAAACAGGAAGTCTGCAACAACACCACCAAAATAATAGACTTTATATGAATCGCATAACCCGTAGGGATGTTCATGCCAAATATTTTAAAAGTCATTTAAATGAGAGGGAAATAAATCACATTAGAAAGAAGAGGTACATGGTGCTGCAACCAAAACCCTCCTTACAACTGCCTCGGTCACTAGCAGGTTGCTGTGGTCGCCTGTAGTTTGCATGGAAGCCACCAACTCGTCTGCAAACACAAACTACTGAGAGGTAGTGAAACCTGAAAATGTAGGACGTTGCCTTCCAAACAAAAATTCTGCCTTAATTAAACAACAACTTGCAAACTTGTACTTGATTCAGACTTTTCAACTACTTAGTGAGTAGTTTGTGTTTGCAGATACGTTGGCATCTTCCATACAAACTGAAGGCAACTGCGGCAGCCTACCAGAGACCCAAAAAAATCCCAATTTTCCAGTGCAACACCTCTTTGTGACCAATTTCATAAGCAAGCGTCAGCCATACAGGAAGTGGTCGGGGATACTCACTTTTCTTCCAAACAGTGGTTCCATGTGGCCTCTAGCTAATCTGTAGGCCTGCCTTAATTATCATCAACTCCTGATTTGAATTCATTTTGAAAACAGTGAAAACTCGACCGTTTCTTCTTTGTTCTTTTCATACTGCTGTTTTAATCTTTTATTATTAATTTTTCATTTGTATTTAGCTGATGCCTAGCATCATCATACTGCTCTTTTAGAGGACTGTGCACAAGCATGTCTGGGTAAGCTGCATACCCATAGTCCAGACAGACAGTATAAAAGATGGATGTGACTTGTGGGTCTGAAAAGTGAAACCTGAATTATTTCTGGTAGCTACCAGTGAAACTACCTCCGGTTGCCAAAAGGCTTCACGTCCTGTAGAAGAACCTCTGTAAATACTTTCCTGTTGATGAGTTTTGGGTCTCAGTCTCTACTTTCAGGTCAATAAAACCCTGAGTTCTTTTGATAAATTATGGTAATTGTACTTGTCAAAAAAGCTTATTATCCAGATATGCTCGCTGGGTAATGACTCACTCATTACATCTGGTTTCAGACACCAGGGTGGGAAAAATTTAATCTCAAGGGAGTCACAGCAGGGCTTTACAAACTGGTGGGTGCTGACATGGTATGTCAAACATGCTATGATGAATTCTGCCCCTGTGACATCACCGTTTGGTTAGTAAAGTTTCGATGATGCTTCAGTCAAAGTGTTTCCACGAATCTCTGCAGATAAAGAGCGCAAATGCAGCATGACTCATTGTAACAGAAGATTAACATGAACAGCAGTTCTCTTAAGAACTGGAATGATCAGCATTATAGGAAATATGAGTCATCAAAATGACCCATCCGCTGACCCCAAACTCCTCCCTAACATTACCATATATGGACATTGTTATTGTAATCTTGCTTATTAGTAACCCTAACCTTAAGAGTTCATAGAACAAACTGAGGGACCATCCTGTTATATTCAGTCAGATTAGTGACTGACAGCATAAACTCACCAAGAACATGTGCGCTGACGTCACCTTCGTCTGTCAGATTTCTGTGCATTTAAAGAAGAGGAGTCGCCCCCTACTGAGCATAAGGAGGTTCATGTCCACATGCACAGTCATGGATTCATGGTTTTCCTTTCTTCTTGAATAAAATGGAGGAAAACTTGAATAAAATGACATTACTTTAAGTACATTAAAGGGGAACACTGTGGTGCATCATAATAGTAATACTGTTGGTGAAAGTGAGACTACTTTGAACCTTTTTAAGCTGCTGGTCATTTTGTGACTGCAAAACTCTGACTTGGACTTCAAGCTTAAAGTTGATTAGCTTCTAAATGACATTTGTAACTAAAGGTTTTCTTCTTTAAAGTGTTGTAGGTTTCTTGTCTCAGAAGCTTTAAAGGAGAGTAAATTACAGCCAAAAAACATGAAAAAGGAGTCCAAAGGTTCATCAGCATCCTCCAGCTTTGGGCTGCCTGTTAGTTCTTTTTCTGAGTGATTTCTCGCAGTTTTATAAATTTAATCCCATGTTTGATTCTCAAATATGCAGAGCATCTTTTTATGGCAGAGATGAAAACACCGTTGCGATGAGTCACAGCTCCTCTGAACCATCACTGAAGGTTTCTTCCTCTCAGAGGAGCCGAGGGTGAGGTGCAAGTGTTAGATGCAAACCTCATTTGCAGTCACAGTTTGCTGCGTGATGTTTTTCAGAGTCTGTGCCAACACCCAGAGCTCCTCCAGCCTCGGCACAGCTCTGAGCCTCAGGTCTAATTTATGTTGATGGACTCACCTTGAATCACAATGTAAGATAAGATAAGAGATAAGATAGAACTTTATTAATCCCTCGGGTGGGTTCCTCTGGGAAATTCGACTTCCAAAAAAAGCACAGCAACGACCGAAGTTACAGTTACAGAATTGTTATATATATATATATGTACACACACACACACACACACACATATATAAATACAGAGACAAATATAAATAAAATATACAAAGGGGATAAATAGAATAAATAGGAATAAAAAATAAAAATACAAGTGAATTGCACATTTCAAGTATTGAGTCTATTGCACTGTTGACTATTTACAAAAAGTATTGCACAAGGTATTGTACAGTGAGGTGAAGAGGCACTACAGCTTAGTTGTTCCCCCCTCCTTTGTCCTCCTGTTTCCCCTCCCTCTCCCCTCCAGAGAGGAGTTAAACAATGTGTCGTCCTGCTGGAGATGCACTCTCTGCAGGTGCCAGCAGGAGACCCTAACCTGGGAAGAGTTATGGATTTCTTGTCAGTGGTTATTGCTTTTAGGTGGCCAGTGATCTGATTGGCTCAGTGAGGTGGCAGGTGAGGGTGAGTGGGTGGTGAGGGTGGTATTGCACCCTGAGGTGAAGAGCACCTGCCACCTTCTCTGATCTGTTATTTCCTCAGGGCAGCAGGCCAGTGACTCAGTGCACCACAGCCAAGAAACCAAATTCAAAGGATTTGAACACATTGATCCTGTTATTCCACAGCGGCGGAGCCAAATATTGGTCGAATGTGGACCTGTGGTTCACGTAAGCTTGTTAACTGATTACAAAAGCTGTAATTCTCTACAGCTCCAGCTTTTTATTAACACCAGTCATGATTTGTTAGAATCGAGTTTTTCATAGTGAGAGATGCAAACCACACATTAACATGTTAATAACTAACCTGACGATGTGGATGGATCCTTTCAGCCATTCGATGATATTTACACTCAATTACACAAGAAAGCTCACAGAGTCGAGACCAGGAGATTCTACAAGCTAGCTACAAGCTACAAGCTTGCAGCATGAAATCACCCTGACATAATAATCTGTGACTCATTTGGACCCAGAAATAACTAAAGACTCTGAACAAGTGAAGAAGACAAAAGCTGTTGTTCTTGACTTTACCAGGCAGTCAGATAAGACCTAATGGCTCATGTGATACCGCTCTGCACACCTACACACATTATTTAGCCCATTAGCTTCCTAAAGCCACTTTGCAACCCACCACCAACCCAGGTGGTCCTTTTCCAGCTTAGTCAGTGTATTTGTTCTCATTACCTTCAACTGTAAATTAGTCCACCAGAAACATATTTTGTATATTGATGTTTTTATAAATCCCAAATCTTTCAGTTAATTTCTGGAAAACTTTCCATTTACATAATGAAATATTAGTTGATATCTAGATATAAATATGTGGATATTTAAAGAAGACCAAACCCACAGTTGTACCACTTATTGATTTATGTGGATAGTAATGAATTTGGGGACGTCACATGCCCCTTTATGTGGGAATAATGGTAACTTGACTATTTATTCGTCAGCCTCAAACTACAACTTGTGTTTGTATTCACAATATACAGTGAAGTGTAAAAGAGTTTAAAAGTGCTTAATTAGCTTTACTAACAAATGACTAATTTGTTCCGACACACCTGAATCAAATGAATGACTTGTTAACAGGCCTTTGCCAAACTTGATGCTGAAGAGGTAATCAGACCATTTGATTCAGCTGTGTTGGAGTAGGGATGCATCTGCAGGACAGCAGCTCTCGAGGACTGGAGTTGGACACCCCTGGTCTAGGGTGTCCATATATTAATGCTTATACCACATAAAATTATTATAACAGTTTGTCATTCATATTTTTCTTGCATCAGCAGACTGTTTTATGATTTTTATTTTTTGGTTGCAAATACAGAAAAAGCGGAGCAAGAGCAAAGATGGGAAACAATGAGGCTTTGGGGAGATGCTGATGGAGGGAGGGAGGGGGAGGGTAAGATGGAGACAAAGAGATTTCTGTCAATATTTCCTCAGGAATGATGGAGCATTAAAAATGGATGAGTGTGCGTGTGTGTGCGTGTACACATGTCTATGTGGAGACCAAGTGCATTTTGGTGCATTATGAGGACAACTTTGTAGAATGTGGGTTTTTTACATCCTCACTTTGGGTGTGATTTCAAATATCAACAGACAAAATAAGGACCTGACCTTAAAAGTCAGGCTGATGTCTTAGTGAACTGTATTGACCTTATAAAACAGAAAATTCAAAGTGTCTCCCATCTTAACTGGCTAAATCACCATGGTTACGGTGTAAATGTTTTTATACTTGATTCTAATCTGCTGCTGAGTTTATTCACACTGCTGAACCGTGCATCGAGAACACCTGATTTCATTTTGATCTGCTGACAAACTAAAGCATCGTCTGTATTAAACCGTGGAACAGTAACTGTTCATGGTTAAATGTATCCAGTTCTCATGCTACTGGCACAGTGTTGCATTTCACTGTTATACTTTTTGTGTCCACTCTATGTTCCTGAGTGGAGGAGGTGACACTCATAGGGATCATTTTGTGTGGAAGAGTCATATATCCCAGGAAACACTGCCACATGTGAGCACGCACAGAGCCTGAAGCACAAAGCCCAACTTAGAAGAGATCACTGATAATCGCTGTTATCACTTACACAGAGATTTTAAGTTTCGTCAGTCGGTAAAGGCAAACGAAAGCTGTGCTGTTATAATTTATTCCCTGTGAAATAAAATCTTTCTTGGATTTTTTTTTTCATTTATATGTGTACACTGTTCCACTTGTGGAGAATCATATCAAACATGGCCAAAGTATCAAATAATGAATTGACAGTATGAAAAAATAAGCCCTGTGAGAACAGCCCTGGGTTAACTTGTTCTCTGACCTCAGTAAAGACTTTGAAATGAGTTACATAGTTCATAATTAAGCTAATGAGTAGACGGTGTTCTTGGTTTCTCACTAAACTATACCTCTGATCCTGACATCTGGATTCGAAAGGTTATGATTAAACATTGTCCTGGGAGTCCACCACAGCCTCGCTTCCACCAGTATCTACTCGACTCTACTCAGTTTGGTTTGTTTGTACCTCCTGTGCGCATGGGGTTGTTGTAGCAATGCGGCCAAAAGTCTCGTAACATCATTTGTATGCGACACATTTCCTTCGTTGCCAGGTTTCAAAAATGGCATTTTAATTTTTGTTAAGGAGTCAGTCTCATGACTCGTCGAGTGACGCCATTGGCTGGCCACTGGTGACACCACATTTTTGGATCCATTTTTAACGCGGGCTGAGCAAACGGGTTCTACCACCTTATAGGAAAAGTCTACAAACCGAGTCAAGCCGAGCTAAGTAGGTACCAGTGGATAAGGGCTATATGTATACCAGGGTCCCCACAATGATAGACGTACAAACCGGAGTGTATGCCCTGTTTAACATTCGCAGCAGATCCTCCTGCAGACGGCACGAAGACATGAAGCCTGTCAACAGGAAAATAACCACAACAACACAAGAACCCAAACCCTGCTGCTTCTTTGTTTATTGGCACCCACCACTGTTGGCCACACAAAGCACACACAGACCATCAGACTGACCCACCTCGACTCTAACAGAGCGAAACTCAGATGGCGAGTAAACATCCCCCGACATCTTTCACTTCCTTTAGTCTGTCCTGAAGAGTAAACACACAGACACACACACAGAGTCAATAAACAGATCACAAAAGACACGATGCAAGACAGCGAAGAGGAAGTCAAGCGGTCAGGCAGTGTCTGTTTCACCCGAGGAAATAGAAATGATCTCAAGCCGTCGCCTGGATGGAAACGCTGAAATCTTTGTTTTCCATCACGTTGGGAAAAAATAAACTGTTGGAGCTTATTTAGAGAGGATTTCTGAATGTAACCGACTCCATCCTTCTGTTTCTTCTGCAGCTGACAAAGAAAAACAGGGCAAGAAAGACGACGGCAGCCCTTTCAAAGGAAACGTCCTGGGTAAGGAAGCTCAACACGCCTCATGTTCCTTTTTTGCCAGGTTGCTGCACTCTGCAAGTTAACGGAAAATGTAGATTATTTCCACCTGATTTTTTCCCTATTATTTTGCCCCTGTGAGTCATACGAACACTGCCCTCTCCAGCTGTGTTGTAGAGGTTCAGACACAAAATAGCACAACACCCTCAAAGCTCCATGCAGCTTTCCAAACACTTGATTTTGTATTTATAGTCAATAAAAATGAAAAAGAAAAATAATGTACTGTAAACTGCTCTGACTGTGTGTGACTTCCAGCGTGGATCACAAAGCAAAAAATGATTTAGAGGAGAGGATAGTGTAGCAAGTTATCAGCTAACACTGCAAGATACGTCTGTAAACTGCACCTGATAATTAGCACTGATTCACATAAAAATGTAGCATTTAATTTGACTCCTCAAAAGTGGAGCAGACTCCTTCCAACACCACAAACATGCATGAGAGGTCCAGTTCAGCTAGCAGAGCGCTAACAGCTACAGCCAGCTGTTAGAAAAGCCTTAAAAGATGAACTCTTTATGGACATTTTAACATGAGGCTCCATCCCCACATCCCCCGAGAGTCTGTGGGGATGGAGCCTCCAGTGGCCAAGAATGACCCCATTAGGAAGATGTTGTGCAGTGTGTCAGCACAGCTTTTACCTGTACGTCAGTGTCTTTGTTCCCTATGTTCAAACCTGAGCATCATTAGCATCATGCATATATGAGAACACAGAGACAAGTCAAACTGAATCTAGAAAAGATACTTTCAGGAATCAGATTACTGTTGGCAGCGACAGAGTTTCCTGTCAGTGCAGATTTGCAGCTCAGGTGCATTCATACCACAGGTGTGTTGACCTAACGATGGCATTAAATGAAGAATTACAGGACGCCGTCCATCCAGACACGAGCTTCTACTTGTTATTCAGTCTGTGTCACTATGTGATGGATATGCACAGAGCTGAGCCGCTAGCATGGCTAGCAGTCTGCGCATTAACAACCTCTGGGACTCTGTTTGTATTTGCTCATATTATATAACCACACTGTAAATCCACTTTTCCTGCCTCTAATGCGGTAAAACTTCCTGCGGCCTTTCGGCAGCCTGTTAACCTGCGTCTGAACCTGCTGAGGAGCAACAGCAGCAGGATAAAACCTAATGAAAATCTCCTTAATACACAATAAGGTCCTCAGAGGGGGGCAAGAAAAAAAGTGCAGGAAATCAAAAGGCACAGCTCTGAAAGAAAGAAAGTACACAGTTTTTTAAGCCTGATCCCGGTGCGACTGTGTGATTTCTCATAAGTCAACATGCAGATTAGAGGAGCAGAATGAGGGCATTTCAGCGCCTTAACCATCAGCTGCACGACGCAAGTGTTGAGTCTGGAGATCAAAGAGGAGATGAAACAAAATCGAAAGCGTTTTATTATCTGCAGAGCTCGCCGTGCATTTACAACGTCTCAGGGGGAGCGATTCCTCCGCAGCTCCTTCGCTCCGAGTTTTAACTCGGACAAAAGAAGCGCGGGATTAAACTGCAGCATTGTCTACATCGCAAACAGGGAACGACACAGCAACACATTTCTGCCTCCGATAAAGAGCTGAGAAAGGCTGAGCTTCTCCTTCTGTGCCGCGTTCAGGTGACCTTCACCACATCGGCGCCTGTCCTTCAAATAAGTAAATCATTCAGTGACGAATGAATCAAACCGCGGCGTGTCCCTACTTGCCCTTCACTACAAGCTTTCATCACTCACGGCTCCCAAAGACAGTGAAAGGTTAAAAAGGCTCAACTCAAAAAGGGAGTGAAGAAGTTCACTCACAAAAAAACCTTTTAAAACAACGTTTTACCACAGGCGGCTTAAAAGATCGATTTTTCTGACTCTGAGAGGGAATAAAATTTATAAGATGGGCTTGATGTTTTTTCCAAAATGAGCCAAAGCAGAGAAGTTCATTATCTCATCGGGAAAGTGTTCACTAGGATCAGAGCAGAGGATCCTTTTCCAACAGGAACAGAAGGGTTCGCTGCCACACAGAGCGCCCCCTGCTTGCCACTAAAAAGAATGCACATTTGTTCTACTTTATGTGATTTTACTTCAGTCTGGATGTAAAACGCGGATTTAAGTCACGCGTCCTTTCTCATAGCCAGCAGGGGGCGCTGCTCTCACTGTCAGTCAGGTTGTCCTATAATCTCGTTCAAACATTTCATCCAGCAGCACTCAGACAGTCTTAAGCTCGCGAATCTCTGAGATGTCATCGCGGCCATCGTAAACATGGCGAACAGCAGAATTTAAAATTGGTGACACGCACACACAGGCGGCTTCTTGTTAACAGCTTCCTTCATGTTAATGTGGATTTGGTATATAACGTTTCAGTCACTTTAATGAGCAGCACAGTTTGCTTTGTCAGCTTTTCCTCTAAGACTGCAGTGAATCATAGCACGGAGAGACAGATCTGTGTGACTTATTAGGATTTATGCCCTCGCACAGCGCTGCAGCGCACAGCAGATGACTCCGTTTGTGGCACAGCACTTCATTTATTATTATTATTAGGAGCATAAAATGTAGATCTGCTTTTACCAAATTTAGCTTTAACATTAAAAAACAACAGTATATTGTTATTATATTAATAATGTTCGTTAATTGAATGTAAGATGAGCGACGTCACAGTCAAACTCAATGAAACGTGTCTGTGTGTTCAAATTACCAAATATATCTTTACAAAATTATGATATAAGATCAAATAAAGTAAGATGTGCTTCATTTATCCCAAAGATGGGAAATCACTGTTACAGCCCAGTCTCAGGTCTTTAAATCATCATGTAGTGAATCTATTGTCTCCTCTTTATTTCACACAAATGGACTTATTTCCTATTGAAACACTTTATCGCAAATTTGTCCTCGCTGGCATGAAATATGTTTTATGTCAGACGCACAAATCTGGGGTTGAGACCGTGGGGAGGCTCAAACGAAGCTTTAAAATAAACGTGACTTTTTCAAACCCCAAACAATTACCGTTTAACACTTGAGCCAAACCAGGTGACAGGCTGCTGGTTATGAGCCTCTTTATGTTGTGTTTAAATGATGTGTGAAAATCTGATCGTGGGTCTCTACCACCATCCCTCCGAGCTCCTACTACAAACTGCTTTTACCTTTTAAAATGGGAAATCATTCACACTTGTAGACCTGTAAGATTAAACGCCGTGTTCAAGGTCGCTGTCCAGAAACACACATCAACAGATTACAGGTTGTGACTGTTTCACAAACTGCTGTGAGATCAGATTAGGCCAAATATGAAAAACAGCCTAGTTCAATCAAATAAACATCACAAAACAAACTATGGAAGAAGATTTGTTCCGTTAAATATAGAAAAAAGGGAAGAAACTAACGAAAATGAAAAGCTTACAAAGGAAAATCTAACAAATCATCATCAGCATTGTGGTAAAGATTTGTGTTTGATACAGAAACTATAAATCAATATGTAATAAAATGTAAATCAATAATAAAAATCCCTTTATTGTTCTCACCTTGTGTCTCTGATTTCTCGTTTCGTCCTTTCAGACACCAGGATTGTGGATCACGGAGAAGGTTTCTACCCGGGAATGTCCATCCCGTGTGCCGACAGCTTCTCCGGCTTCTGCGTTCACGGGAAATGTGAGATCAACAAGTACAACATGGCCACCTGCAGGTTTGTAACGGCCTCCGCTGTAAATGTTTCAAATAAATACATAAAAATGAAGCGTTTGTTTTTACTAGAGTCCAAGTTAATGGATCTCATCAGAAGTGTGGTGGTAAAAGTGTGAAATGTCAAAGTTTAAATCATGAAACAAACACAAAACTATTACACCATCCTAAAGTATGTAACATGTGACATCACACAGTCTTGTTGTGTGTCCGACTCAGATGTGACGCAGGATACAAAGGTCCTCAGTGTGACGAGCCTCAGGACTTCAACATCCTCTACGTGGTCCCCAGTGGACAGAAGCTGCACTACGTCCTGATCGCCGCCATCATCGGAGCCGTGCAGATCGCCATCATTGTTGCCGTAGTGATGTGCATCACAAGGTACTCAAGTGCAAAGAAAAAAATAGTGTTTAAAGTTTTAGTTGTCAAATATTTATGTCTTTACGTCTCATTAAAATACTTACAAAGTGTTAACTGATTTTAGTCTTTAGCATTTCTGCTTGATACAAAGCTTTTGTGTCCTTACAGTATTTATCAAAAGAGCGACATTTCTTTCACAGGAGCCTCAACACTGTAATAGCAGTAGTATTGTGTTAATTATTTTATACTTTACTAGAAAAATAGATGCAGCGAGTTGACTGAAACATGAAGTCACAGTAAATAAGGCAAAAACAGAGTTTGTACAATGTTGAGCTGGTTGGTTTTCCTGCAGTGGCAGTGTGGATCATTGGGATCATTACATGCTAATGAAAAGCCTGGTGGTAACTTTCTGCATTAATACACCATCAGTTGTGACGATCTCCAACACGACTGCATGAAGTACAGCTCCAAACACAACAGAGCCTCCGCCATGTTTTACAGATGGCTCCCCTCACCGAACCTGAACTGAACATTCGTCCCGTCATGAGACCTGTGGTCACTGATTTTCAGTCCAGGTCTTGAATAATAATAATAATAATAATTCCTTTTCACTGGTCACTTTTTATTCCTCCACTTAAGAACACACCACGCCAAGATATGTGTTCAGCAAATAGCTCTCTGGGAATCACATTGTTGGTGTAAAAATACTCTTTTATATCTGTCAAAATGTGTTGCCAGTGACATTTTTGTGGACTGAACTAAATAAACTGGAACACATTATGAGGTTTTGTGACACGCTGCCTCGAAGATACAATTTAAAAATGTTTTTTTGTAAAATTGCCCGTTATTTGTAGACACAACGCTGGTTCAGTGCTTGAGATCTGTGCCCTTTTTATGCTCGACAAACAAAAAGAAAGAAAAACACGTCCTCTGTCTGAAAATGGTCAGGCAGAGAAAACCTGGAGAAGTTTTGGCCAAGACCACTTTAGGAGTCTGACTCCTTGGAAAGAAAATATAAAGAAAAAGACTTTTGCACAATACTGTACAATGGCCGATCTAAAATCTAAAAAAGAAAAGGCACCAAATTGGGAGATTGACTCAATCACAGCATATAAATCTGATTTTAGTAACGGACACAAATTGTAACACCGACTTTCTCGCTCTCTTTGTCTTCAGGAAATGCCCGAAGAACAACAGGGGTCGCCGGCAAAAACAAAATCTCGGACACTTTTCCTCGGACACTAACAACAGGATGGTATAGCCGTGTCTGCCGGAGGTCTTTTTTGATAATTGTTTTCTTACGGCGCGGGAATATACCATTTTTTAACAGTAGGTGTAGTGAGTTTTCTTTTTCTCCTAGGAAACTGTTAAAAGAAGAATATTTATTTCAGGGGCCTTATTTTCCCTCCTTTTAATTTTGGATGGCATCTTTGCGCATTTATTTTTTATTTTTTTCCTCCAATGCCGCAAATAGTTCAAGGAGCCGATTCAACACAACCCGCTGTCACTTTGCATCGCCGCCATGTCCGCCGTCTCAGTTTTCCTGCTACGAGGTTTTGTTGAATGCTTTGCGGTATCTTTGTCGAGCTGGCTAACAGAGTCACATCTGCCCCTCTGGAATGTGCTATTTATTGAAAAGTTGATTTCTTTGCCCCTTTCTTTTCTGCTTTTTACTAATAACGTGCAGCTGATTACCAAATGCAGTGTTTTTTGTTTCCGTCCTTTTTTGTAGAGGTGAGAGGGGCCAGCTGGTACCATAGATATGTTTACACTCATCCTTTGGTCCATGTAAAGACTTCACTGTGTTCAAACAAGCTAATAATTTATTCTTACCATGAAGAATTCTTTTCTTGAAAGTAGCTTTTACTGGAAGTTTTTATGTTAACTTTTCTTCGAAATTGTAGTTTATGTATATTAGCATGACTTGTGATAACTGTGTACTGTGGTGTAGTTTTAACTTTTTAAAAGGAAAAGTTGTCGGCCTCGATGCCTCCTCCGCCCCTCCTTCAATGGTACGGTTAAAAGTTGGACTGACGAATGGAGGACGAAGGCGTTAGTCGGGGGGTGGTTTGGGGGTTTTTCCCTGAAAAGGAATGTGCATTGTCTGGAAATCAAATGTTGGCTTTATCAAGACAAGGAAACACACAACGAGCATTTCTGCCCGTCGTTGATGAAAGGAAAGTAAAACCAGTAAAGCCATGAACACAAAGGCAGGAATGCTGTATGCAAGATTGTAAAGGAAGGGCTGGACTTCAAATCGACGTCAACGTCCTGACGGTAATTTTCACGGAAGTCTTGGTTGCTTCGATCAAGGATTTTCTCTGAATGTGAGGGAATAATTTTGTTTTCTGTTTTGTGTTTTCCCCTCAGCAAAACATTCCAAGCACAGACGATCCCACGAGAAAAAATAACACAGTAATAATACAGAATATAGCAGCGTTCTGTTCTCTGGTATGAACATGTGTGTCTCATGGTTTTAGATGAAATCATAGCGTCATTTGGCCTTACGTTATTCACACAAACACAGTCAAGTACTTTCGGCGAGGAGGAGGAAAAATCTGATCAGTATCCTGAGTAATTTAGTAATCCTAATAAATAATCCAAGCCTCCTCTTTTTGTTCTGTTTCGATGTAAAGTTTTGATTATTTTTGTAATGGACGTTTCACCTGTTTGACTTCCATGCGGCAGCATCGTCTAGATTCTGAGAGTGTGCTCGTGGCTAAAACCACAGCCCCGAGCAGGTCGCCAGCACGCCGGCTAATGTTAAAGCTTTGCCCGTCTGCTAGAGTCTGAGTGACGTAAACGTCATCTCGTGGACGTGCCTGCAAGTTTCTGTGAGAGTTTCCGATGCACCAACTACGTTTGCACCCCAGTTGGTGGAAATGCAGAAAACTGACTGGACTGACGAGTCGGCCGTGCCGTCTCCGGCTGTCCGAGTCCACAACAGACTGTAATCAAGGCTTAAGAGGTGACACCATGACAAGAGCAGTTGGAGCTAATTTGGTGTTATTTTTTGTGTGAATGCAACGTACGACAAGAAAACACATTTGAGGTTTGCTCCGACAGCAATCACGCCGACGTTTCCGTGGGATCTTTGTGTCATCTGGTGAATGAGTTCTGTGTCGTTCCTCGTGTCCCTGACCGTCACGAGCCTGTGCGACTCTGAGTCCAGCTTTGTGTTTTTGTTTGTCACAACATCCAAATTTCATTTCAAATTGTGTTAAATTTGAAGGATGTCATTCTTCAGTGAAAGTGAACTTTAACACATTTCTGAAGGTGCAACATTTCATTTTAAGTAGTGCTGTCAGTGTTAATCTCGTTAAAATGACGTTAACGCCATAAGGTGGCAAATCTCCATTAGAGAGTTAACGCGGATCGCCCCATTCGAGGGGCTGCACGGCGCTAACGCATTAACAAGCTAACTTGTGCATCGACGCTGTGCAGCCGCTCGCACGGGGCGACCCGCTCGCACGGGGCGACCCGCGTTAAGGTGGCTAATGGAGATTTGCCACCTTATGGCGTTAGCGTCATTTTAACGAGATTAACACCGACAGCACTAATTTTAAGTCTTGTTGTAATAATTCAAGAGGTCAGAAAATCCTTAAATCTGTTTTTCACCAAGTTGCCAACTTTCTTAAGGTCTGACTCATTTACGCTGTATTTAAAGTTGAAGTTGGTCAGAGAGTTTGTCTGTGGGAATACAACACAAGAAAAATATCCTCATGTATTTAATGCAAACACAAGTGTCAGCTGATTTACTTCTAAAATTTAATTCAGAAACCATCCACCAGCAGCGAACTCACATCATCCACTGAGACCAAACAGTCCTTTGGTTCAGCTAATACACAAAAACGACTGAATAACTGTAAATAATTTACTGTATTTGCTGGTAAAGGTGAGACATGAGCAGGTGATGCCGCCAGATTTCACGACCACGCCCCCGAGGCTGTGCCCAGGTCCAGGGAGGTTTGTTTTCTTCTCTGTATGTTTCTGATTTGACGTTTTCTGTACCGTCTTAGTCTACATTTACAGGTTGTAGGTCAGCCCCTCCCCCCACCCCTCTGCTGAGCAACGTGTTTCTACTTGTTGTCGACCATCGCAGCCGTGACTTCTCTAAATGTGACTAGAATGTGTTTGACATGTTATATTCTGCATGTAGACTCGGCGAGGCTATTTTTGGTCTCTGACGAAATAAAAAAAAGAAAAAATGTTTTTTTAATGTACACCGGAGTGCTGTGGCGTCATTTGATTGAGTGTCCTGTGAGCTTTCTCTTCGATTTCTGCGTCTTCTCGTGACTGATGCTCTCGTGTTACGGCACACTCGACGCCCTGTGATGAATTAATGATGTTTTTTAAACTGAGTGTTGAGATGACCTTCATCATCAGTCGCTGGAGACCAGAGACAGTTTTGTTTTTCCTGTACAGACACGATGTCCTCATTTCATACTGAACACTAAAATTACACATTATACACCATCTCTGCCCCTTCATCAGCACGATTTACAACCTGAAGAGGTGATAAAGCCCAATTCTACTTTTTCTGCATAATCATCATACAAAATGTAATCAAATGGAAAAGTCTCTTTTTAAAACTTGTCTTATTAGTTTTAATCTTTTAACTTTATGCATCAAGCAAACATTAAATTCTATGCAACATTCTCTGACTGGAAGAAATTAGTTTAATATTTAAACCTATTTTCTGCACATTCCAGCACATAAAATAAAATATTTTTTGTTTTTACACTCAGTCTTTCAAATAGATGCAAGTAAAACACAGCAGAAAATAAATAAAGTCAAAGACTCAGCAGTCCTGTTGCTCTATTTTCACCTGTAAAGCAGGACTGCGGTAGGCGGAGGTTTACCCTGGTGCAGGTGTGCGCAGCTGTCAGTTGAAGAATCCGTGAGTTTCTCTGTGAATTTTACATTACTTCGTAGCGCACTCTGTGCTTGCTTGGAAGTTTAGGGTTTTTTTTCACTGTAAAAAGAAGTTTTCTTCCCACGCACAGCGGACGCTAATGTTTTTGTCACTTTTTATGGAATCAAACTCAAAGTAAGGTCAGTACTTCCACGCTTTAAACGCAGCACGCGTTTAAAACAAACTCGAAGTCCGTCTTAATTTTTTTTCTCCCATGTCCCCTGCGGGGTTCCGTACCTACAGACTTGTGTTCAACCACCTGTTTTTAGGGATGAAAAGAGTCGCCCCCTGCTGGCACATAAAAAGAATGCAGGTTTAAGGCACTTAACTTTAAGACCTGGAAACACCATCCATCTATTATACAGCGCCAAGTCACAGCAACAGTCGCCTCAAGGTACTATATATTGTACTGTATATTGAACCAGGCTCAGGGAGGGGTGGGGCCATCTGCCGTAACAGGCTGATGTTATTTTCACTAATAATTAGACTCTCTGGCCCTATCCACACACACACACACACACACACGGGTATTTTAATACTTTGAAAAAATAGGTAACTCTGCCCTTAGAATAAATTCATAATTTGATAAATGTCAAAATGATTAGGGTCAGGAGACAGATGAAGGCATGAGCCAGGTGTGAAGAAGCTGAGTCTACAAAAAAAGTTTTTCAGGATCTTCCTCATATTCTCCTGATACAAAGACAGTAATGGCGGTAAAAGCTGGACTGTGGGATGACTTTACTTTCTAATATCTGTGCAGCATCATCTGGCACGACCACCAGGCTGCAGCACATGAAAATGAACTTGGCTCACGGTATTTTGTACTCACCTATCAGATTTAATTAGTCATTAAGTGGAGCTGCCAGAGTCGTGCGTATCTCAGTATAATAGTGTTCAAATGACAGAGCGTGGTTACAGTGTTTACGTGCATCAGCCCTGATGTGGGAGTTTGTGGTTTGAAAACAAACACAGATGTTGGATATGAAAGTCGTACTTTCAGCTCCCACTATCGCTGCACCCCCCCCTCACAGGAGCGTCGACTGTCCAACCGAATTCTCCTGGTGTGCAGATGTCAGAGGTCACTGCTCGCCATATGAAAATAAACCCGCCACATTATAGGTGTCATACATTTCTGTCAGTGGCGGGGCCTCAGGCACGCCACCCCGGGTAAATATAGAGATGCAGACTGGAGGTGGTGGGTGCAGAAGCAGAGCTGGGTGGGTTGGGGGGTATTCAGGGACAGCAGCAGCTGCTGATTTCAGTCGACCAGACTCAGCAGTCAGTCAGCTCCAAACTATCAGCCAGTGAAAAGAAAACCTACCAGGATCAAACCTTCACTCATTCAACAGCCTCCAGAGGTAGTTTATTCTCCATAAACAAGGATGGACTGTAGTTATGTAACATAGGAAATGCTTAAATAAAGGCAGAGCGAGCAACTGCTGATTTAATATGTTTGGTCTTTATTGAACTGGACTTACAGCGAATTAGAAGAAAGAAAACAGTAACTTTATAAATGTTTGTTGTTGTGTAATTAAACTGATTTATATGAGAGCTGTTTCTAAACAAACCAAAATCCATATAAATATTAAATGAACCTCCTTTACCCTGTGTACAGTATAACAGTGAGTTCAGGACAAATGCAGCACTGAAGTCATTCGCCAGCTATGACAGGGCTTCAGATAAATGATCAGATTAGATTTGCTGCAAAATTTGTCAAACACTGCTGGTTAACACTGTGTACCAATCAGACACAAGGATGACAACAAAGGTAATAATATGGTATTCTGTGCTGATCAAATTCTACTGGTTTCATTTGATGTATACATCACTTAAAGCAGTGACTGAATGGAAATAACACAAAGTTTTGATTTGAAGCTAAAGTATACTTCACATCTGGGACAGATGTGGCAGGCTACAGGGCAGAGATCTCAGCAAATATCCAGATAACTATATAGATGTCGATATTCCAGGACTTGGCCATAGTCATCGCTGCAGCAATTAATTTAATAGAGGTAAAAACCAAGGAGACACAGTCCATCTGCTCTCTTTACCACTTAAGCAGCGAGTGATTCCTCATTATTGTCTAGCTGCACAAAAGTGATAGCTAGCCACAATGCTAGGGTTTGTAGGAGCACTTTAGGTTAGACTGTCTGTGCAGTTAGCCTCGTTTAACCACAGGGTCAAACAAGTCATAAATAAGTCAAGGCTAGTTTTTGTAGAACATCTATAATTTTATGCTTTTTGTGCCATATCTCAGCCATACCTCAGAACTACTGCTAGTTAGCAAACTAGCAGGTCAAAGAACGTTTTATTAACCAAACAGTGATAGTGTATATGGCAACTCAGAATTAGTGACATACTTAAATGATAAAGTTTCATGTTTCAGACATCATTTTGTCACATTTTAGATGCTAACAAGCTATCATTAGTTATTGTTAGCGTACCTGCTGCTGATGCATGTCCATTTCCAACATCAGCAGCAGAACATCTGGTAAATGTCGGTCATGGGGGAAACAAGCATGTGATCCACACCAGTACCCTGACAGCTGATCGGCATTTCCGTGCACTGTCCACACCTGCACCAGGTGATGCTGCCCAACCCCTCTGAATACCCAGTTCCTCCGAGCTAACTCTTTCTCTCCTCCTGCTCGACTGGAAAGTATATATAAGGAGTCTCGGTATGTTGTTGAAATGCCTGCCAGCCTCGTCTTCTTCTGGTAATGCTGTACAACTAACCAAGCCTGTGATGTGGTCACTGAGCCAGAAAGTTTCTATTACACGAAAATCAATTATAATTTAACAAGTAATCAATTTAAATCCCAGTTTTTCACAGAATAAATTCCAACAATAGTAATTATTTATAAAATCCTTTTATGTCCTCTTTAAATTTGTGCTAATGACTGAGAAAAGCTATTCATAATTAACAGCGACTCATAAGACGTCCAGTCTTTACTCATGCTGGTTTTTTCCTTCCCACAGACAGGCTGCATTTAGCTAATGTCTGTGTACGTCTGTAGTAAGTAGTTTTGGTTCATAAAAGGAGTCAAGTGCAAGCTTGACATGAAAGCATGAGTTCGTAAATTCTCTTTCGTTCCATTTAAAAAACTAACAGCAAAATAAGAGATAGCAGGAAATGCACAGGGGGTTAATACTGTTAGTACTGAAGGGGCCAATCGCGGTCTTTGTGGGCTGCATCGGTCACATTTCTAGGGAGGTGCCCGTCAACTTACAGTATAGAGTTTCAGAGCGGGGACATGCCTACTACTTTATGCAGAAGCATGAGTGTCACATCACGCTCCTACATACAGATTTTTGTAATGTTAAGCCCTCATTTGTCCAAATTTTGACAATCTGGGAATGAGGATAACATTAATTCTACCTGATATAAAAATTTCATTTCCGAAAGGTCAGTTTTGCTTTTGTCCAAAGTATAGTATTAGGTGAGGGTTATTACCTACAATGAGTTAGACCTCAGAGGTTACGTCTGGAAAAATTCCACTTCCTGTTCTGACATGTGAATCAATAGAAAGTCTGGACTGTAAAAAAAACAAACAAACAAACATGGTTTTTTTTCTACAAAATGTAAAATTGGTGTTCAGGAACACAAATCAATAGATTACATTTTGTGAGTATTTCACAGACTGCTGTGAGACTGTTTTCAGTTTGCTGGTACATGATGAAGGAGCTTTAAGCGAAGGTGTATTAATTTATAACACCCATTTTTCAGCACGTCATTGAAGGATGAAGTGTAGCCTGCGCGTTTGGTTTCATGCTGTCAGACTGTGAAGCAACGAGCACTAAATACAACATATTAACACACGTGTGCTGCACACTGAACAGTGCAGACTAAATAAACCCCTCTGTGCGGTGCCGCTTCAGAGGACCAGGTGTTAAAATAGTGTCGCTCTGATACTCCTCCTCACGCTCTGGAACTGTCAGTCATCTCTATAAAGAGCCTCAGATCTGAATCTCAGTCAATGTTTGGACTCTGTCGTCCTGGGAAAGCAAAAAGGGCAGAGCTGCAGTGTTTAATCCCCTAAACATTCCCGCGCTGTGTAATCACACCAGACAACTGGGACTTCGCTGCATCTGCCCCTGCAGGCCTGCAGAGTGACTCCTAAGCTGCTGCTGATGTACATGTTTCACAGCTGCTGGCGTGTAACGTGTGAAACTGACGGAAAATTATGAATCAGTCTTGTGTGGGGCTGGCATCGAAAAGTGGGACTTGAATGGGAATTTCCATCATCTCCTGCTTTGCATTTCCCAAAATGTCAGCGTGTCGCCTTACAAAGAGTTTTTATTTTTAGCTGCAGGGGGGTTTCGTGTGAGCACTGCTGCTCCCCTCTAAGTTTATCACCTGGCCCACATCCCGATGAGGACTGAATCAGGCTCCCTTTGGATCCGAAGCCTTTTTAAAAAGGAGTAGGTGGAGTTTGCTCCTCTCTCCCGTCCCCAGACCGGAGTTTGGGTCAAAGTGCTCGGTGCTGCTGCCCTGGTCTCCCTGACGGTAACCCCAACGATCCTGGTTCCGTTCTGCACAACCACAACTTTTCTTACAACTTAAGTTTGAATCTCAGGAGTCCTGATAATGGATCAGCTCAAGTACCACAGCGCAGGCATCCAGGAGAAGCTGGAGATCGCCGGGATGGAGGATGAGGCCGGGAACCCCATCAGCGCCCTGACCATCCTGTCTTTGCTGGAGCGCGTGGCCAGCATCATCGATAACGTCCAGTCCTCCCAGCAGCGCATGGAGGAGCGTCAGCAGGATCTGGAGAACAACATCAAGACCATCCAGGGGGACGTCCTGAAGCTGGCAAAGGACCACACCGACACCAGCGGCACTGTGGAGAAGCTCCTGCAGAAAACCCGCAAAGTCAGCGCCAACGTCAAGGAGGTCCGGACACGTGTGGAGAAGCAAAACGTCCGAGTCAAGAAGGTGGAGTCCACGCAGGATGAGCTGCTCACCCGCAACAAGTTCAGAGTCGTCATCTACCAGGTCAGCAGAGTTTCTCAGAGTCGGATGTTTAAACGTTGACTTTATGAATTCTTCCCATTGAACACACCACAGTGAGCCTGTGGGTTAATGGCTTAACTGCAGGGTTTAGATAGATTCTCTCTTAGAAAGACTTATTATTGTGCCATACTGACATCTTTGAAGACTTAAATGGACACAATTAATCAATGAAAACCAAAAGAAACCAAAAATATATTAAAGGGAAGCTGAACAACTGCAGCTAAATAACAGCAAAGTCAACAGTCTTCACTCAGTAATCCAATAAACTAATTTATAGAAGAGGATTCATGACCCAGCCAATCAGAATATTTTTAAATTTTCACATTAGAAGCTGAATAGAAAAGTAGAAACAATCATGTTTGGAGTTTTAAGTGTCACATTTCAGCCTGACAACGTCTGATTGGAAGATGTTGGTACTAAAACTATCTAACTGGTACCAGTACCAGTTAGATAGTTGTGCAGAAGCACAAAGTCTCTCTGACGATGACCTCATCAGGACTTAAACAGATTTAGTTAATCAAGGAAAATAAATAAATTTTCAGCGCGGGAAATCAGAAGAGTCTATTTTCTAGAATTTCTCACAAAAGTTGTTGAATTTTCTGAATGATGTCACGTCTTGAGAGGCAATAAGCAGAGAAATCTTGAACGTTTGGGAGCCACTAACTCTCTTCTTATTAGAGCAAGCTTAATCAAATGACCAGCAAATAACTGGCACGGGCTGGCTAATTGCTGAATTGAGTAATTTCAGGGTTTATCAGACTTTAAGAGGATAGTTAAGCAACAAAAAGCAAAAGAGACCAGAATAACCACCACAGCAACAACTCTGGAACTGGGAATTCCCCTTTTCTTTTCCAGTGTCCAGTGATTGACAGTGGACTCGCTGACGGTCTCTAGACCTGCATGACTGAGACCTAATGTGCTTTATTAGGACGGCATCTCATTATTCCACGTGGAAAAAAGAGGCCAAAGCTCAACCCTTAAATTTGGTGTAAAATGACTCTTTTGTCCTTCGGTGCTGCGGAGCTGCTAAAGAACATTAGTTAAACGGTGGAATGAGTTAAAAAAGCAGATAAAATCTGAATTTAGTCCCCAGAGAAGATCTCTGAGCTACATCCAAATTTTTGTTTACGAGCAACTGGAGAATGATTAAGCATCAGAAATGAAGTAGACCAAGTCTGTGCCAAGCAGCGAGATCTTAACTGGATGAACTCTGACTCGGTTCATTAAGCGGTGGACGCAGTGAGAGGCGCAAGCGTCGATGTGAGGAAATGAAGGGCGGATTAAGTTCAAACTCATAAGAACCCTCGACTCCAAAACATTGGCAATTAATAGAAAAGCATCCTCGTTATGTTGAGAGGGCGCACTTTCAGCCAAAGTGTGGGCGACCTTAATCAGATCAGGTGGATTCACTTCAAAGTTTTAATAAGAAACACTCGACTGAACTCTTTAATTTAGAAAGCACAGCAACATTTACAAGAATAAAAGCTCCTGTCGAGTCTTCCCTGAACGGCTGGAAAATTAAAGCTAAACTATGAGCGTCACTTCCAAGGAGACATGATATTCTCTCTAAGGGCACAGAGTGAGTCCGAATGCTGTGAAACAGTCGTGAAGAGACGGCAGCTGGGAGCCGCAGTGCGGTGGGATTTTCTGCTGAAGGAGCTGGTCGGATGATGGACAGAAAATAAAAAAACATTTCTGCGAACTGAAAGATTTATAACGGTGATCAAAGACTCGGTGTTCGTAGCTGCGGGCCTTATAAGTTCAGCTTTTGTCAGATGACAGCTGTGTCGGATTTTAAATCTCAATCAGGAACATTTAGACTGGAGTGCTCGACTGTTTGTTTAGTGATGGTGCTAACAATCAGCAGCATGAACTTACAGTCTTGTGTTTAGTCCTCGTTAAAAGGATCACAGATGTAGATCACAGACTCGTACACGTCACCTACTGATGATTCAGCTTTATTTATACAGTCGCCTCAAGGTGCTTTATATTGTGAGCTAGACCCTACAATAATACATACAGAGAAAAACCCAACAATCATATGACCCCCTATGAGCAAGCACTTTGGCGACAGTGGGAAGGAAAAACTCCCTTTTAACAGGAAGAAACCTCCAACAGAACCAGGCTCAGGGAGGGGCGGGGCCATCTGCTGTGACTGGTTGGGGTGAGAGAAGGAAGACGGGATAAAGACATGCTGTGGAAGAGAGACAGAGGTTAATAACAGATATGATTCAATGCAGAGGTTTGTTAACTCATAGTGGGTGAAGAAGAAACACCCAGTGCATCATGGGAATCCCCCAGCAGCCTGTTGCAGCATAACTAAGGGAGGATTCAGGGTCACCTGATCCAGCCCTAACTATATGCTTTAGCAAAAAGGAAAGTTTGAAGCCTAAAACTGAGGCCTCAGCAGGCCTTAAAATAGAGATAGTGTCTGTCTCCTGAAGAGGGGCCTGAAAACTTGAGATGTATAACATTAGACTGCAGTACTTTTAATCTTACAATATTGTGTTCCTGTGTCATGATGCTTTCTTCTTCTACTCCACTATATTTGGGATGCAAATGTACGTGTCGTGTATTTTAAAGCTTTAGTTTGTGCTATTTACTCTCATCTGTCCATTTAACAGGATCATAAGCTATAAGATTTAAAGTGCCAAACACAGATAGTGTCAAACATGGATGTAGCCACTGACTGTGTTCACGTTGGCCTAGCTATAGCTCCAGGTAGCACATCACTGTGTGTCAACTAACCGGCTCACTGATCCTCCAAACGCTGCTGGTATTTCTATGTTCTAGTTTGTTTTAAGAGTACTTCAGTCAGAGCGCGGCGCGTCATCGATCATTCAGAGTTGGACCTATTTATTCGGCCTGTAGTGACGGCGTGTTTATCCTGGGTTAGCACAGTGACTTGAAACCTTTAGCCTGGTTATTTCTGTACAAAGACAACTAAAAGCCAAAGTCTGCATTTAACTGTTGAAGACAGTTAAAGTCTTAAACTGGGTTGACTTCAAAGACAGTTGGCTGCAGAGCTCGTTCTCACTGGTTGAAACTGGAGTGTTTGTGCTTTTTTAGTGTTTTATGCCAGTGCTACAGATTTTTATTAGATTAATTTTCTTGTCAGATTCACTGTATGAGTTTTGCAGAGTTATAGACGTGACTGACATCAGATCACAGTGAAATGAGTCCATTACAGCGCTGATAAAGAAAATATTTTGGGCCTGTAATCAAAAAGCAGCCTTCACACATTTCCAGTGGGAAGCTGTGGGAGCTGCCCTGCTCTCTTTTCCATGCAGCTCTGCAGAGATAAGTTGAGCAGTGAGTTGCAGGTCCTGCTGTCCTCAATAATGTCTTCAGACTTCAGAATAGTAACCGGAGCTCTGTGTGTGCTGCTAACAGCTGCTGTGGATCTGTGACAGAGGGGCCTATTCTGGGATCACAGCGTTCTCCCTCTTTGCCGGCAGGGACAGGCCATAAACTGCTGTCAGCCAGAGTCAGGCTCTGATACGTCAGCTTATCACAGCGGTCAGGATGTGGCGAGAAACGAGACGTCAATCAACCTGACTGGCTGCTAAAAAGCAGCCAAAGAGATGAAGGATAACAGAAGATAAAAAATCCTGTGAGATGAGTCTGCATTAAAAAAGAGACGGGAGGGCGGAGGGTTATGGGCTCCACTCAACTTTGTTTGGTGGGTTTTGTTCTTCTCGCCTGCGCCGTCACATTTCACAGTTCGAACCGCTGAACGCGTCTTCGGCCTGCTTGTGTTTGACGGGAGTTTGTGAGCAGACACAGTTTACAGTCTTGCAGAGCGAGAAAGTCAGAGTCCTCCAGGTGTCCAGGTCACATCTCTGCGCTGCTGCAACTCTGAGCAGCATTGGGTTGCCATGGTTACAGTATTTAAGAAAATGCTGTGCACGATTAAACTGTGGAAACATTTGGACCTGTTTATCTCTTTGAGGTCGTTTCAGAAGAACTTTTACTCTGGAAATAACAAAAAAAACAGTTTGTGTCTGTAGTTGTTTGTTTAACCTCTGCTTGAAGTCGTTTTCATGTAGTTTTTTGTATCTTTGTTAACATTTTTGTGCAGTTTTGTGGTCTTTTTGTGACATAGGTGGACATTTTGCATGTTTCTGTGATCATTTAAACTCTTTTTTTTTAGATACTTTTATGTTTTTTTAATGTTTTCAAGCAGCTTTGCATGACTTTGGTGTGTTTTGTGGGTTTTTTAAAAGGAGTTTGTCTTGTATGTTTTGCATGTATAACTGTTTTGCGTGTCTTTGCGGTCATGTGCTTTAATTTTGTAATTTTTTCCGTAATTTTTAAAAATTAATTTTGTATCCTTTTGCATATATTTCTTTTGCTTTTTTCCTCTGTTATAAAAACTACAGAGGGGCTGATTTTAGTTTTTAGTTTTTTAGTTTGTACCACACCTATTTAAGTTGTATTGAGACTTAACATTTGCATTATTTGGGGTCGACCCTGAAAAAGGATAAGCAGAAGTGAATGGATGGATTATTTTGGGTGGTGTCTTTTTGACTGACCTTTTCCCACCGACTGTGTCAGTAGACGCAGTTACAGGTTGCTGTAGCTGCTAGCTGTCTGCTTGTTTTCACTTTCTATTCAATCTCTGGTTTGCTGTTGGAGCATTTTTAATGCAGTGTTCTGACCAGACCCATATGGAAAAGATATATATAAATCTTATAAAGTTTGTATCTGTCTTGTGTGACACTTGTATGAAAAGCATACAAGAGTGAAAACAGATATAAGATCCCTTGAAAAGTTGTATAAATGAAACTTGTATGTTATGGACACCTCCTAAAAACAATATATGAAAGTAATGAGAAAGTGGCCACTTTCATGAGTAAATCATATAAGCCTGATATGATTCACTATATGAAGCAAGCTAAAGCTCACACAAGTCTTTTATAAGTTTTTTCTATTTCTTTTCCGTATGGGGTAATACGGGCGCTATGCAGTAAAAACTGTGTTGATGAGTGAAACTGTAATATTTCAGTGCTCTCTTATTTGTTACTTTGCGTTAATTAGCAGTTATCTGTGTCTGTGTGATGAACTTATACAGTCTATGAATGTAGACTGAACCAAGCTGGCTAACATTAGCGGCTAACTTAGCACTTAACTACATTTCTGTCTCCAAAAAACAACATGGGAGCTGCCAAAATGCTAACATGAGGCTAAAACATGTCCACAAACCAGTGGACCATCTTCATGTTTCATGTCCATCGTTAATACAGTTCTTACTTTCCAGTGCATCATGGGTAATTTGAACTCATCATGTTTCTCATGAACCCTTTAACCCTCTCGTTTCTGACTGATTTCTGACATCCAGTAATGCATATACTGTTATATATTGTACATATATTTATTAGTCTCAGATTTAGCCATTCTTATATTTTGCTTGTTTTACGTTATTGTATTTTTGCACAACTCTGTTGCTTGTGAAGCTCGCACAAGAATTTCACTCACATGTGCTGTACCAGTGTACCTGCACATGTGATGTGACAATAACAGTGATTTGATTTAATTTGATGGTCATTATTAACCCTTGTGTGGTGTTCGTATTTTTGTTACTCAGCCAGTGTTCATGGGTCTGGTGGACCCACTAGAGTTTTGGCTTTCCAAATTAACACTATCAAACAATTTTATGTTAAATTACTCAACAGATGTTTACTTCATCCCAATTACAAGACATATGAACAGCAAACATGGTTAATTTTTTCCCTTTACCTTTGTTAGATCATATTTATGAATTAATGTGCTTCTCGTTTTTCTTTTATATAAAATGTTATAAATAAATCAGTTATAATCAAGTGGAGTGAGTGGAAAGACACAACACATTTACATGTGAAAAAATAATTAATTGTTTAATTTTTCTTTTGAAAAAAACTGAACACGGGTCTCACAGACCCGAACACCATACAAGGGTTAAATCATTAAATCATACAGCAGTTCTTCACTCGATGACCGCGCCCCAGGCCGTGTGCGCATATGGACGATGATTCATATCTGCTGTGTTGTGCGTGTTCCCAGCTACAGTACATGAGATACTGCTGTCCTTCTTCACAGCGAGCCCAGCTGTAGCTCAGCCTGGTCCCGGGCGGTGCCTCTGCAGACAGTTGCAGTGTTGAGTTTCCACATGACCGATGTGCTGTCGTTATTCTGAGGCCTCCCTTCGTCTCCTAATATAGAGCTTCGGCTGCGGCCGTTTAACCAGGAAGCAGCGAGCGCTTTGTTAGAGACGCTCGTCGCTTGCTGGCGGCTGAATGATGACGGGCGGACGGTGGGCAGTAATAAGAAAAAGATAAATGGCCGCCGGTTTACTCTCAGGGCCGCTGTGGTGCGCGCGGCGGACATCAGAGGACAATGTGTAATTTTAGAGGAGCTGATGGCTTTTAGTTTGTGATGTTTCTGCAGGGAGACGATGAGGAGTGAACAAACACGATTAAAGGAGGTCACCCTGCTCTGCTAACAGGAGGCGCCGCAGCAGGAAGCTCTTCAAACGCCACAAATACGGCTGAGATTTGAACACGTACTCACAGCTTCACTGTGCAGCTTTGTTAACCACGACGGGCCTCATAGTGATCATCAATACTTTGTTTATTTTATTTATGTGTTTCTTTGTGTTTATTTTCCATCCAGTCGTCATGTTGAAGTAATTTAATTTGACTTTTAAGACGTTTTTGTGTAATTTTGTGCTTTTACTTTGTTTGTGTTGGTGTCATTGTGTTCTTTTATTATGTGTCTATAGTTGTTTTGTGCTTCTCCTTGAGGGTTTTTTGTGTCTTTTTGGTTGTTTTGTGTTTCTTTGTGGTCACTTGTAATCACCTTGTGCCTCTCTGCAGACACTTTTGGACTCTTCATGCTTCTCCGTGTTTCTTTTTACCTGTTTTGCGTGTTTCTGTTGTCCTTTGCGTCTCTCTGCTGTGATTTTCTTGTCGTTCTTTAATTTGTTCGCGTGATTCTTGGAAGTGGCTTTGTGTTTCTTTTTAACGCTCACTAGAGGCTGACCCCTGGCCCCTGCTGCTGCACGCGGTAGACCCCGTTCATGATTTAAACGCATAAAGGTTGGGATTCGAGTGTGGCTGAGTGTGTTAACATAATTAAAAGCTCTGATGGTTTCTCTCCGTTTCTTCTTCCTCCTTTACTGGCGAGGTTATTAATACATACTTCGACCCACATTCCCTGCCGGTGTAATTATTGTGTCATTCACAGCGTGTGGATACGCTCTGACGACTCCGCCCTGATTAATGAGTGTCATCGTCTCAGGTGGCCACGGCTTAATTAGGATTAATTGGCTTTCACATCCAAAGTCACCTGTAGGGCGCAGCAGGTGGAGCAGGCCTGCGACGAGCTTCCTCCAGCAGCTGCTCCGTTGTGTCGGCCATTTGAAAGAGTAAAGACGCGAAAACAATTAAAACTCTTGGTCGCTGTAAAACCCGAGCACATGGACACAGGTTTCCATCATGCACTAAGGAGGGCACTAAACTTTGAATGTGAGACATTTAATTCCTCCTTTTCTCATTTATTTTACTCACCAAATTCTCCTTCTACTGTCCGAAAATACAATAAGTTAGTTAGCATTAGCAAACTAGTAACAAATCAAGCCTCTTTACGGTTTTTAGCACCTGAATTTAAACAATCTGTTTTTGTGCCCAGAGCTAGCCAAGCAGTTTTTGGCACCTAAAACTAGCTGAGATATTTTTAGCGCCTGAATTGAGGCGAGAAGTTTTTAGCAAATCTTTCAGTGAGTGAAAGCTAAAGTAACAGATCAGCCTGATATGATGGCAAAGCGTGACACGGACACGTCGGTGCATCATGCAGACGCTGCAGTAACAGCAGAGGGACATTTTATTTCAAGCCACCATGAAAATAATCACAGGAAAGTGTTTAAACACATATTATTAACATATTAACTTATATGTACATGTTAGCCACTTAGCTTAATCTTTGGCGATTAAGGACCCTGCAGTGTACTTCATATGAGTTTTTTTTGCTACCAACTTCTGGGCTTTAAATACACTATCGCCCCCTGCTGGTAGTGCATCTTCTGCGTGCATGTCCACATGTCTGCTACACATTTTGCCGTGATCATCAAGTTGAACAGAGAGCGTAATACTCAAAGGTCCAGACTGGGATCGGTGTCTCGTGGGCGTATGCCACCACCGCCCCTCGTCTCCTGACGTGGACGAGCTGTAAAACACGACTGTCTCTTGGTGGACGGTATACTGCGGCCACTGTTTCACATGCGAGATGCTAATCTGACAGAATGAGATGAGAAGTTGTTCGAATCAGCTGTGATAACAGTTCAGTCCAACAGGGACCAGAATTCCGACTTCACCGGGTGGTGCAGTTAGTATTTCTGTGTTCCAGGTGTCGTTCCTGCCAGCCGCTTCCTTGGTTACTCGCCATGTGCAAAAATAGAAAAACTGGATCTTATGACGCTGCCGGTGTTTTCAGAGCTTGTAGGTTGAGTCTCACAGAGTATCTCAGAGGAATATCGAGTTTTCTGTGCGAGCTCCCTTCAGCTTTACGAGCAGCAGAGTAATTTATCCTCAGTGGATAGAAGAGACAGATGGATATCAGTTTCAACTGCGTGTGTTTATCCCGAGATAGACGAGGCGCTTTGCTAATGAATGATGACTTCTGCTGCAAAAGTGTAAGGAGTCAAGCATATTTAAGATTAATTAGCACTTTAGACGGATAAAAATCAAACTCCAGATCTTTAAAGCACATTTGAGATGGATGTCTGTCCTCCACAGACTCAGATGCTTTAACTGGATATGTGTTTCACCTCTATTCATCCAGGACAGAAATAAGAAGTGTTTTAGCCTGACTTCAACTAAACTGGAAACAAAAGCAGAAAATCAACATTACGGGTCCTGTTGGGTTGTTTCTCATAAAATCAGTCTCAAGAAAATAAGTTATTTCCATGTGATGTTTTCAGGGCTGAACAAACACATTTAAGCTCTGTTAAAAACTGTAACCACCAACGTGTCTCAATCTAAAGCCAAAATCTAAGTTTTCTGTCTGTAACATGGAAGCGGAAACAAAAGAAATGAACTCTGTGCATCTCTAATTGAGATTAAAATCTCTTTTACACTCAGCAGATGGGACAGTAACACAGAATCATTAAAAACAGGAATAATAAAAACATTCGATAATAAATCTCTAATATTTAATTAACTTTCATTTAATCTGCAGGGTGAGACAGAGGTCCCGTCAGTGGCCGTCACCAAGTCCCCTAAAGGACCCGGCCTGGAGGGGCTGGATATGGAGCCGGACTCTTACGACGTCCCCGCCGACCTCTCCTCTGACGAGGAGTACCTGAGTCTGGAAGAAGCCGACCCCTCGCGAGCTACTCGACTCAAGAAGTCGGTCATGAAGAGCACGGAAACACTGAAGGCCG
Organism: Diplotaxodon limnothrissa; assembly: GCF_057381915.1. NCBI lineage: Eukaryota > Metazoa > Chordata > Actinopteri > Cichliformes > Cichlidae > Diplotaxodon > Diplotaxodon limnothrissa. The sequence continues at coordinate 2,839,397 of NC_140613.1, forward strand.
CCTTCTCAAAGGAGAACATGAGCAAAACCAAAGATAACCTGGGCACCAAGTTCCACCACCTGGGCGAGAAGGTGATGCCGCCCGAGCGGAGGGAGAAGATGCACCAGGCTGGCGAGCGGCTGAAGCAGTCTGGCGAGCGGCTCAAAGAGAACATCGCCAAGAAAGCTCCAAGCAAGGAGGCCTTCCGCATCAAGCTGAAGAAGGAGAGAGTTGTCGCCGAGGGCCAGGAGGGCGCCGAGGGCCAGGAGGGCGCCGAGGCCGAGCTCCAAGGGAAGGAGAGCAAGCCGGAAGAGGGGGTCACCTACACCGAGGTCGCACTGGAGAGCAAGAGGGAGGGGCCTGTGGAGGAAGCTGGTGCCACCCGGATAGCAGAGGAAGATCACAGGAAGTAGAAGGCCCAAAGTAGGACACATCAAAGAGAAGGTCTGTGATTGGTCGACATCATTGGAGGACATTTTATTTGTCTGACTGTTTAAAGGAAGAAGTTGGTACTGACACCAGAAAATTCATCAGAATATCAACTGGTTATTTAAAAGGTTCGCTAGATATTTAAATCAGCTGATGCACGGAGACAAATTCAGGTTTCTTTAAATCAAAGGTCCATAAAGTGTGAAAGGTGCAGATGAGGTCGAGGTTTGATTGCACAACGGAAACGAAAGACATCAGATGTTGATGAGAACTTAGAGAAATACAACAAAAGTTTGAGATTTTTTTATCAGGATGCTCATATACAGTATACATATATATATATTTACACAGGAGAGGTAAAACTGGCCTCAGCTGGTCTCTGAGAAGCCTGGTGGGAAAAGACACCAACACAGAGTCGATGTCAGGCTGGTTTCAGTGTGCAAAGGTAACCCTGTAGAGTTGGAGGCGACATCAGCCAGCGTTTTAACTTTAAATAAACCAATGACCTCACAGAAGCCACTGAGAAGGTTTTTGAAAGTGTTTATGAGACGTGGTGCCAAGCAGGAAGTGACATATCCAATTTTAGGAACTATTTGTCTAGAGACTGTACATAAAGGATGGACAACGCTGTCCTGAAGCCAATGCAGAATAAACCTGGATTCTCTGACCAGCAGGGGGCGCCTCCTCTATAAGTAAGCCCTCAGTTTCAGGGGTTTGTGACCTCACTAAACTTCCAGATTACTTTATGGGCTCCGTTTGAAGTCATATTTAATAAAACATTTTTCAGAAAGGAGCTTAAATCATTTAAAGATGGTTTAAAACCGTTTAAAATTTAGTAAAAGTGTCAACTTAACATGCAGAAGAACACAGGAAGTGTTAAGAATGTCAAACATGGAGAGAAACTGTAACATCGGTGCAGTATTTAGAGCTGGAACACTGCCACCTTGTGGTTAAAGTTTTCATTAACTTTTTTTACAGAAAATACCTTTAAATCTGCGCCAGGCTGCTCAGCGTGAACCGGTTAAAGATACATGTTGTTTTACATCTTTGTTTACAGCAGGTTAAATATTTAAACCGAGTAACCCGTGTTTTCTTTGGCTGCATCATTCCACGAAACCCCCCCAAACTCCCCAAACGGACATCTTTATGGTTGTTTTTCTCCTGAAACAACATCAGAAACTTTGGGATGTCCAAGAGAATTTAAATAAAGTTTGATTAAAGCCGTCAAACGCGTTTCATTAAATATTTTCTAGGTGCAGCTTTAGGTTTAATAGAGGAGCAGATGCAGGATCTGGTGCTAAAACTAATAAAAAGTTTGCATGGAGTCGAGAGCGGCGCAGCCCCTTCTAGCAGTGACATTAGACAGACTGTAATTACTGTCTGAAATTGAATGTGGTGGATTTGAGGCGGTCTGAGCTCTGGTGTTGGTGGCTTCAAAGGTTTGTGAGAGATTTTGGCGTATGAATGTTTTATTTTTTGCTGCTTGATATTCATAGGTTCTTTTGAAGTTCAGTGAGCACGCTGAGTTTATTCTCCTGCAGTGATTACTGAGGTCGCCGCCTCCATCAGGATCACAGGATTTAAAGTTTTCCACGTTTCAGTCATCAGATACTCTTTAGAGGCTTTGCTTTCATAGGGCTGCCGTGATACATTAGTGCTGTGCCTTATTTTGAAAATACACTTCCTGTGTATCTTACTACTTATGCTTGCTGAGAGAGTTTAATGCAGTAGATTATATTTGGATTCACTTCTTGCTTTTCTTTTTTCACGTTTGATTACAGCTCAGCTTCCATTTTTACAATAATCAGCCACACGATGAAAAACAGCTGCCTTTGTTCACTTTATTTCATTTTTCTATAAATAAAGTTCTTGTGAAACCTTGTTGCTTTTTCTTTCCTTTGTTATTAAACCTTTATTCATACAGCGTCCACACACAGTTTGATCAAGTCAGAGCTCTAATTATGACCGAGAGACCAACATCCAGGGCTGAATAATGAAACCTGACTACAGCTGCAGTTCCTCTAATGTCCACTAGAAGCTGTCTCCAGCGATGACTCGGGCCCATTGACTCCCAACCTGATACAGAAAACGTTTGTTTACACCTGCACAGGTCTAACTCACCCAATTAGCTTTTATTTTGGCTTAAAGTCAGGACTGATACTTTGCACTTTTTTTATTTACAGGGTTTCTACAATGTCTCTGTACCCTATTCAGCCAGCTGTACGGTAAAACACTACATTTAAATATGTGACACTGTAACAGAATGATTGAACAGAGTGATTTGTTCTGTCTCCACTTTGGGTCCCTTCCTTCTCAACAATCTATTAATCAGGTCATCTCGTTGAGACTGAAGACATCTTTTCAAGAGCGCCCTGAGAAGCATAAAGCATTTATAATCAGGCAAACAGTTTGTAATTAACTCAACAAGGACACATCAGTGAGTGAAAAAAGAAAAAAGTGTCAGGAAACAATAATAAAGTTTTATGAACTCCACTGGGGGGGGGGGGCATAAAGGACTCTAGTCTGCCCGAGTCTTCTAAGCAGATTAAATACAGTCATATAAAACAGATGCAGGCCAGCAGGAGAACAGGTCGTCCTCTACGGTGTTAAAATCCATAAACTGGGAATGCTGTGTGACTTTGGGCTGTCACAGACAAAAGACGACCAGTGTCAACAATCATTACGACATTTTTGGCTTCAGAATGATGGTGCTAGACCTCACAGCTCAAGTTTAGTTAGTTTAGCCATCAGGTTTCTCCTGGCTTCCATACTAGTGCTGCCAGGGTTTTATCAAAGTTTTCATTTCTACAGTTAGAACTGCGCGCATTTTAGACACAAAACCTTACATAAACATTAATCATTTCCCAGCAGTATGAGCCAGCGAGACAATAGATTGTTCCGTGGACCCCGGGAAGACCAGCTGCTGCACCGCTATAGCTAACGGAGATCCTGATAAACTGAACTTTCACTTTTATCAGCTGCCACACAGACGTATTCAGGGTTCACTGTTCAGCAATGAACATCAAGAGATAAAGTTCTGTTGCACCTCCAGCACAGACATGGCGCACACGTCCACTTCAGCCACTCTGTTTAGCCGAGATGCTACACCTCCGCTAGCTTAAAAGGTAGGTGAGTTGTAAACAAATACGGCCTCTGTACTGTTGATATGAGGAGAGAAGACCAAAAATATTGTTTGCATCGGGTTGAATGTTAATTTTGTTCATTGTTAATTGTTAATTTCTGCTGTAAAGTTGCTCATTTTTAAATAGAAGTCTATGGGCAGTGACTCACCTTTAAAAGCAGCCTCTAGTGGACGTTAGAGGAACTGCAGTGTTGATTCATTTTTCAGCCCGATGTGGTGGGTCCACTTCTATGGGCTCAAAATGTGGTCATAAATATTTTGTACTTGTAAAAAAGATTTGTATGTGTAAAAAAGATTTGTATATGTAAAAAAGATTTGTATGCGTAAAAAAGATTTGTGTGTGCGTAAAAAAGATTTGTATGTGTAAAAAAGATTTGTGTGTGCGTAAAAAAGATTTGTATGTGTAAAAAAGATTTGTGTGTGCGTAAAAAAGATTTGTATGTGTAAAAAAGATTTGTGTGTGTGTAAAAAAGATTTGTGTGTGCGTAAAAAAGATTTGTATGTGTAAAAAAGATTTGTGTGTGTGTAAAAAAGATTTGTGTGTGCGTAAAAAAGATTTGTATGTGTAAAAAAGATTTGTGTGTGCGTAAAAAAGATTTGTGTGTGGACTTAGAAAAAAAACCCCTGCAAGTTACACTTACGGATTTTGACCCTATTTTTCTTCCTTTCATCTGATTGGTCAATGTCATGTCAATCACAAATGTAACAATCCAATCAGAGAACAGATGGGTTTGGCTGTCGAGGGGCGCTTTTTTTGAACTGCAGGTCTTTGAAGGGAATAAATGCCCTTTTACATGCCAACCCAGCGTTTTCCTTCATCACCACGAAGGAAAACAGTCTGTGGTCGTCCGAGTTTGGTGATTTTTGTGTCACAGGTCTACATGTTTAATACAGGGACTTCCACAGCCTTTTCAACAGCGCTGCGGACCGCGGGGTGGGGGCGGGCAGTGTTTTGGAAATGACAATCTTAATTACAAAGCTTTCTTCGTCATGAATTAGCATACATGTTTTTATTGAACATTTGAAGAACCAGCAAAAAAACCTCTTGTAGAGGACATAAAGTCAGAGATAGAAACGACAAGGAGCAGGTGCATCTAGTACAGGTAGAGCTGCTGCAAAAACCCACAGAGCCCAGCAGCCAGCGTAACAAATTCTGGATCCTTTGCTTTTAGTTAGCATTAGCAGCACATCCTGCGTCCGATGTGAAAGGACTTTTATGCTGCGCACTGTGACTCACAGCAATGGTCCCGGGTCAGCCCTGACTTTGTGTTAAACTAATCCTAAAGTAATAATGGTATTTCTAACCACTGATATACCACAACTTTTTCCTTTCAACAGCTACTGAAAGTTAGGGGACCTAGCTGCTATCGGATATTTATATAGCGATCCTCCAGCTTCAAACTGTATCACCCTTCAAGGACCTGCAGTTCAAAAAAGCGCCCCTCCGACAGCTAAACCCATCTGTTCTCTGATTGGATTGTTACATTTGTGATTGACATGACATTGACCAATCAGATGAAAGGAAGAAAAATAGGGTCAAAATCCGTACTTGTAACTTGGGGTTTTTTTTTTCTAAGTCCACACACAAATCTTTTTTACGCACGCACAAATTCTTTTTACACATACAAATCTTTTTTACGCACACACAAATTCTTTTTACACATACAAATCTTTTTTACGCACACACAAATTCTTTTTACACACACAAATCTTTTTTACGCACACACAAATTCTTTTTACACATACAAATCTTTTTTACGCACACACAAATCTTTTTTACGCACACACAAATCTTTTTTACGCACACACAAATTCTTTTTACACATACAAATCTTTTTTACGCACACACAAATCTTTTTTACACATACAAATCTTTTTTACACATACAAATCTTTTTTACAAGTACAAAATATTTATGACCACATTTTGAGCCCATACACTTCTCCGGCTCTTCCTTGTTTGTATTCATGTGAAAGCTTGAGATATTTTTCTTTAATTAAAAACTTAAACTCAATTCAGAACTCCATTAACTCATCAGGTTAATGCAGGACAGCTCAGATGGATAAAATCACTGCTGAGCTCCATCGGTCCCTGTGGGCAGATTACAATTCATATTGCTGTAATTAGATTTCTGACTTTCATCAGGTTTCACTCTTTGACGCTCATATTTTTACAGATGTATGATTTTGTCAGTAACATCTGTTTAACAGAAGCTCTGATCATCCCTCCTCTCTGATCGCAACTGTCTGTGGCTCAAATTAAATTACTGCCGGGACGTCAGCACCGGTAAAACAAGATTGCTCAACCGAGTCAGCAGAGTCCCGCCGAGTCACCCCTCGGCTGCCGCCGCCGGCCTCCAAATGAAACGCCAATCACCACGCTTCGCTCCAGAGGGGATTTACAGTGCGACTCGTCTCTGCATGGCCAGAGACCGCTGCAGTTTGTCAAGTATGAATTTATTACATTTATTACAAACCCCGGGGCTCTTATTTCCTAAAAGAGTCCAATCAAACTGACCGGCTGCAACACAAACCCTGTAAAGATGAAGGACGATCAAAGAGGCTCTGGATAATACAATTATCTGTAGAGTGCATCCCGGTCAGAGCTTTATTTTGAAAGGAAAACATTGTTATTTCATCTGTCACACGCCGACTGAAATATGTTTTGTTCAGCTGAGGAACTTCGAGGCTCTTGGAACAAACCAATTTGTGAACAAAGACAAAATTAGAGGCCGAGGCAAACGGTGAGCCTGCAGGCAGCAGCTGATACCTGAAAACTCCAGGATCAGGGAGAACGTTTGCAAAGCCGGTCAGTCCCCACAGTCCGACAGCACGAAGAAAAACGTTTACAACCTGATACAAAAAAGTTTTGCTGATTTAAATCTTCATAACAAAAAAGTCTGATATAAGTGGTGAAGTTTTAGAAGTTACACAGAGACCCTCGCCGGCAGTCACAAATGCAAACAGACGAAAGGAGTCTTCTCCTCAGCTCCGCCTCAGAGAGAGCGATGAGCTCGGACATCCGGAGGGAGCACGGAGGCAAATCCCCGAGTCAGCTGAGGCAGTTCGGGCACATTATTGGGATTTCTCCTGTGCGCCTCCTACCTACGTCCAACTACCTGCTGGAGAGATTATCCGGTCGTTAAGTGATGACGTGAGTGAATCCTACTTCAGGGGCCTGTTCTTCGTACCGCGCTAAGTGAGTTAGCTGGATGAGATTGTTGACGATTTCGCGTGATCCTGGATCGTTCGGTTCCCCGAAGCCCATCCGGGACTTGCTGTCATAGCAACAGAGCCGTAAGCGTAAACCTGCTGGGGAGCAGGTTTACTTTATGTAAACAGGATTAGATCGCGGCCACGCAGGTATGCCCGCGTCATTCATACGAAAGCAACAGCGATATTCCACCACTGTTTCACCATAAATAAATAACATCAATGTAACTAAAGACAATGCAGCACTTGATCCTTTTATTGATGTCACACAGATACATACAGGTCATTTCCTAAAAAAGGGAAATGTACTATTAACATTCTATTACATGTATGTGATTATTACAGATTTAATTCATATTTCAGAGTAGCAATTGTAAATTACTTCGTGTAATCAAGATGAGAGACCACGGCTATTAAAGCGAAGGTGGATTTGGGAAGTCTGTCGCAGCCATGTCCTGTCCGTATACGCGAGCCACCCATTGCGGAAGGTGCAAGATTGATAAGGAGAGTCCTCAGAATCCAGCGTATATTGCGGGATAGACAGGATCCTTTAGCTCAGCGCGACAGTGTGCTCATAGAGAGATATCGATTTTCCCGTGAGGGTATTATTTACTTAACCAACTTGTTGACGAGGGGGTGCAGGACCACCACCTGTCTTTTTTTGCTCTGCCCTTTTCTTGGTTGCTGTTATAAACAAACAGATTATTCCAGGGTCTCTTTCCAAGAGACTAAAAGCAATATAAGTGATAAATATTACCATTCTGTAGAATATTCTTATATTTCACTTTTACCTGTTCCCATGTTCTAGTGGGTCCTGTTGTGGCTCTAATGTGAAAGAGGATAAAATATAACATATTATAATATAATGTAATATAATATTGGATAATATAGTGTAATATAATAAATCTACCCTACCGCCTACTGGTGTTGGCCAGAGGGGCCGATGGCGCGATATGGCAGCCTGGCTTCTGTCAGTCTGCCCCAGGGCAGCTGTGGCTACAACCGTAGCTGCCTCCACCAGTGTGTGAATGTGAGAGTGACTGAATAGTGGCATTGTAAAGCGCTTTGGGTGCCTTGAAAAGCGCTATATAAACCCACTCCATTATTATTGTTATTATTAAATTACTTACGAGTTTAATTTGTCAGCAACTTCCTGCCAGCCCTCTCTCCTTGCTTTTGCAGCCTTTGCAGTGTTCCCTTGCGTTCTGATTAAACTCTGAAACTCCTGAAATCCCTCACTCAAGAGTTCTTGCTCTGCTGCCGAAAAATACCGAGCCGAGCGCGCTCCGTCGACATTTTCGCCAACCAATCAGAGGGTTGCCGATCAATGTTTCTACTATCGATGCGTAGCCCCTTTTACGACACCCAGTGATGTCACATTACTGCGTCCAGCTGTACTAATCGTCAACAGCAGGTGTGTTCGGGGAACCGGATTAGCGCGCTCACGGTTAGCGCGATGGTTTGGTCTTGGATGTTTCATTTGATCTTGGATGTAGTAAGCGACGTACGAAGAACAGGGCCCCGGGCCTAAAGTAGTCTGCGTTTAATATGGCTTTTGTGTTGTTAACATGTTTAATGTTTTGTATTTTCTTCTATTTAATCTCAAAAAGCTCCTAAAACAGTCAGCGATCACTGTTGACCTCCCTCGGCTTTTATTACCGCTAATCATTTATTTAAGCTCAGTTTTTAAAACCTTAGGATGTAACTACAGCCCAGCTCATGCAGCAGTATATGAATGACTAACCTCGTATTGTGGATGGATTATCTCAGTTGTTCTCCTGAAGTTTGGTCCTTTTACAGCATCCTGCCATGCGATTACATTTGTTCCTGACCACCGACAACACTCACGTTAACTTTTATCGAGTGGAAAAAAAGTTAGCTTGTTTATATTATGCTAACATAGCTGTGTCGCTAGCGGTCACGTAGCACATCATTATATACCAGCTAGCCCAACTTCAGTAACCCTACAAGCGTCACTGCTGTTTAGTTTTCTGTCTTCATTTATGTTGGAAGTGATAGCAGAGCTGTACGTTTTAATTTGTTTCCAAAACCCCGCAGTCAGGACATGCTATATTGTATTTAGATAGAAGCTAGCGAGCTAACTCCCTGCTAACTTCTAACTCCGTTAAATGTCATAAATTCCGTTTTCATGGATGCCTGGATGCTAAACTCAATTGTTACACCTGGTAGAGCAGAACGCTGATCATTTTATTAAAGATGAAAGACTTTAGACAGTTTTTCAACTCTCAGTAATGCCATAGTGATCGTTTGATATATGGACCTGCAGCGGAGTTTAGGCCCAGACACGGCTAGTGACGTCAGACTTAACGACCGGATACTGAGGTTTCTCACGTGACGTCATGCACACATGCTCGCAAGTTGAAACAACCGCTGGTTGCTATGGAAACACATGTATTCTCCCGCTGGTTGGCAGTAGTTCCTGGAGGCTTCTCTCATTGGGTGAAATCAGATTTTAAGATTAACTGCTTTGGTTGTCACGGTTACTTTTGGTTTCTCATGTTTGTCTGCTAATACTTGCTAACTATTAGCCGACCAGTCTGCAGGCCTAAGTTCAGCAGTGACTCACAGCTGGTTGGGGAATCCTGGTTTCCATCATCACCAGTGGCTGCTGAGTGGTCTGTGTGGGGCCTTTTTCACCATATCCTGCACCAGTATTGTCACACGTCCAAGTTAATGTAACACAGTTAGTGGTTACGTTTCTGCAAAGCCTCAGCCTCTCGTCTGAACTGGGAGCTCCTATAAATGCCCGAGGAAGAACTGGAAGAATGCATCTGGGAAGAAGGACATCAGGAACACCCCGTATATCCTGCATCCATCAAAAAGCTGGCTCGATGAAATTTCACTCATCATAAATGCTCTGTTACTGTCATTAACCACAATTAAGTCCCATTGTTTATCATCACTTTGTTAGCCAAGTCACCCTTTCACAACCTTTCCGTTTATATTTGTTGCGTTTGTTCCTTTTCTATGATCACATCTGTCGTCAAGGAAACGACACAGAGGTCACCAAAACACTGTAAATCTAACCTGTGATGGTTTGGAGTTGTAACAGCTGGTGGAGCTTTGATTAGCTGCCAGTGCTGCGTTACAGTGTTGAGTGGGTGAGTCTCAGTGTAAATGAGCTGCAGCGGCTCTGTCTAATTTCAGCGCTGCTGCTTTTCATAACCTTGGCAAACTTGGCAAGCGATGACTCCTCCACGTAGAAATCAGCCCACACCTGCGGAAACCCGCGCTTCGGCCACGCTTCACCTGCTACCAGGTTGTCACAGCAACCGTACCCATCAAAGTTTTGAGAGAAGTGGAGCAAAAACGGCGGTAATTAAAACGCTCGTCATCCGAGTGATGTGTGACTGTGTGTTTCTCTGCACCGTCTCTCCTCCCGCGCAGCTTCACCGATGCCAAAAACCATAATTTTGATTTATTTCAGCGCTTCGGAGAGAAAGAGACGGAGACGCCACTCTGGAGCGATTGCGCTCGGCTCCATCTGTTTGTTATGCATTAGCTGAGCACAATTGAGCTCTTCAAGCAATCTGTTGAAGAGAAACGGCCTCGGGTGGAGTGCGGGGAAGGAAAAGAGGAGTTCCATTAACATGTTTTCATTTTCTCCTTCAGAGTGCGAACACTTCTTCTTCCTCCTCTGAGCCAGAAACTCTTGAATAGGCTGCACTGGTTTTTCCTGAGGACTCTCTGAGATTGACTTGTCAAATGTGTTCTTTTGGCGCCGTAACATGCGTTCACAGGTAGGATTTACATTTTGTACGACGGGGGTGAAGTTGAAGAGCTGCGCCGGATTTAAGGCTCCCTTCTCTCTTTTATTTCGCTTCATGTTTCAGGTGAAAAGCTCTCAGGCTACGATGTAAAGTCTTACTTGAAATGTTCAGTCGCTAACGTTTCCCCTTTGTTCGCCGTGACAGCTACAAGGCCACAGACGAAGAGCAACCGACTGACGAAGGCAGTGAAGAAAGGAAACTTTCTGCACCTTCAGCAAACACCAGCGCCAGAAAAAAACAGTTCTGTCTTTAATAAATTACGAGTATACACTGAAAGTCTGCAACAGAAAGCTCGTATAGAGACAGAACAGGAGGAAGAGAGAAGTATTTAAGCCTCAGAGTGATGATAAAACCACATTAACTGCTCTGTTTTCACAGCATCGATTTGGCCTCGTCGCAGAAGCAGCAGGTGTTTAATCTGTCTGGATCCATATCTGAGAAATTATAAAGTGTCGCATTATGACTGCAGAGTGCTTATGTCCACACCGGCGGCTTTTCCACACTGTTTAAATACATTTATGGTGCGAAGGTGAGCATCCGAAATGTCCCTCAGTGCACAAGAAAATCTGTAAAACAACTTCAGTAAATTAAAGTAAATGTCAGAGCTGACGTTTACTTTTTCACTTTGACTGTTTGGAGTTAACGGAGCTCCGAGTTCCCTCAGAGAACCGGTGTTATTAATGAAGCCTGTGGTTGTTTAAGCCGCAGTCACATCGGCCTGAGAGCGCTCGATGCCACGCTGCACCCCAGTTATTACAGTTTTGTATTTTCTAATTAGGTTTGATTTTTTTTTTGTTTGACTTTTTGTTTTTGATTCGGTTTAGTTTCAGTTTGTCTCCAGAGCGTTTCACTTTAGTTTTTACCTCTCGGCTGTGAAAGGCTGACAGGATGGCAACCGCCAAGTTTGTGAACGCGCTAACTCGTGAACTAGGTGACGTACGATTTTAAAATTCGTACCACAGCTGCATCTAGTAAAGTTTGAATCAGGTCAGTCTTTGAAAGTCCCCTTGCATTATTAGATTTATACTAGGAGCCTGAGGGTGGTTAGTTTGACTTTTTCTTAGTTCCAATATTAGTTTTAGTCTTTTTAACTAGTTTTAAATGGAGAGCAAACATCAAAGGCAAGATTTGGGAAACAAGTAACTTTTTGGAAACAGCTGACTCACAGTTTTGTCAACATCAGAGTGATTCTTATTAAGCTAACAGATAATAAAACTACATTCATTTCCTTTATATTTTTAATGTTATTTTAGTTTGTTTTCCAGATTATTTCAGGCAGTTTTCATTGTTTTTAAAAGTCTATTTTTTATTTTCATTTTATTTAACTAAAAGGTTTTTTTTCACATTTAGGTTTTAGGTTTTAGTTTCGTATTATTTATAGTTATAGTTCTATTATTATATTCTTTACCTTACAATATAAAGCACTTTGAGACAACTGTAGTATTGATTTGAGACATTACAAATAAAGTTGCTATAATAAAGGTGGCTATAATAACCTTGCTAGCGACTGACACGATCCTCCTGAACCCATTTCCCAGATTTCAGTGAAGGTGTCTGTGCCTCTGTGCCTGAGGCCTGAGTGTTCGAGTTAGCGTTGGCCAAGACAGTGATGAGACATGAAGTTTGAACTTATTTTGGATTTTCTCTAATCCACACGAGGTCACATACAGGATCAAATATGCATAAACACACTAATATTTAGTTAAATGCTCCTAAGCATTCTTAAAAAAGCAAACAGTAAGATAACCTCCTGGGTGTCATTTTTCAAGTTAAGTTATAAAAGCATTAAAAAGTGTTTAATACATAAAACAAAATCAAATATTACTTTTTTAAAACCAGTTTAAATATCAGTAAAAATAATCAATTGGAAAAACCTTACATTTAATAAAATATTAAAAATAGAAAACGTAAAAAACAGGGGGGACATGCTTTTTGTTGACATACTTAAAATAATATATATACATACAGATTTTTTTTATCATTATTATAACCAGACTATTTCTGTTGTTCAGTTTTATATTTATGTTACATTCAGTAATGTATCAGATTTGTAGCTTTCTCAGGTTAATATTGGCATCACTTGGCTTCCATACAGGGAGTGCAGAATTATTAGGCAAGTTGTATTTTTGAGGAATAATTTTATTATTGAACAACAACCATGTTCTCAATGAACCCAAAAAACTCATTAATATCAAAGCTGAATGTTTTTGGAAGTAGTTTTTAGTTTGTTTTTAGTTTCAGCTATTTTAGGGGGATATCTGTGTGTGCAGGTGACTATTACTGTGCATAATTATTAGGCAACTTAACAAAAAACAAATATATACCCATTTCAATTATTTCTTTTTACCAGTGAAACCAATATAACATCTCCACATTCACAAATATACATTTCTGACATTCAAAAACAAAACAAAAACAAATCAGCGACCAATATAGCCACCTTTCTTTGCAAGGACACTCAAAAGCCTGCCATCCATGGATTCTGTCAGTGTTTTGATCTCTGTGTGTGTGTGTGTGTGTGTGTGTGTGTGTGTGTGTGTGTGTGTGTGTGTGTGTGTGTGTGTGAGCTAACAGCTCTACCTGTCAGTCGACATGATGGCTCATCAGCTGTGAGAAAGACGGCGTTTTCTTTACGAATCTGTCGTTTTTCAGATGTGACACCTTCCGTTAGGCAAATGAGCGGCGCCTCGATGGCGGAGGATAGCTGTGAGTCAGCCTCACATCTGCTCACACAGCAGAGGCAATTACCAGCATCACACCGCCTCCTGCTGCTTCCCCGTTATCTCTGACCTTTGCTGACCTCTGTCAGCCAGCAGTCTGAACTACAGCTCATAACCACCAATCAGTTTTACAGCATGCAGCAGCTCCTCCAGCTGTTTCATGTTAATAAAAACTATACATCTGTGCTTATTCTTTATCTTATAAATCACTCATATTTAGCAGGTCATTATTATACACTTATTATAAATGTATTAGTTTACCTTCACTTTATTCTTTAAACTGCATTTATAGATGATTTTTATTTATTTTTAAGTGTTAAACACACTGTATTTGATCCTGTTCTATTTTATTTTAAGTCTACATTTTTTTAAACTATGTGAACTAATTCATTTTTAATATTCTTAATATTTTGACATTCTTTACATTTATTTTGTTTGCATTTTATTGTGTGTTTTTTTTTACTTTTGAAAGGTCCGATAAAAGCTTTACTATTATTTATTATTACTTATCTGTTGAATTCTGACACGTTCTGCTTGACGAGATGGTTGAGATGGCACTTTTAGGTGAAAGTTAAAATATTAAAATGTTGGTACAATGGCACAATCATTCACTTGTTTACCTTCACATTTAATCAAGATTCATTTTCAGTTCTTTTAGGATTATTTCCGCTTTTTGGACAAAAATCATGTGACCTTTATGTCTTTTAGTCACAAGAACTAGTAACACATAAAGTCATGTTTTTATTGATCAAAATCAGTCATGTTATCCTCAGCTGAACTCTGTAGTGTTAAAGATAGTTAATTGATTGCCTCCTTTAAAATAACTTTACCACCACCAGGGGGCAGATGTTTTCAGACTTTTGTTTCTGCTCCTTTTTTTTTTTTTTTGCATTCTTCTTCTTGGCCCAACCACATTTATATCCTCATAAGACCTTTTATTTTTATATTTGTTTGGGTTTTTCCTTTTGCAGCCTTTCATTGTCAGTCAGAGCGTGTTCTTAACGAATCTCCTAAATGTTACATTTGCTCACTGCGCCATCTTGTGGTATAAATTGGTATCACATGAACGTGCAGCCTGGTGCTTGTTTGATTTAAGTCAGTACCTAAGCTTGTAAAACGCTAAAGTACTGACTTCCAGTTCAAGTATATAACAATGTTTTTGTCTTTTTAATGTGCTACAGTGACACAAAAACTATTCAGCCTCTCCGGCTTTTTATCAGCACTGTTAACGTGTATCATGTCTTTAGGTTTTAAACACTGACAGTGTGAATACAGCCCACCGTCTCCCAGACACCAAATATCCAAACACTTCCACAGGACATCTAAGCCCTCAGATCAGGATTTTACATAGTGAGTGATCCTAAGCCACCCAGCAGCATACTGCAACATGCTCTGATGAGTCTCGATTTCTGCTGCTGCATTCAGATGGTGGAGTCAGAATTTGGTGCGAACAGCATGAAAGCATGGATCCATCCTGCCTTGTATCGATGGTTCCAGCTGCTGGTGGTATGAAGGTGAGGAGCACACGGTTAAACACCACAGGCTGGTTCCAGCTGCTCAAACTGATGAGTGTCTCATCATAGGTGTGCAGCAGCTGTGTGACGCTGTCATGTCAACATGGTTATAGAGTGGTGGATTCTCTATTTTTAGTTACTTCCTGTTTTATTTTGGTAGTTCTTTGTCCCCATGATTCCATTATTCCTACCAAACAGCAGTTTGGTCCAGCAGGAGCGCAGCGTGGAAGTCAACCAGACAACTCGGAGGCTAGTCGGGTAGGTAGGACAGCAGGCCTTTATTTGGCATCACCAGTAACAAGACCACACAATCCAGGTCTCCACGGCTCTACACAATCTGCCCACATATGTGTCGGGGGCAGGTAGATGCCCACGCCAGCCTGTTACAAGGGTAAGGTCTCTCTGATAAGCAGGTGAGAAGAGAGCAGCATGCTCATCTGTAATGGCTATGCGCATGCTCACTCCCACAATAGTGGAACGACACTCCCCTACTGTGCCATGATAACAGTTGTTACAGCACGCAGGTGGCTCCACTCCCTCTGATTAGTCTCACTGTGTATAAATGTCTAGTTTTCCCTTTGTTGTGTGTGTCGTTACCGTTTGTCTCTGTGTGTTTGATTGCGGTTCGTTATTTCTGTTGCTGTTTTGAACGTTCAGATTTCTTGCACTTTATATTTTTGGACAAAGCTTCCTCCAGCGTCCTGCACTTTGGGTGCTCTCGCCCTCCACACGAGCTGCTGTTTGTGACACTTCTTCTTCAGACAGCAGAGATTTGTGTTGTTCACAAAGGCATCGGTCACACTGCGTGCTGTGTTGTTGGTGTTGACTTTCCCTGGGTGCATGCAGCCCCAAGAACATCGTTAGATTCAAAGTCCTTCTACAAGCAGCACATTTCTTCCTTCAGTTGTTCAGCAGCAACCCTGAAACACACTGGCTGTTATTTTTAATCCTTATCTAAATTAACTTTCATTTCATTGGTCAACGGGCATAAAAACGACACGTCCAGACGATCCAGTCAGCTCTGATAAAAATCTCTTGACTCTTTGCCCACAAATAAACTTTTAAAAGCTTTTTTCTCTGGAGGTTTGACTCCCACCACCTTTGCTGCTGTAAAATCCTCCGTTTAGATTTATTTCAGTATCTCTGTCTGTAATAATGTCTCTGCTGCCCTGCACAGGTCCATCACTGTGAGCTGCTCAGTTTAACCCGCTCTAACTGTCCACTATTACCTTGAATGACACGAAGGTATTTTATTTTAATTTGGTATCAAAGACATTTCTTAATAGGAAATGAGCATTAGGACATTACATGTAATCTTCAAGCTTCCAGTTTATCATAGGCCGCTCGCAGATCAGTGCTTATCTCTGAAAGAAATCTCCCGTCGTCCTCGCCTGTCCTCTCATTTCTTTATCTCTTGCTGTGAGCTTATCACACACAAACTTTTCTCTCTCTGTTAAACAGCAGCTGTAGCTCCAGCTAGCAGACTGATTGTGTGCAAAGTTACTTCATTTATGCTCTCAGCAGAGTTAGCTAGACGCTGAAGTACCACAACCAAAACTTTATTGTTGTCCTCCCACGTGAACGCACGTCAGGGATGAGGAGGGGAAGGATGTGCAGGTGTGCTCTGAGCTGGAAGGACAGGCGAACTTTCACATTTAATTTCTCTTTAAGTGAAAGAGCCAAAACATCATTCAGAGCCACTTTAACCCTTTACTCATTTATCACCTGACCGTTTTCAGAGGAATGTTTCATTTGAGCATTAAAACGGCTCCAAACTCAAAGATGAACTGGTGTTGTTTCGCTTATAACAGACAAACTGGCAAAGAACCAATTTTAAGTTGTATCTTTAGACACTTTGTTACTAGCAGCCTGTCATAAAAACACATTTGTTCCCATTTCTTTAGTTGAATCAATGACAAATTTTATGGAATACACCGTTTGACAGACATAAAATAGTATTTCCTACCGACAAAGCGATACTCAAAGAGCTTTTAGCTGAAAACCTGCATATCTCAGCGAGGTGTGCAGTGTGTCTTCAACTGACGGGCCTACAAAGCACCTACAGCAGGTGACAACTATTTGAAAGTCATGTTGTGAAGAAACCGGTGATAAATCCAGCAAAGACCCTTCAGCTGATCCATCTACTGTTCACTGAAGCCTCATCAGAAACACTCTCAGGGTCCATTCTTCAGGAAGGGAAACAGGAAAAACAGTCTGAGTGATGCCAAATTACACAAGAATCGGACTGAAAATCTGCAGCAATAGAATAATAAAAACAAATTTGACATTTTTGGTTGAAATCACTGTGAGTACAGTAGGAGAGCCACAACAGTCATGATGTGGGGCTGCATTTGAGTCAGTGGTGTTGGAGATCGTGTCAGAAATGATGGAATTATCCATCGTTGCATCAATGATCCAGGTTTGGGTTGTGGGGGCACCAGTCTCAGCGGAGAAGTCTGGGGGGCCACCAAGATGTGGAGGAGATGCGAGCTCGAGTGGCGGAGCTCTTCGCCCTCTCTTCGAAGGAAACTCATTTCTGCCCCTTGTAGCTAAGATCTCTTTCTTTTGGTCAATTATGAACACAGAAAAGTACCATCAGCGTTTGACCACCATCTAGATCCATCCGGAAAATGTTTGACTGGCAGTGGCTTCATTTTCCAGCAGGTCAGTGACCGCAAACACACGGCCAATGCAGTAAAAGCATAGCTGCAGACAAAACCACATCAGTTATTGTTCTCTCCAGAACCTCAACGTTACCGAAGCAGTGTGGGATCATCCTGACAGAGAACGGAACAAATCACAGAAGCATCCACCTCCGTTTGAACATGTTTCCATGAATCTCTGAACCTGTTTCACATCTTCATAGAAAAATATAAAGAAATGAGAGACTTTTGTGTGGGACTGTTCGCAGGATCTGAGGATGTTTTCAGGTTGGAGCGTCATTCTTCGGATTCTCGCTGGCTTTGAGTTCAGTTTTAGGATCAGAAGCTTTTACTAAACCTTCCTTTTTTTCTTGTTTGTGTTGTTTCATAACATTAAGCAGATTGCTGATACTGAGGTACGTGTTTCAGTGTCCATCGATGTTGTGATAAAGAAGTCACGTCCGTCCTCCAGCAGGCACGGGAAGCTTACGAAGCGAGCAGCGTTTGCACAGCACTTGTGAGGTGACCTCTGAGCAGGATGGCTGCAGCCGCTCAGCTCTGCTTCCCCCTGCTCTTCGCTCTGATCTGCGACATTTGTGCAGGAGAAATCATCGCCATACGAGAGGAAGGAGAATCTTTCGAATTTTGGCTGCCAAGGCAGAAGAGCTCCTGCGTAACCTCCAGACGTGCCGGTGAAGAAATGCTGGTCCTGTGGAACATCTCTCACTTTGAGAACATAAACATCACAGAGTGTGAGGATCTGATGGGACGACTCTCGGTCTCAGAAACATCCGAGGCTTTTTCATTTACTCTCCACAACCTGACCCACTCGGACTCTGGCCTGTACCAACATGTGTGCCGTAGCGAGGGCGAAGTCATGTATGAGGAAACCGTCAGCCTGACTGTTTGTGCTGCAGTTAGTATGAAAGTAGTAAAAGGTCGACAAACATCAGACATCCATTGTGAAGGAGCAGGCGGCAGTGTGGCGGTTGAGTGGATCAGATATGAGTTCAGGTTTGGAAAAGACAAACAGTCGAGGGTTTTAAGCAACAGAACGACTCTGGAGGTGGACAGTATAAGAGACAGCTTCATGGACGTGAAGAACACATCAGTTCTTCACGTGTCCGACGTCACATTTTACACGTTATACATCTGCCTGGTGATGAACCAACAGCAGTGTGTGAGCAGCCACTCTGCACATCTGTTCAAGCTACCAACGCTAATCTACCGCCCAGTGGGAGAGCCGGCTGTGCTGCATTGCGCCTTCGCTGGTTCAGTCCCGGTTTGGTGGAAGCTGGAAAATTATTCCAACACTGACCTCGAAGTCGGGCGAAACCACTCGCTGGTGTTTCCATTGCTGACGTTAAACGATTCAGGCTGGTACGGCTGTGGCGGGCCCAACATAAACGAGCGGTACTTGCTTGTAGTGTGCCCAAAGTTTGGCCCGCCTGCCCTGGAGGTCTTCTCGGAGGGTGATAACGTCACTCTCGGATGTGCTCAGTGGACGTCACAGGCGTGGTTTGAGTGGTTCAGGAAGTCGATCCAAACAGGAGAGAAAGTCGTTCACATCAATGAAACACAGGAGGGCACAACAAACCAACCCAATAACAGCCTGGTGCTCATCAACACCTCAGCGCAGGACGCAGGAGAGTATATGTGTGCAGTGTTGGACTCACATCAGCGCTGCCTGTCATCATCGACGACTCTGCTGGTCTACAGAGAGCCCTTTGGAGTTTACTCCACCTTCTACAGAGTCAGGTGGATGCTGCTCAGCGGCCTGCAGCTGATGCTTTGTGCTGTTGTCGTCTGCGTGATGCAGAAAACCAGGAGAGGAGAGCAGCTTCACGCTGCAGCACACACTTAATGTGGTTATCACTGCCCATCATTATTATTGCTATTATTGTCATCTTTTTTTTAACTTTTTTTTTGTTTCTTGATACTCAGACGTGTTTTTCTTCACATATATGTGATGTGAATTTGATTTCATCCATATATTATTTTTTTCTCTGTCGGAGTTGTTAAAGTCTAATTTTAAATAATCTTCTGTTTGTGCCAGTTTTCAAATCTGAATCCTTCTGAGGTGTTGGAGGAAACATCGTGGCCTCATTCAGCAGACGCTTCATATTACGGATGTGGTTTTTGTTTGGGATCAGTATATCAGGCTTGACGACTGTAATAGTGTATATGTTGGTGTGAGCCAGGCTCTGCTCTCTCATATTCAGCTTGTTCAGCGTGCTGCAGCCGACTCTTCACAGTCACTCATAAACACCACCACATTTCCCCAGTTTTGGCTCGTTTACGCTTCCTGTACGTTATAGAACTGATTTTAAGATTTTATTGCTTGTTTAAATGGATTAGCTCTGCCTCTCTGATCTTCTAACTAAAAATACTCCAACTAGAACTATGAGGTCAGCCGATAAGTTGCTTCTGACTGAAGCAGACTAAACGTTGGAGGAGGCCAGGCCTTTGGGATTGCTGCGCCCAAACTTTGGAATAGTCTGCCTCTCCAACACTCGATTTCTTTAAAACCCGTCTGAAAACTCATATTTACTCACCTGCTTTTAATTGTGACTGAGTTTTTCTTTTGTTCTCTATGTGTGTTAGTTCTACGTTTTACTTTGTACAGCACTTTGGTCAACCTGTGTTGTTTTTAAATGTGCTTATCAATAAATTCATCGATTAAAAAAATTGGTTTATTTCATAACAGGATTCTGGACAGAGGGTATCACTAAACTAGGTTTGTACTAAGCTTTCATTTCTATAATAATGTTTATTTTGACCTTCAAATGCAGGAAAAAATACGTCTGTCATGCAGAACATGTAACAAAGCTGTCACATAGTTTAATAATATGGTTTATGATTCATTTCACCTTAACTTACGATAGATAGATGACCTGATAGAAACTATTTTAAGGCCCGGTGTTCAGCTTCTATTTACTGCGCACGGGTGTGTAAATCATGCAGGTAAATATCCGAGCAGTTTCCTGTACATGTAAAGTGACGGGGATGAAAGACGGAGCGAGGACACAGAGCTGAACTACACTGCAGCACATTTCAACACCAAGTGTTCTCAACATAGAGCTCCTGGTCTGTACTCACATGACAGCATCACTTCACGTCCATGATGGAAATCTCTGTTCCACCACATCCTGAAGGAGCTGACGGAGGCCTGGTGCCTGTGGAGGCTGAACTCCCT
Source organism: Diplotaxodon limnothrissa (assembly GCF_057381915.1). Taxonomy (NCBI): domain Eukaryota; kingdom Metazoa; phylum Chordata; class Actinopteri; order Cichliformes; family Cichlidae; genus Diplotaxodon; species Diplotaxodon limnothrissa. The sequence continues at coordinate 2,860,022 of NC_140613.1, forward strand.
GGAAACAGGTCTGAGATGATTTGAACAGGCATCGTGTCATCCTGCACGGTAAAATTATTACAGATGAAATCATTAGAAACCATCTCCAGCTGCAACATTAACGTGATATACTCATGAATAATTATGTAACAGTAAAATATGACAAAGTTTTGGATACTTTAAGTTCATTTTGTGCTGCTTATTGAGCAGAATTTCGAGCGTACAGGCTGCACATTTCTCCTCTGCAGTTATTTCAGAACAAATTTGTGTCTGACTGGCTGAAACCCAAACGAGCTGCTAAGAAATCTCTGTTTACTAAAATAAGTCTTCATTAGAGCAGCTGTTTAATGTCAGGGAGGTGCAGCTCAAGGTAAACAGACAGCATTCGCATGAGAGGGAAGAAAAACTTGCAGCCCAACGTGATGTGACAGGTAGAGATGCCTTACAAGGTCAGACAAATCACCCTCAGGACCCTGACAACCGCATCAGCCCCCACACAGTCATTTACTGCAGTCACCTATCACCCTTTTACATAATATGCAGTGAAGTAATGACGCTCGGATAGCGGTTATTTCTGACCAGAAAGGCATAAATAGGCTTTCTGAATGACGTCTAGTAGGCTGATAAGCTTCATGCTGGCCCTCAGGCGAGGCCTCCCGGCAGCCGCCGCTCATTACCGCCTCGCTCGGGTTAAGCCACGGATCCACCTCTGCCTCTCCTCCCAATTACTCCTCCATCCAGTGCTGGCAAACCCAGAGGAGGAGGCCAGGCTGACATGCCGCCTGGCTGCAGAGGGCCTCTAATCACACCAGAGCAGAGGTGAAGCCTGTGCAAACACTCCTCTTCTGGAGGAGATTCATTATAACTGCAGCTCAGAGGCTCCGGACAATTAAGTGCTGAGGTTAATTTTCCATATGATTCTGAATTTAGCAGCAGTTAATTAATCAGAAATTGCTGAATTAATCATTTGATCATTTACAGGCGTGATTCTTATACAGAAACTCTTTAAAGTGACTAAAACCTGCAGCCATTCAAATAAGACTGTATAAAAAAGATGAACCACTGTGGGTTGTATTCCTGGAGCCAGAGCCGACCATATTTACACTGTACGGCACACAGAACTGCTCATTAGTGTTAATTAACAGACTAATGAAACTCAAGGCAGTGGTAGTGAAGCCTTGCACATAGAGCCACCTGTCAATCAAAGTGACCATGAGGCCTATTACAAAGGTTAGCACTTGACAAAATCCCCACTGTGCTGTTGTTAGGCAGGAAGTTATCCACAGAGACACAACCTGTTCTTGTATCAGCTGTGAACATCGGTGTTTATGGGGACCGACTCACTGCTGGAGCCTCAAGTGGATGTTAGAGGAACTGCAGCTTTTTCCTTAGAGTCATTTAATTATGTTAAACTTTTTACATGCTTTTAACTATAATTTGTTTAGATTGTTTTTTACTAAAAATGTATTTTATTTTTGATTTTTTGGGGGATTTAAATTTTCATTTCTTTGTATTTCATGTACATTTTTGCCTTTTCAGACTTTGTATTACCAGCTGATTTTTTATTTACATTACTTTTATTTTTTTATTCATGTTACTTTTTTATTCTTTTATTGCATTTTTATTTATTTACCATCAGCTCAGTCATATATTGCTTTTTTATTATTTGTTTTGTCATATTGAATAAATTTTATTGTTAAAGGTTGTGTTTAATGTTTAATGGCCTGGTGCTCATCAATGAGAGCATGAGGGTGGGAATGGATGTTTGTGTCTGTGTGTGCCTGTATGTCTGTGTCTATATGTCAGGTTGGGCATCAGACGCCACCTCTCTATGGACATCTTAGGCCCTCCAAGGTTTGGAGGCCTATCTCCACCCACCACCACTTCCCCTGCCAGTGGCGGACTCCCTCAGACATCGGTGCGTTGGTGGTTCTTTGTGTCCGGGGATGGGCGTCCAGGTACACACCGGCTCACTCCTTGGCGGCCGCTTATCGGGGCCTGGAGCCTGGGGCTCGCTCGGGCCACTTCGGAGGTGGGGTGCCCCCGGCCTCTCGGCCTAGGGCTCGGTCACTCAGGCACGGCTGGCTGCCGGCGGAGCTCACGGGCGCGTCACTGCAACTCCCCCTGGCTTCTGCTCCGCGGCTGCTGAGTGAGCCCTCATCTGGGACTCTCCTCAGCTCTTTCTGGGACAGTGGTGCGGCTGCCCCTCTGTGGGTCTTCCTTGGTCTCTTGTGTTCTGGGGGCCTCTGGATGTCTGGAGTTTTGATCTCCTCCATACCTGCTTCATGCCCTGGAGGACGGGGCTGTGGCCCCCCCACACCCTCTAGCAGATCATTACATGAAGGAACCTTTTAAAAACAAGCGCGTCCATGCTCACAGGTGTACACACGGGTGATCACACCCACAAACTACACCCTTTTTGGCTCCTACCTCAAAGCACACTGTGTTCTGTTGATCTTATGTGCTGCACAATAATGTTTAATATTTAGTATTTACTGTCATATTCCCATATATCATTGTGATGTTGTTTATTGTATTACTCTTGTTCTCTTCTGCTTGTTTTCTTTTTTCTTTCTCAGCAGGTGATCCAGGTGATTGATATATGCATTTTTTTCTTCTTTTTTTTTCTGCTCATTCTGTTGGTTTTTGTCTTTTGCCCTTCTCCCCCGTCCCTCTTCTCAGCTGTTTCTCTTTCCCTCTTTCTTTCCCCCAGTCAAGTCTGTCCCGTATTCAGTAAGTGAAAATAAAATAAACAATAAAAGGTGAATCAAATGGACCATTACGGCAAGGCTGGGATGGTCAGTTTGGTAAAGTAAATCCGTTGGGCATCTTTCTTTGCCTTTAGACAACAATTCTGATGGCAAAAGAGCCAAACGGGACAGGCAAAAAAAAAAATGTTTAATGGCTTTTTTTCTGATCTCATCCTTTAAACCCAAACAGAAATAAGCTGCAGATGTTTGCGTGGATAAGTCAGGATGCAGGAATGTTTTTACCCGAAATTTGTTGTAGGAGAAATTTTGAGAGTTTATTCAATCATGCTTTTAAAATGTAAAATGCTGGATTTTAATGAAAGGATAAAGGAGCTACATAAATCTGCCTGATTTTACTTTCCTCTGATTTCCACAGAAATGTAAGAACCTCACACTTTGTCTTCAGCACTGAACACATCTGTGGGACGTGGGTATTGTTTGTACACTCGTATTGTATCCCATCAGAATAAACACCGGCCCCTCTGTGTTGCAGGGTTTTATTCCTCAGGTCGATGGCGTGAAGCTGCGGCTCGCTGAGCGTCATCAGCGATGCAGCAGGCAGTCAGCACGCCTGTCCATCAAACCCGGTCACCGGGGAGCTCCACCTGTGTGCTGCTGACAGACAGGGAGCAGCATGCAGATGAAACAAACACCCCCTCTCTCTCCACGCTCTGCCTGCTGCCTCACAGGGAGCAAGGCGGTATGAATTATTCACACACAAACACACACATAAGGTGCTCCACTGCAGAAGGTCACAAGGTTTTTAGAGTTTAATATTTATAACGTAGGAAAGAAATTTTAAAACAGACTGAGAATGATATAAGAACAGCAGCTTCTGACCCTTTTTTCAACAGATTTTATAAACTAATAATAAAGTAATAATAAAATATTTTAACATTCATATTCACTATATAATAATAAAGAACAGAAAATTTATTACAGCATATTATTACATCATAGATAAACTGTAAAATAACAGAAACTTTTTTTTTTTTTAACTATGCATTGATTTTCCTGCGCTCCCAGCCCTCACTGAGCAAGAGGTGAGGTTCATCCTGGACAGGTGACAGAGACAGACAGACATTCATGCATGGCTAACTTACACTCACCAGTTAACCCATGCACAGCTTACAAGTGTGGGAGGAAGCCAGAGTACCCAGAGAGAACATATTAGAACCAGGAACCTGGTCCCAACCACCAGTCACAATCAGAATAAAGAGGGTGTTCTCAGCAACAACAGGCCATACTTCCTTAAGACGGCACAATGATACAGCTCATCTAATGAGACTTGCTGTCCACCTGTGATTGTTTTACAGCTGTTCAGTTTGCCACAGTAAGGCTGAGACGTTGAAAACAAGGATCTTTTTAATCAAGATGACTTAAACTCTCTCCAAAACTCCAAAGCCTCCTAACATCCTAGTAAGAAATGATCTCTGACTGGAGAAACACTATGACCTGTTAATGAAAGTTTGTTTTCGCCTGGAACTAAAACCGGCCGGTAGGGGGCGATAACGAACGTTTATGTCAGTTTTTCTGACAGCAGGGAGCAACCCCTCCACCCCCCCACCCCCAAAAAATAAAATAAATAAAAATCCAAATCCAGAAGAAGAAGAACCTCCATTGAGTAGTTTTACTGGTAGAGCCAGCGCAGTGTCTTACTGTAGGTGGAAATTTCACCTGTTGAAGCAGCAATGGCTTCAATTCAACATCTGAGAGAGTTTATCAGGGACAGACTGACGGCTGCTGCTGAAGATATCTTCTCAGAGTTTGAAAAAACCATCGTCCAGTACGAGCGTCAGCGCGAACTGCAGGACATCACCTGGAACCCCGTGTTAAAGCTCCAGCGGACAGGTGAGTCAGACTGTGCGACTGGAGTGTGTTTGAACCCAGAGAGAGAGAGGGAGGGGGAGAGCTAACAGCCAGCAGCGGACGGGCAGAGAGGCTAACGGACGAAGACCTGAGAGCGCGAAGAACAAACTAGAAGCTCGTGTCAGGCACACATATGTACAGCAGCGTCACCAGAACACGTTACTGTACGAAAAAAGGCTCGTTATTGATTTTTATTCTTTCAAAATTTTCCCGCCGTTTGTTGAAAAATCCGTTAAAGTGAACGGGAAGGCCAGAGTAACCAGACACACAAGTTTAATGAAAAACATCAGCTTCCACCTGCCCACGCGCGCACACTTTTCACTCTACAGCCACCATTTAACAATCAAATCGTAGGAAAATGTGTTTTCTTTCCAACAACGTCTCCATCAAAGCCAACAGGTGTATGCTTTCTTAGACTGGAGGCGTTTGAACAAGAGGAGTGCTTTCCCAATGCCCAGTTAACGACTAATAATTTCATGAAGGTTTTTAGAGAAAACGCAGAACACCCTGTTTTTCTCTCGCTCCCCCGGCCACACTTTTAACACCAGGCCTACTAGAATGTACATCAGTGTAGAAGAGCTTCTTGGGATTCTCACACTTTTTAAATCAGCCTGACATGATTTATTGTTTGGATTTTATGAGTCGTTTTGTGATAGCAGTACCAATCCCATTTCACAGGCAGTTGGCCTATGCCATCACCATGGCAACACAACTGCTCTCCTCTGACACAGGTGCATGTCATTATCTGATTGGCTGATTTGGATCTGCTGCCTATCTTTCGGTGATTGGCTGAAATATTTATCCTGTTTCACCTCAAATCACTGGGCAGCTGATGAAGCACATCATGTGTGCCACTTTTATAGGTACACCTGCTTCCTCGGTCACTTTATTAAGTACACCAGTGCACAGGGTCACTCCTGGCAACTTTACTAGGAACATCCATTGCCACTTTATTAGGTATAGTACTGTGATAGCCAACCACTTTTTAGGGCCCATCTTCTTTCGACTTTTGTACCCAACCTGCTTATCTCCAATCTTTCAGCAGCAAGCCACAGACCATGTCCAGCACCAGCAACAATCCTACTGCAGATTCTGCAGAAATCTCCAGAAATTCTTGTATTTACATTTAGAGCTCTAAATGAACAAGCTTCCGACTGTTTATCTCACTTTCTTATGAAACACGATGCTGCTCACAGTCTTTGTTCCTCCTTTGAGTCGGAGCCTTTCTCCAGCCTCTGGGACCACTGCTCTGGAAGAATCTCCCACTGTATGGACTCAGTTAAAAGTCTTTTTGCTTCACGAGGTTTTCTGTTGTGCTTCTCATTGATATAATGGTTATCTGTTTTCTTGGTTTTGCATTCCTGTTAACTGTATTTCTCGTTGTTTTTAATTATTGTGTTGTGCAGCATTAGTGACTCCGTGTCTGTGAAAACACTTTATTAATAACCGTTACTTACTGTTTCATAACTAAATATTGGTAATTAGTGTATCTGCAGTTAATACTGTGGATCCGTTGGGGTGAGCCATATGTCTAAATGTCCAAGTCATGATCCAAACATGGTCATCATAAACCGAAGAACAGTTTTTACATCTATTCTGGAAAAATAATGTGTGTGCTGGCTTTGACTGCTTGGTAACACAACTATCTAGACAGTGCACTTAGGCATGGAAGAAATGACCTGCTGAAGTTCAAACAGAGATACTATTAGCATGAGGAAGAGACCTGGATGGTCTGACTGTTTCACAACTCCAGATCTGCATCTCTAAATACACAAAAGCTTGACCTTAATTGAGATGAACTACAGCAGCAGAAAAGCACACCAGGTGGTGTTGTGATGATATAGGAGATATTTTCTTGGCACACTTTAGGCCTTTTAAGACCAAGAGGGCATTTTTAGGCACCATCACTTATGTAATGTACAGTAGATGTTTTTCTGCCCTTACATGAGTAACCTGTGTTTCTGTTCTTTGTCCCAGCAGATCTTGCACAGGAGCACGTCGGCGTTCAGACGGAGATTTTCACAGACCAGCATGTCTGTGACCAGGAGAGGAATTCCAGTCGGGGCCAGGAGGACCTGAAGGCTCCACAGATTAAAGTGGAAGAAAAGGAAGTCTGCATCAATCAGGAAGGAGGGCAGTTTGCACTGAAGCAGGAGAATGATGCTATTATGATGACACCAACTTGTGAAGAAAGTGAACCACAACCAGAAAGTGACCAGCCCCTCTCTAACAGTTCTGATATTTTCATGTTTGTTAATTCCACATCCAAAGAAACATTAGAAGTTATTAATAAGAGCGCTGACAATGAGGTAGAACTCAACCATCAGCACAGACGTCTGGACAGCACCTGGAACCCCGTGGTGAAGCTCTACAGGATAGGTGCGTCTTTTTAACACCACAAAAAAACATACACATAGATGTAAATCAGATAGGCTAACGGGGCTAACACAGCTAACTCTGAGTGCTAATAGCATCAGACTGTTTCAATCAATCTGTCAATCAATCAAGGCTTTATTCGCCACGTGCAGGTTGCCCTGCAGTGAAATAGGACCCCCCCCGACCTTACACACACAACACAGACATCATATGGGGATGCAGGTCGGAGATCGGTAGCGTTACAGAAAAAAACACTGAAATGTACACTACAATGGGAAAGTACAAGAGGAAAAAAAGAGACCTCTACTGATGCTGGGCTCCTGGGAGGACAGCATGAGAACAGGAAACAAAAAAACTCCTCTGCACAAAAAAGCACATAAATGTCCACAACACAACATTATGGAACACGTGACCAGCCACAGGGTCGGGTGGGGGGTGAGGAGTCATCCGAAGCAAACACAGCAGCCATCCTGCCCAGCGCTACCATCCAGCGCGGGCTCAGACCCGCCGTGTTCCCAGGAGGGAACAAGCATCGAAGGCGTTTGGAAAGAGAGGGGGGGATGCATGGAATGGGAAGGAACAGACTAAACACAGTCGTTATCAGGGTGTTTTTGTCGCCTCCAGCCTTGCGACCGCAGCTGGCGCCGAAGGGGGTATCCGTTTTAGAGAACAGACTGTGAGAGAGTGTTCCAGGGAAAAGTAATACAAAAAAATACGAGACTAGACAAGGACATAAGAGGCTAAGCAGGGAAGCTGAGGGGGAGGAGGAGAGGAGAAAAGTGCGACCGCCTTCGTCAAGAGCAAGAGCAGGAAAAAAAAAGTTTGAAGGGGTTAAGTTTGAAATAAAATCTATCTGATTATTAGGACACCAACCGACCTCTTTACCATCAGGAAAGCCAACAACGAGCTAGACTCTGTAATTTGTACTTCTGCATCCACACAAATACTTGTTTGTTTCTACTAATTCTAAAAAAAAAAAAACCTGTTATTTTTAGTCATAATGGTGAGAGTTAAACACCATGTCTTATTCTGAGTCAGAGTTTGGCGTAATCAACATGAAAGCATGGATCCATCCTGCCTTTTATCGGTGGGTCAGGCTGTTGGTGGTGTGAAGGTGTGGGGGATAGTTTCTTGGCACACTTTGGGCTTCTCAGTACCAGCTGAGCATCGGTTAAACACCGCAGCCTACCTGAGGACTGACGCTGACCCAGTCTGTCCCTTTATCAGCTCAGTGTGCTGATGTGATGTAAAAATGGACCAAAATCTAATAAAGACTTAAAGTAGTTCTGAAGGCAAAATGGGGTTAGCAGGGTGTAACTAATGAAGTGGCAGGTAAGTATATTTGCAGACGTGCTCCTAAATAGTCGCATGCGTCCAGTTTTAATCTCAGATATGAGTGAAACACTTGCGCTGTTGAGTTCTGCATGACTGACTTTTTCCTCTTCAGCCTGTTTGCTTCATGTGTTGAATCATAAACATGATTGGTGGAAACACGTTAACAGCCCAGCAGCTACCTAACAAGTTACCTGACATATTTACTTAGTGGCCTCGGGGCCATCATCGTGTCATACCTGTAACAGTTTACCTGCTCGTGAGAAGTTTTCCGTCATCTCATTAGTAACCTGTGGTTTGTTCCTGCAGATTTGCCACAGCAGCATGTCTGTGATGACAAGGAGATTCTCACAGACCAGCAGGTCTTTAACCAGGAATGGAACTTCAGCCCAGACCAGAAGGACCCGGAGCCTCCACAGATTACAGAGGAGCAGGCAGCAGTCGCTCTCAGTCACCAGGGAGAGCAGCTCGTACAGAATGAGGAGACTGACGCTGTTACGGTTCAGCCATGTTTGGGTCCTCCTGCCCATGAGCAGCCAAACACGGCCCCTGTTAAAGTCATTGATCTCAGCACAGATTCTGATTTGGCTCTGAAAACCAAAACCTTCACAGGTGAGAAGCTGTATCGCTGCAACACCTGTGGAAAAACACTGAAAACCGTGTCCTCATTTAAAAGGCATAACGCCAGACACACAGGGGAGAGACCGTACACTCGCAACAGCTGTGGGAGAAAATCTAAAGGCTTGAGAGCTTTAAAAGGGCACGTGAAAACACAGCTGATCAGAAGCTCGTGTGTAACACCTGTGGGACAAGGTACAAAAAGGAAATAACATTAAAACTTCACATGCAATGTCACACAGGTAAGAAGACAAAGGCCTGAAACATCGGCTGGAAAAACTGTGCCCGTGAAATGAGGCTTGATGGGAAAAAGTACGAATTTGTACAGGTTCACATGTGAGATGGTTCAATAAAATCTTGTTTTTGTTCTGTGTGAGGCTGCATGGTCATTTCTAGGCTGTGAAATTTCACATCCATGTCATGAATAATGCATATTATTAATTTAACGAGGTAAATTAATGATATGCCCAAGAACTGCACAGGTGCCCAGTACCTGCGTGGAGCCCTGGGACCCTGTTCTCGGCTCATGGCCGGACTGTAGTGGGGGCTCTCTCGCCCTTTGGCACCCCATTAGGGGCCTTCCTCCCTCCGCCTCCTGCTGGGATGGGCGGATGTCGCTGAGATGTGTGGCCTTTGGTACGCTTGGGGGCTCGGATCGATCTCTGTCTGCCTCTGGCTCCTGGGATGTTATTGCAGTTTCCCACCCTCATTATCAAGTACATTTGTGACAAAGACACACACACTCTCACTCACACTCTGTCTCTCAAAAACCACGAGAAGATTGATAGTTTATGTAGCTGCGTATTTTCTCCTTTTTGTGTTCCAGGTGCAGCAGTTGGCGATATATTGTGCATTTCTATCCTTTTATTACATATCCTATCCTTCCCCCACCCTGCCTTAGATGCTGTCATACTGTACACCAGTACAGTACCGGGTGACCGTGGCTCAGGGGGTTGGGAATCGCATCTGTAACCGGAAGAGTCGGTTCGATCCCTGGGCTCTCTGTCCTGGTCGTTGTGTCCTTGGGCAAGACACTTTACCCTACTTTCCTACCGGTGTTGGCCAGAGGGGCCGATGGCGCGATATGGCAGCCTCGCTTCTGTCAGTCTGCCCCAGGGCAGCTGTGGCTACAACTGTAGCTGCCTCCACCAGTGTATGAATGTGAGAGTGAATGAATAGTGGCATTGTAAAGCGCTTTGGGTGCCTATAAAGCGCTATATAAATCCAATCCATTATAAACAATATAATAACTGAAATAACACAAATAGAAATTAACAAAGAAACAGATGAAAGATATACATGAACAAGAGGAGCCTATAGAGAATTTATAGAGGTGGTTTTGAAAAAGCAAAATGTGTTTGGCACCAGGTTGTGTGTGTATTCAGTTTAGGGGGAGCTTTTAATCTTTGGATATTGGAAATTCCGTTTTTAAGCTCACACTCCAGCCTGCGGAGGTCGCTGTTGCGATGTTTTCTAGCCGACACAAAGAAGGGAGCTAATCTAACGGCAGCATCTAACGCGGCACTGAGAGGATTCAGACTCATTTTGTACACCTTTTCTCCAAACTGTGGATATTGATACAGCTTATAAAAGAAATGTGACCAATGACTGAGTTTAAACCAGTGTTTAAAATGTTATAACGAAGTCGCTATCTGCTAACGTCAGCTAGCCGCTTAGCTGGTTAGCTTTCGGTTGCCTAACAACAGAAGCCAAACAAACACCGCTAGCAGGTTAGCAGTGCCAATCTGTTAAAGGTGCTAGGTTTTTACATTTTCCACGCAAACGTGAAACTTGCAGGATGGCTGAGGACGGCAGACGCGGCGACGAGGAGGACCGAGGGCCCGGAGCGGCTTACCGGGGGGTCGCAGTGATGGAGAGCCTGCTGGAGAAGCTGAATGCACTCAACTATGAGGAGGAGGTTCTGGGCAAACACAACATGAAGAACCTGTCAAGGTAAGAAGCGCATAGTTCGGATGTAAGTACGGTGTCCTTTTTAGGATTTAGAAGCAGAAAAAAACAATCGAAGTGTGTAACTAGTAGTAACTAGTCATACGTTTACAAAAATATAATGAGATAAAAACAGACACGTCCTAAAGATACGTGATTGTGTTGTTCATTCATCCCTCTGGTTGGAGGAGAGTGATGGAGTTCAAGTATGATGTTGAGGGTTTGTGTGGCCTTGGCATTGTACTGGACCGTTGTGGTGGAGAGAGAGCCGCCTACAACCCTCACTTCTGAGCGACTGAAGCAAGAAGATGGAGGATACGAGTGCTCTTCTGCTATTAATTCATTTGTTGGGACAATGCAGCGTTTCAGTTCTTGATCTTTATTCTGTTATTTTCTGTTGATTGATCGATCAACCCAGACAAAGTATTGCATAAAAATAAAATGAAATCCAGGCTTGTTTCCAGTGTTTGTGCTGATTTGATGTTTTTGAGTGTGCACAGTGAAGGAAAACCCTTCAGTCCCCTCTGCTTTCTCCGTGCAGGCATTACTTCGTCTCCAGTCCATACCTGGCGTCTAACCCCGGCGAGCAGTTCTACATGTTCACCATCATCGCAGCGTGGCTCATCAATGTGGCGGGGAGGCCGTTTACCGAGCCGCAGGAGTACGACGAACCCAACGCCACCGTGTCCAACATCCTGGCAGAACTGCGGGCCTTTGTGAGTCACACAGAAAGAGTTTAGAAGCTGGAAATGAGCTTTGGTATGTCTGGAGTTCGTTTGTTTGTGCTTTGATAAATCTGACCGATTGTGCGAAGGCGGGAGCTTCCGTTAAACAAGAAGAGTTTGACGCTTTTTTAATTCCTCCTCTGTTTTTCAGGGTGTTAAGGTGGACTTCCCGCCCTCCAAACTGAAGTCTGGCTCAGGCGAGTACGTCTGCTTCGTGCTGGACCGACTGGCTGAGGAGGCGCTCAGGAAGAGAGGCTTCACCTTCAGGAAGTATGCCGTCTGTTTTCTTCTTTTCGTCAGGCTGCTTTTGTTGCTTCTGTGTTTATAGAAGTTTTTTTTACTTCTTTCTGTCTCTGTTTCAGGACAAACTACCCATCAGAAAACACAGAAGAAGAGTCTGTGGTGGAGGACGACGCCGAGCTCACGCTCAGGAAAGTGGAGGAGGAGCTGATCGTAGGTGTTCCGCATTCGTCTAACTTCCTCTTCTTTTCCGTTCGGCACACTTACAGGATGAATCTGTTTTTACTGCGGTGGTTTCCTGCACCTCTGTCAGAGATCACCAAACACTGAGAGGAAATCAGGGAACAGATTTCAAAATAAAACATCCTCACACTTTTATTTTAAAAACATAATTTCATGTATTTTATTACAAAATATTTCCCTCGTTTTATAAAGTCCATCACACTTTAGAGCAGAAATCATAATCGAATATATTGTCATGACCGTATTTTGGGTGTTTTTAATGCTCAGCGCTGCGCGGGTCGAGCCATGAATCGTCTTCACATCTCATGATTGTTTTGTGTGTGACCAGGACGAAGGGGACGAGGAGGAGGAGAACGTGATGGACCTGGAGGCTCTGAAGTTACGAAGCACTCACACTGTGAGATCACCTCAGAATAAGATTACATCATAATTTCCACTTTCACGCTCTCACGTTCGCTCCGAGCTTTGAACTCGCCGCGGCGTCTGTTTTCTGGCAGGAAGCTGAGACGTCCTCCAAACCCGACGAGATCCTGGAGTCGACGGTCGACGCGACAGAGTGGAACCTGGAGGTGGAGCGAGTCCTGCCGCAACTCAAAGTCACCATCAGGACCGACAACAAGGTAGGCGCTCACCTGAGGTGTCAGAGCTTCCGCCAGATGTGAGATGAAGTGAAAGACGCTTCACTCTGCCGGAGCTTCACACTCGTCCAGTGTGATCGTAACAAGCTTTTGTTTCTGTATGAGTGACTGAAGGCTTTGAAGGTTACCTGCAGTTTCCCAGCATGCTCTCTGGTTGGCTGTCAGTGTTAGTGGCTCTCACTCTCTGGTCTGTGTTGGTCCTGCAGGACTGGAGGGTCCACGTGGACCAGATGCACCAGCACAGAGACGGGATCCAGTCCTCACTCAAGGAGGCCAAGGTGCGTTCACTGACCCGCTTCATCATCATGTTATGTCCTCCCTGCAGCCTCTCACTGTCATCGGATGGGACAAACAAGAAGTATTATTTTATTTCAGTCACACGTAAAGAATATTATCAATCAGCCAGCTTTAATTAAATAAACTAAATCACACAAGAAGAAGGAACAGATGTTTCCATGTTCAGCGAATCTCCCATTAACCACAGAGACAAACGTCCTGAGGACTGTTTCAGTTCTGGAGAAAGATGAAAACAAAATAAGTTCATGGAGTGAAACTAAACGTGACATCATTCTTCGTCGTCTCTGCAGAGTCACCTGGACAAGCTGCAGGAGGACATCGGGAAGACGCTGGAGAAGGTGAGCAGCAGAGAGAAGTACATCAACAACCAGCTGGAGCATCTGATCCAGGAGTACCGCAGCGCCCAGGCCAAACTCAGCAAGGTAAACCCGGAGCTGAACGTTCCTGATTCGTTCACGTCATCGCGACACGTTTGAGTTCACGTTAATTCCAGTTTGAAACTGTCTCAATGTCAGAATGTGTGGAAACAGTCAGTTCAGTAACTCTTGTCATCCTTCAGGCCAGAGAGCGCTACCAGCAGGCCAGCGGAGGAGTGACGGAGAGAACCAGAGTGCTGGCCGAGGTCAGTGAACGCACCACGTTTAATTCATCAATAAAATCATTTTAACAGCAGCAGGTGAAAAAAGCAAGCTGATAATAATAAAACATCAGAGTTCACTGTCCTCAGTTTATTTAATAATAATAACTATTACTTATTATTAGAGATTATTTGAACCTTTATATGTGAGAATTGTTCTTGTGTTTTAATTTGAAATTCTTCTGTTTGTTTCAGATCAGCGAGGAGCTGGAGAAGGTGAAACAGGAGATGGAGGAGAAAGGCAGCAGCATGTCTGACGGAGGTGAGGTGAATCTGGTCACAGTGCTCGGTTTTGACTCCGGCCCTGCCGCAGTGCTGACCTCTCCGCTTCTTCTTCTGCTTTTGCAGCTCCGGTGGTGAAAATCAAGCAGAGCCTGACGAAGCTGAAGCAGGAGATCATTCAGATGGACGTGCGGATCGGCGTGGTGGAGCACACGCTGCTTCAGGCCAAACTCAAGGAGAAGTCCAACATGACGCGAGACATGCACGCCACCAACATCCCCGAGCCCGCCGCTGGGCTGTTCGCCTAGCGCAGCAGCCTAGACCCGAAAAACCCGGCGAGGTCCGACTCCTCTAAAAGGACCTGAGAGGCTCAGGAAACCGAAAAATGTCGTCACATCTATTTATAACCAACATATTTTTCCATTTCCTGTAATGGATGTTTTTATGTCTTTGAGGGATTTTTATAAACTTAAAGAATTTCTCTGTTAAGCTCAATGATTCAAATCCATTAATCAGATTGACCACCAGATGGCGCCAGAGTTGCAGATAAAGACTTGTTATTGAACTTTTAAAAGTATAATAATCGAAGCATAATTGAATCTTTGGTTATTATAGTTTTTATTTTTCTACTAAATGTTGTAAACACAAAATAAAACCTTAAAAAACAGAAAATCAACCATTTTGACTCCAGGGAATTTTATTTCATCAGCAGCGGCTGATTAAGGATAAACAGGAAGTTGTGTTTTGGACCTTCAACATAAAACACCTTCACGTTAGAATACTTTAAATGTTTCCCGATGAAAGCTGGAACATTTACTGAATAATAAATGTAAGTTCAGGAAACCTTTTATTTATATTGAACTAAACTCTGCGATTATCTCTTCACATGTGTTTGTCTCTAAATGAGGCTGAAGATTAGAAACCAACTGCACACTGTCCCGGATCTCCTGTTTGTGGATGTTTTATCAAACATGACCGATGTGTCAAATAATGAGCCCAAAGCTCAGACTGCAAACTCAAACACACAAACCTTTTTTTAACTTGTAGACCTGCGTAATTTCAGGGAGAGGGAAGAATCCTCGTATGGTCATGTCAGGCACACAGAAGCCCCACCGACTGTTTTTGTGAGGGTAGCCAATCAGAAGAAAGTTGTCTGAAAGGTTAGACGCTAAAGCAGCTGGCTTCTACACAGAGATCTGCGTGGACATAAAGAAAAAAACCTGCACGAATATATGTTTTATTCAGTAATTATCAGTTTTGCGTACTTTAAATATTTTTGTCTCGCTTGGTGCTTTTACTTTGAAAACCATACGTGTTTTAATTTGACAGCAGCGGCTGCTTCCTGCATGTGGGCGAGGCAGAGTGACAGCTGCGAGCTGGAGACTTGTTTTTATCCTCCTGGAGACGAAATGTGAAGATTTCAAAGCGAAAGTCTAGAAGAAAAAATACGAAAAGTAAAAACGAAAAAGGTTCAGCGTCCGGAAGAAGATTTTTCTGCACTTCCGGACAAAAAAAGGAGGAAAAGTGATCGGTGAGTTGAGCTGCAGTCTCGTTAGTTTCTCTTTGTCTGTTTTTCTGCTGCTGATCCAACTTAAAACACACAAACAAACTCAAACAGCCGTTTTTTAACGGGCTGGATATTTATGCAAACTTTAACTTCATCCTAAAAGAAAAATAAATAAAAATAAACTTGTTTATGTTTATAAAGCTTCTTTTATTATTTCTGTTTATTTACACGATAATAAAAACTGTAATTCCGGGTTGTTTCAGTATTATGTGTATCAGAGTAAAATTACACCACAGATATTTTATAGTGGGGATATTTCAGGAACGATCAGAGGTGCATCACGTGGGAAAAACGCGGAGATCAAAGTGTTTACAGGATATTCTGAAGAATTCGGATCATTTTAAACCAGCAAAGCGTGAAAAAATAATAACCGAACAGCTCAAAGTTAGTGTGTTACAGGAAAATGACACAGAAATACTCAACAATGAAGCTCGAGCTCATTATTGTTCCTCATTATTAACGAAACTAAACAAAAATCCTCAGATTTACATGAAAAGTGATTTTAGAGCTGAAACAGCAAATTGAAGAAGTCTGAGTGTCTGAAGGTGGAAAATGGTTTCCTCCGTTTTTGACGCGTTTTCCTCCAACATCAGCAGCTCCAGCACAGACCAGCCTGCTGCTGCAAGGCATGCTGGGAAACACGGGATGGGAAGAATCCATAAAGGGGGCACAGAGGGGGGATTCAGTTATTATTAAATAATTTAGATTATCTTTAGTCTCAATACAGAAACAGGAAGCTATACGAACATCCACATAACAGCCGAAGCCTTTTTTTGTATACTTTATTGATCCCCGTGGGGAAATTCCTCTCTGCATTTAACCCACTCACTTAGTGAAGCAGTGGGCACTTGCTCAGGGGTACCTCAGGGGAATCGAAACCCCGCCCTCCGATCATGGGGACACCACTCTACTTACTGAGCTATTCCTGCCTCTAATGTTAATATTTACTTTTATTAGATCACCATGAAGTAAATATTATATATTATTATTTTAAATGATGCATCAGAAGCACTTTTACAGGAGAGACCAACCTGCTGCTGCAGCGACAGGAAAATATCAGAAACACAAAATACGACGTCAAATCAAACAAAAGAAGGAAAAACGTTCACAGAAGTCAGATGTAGAGATTCAAATCATCTTTTTTAGTGAATGTACTCATAACTGTCCTGGTTGAAAACAGTTGAAACTCCAAAGTGAAAAAGAAGAAAAGAAACAAACAGTCACATCTGAAAAGCTGCGACCATCAAATGTTCTTTCATTAAAAATCTCTCTGGTTCTTAAAAAACGATGAAAGCAGTTCAATAAACATCTGCGTTTTCAGCGAAAAGTTGCCAGCAGGCAGTTTTCTGATCACACAGAAATCCCAGAAAGAGTTCAGAGGTGCATGAGTTCAGACTGTAGTCCAAACCTCTCCTCCTCTGCTGTTTTCAGTCAACATAAACTGAAATAAACATAATTATTTCTTTTCGACTTGTTCTGTTTAAACAAACATGCATCCATGTTTGTTTTCTCCGTCTAAACTCAGCAGAGCAGGAAGGACGACGTGAAAATCAAAGATGCTCCTTTACTCACGCGGCTCGCCACAGCAGCATGTTTGATCTGGCAGCGTTTTGTCCTTCCTGACACAAACCCAGAGGGATCGATCGTAACACAAATCATTATTCCCAGATATTTCCAGATCGGATCGTGTAGTTTGACATAAACAGTCTGTCTTTATCTCGGTTTGTACTGAAGCCTCATGGGGAAAAAGTCCTTTTTACTTTTTCCCAGAACAGGAAAAATCTTTTATTTGACTGTTTTTGTTCCTCTCAGGCGGAAGTCGTAAACAGCAGAAATAATAAAATGTAAACGCTGCTGTCCAGAGGATAAACATAGAGTCCGAGGCCCACGGCAGGCCCACTAGAGCCTGCAGCCCGGCCCACTCGCAGCTTTGCAGCTGTGCAAGAGCTGCGCAGGAGGAACGTTTAAAATCCTTCAGAGGCTGAACCAGCATCAGGTTATTGTTTTACTCAATGTGCACCGCTTAAAGCGCCACGAAGGCGCCACAGATGAAAAATCTCTTTGTGACATCACACTGACCGAACCCAGAAAAAAACAGAGTAAAATTTTTAAAAAACATATTTTTCCTCCTCAGTTTCAGGGATGGACGGACGCATTTTAAATCCGTTTAAACAGTTCAGAGGGGCCTGTTTTTATTGGCTTACAGGTGCTCAGCTGTGCTGTATGTGGTTGCTAGCATCATGGACTGAGAAGAGTTTGACACCCCTGTGATAAACTCTTCAGATTATAATCTGCAGGTTTACAGAAAAAAAGATTAAAAACTTCAGAAATCTTTCGGATGTTTGCGCTGACGTGTAGCAGATGAGGAGTGTTTCTTCGTCCCTCCGAGCTCACGCCGCTTCCTTCTCTTGTTTTGTTTTTGGAGGGCCGAACCTTCATCATTGAGTCTCGCTGCTGAGTGGACGTTAACCGGACGCCAGACTGGTTTTCTTTTGAATCTTGAGGAGGAGCAGAGAAAGGCGAGCCCCAGGCTCCTCCTCCTCCTCCTCATCTATTCGCTGTGACACAGGCGCCTCTGTTCACTGCCCTCTAACAGTCTGTGTGTTCAAATCACTCAGCCTGCTGATGACTCCTCTTCATCAGATCCCCCGGGCCTTCGTCCTCGGCCTCTTGTTGTGTTCTTTTCTCATCCTGCCACGAAGGCTCGTTATCCATGAAACACGATGTGGGATCCAAATGTGATGATGTGCTTCAGTTTGTGCAGAAGCCTTCGTCCCTCAGAGCTTCCTGTTAACAAACCATCACACTCACCGGCTCTTTGTCTAACGTCTGTGTCTCTCGTACAGAGACGATAGTTTATACAAAGTCGTTTCCTGTTTGTGTGTGTGCACGTGTGCGTGTGTGTCGGTCAGCTGATGAAGGGTTAACAGGAAGCGTGAGCTCAGAGTCACAGCATCTGTTTTTCTTTCTACAGTCTGCTCTCAGGCTGCGTCTCTGCAGGATGTGAGAGAAGCGCAGCAGAGAACAAAGAGCAACTTTAAAGGTAAGACCCAAAAACAGAGCCTGTTATAAATATCCTGATCAGTCTGGATTAGATGAGCTCAGATTAGCTCCAGTTAATCCCTCGAGTGCTCAGACTGCAGAGATTCAGCTGAACTGAGTGAAGCTTTGCTGAGGAGCAGATCAGACAGGAAGGAGGATTTTTAAAGAGCTGAAGTCACAGAAAGAAAAACAAGATTTCTTTTGGATTTTCTAGATTTTTCTTCTCGTTGGGAGTCAAACCAGCAAAAAATGAGTCGACTAATAAAAGCTGGGTGTAAAAGTCTGAGAAATGTCTGTGAGCTCCAGCTCAGATACACAACAACAACTTCCTTTATGAACACACACTCTGTGGTTTACTCAGACTCTCACACACGCACAAAATCCTGCTGCTAGAAATACTCACTACACCACCGAGTGCAGATTAATCCACCGCTGAAAATAGACCCCAACAACAGGAACTTTAAATAGAGACAGAGGAAAGATCAAATGTGCTTTTTTATCCCAAAAGTTTGGAAATTCCTGTAAAAACAATAGACACAAGCTAGAGTAGCTCAGACAAATACAGTAAAATAGAAGTTCAATAAAGATTACACGAAGAAAGGTGCAATAATTCAATTCAGTTTTATTTATAAAGCCCTGAATCACAACAGTTTCCTGTTAAATCTAATAAAGTGAATGAGCTCATTATGTTCAAATTTTAATACAAATAAAATCCCTATAATTTTTTAAATCAATAAAAGTAAAAAAAAGTAAATAATAAATAATATTGTAACATATATCATAAAATAAGTAAGTATATATATGTTTTGCATAAATACAAAAAAGGGAAAGTTAATGTAATAATATGAAGTTTAAAAAGAAAGTAAAAAATCTGATAAATGTTAAAATAAGTATAGTTTTTAATAAGATCCAATAAAACGTGATGTAAAAAGCTTAAATAACACAAAGTGTCTCCTTAGAGTAAAAACCAGAATAAATTCACTAAATCACAATAAAAATAATAAGAGTGTCTCGCTGAAAGAGCAGCTGTCAGCTGACGGCGTTCAGTGTGAGACCGGTCGTGTCTGAGGTCAGGAGGGTTGGAGAGGCGCTCTCTCTGCTGGTTTTGGCCTTTCATTGAAAAGATTTGTTAGAACAACATCTGCCTGTTTCTCACCGACAGCTGTTTGGTTTCTCATGCGCTTCACAGATCCTCGGACGCCGCTCTGCAGACAAACATGGCTCTGTTCTTCTCCGGCGCCGTCACAAGTACGTCACCGACATCACCGACCACGTTCACCAACACTTTACTTTTATTCTGGGACTTTATTACGACATTGTAGCAAATTTTGTTTTTGCCTATTCGAACTGTTCAAACTGTTATGGATGTGAAAAACGATCGGAAACCAAACTAAAGCTTATAGCGGCTCCACAGATCTGATGTTAGCTCCTCAGACGAGCTCTGTGGAGCACTTTGCTGCCCGTCTGTCACATTCCTGCCCAGCTTTTATCTTCATCAAGTCCTCTGAGCAGATTTACCCAAGAATGTTCTGTGCCTCTTCATGCTGATAAAAGTCGTCTGTATTTAGAAACCACTGTGTGTGTGTGTGTGTGTGTGTGTGTGTGTGTGTGTGTGTGTGTGTGTGTGTGTGTGTGTGTGTGTGTGTGTGTGTATCTCTGATGGTCTTTTCTGCCGCTCAGGCTCTCCAGTCAAGCGAAGGTTGAGGAACAGTCACTGTCAGAGGTAAAAGCATCGTTTATTTCCTGTTTCTGATGAACGTGTGAAGTCTCAGCAGGAGGAGTTTGAAAAGCCTTTGCTGGTCTCTCTCCTGCAGCCTCGACGTGTCTCTGCTCTCTCCCGACTCCTCCTACATCTGCTACACCTCAGTGCACGGCAGCGAGCCCTGCTGCTGCCGCCGCTCGCCACGCCTCCTCACCAATGGATACTATGACGTGACCGAGGACAGCTTCTCCTGGGACGACGAGGGCAACGTGTCACTGACGCCCTGCAAAACCAGCGTCTCCTACAAGGAGAACCTGCACAGGTGAGAGCGGCAGGTAGACCCGGAGGCTCCCATTTATTTAGATTGTTTTTACCTGAGATCTGGATGCAGAAAAAACTTCGTTTCAGTGAGCTCGCTCGTTCCACGTTTATGCACAAGTAAAAGTTGTGACTTTTATTTTGAAAGCGAACTATCTCAATTTCCTGTTTGTGTCACACTTCTTGAAGTTTTGCCAACGCTCAGCTCGTAGTTGGAGAGCATTTACAGACAATGCAACACTACAGTCGGTCACTTTCATTCAAACTACAACCGCAGCAAGATGCTAGCAACCGAAGCCAGTAGGGGAATACACGTTTTCCCTAACAACAGTTGGTTGCCAGGTGGTCACTGACCAGTCTGTGTTACTGGGGCTTTAACAGTCATTTTCCCAGCCACTGTCATTAACCTCCAGCAACCACTCACAACCGGTTGGGGATTTTTTCTTTATGAATCGTGGTTGCCAAACGGTTGCAGACCAGTCTCTCTCTGCCTGTGTGACCAGGTTTTATTCACTGATCCGACTCTGCTACCACAACTGGCACACGGCCAAAATGGTGGATCAATTCGTCTAACTTTACGGACGCTACAAACATCGCTGTTGTTTGGTTTTCTGTTTTTATTTACCTCCAAAGTGAAATCAGAGCTGTGGCTTTACATGCAAACTAGCAAGCTCATTTCCTGCTATCTCGAACTTGGCTGAACTCGTAAATCTTCTTTTTCGTGAACACCTGGATGTTAAACTTCATTGAAACACATGGATGAACAGTCACAACAGTTTTTTGGGATTGTAAAAGTCTGGACTGTGTTTACCTCAAACTCTGCCTCAGAGTTAGTTTGATTTTATTAACCAAAGGAGAGTTTATACCAAGAAATGCAGCCAACAGCCTGCGTTTACTGCATTTTACAGCATCACAAGAAGTTTAATATTGCTTTTTTTTTAACCAAAGACTGAGAAAAAGTCTTTTTACATGTTTTTTTTGGAGAAAATGATCGATGACATCAGCTGCAATTACAGAGCTGAGAGAACCGAACGCCAAACGCTTTGTGACATTCACCAAACGCTTAACAAAGTTTGGAAAAACCTTCGTTCCATAACATTTTCCTCCCTTCGGGATTATTTTACATCAGCAACAGGAACATAACGTCTTGTGGTCGTACAAATGTATGACAGCTGTTAAACACACACGCACCTCTTTAAAGCGGTGAGGTCACCTCCAACAGCCAATCAGAGTGAGCCGTTCGGCACATGTCGGGTAGGTTTGAAAGCTGTAAATACTTCAGACCTGACATCAGCTGCTCTCGGGGACCAGGGTGTGTGATGTCATTGATCACTGTTGCTAGGAGACCCCATGTTATTGAACACTTTGCCATCAACATGAGAAAAGCGTCTTTGTTCTGTTACATGAACTCTGTGTTCACAGGTGAAGCCTTGATGTGTTTGCAGAGTTCATCTTTTAATAACAACTAAAAGTCTTACTTTACTTTAAAATTCGATTAAATGTTGTTCCTGACGTTTATTTCTTGGTGTGCAGTCAGACAGAGCGGGCCGCTGCGCTCAGATTTGGTCACTTCCTGTTGTTTCAAATCACATTGTGGTTATTTTTGTCAGGCTGTGGTCATTCTCTGAGGAAGTGTTTTCACACTCGAGTTGCTTTTGGTCACTTTCTGCACTTTAACCCACTTTGTTGGGTTTGAGGTTTTTTGTTGGGGCTCTCGTTCTTTAGCTCTTTCTGGATTTCTTTGTTTCACTTTGATGTTGTTTTATGTCATTTTGTTCATCTTTTCTGTGCAAAGAGACACAAATTCCTCAAAATGACAAAAAACAAAGTTCAAAAAACCTCTGAACATGCCAAAGGACCTCAAACCCACACACGTGTCTGAACACTCATTTTTCCTACAGGGTTTTCCGGCGCAGGCGGCGACCTCGCAGCTCGCTGGTTCGCCTGCTGAGCGATGTCACGGAGAGCTGCCAGTCGTGGCTCGATGAGAAAGTCTTCAGAGGTGTTTTCGGGACTGTGAACAACTGGAACCAGAAGCAGGAAGTTGACCAGGACCATGACCTGGACTGGTCCAGGAGCAGCCCTGATGGTCCGGCCTGTCTGGACGAGTCCTGGTCGCCGCTCAACAGCACTGAGCTGGAGGAGAGCCGCGCCTTCACGTACGGTGGGTAACCGACTGCTTAAAGGGCGAGTACGCTCAAATTAACATGGACAACAATGAACAATGATTTTGTTTTTTCTTTCAGACTCCACTGAGGTCCCGACTCCTCCCGACAAAGAAGCCCCGCCTCCAAATCTCCTGATCCACGAGGAGATTTGCTCTGAGATCTGTCAGTCAAAGGAGAGTTTCACCCAGTCGCTGGGCAGCCTCTCCGAAGTCCCGCCTCCTTCACCTTTCTACACCAACACCTGCTGCTGTCAGGCGTCACCTGAGCCCACAGGTGAGCCGCAGGGTCTCTGACGTCAGAGGCCTGCAGAGACTCGTAGCAGCCTGCTCAGATCCAGTCTGAATCTCTACGTTTTCATTCATCTCACTCGACTTTAATGCTGAATGAAAAACATTTGATGATTTTTATCTGCAGAAACCACCAAAGACACAAAACTAACACCCACGATCTCCACCACAAAGCTCGACCTCTGTTCGCCTAACCCGAGTTATTCTTCTTTCTGTTTCAGGGTTCACGATGAAGGCCCTCCTCCTTCTCGTCTTCACCGTCTTCATCTTCACAGCTCTGTACTCGGGGTGAGACCTCAGTTCCTAATTTAGTTTTTTCAGAGCACTTTGATTGTTTGATCAGCATGAACCAAGAAAATCTCTTTAAGTCTCCCAGAAAATCTTCCTGAAGCCGATCGAGGATCTGAAAATGCCTCATCTGTCCGCTCAGTTTAGTTTAGAAAGCTGCAGCAGCTAAATGCATCATAGAGGCAGAAACACAATTTATTTATTAAGGGCTCTAAAAAGTGTATGAAAGTTAAAAACGTGTTTGTTTCTCTTATTTCTGAGTGAGGGGCGGGTCTCACTGAGAAACTGCACACTCATCAACCAATGAGAACATCCCATTTTACGTCCTTACTCACTCTGAAAATAAAAGTGTCAAAATAAGATGCATCTTTTTAAACTAGTGACTGAGCCTATAACATCGTCACAGAGATGCTTTCCCAGTTTTCTAAGTAAGTGTCGCCCCCTGGTGGCCTTTAAAAAGAATACGCTCTAAGACGCCTCAACACGGGCTTCATGTTTCAGACCTGAAGCTGCCTCCATGTTTTGTCCCGTCTACAGAAACGGCGTGATCTTTCTGTGTGGAAGTGCCGATGTGTTCAAAGACCGTTGTTTTGCAGGTGTCTGTGGTGGAGCGCGACTGTCACGTCGACCGTCTTCATGATGATCACAACATGTATGCGTGAGTATCAATGACATTTCTGTTCAGTGATTAAAGATCTTTTGTCTTCGGGTAACAGAAACTCAGTCAGAGGTCCAGCTGTGACCCGTGAATTATTCAGTTTGCAGAAGTTTATTTGGCCCTCAGTGCAAATCCCTGTTTTACAATCACACTGGTGTGAATGGAGCCGCTCTTCATCACTACAGGCTGCCTTTAAACAGAAATAAGACGTTTGTCTCCCCCTGCTGGCAGGGAGAGTCATTACTTTACTTGGATGTTTCCACTGTACTTCCAGCTCCCTGCTTGGGCTGTTTTTTGTAATTAATGAGAAAGTTGTTTTTTAAATGCTGCTTTAAAACTGCAGTCACCTGCAGCTCACTATTTGTTTCAACCACTGCTGTTGGAGCACGAGTGATACCAGTTTGGCCCAGTTTGGCCTTTTAACTTAAACTGGTTATAAAGACTCTTAAAGTCTTCAAATATTCACATTTAACTTGTTTATGACAAGCTGGTAATTTCAGCTTCAGACCTTCGTTCGTTTCCCAAATACCAGCTTTAAGTGTTTAAAATCAAAACCACAGACTGAAGCAAAGGACAGACGACTACATTTCTCTACAACTGTATTTTTTTTTTTATTACATAAAATGATCAGTTTGTCTTCCAAAAAAAGCCGAAACGACTGCAACTTGTTTAAAATCCAGAGAGATGAATGCAGTTTGTTAGCAATATTAATACTAGCGGTTATAAACACCAGCTTATGGTAAATCATTACAGTTTGGGTTACATTTATTACTTTTGGGGTCTTGAAAACACCATTGTCCTGTAATAAACCCAATGAATCCTGTTGATTATAATATGAACTAATAAAAGTAAATCTGGTGCAGTTTTGCTCTGCAGCTCCTGACTGCTTTTAATCTGCCAGCAGAGCACGAATCTGATTTTGTTTTGGTGATTTTAACACGTCACTGCTCTCGTTTCTTTCAGTCCTGACAAAGTCGGGCCCGCTGGGCGAGTGGAGGAGGGCGAAGACGGAGGTGAGTCTGAAATCAGAAACTTGGTTTCTCACATTTGAGCTGCAGAGGAGACAAACGAGTTTTAACAGCTGTCACTGATTCGGTTTCAGGACATCACGTCGAGAAACGAGTGAGGAAACGCGTCTGGAGAACCTGAAGGAGGAGAAGGCGAAAAGGTCGGACGGGACTCATCAGAAACGTTAGATTCTGACTTTTATTTCACTTTATGTTTGCATGTGAGGTGCACAAAATAATCTGAGCTCCAGAAAACATTTTAGAGCAAACATTTCTCCTTTTAAAACAAAAATCACTCCTTAAAAGAGGTTTTTGTATTCACATTTTTAAAAATGTGTCATCTTTACGTTGAAATGTACACGCAGAGCAGGAGGCTGCTTCGTGCTTTTAGTCAGATTTAAGCCATGAAATGTCTTCTAGCTGAAAAAAGTTGTTATTAAAGTGTTGGAGCTCAGTGGCACATGTTAGTAGTTTAGCAGCTTAGAAAGCTAAAAACATTCATATCAACTCAAAATGTAGCCGATGTATTTTAGGAGTGTCTTCTTTCTTTGGTTTGTAGTTGATCTTGGCTTTTTTGAGCGTTCCAAAGTGACCAAACGTCAGACGTTTAATGTCTGCAAAACATTTTCAGGGTTAAAGGGCAAAAAATAAATAAAAATAAGAGCTGTGACTTTTTATAAAAACCAAATGCACAAAAATCCCCTGGAGGCTATAAAAGTGCCATTTTTCCCTCCAGAATAAACAGAACGAAGAGTTTTACTACAAAATAAAATACCCACAAACACAGTATTTTCACATTAAAGTTCAGCTCAGATTTTATTGTGAAAGCTGGATTACTGAATTCCTGGTAATTTTACTGGTACAAAATACTTTCTTACATCTATAAAATCAGGTTTAATTTGCTGACATCGATTGATGACAGGTCAGTGGGCGGGGCCATAGTGTTCAGTAAATCATCCTGATTGATCACAGTCAGTTAAATGGGAGTTTATGAAACCAGCAGAGGCCGTTAAAGCAAACAGACCTCCAGAAGGTCCTCTCAATTCTCCACCGGACTTTCAAACAGCTAACAATCATCTACTTTAAGAATCTTCTCAGGACTGTTTTGAGCAGGGGTGTCCAACTCCAGGCCTCAAGGGCCGGTGTCCTGCAGGTTTCAGATCTCACCCTGGGTCAACAAACCTGAATCAAATGATTAGTTCATTAGCAGGCCTCTGGAGAACTTCAAGACATGTTGAGGAGGTCATTTAGCCAATTACATCAGCTGTGTTGGATCAAGGACACATCTAAATCCTGCAGGATTCCGGCCCGTGATGCCTGGAGATCCCCACCCCGGGTTTAGAACTTCTTTAGCTGGATGAAGAATGTCGAGAACAATATTGAGGCTTCTGGGCTTTTTATAAACCAATAAGGTGCTTGGATGCCTGCTCAGACCTCCACAAGAACTCCTGAATCCTCCTGAAGCACTTTGAATCTGCTGCCTTCCAAACCTTCCTTGGACAAGAACCACCTCATAGCATAGAGGCTCATTTCCAGGATCTGGCTTACATCATTAAAATGCATCCATACCGGTATTCGGCCATTGTGCTAAAAGACACCAGCTCAGGTCCGTTGCACGGATCCGGTCCAGAACTTAAGATGGATCTAGCCTGAATCCGGGCCAAATATATTTTATCTGGGTTATTTCCCAGTTTTAAAGAAAATAGGTAACAGTAGTGTCCATTATGCATTTGCTCATCTCTTGGCCACTAGAAACCATGTGAAGTTGTTACAGAAGGAAAATTCTCACATTTAATTTGCAGTAAACGCTTGAAAATTGTGTATATTTAATGTTAAAGAGCTATTTTCAGATAGTTATTCTCTGCAGCATTTTGTGGTAAAACTCTTCAGCTGTTAGGTGCCTTCAATCAGCCAGCAGTGCTCACATGGTGATAATAATAAAGGGAACCCTGAGATGCTGTTGAAACGCACTGACAGATATGTTGAATAGAGACAAAAAGGTAAGAAAAGCAGATCAAGTTCAAACATTCTGCCTTTGAGTGGTTTCTTTCACTCCGTTTGTTTTTGTCTGATTCTTGGGAGACTTTAATGTGGTACAAACGTAATCCGTACAGGTCGAAGGTTCAAATATGTTATTTATGACCTGGTTACACAAACACATATAAAGCTCTTATTTTTAAAAGCAAATTTGCCTTTATAAGGAGCAATAATTCCAGAAAATGGAAGAAACTCAATAAGCTGGGAGAACGTTTGTGGATTTGGGAGAGATCTCTTAAAGTCAAAATACTCGCTGTAGAAGCTTTGTAAGAAAACCAAGTACTGTAGCGCTTTACGAGATGTTTTGTCTTATAAAGGTTTTAAAAATTGAATCATGTTTGGGCCTCAAACTACGCCAAGAGTGAAGAAGGAGGAGATGATCTCTGCTTTGGGTCCTCCGGCAGCACAGATCAGCTCCTCTGGTGTGAAGCTGAAATGTTTGAGTGATAAAGTTTGTGGAAACTGACTAGCGGAGCAGAGAAATGTTTAACTCTTCATGTTCAGATCATTTGAAGCCTTTAGGATAAAAAAAGAAAACAAAAAACCTCATCATGCTGGGTTAGGTCACATGGGAGCTGCATTAATTAACAGAAATGTGATTCTAACGTGTACGTGAACATCTGGGTTTTAGTTATAACTGGAAAACAGACCTAATCCTGAAAACTATCGAGATCAGACTATTATCTAGTCTGTTGGTTAAAGTAGTTAAACACCAATTTAAGGTGTAGATCTACACCTAGAATGCTATAATAAGACTCCGGCTGTGAATTTTTCACTAATGCTAGCAAGCCATAAAGACTGGAATCTTTTCCACTGACAACGTTCCTCTCATGTGACGTGAACGCGGCATCGCATCTGTAGCATGAAGGGTTAAAACGGTCACACCAGATGAGGCACAGAAACCCCAACAAAAACAGCCCCCAAAATGCCCACGTTGTTTTACTTTTGTCTAAAATCTGGATAAAGAGTAAAAGCAAAGTTGGCATCAAATTTTTAGTTAGTATCTTTTCATGTTTCACTTTTCAACAAAATCTCAAGGTTTTTTAGATGCCTGAAATAACGTTTACAACAGTTATTTTCGACTTGGTGGGACGTTAACATCATAACTGCGGTGAATCCTAAAAGACGTTTAGCTAACAGCTAGTATTCCTATCAGCCAGGAAATGCTAAAGCTAACAGCACTCTTTTACAATTTACATTATATAATTGATAAAGGTAAATAAAACTATAACTAGATACAAACTAGCTAATTTCGAGAAAAGACAGTTGTAATGTTTATAAAGTTAATAAGCTATTCTACCATAGCTTATTAACTTTAGCTAATTAGCCATTTTAGCTAATCACGCACTTAACGTTCATCGCTAATTACTACCAGCACAACTAAGGGAGCCAAAGTTTCAAGGTGTTCAGCTCTGGTGTGACTGAATCTTTGTGGTTAACTCTCTCCCTGTCTTCATAAATCAGGAATTATTGTTAATTAATCCAAGTGCCAAATTTGTTTAAAGATAACATTACAGGTGATGTATTACCACATGTAATCAATGAACAGCAATCAATGTGTTGTACTGATGTTTTTAATACTGCTCTGCTCAACTTTGAATTTAAAGCTGTGCTTAATACTTT
Organism: Diplotaxodon limnothrissa; assembly: GCF_057381915.1. Taxonomy (NCBI): domain Eukaryota; kingdom Metazoa; phylum Chordata; class Actinopteri; order Cichliformes; family Cichlidae; genus Diplotaxodon; species Diplotaxodon limnothrissa. The sequence goes on from NC_140613.1 coordinate 2,888,592, forward strand.
TTGTATAAGAACAGATCATGAATCAAATGATCAATGAAATCTTTGTAATGTTAAAGGTTTTGCTTTTAATGTTGTAACTTCCAGCTGTGTGAAGTTTTTTTTTTTTTTAGCTTCTTCTAAATCCTAGTTTTGGCTTTATGGTCAAAAATCTATATTTTCCAGGTGGTGGAGGAGACCAAAACAGAGCTAAAAATGCAACTCCAGAGATGGTTTCTCTGGGTCTGCCCCCTGTTGGCCAAATATCAGTCAGTGCAGCTTTAAATAAACAAAGTTCAAAGTGGATCAAGTTTTTAATGGTGTTCTTCTAAATATAAAATTTAGAGTAAAAGACAGAAAAATCCTGAGGAGGAAAATAATTTTAATAGATTTAAAGACAAATTTTACATTCTGTGTGGAGGAACTACTAAATATGGAGTTACTGTTAATGTAAATAGTTTTGTAATTTCTATAGACCACTTATTTTCACATGTGGAATTCTTGCTTGTAACAGCACTTATTGTATCTTTTTTTTATTGTATTTTATCGTACTTTGAGTCTCTGGAAGTTAAACTGTAAAATTTCACCTTAAACAAGACGCAAATTTAATTTGAACTTCAAGCAAAGGAACAAATTCTGAATGTATACATGTGAATCAGTGTGAAATCAGCCTCTGAAATGACTGTTTAAAGGATGAAGTAATCCTTATTTCTTACAGTGTGGATCGCTGTGTTTCAGTCTGCAAATCAGCCTTTGGCCTGTTGATGGCGCTGTGCTTTGAGAATGAACTTTTACAGTATTTGGGATTTTGTCAGCTATATTTAGTCTCGGCTAAGGTGAATGTTTATGATCCATTAAACTATATTACAAAGACAAACTGTATCTGTATTTTGTTTTAAATGGATTTAAATTGATGGTCATGGATTTCAGTTTCATAAAATGTCAGCTGTCAGGTGTGAGTAGTCAGTTAACACCTGTTCAACAGCTGAAACTAGTCACTCGGGTGATTCCTTTTGCACATAAAGAGTTGCAAGTGTTGAGTCTTGACCGTTGTGTGCTTTAATGTGTTTAGACTGAACCTGAAGCTGCAAGCAAAGCCCGAATACCTGAGAACTGTCAGAGAAACAGCCCAGGAAATAAAACCCACAAGCAGGAATCCATCATCTTCCACAGATTTCAGAAGTTCCAACTTTACAGATCTCATCAAATCTACTCGTGCCCATCCATGCTGTCCGTTTAGATTTGGCTGATGTGTGAGTTTAAATCAATTTGAGAACTTTCGTGGGTTCTCAAGTTAACTTAAATCAGTCTAACCTTTTTTTCTTTTTAACGGCTCCAACAGGAAGTGGCCATAAGCTGCAGCTTCTCAGCAAAACATGCAAAACTTGGGGATCATGTGATGGTCCCATTGGCAGCTTCTGAAAGTGATTCAGGCTTTTTAGTTTTTGTTAATGATTTTTGTTTTTGTTAATAAAAAAAAAAAAGATTACATCGATGGTGAATGAACTCAAATTTCTTCAGTATCACTGGCTGGACCTTCACCATGCAGCGAGCCTGAAATCCTAATCAAACAAGCTGCTACCTTAAGGTGAAGGTAGTGTTAATATAGTCAAAACTTTGTGCTTTATCTTTTTTGGCTCTCAATGGGACCAAAATGTATTAAAAAAACTAATAATATTGTGCTGAATTCAGTACAAGTTTAAACTAGTTAAGAAAACCAAAACCTGGTCAGGAAAGCGTTTGAGGGCACAGAACGTGGAAGCAACCAGCCACACGAATCGCACCCAGTCGGCCATTAGAAGGAACACCAGACTGAAGCGCTCCTTCTACGGCTTCACTTTTCAGACCTACATCTTATCACCTGGAAGTAGAGGAAGGAAAAAGAAAATAAACCTGACTCAGTCTCTCCACTTTTGTCATGTTAAAACTGAGACGCCTAAAGGATCAAATTTCAAGTGATCAGAATAGTTTAAAACAAAAACAAAGCACTCTGATTTTAGCAGCTGCTTTTATTAAAAATGATAAAAAAGAAAAAGGAAGTTCGTTCACGTTTCTTCAGTTACACGTCAGTCACAATGAAACTCGATGTACAGTCATAAACATTTGTTACCTTCACACAACCACAGGCTAGTTTCACACATGAACGTTGTATAAAACACCTGCTACTGAAAAACCACAAGACTTGTGAAGGATTATTTTCGGTCCCTGCCCGGTGACACCATGACCAGTGAAATTTGAAACAGGAAGTAGAGGTTCTCTTCCACTTATTCTTATCAGAGGGTGGAGCCTATCCCAGCTGCCACAGAAAGCTCACCAACCTGACACGTAGCTGACACAGAGAACCATTGACATTCACAGCTATGGGCTCTTTAGATTCCCCCAATAACTGAACGTCTTTGGATTGTTGGGGGAAGCCACACAGAAAGCTCAGGTGTTGGAGCTGATCTCAGGATCTGTAGTCTCTTTAATCGCTCACATACAAGTTCAGGGAAAGACTATTGTTTACTTGGCCTGTTGTATCTAAACTTCACTCAACAGTCGGCGACCTCTGGTTGTCACATCGGCCCACATGGGCGGCAGTTTAGAGATGGAGGTGAGGAGCTCCACCTAGATCTACTGTTCCTACATCTGAGGAGGTTCAGGACACAATCGGCATGCCTCCTCGGCACCTCCCCTTGGAGGATTTCCAATCCCATATTGGTGACGATAGATCCAGAGGAAATCAGAAATGCACTTGATATTTATCCTGGGAGCGTCTCAGGAAGAGCTGGAAACCATTGCTGGAGAAACAGAAGTCTAGAAAAGTCTCAGGTGCCCTCCTGAGCTTGCTACCACTTCAACTTCAAATGAGACAGTGGGATGGATGTTTTCTTCAATGTAAATGTTTAATGGAAATTTTAAGATTTAGTTTAAACGAGTTCCCAGCCCAGACAGGAGGCTGTGGCGCCCACTTTGAATTCACTTGTTAAAACAGTTTTGAGTTTAAATCAAACACCACCATCCACTAAAAACGTTTCCCCTACACTTCAAAAGTCTTTTTCCCCTCATGGAAGTTTCATTGGCTGTTACCTTTTTCCATAGAGTTCAGTTCAGGATCTTTTGAGGAGTTCTTTCTCTGCAGATGTGACCACACTTCAGTATCCATCCTCTTTATCCAAACAGAGCTGTTAGCTTTGGATTTTGTGGATTTGCTTTGTTTTTACTGGCAAAGTGCAACAGCTCCTCGGGCTTTATTTGGGTTCAGCAACTTTACAAAGACTGAAACTACTGAAAGTACGATTACATTTTGGTTTTAGGTTAGTAAGCATGGACACAGTTAACTGAAGCCGAGTTTTAATTGAACATGACAACCTTGACGCCCAAGACAAATACCTGATGGACACAAAGCCCTTTCTTGCCTTCCTTCTGTTACCTGGGTCAAAGGTCAAAGTTTAGACAGAGAACCAGATGCCTCCAGCTCTTCTGGGGGGACACTGAGGATGTCCCCAGCCAACCTGCTGCTGCAAGGCTCTTAACAAAAAGACAGCACATTACACCAGTTTAATTCTCAGTATACTGGCTTCCAGTTCAAACTCGTAGTGCTGACTTCTAACGTCGTGACGCTGCTGCCGACATCTCCGGTCTTTTAGAACACCACGCTCCCTCTCGCAGCCTGAGATCATCTAATCAAAGGATGTTGGTAGTCCCACCAACACATTTAAAGACCACGGGAGTCAGATCTCAGAGCGGTGGCCCCCAGGATGTGGAGCGCTTTGCCTCCATCTTTACGTTGCCTTGATTGTATTTATTCTTTTAAACAGCAGCTAAAGACTCATTTATTTAGACTGGCTTTTAACTAGATTTGTGCTGTATGATCGATTGTGTTGTTTTATGTACATAGTTCTTACCTGGTGAAGAGTGCTATATAAAGTTATTATTAATATTAAGACCTAATCTGTCCAGGTGTCTCCTCACCTGGGAAGAAGACCAGACTAAGAGCGACTCCGAAGTCTGATTAAAACTGGAAGCAGTGGCTTGAAATCGAGCCGATCCCCGGCGGCCACACTGTCTGCTGCCATATGTTCCAATGAAACACGTGAAAACGTTTGCAGGTGATCCAAGAACATCTGTTTTGTGTTCAAACATACACGATACACATTTTTACAGTAGGTCACGTGTTTGTGAGACTACCTCACTGCAGATATCTGCAATGCCGCTTCTCCCAGCTGTCACTGCACGGCGCCAAACCGTTTCTCTCCTGCATGGAGAGTGATGTGGCGCCGCAGGTGGCTGCCTGATATGAATGTCTTGTTGCAGTACGAACACCTGAACTGTTTGCAGTCTGTGTGGACGGTCATGTGGACCTTCAGCGATCCCGACTGGGCAAAACGTTTGCCGCAGTGGACGCAGCCGTAGCGTTTCTCGCCCGTGTGGACGCTCTGGTGGCGTTTGAGGTTGCTGGAGTCTGAGAAGCGTTTACCGCAGAGCGCACAGACGAACGGTTTCTCGCCGGTGTGGACCCTCATGTGGGTTTTGAGGTTCTTGAGGCAGGCGAGCTTTTTCCCGCAGCAGTTACAGACGAACGACTTTCCCCCGCCATCCTCGCCTCTGTGGCTTGCCGCTCTGCTGATGGCATCCTGTCTCCACCCGCCCCTCCGGATGAAGGAGCGATGTTCTCCTGGCGTCTCCTTCCTAACAGGAAGCTCGTCTGCAGGCACCGCCCTCTGCTGGCTGCTCTGGAAACCTGCAGGTCGCTCTGCTGCAGACAGACTCACCTTGCTGTGCGGGAATGTGAAGCTGCCACCTGAATTGGACGCCGATGAGCAGCCGGCCTCCGCTCCCAGAGGATTTTGGGTGGTGTGGGAGCCATGCTGAAGCTGTGGCTCAAATATCAAACAGTCGTAACTGCTGGTTTCTGACCTCTGGGTGTTCTGGACAGAGGTGGAGGTAGAGCTGACTTCCCCGCTCGTCCACGAGATGCCACCATCGTTTGCTACTTCCTGTTTGATTGCAGCTTCTGCCTCCACCTGTCCCTCTTCATTATGACAGAAGCCTTCTGGAGATAAAAGGAAAGCAGAAAGAGTTTTAGCCTCTTACACAGCTTAAACTGGACACCATAGGGTTTAGATCTGTTCTGTATGAGCCAGCTACAAACTAAAAAGACTACACTGAGTCAAACAGGAAGAAAAAGGCTCTCTTCAGGTTCTTATACTTACTGTCCGGCTCAGACTGGGACCAGGATACGCAGTCATCGTCCTCCACTTTGATCACAGCAGCTGTGGTAGCATCTGCAGGCTGCTGGAATTGGAGGAGAGAGGTTAAAAAATGAAGAGTGAGGGAGGAAATCCTGCTAATGCTCCTCCCACCTTTTCTACTCACCGTACTCTGTGTGGTTTCCTGTCTCGGCTCTGCAGGTGAGTTGTGGTCTCTGCACTGAGGCATCGCCTGATTGGACACTCTGGACAAGACTACCTCACCTGCAGGAGGGGAGTGAGGACGGCGTTTAAAGTTCTGAATCATGTACAGCTGTAAATGTTATTTTTTTTCTGTGCATTGCTGCGATTTTTTTGTCCTTTATGTCCTTTTTCTTCTGCAAATTGATCTACATCAGTTCTTTAAAAACCCTGGACAGTCTGAGGTGTTGGATGGATTAAAACAATGCGCCAGATGTGTTCGACTGGGTTTTGGGTCCAGCGAGCGTGGGACCAGTCAATGATATCAATTCCTTCATCTTCCAGGAAGCGCCTGCATACTCATCACATGAGGCCGGGGATTGTCGTGCACCAGGAGGAACCCAGGACCCGCTACTTCAGTACAGGTTGTGACAGCGGGTCCAAGGACTGCATCCCGTTACCTAGCAGCAGTCAGGGTGCCGTTGGCTAGCCAGTAGACATCTGTGCATCCCTCAATGCCTCCCATCACTGACCTACCACCAAATTTTGGCATGATGTCTCCACACCTTTTCACGTCTATCACGTGTGCTCAGGGTGAGCCTGCCCTCGTTTGTGGAAAGCACAGGGCGCCAGCGGGGGATCTGCCAAATCAGGTATTCTATGGCTGATGCCAATCAAGCTTCACAGTGCTGGGCAATAAACACAGAAGAGGAACTCAGGCCCTCAGGCTACCCACGTAAGGTCTGCTTCGGATTGCTTGGTAAGAGACATTCACACTAGTGGCCTGCTGGCAGTTCTCATTCTGTTCCTCCTTACACAAAGGAGAAGATACTGGTTCTGCTGATGGTTTAAGGTTCCTACTGCCCTGTCCAGCTCTCCTAGAGTCTCCTTCATGCTCTTGAGACAGGGCTGGGAGACACACCAAAACTGCTGGCAATGGCACGTATTAATGTGCCAGTCTGGAGGTGTTTTACTTCCTGTGCAAACTCTGCAGGTAGGGCACGGGAATCGCCTCATACTATCAGAAGTGCTACTGACCTCTAAAACTAATGGAAAGAGTCAGAAAAATTAATAAACATAAAACATTTCTTTTTGTACTCTGTTGTTTATTTCATTGACACCAAAGCAGCTGGAAATGATTAACAACTGTTACCAAACTGACCGCATCAATTAATCGAGTTCATGTTGCACTCTGGTCAAAAAGTTTTCCTTTCGTTTTTACAGTGTAGTTGCTGTGAATTTAGAAGTTAACGGTCGGTTACCTGTCGCGGTCGCGTTCCTCTTCAGTTCGGCTCGTGCGCGGCCGCTCGCGTGGAGCACCGCGCTGCCGCTGGCGGTAACCGCGGCTCGCAGTGCGGTCGCTCGGGCGGCCCGCAGCTCCATGAGGCGCAGTTTCCTCCGCAGCACCTCATTTTCTTTGCGACTCCGCGAGATCTCCAGCTGCAACACCGAGTAGCCGCTGTCCACGAGCTCGCAGATCTCCGCCACGGCCGTGTTGGCCAGCACCTCCATGATGGAGGCGAGCTGCGCGTGGAAGGTGGCCGCGGGGGACATTGTCCAATCCAGCGCGTGCGTGTATCTGAAGCAGAACAATCCACACCGCGGGCTCGAGGCAGGACCTTAGACTCCACCGTTAGCTTACCTGAATGTAGCCGCTCACCTGATGTGCGCTCTCCGATACAGACCAGGAAGTGATGGCGGGGGCTGGAATTAATCCACAGTGCGCATGTGCAAAGTATCCTTTTACTGTTTCAAGCAAATTTCAGGTATGAAAACGTCCCAATAACTCCTCGTTTGATTGTCCTTCTTAGGGAGATGAAACCTGTATCAACTCACGTTTATATTTCATTTTAACATTTATTTTATTTGTTGTTTTTGTGAGTCTCTTGTTCGTTATAAAAAGAAGAAAAAAAAAAGAAATATATGATGTTTTTCTACCAGAGCCTTTTTGCTCCGGTACCCCCGTCCCCATTTTAATAAGCGTGTCTAACCATCAAATGCAAATGAATATAGTAATTATTTAAGAGTAAAAGCTATATTAAACAAATACATGTGTGAAAATGTGATTTTAAAAACAAGCTTTTCCGTATAAAATCACAAAATCAAACCAAATCAACCAGTAGTCTAATTTCCTGCTCACTGATAAAGCCATAAATATTGCCAATATTTAGTCCTACAAATTGTTTTTCCAAAGAAGAAGGAAAAAACAAAACAAGCGATAACGAGGTTCTCAAGCCAGAAATGGTTAGTACTGAGAAGTTCTCTGGATTTAAAAACCTAAATATACTTTGTTTAAAAATTAGTTTTAATGTGAGAAAATTAAGTCAGACTTTGAAGAAATGACACGTTGTGTATTGTGTTGCAGAGATATCGACTCAAACTGAACTGTACTTTCATGTGGCATCACTTTGTACCTCAACATTGTGCCTGAAGCCAGTGAACTTTTATTTAACCAGGTAATGAAATCATATTCTTATTTACAATGACAGTCTGGAAAAACCACACAAACATTGCACCTGGTTGTGAAGGCTTTTGATAGTTTCTGCAAATCCTGATCTACATTGAACAAACGAATTATTATTTACACATGAAATAAGATGCAAAACACTTTTTAACCATTTTATTACCCAAACATTAGACAAACTGTCATTCAACATAAACCGTATCAACAATACTTTCTGTGAAACAACTTCCAATATGTGCAGTAGACTTTGTAACAGCACAGCTTTTAACTGATGAACATGATGCTCTTATTTTAGCTAAAAAGCCTAAAAATGTGTGTAACAGCTTCCTGGAACCTTTTTCTTTTGTCCAACAAACGCAGAAATGTTAACAAGAAAACAGAAAATTATGAACTTAGAAACCCTAAACATCATAAGTGTTTAAATTATTCAGAATGAGACGTTTTTTATCTGTTTGGGTGTTGCTGCACGTGCAGATGTAGCTACATGTCAACAGATTTGCTTGGTAATACTATTGATTCATGTAAACACATTAATCAATACAAACCTGGCTTATGGATGAGCACATGTAACGTGTCTTATGATTCTTGTTAGAAAGGTTTCTTTCTGTGTCGCTCACGTGTCCTGTTCATGTCTGTTAAAATAACTCAAATTGTCAGTATTTAAGGTAAAAGGAGCTGAACATAGTGATGTGGTAACAATTTAAGCAGCTTTTAGGGTTAACAAAAAAAAAAAAAAAAAAGTATTTCGGAGTAAATTTCAGAGTACAAGGAAAAATTGCAGTTCCTCTGATGTCCACCGGAGGCTACTTCAGGTGGACATCAGGCTGCAGTTACCGTAGCAGCTGTAAACATGTTTTGATGTTTACAGGCTGCTATGGTAACTGCTACAAATATGGTTCTAGTCTCTTTTGACAGTTTGAAGACTAAGAGCAGCATGGGGGGGTGAAATATTTCAAATCTGTTAAGGCTTTAAGTTAAGGACGAGGACAGTGTTACAAGATGGATGTAGCTGACGTGACTTCACCTGTTCATAGAGTCGTCTAGCAGACTCATGTCCTGGATAATTTTTAGAATGATCCAAATTTAGAAAACTAACTAGGGTTCATTGAAAATGAGCGACTGGGCCTATAAGTCATTAGGGATGTCTTTACAGAGGTCAGGTCACAGGGCAGTTTCCACACAGACTTCTACAGGACCAGGCAGCTACCGCCCCCTGGTGGCATCTTAAAAATGCAGGTTAAGGCACTTCTGCATTAGCTGATAACTTTGCACGCTACCCTATAATCTAAATATGGTCACTTCTAGTTTCAAAAAGCGGAGCCTGTAGTGATGGCACAGTGTCCATGGTCCATCTTTTATATACAGTCCCAGTACCATCACGGCCAATTCATGTCTGTAGCGACTGCCAGGCTTTTTCTTATGCACAAGAGACGTCACCCGAAATAAAGACAACAGGGCTGATATAAATAAAATATCTTAACTGGTTTTTACAGGCAGTTTTTAGAGATAAGATGCATCAGATTCAGTAGCTGAACGACATGTGGGCCAATCACAGAGTGACACAGACACGTGAAGCACGTTAGATAAACTATGGACAGATTTGATCTCTTATGTTTTGAGATGTTAGAGTGAAAGAATAAAAGATGATAAATTTAAGTAATAATTTAAGTTATAAAAATAGTCATATTAGCTGATGGATGCAGCTCGAGCACAAAATAAATGTTTTTTAAATGTTCGTAAAAACCAGCATTTAGGGGTCGCTCGGGACGTTTGGGTGACACTTCTTCATGTGCAACTTGAGGCTATATTTGACGATGAAGCTCCGGGAGCAGAGCCTGCACGCGTACGGCCGCTCGCCCGTGTGAACGCTCAGGTGCGACTTCAGGTGAGCCGACTGGGTGAACTTCTTGCCGCACTGCTCACAGCTGAACGGCCTCTCGCCCGTGTGGATGCGCATGTGGACCTCCAGGTTCTGCGACGTGGCGTACGTCTTGTTGCAGAGGGAGCACGCGAAACGCTTCCCTCTGCCTCCTGCGCTCGGCTGCCCGTTGCAGAGCTGCGGCCGCCCTGCCTGGTCCCTGTATAGGGCAAAGTTCATGACATCACCGCCGTCTTCGTACTCGAAGGCAGAGCTGCTGGCTTCGGACAGCTGGCAGTCTGTGGGGGTCGAGCCGGAGACGCTGAGCACCTTCAGTCCAAAGGCGTCGCCATCCGTGTTTCCGTCTTGGTGAAACACAGTAAAAGTAATTTGACCCTTTGACTGTTTGGGCCACCCTGGGTCGACAGTCAGATCGAGGTCTGCTTGGTTTGACGGAGACTCGATCAGAGCGCCGCTGCTAAAATAAACCGGCCTGTTGGCGTTCGAAGGAACCAGCGAGCACTCCTGAACGAGATGAATGTCGGGGTCCATCTGTGACGAGTACGACCCAGCAGATTCGCCAGGTTCCATCTCGACCTCGTCGTCAAGCTGCTCGGAACCCCCCGGCTCACGATCGGGAGAGTCCAGAGTGTAGACGGACACGGTCTTCTGCGTCCCTGCTGTCAGGTCGGATGTTTTCTGTGCCAGCTGCTCAGACGATGACCTATTCTCGGACTCCAAGCTTTCACGCCAGCGCCGCTTTGTGCGCCGGCTGATGGGAGTCGACGTGATGCCCTCTCTGGCTGCAGGCGCCACCCCATCAGCTGTTAACTTAGTACCTAAGAAATTACATAAAAGAAAGAAAGAATCATTAAAGTTTTCATGATAAGATTCAATGCTGTGAAATGTTGAGCATCAGAACAACACGTTCTCATCCCAAAACCTAACATACAACAATATGTTACGCTTTCGGAAACATGAGAACTGTTTGGAATGAATCTACACATGTACACTTTTTTTTACTTTCTCATCATGAATCACTTTAGAAAACACCATCTAACAAGATTAAGGTTGTGGTTAGGTTTAGGGCTGGAATACACGGCTGGAACGTGTGTTACCACCGGGAGCTTCATTCTGTTGGATTGGATCCACAATCCGACACGTATCACAGGAACGCTCCTATGGGACACCTCGGGACAAATTGTCGGTATGCTACACGTTGGGAATGAGAACGATCTCATCAGGACAAATTAGATGAATATCAGCTGTGGATGATGAGCCCGGAGTATTCTTGATGTTGTTGATGATGTGCCGTTTTTCTTTTTTTTGTAAGTATTATTTATTTTTCTAATTTAATGATTTTTCTCCCTGAGAATGACATTTTTATTTTTAGAAAGTTAAGAAATCACTCATGCCTTAACTTACAAAGAAAGACTCCCATCCTCGTTCTCACAGTGCCAAATCCAGCTCATTAATCTAACACTGATATCAGAGCAGTGCATGGTGTAAACTGATACATGTCATACATTTTAAAGGAGACACAGGAAAATGAAAGGAAAGAAAGAAGTGAAGTGACCACATGTCACTCCTTAATTCTTTTTTTCCTAATAGAGCATTATAGAAACCCGTAGCCATGACGACTACACTCAGCTTTTATTTAGAATAGAGATGGTTGGTAATTTATTGATGTGTTTCTTTACTAATGATTGTTTGTTCCCTGTGGTGCGTTCAGAGTCGAGTGCAGCAGATTTTTTATTACTTTGGAATTCAATTTTGAAGTTTGGGTGTAAATAGCCGTAATGCTACAGCTCTGCAGAAAGTTATTTTACAGAGACGTTTCTGTTTTTTTCTCTCTGTTTTAAATCGTTCTGGAGCATGAACACAACCTTAATCATTGTTAATAAACACACAAAAGATTTGCTGCAGGTCGTTTACTCACCTTCCTCAAAGACGTCGTTACTGTCCGAGTCCTCATCTTTAATCAGCACCACTTCTGGAAGCTGCAGACGCCACAGAACACAAAAAACAACGTTAAAAGGAGACGATTAAAATACTGTTTTTATAGAAACACAAACTAAAGAAGAATAAATGTTTCTGGACTCCTGATTGGCTGACTTATCATTGAAATTAATTTAAACTTCAGTATCTCATATCTTCAGTTAACGATCATGCTCTCTCTCAAACTGCCCTCAGGTTTCTAAAACAAAACCAGCTTCAGGCCTGATGACAAAACAAACACATCAGGCTGCACTGAGCATGTGCAGAGATAAGACCATTTTCTCCTTTTGTTTGGAAAAGAAAATTTGATGGCATAAACCTGTTTGTAAAAGTGAAATTAAATCTGAGGAAAACGATTCTTTTTAAGTACTGAGTAACTGTAAGGATGAACTCGAGGTTTATACATTTTGGTTTTAATTCAAGTGAAATAAATGAAAACTTTTAAACTAGTTTTAACTTTAAATTATTTCCAAAACTATTCTGATTATTACTGCAGTAATTAATAACTATCAGATTTGATAAATTAGCCTCATTTCAGAGAATTTTCAGATCTTGGGCGATTTAAAAAGGCCACACGTTGTAAATATCTTCCATTTATTGTCAGATTAGATAAAACATTGAGTTAAATATTTAAGCATTGGCACACAATATCAATAAATTAAACGATCATCTGAATTGTTTTGAATACTGATTGCAGATTGATTCAGTTCATTTTATTAGTCATTATTGTTTATAACAAATACATATATTTGTGATTACATACACGTGTTTCTATTAGAAAGTTTCCGGGACATTTCTTAGGTAATTATGTCATTCAGACAAAATGTTATTTATTCCGTTTTGTGAGCTGACTGTATTACACTTCCGGCTCCAACCTGCGGTTGTTATCATTGTTATTGTTGCTCTCTGATGTCGGCCTGTTCCCGGGCTTCAGGTTGATTCAGACCGGCGGAGTGCTCACCTCCTCCCGCACCGCTCCAGCCGCGGCTCCTCGTCCGTCACCTTCCCGCTGCTGCTGCGTTGTTCCCGACTGCTGCGTAGCCTCCGCCGCCGGTGAGACCTCCGGTCCCTCCGCATCCGCAGCCTCCCCTCCTCCTCCTCCCCCGCTGCTCCCCCGGACCACGATTGACTCGATGAGGTGTAGCTTCTTCTTCAGGTCCTCGTTCTCCTTGTGGCTCCGGGTGATCTCCAGTTGCAGCACCGCATAGCCTTCATCCACCACCTCGCAGATCTCCGCCACCGCCGCTTTGGTCAGCGCGGCCATGATGACGGAGAGCTGCTCGTGGAGAGCTTTGCTGCTTAAACCGGACATCCCGACGAACCAACGGAATCCGAACCCGAACCGGACCACACGGAGCCGCAAGGTGGGCGCAATGGAGCCGCGAGCGGAACCTGTTTGGACTTTCAACCGTCGGCAAGAGAAAAAAGAGAAAACGGTTCCTGCAACACTTCACTTCCGGAACAACACCGCTGCCTTCAGAATAAGAGCCTGTTGTTATCTACAAGTGTCAAGTGTCCACTGTGATCCACCATCACTGAACGGGATTGGTCGCTTAGGACATCGGCTCTCAGGACACGACAAGCATTTCCTCAGGTGACCTCAACAGCTCAGGACTCCGAGTGTATTTGGGCTGACCCTATCCTCAGTGGCTGAGAACCTACAGACGTATTTATATTGTTTATCATTTTGTTATTTTTCACTTGTGTAAATATGAGAAAGAATAGAAGCCAATTAAGATTCAAGTAAATGCAATATAAATAGAACAGGACTGTAAACATAAACAAACTGATATTCTGTTTGCTGTTCAGATCCTTGAAGCATTTTGAAAACTAATGATAATTATTAGTTTTATTATTATTCACTGTGTGAATAATTTAAAGACAGATTCTGGTTGTTTTTATTAGAAACTGCAGGCTGAGCTGTGGAGCTGTCAGTTTGAACGGAGAGCACGGTTCAGACTCCAAACACACAACAAAGACAAGACGCTGCCTGAGGAAACGCTGTCCTCTGATTGGCTGCCAGGTGTCGCATCAAAAAGCAGAACTCCAGGTGTGTTAACCTGCAGGTAAATCAAGGATCGTTTAGTTTTCCTAAAGTAATGAAGACAAAATTAAATCACAATGAAATGATTTATTTGACCTTTTACTTACATTTATCTCAATTTTGACTTTTTAATGTTTTTATTAAATGTTTGTAATATTCTTAACATTTTTTACTGTTTCACTTCTCAGCTTCATTTTGGTTTTATCGTTTTTAATGGTGAAATTCTTCACTTTTAACATCTCATCATTTTCATCTAATGTAAATGTGTCATTATATTTTTTAAACTATCTTTTGATTTACTTTTTAATCTCATCATGCTTTTACGTAATACTCACATCTTATTTTGAAAAACAGAATTTTTATGTTTTCACTTTTAAAAAAAAGAATTTTCTCATTATTTTATCATCTTTAATTTATTCTCAATTTCAAAACAATCTTTTACAAAGTTTCATAATTTAGACATTTTAAGACAAATAATGATAACTTTGTAGTTTTTTTATGTTAAACTGAACTTTTTTCTTGTCATAATTTTGACATTTTTCTCTAATATTTAATGTTCTCAGAATCTAGAATTGAAAGTTTTTCTCACATTTCAGATGCTTTTTGCATAATTTTGACATCTTATAATTGAACTTCTTTTCTGTGCTCACATTGACTTTTAATATTCTTATAATTTATACTTTATACATATTTTTATAACTGGAAATAATAAGTTTTTCTAGTCTCACTGACCCCTCAAAGCACTTGAAAATTGAATTATTTTCTAATTTTAACACATTATTATACATTATAAACTTATATTAAGTTATGAGATCAGACTGAGAATTCCTAATCGATCGACTGAACTAAACAGCAACTGTATTTTTGTGGTTCTTTCTCTGATGGATCTTTTTTATGTCCACCTTAAAACACAGTCGTTAACAGATGACCATCACGTCCAAAATATGAATTTTCTTGCTTCCCTCAGATTTTGCACCTGAAACACGAGCAAAGCAAAGAAAATGATCAATGTGAGAGCGCACACTTTTATTTCCAGATATACGCCAAACAAAAAATATTCACATGCTCCATCCAAACGCCGGTTTCTTCAGTTTTTGAGCTTGAAAACAATCAAAGGGAACCTGGAAACAGGGCCGTGTTTGTTTGTAAGAAATGAAGGATCGGGTCAGGTCAGAGGGCCTCATTTAATACAGAGGCAGATGGTTACAAACAGGTAAGGCCTGAAAGACAACAGCAGTCAGAGCTACTGATCAGGTCTGTTCACCGAGCAGCCACGACATTAGAACCAGCTCGTGCTGCCACAGGTGCAGCGGGTGGAGGTCCTCAGTGTTTTGTTGGTTTTGTGGAACTTTAAGAAGAGTTTGCAGACAGAAGTGGACGACGACAGAGTGAAGAAGCAGGTATGAAGTGGATAAGTTAGATTTTGACGGTGACTGATCCACAGTGAACAGTTCCAGGGTTTCTCCAGTGTTTCCTTTGTTTTTACTCTTTTGCTTGGCTCCTCCCATGTTGTTCCTCCACCTTCAGGCTGGTCAGATGGCAACAATTATTCTCGTTTCTAGAAATGTGCTGCGAGCTGAACATCCACTGTAATCCGACCGCACACGATGTTATTTATTCAGGGAAGCCTGTTAGGAGTGTTTAATGTTTTGGCTGATCAGTGGATATAAAATCAGTTTCCAATCAAATGTCTTAGAACTGAGTAACAGCAGCGAGTTCTCTGGTAACCAGGTTAAAAGGCCGCGACCGCCTGCTCGCCTTGATGGTGCTTCTGCTGGTGGATCCTCAGGTTCTGCTTCCCGGCGAATCTCTTCCCGCAGTGCTCGCAGGCGAACGGCCGCTCCCCGGTGTGGACGCTCTGGTGCGTCTTTAGGTGACCCGACTGTGTGAAGCGCTTCCCGCACTGAGCGCAGCTGTACGGCCGCTCACCGGTGTGGACGCGCACGTGCGTCTCCAGACTCCGGGAGGACGTGAAGCACTTGCCGCAGTAGCTGCAGACGAAGCGGCGGTCCCCGCTGTAGCGGTTGAGCTCTAGAGCGTCCAGCCTGGAGCCACCAAGCGCCAGCGCCAAAGGGAAACCGCCGGCATTTAAGTCAGACTGTTTGTCCATGAGCGTGGGACGCTGGTCCAGTTTCAGGTACGGCCGGTGAGGGACGGGCACCATGCTCGGCAGGCCCTGATTGGTCCATGATGAGCACAGATCTAGCTCTGAGTCAAAGGGCAGTGAACTAATCAGGGAGACGCCACGCTTCAGCTCCGAGGTCCCGGGCAGCGAGGCCGGACTTCCTCCTGACTCAAGCAGGAACGACTTCCTGCTGTGAGCCACAGACACAACGCGGTCTTCCGACTCGGACGCCAAGTCAAACACGATGGAGCAGCTTTCGACGCCCCCTGCGGGCCGCGGGGAACCGGGCGTGCTGCGGGACTCGTGATGCGCGAGTTGCTCTGAGACCGCGTTATTATTCTGGTCCCACGGCCGAAGGTCGGCGCAGGTTGTGTTTGAGATCCTCAACCGAGACGCGCCCTGCTCACTGTCCTCCGTCTCTGACGTCGGCACCTCGGTCCCTGCAGACACACAGAGGAAAACTGAAGTTCAAACGGAGCAGGTCAGGAATCTCTTCTTCCTCTTTTATTGTGATTTTGTTTTTTAATGTGACAGAAACAAAAACAGCTGTTTTTCCTGCACGTGCTCTACCACATGCTTTTATTTTGAAATTATACTTTCTCATGTATTATTACCACAGATAGTTTAAAGCCTGAGGGCTTCAGCTTGACTGCAAAAAAACAAGAGGTGATGAGGAGGGGCGGGTCTGACGGTGGAATCATGCTCATTGGCTAATAACTTGTGACTGACAGGTTACAGATCATTTTGAAACATGACCAAGATTTTTAAAACTTTTTTTTTTTTTTTATTCAGAATGAGCCAAAATGAGAGAGCACATAAACTCAGCTGCAAGATGCTTACAGAGGTCAGAGTTGTTTTCTTCAACAGCACCAGAAATCTTGTTGCAACCACATCTATCGCCACCTGGTGGCCTTCAGACAGAACGCAAGTTTAAGGCGCTTCCATACTGACCTTATTTTTTATGTTCTATACCAGGGCTCGGCAACCTGCGGCTCTTTAGTCCTTACAGTGCGGCTGCGCGTGGTTTATAAATTAGAAGTATTTAGCTGAAGTGTGTTTTATTTATGTTAGTTCTTTGTTAACTTGTAGTTCTAAATTGGAAGATTATTGTGATATCGACATATAAAAATAAAATTATATTCTATTATTTTTTTCATCACTCAAAATAAGCATCACACTCGCGGAAGCCGATATACCCACCGAAACGCCGTGCATTTATCGAGACTTTCAACCCCAGGCAGGCCAATTATGGATCTTGGATCCACATTATGTCGGCAGCTGTTCTCCACCGTGAACTATGTTAAAAACAAACACCGCTCACGCCTCACAGACGACAGCTTACAGTCCTGCGTAAAGATGAAAGTGACTTCGTACAGCCCCGATTTGCAGACGCTGTGCGCAGAGGTTCAGGAGCAGAAGTCCCGTTGTAAACATACCACGGCAGACCCGACGATGTTTGCATGAACACGCTTTTCAGCATCTCTTTATTGACCACTTTACACACACGGTTGCTGTACGCACACAGACGGCTGCAGCTTTGCAGCTCACAGCCCGACACACACCAACACAACAGCAGAGACGTTAAGGCGGCGAGGCGTGATTGCGGGTGCCGCTCAGGTGCGTCCGCCTCCCCTGCAGCGGCGCTGCAGACCACGCCCCGCCGCACACATTAACCAGGTAAAATACATATTTAGGCAGAATTTTGCAAATATCTATTTTTCCTTTTTTAGCAGCATAGTGCTTTTTTTTCCAATTATTTTTTAAAAGTCAGGCCAAGGTATGAGGATAGCGGCTCACAACAGTTTTTGTTTGCTGGATCATTTTAGTTCAGCTTTCCTTTGGTTATATTTCTTTAAGAGTTCAAAATGTGTTAATTACATAAATAAAATTTAATTTTCTCTGTAGCACTTCATGGATTTCATAAGCAGCACACCTTAGTTGTTCACACAAAGCATAAAGGTAAAAAACAGTATATACAGTGTTATCTTCATTTTAGATGTCACAAAGTATTTGCGGCTCCCAGAGTTTCCGTTTGGGTGGAAATCGGGTCCACGTGGCTCTTTGGGTGTTAAAGGTTGCTGACCCCTGTTCTATACAGTCTGTGGCTGTTACTTAATACGCATATTTAAATTTCTAATTATTTAATTTATTTCATTTTCTGATCATTTTTAAATTTAGAATTTATTTAATCTACTTGTGTTTAATTTTTTTCAGCTGTAAAACAGGAATTCCCCAACTTTAGGATAAATAAAGTATATTTTATCCTTGAGGTAAAATAAATACATAAATGAAGTCTTGAAAAACAAATGAAAAAATAATTACAATTTTATTTTTCATTCATCAGAGGAAAAAAATCCCATCCATTTACTGCTGGCCTGTCCCCTCGCTCTTATTTTGAAAGTTTAAATTGACTGGACTGCAGTTGGTTTGATCTGATTTTGTTTCTGCTGCTTTTATTTGGTGGAACTTTGCTGCTAGTTTAAAATATTCACTTATTGATTGTTTTTTTTTTACTGTAAGGATTTAACACGTGAGTTTTAGCATTTTTAAAGAAGGAACTCTGTGATTGTTGCTCTTAAATAATAATGCAATTAAACTAAATCAATAGACACACTTAACATCCACACAGTGTTTCTGTGCCTCCACCTGGAATTAAATACATTTTGCTGGCTTGCTCACCGTCCTCACTGATAAGCAGCTCATCTGTTGTAGCGAGGTCAGATTCAGCTTCCTCTTTTGGTGTTTCCTCTTTTATCAGAACAACATCCTGTTCGTTTGTCTCCTCTGCAGCTGCTGTCGAACCGTCCTGACAGTTAGAAAAAGCAGAGCTGTAGTAAATGTTTGTGACAGTGACACATCTTCTGCTGTTTAGAGGAAAAAAGTCAGCGCTGTGCAGAAAACCGGCCTTCTGTCCGGAGATGTTCTTCCTGCTGTTTTGTCTTTGATGTCTCAGGGAGACGTTGTTTCCTCGTCCTCGGTCTGCTTCCTCTGATTCAGGGAGACCTGCTAAGTGTGGCCTGATTATGATGAAAGCTTTTTAGCGACTTTTCACATTCATGAAAAAAAGTTTTTTCTCTAAATATCCAAACTCATTCCATTTTCATCTTTTTATCAAAATCTGTGCAAACTCTATTACACTTTAGACCTTTTCATTATTTTTTGGATTATTTATTTTAGAGGAAAACTTTAGTGCAGCTGATCAAACGTGGAGCTGACGTCATTTAGTTCAGCCGTTTGTTTTCAAATCATTCAGAGGGAAACAGAAAGCTTCACTGAGCTTGCTGCTAAGATTTTAATTCTAATTTGATTAAAAAACGACACTACGAGGCAAAAACGTTTCTGAAAATTAAAAAGGAAGCCCCTCCTCGTGTTGCACATTAACATCACATCGTTATTTGACTGTGATCGGGTCTGCTCAGAGCTGATGTGGTGGGAAATCTCACCTCTGCGTTTGCAGGACTCGCCTCCGCTGTCACCTCCAGCACCGCGACACGTCCACATCGTCTGAGGTTTGACGCCTTCGGCTGTTTGGCGCTGACTCCAGCGGGCGAGGCATGATCTGAGAGAATTTTAAAAAACGCCACAAACACAAAAAAAGGTCTTTAAGTGAGTCAGGAGACCGAGAAACACAAAACACAGGATCCACTCCTGTCTCCGTTTTGTGCTGATTTTAAAACTGTGAGGAATTTAAAACTTTAAAGGTTTTAAAGTCACATGACTGTGATTGAATGCTGCATCTTTCAGACCAAATATTGCACATGCACAGAACTTAAACTTAATGAATCTTTTTAAGGGATTTGAATGAGACAGCGGCTCTGTAGTTATTTATTTAATATGATGAAATATTCTTTATTTATCCCAGGAGCTGGGAACTTCTTCTAACAAAGCAGCTAAAATGTTAAACAACAGTGGAAAAGATCAATAAATCACAAATATGACAAAACAATAACAAAAAGAAGCTCAATTAAATAAAAGATGAAATAAAAGAGGTCAATAACTGAAAAAAATACAGTAAAAAAGTGAACAAACATATTTCACACTGTTTTTATAACATCTTTTATACTGGTTTATAACTGGTTCTATACTGGTCTAATTGGTTTTATAAGGCTTTATAACTGTTTATACAGGTTTCATACTAGGTTTAACTGGTTTTATTCTGGGTTTATAATGGGTTTATAACTGGTCAGCTGCTGGTTGAATCGTCAAACAGCAGCTGCCAACTCCCACCTTAGCCCCCCAAATATCAAAGTCAGTAATTTTGGTAGCGTTAAAAATAAAGTCGTTTAATGAAATCCACCTTTAAATCTCAAGATCTTTTCTGTTTTTCTAGTTATGACTCGTATTTTCTGCGTCTTTATACCATCTCTTTATTTCGGCTGATTGAAGCAGCTGGAAAGTTTGGTTCATTCAAAGTGGGACTGGTAAACGCATTACCAGTGCTTGGTTTACAGTGAAAACACCCGAATAAAGTGTACACTGAGTGCAGTCCTGACTTTGATTCATAAGCCGAATTCATACATGACTATTGGAAAATATCATGCGGAGACAAAAGTGTCTGAATCTTTGACAGGGCAGTGAAAAAACGCCTTTTAAACTGTTTTTCAATGGAGCTTGGTTCACGTCGCTCTGAAACGCGCTGTGAGCCTAGACACAGGAAGTCTCGCGCTCGAAACATCACTGACCTGCAGATGACCGAAAGCCTGAAAACTCACCCGGGGTGAAATCCAGCAGCCTCTCGCAGCCCTCCTCCTCCAGCACGGCGGCGCTGCCCCGGTGACCCCGGGCGATGATGGACTCAATGAGCTCCAGTTTCCTCCGCAGCGCCTCGTTCTCCTTGTGACTGCGGGTGATCTCCAGCCGCAGCACCGCGTAGCTGTCGTCCACCAGCTCGCAGATCTCCGCCACCGCTGCTTTGGTCAGCGCCTCCATGATGGACGTCAGCTGAGAGTGAAACCCCGTATAGCTCGTCATGTTCAGCCACCGAGAAACGACACCAGCCGCCGAACCGCGAATTAAATCGACATTAACAAACACTGTGGACTCAGCAGAGGAGCGACGGCCCGCCCGTTTTCACGCTAAGAAAGGGTTTGTTTTTTTTCAAACCCGGTGAAAAATAGGATGGATGCTGCGGAGCACCGACCGTTTTTGTTTGGAGTGGATCCGTAGTCTCTTTAGCAACTTCCGCCAGAACTTTCAAAATAAAAGATCAAGATCTAGCCCCGCTAGGTTCAAGTATACATCATAAATACCAATTTCCGCTTAAATATATTACCTTTGATACAATTGTTGGATTCCTTTTCGTATTTTTAGATAATCTTTTTATTTAAATATACTTAATGTATATTTGTGTCTTTAAATATTTTAAATGTTCCAGTTTTAACAATATACATATGTCTTTGTACTACGGTTAGATATCAACTGAAGTTGAACATAGTGCTGTAAATCATCACAGCCTTACTTTACCCAAGTAAGTAATTAACAACACGGTTTTTTTTTTAGTTACAGTCGAAGAGCCTAGCAAAATGCCTCTTCAGATAATTAAAGTAACCACACTTCAAAGTTAAACAGCAGCACACATCTGAAAAGATCTCAGCATTCCTATTCGTGAATATCCGCGCCTCTGTCGTGACAGTCTTAAAGTCAGCATAGGGCAATTTCAAAAAGCACCGTCAACAATGTAACTTCATTTAGTCCGTGTGGAGTGGTGCATTTTACCACAGCACTCGAACGCAGCAGCTGCTGTTTGGTTTCCATGGCAACGGTTGGCCACAGATAGGACGATGGTTTACAGTAAGTGAAAGAAATAGAGGCAAAAATACACCATTTGTTGTTTCAATGTTCATAACTGACAGTATAACCGATTTTGTGGCCTGTCCGTGAACTTTTGTTGTTTTAAAACACGCTTTGAACCGGTTTGTGCCCGGTATGAACTCACGGGACGGTCATGGCGGTGAAATTCAAGTTAGCATGTTGTTAGAAAACGTATTTAGTATTTCCAGTGTTAGTCTGTGTTAGTAAAAACAGTTCAGTTCTCTGAATGATTCAAAATATATATTCATATGTCTGTCAGCAGTTCGAGTATTTGTATACCGTGATAGTTTGAAGACACTTAAAGGATACTAGAAATATATTTCAGAATGAAAGTGAGTTTTTTAATTATGTTCTGGGTTTCTCAAACATCACAGGTGTATGTTTACAGGGAACTAGAGCGGGTATCAAGATTGTAATACTGGGTTTAAAGTTGATTTGGTTGCAGCTTAAATGTGTTTTTTTAACCCTGAAAGTTTCTGATGAATCTAAAAAAAATTTAGATTTTTTTTTAAATGAAAAAGTCCCAAATTTCAGCCCACTCTTACGTACTCTAAGGGCCTGTCAATCGTTAAATATCCATAACTCGAAGTTAAATCTTTGAATAAATTTATTATACAAAAATCAGTGGATTTTTCTTTCCAGATTTTATATGAAAAGCCCCAAACTCCTCTTTACTTTGCCTACATTGCTAAATTAAATATAGTGTTATTTTATGGTGCTAAAAATAAGAAGTTTATTTATGTGGGACAGGATTGCTCTGAGTTTTCGTGTTTTAAAAAGTACTTTAAGTCACGTGACTTAACAGGCACGCTTTAACTCAACTTGAATTTATGAAAACAGAATTCTGTTTTTGTACATTTAAGCTTTGAACACTTTTTTGGCCATGAAAGTAAAGACATCCTAATTATTAAAAAAACGGACTATTTCAGGTCATCAGGATCCTGTTTTTAACCGACTTAAAACCATGTTTAACAACACACATGACTATTTAGTTTTATTTTTCTAATTAGCATCTACTATAAATTAGTATTGATTGAATAATTTGTGATTAGAGATTGAGTGAAGCAGGTTAAACCAGGCTGCAGCATTGATTCTCCCCAACTCCTGCTGACCTGCTGAGAAGACGTTTTTATTAGAAACGGATTCAGATGAAGTTCAAAGGAAAATCTGTTTCAGTCACAGAGGATTTGATCCGCCGGCGCGCCGAGCACAATGAGTGTGAGATCTTCTCACTGGAGGAAGTTTCTCTGCATCAGCAGGACATCGAGAGGATCGAACACCTCGACAGGTGGTGCAAGGAGCTGAGGATCCTCTACCTGCAGAACAACCTCATCCCCAGGATCGGTGAGACGGGCCTCAGTGTGGGTAGAACCCTTTGAAGGAAGAAATGACTGCATTTTAGTGTTGGCTTGGTCTATTTACTGAAATATCACCAGTTATTATGAAAGTGAGGTCGTGAGAACAGTTGTGGTATTTATGTTTGGGCCACTACTACTTGGGCTGAGTTTAGCTCTTACAGGTCCAGAGTGTGTCCTCACAACAGAGGACACACTCTGGACCTGGTCATCACCCATGGGCTGTCCACCAGCGTGTCCTCTGTTGTTGACTTGGCTGTCTCTGACCACTACTGTGTGTTTTTTAACATCACCGGTTTTATTCAGCGGGAGACCTCGGTGCGAACTGTGAGGAGGCGCTATCTAACCTCTGAAGTGGCTGCAAATTTTACCAGGGTTTTAGACGAATGCCCCCTGTGATTTTACCTGCACCCTGCGATCTGATTTTTAATCATTTCAACAGCAAACTGAAGAAAAGCCTTGACTCCGTTGCTCCACTCACCACCAAAAAGATTAACATAAAACATGTATCACCCTGGAGAAACGAAGAAGTCAAAAAACTCAAAAGAAATTGCAGGGCAGCAGAAAGGAGGTGGAGGAAAAATAAAAATGCTATCAACCATCAAATATTTTGCGAGCAACTTAAAATGTACAATAATACATTAAGGAACTCAAGAAATTCATACTTCGCCAAAATAATCAGTAAAAACAAAAATAATCCCAAGGTCCTCTTTTCCACCATAGATCATTTATTTAACCCTGATTTTAACAGCTCCCAAAGAACCCCCACAGACTCACTCTGTGAGCAGTTTGCAGACCACTTCAGGGGAAAGATCAGCGCCATCAGATCTGATATTTTATCTAATCGCCATATGATTGTAAACACATCTGAGGGCTCGATTGTACCTGAGGAGACACTGGACAGCTTTGTCCTGGTTAATGCTGAGAACCTTCAGAAAGTTTTCTCCACAGTGAGACCCACCACATGTCTTTTAGATCCAATCCCTTCTTCACTCTTTAAAACACTTTATGGATTTTTTGAGGCTGAGCTTTTATACATGATGAATTGCTCTCTTCAGTTGGGTGTCTTCCCTGCTGCCTTTAAAACGGCGGTGGTGAGGCCCCTTCTGAAGAAGAGCAATTTGGATTGTAATGATTTTAATAACTACAGACCTGTATCCAACTTACCATTTTTAAGTAAAATCTTAGAAAAACTTGTTTTTACTCAGATTACTGATTTTCTCAATGATAGACAGATCCTGGAGATATTCCAGTCTGGATTTAGGGTGAACCACAGCACAGAGACGGCTCTCCTAAAGGTTTTAAATGATCTTAGATGTAACTGGGACGCCCAAAAGCTCTCAGTCCTGGTGCTACTGGATCTAAGCGCAGCCTTTGATACAGTAGACCACGCTATTCTTTTAAACAGACTAAAACACATGGTGGGCCTCTCTGGTGCTGTACACAACTGGTTCACTTCCTATCTCTCTGACAGAACTTTTATGGTGAGTATGGATACATGCTCCTCTAAGATCCATAGAATGACATGTGGTGTGCCTCAAGGGTCGGTTTTAGGCCCTGTACTTTTTAATTTGTATATGCTCCCTCTCGGCAGTGTCATCAGGAGGCATGGAGTGAACTTCCACAGTTACGCTGATGACACGCAGCTGTACATCTCCGTGTCTCCTGATGACACCAGACCAATGGATGCCCTTTTTAACTGTATCTTAGATATAAGATCTTGGATGGCAGAAAACTTTTTACAGCTTAACCAGGACAAAACTGAAGTTTTAATTGTCGGTCCTGAGGCTCAGAGAGAGAAACTCTTGTCTAAATTAGAGGCATTTTCACTATGTCCTTCGCTACAAGTGAAAAACCTGGGTGTTATTTTTGACTCTGAGCTTGGTTTTATCCCACATGTTAAACATGTGACCAAAATTGGATTTTATCATCTAAAAAATATAGCCAGAGTCCGCCCTATTCTCTCTCGGGCCAACACGGAGATGCTGATGCATGCTTTTATTACCAGTCGCATTGATTACTGTAATGCCCTGCTCTCTGGTCTTCCTAAGAAGAATATTTCAACTTTACAACTTTTGCAAAACTCGGCAGCTCGTGTGCTGACGAAGACCAGAGGGCGGGCCCACATTACACCGGTTTTAGAATCGCTGCACTGGCTCCCCGTGTGTTTCAGGATCGATTTTAAAGTTCTTTTATTGGTTTTTAAATGTCTTAATGGTCTTGGGCCTTCTTATCTCTCAGATCTGCTTTTACCATACGAACCCTCGCGGACCCTGAGGTCCTCTGGTACTGGCCTTTTGATTGTCCCTAAAGTCAGGACACATACTCACGGAGAGGCAGCTTTTCAGTGGTATGGTCCTCGTCTGTGGAACAGCCTGCCGGAGGAGCTCAGGGCCGCAGAGAACGTACATGTTTTTAAGAACAGGCTCAAGACCCACCTTTTTAATTTAGCTTTTACTTAGCGTTTATTTATTTTATGCTTATTTATTCTATCCTGTTATTCTATTATTAATTTAGACTTTACCTAATATTTATTGATTTTATTCTTATTCATTTTTTAATCTTCTTACTCTATTTATATTTATATTTATATTTATATTGTATCCCGTTCTTATTTATTTTATCATTTTACCCTGTATATATCCTATTGTGTCATATCTCCAGTGTTTCCTCAGAGGGCGCTCTCTGCACCGGGGCTGTGATCGACTGTGGCTGCTGGGTCTCTGGGGGTCCTCTCAGCCTGGCTGGGGGGCTCCTTGGCCTCCCTCCTGCTGTGTGCCCAGCCTGGAGGCTGCGGTCTGTGACCGGCTCCCGGTGCAGACGGCTCCCTGTTATAGTGTTTCATCACTTGGCTCATGCGAGCCCAGCCCAATTTTTACTCTTTAAGTGTGCGCGTGTGTGTGTGTGTGTGTGTGGGGGGGGGGGGGGGGGGGGGGGGAGGGATATGTGTGTATTCACATCATTTATGTTAATGAGAGTGTGGGGAGTGAGTTGGAGGGTGGGGTGGGCTGCTTTTAACTATGTAAAGCACTTTGTGCTACATTGTTTTTTGTATGAAAAGTGCTTTATAAATAAAGATTGATTGATTGATTGATAGCTGACATCAGTCAGATGTTAGATGTGTTGTCACATCATCTTACCAAGGAAAACATTCACACAGATGCTTTTGTTCTCAAAAGTCATCAGCTGCCTCTACAGGAACTTTGTGATTTTGTGTTTTTGTTCGTTTAGAAAATGTTGGCCGACTGAAGAAGCTGGAGTACTTGAATCTGGCCTTGAACAACATTGAAGTCATTGAAAACCTTGAAGGTCAGTGCATAGCGTATGTACGGGCTTTAATTCAGCGCTTGTTTTTCTGCCTGTAAACATGTAAACATGTCGCCTTTCTGTTTCCACTTCCCGCTCATCAGGCTGTGAGAGCCTGCAGAAACTGGACCTGACGGTGAACTTCGTGGGCCGCCTGAGCAGCGTGGAGTCCCTGAGACACAACATCCACCTCCGAGAGCTGTTTCTGGTGGGGAATCCCTGCACGCAGTTCGAGGGCTACAGGCAGTTTGTGGTGGCTGCACTGCCTCAGCTCAAGGTAACGTCTGAGGTGGATCCTCGTCTACATCCAGAGAGGTGGAGGCTGCTGTTATTTGTTTGGGTTTACTTATTTTTTACTTATGATTGAGGCAGCTGAGCTCCGTCTGGAAGATTCTGATGACAAAGTATTTGATGAAAAAGTGTCTGCAGGGATTCAGTTAGTCGGATGTTAAAAGGTCAGAGCTGAGAACACTTCAGTGAAAGCAACAGCCAGTGAAGCTCCAGGAGAAAAATGTGTGACAGTCGTTTAAAGACCACTGAAAGCAGTTTGGTCATCAGGCTGTGAGCTTAAACCCTGATGGAGGTTCAGAGTTTGAGTTCCAGCTCTCGCTCTGTGTCCTCAGAGTCTGGACGGGACAGAAATCAGCCGGTCAGAACGGATCCGAGCCTCGCAGGGTCTGGAGGAGGCGAGGAGGTGCGTCGCTGAGCAGGAGCAGGAATACCTGAGGAGGAGAGCTGAGGAGAAAGAGGAGGCGAGGAGGAAGGAAGCAGGAGTTGAGGAGGAAAAGAAGGAGAGGAAACCAGGCTTTGACGGCCGCTGGTACACCGACATCAACAACACAGCGTGAGTGAGAAGATAAATCGTTACTCTTGTACAGAAAGTTTCTGAGATGCTGCAATTCCAAACTGCAGTGAGACAAGATTTCACTTTTTATTAACGTCCTTGTTAATACGCATGATTATGTTGAACAAATCTGGTCTCAAACAGCAGAATATTCAAGTCAAGTAAGTGAAACTGCTAAAATCAGGAGGAAGAGGGAAAAAAGGGACAAATATGTTTGCTGTGTGGACTAGATTTGGCTTATGATGAGTCACTCTCATATCTGCTTTACACTTAGAGATTTGTTTTGGAAGTAAAATATGTGAAAGTGAAATCCAGAAAACGTGATTTCAAGGAAGCTGTTGCAGATTTTTGAGGCTCAGACTGCAAACACTGTGTCTCCTTTAGTTTCCTGGTCCCTGAGGCGGACTAAAGACCTCTGACGAGGATGTCATGTATGTAGAGGCGCTCTAGGCGGTCAGAGGTGTTGCTAACTGCGATAGAGGGCGTGAAAAGTAACAATAAGTGATGATAACATCTTAAATTTTTTCTAAAACTATAGGGAGTCAAGATCCAGGACCTTTACTGTCAGTGTGCAGCCACAGCAAAATTACTCTTATGGAATCTTCACGTGATTCATAGCAACACTTACAGGTCACCCTGATGAGTTCAGGTGATCGAAGAGTCTTTAAACTGTCTTTACAAACTCAGTGATGACCTAAGACCTTCTGGTTTCAGCAGTCCAGAGTCAGAGAAGAATAAGGAGAACCAGGAGTTGAACGAGAACCCAAAGAACCCGGAGGAGGATGAGGAGCAAAGGGACCACGAGTTCTGGCACACACCGTGCAGCTTCACCCCCGAATCTCGTCTGGAGGCTCACCGGCACCTGGAGGAGAAGAGGCGGGCCAAGGAGAAGTAAGTGCCGTGAGATCTGAGCACCACACCGACTTATTTACTCAACTGTTGTAATGAACTCACTGGTTAATCAGGCTGTATGAAATAATGAGGTCAGTAAGGCCCAGACAACAAATATGTGCCTTGTACAGGAGACATAAAAGAAAGTCAACAGGCTGTTTCAAAGTGTCAGCTACAAACTTCTGGGGGGCGGGGGGGGGGGGTGCATGGAAGAAAAAAACACTCTAAATTTATCTTCATTAATTACTTGTGTGACGTAAAACACATGCTCATTTTCATATGGTGTTTTTTTGGATGCAATTCACTAGTTCAGCCACCAGATGTCTCTATAATCACACCTGAAAACTCCACAGCAGCCGATCCCGAATGGTGGGATTTCTGTGCCGGTCAGAGATTACTATTTGTCTGACTGGCATAAATTAGAGGCGTGGCTTATATTTAGAGGTGTGGCCCCTGTGTTTGACAGGTATGCTGAGTGTAGCTGCTGGGTGTCTGGTAGGCCTCAGGTCTGCTTGTGTGCACTTTTTATAATTACCCTCATGCGCACATTTTAACTGAAACTTTCACCATTAGGGGGCAGCACTTTGCTTTGTGGTGTGTGCCACTGTTTTTAAACTCTTCTTTTTTAGCCGTTCCCATTTTCCTCAAGACATTTTCTTTTTCATGTTGCTCTGTTAGAAAAGAGTGTGCTATTAATGAGTTTCCTCTTTAAATAAAGGTTATACTGACTCGCTGCACCACCTTGTGGTACAAAGTAATACTATAAAACAAGTACAGCCTGGCCTTAGTTCAGCTTCAGGCAATCTCTCTTCAGCACAATACAGAAATGCTTTGAACAAAAGTCATAGCAGTTGTTTCTTCATATTCTTTTGAAGCTTTTAAATATTAAATTAATCACAGAAGTTTCACAATAAAGATATTTAATGTGATTATCGAGTTTCCTGTGCAGTTAATGGTGCTAACAGACCATCATCCATGTCGTGAATGAAATTCTAGTATTCTGTCAGGAGTGTGTGATGCACCTGTGCAGGCTGTAGACGCAGCTGGTTGTTCAAGCTGATAATTTAGCTGTTCCAACCTCGTGTCCAAATATCATCACTTCCAGCTAAAAAACGCTAATGTAGACGCTTCAAGATGGGTGATGCCACGATGGCTCCGCCCATCATTTATAAAGACTTACTAAAACCTTAAAACAGGTGGAAGAGTACAGCTGTCTGAAATGCAGCTGCTGTCCACAAACTTTTGGCTGTATTGTCTTTTTTTCTGTGACGTTGACTTTGTTAGCCGATTCACCAGGACAACACTTAATGTATTTTGAGTCGAGGATGCGTGAAGCAGCATGAATCAGACATAAATACGTTGGCTGACGGGCAGGATGAGTCTGCGGTCTAGCTCGGACTGTCGGGTTAATGAGGAGCTCTCAGACGAACAAAGTGTTCTGTACCCGAGGCGAGGCGGTGGCGTCAGAGAGACGAGCGGGTTCAGGCGGTCAGGGAGGATTTTGTTCTGTTGTGTTTGTGACGAATGACTCGGCCAGTGAGCTCGAAGGTGCCAATAATCCTGAGTGATTTACATCCAGGTGTCAGAGTGGGACTGACTGATGAGACTCAGTGGCGACTGTTTACTGAAATATGTCTAAAAATACTGACCCTGAAGCCCCGAAGCCTAAATATACAACAAACAGGCGTTAGAGGAACAATATTCTAACTAAAGAAGAGTTTGTACAGTCTGCAGTGTCACAGCTTCTGATCTGTGCTGCTGCACATTTAAAACTGCAGCTGGAGGAAGAATGAACAAAGAAGAAAACATGAAGACGCTTTAACATCTTTAAAACACATAACAGCAAAGTGTGCAGTGGAGTTAATAAAGAGAAACAGGAGACGATGGAAGCTGCACTTTCACTGAACTGTTAGCATGTTAGCGAAATTAGCAGGTTTATATTACAGGTTATGTGTAATGTTGCTGACTTTAATGAACACTGATGGATTATATACTTTTTTTTAATTCAAGCTTTTGGGCCTCTGAACGTCTAGTTTAAATAAACTCTTTGAGTTAAAGCTGAAAGTCTGCACTTCAGTCTTATCCTGAAGAGGAAACAACATAAAAAACGCCTGTCCAGATATTTATGGACCTAACTGCATAAATGTAAATGTTTGATGTCATTTACAAACGATAAGGAGCATTTAGACTCTAAAATGTCCAGATTTTCCAGTAAATTATTAAGTTTTAGGGATTCATATGTTCTGTATGTAAAGCATGGACTGTGTGTTTACACTGTATACTCGGTCTGTGAAGGTCAAACTGCCCAGCTGCCGCACACTCTGCAGACTAATGACTCACACTAAAGACATAACTGGGGCATTTTGAGGTGTTTCAGGGCAGATTTGCTGACGTGTTCGTGGTTTTGATGTTGTGGATGTTGTTGATGTCAGACGGCTGTAGAGCGTGAGCCGGTGGTTCGTCACATCAGTCGTGTGGGTGAAATGACGGCGGTTTGAGTCCCGTCAGTTTCAGAGCTGACAGCACAGAAAAATTAACTGTGTGAATACTGAGCTTCCTTTTGGTCTGCTTTAAATTCCTGTTTATAGATTTTATTCTTTATATGATATAATATATTATATATATATATGTGTGAACATGGACCAGAGGTACGGTGGCCCCGAGAGGTCAAATGTACTGGAACTTAAGAAAACACCAGCAAACAGAAAAATACTTCAAAAGCAGACAAAACACAAACGAAATAGAAAAAAACAACGGAGATTAAAAACAAACAAACAAACAAACAA
Organism: Diplotaxodon limnothrissa; assembly: GCF_057381915.1. NCBI lineage: Eukaryota > Metazoa > Chordata > Actinopteri > Cichliformes > Cichlidae > Diplotaxodon > Diplotaxodon limnothrissa. Next base: position 2,919,422 of record NC_140613.1, read on the forward strand.
ACAAACAAAATCCCAGCTGTGGAAGTGACGATGAAAAACATGAAGGATGGAGACACTGATGATTCATCAGTGTAAAGTAAGAAGAAGCTGCAAGGTTGTGTGTGTTTCAGTCACATGATTCATATAATACTGTGTTTACTATTAGCTGTTTACTGTTAGCCTGTCGCTCCTGCAGCCGGTCCGACACGTTTTTGTCTCCCCAAAAACACTTCTGCTGTGTTTTGTGTGATTTTGCAGCATTTTAGTATTTGATGGTGTTTTTTTAAGTTGCAATGGATTTGACCTCTCAGGGCCACCGTACAGAAGCCACACTTTTTAAACACACTCCGGACAAATTAAAGTTACAGCTCTCTCTCTTTGCTGTTAGGTGAAGGCTTCAGACTAACTGCTGATAAAATGGCAGAGGCGTGCTTGTAAAAGGACTTTGATTTCAGGCACCTGTGTTAATCTGATGAGCTGTGATTAGCTGATTATACACGAACTCTCTTTAAAATATAGCTGCTGACTGTTTCCTTTGCAGTGGCCCTACTCGTCCAAGCCACCCGTGTCTTCTGCTTGTACACCAATCAGATTACAGCGCTGGTCTGTCATGAGTCTAATTATTTTGCTGTAATTAGTGCTCACCTGTAAGGTGACCCTCTTACCAGGGTGTTAATTGAGTATGTGTAGTGTGTTAAACATCTGCTTCTCAAAGTGTTTCTGTCTTTCTCACACACACACACACACACACACACACACACACACACACACACACACACACACACACACACACACACACACACAGTTTCCCTGTCAGTATGCTGATATCAGCCTGCAGCTGTGAGGTTTCCCTCACTGAGAGCAGCCCAGTCAGAGTGCAGAGGCTCAGAAATGCTGATTATTTCAGTTTACAGTGAACGCTCCTCTGTGGGAGAAAAATGGTGCAGATTAGCTGGAAAATCACAGATTTTTGTAACCATGTGTGTGGTTTGTGTTGCACTTTTTACGACTTCATTACAGCTTTGTGAGTTTTTTGCAGCCAGGTTGATGTCTTCCATGTGAGAGACCGGTGGCAGTGACAGTCTGCTAGCACCAAAGCAGTAGGACGGAGGTTTTCAGTGTAGCATCGCGTTCCACTTTGTGACTAATTTTACTCTCCGGACTGCCAGCAACCTTCAGCAACCACTCTCAGGTAGTCAGCAAATACACATCAGTTTGTAGACTGGAGGTTGCCAGCTGGTCTCCACGCCTGTCTCCCTGTGAAGACCCTGGACGGGACTAATATGTGCTGGAGAGCTTGTGTCTCAACTGGATTGGGAACAGGATTTTTGTCATCCTGGAAGAATCAGAGGAGGTGGCTGAGGAGAGTAAAATCTGTCCATGTCTGAATAGAGATAAGCAGAATAAAATGGATGAATTGATGGTAATAAACACTTGGATCTGTGTGATGTCACTGAGAGCGGATATCCCTAATATGGTAATCAGAGGCACACAGCTCCGCCTACTTTTAGTTTGTGTCTTCTTTTAAGGATATAGACACTTTAATGAGGTTTTCATTCAGTGCCTCTGTGTTTAAAAAGATTGTCCTGACTGTTGTTCTGATCCTGACTGTATGTCCTCTGTGGAGCTTTTACCTTCCTCAGGTCCTTGCAGTGTCCTTGGGTGAAGGTTGAATTCCTCCCTTTTCCTTCCTGTTTGCAGTCATTTGAAGATCCTCGTGGTTTGAGGAATATCATTTTCATTCTCGCTCTTCTTTGTTTCCATGATTCGGTCTTGTGGAGGCAGAACTGTAGCTGTGATTAGAGACCATCCAGAGAAACTTGACATGTAATAGACGTGCAGAATAATAAACACACAAAGCCTGCTCCTCTGGGGTCGCTCCGAGCTTCCAGTTCACAGGGCGATGAACCCCGCTGCAGGCTCTGAATATTAAATCAGCACCTCTGGTCACCAGGAAAACATTCAGCGTCTCTTAGAGGACAGAAGGCCAAAAAGCTCCAGTGATTCTATTTGTCCACCTGTTCATTACAGTTAAAATGCACGTAAGCATGTTTGTCACATGGTCATTCCTCCAACTTTGTTCTCTTCATTTACTTTAAAGTGACGATGTGAAAAAATGCAGATGTTACAATGACAGTGTGTCTTTTTTATTCTTTGGAGTGTTTCAGAGATATAAGTCAGGATTACTGCCAATAAAATAACTCTTCCAGCCAGCATCATCAGCAGGATTTAAATTCATAGTATGCTCGTTACCCCCGAGATCTTCAGCCTCGTAAAGAGATGAAGGAGCTCAGCGCTGGCCTTAGGTCTGTGCAGATGTCGCTATGACAGCCTCCATGGTTCAAGCTCCACATCACGATGTTAGCAGAGCCTTTAATCCTTACATCACTGTGCTTGTTTTTATAAAGCCTTAAAGATGAAAAGTACTTTTTGTTTTCTAATTTCTGAGCTATTTAATCACTAAATAAGATGCAAAATAAGCACTGATGCAGCACCTCATGTAATCTGAGAAACAGACAGGCTCTGTGGATTCTTGTCAACATAAATAAAAGCTTTTCTATCCAGTGAGAGAAACTGTGAGGTCTTACTGGATAATTAAGTTCCAGTTTTTTTTGAAAATCTTGTCAATAATTTCCTCTGTGATCTTAAACAAAGAGCTGGGTGTCGTTTCCAGGCAGCACAGAAACATCAGACTTTGTGTTTCAGTAAAACTTGTTGAGTTCTGCCGTCGTGGCTCCTGTGACGTAAACAGAGAATATATCTCAGGATAAAACGAGGTTTCACAGCACTGAGGCTGGTCCAGGATCAGTGGATGCTGTAATAAATTGGCTGTTTGCACAGCGAGGCCTGACACATCTGCTTTACTTAGTCATTTTTCCGCTTTAGGCAAAGGTTTAAAAAAACCCTTTCTATCCACCGTCCGCTCGTCTCGCTGACCTGTGGACGCAGCGCTGACTCACAGCGTTTAGCTTTCATAACACCTCGAGCCACAGAGTCACAAACAGCTGAGCTGTGTATGACGAACACTGTGGAAGTGTCCCGCTGCTTAATCTCTGCCCACAGGAAACGCCTCACATCAGCCCAGAGGTGTTTCAGCGTGTCGGGCTTCTGTCACATCCTCTCCTCTTCATTTGTTATGTGAGATGTTAAATCTGCACAGTCTTGAAATGTATGCCGATAAATGTAATCCAGCCTCAGTCATTTGCTGAGGACGGTTGGATTTAGAAGATGTGAGGTTACACCTGTGGATAATCCTGGTGTGATACAGGTGATAGTCCACCTACTTATCCACATCACAGCAGCATCCCTGGCCAGCGCGCTGTCCAAGCAGAAAATCAGGTTGACACGGCGTTGCCGTTTTTACCGCCTCCTCACGCACGGCTGTCAGAGCGCGCTGACTTGATGCGTGCAGTTGGGCCGTCACCGGATTGTCAGGAAAGATGAATTTCCTGGTCCTGAGGTGGATTCTGCGATAAGGTCAGCCGGGAGACGGGCCCATGTTAAATGGCTGCTCTGTTCGTCTGAGAGGAGGGAAAACACCACACAGATGTTGCCTGGCTGGTGTTTATTCATGACAGTATAGACAGCCCTAAGTTTGTTATTGACCCTCTTTTAGCCTCTTTCATCTCCTCCAACTCTACAGGGAACTAACGAGACCACTAAATGCACCAGTGCGCCTGTTTTCTGCTACAAGCAGTTCACTGTCAGAGTCTTTTCTACCTGATGCAGGTAAAATGATGACTTCGGAGCAGTTAAAGTGAACCAAAACAGTGATGCTGAAACCAGATATCTAAGATCACTGTTGTCTTTTGTTTACAGAGTAAAGCAGTAGAGTAACGACACTGTGTCTGCGTTTAGTTTGCTCCAGATAAGAAAACACAAACACCTAAACGTCCATTTTACAGTTCAAACCTCAAACTGGAAAAGCTGCACAGAGCACATCCAAACATCCGTCCATCTTTTTCCACTTCCAATGAATTTGAATTCAATTCAGTTTTATTCATATGTTGATAAATGACAACAGTCACCTCAGGTGCTTTATATTCTAAGGAGCGACCCAACAATTTAAAGTTACCTTAAAATATTGATCTGTTTTAGTGCTGGTGTCTTCTTGGTGTCGAGCTGTATTTGAGCTGTTGTGTAATCGTGGTCTGTGGCTCTCACAGCTCCTCTATGATGGATGACTTTGCCCGTGTGCTGTGTGTCACTGTAACAGCAGCAAACAGATGTTGGGTTCAGAGGTGCTGCAGCACCTTACTGTCCTCCGCGTGGGGAATGCAGCTGTGAATCCGGCATGGATTTGGACTTCTCTGCGGGCCGCACGGCTAACTGAGCGCTGTCTGAACAGATCGCCCTCAGCTCTAGAACTGTCACCTCTGACGTCCCCATTACTCTGCTCTTTGACAGATGCACCCTTAAAAAGATAGAAGTTATGGGTTTACAGCTCAGGCAGCCACACTGGGACCTTGACGAGTCGACAGTATGTGGCATCGAGGGAAAAGCTGCTGTTTGAACGGAAAGTGATGGAGATGCTCATTCTGTTTGGATAATTTCTGTCAGCCTCACCTCAGACTAACACCACCACATCCAGGAAGTGACTGAAATAAGAAGGAAGCAGTCATAATTTTGGACTCCAGTGGAAGTCAGAGTCCCGCGTCATTAAACCCCGACTGATGCTGAAGGAAAGCCCAACATGAAGCTCTTAGAGTCTAAAATCATCACTTTCACGCTCACTTTGAACCATTTAGGGAGCCCTCGGATCCTGAGTGGAAGCAGTTTGTGCACCTGAAACAATCAGATGGGCCAAATCAGTAAAACTGTCTAATCAGCTATAAAAACAAACCGAGAAGATAAAGCGTCCATTTATAAACCTAACAGTTAGAGCACTGTCACAGAGGCAGCATTCACCCTCTCTCTGTATATTCACACATTTCAGAGACCTGCTAAGCACTTCCAGGAACTCTCTGAAGTCTGCGTGACCCATGTGACGACCTCGCCTTCTGAACCCCGCTGATTCGACTCTTACAATTCGAGGGCCGTCACACAGATGACCACGAGGCTTCTCCACAGTTTCACTTAGACTCATTATCGCTCGCTCCAGCCAACCACTCCAATAAAAACCACGACCTGACATCCTCCGGTTCAGCACATCGAAGCCTCCTCAAGCACGCCGTCGCCCCCTCTCCTGCCTCCCTCCCTCTCCTTGGCTGATGTACGGCTGCAGAGGTCGCGGCGGCCGACCCTCTGCAGAGCGCTAAACACTCACCCACCTGGACTGCTGACAGGTTCATCTGCTGCTCGGTGGGCCTAATAGACAGGCTGATATGAGGTGTGTGTTTCCCCGTCAGCGCTCGTGTCGCCGTCTGCTTCTCGCAGCTAATTGAGCGACCGGTTGTGCGGCAGATGGTGATGAGAGCACACCGAAGGGATGACTCTGGGACTTTTCTCAGTCTTTAGTTTTTCCACATCCATAATAATAATAATAATAATAATAATAATAATAATAGTAATAATAATAATAATAATAATAAGCTAATAATTTTAGCTTACAGCTACTGTTAAGCTACACTTAGCAAACGGTTTTACTGCTAGCAAAACATTTAGCTGATAATTTCCAGTTTTTTATGTTTCATTTGGTAATGGTTTTAGCTAGCTGTTTAAGTGTTTAGCTATTTCATTTCTTTATCCGTATTTTTAACTGGCAAATTCAACTTATGCGCTTTTTCACAATCTTATGTAGTTATTTAAAATTTTTATACTTCATGTTTAGCCGCTAATTTAATTTCTTTTTTCATATTTTTAACTTCCATAATAATTTCCACTTTTATTTATAATTTTGATGAGCTATTTCCAATGTTAATCTGATATTTCTGTATGAAGCTAAAAGTTTTGTTTCAGTTTTCAGGACAAGTGAAGAGAATAATTTGTTAGCAAGCACCTTTTTTTAAAATCACACTTTTAGAGCTTTTATATCATACCTGTTTGAACCGTTCATTCTTTTGCCCTTTTATATTGCAGCTACCACTTTTTGGCTCACGCCTCTTCAGGCTCACTCAGATTAATCGGTAGTTTCTTTTTTTGTTGTTGTTGTTTTTCAGATTATTCCACATAATCTTGCTTGGTGTTGAACCTGCAGGGGTTCTTCACCCTGTGTTAGGCAGGTTAAACTACGTTCATACTGACTTCATGACTTTCAGCCTTCGAGGTGCCTGCACTGCTGTGTTTCCAGGCTTCAGCCTACACAAACATACTCCATTACACATTATATTTCTTTTTCTAAGGATGCTCCTGGAGGGGAGGGCAATCTTTGATCTCCAAGGTACTATGACTCCAGGTGCTGTCACCTGTAAGTCCACTGTTTAAACACCCTGACTTCATTTGTGATCTGCTCACACTGCGCTGTTTCTCTGCAGGGGGAAAGAGAAGAAGCCGAAGGCCCCGAGGACGCTGATCACTGCTGACGGACGAGTCTTGAATATCAATGAGCCCAAGTACGAAACGAGAAACAGAAGCAGGTTTTCCATCCTCACTGTGATGGCATGTTTGTTGCAGCAATACATGACAACTTGCTGCATAGATGATTGGGATCAGATCTTTAAGTATAACATTTTAAAGCCCTGACTGATCAACAGGTTCAATTTGTATTTTGGAAACAATTATAAAGGAAAGCGCTGCAGGTCCACAGTTTCTATCACAGTTCTTCTTCATATCTGTCATGTTTTTACTTTGGCTCAGTGAGGCAGGTGAAAACTTATCAGGTGCTTTTTCTGGTCCACTTGCTGTCGTCCTGTTGGGGAAAAACATGAACGCTTGCAGGCAACCCCGCTCCTCCTCCATTATCCAAATGGTTTATATCATGAGCAAGGCCACAGGGGTCGAGGCCTTAAAGCGCGCCTGATTTCATTGGTAATCTGAGCTGAGGACACGCTCGGGTCAGGAATATATGCTTTATGTGATATATCACCTTACTGCAGCGGGGCGACAGCACGCCGTGCTTCACGGCAGCCTGTCTCGTAGCAGCCAGCTCAGTAAAGATGCACACGAGTGGCCGGGAACGTCACATGCTGCAGAAACAAGTTTAAGCCATAAAATAATGTGGGTTTGACCAACCTCACCGTCAGGGTCGTCTCACAACATCCAACTTTAGAGCAAAAAGAAACACATTTACAGCCTCCTGCAAAAAAAAAAACAACAGTTTGGGTCTCCACAGCTAATTTTCTCCTTTTTAAGCCTGCATGGTTTTAACTAAATACCCTGTTTGGATTTTAAGTTGATGTCTGTATCGCAGCTAGAATCACAGGACTGGAAGGCACCAACAGGAAGTCTACTGATCGGACTTTATCTTCAGTCATCTGTCACTTATGGCTCCAAAAATGAACATCGTGGTGACAAAAACTCTGTCTTTGAGCTTTCATAATAATTTGTCCATCTATTATATACAGTCTGTGGAGGCACGGTGTAGATAGCAGTGTTTACATTAAGAATCAGTGTCATGTGTCCTGGTTTGAACATCTGGGTTGTTGCTCTCTGTGTTGTTAACAGGCTGGATTTCTGTCTAACAGAAGATGAAGAAAACAACACGATTATCTTGGACCTGGAAGTTTACAGGTAGGAGCACAAACTCTCTGCAGCTTCATTTATCAAAGTTAAAAACTAATCATGTCTTAAATAGGGGTTCAAATGGACTGAGCGAACAGACCTGTTTTATCAATCCATATTTAATGGTGAGACACAGAGTTACTCTCAGTTTTGTCAAATAATATTGAACCTTAGATATCGATAAAGGAAAAAGCTGTACCTCGTTTTATTTTAAAATGTAACTTCTTGCTGTAAATGAGATCTGTGTCTAGTCATGGTTTGTCTTCGTGTGTGTTGTGTAGCTGGTTTCTGTCTAATGTGGTGGCTGTTTGCACCAAATCCGATTTACCGCAGCCACATCGAGTCAAATTGATTTAAACTGTGGTCGGAGCTCAGGTTGGAAAACCCATCACGGTGCTTCTTTCACAGAGACGGGCTTTTAGATGTCCGACCAAAACTCTCCACCCGATCAGCTGATCAGCGTCTGTACCTGTCTGTGTTTATAATGACTGACCTTCCTCTTTGCACAGACACATGGACACCTCTTTGATCGATGTGGACGTTCAGCCGTCGTACGCCAGAGTCAGCGTCAAGGGAAAGGTGCGCTGTAAAGCTTTTATTTTTATACTCAGATTAACTGGTGACCTTTCAGATTAGGTGATGCCTAATTTGAAGTTTAGCCTGTGCGTAGTTTTGGCTGCACACTCTGAACTTTACAACAAATCCATTAATTTGGGGCTTTTTCCATCATAAAGGGCAGCAGCAGCCACTTAGAGTCAGTCATTAAGTCTTTGTCAGCTTGTTAAGTTTGTTGTTCAGACCCTCACTCACCACCGTTTCCATCATGCAGATATTCACAGTCACAGTTACGCTCACCTTACTCGTACCTGATTGGACACTTTTTCCCGTCAGAGCTGTCTGAATACTTCGTGGCGTAGATTCGTCAAAGAGCTGGAAACATTCCTCAAACATTTTGGTTCATATTTTTATGACAGCAGCACAAAGTTTCTCCAGATTTGTCAGCTGCACATCCTTAAAGTGAATGTCTCGTTCCACCACAGCCCTACACTGCTCTGCTGGGCTGAGACGTGGTGACTGTGGAGGCCATGTGACTACTGTGAGACAGTCAAAGAGAGATGCTTTCAGCTTGAGCATAAAAATAGCCCCCACCTCATGACACCAGCAGCAGCCTGAGCCTTTCATACGAGGCAGGTTGGAGCTTTGCTTTCATGCTGTTGGCACCAAAAATCGAGATTCATCACATTCAGAAACGAATAAGAAAATGATTCAGTGCAGTGAAAACATGTCACAGCCAACTCAGTACAATGTGAAATTTTTACCTGGACGAGTGTAAGAGAATTTTAGCTGTCCAAACTCTGCTGTGCATCTTAAAACCAAAGAAAAGTGAATAATAATAGTAAATATTCAGAAGCAGCTCTTTGTGCACAGTTCTTGGTCGGTGCCTCTTAGATTGGTCGTTTTCCCCCATGTTTGTCATCATATTTAATGTTCATGTCTCTGTGTTTTTGTGTCTTAGTCACTTCCTGTTTGAAGGTTAGATTCTGACGTGACTTCCTGTCTTTGTCTTTGCTCCTACACCTGCTGCTGTTTTCACCTCGATCTTCAGTCAGACCTCTGAGTCTTTGTCTTTGCTTTCCTCTGGTTGTTCACTTTGTTTGTTACCGGTTCGTGTCCTCAGAGCTCCAGACTCCACTTTCATTCTCCTCTCATTCACACTGGAAGCAGGCCAGTTTAACCACAGACTGCTGCTGTCAGCCAGTGAAGGTCCTTGTGCTCAAGGGCACTGCGACAGTAGTTCTTGATGAAGATTTTCCTAAACGTATTTCCATGTTGCTCTGGGATTCAAACCTGTGAATTTTGAAGGCTCTAGGAGCACAAACACGAACAAATCAGCAAATCTTTTCCCGTGTTGCTGAGTTGAGGTAACTGTGCACATGTTACTTGCAGTTTGAGGTATTTGTACTTACTGCAGATATCTGTTGGCCTCTAAAGTTTACAGGAAGCACTTACCAAGCAGTATGTCCTGCATAGTGCAGCTCTGATTTCTCACAGTGAGGAGTTCAGAGACTGCAGGCAGCAGCAGACTCGCTGCAGGCCGACACCAAACTGGAGCAGCTCCCCTTTCAGCAGCACCACAAAGCCAGAGAAGGTCTGAGATGAATGCACATATTTCTGTCTGCAAACAGAAACTGAGAACTAAAGTTTTCAAATTCAATCGCTGATGAAAAATATGATTAATTTTGAGAAGTTGGTGCTTCTAAAATCTGTGTGTATGTTTACAGTAGCTTCATATTTTGACATTGAGGTGACTGGCAGAGGTAGCATAAGTGTAAGTGTGCAACATGTTTTTACTAAATCAGAGTAACACAGCTATTTACATTAAAAATCTGCAATGTTTTTAAGGTTAAGTGTTTTTAAGTGTCTTTGCAGAACGTGTGGGCCCAAGCACATAGTTTACATACAGAGCTTTAAGGTTGGTAATAAATCTCAGTGCTTCACGACAGACCCAGCATATGAAAGCATTGAAGATGCACATGTATAAATAACATGTTCATAATCCATCACTGCCATGAAAGTGCAAGAAAGAAGTTTCGTTTTCATCTCAAAGGACAGCCCGACTTTCATTTACCAGTTGAATGTGACCTGAAGAAGAGGGTCATCAGTATTAATTCCTAAATACAAAGAGAGTTGGAATGTAAATAAAAACAAACTTCAATAATATCCAGGATTGTTTATATATGTAAAAATATATAACATACATCAAATATAGCAGTGGTCCTGGAACCGAACCCTGTGGCACACCTTTAGTTATATTAAGCATGCTAATGTAAAACAAACAAAGGAAGAAGAATAAAACCAGGAAGACAAATGTTAAATAAACAGGTAGCATGTAAGAACTGTAAAGGTGTGTGGCCCATATCATCATGTAACGCATGGAGCAGTGAGGAGCTCACCCAGCTGCTATAAAGTAGTAAAAGTGAGACTTCTGACCAAACCTCCTCGAGCTCTTCTCTTTTTCTCCTACAATCTCAGTTTTCCGCTGTGTTTTGAAACACTGCCTGTTAATGCAGAGATCTGTCTGCAGTGTGGAGGATGTACGGACGACTGACTGCTGTGATGTTGCTTGTTGGGAGCAGCGGGAATGTGTGATAGATGGAGGAGCAGATTTACAGAACATAACAGGCCTCCAGAATCTGCTGAATCATCAAACCTATGTGACGTCGGTATTTTTGGAAAGAGTTTTAATATGCCTACTATGAATTAATTTCCCAGATGGAAACTGTTTTTTTTCTCTGTAAAAATGGCAGCTGTCCAGAACAAATGCACCACAAATGTGCTCTGTTCAAGCACACACCTTCACGATCAGTAATCAGTCGAGTCTCCTGCAGCAGAAGTGGAGCCGCTGCAGCCCTGCTGGAGGTTTCCTGCAGTCTGACAGGTTTATTGTGACAGGAGCCTCCGTCCTGCGCATCCACTGCATTTTCTCCCACGTCTTTCAAAGCTGCTAATTTATTTATGTTTTTAGGAATTGATTTCTGAGGAAAACAGTTACTGCATATGTATTCAGTCATATGAACAACAGCACCTGACATATTTAGGTGTGTCATTTATTTAACAACTAAAAAATGCAGAAGCCATGTGTGAAAAACCGATTCCATCCCGTGAAACTTGTCGAACCACTTTCAGTGCAATAACCTGCAGTAATCATCACTTCATCAGTCTCTCACATCGTTGTGGAGAAATCTTAGCCCACCTTTTTTACAGCAGTTGTTCAGTTCATTGAGATTTGAGTGAATTCATTTATGCACAGCTCAGGTTGAGGTCTGGACTTTGACTGGGTCATTGCAACACTCTGATTCTTTTCTTTGTAGACTTGCTGCTGTGCTTGTGTTCATGGCGTGATGCATGACTCACTTTGAGCCAAGCTTCATATTTGACTCTTTAATACTTTGGCATACAGAGGAGTTCATGGTTAACGCTGTGACTGCGAGGTGCTCGAGTCATCAGCCTCCTCCACCATGCCGACAGTCTGTCCTGATAACTGTTTGGTTTCCAAACATCTCCACTTTGTCTCGTCTCTAATCTGTGCTGCCATGTTGTTTTTAAAGAGAAGAGGCTTTCTCCCTGTAACCCTCCAAACAAGCTAAACTTGTTCAGTCTTTTTCTAATTGTACTGCCATGAACTCTTAAGATGCTAACATGCAGAGTTCTCGGGTTTCTGCTTTTTCTCCGAGCACTGCACGCTCTAACCTTGATAGTAGTTTATTCCAGTTCTGTTTATTCCAGCAATCCTTTCCTGTGAAAGTAGTAAAGATGTACGTTAGTGAGCTGACCATGAACACCTCAATGACCTGAACCAACATTGTAAAAAAGGGCCAAGACTCCTCCACAGTGACGTGAGCACTGATCACATCACTGTCAGTACTGAAAAAGAGAAGTTAGTCATTCCTGCTGCAGATGCGGTGGACTCAGTTTTTCTCACGGCTGCAGAGAGTCCTGTGAAGACTTTTCTCACGTCTTCAGAGAAGACTGTATACAACTGCAGCCGTCGTTTTCAGCCCCAGATGTTGCTGCTTTGCATTGACTTCTGCTGCTTTAAGCCTGGTTAAACAGCTGTTTCACCACACGATGAACTTTTTTCCCTCATGAATTCGGAGCCCTGCAGCTTCTGAGTTCTTCTTCTCGCTGCCAGACTCCTGAATGTCATGGCTGCACTTCAAGCTGTTACAGTGTTTATGGATGGCTGTTGTGTGCCAGAGGTCGTCCTGATTGGACGGGCAGGGTGATTTACGCAGTGATACATCAGTCCGGGCTTTCAAAATTCGTTTTTAATACGAACTCGTTGAGAAGAGCGGGGAGAATTGACTGGAGGAGCCATCTGTGAGGAGTGTATATCACATCAGACACGTCTCACACTCTGCAGCTGAAGAGTTTTCCTCCTTAGTGTGGCTTTCCTCACATTCCCCCTCATAATCAAATTGAATTAAATGAAAAAATGAAAAAGTCCAATTTTATGCCCGATTTGTCGTCCCACATGCTTGATTCTGGTTTCCATAGGCTTCCTCTCCTGTGATTGATCGCCACCGTTCTGTTTTGGAGCTATTCTGGTCACTCTCTCTCGAGTCCTTTCTGGAAAGCGTACCTATAAAAAGACCCGCTAATGATTAAAGTCATTTGACACACTGGGATGGCGTCGGTGCCAGATCAGCGCATTAATCTTACTAATTAAAGTTGTGAATAATTTACTCTGCAGATATTTCAGGTGGTTCTGCCGGCCGAAGTGAAGCCCGACAGCTCGACGGCTCAGAGGTCCCAAACCACCGGACACCTCCTCCTGACAATGCCCAGGGTACGTACAGGTACACGTCACACCTGAGCCAGGTACGGGACGCTGCAGCAGGAAGAGGTTAAAAGGCTGCTGCAAAACTTCACAGAGAACTTTTGCTTCTTTGGGATGTTTTCTGAAAGGTTGGGACGCTTTGTAAAAAGTCAGATTACAGTGATTTATCCTGTTACAGTTTGAGCGCTGATGATTGACTGTGTGTGGACCTACGACTGTTCCCTGTTCTTTTTTCACTTGTTCCTCTGAAGATCAGTCGTATTAAACTCAGAGTTTTAATAAAGAAACTCTTTACTGCGTCTATAACAAGAAAAACAGGTGCTGCAGCAGAGCGCCTGTAAAGAGTTCAGAAACCAAAGACTGAAAGCTGTTTGTGTCGTCTTTTTCTTCTTTTTCAGGCTGAAGGTGAAATCAAAGTGACGAAGACCGTCCCACGTCCACCCAGAGTGCGTCAGAACAGACGCAGCGGCGGCTTATCGGAGGATGATCAAAGGTAGCTTCAGTGCACAGAGCTCATGATCACACATCCACACACTGTTGGACAGGAAGGAAACAAATATTAACCTCCAGTTTCTTTTTAATAATCTTTATGATGATCTAAGAAAGCAAATGCAAGGATGGAATAAGACATTAGAGATAAAGAGACGTAACTTTAAGCACCGCGACAGATGAAAACAGAAATTCAACCTTTAATCTTTGGTGTAAAGTGCAGCGCACATCAGCGTTTCACAAACTGAGGCCACGCTGGGGTGAAGTACTTCTGTGAAGGTAAGTTAGTATTTTTAGAGCACGTTTGAAAAACACCTTTAAGAACCAAAGTACGTCAAACGGCTCAACATGAAGGGCAACAAGAGACGAATACAAGTACTGAACATCTGCACGGTGGTGTCTGCAGGCTCATGTTTACACGTGACTTTATTAAACATCAAGTAAAAGAAGAGATTTACCAAACAGCTCCTCCAAAATAAAACATGTTTATCATCGGTGAAAGGTCTGGACTGTGCTGTTATAATAACTGCAGGATGCCTTTTAGCTTCCTAATGGAAATAAAAACATTATTGCCTTAGTTTTGCTGTGTGACTGTCCAAAGATTTAGATCACCATTAAACCAGATGCTAAAGATTCTCAGCAGCCGACTCAGTTTGCGAGTGTCAGAGGGTCTAATAGGCAGGTTTATCTGTCTGTCATCAGCATAGAAATGAATCACAGCTGACAGAAAGGCAGAGGTCAGTCTGCACATACATCACATGTAACGTATGTGCAGACTGACCTCCTTTTGTCCTGTCTTTCTTCCTTCACCCCAAACGGTGGTCAGCCCTTCCAGAGCCTGGTTCTGCAGGTTGTTTCTTCCTGTTGAAAGGGAGTTTTTCCTTCCCACTGTCGCCAAGTGCTTGCTGATACACTGTATTGAGGTTTTCTCTTTAATATTGTAAGATCTTTACTTTGAGCACCTTGAAAAAAACTGTTTGATTTGTGATTTGATGATTAAGTGAAATTTAACTGGGCATTAGTTTCTTAAACTGCAGGAATAATGTTATGTGATACCATCACAAATAGAAAGTTGTATGTAATAGATGATAAACAGTCAGAAATACTAGGTTTATAATACTATTAGGGCATAAAGAGGTGCAGCCTGCAGGCTGGTCTGTGTTTGTGTGAAAGAAGTCGAGCATTGTTGGCTGTGGTGTTAGTCTGAGTTTGGCCTCGAGTTTAATACGCACATATTTAAACACCTCTGGCTCATCAGGCCCCCGTTGCCCTGATTACAGATGCCTGTTGTATTTTAAACACTGAGCGTGACTCATTTTATCAGCCGTGTTCATGATGGCGCTCTCCCTGCTCGATGACCGTGTGCTGGGCGGAGATAACCTTGACCCACGCGGCATCATTACACTTGGGAGGAAGTGAGGAAGAGGATTCTCCACAGTGAAACGTGTCTGTGCTGCTGGGCTCATATTTAGCTGCAGGCTGCTGAAAACAGCTGCTGCAGACCACCAAACTGTGAATGTGACCCAAATCCCACTCTGAGAGAAAAGAACAATTACAATTATTTTTGGTTGAATTTAAACCATTTTTGTCCTTTGAAGCACTTGGAGCTGGTTTGGCTCACCATTCTGGTAACATACCGCTGTTACACTTTTTAATCATTTTATATAAAGTTAAAGGAACAAACCTGAGTCAGCAAACACCTTTTTCATATCTTGTCTCTATTTAAAAGCCTCCAGCTGCCCTCAGACAGCATCTGCATCCCCCTCCTGTGTTTCTGTCAGATAGTTGGAGACCCTGAACTGCAGGACTGTTTGTGCTGTTTTCATGCAGTTATCTATTAAATAATATGACTGTTGCAGACTATTTGAGAAGCTTGTGCTTCAGTAAAAATCATAATCATATACATCAGGAGGAGAGCAGGTGTATTTTTACTTTCAGTATATGAGAGAGGTGTGGTCACGGCTGAAATATACACACATGTATGTTTCAGTTCTTTAAGGTGATTAAAAATTCTGCCCTTCAGTGTTTGTGTGAGATTTAAAAATGAGGAGAGGGATCGGAGATGTGGCTCCAACAGAGCAAGATGGCCATAAAGGTCCAAAATGTGTGTAGATCATCTTTTATATACAGTCTATGTTCTGGTCAAAGTTGTGAATTTGTAAACGTGCAACTTTAAGAGTCAGGAGAGAAGATTTGGAGTCTTTGTGTTTGTCTCATCTTCACTGACTGAAACATGAACGATCAGCAGCTCCTCTTCCTCTGTGAGGTGATGAAGCTCTCACTGAGGTTGAGCTCAGCTTCACCTCTTAATGACCACATTAGTCTGCAGAGCCGTGTAACTGATCCCCCGCTCCCTCTGCATGCCTGGAGGTGTGCTCTTCACCACGCCACCATCATCATCATCATTACTGCTTTATGACAGAGTCGCTTCCTGTCCTTCATCTGTCCCCATCAAACTCCATAAAGAGTCCCAGTGCAGTCCTGGACTCTCGATATAAATGCTAAGGTGACAGGTGAGCTCCGCTGCTTCCTGCTGACTTATTGCATAGTTTCGATATGATAAGGCGTGACCTTTGACCCCTGGGCCTTTAGATTCTGTATTCTGCCTCGGGTGTGCGCGGAAATTGATCTGAAGGCCCTGATCGGGTTTGAAATGGATTTTCTTGATGGCACGAGGCAGCACTAAGTGTAAAATAGACTCAGACATAATCTCAGACCCTCAGCTCACAGCGCCATTGATAAGTGGATCTGAAAGGTTAAAGGTCAAGGTCACCTGGAAAGCCCAGTCTGGGTTGTTATAGTAAACTCCCTGAGGTTACATTAATTGCAGATAAACAGAATTAAAAAATTTTTTTATCTCCCCTCAAAAATGAAGTAATCAGTCTAACAGCTGCTAAATTACTGTTTATTTCCCAAAATCCAAAGTTCTGATTTCCGATCACGTAAAGCAGAAAAATTTAAACTCTTGATAATTCTCCACCTAATTTGGCAAATAAAATTCAAACATTTTAGGCACCCCAGTCAAGTTGGTGACCTTTGACCCTTCCACCTCACCACCTCTGACCTCGTGACCAAACTTGGCAGGAAACTTGTTAGATGATGTGTGTGGTGTTAGAACCCTGTTAGATGTTCCCAGGCGGGTAATATGGCGTGCTCTCTGCCTCAGTACCCACGAGGACCTCCACTATGAGTGACCAATGACAGGAAGCCATGTTGGACTTTCTAACCAGGCCGGGCAGAGGAGGCCCGGGACTAGCAGCTCCATTTTTATTTCTTATTGTTCTCTTTCTTTCATTACAGTTTTAAATGTATTTACTGTGTTCGCAGTTCAAGGAAAGAGAAGAATTTCCTTTCTATCCATCATTGAACCCATAAATGGTGAATCTGGACTGTTACCAACTGAACTGGGTCCCACAAAGCCCCCAAAATCAAAGTCTGGAAATTTCTAGATCAGTATTTGGGAGGGTTTTTTTTTTTTTTTTTTTTTTTTTTTTTTAATATTTAGGGTTGTTTATTCTCTTTCACATCCAGGCTGAGCTAGTACCTGCACTGATGCAGAGGCTGACAGCTCTCTGATTTAATCTCATTTCTAATTTTCTATTCTTCTAAAAATTGCTTCTAATTGAAATCTGTCTGTTTTCCATATTTGAAAAGAGGACCGTCAGCTGTTCATAATTCACGTTAATCTTTTTATTAAAAAAACAAAATTAAAATAAAGGCTGTTTGTGCACAGCGGACTCCAGACTCTTCTAAATGTGACACTTACAGTTTTCATTTCAGTGAGGCAGATCTCTGTCGGAAAAAAGAGTTCTGGAGTAAAGGTTGTTCCTCTAAATCAACCTAATCTTTTAATGAAACCTCTCGGGGCACTATGCGCCCATATCTACATGACATGGACTTCCACAGCCGATAGGTGGGCATATTAAAGTAGATCGACCTTCACGTTCAGCTCTCTTTTCACCACAACAGACCGTCTGTCGCTCTCATCCTTCATTATTCCAGGACTCTAAGATATTTGAACCTCTCCACACGGAGCCGCTCAGAACATCATGGACACTTCTGCAGTACCACCTCCAGCCGAAACGTTTCTGTCCCACATTGAGTTTACCTTTGTAGTTCAGCACAAGGCTTTTAAAAACTGGCTGTAATGTGTGTTTGCAAGCGATCCATTAAAGCCTTTGAATCTGCACTCAGGTTTAAATCATATTTTTGTCTTATCAAAAAAGTCCACATCAGGAAGAAGCTTGGTATCTGCGCATTAACCTCGTCTCTCTGCGTCCACGTGACTCGTTTAGCCTGGTTCTTATCTTAACGTGAGCCGATGGGGTTCAGATCAGACCCGTGACATCACCTCACATCCACTCCAAAACCTAATCCTCTGTGGATCGGTGGCCGCAGACACTGAACAGAACCCGCTGATGTTGTTACTGTGGCTGAGTACAACTCAATTACATCCCCATTACCGAACTGAGAGTGATAACCCTGCAGGAACTCCGTCCGATAAAAGCTTAGTCATAGTTATTTTCCTGCAGACTTCATCAGCACTCAGGTTACTCTGAGAGCTCATGAACTTCCAAAGTTTCCTGCATTTCTACTCGGTTCTGCAGTATTCACATCTATAAACACTGTGCTGAGGCGTAACGAGGTCTAAGAAAGTTTATGAAAGAAAAGTTGATGGGAGAACACGAGCACACCTGTGCACAAGTCTGACCCATATGTACAAACATATTTGAGACACACGGTGAGGCGCTGACTGGAAGCCAAACTTGAAAAATACAAAACCTTGTTTACAGAATCAGACTGGAGATGAATTGGTTTGAGTCCCTCTGTGATCAGTTAAGATATCACAGTATCAGACGGTCCCCTATCGACGTGGCATTGTTGGGGAGGAAGAGCTCCCTTCTAACAGGAAGAATAATGTGGCAGAACCAAAGTGAGGTGCAGGAGGACTGGTTGGGGGCGGGGTGGGTCAAAAAAAGCAGAGTTAAAAAATGAGGGAATAAAGCCAAACTAAATGAAAACCAAAAATATTCCAACACGACACAAAACAGCCGACAGCTCTAAGTCCAAATGCAGATTCACTGGGCGTCTATAAGGGAGCTGTTATTTCCCAGCAGCTGCGGTGACTGGTACGTCACTGCTGCAGGATATTGTGCATGTGGAGCTAAGCAAAGGGGAACTGTGACAGAGTGGCATTAAGTTCTTCCACATTATGATCATATTTTTCCAGGTTTGGTTGTTGATGGACTCTGGAAACATCCTGTCTTACAAACCTGTCTGACCACAATATCAAATGTACTAAACGTTCATTTCTGAAATTCGACACGCTTGCTTTCTCTGTCCGAGGTTTTCCTGACGCGGTGTGTTTTCTCTACAGTCCTCTGGCAGCTTTATTCCCCTCTTAATAAACAGGCGGGAGAATGCAGAGAGTAATGAAGGGGCTCCTCGTCCTCCTCCTGCGTCCTTCTGATGTTTATTGTCAGCTGCTGTGCAGAAGATTAAATTACAGTAGCAACGCTCTTCCTGGAAAATTTTACTAAAAGGAAGCCTAATTATTGGAAGAGCATACGCTCCACACTGTGGACTGGATCAAGAGGAGACCAGAATTTGGGTCAGTTTGTGGTATTTTTCTTTAAGACATTGAGATTGTGTCTTTTAATCTTTCTCCTTTCAGTTTAACATTTATTTGTAGGTATTATAGCACGGTGGTTAGCACTGCTGCCTCACAGCCAGAAAGCCCTGAGTTCAATTCCACCATCAGGCCGGGCTCTTTCTGTGTGGAGTTTGAACGTTCTCCCCGTGTATACGTGGGTTCTCCAGCTTCCTCCCACAGTCCAAAGACATGCAGTTAGTGTGGATCGGTTAACTGGAAACTCTGACTTGCCCATAGGCGTGAATGTGAGAGCGAATGGTTGTCTGTGTGCTACAAAATACAGAACAGAACTAGTTATGAAAAACAGAATTCTTCAGACAGCAACATAAAGAAGGACTTTTGCTTTGCAACAGTCTCACAAATAATGCAATTCAATTTTATTTCATCCATATAGCACCAAATAACAGCAACAGTTGACTGGAGGCACTTTCTGTTGTAAGGTAAGGACCGAACAGTAATACAGCAAAACCCCCAAAATCAGACAATCCCCTACGAGCAAGCACCTGGCAACAGTGGGAAGGAAGAACCCCCTTTTTAACAGGAAGAAACCAGTGGCAGGTTGGGGAGGGGTGGCCATCTGCTGTGACTGATCGAGGAGGATGGGAGGAGAAAAGGCACAATGTCTTCTACTTCACATTTAAGCAGGGTGATTCCTCTGTGCACTCCAGCAGCACAGCAGCCATGGCTAGGACTTTTATTGTGAAAGGGAGAAAAAAATCAATTTGTGCACACACGAGTGGAACAATTTAGCATCAACTGGTATGTCAGATTAACCCAGTTGTTGAGTGTCATTGTGTGTCTGTGTCCCCACGGTGACGTGTTACATTGCGGTTAATTCGACAAACACAATCAGAGAAACCCCCGGAGACGGTTTGCTGCTCACAGCACATCTGACCGTGAAGCCGGCGTCCTATAAACTGATCTGATGGGTTAATGGACTTGATTGTTGTAAGATGGAGGAGATGAGTTCAGAGGAGGAGCTGGATCATTTCGGTTTGATGGTAACAGATAATGTGGAAAATTGACCCCCGGAGATGAATTTATGGATGCTTGAGTAACAACACTGAACACAACAGTAAATAATGAACACATGAAGTCAGTTTGTTTCCACAGAATATTTCTGATACACAATGAACATAATTCCAAATATTACAGTAAACTGGTGACTGATTGTAACCAACTCCAGTAAAGTTGAACCAATAAAATAGGTGAAAAAAGGTTTATTAACTGAGCGTCACGTGCACTTTGCACCATCGATCACATCCGTGCGAGCGCTCATATTGATGTTTTACATTAAATCTGGGAACCTGAGTGTTTCTGCGCAGCATCAGCACCAACGATGGCTGATTTATTCTCCTGTTCTCATAAAGCTTCTCAGAACTGGGAGCTGCTGCTGCTGATTCTGAGAACTCAGATATTTTCTGTGAATTTCTCCTCACAGTGAGGAAAACTATCCTGAGAAAGAGAGAAGTTATTCACAGAGAACCCAGAGGTCAGAACCGGAGGAGGTAGGAGGACTTTTACAGTTTCTTTAGCAGACACGTGAAGGTGATGAACTGCTACGTGCTCGATCGTCAGGGATGATGGTGGTCTGTCCCAACTGCACATACGCATCACCCTCACTTTAATCCTGATAGCGGCTGGTGCTTCGTTTCTTGGTACAGTCAGGAGTTTTTTCTGTTATCGTTCTTATTTTCTTGCTTTTTGGTGGGTTTACCTGCCGGTCAGCTGCCACGCAGATTAAAACTACCAGCGTGGGAACAGCAGTGACTGCTCAGGTGAACCAGGCCGATGCTTTCAAACAGCTTGAAGGTTGAACTGATTCTTTGAGGAAATCATTTTCTTTTTGTACGTTTCATAAACTCTACATTTTGCTCTCCTTCCTGCGTCCATTTTCACTAAGATTTAAATCTAAATCCAAACGTTGAGCATCTTAAAACCATGTTCAGGATTTTCCGATATTCACTATAATGACTCCAGACTTACACTGACTTCCTGTAAGACTCCCGTGGATATTGCTGGAGAATCCTAATGTTTGAGTAAATCCTTTTCATCCACCAGCAGCTCTGTTATTACAGTCTGAGCTTCGCCCTTTTTATTAATTACTTCGTTTTTTAAATTAAAGCGTCACCACCTTATCTCTGTACGAGAGGAAAACGTGTTTCCTGACACAGAGAAACAGGGCACGTCAGTTTGTGTAACTGTGCGTGAACATTTCTACTCACACACTGCATGGATCAAATGTCTGAGTCACCTCCACATTACACCTTCAGGAGCTGCTGGGCCTCAGAAACATCCCGTGAAGCTCCTGGTGTGCCGTCTTTGTGCTGATGTTAATGCCGGAGGAGGTTTGGAGCTCTGCAGGGATTCATTATAATAACAGTTCTCACAGCTGATCCAGCAGTGAAGAGAGCATTTCAACAGCTGAGCAACACAGTTAAATTCATTGACCATCCTTTGATAAATGTTTGTAGAGGCAGGCTGTTGTTTATTTAATGTATTAATGAAGGAGGAGTGGAGGAGGCCAAGGCGCTCTCTTTCTCTACACCTGTGTCTTTCACGAAGCTCTTTTACTTATTTAAGACCTTCATAATTCTCCTTTATCTCGACAGGAAAAATAACGTTCCCGAGAGGCTCGAAGTCGACCCGAGCAAGCGCACAGCCGTCGACCTCGCCAACATCGTGCCACGCCAGATCGCCAAAGAAGGGCCGATGGAAACATCCAGACCGGATCCACCAGCCGCCGAGGATCACTTCTCTGAAGGGTTCGTGGACGACCCTGATGTCCCCCCACTCATATAAGAGTACAAGGATGAGCTTATATAACACTCAGACTGTATGATTGGAACAAAGAGACGGTATATTTCCTTTAAACGGACCTTTAGATTTCCTCTGACCTGCAGATGTGTGCAAATGAACCACTGCAGATTTCCTGATGTGTATGGTTCAGTCTGCAAACCTGATGTCTCAGCATTTAATAAATGTCCTTACCACCAGCCTTAAACACATATTAATGAGACACCTGGACATGAATTCAACTGGACAGTTTTATTGTTGGTACACAAAAAGTAAATGTAATTAAAGCTGTGAAGAGGCAGCTTCCACTCAAACACATTTTCTGCCCTTTTTAAAGCAGCTGTAAAGACGACATGGCCGATCGGGGGAAGACTCTCTGCTCGTTACTGCAGCAGGGCGAGGCCGAGAGCTGAAACGCTGGCACAGCTTTACTGAAGCAACGCAACATCACACTTCCTCACTATAAACATCGTTGTCTAATTCTGTGTCTCCTTTGAAATGATGCATTTGTTAAAAGCCAGCCCTGTTAGGAGGGATGAACAGAGAGACGCTGCTGCTGGTCTCCCTCAAACCCTCGTGTAGATTTCAGCCTGAAAATCAATCGTCTGAGTTCTGCCTGTGGCCTGGTTGCCGTCTTGGCTGCCGTTGTGCGTTGCCCTGCTGTGTTTTCTCTTTTTTTGTGATGCTCCTCCTCAAAGCTCAGAAGCTCGCTCACTCTCTGCGCCCGGCTTTGATCAGAGAGCCTCTGCTTTGTGCCCGGAGGACGCCGGTCCAAGCATATTCTGAAGCTTGTTCATCTCTCCTTGAAGTCTCCTGGGTCTCTGCTTTCCTCTGAGTTGTCACCCCAAAAAGCTCGGAGGTAACGACGACTCCTCCTCCTGGCTCTGAGCGCCGTTACAGCCGCAGCGCCTTGAGAACTCATTTTGGCGTTGGACCATTTTTCCTCCCGACAGCCTCGCTCGTCTTTTATCATCCAGCCTTCTATATTTGGACCCCGTGGCTCGAGCCATCTGGGAGATTTGGATGTTTGTGGTGCGGCTGCAGGAGGAAAAGCCTCTGTGATGCCATCTTCGATTTGAGTTTTTAATATAAGGACTTATTGTTGTTCAAACACATGTAAACTGCAGCGAGCAGGCGCCTTTAATGAGCCTCCTGGACCACAGTCACCACACTTAATCATAGGTTTTGCTTTTATTTCAGTTCAAACTGAAAGGTTTTTATGTTTAGGTAACGATATAATGGATTTCTTATTAAAACAAGTAACTAAACAGCCAGTTCACAGAACACTTTAACATTTTTATATCATCGTTTCTTCCTGAAGTGAAAACATGAATATGTTTACTGGGTTTCCCTCCAGCCAATCATCATCCTGCAATGAAATGTTTCACGCCGCTGTTTAAACATTGAAACACGACAGCTTGGAAAGTTTCCACATTATTTTCCTTCGACCCAGATCTGCGGTCTGTGCTGCACTCGCGTCTGCTTCGCTTCATTAATTATTGATAAATGAGCTTCCCTCTCTGTCGTGTGGCTGTGCAGATAAGACGTTTTCTGTTTGTGCTCACTGTTTTTTTCCTGTGTGATGAAACAAACCAACACCACCGCCGGCCTCTGAAATACGCCCTCGAGGTTCAGGTTGCTGCGAGAGTTTCGTGCGTCAGTGGCAAATTCTCCATTAGTCCCATTTAACAGCTCGTTTAGCTCCTCGTCGTTATCACGGCTGAAGCGTTTCAGTGTTTCTGCCTCTCCTGACTCAGGTGTGTTGTGGTTAACTGGTGTTCGATTGGTGGATGCTTCCTCCATGATGGAGGTCTGAGGCAGCGGTCAGCTTCTTTCCTTACTCTGTTCCTCTGTCTGTATCATTGCTGCTGCTGCCTGAGCCTAAACCAGGTGAGCGTGTTCAGGCTGTTATCCGTCATCACTGCAGGTAAAGGTGTTCCTGTCCGCTTTGACTTCCCTGCAGTGAGAGAGGACACTGCACACTCGTTCACTAACAGCTTGTCAATAACACTCTAGACACGCCAGAAATCACAGTCTTTTTGTCTATTTTACTCTCATTTGGAGCAGAATTTGTAAATGAACCTGGAAATGATTTAAATGAAATCTGAAACTAACGAATGGCATCATAAACTCATGTGGAGAGAGTTTACAGAGGTCATAAATCACGGGAGAAATCAGGTCATTTTATTTTTAATGCTTGCCCTTCATTTTCCAGCCAGAAGAGTCGCCCCCTGCTGGCCATTAGAAAGAGTGCAGGTTAAGGATTTTCATGAGGTTGTTGTCATCAAAGTGAGAAATAGATGGAGATAGATCAATAGCCTGATAGACTACTGTAAAAATGCTGGAAAGACAAAATGCCAAATAATCAGGCCCCATCTTATCCTAAAGACCTCGTAGCACCATATGACCCCATCAGAGCTCTTCGCTCTCACACTGCAGGTTTACTTGTTGTATTTAAAAGTAGAATGGGAGGCAGAGCCTTCAGTTTTCACCCCTCTTCTGTGGAACCAGCTTCCAGTTTGGATTCAGGAGACAGACACTATCTCTACTTTTAAGATTAGGCTTCAAACTTTCCTTTTTGCTAGTTCGGGCTGGATCAGGTGACCCTGAAGCATCTCTGTGGTTATGCTGCTACAGGCTCAGGCTGCTGGAGGACTTCCCATGATGCACTGAGCTCTTCTTCTTAATAATTCTTCCTCTTAATAACCTCAATAATTAAAGTACATTAAAGCTGTACTGTTATAATAAAGTAAATGT
The DNA here is from genome assembly GCF_057381915.1 of Diplotaxodon limnothrissa. NCBI lineage: Eukaryota > Metazoa > Chordata > Actinopteri > Cichliformes > Cichlidae > Diplotaxodon > Diplotaxodon limnothrissa. The sequence continues at coordinate 2,944,036 of NC_140613.1, forward strand.
ACTAAGTTACACCACTGAGTCGGTCACATTGGTTCACGTTGTTCGGCGCATGAAGCGGGGCGGGCTGTGGGGCAGGCTGTGGGCCTGTTTGTTGTTTTTTAGTCGTACAATCTGAATTATGAGCTCGTGCAGCGCTGGATTGTTTGTGACAGAAGTAATTGTTTTTTTACTGAGCAGATGGCTTTTAGCACTGCAGATGTCAGAGCTGCAGATTATAGTCAGTCTACCTTTAGTATTGACCTGTGGAGTGAATCTGTTTAAGAAGAGAGTTGTTTTTAGCTTTCACCTCCTTTGCCTGCGTGAACCTCCCTCCTGTTTAAACACTCAATCAGATCAGAACCAGAATGAACCAGATTTTCTTGCCGTCTGATTAAATTCAGAGACACAAGAACCCGTTTCTTATCTGTCCGAGCTCCATCGATTTTTGTCTGTTGCCATGACAGCGGACGGTCCCACTCATTTTGTGAAAGCAGCACCGCCTCATCGCTTTGACCCGGGTCAGACGGTACTGACTCGTAACGCTCGCCGTTTCCTTTCAGTCCGAGCCATCAGACTTCCGATCACACTCGTCTCTGAGCGGGAAGAAAAGCCTCCAGTTATTTTTATTCGTCTCCTCAGGTTTTCTTCTTTTTGCTGTATTTTATAAGTGCTACATGTCAGGTTTAAGCATTTCAGCCTCTCTGAACTCTCTGCTGCCGAGTCCACTCAGTGCTTCGTTGGTGATGTTATCATGTTTCTCCTTTCACAGGCCGTAAATAACAAATACAATACAGTGAGAAGAGTTTACAGCCAGAAAACTCAGATATTCTGGCACAAATGTGGCTCACACCTGCAGCTTGACTCGGCGTGCCACAGATCCACCTTATATGGCAGATGTCAGGTGTGTTTATACCACATATACACTCTCCACTTTTTTGGTATATGTGTCCAACTGCTCGCTAACACAAATATATACTCAGCCGGTCACATGGCTGTGCGTTTGGGTATAAGGGCATGGTCAAGACGACCTGCTGAAGCTCTCACTGGGAGGTTCCCACAACCATCTCTAAGGTTTAAACAGAACAGCCCCCCGAAAGAAGGGGGATACACCCAGTGAGCAGCAATCACCCCAAGCCTGTTGGTATCCTTTATTTATCCAGGTAAAGTCTCACTGAGATGAAACTCTAACTCAAATATTTAGATGTTACATCCATGCTGAAGAGCATCTCTGAACATGCAACACATCAAACCTTGAAGCGTGAGAGGACCACAGTGGAGGAACACCCTGGAGGTGGTTGCATCTCAGCTTAATTACTCCATCCAGTCACTCTGCGGGGTTACGTCCTCGCCGTGCGGCTGCACGCAGAGCCCAGGGACCCAGCGAGGAGACTGGATCCCTGCTGGGCAGGAAAATGTTTGGTTTTATGTGGCACTTGTCTGAGAAGACATTGGCCTTTCCTTCTTTGGGTTCCCTCCCTCTTTGCCTTCTTTCCTCTCTGGGATGAATAATTTACTGGTTTCCTCCCTCTCGCCATCTCTGCGCTGCAGCGAAGGGCTGATGCAGAGCGGTGATGCTCGCTCTGCAGCCTGTGGGAAGCTCTTTATTATCCCGTGAACGTCAAAGAAGGAATCTTATGAAACTCTCCTCACGGGAAATGTTCTCCACTTTTCTTTATTTCCAGTCATACGTGTGCTGTTCCAGTGGTGGATGCTCACATCAAACATGGTCCAAATTTCAATTATTGAGGTTACATTTTGTATTGAGACAAACTCTCTAAGCTCTGTGCTGTTCTTACCTTCTGTTTGTGGGGGGCAGCCAATCAGAAGACAGCTTCCTTGAAGGAGGAGGAGCTAACTGAGCTTCTTTAAGGCAGAGAGTGAGCTGCTTTGATGGATCCAAAATAATCTCAGGAGCAGCTCCAGGTGGAGCCTTCGTCTGATGGACTCCTCTGGGTGGAGGAGCTGCGTTATACCTCTATATGTGTCCTCCACACTCAGAAGCCACGTGGTGATTTGTTGGATTTATCATTTATGCTGAGTCGTGAATCTCCTGGACCGTGACTGAAGCTCGGAGCTGACAGACAAAGTCGTTTTTCACGGCGGTTTGATTCACGACGACCTCAACTGAGCGAGCACTGAATCACACGGCGGCCTCACGTGTTCGCATCACGGAGGTTAACACACACCAGAGCACCATCACCTCTCGTGGAAGGAGGCGCGTCAGTCGGTTTTATTACTTAGTGACATTTAATTTATGTGCTAATGAAAAGTCTACAGCATATCCCTCACGGATACAGCAGCGCTTAAAAGGATGATTGTCTGCTGGTGGGAGCCCGCTCATCCCATCCCCGAACCAAACTGGGTCACAGAGTTCGTGGAAACTTTATCAGCAGCAAAATGAAGTGAGACATCAAAGTAGAAACAGAAAATTTATTCTGTGAGACACGTTTAAAGTGTCTGTCCATTTCTCAGTCTTATTTTTATCTCTTAGAAAGCCAAACGGCAGCTTTTAGTTACAGCTGATTGGTTTATTAAAGGTGGGCGTGGCACTCTGAAGCCGGTGTTCACAGACATCAGTGAACGCTCAACATCAGTGCCGCCGACTGAAGCTGTTGGCCGAGAACACCCAACTCCACCCTGTCGGTGAAGCACAGGCCTGGATCAGGAGCATGTCCACAATGAGATGAGCGCATTGTGGTCATAAAGAGATGGAGATGGTCAGCTTTTAAACGATGCTCAGCTGCTTCTAAGAAGGCCAAGAAAATATCTCCACAACTTTACAGCACCAGCCTGAGCCGCTGGTCCTACACCGCAGAGATGATGAAGTTACTAACAATCCCAGTTCTTCTGAAAATAACCTAAATAAATTTATACCAAAGATAAATCTGCTGGCAGCTGACAGTCATTTTTATCTAGCACAGATTTTCCCAATATGTGTATTAACCTCCAAACTGCAGTTCCTGTGATCTCCACTTGAGGCAGTGAGTCAGACCCTCAGAGTTAAATTGTCCAACTTTACAGCAGAAATAAACGTTTTTTGGTCTTTGTATCTCATCTCAGCGCCGTAATTTAAAACAACAACAGTCATCATTGTCCACATAAAGCTAAATAAAGTGACTCTGCTCAGTTTCCCGACCGCCCCCTCCTCTCTTTGTCTGTGCAGCTGAAGAGTCTGCCACATCATGCAGATATGACACAGCAGCCTGTAACACCTTTAATTATTCAGCGGCTGGATTTCTGACAAACGCCTTGCTCAGAGTCGCTGTGGGTGGCCCGAGGTCTGCGAAGGCCCAAGCATATGATCCACATCATCTTCATCACACCAGTCAGTGAGCCCTCGCGTCCTGTGGAGGGGGACCGCTCCATCAGGGTGGAAATACTTCATCAGTGAGGACAGAGGCCATCACTCAGGACGCCCTGCCAGCAAAAAACCCTCTCACTGCACAGGTCACCCATTCAAGGTTTTTCCTTTAATTTGTCACCGCTCCACAGACACAGACTGTGAACGTACATACAGTTTTCCTTATTTATGACAGAAGTCTCAAGAAGAGTGGGATTGACCTGACTTCCTCTGTTGATAAAAAGCCTTCAGGTCTGGCATGAACCAACGAGCAGTTTGAAACGGTGACGTGGCTTTTCAGTTTTCATCCATCGCTGCTCCATCGCTGTAAGAGGTGTTTTCATGGAGGACGGGGGAGGAAAGAACAGGTCCATTCTGGAGGTCTCTGTGGGCCCGAACACTGGTCGGCTCCACCTCAGTGCCTGCAGCTCTCAGACATGAAAGCTGAGGGGAGGGTGCAGAATAAAACAGAAAAATCGTCTGCTGCACCTGACAGGTGATGAGTCCAAGACCCCGGAGGACGGCGGAGACGTGGAGCCGCACGAGGACGTTTCATATCAGGTTTATCGTGAAATGCAAGCTGCTCATCTGGAAACAGCAACAGCCTCAGCGTGTTTCTGGCTTCAGCTCAACGTTACGGAGGATAATTTTGACTGTAAACAGGCAGATATTCACCCGGCTGTGACTCATTACAGTGTTACTGTTCAGAAACCCTGATTAAACACGGCTGCCAAAGTCTGAGCTTCAGTTTCCACAGTTAAACTTTTATTTTAGTCTGTTCGCGATTCATTAGCAGGTGTCTGTCTGTGCCAACTGTACTCTTTATGCCCAAGCTAGTGTTAGCTGATAACTCCGCCCACCCGTCCAGATATGGTCAGTGTGTCACCACTGACTGCCGACTTCCTGTCATGCATTAAAATTGTGCGGCCTCATCTTGTGTGTTCAGATTCAGGTTTGTGGACACAAACTGAGATTTTCTGCTTCTAAAGCACAACAAAAGTCCACATTTGGAGGCTGGAGAAGACAGTTTTCCTGGTTTCTATGGTGACGTGTCTCTACTGGATATCAAAGGATCTGAAAATATGACATTTGTCTGCTGTTAAGATACTTTTCTTAGAAACTTCGCTGACTGACGTGAAACGGTGACAGTAAAATTACTGCTGCCTGAGATCCGTGCATTATGTTCACCTCAGCATCGCATATGTGTCACACACATGATACATGTTTGCTTTCAGCTTGAAGTTTATTTCTTGCGGAGCAGTAACTCTTGATTCCGTCTCTGAGTGTGTTTAAATGTTGAAATGTACAGTACTGATGGTTGGTACAGGTTTGGACATGCTTTATCTTTCACTATTTCCTGTATTTGATAAGAAGAGTGAAAACTCACAGCAAGAAAACATCAATGACAAGAAGAGGCAGAGCTGAAGGTGCTCAGTCGCATCAGAGGGACAGCTCAGGTGGAGAGGTGAGGCTGATATGTTTGGACATGTGCAGAGGAGGGAGAGCAGAGGCTGCTGGACAAAGGATGATGAAGATGGAGTTTCAGTGCAGGAGGAGAAGAGGAAGATGTCAGAGTTTTTATTAAACTTGTCTCAGATAATCAGAAGCATTCATCTCAGACTTTCAACCAATGCAGTACACGCTGATAGAAATATCTAAAGTGACTTTTACAGTAACAGTTTTTATTATTACATCTATTAAACATTATGAAGTCCTCCTCTACATAATGTGTAACACTACAGAAAATATTTTTATTTTAAATCCTGAAATCTGCAGGATCTGCAAATTGTTTCTTTAACTGCAGCAGGTGTGGAGTTTATTTGTTGGGGACTTTTATTGTGAAATGCGGGAACAGGAAGAAGGCTTTTTCACATGAGTGCAGAAAAATCTGAATTTCTAATCTAATTCCAACAATCTGATGTAGCAACAGCCACAACGCTCACATCTGGACCACAGAAATTAAACTGTGACATCACTGCAGCTATGTCCATCTTCTACATACAGTCTGTGTGTGGCCATGTTTAAAGCGACATATCTGCGTTTTATTTTACTTTAAACGATGTGTCCAAACATTCATGCTGCAGGGCACTTCAGGTTCCCACCATGCTGCTGCATCATCACATAACTCCAGCTGTCAGCCGCCTGCAGGACGGATGGTCTCTGCTCGGGGACGGCGTGCTATTCTGAGCCTGTAAAATTACATGGATGACAAATCTTCTTCCATTCACGGACACAAGTATTGATCGGAGCCTTCGTCCATCACCAGACACCTCACACCCACAAACTGACACTTGCAGGGAGCTTTGAAATGTTCAGCCAAGCGTCGTCAATCTGCTCCTGCCTAAATACCTGGCTGTGACCAGGAGGTCACAGGTTTGAATCCCGCAGGCAGGAGAGGCTTCTGAAAAGGCCTCGCAGTTTCCTGAAGAAGATTAGGGCAAAGAGGCTGTAACTCACTTCACTGGAGGATTTAATGGAGTTGAAAGCTAAAAAAAGGAAAGACCATCAGGAAAATCCATTTTCTTCTAAGCTTTATGGTCTGATTCCCATCTGTCCACCCGGAGCTGGGAAGCAGCGGACCGTCCTGTACAGCAGCAGACAGCTGGAGTCAAATTATTGCTTTTTCAATTAGAGACTCGTTCGGCCGTTTTTCATACAGATAATTAGTCAAATCCGACGACCGTTACCAATTAAGCAGAAATACTAAAGGCCACCAAGACGTGCAATCAATCTATTTTAAGATTGCTCTGTTCTTCTGGGTAAATCCTGTTAGCCTTTGTGTGGTCAAACACAGGACTCCTTCCTGGAAAGAGCGGCTCTGACTTTGTCTCATTGTTCTTCCTTGCACATCCACATTTCCACTGCAGATATTTCCAGGATCCAGGCCTCGGTCGTGTGTCTGCGTTAGTGTACTGCTGCAGTAAATGAGAGAAATCTCTCAGCACGACTCTCTGGGCCTCAAATTTAAGAAATGACAGAAAAGTTTTGTTCATTCAGAGAAGATGTCCTTTATACTGTCAAAACAGCAGGTAGAAAAACAAATCGTTTAATCGCGTAGTTGTTATTTAAAATAGTATGAGGACGAGGTCTGTGTCTGTAGGAAAAGTTGTAAAAATGTAGGAAATTGCAGTTAAAAGTCCAAAATTTCTGCCCTCCTTCAAATTTCCTAACACTGTCCATCCTGATTGGATGCTTTGCCGGGCTGATTCTGGCTCCCGGGCCTCATGTTTGACACCCCTGGTTTTCCCAGGCCACAAAGATGTTTTTTTGTTTCTTGTTAGTTTTCTTGTGTCAGTGTTGTATTTTAGTTTCTCCTGTTTTTACTTTGAAGGTTAGGAGTAGCTCTTTATCCCAGATGCAGTCCTTTCATTGCTGGATTGTCTGTTTTGCGTTTCCACCACTGACAATAAATAAATGAATAAAATAATATTTGCCAGGCGTAGCCAAGTTTTAATCTCAGAGAACTTGACATTTCTAATGACTTTTTCAACTTCAAGTTATTTTCTCAGAATTTTCAGCTGGACGTCAAAATTCTGGGATAACCTGAAATGTATGGCTGAAAGTTGTTTTCAGCCATCTGTAAATTCACTCGTCCTTGTCTTCATCACTTCATCCAGTCTTCCTGCTTCCACCTTATGCAGTTTTGTGTTTCTTTCCATCCTTTCTTGTGCAGTCCAGGCCGTGCTCATCAGCGTTTAAATAAACCTCAGTCCTCGTTTTGTAGTTTTGCATGTAGTTAATGGTAACAGTGTTAGTTAGGGGGGAGGAGTCGGACTACAGAGATGAGGTCAACAGACTGACTGAGTGGTGTTCAGTTAACAACCTCCAACTGAACACCACGAAAACTAAAGAACTTATCTTGGACTTCAGGAAGGGCAGAGCAGACCCGGCCCCACTTTACATTCACGGGAGCTGTGTGGAGAGGGTACACTCCATGAGGTTTCTGGGCGTGCAGATATCTGATGACCTCTCCTGGACTGCAAATACTACAGCGGTGGTTAAAAAGGCCCAGCAGCGTCTCCACTTTCTGAGAGTGCTCAGGAGGAACAACCTGGAGGAGAGGCTGCTGGTGACATTTTACAGAGCCACCATAGAGAGCATCCTAACGTACGGCATAACAACATGGTATGCAGGGTGCTCAGCTGCAGACAGGAAAGTACTGCAGAGGGTCATCAACACAGCCCAGAAGATCACTGGCTGCTCTCTGCCCAGCCTGGAGGTCACTGCAAACTCTCGGTACCTCAGCAGAGCTGGCAATATCATCAAGGACCACTCTCACCCCAGCAACCAACTGTTTGAACTATTACCGTCAGGCCGACGGTACAGGTCACATAAAACCAGGACAAACAGATTCAGGGATAGCTTCTTTCCCAGAGCTATCACCGTAGTAAATAAGCACAAAAACAATTGAACCTATTCCATACCGTCACTGTCATTATATTATGCTGCTATTCATACTGTCATTATATTAATGCTGCTATCCTGTATATATTGTACATACTATTGTTTGAGTACTTACGATTGTTTTTTTTGTACTTTTTATATTTTACATTTATATTTATTATTGAAACTTGCACCAAGGGAGTGGCACTCCAATTTCGTTGTACTCTGTACAATGACAATAAAGGCTATTCTATTCTATTCTATTCTATTCTATTCTAGTGTGAGTCTGTGAAAGTAAACGTGGCTCCTGGATTAGTGGTGCCTTCACACATGTACATGTTGACCTGAACAACAAAGTGACGTCTGAGGTATCAAAGTGTCCTCTTGTTATCACCTCTTCTCACTTATTATGTCCTCAGGCCAAACCTGCAACTTTATATATTTTAGAAGTGGATCCATGTGGGACCAGAATCATTAATATTCAACACTGACGCCTGCTTCTGCTTTCAGAGGAACTTCTCAGCTTTTCTGCAAAGAAATGTAAAAATCTGAGAGGAGTCAGCAGATTCACGGTGTCGGTAATGTGCAGAGAATCTCAGAGTAGACAGCGGGAGACGGCGGAGGCTGAGCTGCAGAGCCGATGACACATATGGACGTTCACGCGTTCCTTCAAACACCTGAAGCCTCCTGAACACCTGAAAATCTTTCTAAATCGACCTTTGTGATAAAATGAGCTCACAGTGTTACGATGTGCTGCCCCGCACTGTGGAGAGTATTTTCTGTCTTCACTCAATTAAAGTTCACTGAATTAAATGTAAAGTGAAAGTAGCACTCGGCTGGTAAATGAAAAAGACAAATAAACAAACGATACGCGTTCTCACACAGGAAGGTGACTAAGCTCATAAAACAAGAGCACTCTGCTCATGCGTTCTGGTTAGTTAAGGATTTAGGACAGGAAGCCTTGTGAAGATTAAAAATGTTCACTCGTCTGCTCACTGTGAGAAACTAGTCCCTACCTTTGTTTCATCCACTTTTGCTTATTGCTAAAGCTTTTATTTTGGGATCAGGCTCTGCTGTAGCTTCACTTAAACTCTGGAACTGTCTGCTCCTTCAAATTAGGACGTCACCAACATCTTTAAACCTCGCGTAAAGACACAGCTGCTCTGTTTTATTCCATTCAGCTGTGCCGCACTTGTGCTGTTTTTATATGTGCTTATGAATAACCTGACCTGACACGACTTCCCTGGATGGCGCCTGGTTTAAAAACAGAAGAGAAACTTCTATGTGTGCAGAAGAAGCAGCTGGTTGTGGGGGCTGAAGGCGATGCTCTCAGGAAGCTGCTGCTACAAACTCTCTGCAGCTGCTGACTTCATGCTTCAAATTACAATGGCAGATGCTGTAAAGCAGCAAATGGTGCCGTAACATATCGCAGACTCACAGAAAGGTGTTTTATTATGATAGAATCTGCCGCCGTGCGGCCTTGTGAACACTCTGTGGTCAATAGCGTCTCCTCCCACACATTGCTGGTTCTCTGTTTAAGATCCAGCACACATTTCAAAAGGTTTGAGAATCAATCATCAGGAAGCTTTACTAACAGGAGGTTAGGGCATTTAAGGTGAGAAGTGTAACGGTCAAGGAGAGGGATCCAAATCAGGAGAGATGGAAGCAGAGGAAAATCCAGAAGGCAGGAGTCATCCACACCTGGGCAGCCAGCGAAGGCAGAAACGTAGTCAAACCAAGAAAGTCCAACACAAGCCGAGAACACAGAAGAAGAACAGGAGCGGCGGCTCCAACGCTAAACAACTACACTGAGAGCGAGTGTGTGAACTGAGACAGGTGGAACAGGAACAAATCAGAAGGTAAAACAGATTTCAAAATAAAACAGGAAGTGTTCCTGGTGACTTATTACGTTCTTCGGTAACGAATCACGCTGCGTAGCTGCACGGCATCGTGCATTGTGAACGATGAGCGTTAAACTCCAAACAGATAGTGGAGAAGAAAAACACTTAAATAAAAATGATGTTAAATATGAAAATATCAACACTACAATAGATGTTCACATATTTTTAAAATACGGCAAATTAACATTGAAAAATCTTTGTGTAGCGCATTGTTGTACATTACAAATAATACACACTGTTCTACAGTTCATAACAACTATTTTAATAAAATGATAAAACAACAACTCCAAGCATTTCACTTGCCTGGGACACCTCATCCAGCAGGCCACCACCTCCACTGCCTCCTTTCAATGTGGAGCAGTAGTGGCTGCAGTCTGAGCCCTTCCGAGGAGCTGGACTCCTCACTCTGAGGAGCCCATCCACCCTTCACAGGAAGCTAATTTCTGCCACTTACATTTAATCTTGCTCTTTTGCCTTTTAAAATACAGAGCAGTGACAGGTTTAACAAAAAGATGCTCCCTACATGTTTCTACAGCAATGTCGGAGCTGCAGCTCCATCTGGTGGCAGATGGTTACATAGCATTTAGGACACAACAACTTTGGCATTTGGGCATCAGTTTAAATATTAATTTGATTGCATGACTAATACATCAGGTACTGACCAGGGACAAAAGGATGATTAGTTTCTAGTCGAGTAGTTGTGCACATCACTAGAAACTCAACATCACAACAGGAGAAAAGAAGGAAGACGGAGATGAGAGATAATGAGGGAAGAGGAAGTGGGCGGGACCTAAACACAGCTGAACGTTATTAAGATAAACACAACGCAGGCTGCCAAAATAACACAGGAAATAAGACAGCCTACCTAACACAGAGGAACAGAATGGAAACACAACAATGTCTAAGAACAGCAAACTAACAAATCAAAGATCACCTGAAATGTAAGAGCTGGATAATAAAACACCGGCTGTCTCACTTTTTTATGTTCTGTTCTTCCATTGTTGACATTTTTGTTGTACGCATAATGTTTCCCAGTGGTTCTTGTTTACATTTGTCTTAAAACCACTGAGTGTTTTCTCAGTGGGATCGCTTTGATGGAAAAGGGGCGAATTTGATCGGTCTTACCTCCCTCTGTGCTCTTTCTGCATTAGTTCATCAGCTTGTGGCTTTTAGCGTCTCTGTGAGATTGTTTTAGGTCTTTGTGGTTATTTGGCATCAGCAGGTTGTTTTTGCTTCACTTTGAAGACTTTTTAGTTTTCAAGGTTTAAACTGATTTGCTGTGTTTTTTGCTTCGGTGGTTAATTTGAATCTTTTTTTGTAGTTATTTTTGTCTCCTTGCGGATTTTTGTTTTCTATGGACTCGGTTTTGTGGGGTTTGTTGCTTCTCTCTGCTTGTTTTCTGCGTCCTTTCTTTCTTTTATCTGAGCTTTTTGACTTTCAAACAACAAATATTGGCAGGCAGAGCCTCTGACCCCTCCTGGCCTCTGCACTGAAACGCAGAAAACAACAGCTGACATGCTATCGCAGCCATACAGGAAAATTTAAAGACACTTCATTCTGATTTTATTGAAATTTTACAAAAAGTCCAACTTTTAGAAAACGTAAACCCATCAAGCAAAGGTCAGTGGTGAGATTTGCGCTTTAAATGATGTTTCTAAAGAATCTGAAGTCCGCTCCGTGTGTCCGTTGTTTTTTAACCCTTTAAGGAGCGGAAGCTTCGTCTTTATGTAACTCTGTTTTTCTGTTTTGCCTCTGAAATAAAGAGCCCGTTTCCCTGCACATGCATGTGCACACAGGCGCGTGCACTTCTACATGACTGAGCGGATTGTCGTGCGCGCGTCTGCCTGCATCTACCTGTCTTTACAAGCAGAGCGCGTTTTCCTCCTGAATACGCGAAGGTGGACGCTTTCTTGAGCGCGTGCACGTATGCATGCCTGGATGTGTGAGTGCGCGCGCTCGGGGCGTTTGCGTTGCTGCTGCTGAAAGCCTCCCTCTCTCTCCCTCTCTCTCATCTTCCTCCCTGCTGCTTCTCCTCCGCTTCAGTTTCAGTATCGACCTCCTTCGCGCAGCATCTCTGCTCTTCATCCTCCGTCTCCATCCTCCTCCTCCTCCCCCTCTTCTTCCTCCTCCGCCTCAGCACCGCTTCCTCTGCAGGTGGATGGAGGCTGGGAGCCCCGGAGACAGAAGCCATGGCCGGGATGCGCTGCCGGTAGGGCTCGGTGGTGTTAGCGCTCTCTGATTCCGTGTGTGTGTGTGTGTGTGTGTGTGTGTGTCGCCAGGTCTTTGTCTATCCCGTGTGTGTGTGTTTATGGGGGAGTGCTGGCTCTTTGGGAAGTGGGCAATTGTTGCTCTATTTTACAGATTATTGATTGATGGGATCGCCCGGTGTGATCAGGTGTGTTTTCGCCTCGTGTCGCGTTACACGGAGACTGCGTTACACGGAGACTGTGTTCCCGGGAAAAGGAGCTGTTTTTGCGCATTAGTGGGTTTATATCCCACTCCGCGTCGGCCTCACCTCTCCGTGTGTTCTCGTGGTGATCAGCGCGTGCATGTTATGCGCGGTTTTTACGCACATTGTCCTCGCGCTGCTGTACCAGATGCCGATGCTCTCCTGTAGTAACGCTCCGTTTCTGTCTCCTCTCCCTCCATCACTCCTCCTTTCCTCCCGTTCTCCAGTCACACTGCTGAGCACCTCCCTTCGCGCCGGGGACCACATCCTTAAATGACCCGCGGCTGAGGAGAGGGGGGTGTCTCCGGATCCAGCGCCCGGATCATGGCATGCTGCCCACACCGGGCATCCAGCACTGACCATGGGGCTCCGGTCCAGGACCGTCGTTAGCGGCTCGGACGAGCAGAAGAAGCCCTCCGGCGCTCCGCCCGGGGACTTACTGGACCAAAGCACCACAGGAGCGGACAAGGATGGCGCCCTGCTGTTGGTGGCTCCGGGCCGGGATGACTACAAGCGGAACTCCCAGGGCATCGGCATTGGGCTGCTGGCCAAGACCCCCCTGAACTACGCCCGGCCGGCCAAGAGGAATAACATCCGCAAGAGGAAGATCCAGAACCTGATCTACGACGCGCTGGAGAGGCCGAGAGGATGGGCGCTGCTCTACCACGCGTTCGTGTGAGTATCTGAATGATGAGAGAGGAGAGAGATCCTCTCCTCGGCTCTCCGTTCGCACTTTGTTTCAGCAGTTTTCAGGCCTTAATGAAGCTGGTGAGGCTGTAACTTAATATTGCTGCTGGAAATGAAAAGCTTCCTCTTGTATGTCGCTGTAGCTGCTGGTTATGTAAGCGCTCAGCAGGCTTCAGCTGCTGGATCGTTTCTCTGGTGTGTGTGTGTGTGTGTGTGTGTGTGTGAGAGAGAGAGAGAGGGCGAGAGAGGTTTCACCTGTGCAGGTATTCTGTGTGGTGGATGGGTTTAAATGTGGATTCCAAACCTCTGAAACCACTTAAACCCACAAGAGTTACATAAGTGGAGCTCCAGCAGGTGGCTGATGGTGCTGAAGTGTGTTACCAAACTCTGAGCTCGCTGTGAGCGGGGGACTCGTTCAGTGATGGTCCGAGTGACCGTCAGCATCTTTGTTTCCCGTGCAGTGTTGGACTTTTCTGCTCAACTTACAATCACATAATCACGATTATTCAATTCAGTTTTAAAATTCAAATCACAATAAAACAGAAAAAAACTGCATAAATGAATAAATGAGACCAGAGTGAATGTGGACAAAAGTAAAGGAGCTCTTCTTTACTTTTCTTGAGCCCTGCTAATTTTAAAATTTTGATTTGTGATGGAAATATTTTTATTTATGTAAAAACACAAAAACCAGGCAGCAGGTGAGTCATAGTGCGTGCTGCTGAGCAGGTGTCTGTGCTGAAAAGACGGCCGACAGTCGGGCACGTCCGTGACCGATTCCTGTCCAGAGAAAAGATCCCAGCGTGCACAGAGGCCTCAGCATTAGGGATGGGTACCGGTATCGGTTCTGACATAAACGGTAGTAACCAGACCGAAAAGCAGCGCACATTTCGGTGCTTTTTTTAAAAGTATGGTTATTTATGTAAGGTGAACTAGCAAACATCGTAGTTACATGCGGCTGTCCTCTTGTTTGATGTCAGATACTCCCTTCACCCTGGCTTAAAAGGCTAAAATGACCAAAGAAAAAGTGGAAAACAGCTAAACATGAGAAGTTTTTGGACAAAGTTTGTGTTTTTCCCTTGTTTAAGCACTGCTTCCAGCCAAGAGTGATGCCATAAACCCCCTATAGCTGCAGAGAAGACTAACATTGTTATCTTTTTACAGAAAACAGTTAAACATGAGAAGTTTTAGGACAGTTTGTGTTTTCCATTGTTTAAGCACCGATTCGAGCACCGTTTAAGCACCGGCACCGTTTCAAAAGTACCGGTTTGGCACCGGTATCGGATAAAACCTAAACGATACCCATCCCTACTCAGCATCCTGCGGCTGACGGCTGCTTCTGAGGCGGCGGCTCGTTTGTTTAACCGTGATCTGAAGAACGACCAGAACACAAAAAAAATCACCTGTTTGTTTGAAGACATGGACACAGATTTCTTTTTCATAACAGTCAGATTTGAAGTTAATATCTTTCAGGAGGTACGCTTCACATCTGCAGCCAGATGTGCAGACTCTTCAGAGGGGATGTGTCACCGTGGCAACTAAGAAAACGTGAAAACCACTGTAAATCAACTGTCTCTGGGATCTTTCTCTAAACCTGAGCAACTAGTTTAATTTTCTAACCATAACCAACTGGTTTTATTGCCCAAACATAACCAAACCATTACTGTTAATGATGATTAATAGCGGATCAATCAATAACCTAAATCTGTCCCAGGGGGGAGTTGAATTGAGGTCTCTGGTGTGAGTGGCGAGATGATTCCCTCCACTGCTGAAGCCCTGAAGTGCAGATTCCCAGTTTTATATCCAGCGTGTCTTCAAAGACGTTGCTGTGGAGAGGCAGCAGGCAGCACCTGCATGAACTCTGTCCTGTTCTCGTCCTCCTGGTTTAAGAGGCGTCTTTGGTTTTAAAGCACTTCCTGTAGTTTTGAAATCACTCCGATGTGACGAATCTGATTGTTTGACTCAAAGTCGTGCTGGGACACGACTTTGAGTCAAGAATCTACTACATTAAAAAACATCCACATAGACCCTTTCATGTTATTCCTGCTGAGTCAATGTGACAAAGGCGTAACTTACCTGCTGCAGGTGTGGGGGTCAGAGGTCAGAGTTCTGTGTGACATCACGCTGATCAGGGAATAACCCGATTAAATGTGGACGCGCTGACTTGATCGCGTCCTGGATCGGACAGGTGTAAATGTGTTTCTGCATCTTGGGTCTGTCGCAAACATATTTTTGTGTTTTGAGGTCAAAAAGGTATTTTACCGTCATTTAGCTGCGATTGAAACCTGAAACGTCGCCTCAAATCTTGTTTGGTCTGCAAACATTTCCAGAAAAACTGTTGGATCTCCTTCTTTTTGTCCTCCTGCACACGGTGTGAGGAATGCTGCTGACTGAGATCACAATAGTGCGTGATGGTCATTTAAACTCCAAACTCAAAGGCAACTCAGAAGACGAATTCCTGAATTTAATTTATGCCTAAAACTACATTAACAAGCTTGTGAAACGCGATGTTTGGGACGATGTTTATCACCAGCCTTGCAGTACTGCCTCTGTTTCACTTCACTGCAGGTTGTCTGCGTGGTCACGTCTTCAGGCTTTTATGTTGCCAGTTTTATATGATTACAGGTGTTTACTTTTCAAATTTGGATCACTTTGGGCGAAAAACGACCACCCTGCTTCCTAACCAGTAACAAAGTGATCTTTGTTGTGTTTCGATCACATGGCTGTGCTCATCCGGGTTAATCTCACCACTGTAATGGGAAAGCTGAAAGAAGGCTGGTGTAAGAGTCTTGCTTGCTCTTCATTCGTAAGTGCAGCTCTGTTTGAATCTCATTGTACTGCAGTCGGTACCTTCATAAGAAGGAATTTGTATTTTCAAAGCTGAGGTCTTAAACTCGTCTTTATGAGCCTGTGAAACATCAGAAAATGTGTTTTATTCATTGAACCGGATTAATAATCTGTTTACAGTCAAGAAGCAAACCGATGGTTTAGTTTGTTGTTAAATCCAATCAGCAGCAGACGACTGAGGCGGTTACTTTAGCTTTTCAGGTAAATGTTGCCACACTTGGACCTGCAGATGCTTCCTGGGAAATCTCCAGATTCCAGAACAGCAGGAAGCTTCTACATGAATAACCTAATGCTGAGTTGTGGCTGTTTTCAGGTTGCGTAACAGCGTCCACGAGCTGTAAAAAGGGCCTGTTGTTAGTTTGGGTGAAGGTTTCACCTCTGCAGTAAAAATCTGCCGGGCAGTAATGAATCCAGGCGAAGCTGACTGTAATAAATATTCTTTTTATTTTTGCTCCTTGTTTGGACACACTTCAGCTCTCGGGTCTCACGGATGCTGACAGAGCTGCCAGAACGACAGAGGATCGCAGCTCCAGGAAAACACCTTTTGTTTGTTCTCACAATTCACCGTTGTTCCAAACGAGAGCTTTTATTTAGCAGCCAGAGGTACAAACTCAACATCTGCAGCCACAAACAACAAGATAGCACCGGCTGGTTTCTTCTTCCTATTGTTTATTGGGCCAAGATTACCTGATGGATCAGTGAAGAAATGACTTTCTCTTATTTATTCTCGTAGCTGATGCGAATAAAAAAAAAAATTCTTCCAAATGTTAATATTTGGGGCTAAAATATTCACTAGAAGTCCAGGTTGCCCTAATTTAATAATATGAAACATTATTTTATTCCTGCTGACTTTCTATTACATATAATCCTTCGTTAAAAGATCTTAACCCTCTGGTGTGCTCAGACAGATGGTCCTGCCTGAGAGTCTGAACTCAGGGGGGAAACCCGTCCTCCTGACTCCAGTTTATTTTTGCTACTATGTGATAAAACAAGCCCAAGAGACTGACTCGTGGCGAATCTCGTGCTCCACTGGCAGGACGCGTGCTTTCTCAGCAACACGACATATGCATCTCCCAATATGGCCGCTCCATATGGGCGGCTGGTGTCAGAGCAGGAAGTGACGTGTGAAAAAGGAAAGAAGGGGAGCTCTGGTGTTGGGGGTGGTGTGACAGGAAGTGGCGAATACAGAAACGGTGGACTGAAACATGCGCGTCCAAACTGACACGTGACTTTACATAAATGTGAAGACTCATCAAAGGGGCAGTTTACTCCATTTAAATACACATAAAACTCTGTTTGACCATTTGAAATTTCAGGAGTTATAATAATCCAGGTGTTTTGGATTATTGTACAAAGTAAACAACAATCAGATGTCTCTCCAGTGACTCGGTCATCTTGCAGAGAGGCTCCGCCTCCTCCCTCCTGGTCCGTAGCTCCGGGGCCTCGGCGAGTTCAGCCTGCGGGCAGGTGAACCGTGTCCTCACCTGCTGCAGACGGTTGGATCAAAACACTCACTGCAAGCCTGAGATTTCCATGTGAAGTTACGTGTGTTGGAAACCAACACGTTGTCCTGCTGTCACAAACATGGACTACATCACCATGACGATAAAGCCACCAATGAAAATGGCTCCCAGCAGCCTTTTCTTCCTTTAACCAGCTGCTTGAGGACATTCAGGAACCTTGAACGTTTGTAACTGTGGGACTGGCTCTGCATGTTGGAGTTGTTGATGTCTATAAGTTCAAATGAAGCTCATAAATTAGAAAGCGAGGAAACTTTGCCTGCAGCGAGTCGCAGATGAAGGAAAAATTGGTTTCAGTTCAGGTCGCCAGATCGATTTCGTTCGATTTCACGTGCTCTGTTTACCGTGTCGAACTTTGATGAAACAAAACTTGTTTTCATGTTTTTAATCAGCCGACTGATCCTTGACTCTGGTGGCCTTCAGCCCTGCAGACAGGCCGATGTCATGGAGGGTATCCAGAGTAACTGTGGTGAAACTAAACCAAAACTCTCTGTGTAACGAGATACCAATAGAACTACATTAGAATAGGATTCTGTTAGATATTCTGCTGTATTTGGGGGAAACTGTCTTCTTTCATCCAATCAACAGAAAAGGAAAAAAGGAATTTACCTGGCATGACATTAAAACCTAAATTTTATTCAGTGCTGGAAAAATGTCTCACTCACGTCATTTAAAAAACACGTAAACATGTTCTCTGTAACAGTCGGCCATTTTTGATGTTCACTGGTCTCTGTTGTTAGTTGATGTTGGGAATGTGGCAGCGTAATAGATGGCGTGTAAGACGGATTCAGCTTCTGAAAAAGGATCTGAAAAGTGAAGCTGATGAGTTAAATGCATTAAACCTGAGTGATGTTTAAAGGCCACCAGGGGGCGACAGCTCTGATTGCAGAAAGACTTGTGTTCCTGCAGAAGGTAAAACAGCCGTGAGCCCCTCTGTAAACACCTTCCTGAGGAGTTTATGGTCTTAATCCCTCATTTCGGGTCATATTTAGTCATTCTGGCTGGTTAGCCAATCAGCATGTGGCTTCATAATCAGCTTCTCCCCTCACTCATCATACCCGGACTTCCAAACGCTAAGATGGCGATTTTGAAACACTCGTTTTTACAGACCGATAGGTGATGTCACTGCGGGTGCATCTATGGGGCGGATACGAATGGCGACGAGGCGACCAGCACAATCATTTAATGTGAATGTGTCACAGATGTCGACCAGCTGCTGGTTTAAAGCTCTGCTGCAGCTCACTGGGTGTTAAGTGTCTTGCTCAAGGGCACTTCAGCTGTTCGGGCTGACAGCAGGGGAAGCATTACTCACACACTTCACCCACAGATTCTGATGCATAGGCAACACTTCAACGTGACACATGTATGGGGAAGTGGGACGAGGATTAAAGAGCAGAAGCAGATGGATGGACTGCGATAAAGAAAGAGGGGAAAAACGCAGACACGAAGAGGAGGATCCGCTGTCGGAAAACCACAAAAACACTCAGAATTCTACCTGCTTGGGACGTTGCGTTTAGTCGTGTCCTGGAAAAACTTGTTGTGGCAGGTCTGTTAACAGAAAAACAAACATTTATTCATTCAGATTATTCATTTTTATGTGATACTGCAACACATTCAGGTTTAACACTTTATGCACGACTGTAGCCGTTGGTGTCTAATGTTGTTGTCTAAGCTTCGCTCATGTAAACACTGCAGTCTGACGTCACCACTCGATTACCTGCAGAACTTTCCAAGCTTGATGGAAAATGGTGCCTTTGTCCTTCCATGTAAAGAGTTTCCTGTCTCCTACAAACAGTCTGAGTAATGTTAACATGCAGAACCGTGCAAAGGTTTTAGACTCAGACCAACCCGAGAAGCATCAGGTTCTCCAAAATAACCAAGTCTGAAAACAAGTCAAAATAAAGATGGAAAATAATCTCAACCAAGTCTGGTACCTATTCCAAAACAAGTCCTTTAACCAAGACTGAGAATAAGACTAAAAAAGAAACTCTAAACAAGACCCAGCTAAGGTGGAGTCCAAGTATAAACAAGGTCTGAACTTAAGTTCAATTCAATTTTATTTATATAGCGCCAAATCACAACAAAAGTCGCCTCAAGGCGCTTCATAGATACAGAGAAAAACCCAACAATCTATGAGCAAGCACTTTGGCGACAGTGGGAAGGAAAAACTCTCTTTTAACAGGAAGAAACCTCCAGCAGAACCAGGCTCAGGGAGGGGCGGGGCCATCTGCTGTGATTGGTTGGGGTGAGAGAAGGAAGACAGGATAAAGACATGCTGTGGAAGAGAGACAGAGGTTAATAACAGATATGATTCAATGCAGAGAGGTCTGTTAATACATAGTGAGTGAGAAAGGTGACTGGAAAGGAAAAACTCAATGCATCATGGGAATCCCCCGGCAGCCTACGTCTATTGCAGCATAACTAAGGGAGGATTCAGGGTCACCTGGTCCAGCCCTAACTATATGCTTTAGCAAAAAAGTTCAAAACAGGTCTAAGACAAGTTTGAAACCAATCTAAAATAATCTGGAAACAAAGTTTATCCTAAGTTTAATCCAAGGATGAAAGTAGTCTGAACCAAGGTTCAACTCAAGTTTAATCTAGTTTGAAAGTTTGAAAGCAGATTTGAAACATTTAAATCCAAAACATCTGAAACCAGTGTGAAATAAGTCTAAACTGAGCTTGAAACCAGACTTGAACCAGAACAAAGCCGGACGTGTGGCATGTTTGGGAGGAAGCTTCAAACCAGCTCAGCACTCTAACCTGTTTGTAGAGCACTGAGGAGAACTGGGGCAGTTGTCCGGACAAATATTGATCCGATTTCAGTTATTGATGAGTGAAGCTAATCGTGGCTCATCTCTTCTCTGGACTCAACTAAAGTTTAAATGCTGAACGTGACTCAGGTCCTTGTTTCTGCCTCTGGAGGCGACACTGTGAGCAAAGGTTGCAGTATCGGACCACAGCTACCATCACAGAGCTGAAGTGATGTAATACCCAAATTTTGGTTTCCATAACAACGCAGTGGAGAGAGTCAAATCAGATCCAGAGTGGAGGCTGCGAGCCCGGGCGAGCGAGCATGTGTGAAAGCAGAGAAAGAGAGCGAGGGAAACGCGAGATGTTTGACATCAGCAGTTTTGGTGGCAGGTCGGTGGTGATCTTTGGCCTCGGCCTGGCATCCAGACAAGCCTGACAAGAGGGCTCCGTCCCACAATGCACTGCTGTATGCATCTTTCTGTTTGATGCCATGCTCTCTCTCTCTCACTCTTTCTTCGCTTCTCCTGGATTTTGATGTTGTTTTCTTTTACTAGAAAAGCAACGACAGCAGCCGTGTCTGTGGGTGGAAATCATCTCCTTCAGATGAAAACCTTGTGCTGTCAGTGTTTGTGATTTTCATGCTTTCATATCGCTCGAAGGATCACACGCTGCTCTGCAGGTGGAGGCCATCTTGCAGCCCTCCTCCTCTAAACTCTGTCAAAACCGTGTAAATGAAACATCCTGAAACGAGCAGCTGATCCGACTGCTGCAGTTTAGACCAGGATGATGGACGCAAAGGATTTTTCACATGTTAGGAGAACTTGTGGGCTGCTTTTCTGCTCCAGCTCATCCAAAACCATCTCGTCTGTGTTTCCGTCACCTGATGCTGAGCCGTTTCCCTGCTTTTCGGTCGAACAGCTCTCACAAAGCTGAAAACCACTCAGTGTCACATTAAACCCAGATGAGATGTTGTGTACTTGTGTTTCATCATTTTCTCATACGGATGTTTTCAAACTGACTCAAACCTGAAACTAGGCTCCGAATCAAGTCTGAACAAAGTTTAGAAAGAAGTTTGAACCCCGGGGAGCTTGAAAAACCTTTAATTTGAATAAAATACTATGTGACCTGAAAGGAATACACAGAGCTTAAAACGTAGATGGTTAAATGGACGATACATTCTCCAGCTCGGCTTTCTGATTTGTGTCAGACTGAAACAAAAGGAAGATGACGAGTTTCCAATTCCATCTTAATCTTCCCTGATTTTTGCTGAACGTGCAAAAAGCTATTTTTACCCTGGCAGGAAACTGCTGTGCATAATTATCTGAAACCTCAGCAAATTACTGTCTGAATCCAGGCTGAACGAGATTAATGTCACACTTTATTGGCACATTTGTCTCTCCCGGTGCAGCCGCCGTCCTCGGTCCTTCGTCAGAGTGAAACCTCATGTTTGAGTAAAGACATCCACAGGCAGAGATGTTTGAGTAGTTTTGTCACTGCACAATGAGTGAAACGTCCTTGTAGAAGGAATAAATGCATCACTTCTCATCATTTATCTTCTTAAAATGCTGTTGGTTGGGACCAGATCAGGTTTAATTAGTAGTGCTGTAGTTTTAGTGCTTTTATTTTGGTCGCAGATCAATTTCCTGTGCAGGAAAGCTGTGACCCGGGTAAGACTCGAAGGCCGATTAGAAAAATCTTCAGCAGAGCAAAATCAGCAAATTTCCGTCAATCTGCTCAACCAACAGGAGGTCGTAATGAAGTCCACAGTGTGTATTTACAGTAAACAGCAAGCGTGATTGGCTGTAAAGACGTCACATGACACGAGCTGCGTAAACACAGATGGAAGATTCATACCATCCGGCATACTTTTATTAATATTTATATAGATAAATTCAACCTGCTGGAAACACAGGAAGTTGCAAACTGCGAGAACAGACCAACACGCCACGAACAACTCGAACAAAAGACACGCCCTCGCTGTTAGCTTCCTCCATCCTGTGATACGGTGCACTGCTGCTGACGGGTGGTGTCGTTATCATAGCTTGGCCTGTTGTCACTGACCACATTTATTTGTGTATTTTCATGTTAATTCATTTGTCTTCAGAGAAGTATAACAGGACTGAATACTTGGCTGCCGGGTCCGTGGTGTCCGCGTCCACAACACGGTCAAATCCAGGCTTCAGGGAGCAGCTGAAAGTAGCCTGATGCATCAGTTTTTACAGTCGTGCTGGTTTCCTCCTCTCAGTGTGAGTGCACCTCCCTTTACTGCTCCTCACATGAGTCTGGGTGGAGCTATCAAGAAGTAGATGAAGGTGGTGGAGTAAATGCTGCAGTTCCTGCAGTAAAAGCTTCCATTAGAGGGCGACAGAGAGCAACAGTTTGCAGACACTCAGAGAAAAGCTGTTGTTGTGGCTAACATGCATGGTGACGTAAACCAGCGGTCCCCAACCCCCGGGCCTCGGACCGGTACCGGTCCGTGAGTCGTTTGGTACCGGGCCGCCAGAGTTGAGGCTCAGGTGTGAAATGTATGGTTTTTATCGGTTTTCAGCGTTATTTTGTTATCGTTTTTATCGTTTACTCTGTTTTCCTGGGTCTTTTCACGTGTGTTATGAATAAATCTTCTTTTTTTCGGTACCAGTACTAGTTTTATTTTGTTGTATTTATCCGCGACACCTTAAAGGCCGGTCCGTGAAAATATTGTCGGGCATAAACCGGTCCGTGGCGCAAAAAAGGTTGGGGACCGCTGACGTAAACGACACATCCTACATCTGATCAGCCGATACGACCGAAATCTGATCCTGCTTGTTGAGTCAGGATAGACCGATGTTGTGGGATCGCTGCGTATCAATTCCCGGTCTGTTCCTCACAGTCAGGACGCTGGGAAAACGTTGGATTAATGCATTCCTACGTCAGTCACCAGAAACTACCTGAACAGGTTTAAGAAAAGATGGCGGCTTGAGTTTAAATACGCATCTTTTACACGACGTCACTGATCCATGATGTCAAACAGCATCTGTTCTCTTTAATTCTCTTACTTTCTTCGAATCAGTGACGGGTGTTTTCGTCGAGTACGTGCGACCTTTTAACGGTTGGTGTGGACCCGTGGGTTAAACCGCCCGATCAGACGCTTGCAGGCTGAAGCAAGTGGAGTCAGAGACTGTGCAGATAATTAGTCGTGACGAGCGCTCATTAGCAATCAGTAACTCCAAACAGCAGTCACAGCAGACTCCACGGGGTGAGAGTGATTCAGTCATGGCAGACACATCAGGCGAGCTTCTTTTTAAAGCTCGTCTGCAGTTTTGGTGCTTGTTTGGAGTGAGAGGCTCGGCGCTGTGATCTGAGTGGATTTATGGTCTTTTCAGCATCAGGATTCGATAAAGTGTCAGCTGGCAGTTTGAGCCCACAGATGCACAAAAGCTGGTTCCTTTATGGAGGCCGCGGCGCCTCTCGTCCTGTGACCCGTTTAAACCAACCTCGCTTCCTGCGTGCAGTCAGTCGCAGCTGTGACGCTTCAGCGAGAACACGTCAGTGGCTGAAAGAGTGCAGCCGCTCTTCAGGTGTATCAGGTTGATTCTTCGTGCTCTTACACATGTTGATGACTTTTACCTCGAGCACCGAACACTCGCCGTTTTTACTGATGTTTTCATGCAGGTGGACGAAGCTGACGTGAGAAACGGTGCAGCGATGTATAAATAGGCCCTGCCAGTGACGTATGTAACAGATTGCAGTTTACACACTTACACATGCGGTCCATTTCCAGATTTATTTATTAAACTGCGCTCCTCAGAAAGGTCTGAATTTCCAGAGTTTCTGTGGGAGCAGCCACATCAGTCCAGATGTTCCTGAGAAAACATCTGGACTTTGGAGATTCCTTTTAAGAAGTATTTAAAAATCAGACTTTGAACTATTTTCCCAGCCACCTGCGGGAAGCATATCTGCTGTGTGAGTCTTTGTTTGACCAGGAAGTGAAACTTTTGAGGTGAAGAATCTCTTTCATGAGGCACCTGCACGCAGGAGTTCTCCTGAGTTTGGGGAAATCATGCAAACTGCACACAGAGGGACCCTGCGTGGGTTCAAACCCTCTGACTGTGAGACCACAGTGCCAACACTTTGGCCTGAATCACTCAATCCGCTCAGTCGCTGCTTCCTTCTGGAAGCCCCAGATCCTGCTGCCGTCCTCGCTGAGGTCCAAACAGTAGTTTTGGGGGTTAGTGTCAGGACGTCTTTAACTCACAATTTCTGTAGATTAAAATCATTTTATTTTTATATTTTGTTTTGTTTCCGTATTGAATTCAAACCTTCATATCCATTAAAATAAGGTTGTTTTGGGTGTAATGATGGAAGCAGGGAGGTGGGGGGAGAATCATTTCCAAAAATCATCTCCATCAGTCTTACAGGGACATAATGACCCGACCAGGCTCGACGTCTTTGAAGACAAGTCGATGGGTTTTGATTGGGAGATGGTGGCGTGCACTTGCTGCTGACAGAGACGACGACTCGGATTGTTTCTGCTCCTCTTCGTTCATTTCCACTGAAGAGTCTGATCTTCACCGGTTTGACAGACGTCTTCCATCAAACCAGCTGTGCGTGTCTAATGCATCACTTCCTGCGAATCAAGAAGAGGTTTTAGCGGCAAACAGGAAATGACTTCCACAGAAGTCCATTTATTTGCCTCCAGATTTTAAGATTGACTGCTATTGATCTGGATCTAAGAGGCTAAAAGCATCTTCACATCTCACGACTCAAATTATTTATGTTTCACTTGTGTTTTAATGGCAGACTGAACATGTTGTTGCTTTCAGAGCAGCGTCATTTCATGGGAAATCGCACATTTCCTCCAGATCGGAAATTTTACTTTTCTCTCTTTACTTTTTTTCCCAGCGTTTCTGAGGCTGCTCAGAACAAGTTAGAGCTTGTGGCCGGGCTCATCGTCCGGCCCTGATGCCTTCTGGGTCATTTAAACACCTGTAAATGTAGCTCATGAAATGGAGAAACAGCACTGATGTTCCTCACAGTTTGGACATATGACGCGGATCAAACAACTCTAAGTTCTCCAGATGTTTCTCCAGGACGGGTTGATCTGTTTGCAGTTTCGTTGACAGCTCGTGGAATAATATGAAGGATTGTTTTAACACTCAGGTTTGGTGACACATGTTCAGGTTCAGTCAAGCTGCAGTTTGAAGAACGTCTTCAGGGCCTGGAAGAGTTTGATCAGTGTGCCGTGGACTCAAAGCGTGGGTGAAAAGGAGACTTTAGCTTGTTTGGAGCAGCCGCCCATCCCGCGTGCTGATACGACCCAAAGTGCACAGTGACATTGTGTGCTTTTGCTAAGAAAACTATGAAACACTATTGGCTGCTACTGTGACTTGAAATTATGACTGACCCCGGGCTTCTTTGAGAGGCTGGAACATGAAAAGGTCACATTTTGCATGGCGCCATTAAACACACTGAAGTTATTGTATAAAAACATGAGCTGATTGTGAGGGTTTGGCCGATTTGGCAGGATGAACGGCCGCGTTTGTTCTGCTCGTTTAGGTCACTGTTCAGGCCTAATGAGCGATTCATGTTTCACACTCTCATAGTAAAGTGTTAACATGTAAAGTTTGAAGTTTGCGTGGGGACTGCGAGATGTTCACTGACAGTTAATAAAGTAGGATTTTCACGATTTACATCCAAACATAAACAAGACCTCAGTGTCTTAATTCATGTATTGGATTCCCTCTGTGGAGGCTGTTTGTGTTCAGGGTTTCCTAATGGACTCTGTGGTTGTGGTCATCTAGTGGAATGATATTCATGTCAGACAGATGTTGAAGCAGAGCGCCGTGCAGCCGGGAGATGAAATGTAAGATCGAGGCTCTCTAAACTCCAAATGTAATCAAACATCGAGGCTGAAAAGTGCAAAAAATGTCAAGAAATGTTATTTTTAGATGATTTCATTTTTGTTGCTACCATGTGGCCAAAAATAATCATTATATTAATATTTATGTCTCTTTTCTTTTACAAGAGCTCAGGACAGATACAGAATTTTTAATATGTGGAGAAGGAAACGACATTACATAACAAACTCACAGCCCAACACCTCTGAAACGGGACGTGAGTGGGAACATGAAAGGTCTGCTCCTACCTGCGCTCGTGTCCTGTCATTATGATGTCACGAAGAAGAATCGTCCTTCACTGTTTCTCTGAGATCATTTGTTTCATCGTCAGTTTGTTTCTCTGCAAAACAAAGAATATCAGCGAGCCGAGCTGGAGGGTTTTGAGCCTTTGTGCCAGAAACGCGACTGAACTATTGATTAAGCGATCGATCGCTTCAGTTCTGGGTGGATGTTACCTGGATGTAGCTCGTTTGTCTGAAAACATCAAAGAGGAAGGAGAAGGATCACTGATCAGCTGGTGTAGATCACATGACTGCTTTAAACTGAGGATTCGCCACCAGTTTCATGTAAATCTGAATCTTTATTATCTAACATGTCCTGATGAGTGGACAGTTAATGGGCAGCTGTGGGGAAAAAAACACTTCCACCTACAGGAAACATGTTTCCCGGTGGAGAATCAGGAGGTGGTCACGAACATAATGAAGCCTTCAGGTGTTGTTTAACCCCTCTTTGGCCCTGGGACCATTTTTGGTCCCTTTAGTTTTTCAGTTACAAGCCATTTGCACTGTGTTGAATGGAATATAGCCAAATTCTCTAAAAAAAAGTTTGGCATAATTTCATTTCAAAATTCAAGTCTGACTTCCTTAAGGTGCTAACACAGCAGGAAGGCTCTGGAGTGAATGTCAGGGTTCACTTTGTGCCACATAGCTCACTACATGCTGCTTTTTACTCTTTAAGAACACAACAAAGGAAAAAACAGTAACTTTTGAAGGAGGAACGCATCAGAGCATGCTCAGATGCATCAGAGCTGCGTTCCTCTGAGTCTATAAGACGGTATGTTTGAGCGGAATTTGTTCAGATGGCGCCTCTGAGAAAATGAATAAGAAAATAAAGAAATCTGTAAATCTTACAGTGTCAGCGAGTGCACGACTGCAGAGCTTTAATCTCTGTTTCAAGATCATTTAGATACAAAGGCCAACAGGATTCTGATTAAACAGGATTTAACATGGATTATATTTTGATTTAATCTGTTAATAAACCCAAAGAGAATGAAAACGCTCTGTTATGGTCCCTAAACGACGCCAAGCAAACTAACACGGCTGCAGTTCAACAAACTTAATAATAATAATTATGATTACTCACAAAGAACAATCACGAATAGATGCAGCAGAAGAAGAAGACGAAGAAGACAAAGACGACCAGGAAGCAGGCACACAAAGGGCCGACGGAGCCCCGAGACGTTTGCTGCTGTGGCCCATAAATCATGGAAGGAGTGCGCCTCAATATTTCATCACTTTAAAGATTAGTGCCAGAGGCAGCTTTGATTATTCTTTTTTTTTAATCTCCTTTATTTTTCTTTGGTTTTAAAATTTTATTTCAGTTTGTTTCTGTTGTTTCTTTTTGTTGCATGTGTGTTTTTCTGTTTCATTGCCGTCTTTTACATGGAAGCACTTGGTTGCTGTTTTTATGATGTTCATGACCTAAACCCCCAACTCGACTCATGGTTCATGCACAGAAAGTCGGTGCTGATGAAGACTAGGGCTTTGCAGAGGGCTCGGCTCCATCAGCACGGTGACTGCACCTTCCTCATGAAGCTGCCGCCGTGCGAGCAGGTTAACCTGATCCTGAGATCTCTGACTGCACGTGCACACGGCTTTGTGTTTGGACAGAACTCTGTGGGGATGTATGCTTTCACCGTTTCAGGTGATGGTACCATCTGCCAAGAGGGCAAAGGTGAACGGGCAGCAGGTGTCCATCTTTAGGGAGCCCCGAACAGCCGAGAACTTATGACATCACCCACCTTGCTCTGTTCACAGCAAGGCCATCGGCATCAGCCGCTGATGCTCAACGAGGGCGAAGGGTTTGTCTGTGAAGCTTTAAGGTGTCTATGAATGTCTAAGGCATGGGAGGCACACAGCGCAGGTTTCTGTGCACCATCAGAGGTCCGGTGGAGGCCTCCGATGGACCTCCATCGGGCCGCTGCAGA
Source organism: Diplotaxodon limnothrissa (assembly GCF_057381915.1). Lineage (NCBI taxonomy): Eukaryota > Metazoa > Chordata > Actinopteri > Cichliformes > Cichlidae > Diplotaxodon > Diplotaxodon limnothrissa. Next base: position 2,971,972 of record NC_140613.1, read on the forward strand.
TGAAACCCCTCGTCGTGCTCCGACGGGTGAAGCTGGTCTGACCCGAGCGGGGCTCAGATTCTGCCTCTGATGTCACGTTTGCGTCACGTCACAACAATGGCTCCTCTCATCGGTGACTCAGCGTCCGGACCATTTCCGATCCACATTAGTTCGACCGATTCCACGTTTCCGTGACGATACTGTGGAGATTCAGCTTGTTGTCTTCCTCTTGAGCACAATTACACCAAACACTGGAGCAAATTGAGTTTTCCTGCTGTTATCAGTGCTTGGACATTTCTCTGCAGCCCCTCGTTGGAGGCTCTCGCTCTGCCACGCTTTATTATTTCCCCTTGCTCTCTCTTCATCCCTCGGACCCAGACGGCGGTAATGTTTGTGGTGCCCGGCGGCTCCAGCGTCCCCCGAGGCTGTTTGCTTTGGGCTGCAGCCGCTTAAGAACGATACCTTCAGGTTTCATTTACGTCAGGCTGTGCAGCAGAACGCTTTAATCTTCAGGTTTGAGCTGGAATCAAGTTTTTCAGATCAAGGTGTATGAAGTCAGCACGTCTGTGCTCTCTGACTATCTGCAGCAGTGTTTCTGTAGATCTGCTTAAAGGCTTTCAGGATCCTGCACAATCACATGTTTTTGCTGTGACGTTCCAAAGTGATTTATTTTCATGTTGTTCACATCTTCTGATGATTTCTTGTCCAAAGCTTAACAAATATCCAAACAAACCACTGCTGTGTTTGATGAGGAGACATGTGACACTCCACCCCACAGTCTGTCCTGAAGCCTTTTACTGGATTTAAACTCAATTTGTTTCTCACCATTTTGCGTCCCTTTGTAGTCATTTTCTCTCTCTTTGTGGTCCCTTTGGATCTTGCATATCTTTTCAGTAACGTTACATAATTTGAGAGTCGGTTCTCATCTGTTTGTGATCATTTTGCATCCCTTTTGTCTTCTTGTGGTCACCTTGTGCCTCTATGGGGCTCTTGTGCCAAATGATGGATACCAAATGAATCTTGCATGTCTTTTCAGACATTATTTGACATTCATTTTTCATCCATTTGGTTATTTTTTTTTTGATGAATAGAAATCATGTAGGAGTCCAACAGCCTCTTATTGGAGCCCTGTTGTCATTGTGAGCCTTTCCGTGCTCATTTTGAATCAGTTCTTTTGCATTTATTAGTTTGTCTGCCCTTTTTAATCATTTGACAGTTGTATATTCATGTCCCTGTGTTGCATCTTAATGCTGTTTTGTTTACATTTTTCAGCCCTGTGGCTTTCTCATGTCTCTCTCAAGTCATTTTGCATCCCACTGCACTCATTGTGTATCCCTTTGCATGCAAAATGCATCCAGCATCTCTGTCTTTCACAGCCTCTGAAACGAGACTCATTAAGCATGTTTTCTTTCCCGCTGTGCTCATTTTGTCTCACTTTGTGGTAATTTGATGCCTTTTTGAGTTATTTTTCATCTCTGTTGACATTTTTGCTTCTCCTTTCAGTCCCCTTAAATCTGATGACATGATCTCACAGCTTCTTATGATCATTTTCAGTCATCTCTTTGAGCTTTCTGTGCCTCTTCAGTTATTTTGAGGTAATTTCCTGTCGTGTAACGATGATTTTGGTTTACATTTGTGGCAGTGAAACAGTCCGTTTGCTGTTGGAGGAGTCTCCTGCTCTCTGAGGCCACGTCGGTGCCAAAGGTGACCAGATACATGCGGAGGCGTTTCACGTTTACGATCCCTCGGAGTGATTCAGTGCAGCAGCTCAGCTGCAGTTTAGCAGGTGGCTAACGAGGGTTTCTCTCCTCATTTGTCTCCGTGGTGACGGGTGTAGTTTACAGCTTCAGCAGTGGATGCTGGGTAATGGTAATAATGATTTCACCGGGTGTAATTTAGATGAAGCATCACTCGTGGTTTTATTGTTCACTGGTTTGACTCGTGCGGAGAATTTTTAGGTGATGTGTGATTAAAACACGGCGATGTCGGGGAAACGCGCAGCTCCATGAATCTTCTTAATGTGATCATCGAGTGAACGCATGACTGTGGTTGTGCGTGTGTTTATTAACAGATGGTGACCTCACAGTGAGCAGCATCAGAGACCAATGGGAGCGTTAAACTCCACAAGTTTGCTCAGTTTATCTTTTTGGGGGTGAAAATGATCAAACTGTGGCAGCAGTGAACGAGCACGGTGGATATTTAGCTGCTGTCTGGTGTGTCGGGTACATGCGGAGCTCACAGTCAGACGGGTCAGACTGCAGCTGAGGTTCAGTGGGAATCTTTCATGGCTGCGTTGGATTTTATTCATCTTTAATGCATCAGAAGGAGAAGGAGCGCTGCGAACTCTCTCGTGCTCATTCTGCCAAAACCAGACGCTCCTCCCTGGTTGGTTTCCAGAAAAATTCATTTTGTCACAACACATAAATAAAAAGCTGCTTCAGACATTCGTGCCCGTTTCTGTTCATCTCATGTAAAAGTCCAGCGTGTCTGAACGGTGCCTCTGGGAACCACCGCCCCCTCACAGCAGCCCCGAGACTAAAGCACTTCTGCCCCCTTTTTTACTTGTTTCGTGTCTCTTCAGCTGTTTTGGATTGTTTGACCAAGATTGTGTTTATTTTGGACATTTTGCATCCCTGCGTAGTAATTCTGTCAATTTTTGGTCATTTTGCATGTCTGTGAACTGTTGCTGTCTCATTTCAGTCACTCTGGTTAATTTGTGTTTCTTTGTAGTCGTATTTCGTTTTTCTGTGGTCATTTTCTGCCTTTTATGATCTCTGTGGATACTTATCATCTCTTAGGTCCATTTAACATAAATTTGGGTGATTTTTGCATCTGTTTCTGTTTTTTTTTTTTTTTTTTAAGATAATTTTTTCCTCTCAATGTTTTTAATGATGTCTCTCTTTGTCTATCTCTGCTGTGATTGGATGAGAGCTGGGTACCCGTCAGACAAGTCACCCGTCTTTCTCAGGAAAGTTTTTCATTTCGTTTTTCTTCGCAGCTCTTTTCAATAACCACGTCTCATTTTGTGGTTATTACACGTCGTTTTCATCTCTGTGGGCTTTGCTTTGCATCCCTTTGAGCTCACGTTGAGTTTTTCTTTGTCACTTTGGGGTAATTCCTTATCTGTGGTGGTTTTGTTGGGTTATCTTGAGTTTTGGGCTGTTCTGGAGAGTCTTTCAGTGTGTTTGTCGTTGTTACTCTTGAGTCTTAGTTCTGATGAATATCTTTGACTGGGTTTTGTCATCTTTTCGGTTTTATCATTATTCTGCTGTTCATGTTTTGGGATTTATTCGTGTCTCTTTGCATGCTGTTGCTAAGTCGTTGTCATTATATTAGGTGCCGTTGTGTTACTTCCTGTTTTGATTCGTCCTTTGTGTCTCGTGCGATGTCCTTGGTTTTACTTCCTTTGTCTCATGATGAATGATCAGTTTCACCTGTACCCTGGTTTCTGCAGCGGTCTCTCCTGTGTGTCCGTTCCAGTTTAAGTTTAAGAAGCTAAAACATCAGTGTTAGTTTCTGAATTAAACCTCTGATGCGTCTCTGAGTCCTGCGTCTCACTTAAACTGTGACATTTTTAGACTGATCTGAGTTTTCACGTCTTTTTGGTAATTTTGTCATCCTCTTGATTTTTTTTTTTGTTGTGTGGCTTACATTGAGAAGTGTTTTGTTCATTAATCACAGGATTTGTGAAGACATTGAACTCCACGCTGATATTCAGACGTTTAATTGTTTCAAATGCAGAAGAAGAAACAACGGTTTCAGTTTATCACTGCAGCTGCTGGCGGGTTAATCTGATATCTCTCACACACACACACACACACACACACACAGGGATCGATGGCTGCAGGCAGAGCGGTCGGACCCTGAGGAGGATGATCTTACCGGGAGGAGAAAGCATAGTCGGACTCTGTAAAGGGAAACCCCCCTCTCCAATCCCACAATCCCTTTCTGCAGTGCTGCTGCTGAATACCAGACCTCCATGAACCCCTGCGCGCACGTGTGTGTGTGTGAGACGGTGCTCTCACACACACACACGTTAACACCCTGCAGTAAAGCCGGGGGGTCGTGGTGAGGGAGTCATTAGTGTCTGTAATTTCAGTCCTGCCTGAATCTGCCATGTCAGTGATTTTCACAGACTACCTGAGTCCGCCGGCCTCGTCGGCGTCCTGTAACATGACGGGAACAGTAACCTGCCCCACCCACACGCTGACATTTCTGTGTGTTTGATGGCTGCTGTAGCAGTTTGTCCCGTGGATCCTTTTTACAAACGGCACTTGAAGCAGTTTTAACTTCAAAGTGAGAACATCAGAATCGCTTCAGAGGTTTTTTCTTTGTTAGTCTAAAAACAAAGATGATGACAGGGCAAACCGCTGTAGGATCGAAGAGTTCAGGGGACGTTCGCCATGCTCGTTAATTTGCTCCATGATTTACAGCCGAGTAAAACGAACAGTCGCCAACACGTGAGTCTGAAACTGACCCGGATTTTTTTTTTTCTCACCACATGAGACAAGCTGGTCATTTAAATCCATATTAAACCGGAAAAAACCCGTGTTAGTTGCCATCTACTGCAGGTCAGAGGTCAACGAGGCTTCTAAAGGGTCCAGAACTGAGGCTGTAATCACAGAGTCGGAGTCAGGAAGTGAGAGAGGTTTGGACCTCGAATGTTTGATAAATTCAGAGTTTCTTCATTTCTGACTGTCCAGAAGTCTAAGAAACGTCGGTGGCATCCAAACGCAGCCACACAGCTGTTTGTGACCTTTAATCTATTGATTTGTGCGTCTGGATACAAATTCTGTTTTGTTGTTCTTGTCCCTGAACATGAATTTTCATCAGCCTAGTCTCTCTGATCTGTACTAATTCACGTCCACGTCCACAAAATCAATATATTTCACTTTTAAAGGGCAAAAAATAAAAAGTCAAATTTGGGTCTTGGAGCCAGTCGTTTCGCCATGTCAGAGTCTGAGTGACATCTTTGCCTGTTGCTTTTTAAAGTTGCTGGTTTGAACAGTTTTATTACATCAAACTTCAAGGAGCTTGTCTATAAATGCAAACAAACCTCCATGAAGCCTCACGCTGCAGAAGCTGCCTGAGAATCTGCATGTTTTTAGGGTTTCTGGAGAATCGCAGTAATTAACTGTACATCCACAGGATCTGCTAACAGGTAATTCAGCTGCATTTAATGTCACAGTATGTAAAATGTAAATGGAAAAAAAAAACAGGCTTCAAAACACTGGTTTTGCTGGTCGCGTTTCCTTCGTCCTGCATTTTCACCACCGCACAAATCTGTCCCCAAGAACTTCATTTGATTTAGATTGCAATTAAAACAGCAGGTAATTCCAGCTGTAATTGTTACTGGAGGGGTGAGAAAGAGTCTGATAAAGGGTGATGTATGCTGTGGACTGGATTACAATCACTCCACCTGCCCTGGAGAAATAAACAGCCAATAAAACGGAGCAATAATGCTCTCTGCAGTGTCCTGATACTGCAAATAAACGGTTCTGCTTGCCGTCATGGCTTTTTTAGCTCAGTTATTTTTACACCTTTATATGTCTTCAAGTCAAAACACCTAAGGTATGGCACCATCGCAGGCTTCCTCCTGTCCTCCCCAGTAATCCAGATTAAATGTCAATCTTCAATTTCCTGCAGCTGGTTGCAAACGTGTGTTTGGTAAACTGCACACCTGCCTCAGCGCGAGATAAACTGCACAAGCTGGAGACAATTACCGATCCTCTCCTCCAGCCCGGCTCCCTTTAAAGCTGAGGGATGAGTCAGAGCCTCTGCAGATCTGAACCAGCGAGAGCCGAGCTCTCTGCTGCTCCCTGTGTGGTTGTTGGACAGATTTAGCCTGCAGAGTGGAGTCATCAACTGTGTGTGTGTGTGTGTGTGTGCGTGCGCGGCACGTGAACGCTCGGACAAATCATCTCAAACATCAGCACCACGGTGAAGGCTCAGATTCACACTCGGAGAAATCTGCTGCGTCGCTTTACAGCAGGGTGCAGGCAGGGGGCGCTGTCATTGACACGCAGAGGTGCGTGTTTGGCTCTTTAGAGAAAGGCAGGAAAAGTTCATAAGAACACTTTTTCCATGTTTTGTTTTCTTCTGTTGGGAAGTGTTAAGCTGGGCGTAGCTACAAGCGTTAGCTGGAAACTGACACACAAACACGTCAATGATTAAAAGCTGACGAGATAAACTAGAATCTAGACTTAGATTAAGTCTATTAGCAACAACAACTACTCATAATCAGCTGAATAATCACTGTCCCTCGAGGTCCTCTGAAAACACTGAATCATTTTAAAAACCTGCAATGACAAAAAGTGACACAGAATAGATTTAACAGCTCTAAACTGGGTGGAAATCCACCAGATTTTCTTGGATAAATGAAGGTTGACATAAATAAAAATGTTGGGTGTATGTGAGCAGGATGAAGGAGGCACAGCCTCAAACCCGCCACCGCCGCTCTGGTGTGTTTATGGAGAAAGTGGGTCAGGACGACCTCGGGCGCCGCTGACTTCGGGGTACATGATGCAAATGCTGTTTGAGGTGGAGAAGCACCTGAAACACAAAGGCAGCAGCCCACCAAGAAGGATCGGTGTGAGAGGAAAGTGACAGACAGTTGGTTGTTTTTTCCTTTTGAACACCTGATTATTCAGCAGGAAGCGTCAGAAAGACAGAAATAGCAGTTCAGTCAGTGGGTTTGTTGCCATGCGAAGAAAAACCGACAGGATGCTGCAAATCGGAACAAATGCATGAATAAATAAAGTTGGCACATTGTTTTCATAATATCTGGCGTTATAGTAACTCCTTCTTTATTTCTAAACTAAAGCAGATTTTCCTGCAGCAGTAATCACATGACCTGTGGTCAAAGGTCGCGTAAACCAAGAGAGGCTCTCAGAAATACACATTTGACTGCAGTGTTCAGAGGTCGGGGGGGTTTGATGTAGTCAGACTGCTCGTGATTTTAATGCATTTATAGGTTTATTGGAAGTCTCAGTTAAATCTGCTGCTGACTGCCTGCGTGTCCCAAACCCGTCTGTTAGGTTTCAACTCTGAGTGTTACTGCTGCAGGTACATGGCTGCCATCAGGATTTCCCTTCACTGGAATAAAGACCCAGTTAATATTTTCTGCCTCCTTGGCCACCTCCAATGTTGCTGAAATGTTGGGGTCAGTGTTGAGATGTGAAAATCAGTTCTATATAAATAAAGTTAATGTTTCCTGGCTTCACGCTGCAGCACAGGGAGATGATCCGAGACTCTAAAGCCTCTAAAAGTGCCACAGAGCGGGCCGCTGGATGTGTTATGGCAGTAAAACTCTAACTTATTAGCTCATTAAACTCAGTGCACCGTAACTCTGGATTAGATCATCGCACTGAGCGCACTCCTGAGTCTTTTCTGTTTCTGACTCACGATTTGGTGTCATTACTCTGCAGGTTGGTTTAAGAGCCAATCAGAGAGCCACGACGGGCTCCATGCTAACCCCGCTTTCACCACCCTCTGTCCTGATGACTGACGGCACCTCAGTTCACCTGTGTGTGTGTGTGTGTGTGTGTGTGTGTGTGTGTGTGTGTGTGTGTGGTGGTTTGTAGTGGTTACAGGTCTAATTCTGGGCTGACAGATGGGAGGGATGCGATGCAGCCACCAATTTTAGCATTTTTATGCACTCACTGGTGCAAAAATCCTTCACTCTTATTTTGAAAGTTTAGCTGCTACTAACCTCGTCCTGGGGGGGAGCAGGTCTCTATTGTTGGGGGTGACTCTTTGAAATCCGGCTCTCTCCGGCAAACGTGGTTGAAGCTGTGTTGTTATCTCTCGGCTGCAAAATGGTTGCAGTTCAGGAAACTGGAAGCACAGATTGTTTCCACAGCTGAGCCTCGATCAGAGCACCTGCTACAAATTAAGATGGCAAATCCCTGTCTCTGATTGACAACTGATTTGGTTACTAAGTTGTTGGGAACAGATGGACACACAAAGTACACTTTATAGAAACCCCGCCCATCCATCCATCCAGCGGTCTAAGCAGAGAAACTCAAACCTCCCTCTCCGGGCCCCCTGCTCCATCTCATCCGGGAAGACGGTGTTCCCAAAGCCAGCCAAGAGATACAACTGCTCCAGCATGTTCAGGTTCATGTCCTGCTCCTGGTAGGATTTGCCCAGGAGCCATCCCAGCTAGATGCCTGTACCACCTCAGCTTGCTCCACAGCCCTAGTTTAGAAATACAAACAACACTTTAAGCCATTTATCTTTATCTACATGTAAGCATGGCCTCATTTTTACAGGACGGGTAATGAGCTGCTCTTCTTTAACTTTATACATTTATCTATAAAGTGTCAGCCAGCAGAGCCGCGCGGATGGAGACGTCGCTGGTGATTAAATGTGTAATCAAACGTCTCCAAAGTGAAAGGAGGAGGTAAAGGTTGGAGAATGCGCGACCCAAATCTTCACCCAGTCATTGTTTTTGTCTCTGACTGTAAGCTACGTCTCCTCAGTGTGGCTGATTCGTGTCTCCATGACATGAGTAATCCCGTTCGAGCTTCCTGTCAGTGTTGGAGCTGTTGTGCCGTTTACCGCCCTCCCCCTCCGTCTGATCCATTTTGGAAAGTGACAGCGTGCGGTTTGATCCAGACGGTGTTTAGCCAGGCTGCCGCTCCCAGACTTGCTTTGAAAGCTTCCTCTGCAGACCTCCAGGCGAAAATGATTGCCTCTTCTTTCCCCAGAGTTTGTGGTGCATGAGGCTGATTGGAGCCATTTCTTAACTTTAATGCCGCATTAAGACGTTTTTATGTAGAAGCGCACCTGCCTCCTCCGCCTGAATCACCCAGTGTGTCTCGTTTCAATGCTGCACACATTTCATTTTCGTTCCTGTTTTTAAGCCCCAAACGAAAGGAAACAAATCAACACTTTGGAGTTTCATGTTGGAGTAATCAGCAGAGCTCGGTGTCTAATGCAGCAGCCACCAACATGTTTAAGAGCTTTGCCGTGGCCAGTTTGGAGGTGTTTTTATTAAACGCCCCCTTCACAAACCTGTTTAAGTGTCTACACGATAAATCTGCCTGCTACGGTTAGCTTCAGTTGCGTTTTTCTAAATGTTGCACACTTGAATTAAAATTAAACCAGTGTGGCTTTGTGAGTTCGCCTTTACTGCATCTGCAAATATATACATGGACATAGCACAGCGTTACACACTTTTGCAGTCTCACATAACGCTTATAGGCGCACTGCCTTATGGGTAGTGGCTGGCTTCTTTACTCCCGCTAGAGCTGCTCATTTTAGGGGATACTCCCTCTTGTGGTGTAACAGAGGAATAACTACGCTTCCTGCACTATGTCATTTTTGGAGACTGGGGCACACATTATTTTACCACAATCAAAGAAAATACAGATTTGAACAATCAGACCATTTAACTAACTACAATATTGTCACTAAAGATTATGGGGGGTGTCTTGTTTTGTCCACAATGTCTTTCTTGTCCTTACATAAACTTGAGCCTGAAACGTTGACCGCTCCTCCTTTATCAGCAAAGAGAAACCTCACAAGTGGCTGTCATGAGAAAAAAATCCTGTCTTTGTGTGTGTGCAGAAAGACGGCTGTCAGTTTTATTCAGGGGTTAAAGTGGGTGAAACAATCGCTAGTTAGCCGGTTAGCTTCAGGGGATTTTTCTCTGAGGGCCATATCTGCTAAAAACATAAACGGATGTTACATCAGCTCCCAGCGCTGCTTTCCAACCACCGTCGTTATAAGCAGAACGTTTCAAATGAAACTAAAAGTCATCATCAGTTTGTCTTCAGTTCTGCTTTCATATCCAGTAATGTTTCACATCTTGGTTAGTAAATCTTTAAAAGCAGCGACTACAGAGCTGCACGTTCAGAAGCCAGCGTCAGCCTCACTGTCAATGTCAGCAACAAATGCCTCTTTAGTTATATTAGAGATATGACATTTATTTTACGCTACAAATGCACACAGACTTCCCAGATAGCACCCATCCTTGGTCCACGTCTGGGTTGGACTGACGGTGCTGATGAGGTCAGTCTGTCTGAGGTTAGACAAACTCACAGTGAGCTGCAGGTATAACTGAGCTAATCCTCACAGCATGGTTTAACCTGACAGAGGACGTTACACAGCTGCTTCTCCCGACAGGACCGACCCCGGAGGGTGAAGCCTAAGGCTAACAGAGGATTCAGGCTTGTTAAGGAGATTCATAATCAATTCATTAATATCATATATTTGATAATAGTTCACACAGTCTGAACTGGTGTAAATCTCATTAACTCACATTTTTAAGACCCCAGGTTTGTGATTATACACTGGAATATTTTCACAGGAAGTCCGGACATTTATTGTGAAGGACCTGGTGATGTGTTTGTGTTTTTGGAATTTGATTCCTCGGTTTGTGGGGTTTTAGGACAGGAGTGGATAAAGCATCACCTCTCAGACCTCCTGTGCAGCTGACCGAGCACTCGGCTCCAGCCTGAGCTACGCTCTCATCATTTATTGATGCTTTATTTTGCACCATCAGCCACTGCTTCCACCCTTTGTAACTCCATCCACCCCTCCTCACTCCGGGTCATAATGGAGCATTGTTTCCAGATGCTCTGAGGTTCTTTCCTGAGACATCACTCTCTCTAAAACGCTCCTCGTTTCCTGTTGGTGGTTAAACCTCGTGTGATTGGCTGAGCTGGAGGGTTTCTAAACGCCAAACGCTGATGTTTCGTCAAAGCTGGCGTCTCTGCCATGATGTCCCAGGTGACGTCCCAGCTCTGTTGGACACAGGTAGATTAAGCTCCAGTGACACCGCCCCCTCCATCACCTGAAGTGATGTCACAGCCGCTGCCCCCGACACCCAAACCTGGATAAGGAGAAGACGGATGGATTTTCCTGCAGGTTCTTGTGATTTGTGGGGTTTGTGAATAGCGCTGCGGTCTGTGCACCAGGACGCTGGCGTTAAAGGACATCTCGCGCATGTCTTTGAAACTGATATCAGAGCTTATCCTCTGCAAGCTTCACAGTAACTACAAACACACAGATCCTGCACATCCAAACAGCAGAGTTCTCCAAAAGTGTCTCCAGTCTGCCTGAAAGCTGTGATTTGTTTAAAAAGGGAGATGAAGCTTCTCCTCAGGTGCTCTCGCCGCTAATACCCCATTTCACTTCCTTTAAAAGCGCGTCTTGGTAGCAATTTTCAAAACAGTCTTTTCATTAAGAAGATATTAAAGCTTAAATCGAGCCAAAAGTGCTGACCACGTCTTTTTCCCCCCAAATAGTTGATGCACTGAGCTAATTAGCATTCAAGACTCATCAGAGTTTGCAGCAGAGATTATTCAAGTTCACACTCTCATTCCTGCTTTTGCATGTGTGCCGGTATTATCACTGTAAATATATCATCTCTTACGAATCTTGTGTGACGCCTGTCATTTGACCTGTTCTTGGAATCTCTTACTTCTGCTGCTCCTGATGATGAGCAGCGAGTTTAAGAAGCTCGGGTGTCTCTGAGAAGGTGATCGGTGAGACTCGGGGTGGCCTGAGATGCAGGAGGTGTCATCTTTGCATTAAAATGAGGATCATAAGAGGATCAGCGGACGCGGGGAGGACACGTCCGGTAATATTTAACACGCACTGAAGCAAAATCTCTGGAAAAGGGCGAGAAAGGACACAGCGGGATGGCAGAGGGATCAGAGGGACTGCTGACTTCACGAGATGGATTTAAAAACAATGTAATGCTGAGTTATTACTCGCCCACTGAGCTCTACATGTCTGAATTAAGACCAGAGCCCAACTAACTGTGGGGGACACTCCTGATGCTGAGCTGCATTTGAAGGGCAAATTTTATTAGACTCTGACCTTCTGAACTCCCTCGCTAAGTAAATATAATCAGCACAATAGGAATGTAATGTAGTGATGGTCTCCTTAGTCTCATGTGTTCTGCTTTTAACTTCTTATTTCACTTGTTGGGTGTCTTTAAAAAAACCTGAGGATAACTGTGAGCAGTTTTTCAGTCTTCGTGCGTGGGGGTGATTTATTTCCAGTTTTTAAGCTCTTCTCCTTTAAAAAGTGGCTCCATCAGTGACTCTTTTATTATCCTTTCAGCTCTGGTTGGGTTAAAGTTTATCTTAGTAATCAGAACACCTTTGCTTCGCCTCAAGAAGTTAGAACGTCAGAACAAAGAAAAATGATTTTACGACATGAAATTTTATTTCCAGCATGTGAGAATCCATCAGTGTCGAAACCTTTCTCACCTCTTGAAATAAACAGACCTGACACAACACAACCTTCCCTCTAAATTAATAGCATTCCTCCTCCTCATGATGTGCGCTGGTGTTCTCCGCCGTCTTGGAGATGATGGATGAGGAGCTCGGGACGACACGAGCTGATGCCTCCTCCTGCTCCGTAGCCTTTAAGGAATAACACGAGGGATAATTAGATCTGGAAAACATTGGGGCTCTGTGGCGTGCAGATGCCTTCTTCTTACTCGCATAATGGAATCTGCACGGAGCAGATGGCACAGAGCATTTCATCAGAACCACGCCCCAGATCAGCAGTGATGCAGTTTCAGCCTCAGCCTGCGTTAAACAAACGTCTTTATTCTGGTTAAAAAGTGAGAAACATCAATGATTTGCAGTAAAGGTGGAGCTGCGAACAGCTGGCTTCTACATAACGACCTCTGATTGGTTAATTGACAAGCTTGAAGCTCACACAGTCAGAAGTGCAGCAGTAATCTGATAATCCTGATTTTTACATAAATACACATCTGAGTTTAAGGCTAAAGGACTCAGACAGATGTGGTTCACACAGCTGGACTAACATCTGATCAGCTGTGCTGTGTCATCTGAGCCCAGGCAGTGCAAAGAGCATTAAGTATGTCTCGCATTAGTAATGTATGAACTTCATATGCATGCCTGATGCAGTTCTGACACCACTTTTAGAAGAAAGAAGTTGAAGTAATTCAGTCTCTGTCATCGTTGTGGAGGAATGTTGGCCCACTCTTCCTAAAGTTCACTGAAGTTTTTATTTGATCACTTTGCTCTTCTCTGTCCAAAGTTCATTCTTCCAGAAGGAGACGGTTTGTTTAGCCCTGCTTTTCTACAGCTGTGCGGCTGCATGTTGTTTGTGGAGAGGAGAGAACTTCTCCTGGAAACAAACGTCTCGTTCTCCTTCAGTCTTTGTCTTTAACTGAGATGTAGCTCCTTGATGCTTGCAGTTTTTATCATTGCACCATTTGACGCTGGAAATTTGCACCACTGTGATTTATACTGTGCTGTCTTGAACTTTACATGGTCTGACTTGGGGGGGATTCTGGGACATCCACTCCTGGGAATATTGTGACATTGTGTTAACACACCTGGAAGCTCCTGATAAAACCTCTGCTTTCATAGAAGTGCTCCAACCTGCTGAGCATCAGTTAATCAGATGCATTTGATTAGCAGCAGCCAGCTGCTGTTACCCTCCTATGAAAACAGAAAGGCCTGTTTAGTCCTGCACAAGGTTTATCTCACTGATGTTCCACTTCTTTCTAACAGTTTAAAGTTATAAAAAGAGGGCTAACAACAAGCAGCTGCACCATAGTCCAGTTTACACAGAATCAGAGCAAAGAGGTGCAGTTGCCCACTCATAGTAAATCAGGTGCCTTAACTAATCACATGTGAAACTATGATTTTAGGGATTGATCTTTGGGGAAGCTGATATTTGTGTTTGGTTCAGATTAAAATGTGGATGCTGTTTGTGATTAAATGCTCAGTTGAACGGCTTAAGGTGAAAGAAGAATCAAGCATCAGGTGACTGCTACACTCTCGGATGTTTTCCTTTCTGTGAATGCTGTGAAATATTAGAGAGCTGTAATGTTCACGTGTGTTGCTTTAATATTGATTAGTATAGTGATTCCTGCTGGAAAAGTGCTGTCATTCAGGCTGATTGTGTGTGTGTGTGTGTGTGTGTGTGTGTGTGTGTGTGTGTGTGTGTGTGTGTGTGTGTGTGTGTGTGTGTGTGTGAGATCTGAGCATGTGCGGAGCCTGCTGACATTTTCCAGCCGGCACAGACTTTTGAATAATTGATCACAGGAGCTCACCTCTTTCAGTCAGATGCTCAGTGTCCATCACACGCAGCCGTTGGTCTGTCCATCAGCCTGAAATCCTCTTTAAACTCAGTATAAATGGATTTTTTTAATTAAAGAGACTTACCCTGACTGCCTCCAGGCACTCTGATTTCCTGTGAAGCTTCTGTAGCCAAACACACGTCCTGCACGTTTTATACCATTTTTCAAGTTTCACAAGGTGTCCGGAGAAAGGTCAGGGTCATGTGACCGACAGCGATAGCTGAGCTCTGCCTGGTTATAGGTAGAAGTTCGAAAATATCAAAATAATGTTTTTGTATTTTATTAAACTGTCACTATGATTTTATTAAACGGTGACAGATTTATTTTCTTAAATCATAAATTTCATGTGTAGTAAAACATATTAATATATTATTAATATTTAGATTAAGCTGAATTAAACTCCACTGTGTAACTAGTGTGTCCCTCTGGCATTAAGTTACTTAATAATAACAATAACTGCAGTTTTGTTTGTTTTCTACAAATGTCCTCAAGCACGACCAAAGTCTTCAGCACAGCGAGTGAAAATATGCCGACTGTGTTTATTGTGTTATTCATGTTAAACTGCCTTTGACTAATGCACCGATCTGCAATAGTTTAACAATCATAAAATAGAAATGCACTTAAAAATCTTATAAAAGTAAAAACAGAAAAACTCTTTCGAAACACTGTTTCAGATGGTGTTTTTTTTCTTCTTCTTCTTCTCATGGCTCTGTGTGATGTCACGGAGCTCCACCCACCTGAGGGTCACATGTAGCACTGGACCTGGTTTTTGTTTAGTCTTTAGTTTAGCACATTTCTGCCGTTGGTGATTATGTTCTCATTCTGGACGTCGCCTTCGCTCTGTGGCATGGCCGTCTCCTGTTGCTAAGGGAACTGATTAAAAACAAGGGCATGTATATTTTAATATGAGAAATAGTTTGATAAACTGTTTTTATTTAAAGAGAAAAGAGACTTGATAGTAAACGGTCGTCTCCAGCAGCGTGCGGATGAGCAGGATGGGCTTCCATTAAATGTGACATATTTGTGGGGGAAGGGGCGGAGCTACACTGAGCTTAACAACAAATGTGTAAGAAAAATGAGAAACACTTAAAAGTGAAGTAATCACGTGGCTGCCTCTCATTGGTTAGTGGAGTTAAACTGGGCGTGTTAAGTGTATGAGAGTGAAACCCGGGGTCGTAGGTCATGAGGTGGAGGAAGGCGGGTGTTGGTATGCTGTCGGTCTTTTATCAGCCTCCGCCGCCGCTCGCTCACTTCCTGCCATCAGCTGTCAGTTTGTCTGCCTCTCTGTTCCTTTTCTGTCTCCTCAGCCTTTCATTTCTGCCTCTCACCCCCCTCTGTTTGTTTTCCACCATCATCCCCAAACCCCCACCTCAGCACCACCACCTCAGCACCAGCAGCAGCAGCAGCAGCAGCGGTCCTATCTGCTGTCGCCTTTTGTCTTCTTATCATTTTCCTCCAGTCCTCTGCAGTTTACTCTTTCTCTGTTCCTGTGATTGAAGCTGTTTTCGAGAGCAAACGCTGCTGCTCTGTTTTACACTGCAGACCAGCTCTGCCAGCTTTAGCAGAGAGTTTACGTCTCCTCTCACAGATTCACATGAGAAGACGATTTTCAGACAGGTTCAAGATGTGCGTCGTTTAGTTTTAGTGCCCTCAAAAAGGAAACAGGCACATTTACAGTGTGAGTGCCTGTAAGTGCTCATAACGGCGTGAAAGTTTATTCTGTTTGAACTATTCTGGTCTTTTATCTCACTGGATGATGTTTGCATGTGTATACACGTATACATGTATTTTATGTTCACGTATGTGTGCTTGTGTGTGAATGTGTACATTTTTATATATGTAGTTGCATGTTTGCATGTACACATACTTTTTACAAACCTATATGGATGTCTTACAATGTTTCTATAATGTTTTCATGTTCAGCACTTTGGCCGACAATTGATGTCTTTATAATGTGCTATATAAATAAAGATGACTTGACTTGAAAGTTGCGTTTAGAGCGCTGGACACTTCGCAGCGATCACCATCTTGGTGATGTCACAGATAAATGTTAGAGTCCCACTGGTTCTCCAGACTCCTCCCACAGTCCACAGACATGCCTGTGAGGACCTGGTCACGGGTGTGAGGTGGATGAAGTGTGTTAGTGCTGTATGAATGCGTAGCTGGGACGTGACTTGTGGTCCATGACACCCCCACACCATAGCCACTTTACAGCAGCTTCCATTTCTTTTTGAGGCGTGAAGCCGCTGAGAATTTGTAGCAGCAGCCTCCTGGTAGCATCACGTTCAACCATCACAGCCAGCCACTTCTTCTGCACACGTGGAAGTTCGGCAGAAGGCCCCGCCCCTCCCTGAGCCTGGTTCTGTTGGAGGTTTCTTCCTGTTAAAAGGGAGTTTTTTTTTTTTCTTCCCACTGTCGCCAAAGTGCTTGCTCACAGGAGGTCATGTGATTGTTGGGTTTTTCTCTGTATGTATTATTGTAGGGTCTACCTTACACTATAAAGCTTGAGGTGACTGTTGTTGTGATTTGCTGTATAAATAAAGCTGAATTAGATTGAAGTTTGTGTTCGTCTTTAGCTATGTGCTAATATCTAATGATCAGTTTCAGGATATCAATTTTTACAAGTGTGTCGTTGTATTAATCCTCTGATTTATTACTGATGGTGAAAACTAACATTAATGTGTGAGGGGGGGGGGTCGCTGTACAGTTCCTGCAGAATAGCAGCCGGTTAGTGTACTGTGGGACTGATGTACTGTGGGACTGGTGTACTGTGGGACAGCTCTCCTACAAATCGAGTCCGACCGCTCATCTCTGCCTTTGTTACCTGTTGAAACTCGAGCTTAATCTGCGTGGAGATCAGCAGACGCTCATCGTGCTGCGAGTTTTCTTAAAAAAGGACGTTGCTTTTCTAGGTGATTATAAAGCATTACTTTGGTCATAATTCATCAATTTCAAGACCAAACAATAAATGGACTCTTTTACAAGATAACAGTGGGATTGGGAAGCATCTAATCCTTTGACAGCAGCTGGTTTCTGTCCACGTGTGCACTCACTGAAGGAGGCGTCTTATCTTCTACCTGAGAACCTCAGATAATGCCTCCTCCTGCTTACCCTCGCTCTGCTGCTCCCTCCCTCCACTTTAAACCCCCCACTGGCATCTGGACCAGTTGCACCGGTTACCAGGCATAACCACGTGACTCGTTGCCAAGGTAACCCCAGCGGATGGGCAGGCGGGGGGTCCTCCATCCTTGGTGGTGCGATCAGTGATGCTTCGTTTCTGAGCTGGAAGGTTTTTTGCAGTTTTCTGCAGCGGCGGTGATTAAAGCCGTCGCAGGATGCACATACATGCTGCTGATGGAGGAGCGGCGAGGTGTTCGCACATAAAACACGGAGCTGTAACCCTCCGCCTCCCCCGAGACAGCACGAGTATGCTGACTCCTTCAATGGCGGTCTATATTTAGATTGTTGGTGGGTGTGCTTGTTCAGATTAGGGAGTGTGTGTGTCTGTGTGCATGTATCTACAGCATGATGACACAGCTGTGTACAACAAGGAGTCTCAGTTGCTAGGCAACCCCATCCAAAAACACTAAAAATGTGGAGTGTGTGTGCAGCAGCAGGTTCTCAGCTGGAGGATTGTAGAGCATCGATTTGATCCCTGAGAGCAGTTTAGTAACCGTCACCTCTGAAAACAACGGCAGGTGAGCTTCAGTCAAAGATTGTTCTCATATTTAGTTTTATTCACACACGAGGCACAAACAGGCTGCAGAGGAGACACCGCCCTCTGACCTGAGAGGAAAACCCACCCAAACCTCTCCCTCAGTGGAAAACGTTGCTGCAGGTGACCGCACTTCAGACTTGCAAAATAAAGCTCAGGGTTTCAAAGTAAAGCTTTACAGCAGAAATAAATGTGTTCAGAGTCTGAAATAGACTCTTCTGTCTCTGTGGTGGGGTTCATAAGAGCTGGACATGTTTTTTTTGTTGTTGTTGTTTGAGTCTAGCAGTATCCATTAAAAACAAAGTTAGCATCATGGCTGCAATGATTGACAGGTATCCCAAAATAGGCGACTTTAGCCATTCGCTGAGTCACAGATCAGGACCTCTTGTTGTGTTTTACGTTATTTTTATCCTCTGTCCAGTATGTTCTATGTTAAGATCATTACCATATACATCCACTTTCATTGTAAGTTACACTCATGGTCTTTCACAAATGAAGAGAGATCACAGAGAGATTTGAAGAGAATCATTAACATTAACTGATAACTTCTTCAATAATTCCAACATGGCAGCGACCAAAACGCCAAAGTTGAAGCTTTTAAATCACCGTGCTGTCACTTTAATTCAGTTCAGTTCCATTTATGTAGCACTAATTCACAACAGCAGCCACCTCAAGGCACTTTATATTGTCATATAAAGACACTACAGTATTAGATGCTCCAACAATCACATGACCTCCTACGAGCAAGCACCTGACGACAGTGGGAAGGAAAAACTCCCTTTTAACAGGAGGAAACCTCCGGCAGAGCCAGGCTCCGGGAGGCGGGGCCATCTGTTTTCACTGGCTGGGGGTGAAGGGAAGGAGAGGCAGAACAAAAGGAGTCAGAGATTAATAACTACTCATTCTAAAATAACGAGTGGTGTATGAACACATGAGTGAAAAAGAGTAAGTTAAGAAGAAACGCTGAGTGCATGCAGCGTAACTAAGAAGGATTCAGGGTCACCTGATCCAGCCCCAACTATATGCTTTATCAAAAAGGAAAGTTTTGAGCCAAACCTTAAAAATAGTGATAGTGTCTGTCTCCTGAATCCAAACTGGGGACTGAAAGCTGAAGGCTCTGCCTCCCATTCTACTTTTAAATACTCCAGGAACCACAAGTAACCAGGATAATAAGGTACTATAAGGTCTTTAAGATGAGATGGGGCCTGATTAAGTCACGCATCTGTGTTCATGTTTTATCTTTTCTGCAGTTTCTGATGTTTACATGTCAATAAAAATGAAATAATAACACCCACAGCACGTAAGGGCCGGCCCAGTTTGGGACAAGTTTGTGTGGATCAGGGAATAATAATAATAATAACTAATCGGGAGTAGTCGACCACACAAACCACTCTTCAGATATAAGGATGAGCTGAGTACAGAACTGAGAAATATAGGAAATGTACTGTGCACAGGAGATAAAATGAGATATATTGTAGATTTACATGAAACACAAGGTACGGAGGACATCAAGCCCAGCCCTGAGCCACACTACCTTACCTCCATCATGAAGACGTGGTACTGCGGGAACCTTCAGGGACCAGGAATCTGTTTTACTCTCCAAGAGGTCTCTGCTCTAGGAGAGTACTCTTTATAATTACAGGAATTATAGGGGTGTTGCTTCCAGCACTAAACAGCTGCAATTAGTCAAATACTTATCTTCTCTGTTATCTCCACCTTCCTTGTAGTGGAGCAGTTTGTTGTACGGTTGCGAAAAAGTAAAAAGTAGTAATTTGCTTAATCTTCTTCTTCAAACCATGGAGAGAGAAAAAATGTACTTCCTGAATTCCCGTAGCTTCTGTGGGTAAAACACAGGTATGAGTACCCAGCTGTAAATCTCCTCTTTACTGATCGGGCTTGTGTTGCCTCTCTGTGAACTCTTGAACTCTCGATGTCACCGTGAACTTTGAAACTTTCCCTCGATGACCTCCGCAGGCCGGTGGCAGGAGTTCAAGTCGTTCTTTTCCCGAGAAAACCTTCCAGTGAATCCCTGCACTGCGACAGAAGCCAAGTTGAGTAATTAGTGGGTGGCGAGCGACCTTGGTTAATTACATCAGTGAGAGCAGAGAAAGTGTCTGTCCAGAGCTCCATAATGCCGATGTAGCTTCACAAATGTGCTCTTTTAGTTAAACATGGCTCCAGGTTGGATTCTGATGAGCTTTTAATGACGGCCGTGAGGTCAGATCATCATCTCAATACTGATGAGTCAGGCTTTTATTTTTAAGAGTTCCTTGTTTTGCAGGGGATGACTTTAAACCCTGCAGAAATGCAGCAGAATTCATTTTGGTGTATGTCCAAAGAAGGCTAAAAATGAAGCGGATGAACAACAGTGTAATAAAGTGATTTCATGGAGGCCAGAGAAACAAAGCATCCAGGCAGGTGGGTTTGGACTCTGCGGGGGAAGGAAAGGTCAAAGGTTTCAGGAAGGCCAGAATTGTTGGTGAGGAGGTTTGGAGCATGAGCCAAGAGGAGCAGCGCTGAGTCTGAGGGTACTTCAACAAAGATGCAAGAGCTGTGGAATAAAGGCCAGAGGGCACCGAGAGGCGGAGGAGGAGATGTGAGCGAAAGATGAAAATAATGAGTCTGTGAAAGAAGTAAGCATCTCTCGATCTCTCGATCTGGCCCATCAAGACATCCTTGACCTTCAAGGATAAATTATCCTGTGACCTTTTGCATGACCTTTCCGGACGAGTGGATACAATTGTGTTGCTGTGTCACTTGAAGGTCACAGCAGAGGGTGTACTTGCCCTCAGCTGAGCTTCATAGATGCCATTTCCTTTCAGGTTGCATCTTTTTTTATGAGACTGACGAAACTTATCAGAGTCCTAATCAATAAGAAGCTATTCTCTATATTGTTCTTTGTTGGGTGTGAATTTACTGATATTGATTAATATTTATCACAAGCTATTCCCTGGAGAGTGCACTTCTAGACATCCACCAGTTAACATCTTCATTAAAACAAAAAAACTTGGTGGATGTTAGTGATGAACTGTAGGGTGGGC
Organism: Diplotaxodon limnothrissa; assembly: GCF_057381915.1. Classification (NCBI taxonomy): domain Eukaryota; kingdom Metazoa; phylum Chordata; class Actinopteri; order Cichliformes; family Cichlidae; genus Diplotaxodon; species Diplotaxodon limnothrissa. Next base: position 2,992,787 of record NC_140613.1, read on the forward strand.
TTTAAGAAGGCGTCCACAACCTTTTTTCGCCACAGACCAGTTTATGTCCGACAATATTTTCACAGACCGGCCTTTCAGGTGTCGTGGATAAATACAACAAATAAAACCAGTACCGGTACAAAAAAAAAAAGATTTACTCATGACACCTGGGAAACGATTAAAAACCCTGAAAACCATAAATTTCAAACCCGAGCGTCAACTCTCGCAGCCCGGTACCAAACGACCGGTCCGTGGCCCGGGATTTTGGGACCGCTAGCGTATCCTCGGATTCTCAGTCCACTCATACTCGGGACATCTGAATTCAAAGAGCTCAGAAGACCAGGATGCTCAACTCAAGGCTTCAAAACTTACATTTTTCTGATCATGATCATTTTAAGAAACCTTTTTTAACCTGTCCATAAGAGACAGTCAGCTGATGGTTATCCATCGTGTTGGCTCGATATCTCGCCGCGTGTTTGTCTGACAGAGGTCAATATCGTTTGCGCCTCAGATGAGAGGAAGCCTGTTTGTTCTCACATGCTTGGTAGATTTTTATGGGACTGTTTGTTTGCTATTAATACTTTCAGACACTTTTAGTATCTCATCATGTCCGTCTGAGAGTGATCAATAATCCTGACTTACGTCTCAGATGAAGAGGGCTTTGATGGAAGTCAGGGGAAATTAGAACATGCTTCACAGAGGTGAGGTAGATTGAGTTCATAACGTTTTCCTTGGATTGAGTGAAGTGAAGCTGGTTGGAGCTGATGGGAAATGGAAAATGCCAGAGGCACAGACAGAAGCATGCAGTGATGCTGGGAAATAGGATGTGACCCTGCGATGCTGTGCGATAATTTACCTTTCTGTACAAAGTGAGCAATAGTCAAATTTAGCTCATCTGTAGGCCTGAAATGTCATTTTTAATTTATAGTTTGAGTTGGTTTAATACGTGTTAGCTTGTGTTTCAGCGGTCACGCAGAAAATAAATGTCAGTGAAAACAGGAAAAATCTATTTTCTTGGATGGCTGCCTCTGATTGGTTGTTACTGTGCACAGTTTAATCTTTGCCTGTGTCTGAGGAGGAGCTGCTGTGGTGCATTCACAGTGTTTAAAGTCGAGTTAGATTAGAAAGCTGAGATGAGGATGCAGACAGGCTGCTGCTGCCGGGGGATTTGTCTGTTTTCCAAACCAACCAGATGGAGTTTGATTCCAGAATAACAGTTTACACAGTTTCATCAAAGTTTAAAGTTATGTCAGGTCAGGCGTGCTGTAACAGATCCTCCATCCGCCCTGAATGCTTTTAAATGCTCTACACTCGCTCGAGAAACTCCCCACAATCCTTTGCAGCTGTTATTTCTGTGCGTCTCAGACTGGACCGCACCACCATTTCTCCCGAGGTGCAAACCCACGCAGGTGTCCAGCTGCCTGAGACGCCGTGTCAGCGTCTGTAGTGACAAACTGTGTGCCGGCAGCCTGTGAGGCATTCCTCTGCATTACTCAGTCTGTTTCCTTTATTTTCATCAGAAATGCGAACCTCTCTATAAATACTTTAAAACAAGATTAGCTGTAAATGCGAGTACTGCTGGGAATAAATCAGTGTGTTCCCGGTTTCTGATCATAACTTTATGGACAGGCTGTCACGGTGGAGGGTGTCCGGTTTGGTGTCTTTGGTGTTCTCGTGGCTTCATCGAGCAATGACCTGCAACTTGAACTTGGGCGGTTCGCTGGAATCATAGTGATCTGAGACTTTCTAATCAGAAAGAGGGTGGAGTGCTCACTCTGGGTTAGGAATGAGTTGATGCACCATGTGATGGAGTTTAGGGTGGGCAATTAGGGCCAGGATAATGAGAGAGCTGAGAGAGAAGGCGGAGCTCTTGGCTGGTCGCTGCATCTTCCTGTCCTACATCTGACTGGGAGCTGTGGGTAGTGACTGAAATGAGTGGCAGAGATGAAGATGAAGGAGTAGGAGGAGGTGTTCTGGTGATCTGGGAGCCTTGTGTGTGCAGCCTCTGACAGATTGTTTCAATATGTAATTAACAGAAGCCACTTAAACTTAAACTGAAGTAAACATCGTGCCCCGTCACATGGTCAGACATCCACAATAAAGTTAAAGGTACAGTGTGTAAAACTTCAGAGTGCAGTCAGTTTAATTCTGTTTCTCTCCCCTCCTAATTCAAGTGCATAAACCAAACCATGTTGACCATGTAAGACAAACACTCGATGTGTAAAGATGTCAGGCTGAATTACCCGTCGAGCTCAATGCCGGAGACTTCTCTGCATCTCCTTCCATCAGGGAAACTCGACTCAAGATTTACTTTGGCTTTATCGCACCGTCGCCCTCCTAGCGTTTTCGCCTCTTTGGTGAAGGGGAGACCTTCTCATGTGATAAAACGGGAGTGATTCCTTATATCTCGAGTCTGGAGGTGCAGGCATTAATTAGATTTTGCCTGAACAGCAAACGAACGCCGTCGAGTACTGCCTTTGTCGTACTGCATGACACGAGTTTATGTTGTGTAGTTCAAGGGACATTGGAGAAAAAAAAATAAAGCTGAAGTTTTGCGAGATCTCGCAAAACTAACTCAGGATCTCGCAAAAGTTTTGGCCGCATTCTTTGGAGGTTGCCAGCTCGAAGCCGACCGGGAGGTCGAGGCATGATGTGCCAGGAGAGCGGTGCTTCCCCCGGCTGTAGTACGTCTCGACCTCCCGTTAGCTTCAAAAACGTCGGAGCACTTTTGCAAATATGTGATGTCCTGTAAACCAAGCAGATATTTGATGTTTACACAGCTACATTCATGCCTCAAAATATCTTAAAAGTTTATTTTGTGACCCAGAAAGAGTAATATTACAACTAAGTAGCTGTCGCCATTGTTGGAATTCCTATTTTCCGAGATCCGGAGTTGGTTTCCGAGATCTCGCAAAAGTTCTTCTTAATTTTTTTTCTCCCATGTCCCTTGCGGGGCTCTGTGAGTTTGCGATTCACAAAGTTACACAACACTGTGGCTTTGCTCGTCTCATCTTTGGCCCCTCCCACCAGGATGTCCAGCTTTTACACGCACTCTGTGGCAGCACATGATAATCTCGCTCGGACGCGAGAGAGGCGACTGGTATTTTAATGGAGTCTAGCACACTGGCAGTTGTTGTATTTGACCAGCCGGACAGATGTGTAGCTGAGCCGTATCGCACTACCAGAAGGTCAGCAGCTGTTTTTCACATCTTTATAACTGCTTCAGTATTTGGCAATCATCAGTGTCCCTGTATGTTCCTGTCTTGCTGGTTTTTCGAACATCAGCTGTAAAGTGAATAATTAGTGTTCTCCTATTGGCTGCATATCTAATTCCTCCTCATGCTTCAGAGCAGCAACTGCTCTGAGCAACCTGTTTCACGTTACATGACCTTTGCCCTTTATCGGCTTGTTTCATCTTTGCGTAATGCACGTGCAGGAATGCAGCATTGTTTGCAGGAAGTAACAATCTGCTATCATGTTCTGCGCCGGCCAGAGGGGAACGCTGCTCGTCCAATTAATAGACGGAGACCACTCCACTTCCCTCCACCTGAGCTCTGTTTCCCCGCTGCCAGCCTCATTACACTCACACTTTCTCAGCCTGGTCTCCTTTTTCCCGTCGAGTCAGACGGTGGTGCGGATTAGCGCGCTGTATCGACAGCTGTGGAAGCGCCAAGCCGATCGACTCGACGGGGGAAAGAGAACAAATGTTAAGCTGCCGATGGCGTCACGTCGACTCTTCCCCCGAGGCTTCACGCAGCATAAAAATGTCCCAGATACTGAATAATTTTATCTGATGGCGCCCTGAAATGTTTTCTTTAAATAGATGATGAAACCAGCTGTGCTGAAGATGAGCTAATTTCTTTTTTTTTTCCTAGAAAAATGATGAAACTATGCGAAGGATTGATGAAACAGCTTTACTTTTCCAGCTCGCAGAGGCCTCCAGAACACAGATTTTTAAACCTAGGCCACTAAAATGTAATGAAAGTAAATTTTTATGAAGAAAACATTAATCAGTAGAATGAAAATGAAGCAAACAGACATTAATAATGGCTTTTCTTTAACTGCTGATGGTGATATGTAACGAGTCATGAGAAATGCTGGAGATTGGAGCCTTCAAACAGATGTGTGTGAGGAGGGTGAGCACAGCTGCATCTTTTCAAGATAACGAGCCAGTTTTCAGGACTAATAACAGTAAAAATAATAATTATCATTCTCAGTACACCTGGTACGAGGGTAATTTCCCAGGCAGCAGCTGAGACAGACACAGTGCATTGTGGGAATATCGTGAGGAGCTGAGCTTCTGGTTCACTGCAACAATTTGAGGATTGGGACTCTGCAGACCGTGACCTGATGGCCGAGTGTTCATTATTCTGGGCTTTTTACCCATTTTCTGTTTTCCTCCACTTCTTCTGACAAATACAGGCTGAAGGTCCCAAAAATAAAATCCCAAGTGCTTCAGTCCAGCTTCACACAAACTCAGGGCAGGTGTAGATCCAGTTACCGCAGGCTGTCAGTCAAAGTTGGACATTTTAACACAGAGTCTGGTGGGACTGACTTGCTCTCGGAGCCAGCCTCATGTGGCCGTTAAGTGCCACGAGCTAACACGATGTGTCAGTAGGCTTTAGTGCATTTAACCGAGGCTGCTCACAACACAGACACGGTCACGTTCCCAGGTTGGTGAACTTGGTTGGGAAGTTACACTGTAACACCGTGAACCACTTTGCTGTCATCTGTTAAAAGGAGTCTTCAGTCTGTGGGAATATTGGCTGAAAACCTGCATTTGTGTACAAATCAGCCATTAGCAGCCTCCTCTGCTCGTGTTACTGGATTACGTTAACAAAAACCCAAAACTTAGAAGCACGTTCTGCTGAGTGAGACTCTCTGAGCTGACGTTTGTGACGTCCTCAGAGAGTGTAAGTCAAGCCGAATCTAAAATATGTGTTTCATGTCAGTGTGTTTGGATCTGACGGGGTTTTGACTCTGAGAAGCAGCAGCTTCATTACCATAATTGCTTCAGAGAGCTGAGTGTTGCAGCTGTAAGCAGCCACACTACAATAACACACACACTGTTGTTTGAACACAATAGGAAGTGTTGTTGAGACAACGTTGGTTTGGGGAAATTCTGAGACCTTGAATGCATCATTAGCAGCTCGGGACCAATCCTCAGTAGATGGTTTGTTCCTCAGTGGTGTGAAGGACTCCAAACTGCTGCAGTGAATGAGCCGTGACTGTAGGTTTTAGCTGCTCTTTGTATGTTGGCTCAGAGGTGGGTGTTCATTCCCGAACGAGTCAGACACATCAGGGACACAAGTGTCAAAAACAACAAAGCTTCACCTTTACCACTATTCAAATACTGAAATTACTGAATAAGAAATGATGTGTAGATCTTTTTACTTTTTTTTTCAGCACCTAAATTTTCCCTTGCTTTTATTTTGATAGATTAGTAATCTATAAAAATCCATATCTTGAAAAGTTTTTTGTCTTTTACTATAAGAATATGAATTTTGAATTCGCTTTATGATTATTTCCACAAGTCATCAGCTAACATGGACAATCTCGGATATCACCCAAGACACTGATACCTGCTAACTACTGATAAGTAACGACTAATAAAACTGGGAAACACCAAAACTGAAGCAGAAACGTTTTTTTACCTTCCATTTGTACAACAACTTTTTTTTTTTTTTGTACACAAAAAAACATTTTTGTCAGATAAATCCAATATCCAACCACACAAGCACGACAAGAACGCTCAGGACGCGCAGCTCGGAGACGCCATCCAGCTGAGGTGAAGCCAAACAGACACCCAGCTGTGTCGCCATCCAGCAGAGAGGGTGGCTCCAAAAACAAAGAGACGAAGAGGCCACGACTCCTAATGATGCAGACTTTAAACCTTTTTAGAGTTTAAATATAAAATATTTGAATGTTGAAATTATCCATAAAGGCCAACACAGGCTATAAAAACAAGTTTATTTCTGCTGTAATAAACATGTTTGTAGACACAGGTGTCTGTCATTGTTGGGGCCTCTAGTGGACTTTAGAGGAATTGCAGCCTTTGGCAGTATTTTTCAGTGATGTTTAGATTGTAGTTTGTTCTCTGTTTTAAAAAGAAAAAACAATTCAATTTAATTCTTTAAAAAATAATTGTTTCATTTGTTTAGATCATAAATCTCCCCTAACAGCTTTTTATCTGCTCAGTGGAGCAGCCTGAAACCTGAAATCAGTCCCCCTGAGGAGGCCCTGCCGTCTTTAAATCTCTGATTTAACTGGTTGTTTGAAGTCGTCTCCTCTCGCAGCTGTTTCTTTCAGCATGAACCAGACTTCCACTTACTCTAAACTAGGTGACCCATCAACACTCCCGCCGCTGATTCACTTTTTCTGCCGTTCCTCGACTTTAATCTGTGCCTTTATTCTTCATCCTGTGCATGTGATTGATTGATTGATTGATTGGTAATTTATTTCAACATGTGAACAATATACAAGTACATTTAGAAAAGAAATAAGAGAGAAAAAAATACTATACAAATTACATACAAAAAAACATTCTGATTAATTTACATGTTGAAAGGGAGTGGGAAGAAGTATACACTTATTTAATCCCACCCCTGTCCCATAAATTATCAGTTAATATTTAGTTGCTTCCTTACTGATATAATTTGTAATAAAAATAGTGAACAGATTTCTGATATACTATAATATCACATCATGAATTTTTTGTTTGTTTGTTTTTAAATAGAGACATTCACTTAATTTAAATATTTTCCTTTTCTTTATAGATCGAGAAGATCATATTTTAATAACTCTTTTTGAACAGTTTTATGTTTGGACATTGCTTTAATTCCATATTCAGTTTGTTCCATAGTGTTCTGTTTGTTTGTGACTATCAGCACGATGCAAGCTGCGGGGACTTCTGCAGTAGCCGTCCTCCGTCTCCGGCTTCGTTCCTGTCCGTCGTCTGTGTCCCTCCTTTGCTTCCCGCCCACCGCTGAGCCCATAACACGGCGTCATTAAAACGCAGAGCACGCAAAGTTCCCGGCTCACCCCTGTGGAAACGCTGCTTTCTGTTTCTCAGCACACACCGCCTATTCGATCCATATATCTGCCTCTCTTTACTTTTGCTTCCCAGAGTGACTCAGGATGAGCAGCGTTTCATCATCTCGCTCCAGGACATTTTGTCAGCAGGCTGTTTTTGCCGAATCGAACCTTTTGATCCTTCGCTTAAAGAACGACGTGTCGAACCTTCCTGTTCTGACTCGCCCACCTCCCTCATTTACTCTGAGAATCACAATGCAGGAAGCGTCAGGAGCTGCATATAATTAGAAGAAAGCACTCGCAGGTTTTATTCCTGCAGCTTCTTCTGAGTTTGTTGAACTTTGTTTCTCGCTTGCGGCGCGCTGATAGGCTTCAGAGTTTAATAAGAGAGGAAAAAGCAGGCTTCTGTGTGCTGTACCTGTACCTGGAAGGACAGAGCCAGCACACAGACTTACACCCGAGTCATTCCATATAAAATCCACCAAATCTTTTAATTTTAATTAATTTTTTCTGCGTTTTTGGATGGATTTAAAATTTTGATTCTGTGGTAAAATTCACCTCCAGTTTGTAACCATCAAAGGCGTCCTAAACTGAGCAGCCATCGTGCAGTAGAAAACTGTTAGTACCTCAAAGCGTCACTTTACTTCAGTTTGACTTTATCTGTGTAAACTAAAGTTAAATGTGTTTTTTTAACCTTTAGTTGTTTGGCTCATATTCATTGAGGACTATCTCTTCGGTTCAGTGGGTATGACACGAGGTGGACTGACTCTCTCAGCTGCGTGCCCAACCACCGACCCCAACCTCCTCCATCAGCGAGGACAACAAAAACATCACCTGTTTGTAAACGTTTCAGCACAGGTGTAGCTGATCTAGAATCTAAATTATATCATGATGTTTCAGTGAATTATCTGATAACAATGAACAAATTATACAGGAAAATAAAAGACTGAATAATGTTTTTGCTACGATTGCACTCGCATGCAGCAGCATTTGTGTTAGTGCCATTCATTCTTTTACAGCGAGCTGATGTCACTGATGACACACTGCCTAATTCAAGCTGTGCCTCTGTTGCTACAAGGTGCCAGCAGCAGCGTTATAGTGCAATAATAATGGCTTAGAAGTCATTTCGACTGCGTTAGTGCTCCGTGGAGCTGTTTACTTGTGGGTTGCACATCACCAGCTGCTCGTATCTCGTCCTGCGTAGCGTGGTTGTTCTCTGCAGTTTGTTTAAAGTTTTGAAACGGGTTTGTTGTTCCAACTTTTAGCAGGAACCGTTTTCTTGCATATTTTGTAAAGTCCGTTCTTTGTTGGAGGGCTAATGATCGGAGGCTGACACGCTGCTCTCGCTCTCAGGCATGCCTGGGCCTGCGTCGTGAGTTTTGCATCACTATGTCATTAATAACACAAGATGATATCTTCACTTTTTTAAAAGTTAAACTGGTGTTATCATGGCCAGTATGATGCAGCAGAGGTCTGTTTGAACCAAATGCTTTCTCTTGTTTTTGTCTCCCTGCAAGAAAAACACAAAAAATCGATGTGAAATGTTTCCCTGCAGGTATAACAGCCGTCTAAAAATACTTCTAATAAAGTTTATTGAATGCTCTTACATATGATTTCACCGTGTCAGTGAAAAATACCAGAAGCCATTATTATTAAAATCTGATCTGATCGGAGGGCAGTTTGGTTTATTTCAGTTGTTTTGATGATGCAACAAGTGAATCCCTGAAATCCAGCCTGCAGCTAATAATGTGTACAATAACAACGCTCTAAATAAAAAAAGTGAGTCAGCCTCTGACAGGTTTAAAAGCCTCCCGCTGTCACGACGAGTCCCACAGTCCCTCTGCAATGAGTGAGCAGTCTGAGCTGGGAGGCGAGGCGCTGCGGTGCTCAGAGCTTTCTGCTCCTCTAGGTTTATTTAGACTCACTCGGTGACCTTGAGAGGAGCAGCAGCTCCTTTCCTGCCTCTCGTGAAGCAGGTGAAGTATTGAAGTTACGATCATCCTGAGACGGCACGTTGCAAAGTCACGGAGTCACACGGGAAGACTCTGAGTTTGTCTCTACTTGTAGGAAGTTTTTTATTAGTGACACTGTTTCTGGAAAAAGCAGCAATTCACAAGATTTACTGCTGCAGAAGCTGATTTAGCGACTAACTTTACTGAATGGGGTCGTTGCTATGCTGCTCACAAAGTTAAGGGAACGCTTGATTGCGACAGTCTGACCCAGAGTCAGTGAAACTTAGGAAGAATAAACCACACAAATCAAAGTGACATCAGGTGCACTGGAGCGGCAACAACAACACCACGCCCAAAAAAGCCACAGAGGGCTCTGGCTGTGCGCCTCCTGCTTCAGATACCAGTTCTGCTGCTGGGCTGAAGCCTTCTGCATCCCTCGTGTAACTCCCATCTCCTGCCGTCTCCTCCACATTCCTGACACTGGGCTGGATGAGAGAGCGGTCTGTGGCCTTTCTTTTGTTTTTTGTTTTTTTTTAAAGGCTTGTCCTGTTGTTGCCTCTTCCGTGCAGCTGTTGTCACTTTGATTTGCACCAAAACAGCTGGAATATATTCACAATGATTTATTCTTCCTAACTGCAGCAATGATTTCCCGAATTTTAACGAACTTTTGTGAGACTGTGATGATCGAGTGTAGAAATGGGCTGATAAATGACTCATTCAGTCATTTTGGCTACTCTGAGTCTGTTAGCTGTGGCTCACTGCTAAGGGTGTGGCTCAGTAGGTAGAGCAGGTCGGTTAGTGGTTTGATCCCTTTCTCAAGCCATGGCTCTACATGCAGTGGAAGAGTGTGCACGATAGACTGTATTTAAGTTGATAGCTTCAAATATTTTTTGTGCCAGTATATTCAGATTTAAGGGTTAAATAATTAGATTTAAATCTAGAAATGTGTGCTGAAAGAATGACTGTGAATCTGATGCTTTCGTGTGACAGTTTTTGATGATTCAGCCTCAGTTTGACGAGCAGAAATGGTCACTTCCCTCCTGACCTGTTGAAGCAGCGCTGCAGCTCATCACATTCTGCTCTGCAGACTCTCGACAGCAGATTTTCCCTGAGAGGAGGAAAGCTGTCGTCTGTGCTCATTAGATGGGGCGTCAGCCTGCAGCATTTGTTGGGGTGTGTTAATCTGGAAGAAGATGCTCATTCATATTGACAAATGGTGGCGAATGAATAAACCGAGACTTCTGCACACGAAAAGACCGAGATGGCAAACAACCGGAGCGCGAATCGGTCGCACTCTCACAGGAGACTCCATTACAGTCCACGAATAAACAGCCTAAAGAGGGGCTGACAGTTCAGTTCTCTCTGGTCTGTGGTTTCCTTTAACTCACGTCTGTCTGCTTCCACTCCACTAATTACCATATTTACTCCCCGTGTAGCGAGCGGCTCCGTGCTCCAGAAATCACTGCATGGAGGAGAGAGAGGGCCTGCTGCGTTTCAGTCACCATGGAAACTAAAATGCCAAAAGCAAGAGTGCTTCGTTCGGAGCGAAAGAAGTACATCAGAGGTGAAGAGACCAAACAACAAAAGGAAAAAAACACCTACCCTATTTAATGTTCTGTGAGCTCAGAGGGAGCTGTCAGAGAAAATCTGCTGCTTTTTGTGTTCAGTGTCTGAATCTGTGCTGCTGAGAAGCTTCAGTCATGAAGCTTCAGTCTCACTTACAGAATCAGGTTTTTGTTCTGCATGATTCACAGCTTAAATAATCTTATACTGCCCTGTATGCACCGCCTCAGTTCCTCCTTTATCTGAAACAAGCTGATAACGCTCCTGTCTCTTTAAGGCCTCACCCCTCCTTAAAAGCCCACTTCCTTCTAATTGGATGCTCCTCGCCTGACTTCCATAAACCGATTCTCTTCCAAAGATTCTCTTGTGTTTCTGGAGGCTCCAAAAACAAACTGTAAACCTGCTAAACAGATATTTTATTTGTTTTCAAACAAATATACTCTTTGATCTTTGACCCTTTAAAACAAAAACGAATAAACGGTACAAGTGAAACAAATGGTTAGACACAAACCAATTAATCGTATAAAAACCTTTTCGATAGTTAGCAGGTTTGGTTGAAATATAAAACTGGTATCTTTTTCCAAACTGGAGGCTAAACGTAACCCTCAGTAAAAGCACTCTGAGAATGTTTTTGAATTTTAAATTTTGAAACGAGATTTTACTAACAAGATGTAGCCGACCAACAAATACAAGGCTCTCCTACAACAGTGATTTGTCAGTTACATGATCAGGAGCCATAATTAACAAACTTCATGCTTCATTTATTAAGATTCTAAAATATCTACTGAGGCAAAAAAAAAATTACTAGTTAAGTTTATATGAATGAAGAAGAAAGCTGTTTTCACATAGACTTCTACAGAGTGGGCTGCCCCCTGCTGATCATGTTCATCTTTTAGATACAGTCTGTGGTCTTGCCACTATGCAGCCCTCTCAGGAGCACCTCCGGGCACTAACAGGAGGAAATGAACAGCTCGATCCAGAGTGACGACACAATAAGCATTTCCTCTCATCAGAGTAATAAATAAACACCATGTACAAGAATGGCACGGCTGTGGTAACCATGCACGTAACAACAATAAGTAAACGTCTGCCACCACACAGCTGGAACTGCTGCAAACATCTACTGTGGTGCATGCATCACTGCAATCACACGACATGTTTCCAGATTTGACTGCTGACTGGCTCTTTTGTAGGAGGGACCGCCACAGTATACCGAGCACGGTATTTTGCAGTTATCAGTGCTTTTCAGTGGATGTTCTTTACAAATGATTTATTAAATAAAATAAGAGATGGTGTGTTCACGCCAACAGGACCATCTCGTTTCAACTTGTTTCCTTATTGGCAAATATTTGTGGGTTTCCAAAAATTTATACAGTATATTACATAAATGATAGATACACCACAGGCAAGACTCAAACTCGTGCCCTTTGGATGAAAATAGCGTGGCGCATGCCCGTGTCCGTTAGTGCAGGAGTATACTGTGCTGTAAGATGTGACTAACAGGCTTACTGACCATCTGAGATTGTGCTGGCTGGTTAAACCACCTCAGGAACGTGCTACAAATAAAACATGACACACCTGAAACAGCTGCTTGGGTTTTTTAATGCAGCCTTGAGGATTTTCCAGTAATTGATCATTTCCTGCTGTCACCACTGTGACTCTGTGTTTGGCATTGAATCTGGGGGAGCTGATGACTGAGCAGGGAGGAAGGCAGCCTCTGCTGTTTGACTGATGGTTTCGTTTCCCTCGACGGAGAACAAATCCTGATGATTCAGTGCTTTTTGTTATGACAGGCCACTTTACAGTGCACCAAAATGCTGCTCTGCTGCTCATGTGTTTGGTGGCTTTGGTGTTTTTGCTGTAGTGATAAACATTCAGATGTTCAGGTGAAGCTGAACTTCTGCTGAACTCTGAAGAAAAGGTCTGATAAACGCTTGTCAGAGCCGATCGAGCTGATCCAGTTCATTATATGAAGTTTCTGTGACGGTTTTCCTTGTTGTTACTCGCAGAATTGTCTTTTATTTTTAGTAATGCTGCTGGGCTCTTTGCATATGAGTCTACTGAGGTCAGACATTTTGGAAAAGCTCTTGATGTGAAACTCTCAGAGGACTCAGGTTTACATCAGTGACTCATGACTGCAGGTGATGTATTAATGATCTCCATCTAATGTGTGCTCAGCTAAACGTTTTGCTTGATTCTCATTTACTTTATTTACAATCATATGGCACTCACAGCAATTTATGGATTTCAAGGTAACTTTGATGAACTATCAGAAAAATGTTAAAGATTATTTTTTAAGTCTTCTTCTGTGTATCTGTGATTTACTGGTTTGCTCACATGCTAGCTTTTCAGCCAAGGTCTCAGATTTAGAGGTCACCCTTGTTTAAAGGCTCTTGACTTGTTCTGGATCTTCAGACTAAATAACGACCCTCCGTGTTGTTAAAGCAACTGAGCTGCATGTGGTGGATTCGGGAGGACAGACGGCAATAAGATGAAGGTCACTGAGAATGTGTCTGTATACTCTACCCTCTGTATTAGTACATGATACATACATTAATATCCACAGCCGAGTGTTCAGCCTGGCTTGATGCTGTCAAGGTCAAAGGGCCGAATGAGCAGTTTAGCACATTAAAGTTTAGTTTTAGAATCCAACACAGATCACTGGGCTTTAACATTTTATCTGACCAGAAATCAGAAACTGAAAGAAATGAAACTAGTAGTTTGTGAATTGTAATGTGAGTTAATTAGTACTCCTGCATGTTCTTCTGTTTGTATTAACTTTCAAAAAATTCAAAAATTATGAAGAAAAAGCTAATTAAACAGGTATGAATATGTTACATATTCATTTTATAACTAAAGTGAAAAGTTGTCAACTAGACTTGAAAGGTAGCAATTTAGCTAGCAGGTTACTACTAGCTAGTATGTTAGCATTACTGTTATAGTTAACTGTTACAGTCAAAATCATTCTTCGTTTTGATTCTCATGACAACATTGTCTTTAGGATGAAACAAATAATAAACTGAAAAGTTCTCAACTAGCTATATATTCAATGAGTTAAAAATGGTTAGCTAATTAGCAGCTAGTTAGCTCAACAGCATTAAAGTCAACTAGTGGAATTAAGACAGTTTTTGGATCTAACAAGTTATATTACACAATATATCCACAGTCTCCTGTCACAGAGGTCTTGTTGCACTCTATGGCATTTATAGTAAAAGCCTACCTCAAAAAGAAATGGCGAACACACACCTGTCAACCCTCAACACCTAAACCATAATCCATTTATCCGTTATTCGTGATCATCCTTCTTTTACACTCCACCTTTTCCACTATAGTTTTACAAAGTCTTTACTTTTAAATAACTCCAAACAACAAACTTGGCTGAATTATCCCCATTGAGAACTTTTTAATTAATTTAAGTAATTAACCTGTCAGCAGAGACTGAAACTGAATGAGCGCTGGGATGAAAAGGGATACTGTCATGGAAATCGTCATGTATCTACACCTGGTTCAAGGGACTGATATAAGGAGGTTTGACTGGCTATAGTGGCATCTGCAAACTTTATTTGGAGTTGCTAAAATGCAAAAATCACAAATAGTAGAAATAACATCCTCCACTCTGTCTCTGCAGCATAGTAACTTGAACTAACGTCAGTGGAGCTTTTTCCACTTTGAATGACCTTTTGCTACCCTGGAGTCACTGTAGGTGTGTGAAGACCTGGAAAGGGCATGCTCGGGACTCAAAAGCACTTTGAATGGATTCTATTCAAGCTAAAAAAGATTTTCCAGCATCTCTTTAAATGTCCTGTTTTTCTACTTCTGAGTTTGAGTGGATTCTTGTGATGACATCTTGAAGGACCCAGCCTGAATTCCCATCAGAGATAACTTCCACCCAGATCAGTTATCGGCTCCATGTTTCCCTCCACATGTGTTGAGATAATGTCACGGTGGAGCTGTTGTGTTTTATGTCTCTATAATTCACCTTGATCCCCCAAACATCCAGATAGTGTCTTCACTCTGGGAATAAACCAATAACAGACTCTATCTGCTCCCTCTGAGGCAGTCAGTGGTGATGAATCGGTTCAGCTGCTGAGCCAAAGCCACCCGACTCTGCAGCGCTGAGCCTCCAGGGACGCCACGGGGTCGCAGAGTGATTCCAGCTAATTAATGAGCTGCATAAAAGGTGGAGTTCAACACATCAGTTACAGCAGGATAATAAAGTGATCTCCAATACATGTTAATAACTCCTAAAATAAACGGTGAACAAGCCTTATAAAGACTTAGTTTGGTGCATTTCTTAGTCTTAAAGCTATTCTTTGTGTCTTGTTGTTGTCATGGTTAATGTACAAAAGCTGCTTAAACGCACATTGAAAGATAAATGATTAATAATTTTTAAAAAGTTTTAAATATATTTAAGTGACTGGCTGTTGATTTAAAAGCAGTCCGATCATGCATTCCAGCTCAACAGTGGTTAGACATGGTGCTGATTGGGTTCAAGCTTGAAGTCGCCATATAAAAAAGAAACCGTGCATAAAGTGATCATACGGTGTGCTTTGTCAAAGATGCTAGCATCTCTGAGACGCACCGGGGGTTCCTTGGTTTTACGGCGATACTGAACTTGGCACAAACGTCCTTTTAAGGACAGAAGCTTTAGTTTTATGTTCAAAAAAGTGGCACCAATAAGCTTTGCACGTCTGATTCTTCTTCAGAACAACTAAATATTTTCCAAAGGTGTCTTTTGAATTGTAAATCCTGACATTTGTGACAAAGTTTATAGTTTTAAGGATCATGAGAGGCAGTTTCGGTGGTCTCTGCCAGCCACTCTCTGAGGAGGTGGGAATGAAAACACCGTGGGAAATCATGAAATGTCACCGCAGTCAAACATATTTTATCACTGTATTGGCTGTGACCTACTTGGGGTATTGTGGGATGCTCTTTAATTGCGAGCATGCAAATTTTTAAGCCCCCCGATGTACTGCACATGTGCCAAGACACGCCAGTCAAAATAGGACGCCCACGAACTCTAATTAGTCATCGTGACGTCACAGATTACAGTCTTCCTCCAAATCCACAGCCGATTTCTGTTTTTCTCTTCAGATTTGGGCTTTTTGACGGCTGTTTTCCCCTTGAAGTCTTGAAACTTTAATTTGACTCATCTGTGACGACAGTTTCCCGTCATCGTGATGCGTTACTGTGCTCCATCCTCATTGGTCCGCCTTTACTGTACTGTGACTTCATCATCATGGAGCCTCAGCAGTGCATTTCCATCAGGATTCATCACCAGCAACCCTCTCTGTGGACAACAAGACTTGTGTATTAAGAGAGGATGTTCACTCAGACATGTCTAATGTGAAGCAACAGCTTGGGGAGCTGTGTACTTAATGGATCACACATCTGATCTTTGAAGAGATGCTCTGTGGCTCTGCCCCGGATTTAACCACCATCATTTAAAAAAAACTTAATGCTCTCAAAATTATGAGACAAACATTTTGTCGCTATGCAAGTCAGAGCACTGATAGGATCAGGTTCAAGTCTGTTTTCATTCAGATGACCTGAAATGATGATCTTACCCCAAACTGAGCAAAGAGTAGTAAATGAATAATGCAGCAAACAGCTGATTCTAGCCTTGTTAATATTTTATTGCTGTTGTTGGCGTGCTGAGAAACAATGTAGGGCTTATAGTGATGCTTCATAAAGTTCACAAAGGGGTCACAATCAGCCTGTTTACGAGGATGTGCATCATCATCATCATCGCTAACCTGCCTGCTGCATCTTTTCCATCAACCGTCCATCCAACCTGATCTGTTTTCACACATGCACTCAGTCCTGAACCTTTGAGATGATCCTTTTAAGGTACATGTGAGAAGATAAACCTTCATAAATAAATGGTCTTTAACCTCCATAATAAGCCACCTACCACTCGGGTCCAATTACGCCCACCTGAGAGTGGTGCAGGTAACTGTGAATCTACAGGCATCATGTTGTAACTACATGGATGGCACACGTTGGTTTGGGACTGAAAGACTGCATCTATAAACTTTACAGGTGCACAGTTAGCTTCACACGCAGCTTTATACAGTTTTATGCTGGATTCACTTCCTGATATAATCCCAGAGGGATTTGCATCTCCTTCTGGAATCAAACTTTAGTGTGTAAACCACAGAGCTACGTAATTAAATTAGCTGAGCGCTAGCAGCTACAGCCACCCTTAATAGGAGGCCTGTCAGTCCAACCTAAATAAAATTCATGTGGATTTAGGGAAAATTCACCCCCCAGTCCCCATATAGTTGTTATGAAGGATTAAACCATCCTACAGTCTGTAAATGTGTTTGTTTCTGCTTTTTTTCTGCTGTTTTTGGCTCAGCAGGTATATAGTTGTGAGGTTTTGGCACAAAAAGGTGTTCGGTTAGGTTTAGGAAAGGTGCTGGTTTGGGCTAAATTAGTTTAAAGCCCCTCGTTCGCATCGTTTGTTGACCTGATATCTGAGGTGACGTTTTGAGCGTAAACAGTTGCTATAGAGATGTGACCGGCAGCTCGTCGCTCCTGCAGCGATGTGAGGGTGACGTGACGTGAAGCTCCGCTGCTGCCGTCATCGCTGTTAAGGATTCTCTTTGAGGAAGTTTGAAAGACGCACTCGCTGTAATGTGATTTGGTTTCTTTGCCAATAAAGGCACCTGTAGCATCACGGGGCCGTCTGTCTCCTCGAGGCCGTTCTGCTGCCTCATACTGAATCTCCTCCACAGGCCTGATGTTTTAACATATTCAGATCTGGCAGGATTTAAACCTGCATCTCATTAGCCCAGTTTTTGGGCAGTTTTTTTTTTTTTTTTTTAGCTCTCGATGCCGTGGCTCATCCAGTATGTGAGAGGAATGCCAGTACATGAGCTGATCTTTCCATCTGTGCATGTTAGCTGCGGCTTTATGAGGAGAAATCTCGAAATTCTTCACCAGAATCGGTCGGATCCTCAGTTTGTCCAACTGACATGTTCACATGAGACACACTTCATCAGGATTAACATCCAGGTGATAAACTGGTGTTCAAAGGAAGTGTATTGGAAGTATGAAGCCACAGAGGTAAAAAGGTGATGACCTCACCTCATCACTTTCATCCATAGCGGTGATTATGCAGAGCTGAATGTTTCACTTTTTTAGAAAACCTTAAAAGAAACAGTAGCTGATGAGCTAGCTAATTATTTTACTTACTTCTAATTTGGCTAAACGTTATAAGTCCTTGCTTGTACTACAGTTTAACAGTGTTTGTGTTTGGAGCTGGGAATCACTAACTTACACTAGCAAACAGATACTCTGGTGGAAACATGAAGAAGGCCTCGCTAGCCAGGCTGGTTTGCCAGCTAACGACTGAAGAGTATTAATTACTCTTCAGGGCCATACAGCTTCTGATAGCTGGAAATCCTGAAGAGTCTTTGTCAAACTTTGGACAACATTTAGGCTATGTCCACACGTACACGGGTATTTTTGAAAATGCAGATTTTTCTATGCGTTTAGGCCTTTCATCCACACAAACGGCGTTTTGTGTCACTGAAAACTGAGATTTAAAAAATAAAAAATCCTGCCAGGGTGGAGATTTTCCAAAACTCTGCTTTTGCATTTAGGTGTGGACGAGGAAAACTGAGATTTACTCACGAACGTCAAAGGTGTGCGCCGTTTTTAACCTCACGCTGTGTCCCGTGTTATTGCTCACATGAGATGAATTTCTATAATGGCGGATAGAGACAAAATACTGTTGCTGTTAATCTGACTATCAGCAGTTTTTACACGCTTACATACACACACGCAGTTACTGTCCCTCCATTTAGAAAGGCAGAGGCGTCAGAGTGGACTTTGGACGTGGCGTCTACATTTACAACCCAAATCCCGACATCGGTTTAAAATAAATGTACATTTGTGTGCATTTTGTTCATTCCTTATTTGTGAGTCTACACAACAGCCAAAGTACTGTCTTTGGTTAGTAACATGTGAAATGATGAAGGCCAGTGTTGCCAACTTGTTATTGAGCGAGTTTTCAGACCCCCTTAGCGACTTCTTTTCTAAAATGCGACTAGCGACAAATCTGGCGACTTTTTCTGGTGTTATTGGAGACTTATTTATGACGACTTTTTGACGTGAAAGCGTATCGCTCTTTCTCTCAACAAGCAGCGGTGCTGCCGTGGAGGATGGTCCTCCCCCCGCTGCTATCAGGGCAGGAGACGTCACACCTGTGCGTCCAAACTGCAAATGAGTCGCGCATGAGCGAAGCCGCCGCTCCCGCACTGACTGTAACACAGTCAGTTCTTCTTGTACTGTTATGCTGTTTTGTGGATCACAAGGTTTAAAACTACTTAGAAACACACACACACACACACACACACACATACACAAAGTAACTCCACCAGAGCGCCAATTTCGGGTCACGTTTGCCGGTCCAAGCCTGGATAAAGGAGCAGGGTTGGAATTGTGACATTAAAAAACAATAATTGCTAAATTTAATTTAATTTGTAGTTCCAAATACATTCTAACTGCATTTAGGACGTTTTTTACTCACTTTTTGTCTCTTCCACGATGTTATTTCTCTCCCCAACAACGTAGGTTACAATTACATTAGCATGACCAATTATGCAGCCAATAGCGATTTTCCTTACTGAGGAGTTGGCAACACTGATGAAGGCACTGCCTTTCCAGAAAAACACAAAAACTTTGGACAAAGCCTTAGGAAAACCTTTTAAATACTCTTTGATGATTTTCCTGAACTAAACCATTTTATCCTTTCATGTGTTTCCTTAGACATTTTTTTAATACTATTAAAAATGTCTATAACATCGTTGCCTGAGTGAGCTGGTGTTTACTGCCTGTCAGTTCACGGTCGTTTCATGATGGCTTCCTGCTTCCACACAGAGGCCATTGATCTACTTGAAGAACCTTTTACAGGAGACGAACACACCCTCAGGACGAACACGATGTCTAATTGAAGCGGGGAGATAAAAATAAACTCACACACACACAGGAACAATGCAGATGACACGACTGCTTTCAGTTAGCAGAGCGTGTTTCGGTCTCCGTCAGCCCTGCTGCTGCTGCTGCTGCTGCTGCTGTGTTTTGTTAGAGATTAAATTAATAAAAACTGTCTCAAAGCGGCTCAATTAAAACCAACTGAAACATGCATGCCAGCTTCACTCCCAGCGAGTGTCTGCACAGCCTGCACAGTTTAGATGGCAGCGCTTTTCAGATGTTTTACTTGTCATGTGACATCTCTATGAACCTGGTGGTTTCTGCTAATTAGCTTCTCGGGAAGCAATGAAGACCCAGACAGTGGAAGCAGTGATGGGTTGTAAAAGGTTTGGTTTGACATTTTAACCCTCAGGTGACCACGCTGCGTTAGCGACTAAAAAGCATGAGTCTGCTTGGAGTTAAGTCCCAATAAAACCAGTAATTGCTGCAGAACCAATATGGTCACAGCTAATGTGGAAATGGGAAAGAACGCAAAAAATGCTGCATGTCTTTAAAGCTCGATGACAAACACTACGCCTACTAACAGATCGCATTAACCCTCAAGTCCAAGAACATTTCAGTGACTACAATGACCAAAGGAGTATCATCATTAATGACCTCATTATATTTTATACAGGATATGGCTGTATTTGTGTTTTTATACCCATATTATTTGGCAGATATAAATAATTTGTATGAAATCAAACATATCAAACAACCACGTGATTCATTTTCTGTTAATTAGAAACCATTAAGTGCATTACAGTAGAAATGTTTCCTTTCTTTTCATCCAGTCTCTGTACTGGAAACAGTCCTTGGTGATAACTGGTACATGAATGAGAGCCGTGCTGGGATTTAGAGTGGGAAAACAAAAAGCCTTTCAGCGTGGCTGCTTGAATTACACGTCCTGACACAGACTCTGTTTTAAAAACGTAAACATTGTGTTCCCGTCTCCTCCGGGGAAGGAATTAGTGAAATGAGGAACAGGATGTTCTCCACAGGTTAGGAGAAGAAAAAGAGGAAGAGAGGTAAAAAAAAAAAGTGATTAACTGAGGACAAAGATGAAAGCCGGCTCTTATCTGATTTAAAGTGATGGCACTTATGCATAATGTGTGAAGTGGCCCATCCTCCTGAAAGCACTGCGTTGCATGCGTGTGCTCAGTTCTGTCAGGTGTGTAGACCTCTCAGATAATCCAGTGTGTTTTTACTGTGATCTGCTCTTTGAAGAAGCAGCATGCTCACAGTCACCGGTGATTTCATCCTCTGCAGGTTGGTCCTTTAAGCAGATTTACGTGATATCATCTGTTAAAGAGGCTTAAGGCTGCTCTGATTATCTTTTTTTTATTTAAATCTCTCTGTTTGTGAATTTTCTTTGGTGGCTCAAGTGTTCGTTATCACATTTCATCATCTTCTTCTTACCACGAACCGCTGAGGTAGACTCAGCCAACAGCGCAGCACCAGCAGTGATTAAAACAATGTAAAAGTGGACAAGTTACACTGAGTCACATGAACCTGATCCACTGCAATGATAAAGACTTTGACTTAATCTTAAGTTAAATGCACTTCATGCTCAGGTAGCTCTCATATACAGAGCCATGAAAAGTAATTAACTACTTCTTGGGGGGGTTGCATTTTTTTCAAGATACAGTTTTTAGACCTAATAGCTGATTGGGCCACTCTTGGGAGGATGAACTGCAATCAAGTGTTTGTCTGATGAGTCTTTTACACGTTTTCTTTTTTTACCTATTCAGAGGTGGGCTTGCTGCTGTCTTCGGATCGTAACTCGAGTGTCATTGAGCGTGAGAACATGAGCTGATGATGTCATTCTCCTTCAGGATTTTCAGTTAGTTTTTCAGTTAGATTTCAGTTTCATGGTTCCATCACTTACAGCAGTAGTTCCCAAACTTTTTTTGCTGGGCCCCCCTTGTTTTACAAGAAAAATGTTCGCCGGGGGAACAAATCGTGGCAGGATCAGCCTGATATTATTTGTATCCCACTGTAACTTTACTGTATAAAGAGCAAACATCTCCATGTCAGGAGTAGTTAGTCATTACAACAAGTGTTTGGGAACTACAAATCAAGAATGTGGGATCCTGTTTGTCCGTGATTTAAACAGCCCAGCGCTGCTCCCGACGCAGGGAAAACCAATTCTGCAGGGAGACCTACCTCAGCACCTGTGCAGGTGAAGCCAAAGGGAAGATTTGCTTCACCATATTTTCTAGTCTTTGGCTTAGAATGAAGTTGGTTTGGAAACATATTCAGCGATGCTTCATCTCCTGCTTTGCGTTTCTGCATTTTGTTTTTTCCCCCCCTTTTCATCCCGCGCCCCCCCTGCAATGGCTCTGCGCCGCCCCCCCCCCCCCACTCCCAGGGGGAGGGCCACACACTTTGGGAAGGTCTGACTTACAGCAAGTCGTCCTGAAGCAGCCACAGACCATCACGCTACCACCGCCATGTTTGAGTGTTGGTGTGATTTTCATTTTATGCCATAACTCTTTGGGATCATCCAGATGTTTTTATCAAGTCAAACGTCTCTATTGTCTTTTTAACCGTGTGCTGTGGTACACAGTGAAGCGAGACAGCGTTCCTCCAAAACCACATAGTGACATATAACAGACAACACAGGACTACATAAAGATCAAGTGTGCAGAAACTGCAAAGACAACAAAACAAAGACAGCAACAGCAGACAGAACAGAACGATACAGACACATCAAATGTGAGACGAGCCTTCTTTTTGCTCAGCATTGTTTTCTCCCCGATCCGTGCCACGCATGTGCACATCTTACGTCACTTCCTCTCTTTGCCAACATTGCGACACTTATATATATATATGTAATATATTTGAATGACACGGTTAGCGCCTGGTTAGCTCCTAGCATTTCTCGACAGCTCGCGACATTTGAACAATGGATACCTGCGTATACAAACAAATTCATGCTTTTCTCCTCAGCAGAGAGCTTCCCCCGATTGAACCACAGCGCCGTAAAATAAGAAGAATGGCGCCTAATTAGAGACTTAAAACAAGACTTGTGCAAGAATATATCATATTTTATATTAGAAAAACATTCTTAGGATATGTAGTGCAAATTGAGAATATGTGCTGTATTATGATAACACATTTTCAGCTTTTAAATCAAAATATAGCCTATTATGTATAAAAAATACAAACTTGTAAAATGTCACGTGTAGATTCATCAGCCAGATGAAGTGTTTACTGACAGTTGGCAGTGGTAGCGGACATCATCACTATTCCAATCAATCCTCTCCACACAGACGAGCGTAAACACACTCGACTATCACTAAATCAAATTTAACGCAAACACAAACACGATTTGTAATGACGCAAGTTCAGTTTACAATAGGGCTCATTCGCTCAGTCAGCAAGTGGCGGTATCCTCGTACACTGGGGAGTAAAGCGCCATTGAACGAAACAGAAGAAGAAGAGCATCTGCACATGGTACGGATCTGTAACAATCTTTTTTTTTGTCTACATTATATTGAAATGTTTCACTATTGCAAACATTTTAAGAGATGCGTATTATTCTTAACATCTTAACAGATACTCTGACCCGTAACTATCGTAAAACGCTTCAAGCGGAAGTAGACGCCTTTCGCACATGCGTGGTACGGGTCAGGTTTCCGGGATGGATTGGGTAGCTACACTCCTTGCAAATGCCCAGTCTCATGAACAAGCTGAGGCAAGCTGAGGCCTGCAGATGTTGTTTTGGGTCCTTCTGTGACCTCCTGGTTGAGTTCTTGATGAAGGATTGTTGGTAGGACAGCCAAGGATCACCACTGATCCAGGTTTTCTTCATACGCCACATACTAAATACTGACAACTTGGTGCCTTAACCTCCTAAGACCCGAACTCTTCCACAACATGCATTTTTAATTTCTCTTTGATATTTGGTCACATTGGGGCCCGATGAATGTAAAAACAAAGAGAAAACAGATCTTTTTTTTACCTTATTTTTGTTTTTGAGAAAAATAAGAGCCACATTATGAGGATATTCGTTTAAAAATTTGATAGAACAGTAGCAGCATAATGTCCTCGTAAGTGAATATCAGGCCCATGTAGGGAAAAATTTAGTATTTTGGTCTAAATAACCCAAAATGTGATGTCCACATATGTGGATGGCAGGTCCTAGGAGGTTAAACGTCAAGTCTTGCTGAATTACTAATATAAATGACTTATATAATAAAGACCTCAGCTTATTTGACTCTATACTATATTTATAGAAAATTTATTTATTTTAAATAAATGTGTAAAAGATCATAATTAACCTAGACCATTGCTATTTCTTAGAAAGTCTTTTTTCTGGAGGAAGTATTTGCATTACATGTTTACAAGTTCAATGGACTAAATAATAAAGAAATTAAGATTAAAATGAATAACATTAAGAATATTCTTTGTATTTGTCGTGCATTAAATGGTCAGATGGTTAAAGGATTTTCAGAGTAAAGTCAACTTTAGTTATTTTTGTGAACTAACCCTTTAAAAGTCCCACATCTAAAAGCTGAATGCTGAAAAGAGGCTTTATTGAGCGCTTCGCCTGCTGCATGGCGTCACGCGGGGGCCATATTGGCGTTTTACTGTCAGGTTTTAAATAGTTTGATGAGTCAGTCGATCTTTAAAGCTGAATGTTTACTGTTGTCCTCCAGAAGTGTTCGTTTTGTCGTCGTCTTTAAAAGCCGACATCTCCCAGAGTTGCAGGTGAATTTTTCATTCGCAGGTAACATTTCAAAGTCATCTGAGGCACGAGATCGAAGAGGAAGCTGAACTTTTACCACAAAGGTCATTTTAGCTTGTAACCGTGGGGCTGTGATGTATAGGCTGCTGTTTGTAGAGCTGCACGTCCTCTCACAGTGTGTGAAGGCGTGGTGTCCTTTATATGAAGTATTGACTGTGTTTCCGCTGCAGAGGATCTGTGGGGGATTTCTGAATAATGCAAAATACTTCATGACCTTGTTTCAACATAAACACACTTAGAGGAAATATTCTAATACGCAAATATCAAAATATTCAAAAACACTTCATCAGAATAATTTGCAAATGTTCTAAAGATGGAGTGACGGCCGAGTCAGGACGGACCTTTTGTTGCTTTTTGATGTTTCGTATGTACTTTCCCCAGAATTGATTCATTAAGTAATAATTAATTATAAATTATCTGTTAATTGATCATATTCTGGACTTTATTCATGAGTAGTTTACTGAGTGGCACAAGTCGTACTTCTTCTAAAGCAGGAACCTCAAAGAGCTAAAAACTGCACTTCCTCTACTGCACAGGCGTCGAACTCCAGGCCTCGAGGGCCGGTGTCCTGCAGGTTTTAGATGTGTTGCTGATCCAACACAGCTGATTTAAATGGCTAAATGACCTCCTCAACATGTCTTGAAGTTCTCCAGAGGCCTGCTAATGAACTAATCATTTGATTCAGGTGTGGTGACCCAGGGTGAGATCTAAAACCTGCAGGACACCGGCCCTCGAGGCCTGGAGCTGGCTCCAAAACTAAGTCCCTCCGACCTTCACTCTTCATAAAAGACATTCGGCCATTTAGAATCTTTGAACGTTTGCGCTATTGGGGACGTGGCTGCTTTAACTGATGCTGACACAGGCTGCGTTAGCTGCTAGCTACCAGCTAGGCTGCACCTCAGCTGGTTGGACTCACTGTGAGAGCCTCAAGTGGACATTAGAGGAACTGCAGATTGTAACTTGATTCGGCTGCTTGGTGTTAATGACTTGATGTCAGCTGCAACTCCAGTAAGATTCACACATGTGTGAGGAGTGTGGAGCTGTAACATTGTCCTGCATTTAAGCTGCCATTTATCCCAGCATGCACTGCAAAACATGCCGTATTCCCAGTTCTGTATAACCATTAACGCTCTTCGCCATACCCCTCCTCCTCTTCCTTCTTCTGTGCTGAAATAATTGAACTGTCCTCCTCTTCCTTCCTGCTCTAAAATACATTTCCTTCCAAAATATTTCTCCTACCAAAGGAGAGGAGACGCCGCCATCCATGCACGCACACTCTGACGCACACCCCCTCGCAGCGGACAGAGTGTGATATATGCCCACTGTTATCATGGGAAATAAACTGTTGGAGGAGCTTTTTCACTGGCTGGTCGTGGAGTCATAAAGCTGAGCGAGACGGTGGCGAAGGCGTCTCTCTCTCTCTCTTTCTGTCTGTCAGCTGAGCTCTCAGCACGGCGGGAACAGTTGGGTTCATTTATGTGTGATTACACCCAGAATCCATCGGGCCAGAGTCGGCCTGACCAACTGTCACTGAGGAGATCAGGGTGCGGTTATCCATTTTCACAAGACAAAGGAGTGTAGCATGTGTCATTTTAGCTCTTTTTGTAACATTTAAACTTGTATTAGACGCATATTCTTGACTTTGTGGTTTCATTAAAAAAAAACACTGTGAGAATTTTCTTACTGCATGTTATTTGTAAAAAACAGCCTGACAGGTGTTAACGAGGAAGAACATGTGAGCACTCGTGCAGTGAAGTCAGGCCGACTGTACGACCATAGAGAGCTTAATGTAGCTTCCCGGCCTACGTCTTCATGGCCACCAGGGGGCGATACCTATAGCTGGAACAAGACTTCTGGGCCCTGACCTCTGCAAACCCCGTCCTGATGAGTTTCTCACTCATTTCAGGTCATCAATGAGTAAAACAAGGCTGATCGTGAAAAATGGCCAGCTAGAAATTTCCAATAAAAATAAATGCGTAGTGATTGGCTGTGTACTCGCGGTGACTAACGTACAACCGAACAGGCTCGACTTGCTCCACAATCACAGCTTCAGGATGCAAATGTTACGGCGTTAATGTCTCCAGTCGCAGGCTGGAAGTAAAACTGGGCCTCTGAGTTGTGATAAACTGGTATTTTGAACTGAAGACAAACAGCTTTCGTGGCATTTTCCCACTTCACGGGCGAGGGAACCGGCTGTCTCCTAGGATGACCTCGGGGCTTCTCAGCAGAGAGCTCTCCATCGATGCAGGAAAACAGATTCTGCTCGCCTTCAGGATGCAAACCGTGGATGAAATCTAAAAGAAGGATGCATCCTGGTGTGTCTGCAGCTGTTTGCTCTCACACCACAGCGCCTACAGTGTCCTCACAGAAGCATTTGCATTGTGAGAAACTAAGTATAGCCTTCTGGCTTTTCGCTGATCCAGACCTCATCATCCTGCCTGACAGCTGAAGGAAGCGCCAGGGGGGACAGACTTGGCACCTCTCGCCTCATTTTCCCAAAGTTTAACTCAATAACCCAGCAGACTGAGACGGAGAAAAACTGAGATGGACCTTGAATGTCTGTGTCAGGACTCGACACTGTCGCGTGTGAATCTTTAGTTAAATCTGAAGCACTCAGAAGACTTGATGGGGTGGCAGTCGACAGAGAAGCACTGAAAGAGATTAAAGTTGAGGCTGAAAGGAGTTGGAGTGGCAGCTGAAACATACACTGTGGTTTGGTTCATAAAAGGACTTTGAAATGCCAGAATTATGTGTCTAAGTGCAGCTGAGATGCATTGACGTCAGGTTGTCACTGGAGGTAAAGCACCAATGACGTTAACTGTCTGTTAGATTTATTAAAGAAAGAGTTTTATGTAGTTAAAGTCAGTGATATTAATAACGGCCTTACTTTTTTCAGTAATGAGTAACCGAACTAATTACTATTTCTATCGTTACAACGCCGTTACCGTTACTAACACGAAAATGCAGTCGCGTTACTATTTTTCAACAAACAGACGGTTGAAGCTGTGTTCAGCTTACCGCATCAGGTCGACGCGTCTTACGTTTCACGCACGCGCAATACAGGAACGTAAGTGTTTCAGTCATTTCAGTGTGGATGAACAACTGTTCTGAAATGATTTCAAATGATAGTGTGGACACCTCCTACCCCTACGATGGAAATATTTATACTACATTATTGCTTTATAATATTAAAATATAGCTTAAAATACATTTTAATCTAATTAAACATGTATGGTTATAATAGCTTAATGAAAATGCAATTGTTATTATTAAGGTACATTATATAAAATATATATAATTCATCCATAAATACATCTTACCCACTTAAAACTATGATTAAAAAGTATTTTTTATTTTTATTGTTTAGAGTAATTATTAATTGTTACATCAATTACAATTAAATCAAAATTCGACTAATGGATTAACTAGATCAATATTTAGAATATAAACATTTTATAATAATCACGCTCTCTATATATGTGTGTGTGTGTGTGTGTGTGTGTGTGTGTGTGTGTGTGTGTGTGTGTGTGTGTGTGTGTGTACTACGATATGATCTTTAGTGGTATAATTCATTTACTTGTTAGATAGAAATCATTAATATGATATTGTTTTTATTTGTAAGCATATATTGTGGGAAATGCTTCTAATGTTTTGACAATAACAGAAATCCTCAGTGCTCACCTGGTTGGGCCGACGACATGTGTGTCGAAGGTGCAGCTGTGTAATATCACAGTATATAATATATCTAATATTGTGTATTTTATTGTATTCTGTTGTTATTCATGCCTACATATGTTAGCAGTTATTTCAGGGCTACAAACCAGAAGAATGAATAAGAAACTACAATTGAAATATATATGAGACTGAAACATTAAAAATAATTAGGACTGTGTTTTATATGCACAGTTGTGTATCTTGGTGATCACAGATGATTGGTTAGTCCACCTAATCAATACTTAGTGACAGACGGCGTGTATCGACGACAGACTGCTGCGTTACAGACGGCAGACTGTCTGTGAGGACTCTGTTTACTCCACTCGCCGTCTGCTGCCAGCCTGCGAGGAAAACGCGTCCGCAGCCTGCCACGCCGAACCCTCTCTTCCTCAAACTGACCAATCATGTCGCACCTCGCGCCGCATCCCGAACCCGCTCACCCCGCAGCACGAGCATCTCCATGGAAACACACACAGACGAGGTATGAGTGGTGATCCCTGACAGGACCGATAGGAGGGAGGAAGGGAGCCGAGCAGGTGTCGCCATGGTGATCTGGAGACAGAGGGATACTCCAGCGAGCAGCTGTTGCCATAGAGACACAGAATGCATGTCATCCAATGCTCAGCAGGATAGAAATGGAGGGGGATTCAGCGAGAGAGCTCAAATCTGCAAACGCCGATCACTGGCTGGTTAGTCAATGAGTTTACTGACTAAAAATCAATCTTCACTAATGATCAGATCATGTCAAAGTCAGCAAACATAAGACTGTAGCGACCCACTTCTGAAAACCTGCTCCCCAAACCTATAATCACAGCTGTGACCATCACACCAGCTGAAGATGACGTGCTTCCCTCTTTGTGTTTGCACTGATTCATTCTGATGTTCGGGCTTTCTGCTGCGTGAGGACGAATCTTTACTAACAGCTGTAACTCCGTTCACTCGACACCAAAACATCCTCGAGGAGATCTAACACGAGTTCAGGAGAAAAAATCGGTCCAAAGGTGAAGAACAAGAAGGATGTGTCAGCTGTAAATACAGGGGCTTTGACTCTTTAGATCGGTTTCTTTTTTTTTTATGTTTCATTTTAAAGCCCTACAGTAGTTTTTTCTTTGCTTCGCCCATGTCTGCAAACACGCACATGTATGTTAATTTATCATGTTTTTCTTTCTGTCTTCAATATTTCACTCTATACAGTCAGATAGCATAAACACCAAACAACTGAATAATTACTACATATTTCCCTGATTTATCTTTGTGGGTTAAAGCGATCGATGCGTAGTAGAAAGCAGACAATTGGCTGCTCTGCTGCAGCTGAAACCGGCCCGAGGCAGTCTCCAGCTGTCCACATCTGTCCTCCAGGGTGGAAGCCTTTTCCTCAGACTTTGATCCAATACGAAGAACATCTTTAATAATGAGTGGCATTTATTCTCAGCCCACAGAATCAAAGAAACACCCACTCGCTTTGTGTTCATTTGTTTCTGATCAAACTGAGAAATGTTTCTGTTTTTGCAGCATTTAATGTCTTTTTCTTTAATATAACGTCCCCTAAAAGACGGTGCTGGTCTGTAAGTAAACACATTTTTCACTACGACTTGCTCTAAGCATCCACCAAACCCACACCTGTTTCTTTTTTAAAGAACTCATCCTTTCCTTATTTCCTTCTCACCTTTTTCTTTCTCTGATAATTTCTCCTTTGGCCTTCTTCTTATCCTTGTCTCCTTCCCTGTCTGTATCCTCATTTCCTTCAGCTGTTCTGCTTTTCTTCCTTTACTCATTTCCTTTATTTCATGTTCTTTACTCAGTCTGTCTTTTTTGCCTTGTTTCCTTCGCTGCTTCTGTCCTTCCTGTCTTTGTATCCTTCAGTCTGACCTTCTTAATTCCTTAATTCTTTTATAACGTTTCTCCTTTTGCTTCTTTCCTTCCCTTCCTATATCCTTCTTCCTTTCCTTGTTTTCTTTAGCCCATCTGACCTTTTTCATTACCTTTTTTCCTTCTCTGTGCTTGTCATATTACCTTCAGCTCTTGTACCCTCTATGTCCTTATTTCCTTTACCTCACCCAACCTTCTTCCTCCTTTGTAATTTCTTCTTTCCTTGTTTCCTTTAGGCACTCTCACCTTTCCTTATTTCCTTTCCTTCCCATACATGTATCCTTCTTCTTTATTATTATACTTTTTTCCTTCTCTATGCCATTATTTTTTCTTTCTTTCCTTACTTCCTTCTCTTCTGTCCTTTGTTTTTGGTTACTTCAGCCCTTCGTTCCTTCCTTCCCTTGTTTCCTTGACTTCATATCCTTACACCTATCCTTGTAGTATAGGAAACCTCGGCCGACTCTCGGGGGTTCATGTCAGAGGAGCGATGCTCACACAGCATGTTCACGTTTCCCAGTCAGTCGTGCAGCTGAAGCAGTTCCATACGTGCGTACGAGGATTCGTGAACATAGACGTGCTTTCGTGTGAGCGTGGGTGTCTAAACGCTGTGTTTACAGGCTCTTCCTCTCACGTCTGACCTCAGACGTTTAGCTGGCGGCCGATGGTGCCGTTCAGACGTCGGAGGCAGCGAGTCGAGCAGTGTTTCGTGTTAATGAGCGCCGCTGTTGGCCGACTCACTCTGATTGCCTACACCTCCGCCTGCCAAGCCTGTAATGGCTTCCCTGGCCTTGAGGGCACTCAGGTGACAAATTAGAGCGTTTGGCAGGCAAAACCCTCGCAGAACCGATGACACGCGCTCCATGAAAGGACTGCCGCTCATCGGAGGCCCTGCTGAATCGCACAGCTGTGGACTGTCGAGCATATGGACCAAATGAAGAGGCTCATCTAAACCTCTGACGGTCGGCTGAAAGGACGCAGAGACAAAGACGAAACGACTCCAGCTGAAGGGCCTGAAGCTGGAGTGGAAGAGAAACGAGGAATTTTCAGTGTCCTTGCATTGACTCACACATGGCTCAACTAACCAATCACAAAACAGAAGGACTTAGGTGGGAGCCAACCAGAAAGATTGATGATAACATTTAAATCTGTTTTTAATTCAATGAGCAGAAATATTAAAGACAATTTATTTCAAATGTAAGGCCTATTTCGTTTGGGTCTTCTGTCCTCCTTTCCTAATTTCTTTATTTCCTTTCAGTCTCTGTCCTTCTTCTTTTTCCTATTTCCTTTGGCTTGTCTGTCCTTCTTCCTTACGTCCATTGGTTCATCCGTCCTCTTTTATCCTCGTTTCCTTCACTCTTTCTGTGCTTCTGCCTTTCACTGACTTTTCTGTTTCTTCACCAGTCTAAATATATTCCTCTTCTTCTTCTTAGATTTCTATTTAGAGGTTCATTTCTGCTGTTTCGGGCAGGTACTTGTTTGGCACACAGAAGGCAGCATAGACGAGCGCCTAGTCCGGTGATGTTCACAGATCGATTACTGGCGCTGTTCTTGTTCTTGTTGTCGAACATAAATAAAAGAATATTAATTCAAACAGATACACCTGCAGGGAGAGAGCGTCTTTAATTTTCTCAGGAAATGTAAAGAAACCATCACCTTATTTCCACTTCCTGTCGGGGACAGTTGGTCGCAGTGACACCGACTCCCTGGCGATGACGTTATCTCTCAGGTTTGGATCTGGGTCAGTGCGTCTGCTTTCATAAATCCTGTAAACAAACACAAATGGCTGCTCGTTAAGAAGCCTCTCCACAACCCTCGGGACGTTTAATAGCACCATTTGTCATCATCGCGCCATTTTTCTGTTGATTACTTCAAAACAGGCCACGACTGTGACGCCGCATCTGATTGATGAATGAGCATCAGAGAATGATTGATGAGCGAGCGATGCCCTTTAAGAACGACCGATCAAACACAGGAAGTATCCGAGTACTTTTACTTCACTAATCTGTACTTTAGTGTGATGCTACAGCGCGCCCTTCTCTCTGCCTTTCAGTGTGTTCATCGTTCTTCCTTTCCTTTCTTCCTTCTCTGCTTCTGTCCTTCCTTTCCTTATTCACCTCATGTTCTTCACTTCATCCTTGTTTTACTTGTTTCCTACATTTCTTCCTTTCCTTTTTCCTTAAGTCTTTCTGACCTATTTTGTTGTTGTATTTCCTTCATTCCTACTTTCTTTTTCCACTTTCCAGTGGTTCTTCTTCTGTTTTTCCCTCCCTTCTCATTTCCTTTCATGTGCCCTTATCATTTTTGTGTCTCTTCCTTCTCTCGTTCATGCTTCTTTCATTCCTGCTTTATTTGAATTTGACTTCTTCTTTCTTCCTTGTATTTTACATTTATTCTCACAGAGCTTCAGACTTAAAGTCTGATCTGTCGGTTTGATTCTTTGTGTGAGTTCGGAGACATTTACATTTTACTGAAGTATGACTGTGGCAGCCATATTTGTCTTTCACTCATCTTTCCAACCAAGAGGCAGGGAGGCGTTACTGAACCTCATTTCCTTTGGAATGACCCTAATTATGCAGCCAGGAAATCTAAGATAATTAGCTCTCGGTATTTGAGATTTGGTCCTTAACTTTTCAAAGATGAGGTCAGTGGACTGCGTCAGTTTCCCCTCCAGAGGAAACTGTGGTGAGAAGTGTCAGTGATTTTAAACTGCTGCAGATCTGCATGACTTTATCTGTTGGCTACGTTCACCCGTCGGCTCCCTCAGCTCTGCTGTTTGAGGCGAATGCTTCGATCAGACCCAGCGAGTCGAGGTGATCTGCATGAGCTGCTCCCATTTCTCCGGCTTTGTATCAGCAGCAGAATAAAATGAGCTCTGACCCAGAGTGACGGGAGGCAGTTTGATTCTCTGCAGTGACTTTCAGAGATGTTTTATTTACAGCGACCTGGAGTCAAGTGGCAGCAGACGAAAACCGATGGTACATTATTTTGGCTGCAGTGTTTTCAGCGTGCATTTCTGCCTTCAAACAGGGACAAAATCTCCAAAGCAGAAAGAATAATAAACCTTCACCTTCCTTTGGTAGCCAAATACACTGGAGACTGGAATAACCAGTAAAGAAGCTGTGAAAGACGAGTGATAGGGGCTGAAGTCGATGGAGAGAGCTCGAAAGTGACAGTCAGCTGGTATTCGGCTAAATCTACCATGGTTTAAAAAATAAAACCCTCTGTG
This sequence comes from Diplotaxodon limnothrissa, assembly GCF_057381915.1. NCBI lineage: Eukaryota > Metazoa > Chordata > Actinopteri > Cichliformes > Cichlidae > Diplotaxodon > Diplotaxodon limnothrissa. The sequence continues at coordinate 3,025,857 of NC_140613.1, forward strand.
AGCCTGAGGAGTCGCAGAGATCGGGTGAAATGTTTCATTAACGTGTGATCAATCAGTATGGTCAATTAGCAAAAACACGAAATAGCCATGAAAAGAAATCATTTGTTCGTGTTCATTGACATCAACTGTCACGTTTTTTTTAATGAAGGCACAGATTCGTTCGTTGGATTTTAACAACAACCCACGATCTTTTAAAACTTGTTCCAAATTAATAAAAATGTTAAAGATACCAAATGAAGCAGAAATTTGTCGGGTGCAGGAGTCAAAATTGTTTAACTGGAAAATTATTAACTCCACCCAACCTTCACCCTCCAAATGTGGAGTTTTTCCACCCATTGAATGTGGACAATATTCATTTCGCAATATTGGAAACAGATCAGTGCATCTGAGACCAGACGGGTGAAAAATAAAGGTTCATGTACAGGAACATAAATCACTAGTTTGGAGGTTGTGACGACCAAACGAACTGCTGATCCATAAAGCTTCCAGTCGAGTTTTGTTTTTATTTTTCTCTGTTTTCCTTCAACCCGTGTTTTTTCACGGCGCTGCAGGCTTGTCTGGACTATTCTAACTTTTCTTTAAAAGAAAGGAGCTTTACCCTGCCTACGTTTGCTGCTCATCTGCAGCCACTTTGCAACCCACCTTTACCTCTGTTTCAGCCTGCAGACCTCAGAGCCGTATTACCAAATATAAATTCTTGCTTATGTTAATAATAGCTTTGTTTTGACTAAAGTAGCTTCGTGTTTTGTTAACACTAAACTGCATCTGCAGTTCGTTTTAGACTTTTTCAGGATGAAGTCTCAGACTTATTTGTTTACCTCTCATCCAGCAGGCTGTAACGATACCTCCAACATGAAGTTTGTTTTCTAAACAATCAAAAATAAAAACAAAACAACTGAATATGCCTGAAGTTATTATATGCTCGTGGTTTGAGTTTGCATTTAAAGTAATTTCATTTTTTCCGTTTTGTTATTCCCGGTCAGTTTTTCCTCCTTTGTAATTGTTTGTCCTGCCTTCAGTGGGTTTACCTGTGTTGAAATAATCTCCCCAGTGTCTAATTAGCCCCCCTCAGATTAGCCCAGACTGTTTTTGTACTCGGAGTTTCCAGACGTCTCCTGGCGCTGCTTGTTTTTCATTACTACTGTTTTTTTTCTCTTTTTTTCTTCTTTAAATGTGACCATAATTTTAAAAAATTACGCTATAATCAATGAGAGCTAAATCTAGTGATTGAGACCACTCAGAAAAATGTGTACTGATGTCATAGGTCATTAGCTCATAGTTACTTTGAGTTACTTTGGGATCTGAATTTTATTTTTCCAATGACCAACAGAATTAAGGCGCTAACATATGTACTCCTCCACAAAACATAGACGAGTCCCCCCACCAGGACAAGACATCTGTACATCTGCATCTAAAGGTCAAAGGTCAAACAATCCAGTTTTGATGTAATCAATGCATTTAAAATATACACATTTTAACTCCACATTTCTTAACTCCAGCTGGCTTCTGTTGTCTCAAAGTTGAGATGAGTTTAACTTACTCTACCTTATCAAATTTAATTTGGCCCATTTCCGACTTTCAGGTGTTTCTCACCTTCCTGCTTCCCCCTCTTGTCTCCTCATCATCAGCAGCCTCAGTTAAAAAAAATGTAAAATAAGCACAGATCACAGGAGTTTTAAGTCACTGAAATGAGTGAACTACAGGGTGCAAAACACTCAAAGGTTTACCTTACTTATCATCTCTACCAGCTAATGTGACTTAGCTGGTAGAGATGATAAAGTGACAGTCTGACCTATCAGATCCCCCGAGATGAAAACCAAGCTCAACATAAGGAGTGTGATCTATTTTTAGGATGAACGACGTCCTTGTTCAAATCATTGAACACTCATAAATCTTTATCAAGCAGACACAGAAGGAGAGATTAAAACAGAGCTCCACTGATCTCGTCCAACCTCTGAATTCAGTCCCGTGAGGCCACTGAGGACTTCATGGTGGGACTGTACGAGTCGATTTGATTGGCGCTTCACAAGGACGGAGAGAAACTCAAAGTCAGCACTCGGCTTGAGTGTGATGCATCCAGCAGGTAGATGTTTTCCTGAGTAATCAGCATCATCTCTGCAGCTTATTGACTCCTCGGCTGCTTTAGGAGACTCTCTGATGTGGGTTTGCTGCTGTGGCTTTTTTAAAGCTAATTAAAAAATATTCTATAATTAGCTTAAATGAATCTGATTAGTTTGACTAATTATCTCATTTTGTTTGCTCAATCAGGGAGTGAGTAAACACTCAAAGTAAGTGAATCACAAAAGTCAAACCGGGCCTGTGATTGAGTCTTGTGACTGAAGACCTCTGTTTTTACAGTAACTAAATGCTAGCTAACATTAGCTTAGACACTACCTAATGGTCATTTATTAATGGTCATCAACAAATAACAGGCCTTTAACACAACACAAACTCTACATAAAGGCCTAAAAACAAGCACTCATGAGGCTTTAGATAAGGCTTATGTGTGCTTTTGTTAGCAATAAAAGGTACACATGCTAAGGTTAGCCTGCTAGCTAAAACGTTGAGTTTTAGTATTCAATTTGTTAGCAGGTAAGCTAATAATAGCACCAGCCAAAGGAAGGAAGTTTTATCCACAAATACTGTAAAAGTTGATCAGAACTCCCAGATCTGAAAAGTGAAGCTAACACAACAATGTTTAAACATGGTTTTTAAATTTGTTTTTTTACTAATGGTGATATCAATAGTGGCTAAAAGACTTTTAGTTATGTTAAGGTATTGCAGGTACGTGGCTACTAACAATGTTAATGTTAACTTGTGCATGATTTTGGATGTGTGACAGTCATGGTGACAATGTAGAGTAAAGCCCAGGCACACGGGCCTAGAGACTAAAGTCCTACTCGTGCAGTGGGACTTAGTCGTGCAGATCTACAGACTGGTCATTGACCCCACTGGCAGCCATTTGTCACTAGGGATAAATTTCACCAGGTGGTTGGCAGAAACTTCTTTGTGATTGCTTTGATTGCTAAAAATATTGCTGGGGTCCTAGTTTGAATGGAAGCGACAAACTTGTGTAGAAACACCGTCCAGCTACTGTCCAATCTGTAGTGAAACTGAAAATACTGAAGATAAGAAATCTGAACCCTGATTCATCCATCGAGTGATTGGGTAAATAAGACTAGAAGTACCAGTCCATCTACTAATCTGTCCATGGTTTATTCTCATGAAGCTGTCTGAAGCTGTCTGGCACACACACATGCACAGATACACAACTACAAACACACCATGCGCCAGTACATCCAGGGGTCAGGATATCCCCAGTGAAACACCATGTTCTGCCTGATCAGCAAATCCCAAATCACAGCCTGAATATCTTTTTCCTGTCTCCAGCTGCTGGGCCTCGGTGGGGGAGGATGGAGGGAAAAGGGGGAGGTGCTGGAGGTGAAAGCCATCACTCCCAACATGGTTTTCTGTCAGGATCGCTGCAAATGCCTGTAAATCTCACCTTCTGTCAGCTTTGAGAAGCAGTGTTGAGGTCAGCAGGGAGTCTCCTGGGAGACGGAGCATTCAGGGAAAATGAATCCATATTTCAGAATGCTTCCCAGATAAATCAATAAGGGCAGAATGCATTTTCCAAAGTCATCAATAAAGGTGAAGCCCAGTACTCTAACCAATGGTGAAGGTAGGAGGAGAAGATGTCTTTGTAGATGATAAAGACAGGAAGTGACCCGATTGATCAGTTACTTCATCAGTAAATTGTCGGGTATTACTCCGAATACAGAGTGAGAAACCCAAATCACATTTTTCATAAACAGACTCCTTGTACAGAAAAAGCCTGACAGACATGTCACATGAAGTAGAGAAAAGCTAAAGTTAGCCAGCTAGCTAAGCTGTTAGCTTTATCTACTGAAGTGTATCTGATAAAATGGAAATTTTACCCTCAGTGAAAAGCTATGATTAGCATTAGCATGATCTTCAGTTCATCAAGAGATCGTTTTTTGGATGAAACCCTGAGCTGTATTTCTTCTGGCTAATGTTAGCTAACACTAGCTTGCCTGACAATACAGATAAATTAAAAGCTAGCTAACAAACCAGATACAAAGCACATGACTGGATGAGGTCGGCTAATCTCTATGAAAACCTGCTCTGGAAAACAAAATCCATTTGTAAGGTAAAGTTTCAGGTTATTAACTCAAAATTTTGACTTACCTGTGACTTCATCGCATGCTTTATTGACGTTATACAGATAATCTGGTTATCATGTATGCAGGTCTTCCATTTACTCGTACAGCGTACAATACATACAATATATGATCATGAAACGCATCACGGATAACAACAAAACAGGCCACAGCTTTAATGTAACAGTTGTCTTCATTAGTTTACTCTAATTAATTTACCTGGGTTCAAAACCAGGGCCCAACCAGCTGGAGGGTGTTGGGTTCAAACCCGTCAGCTCATGTCTGCTCACAGGATCACAGGTGGGATCGGCTCCAGCGTCTGTGACTGAACTGGTTCAGAAAATGGATGGTTGGATAATTTAACTGTTTGATAAATCAAATCTGATCACTCTGAACTGAAGTGAGTGTCTAATAATAAACTCACCCAGGTAAAGAGTAGCTCGTTTTTTCAGTTTTGTAAAATTTCATTTCCAAAGCAGAAGTTTCAGATATTGAAGTCCTAAAACTCCCTGTAACATTTAAGTGAGTCAAAGAACTGCAGCTGTCAGCCAGCAGTGAACACCAGGCTCGCTCCGCTTCATAGCAGCACGTCAATGATGTTCGACTGTTTGCAAACGTCTTCCCACAGATCCTCTCATCTCGTCCTTGTGACTGCAGTCATTACCGCCGGTCCTGCTGCTGTCCTTTCCCACCAGTGTTTGCATATTACTGAGCAAATTAACTGCCAGAATTGCGTCGTCGGCACTCTTTATTGAATCTCGTTGGCAAATTGGATGTTAGGAAACCTCAGGGGTGGTATCAGCACCGGGCATAGCTGAGGCCGACACAGGGAAGGTGGATTAACGGAGAGAGTGGAGTTTAGGTGGGATGACCTCATCATTCCTGCCACATAACCTCTAATAACAGTAAACCATTCGTCCACATAAACAGATAAACTAATTAAATCTGAACTTTAGGTTTTAGCTGTTTCAATTTTTAGTCACAAAACTGAAGAGAACTGAAGGCATTTTGTATGATTGGAGATCCTATCCTAGGTCCTATCCTAACTATCCATCCTTTTACTTTTGGACATATTTCAGTATCTGCAGTGGCTTTTTTGAGCTTTAAAACTAAAGGATTTTACCTTGTAGCTGTACTCTGTCTCCTTTAGTTGGGTCATTGTTTGATTCTGGCCTTGTGACGCTTTATTTATCGCATATGTCAAACGCTCTATAAGCTGTTCCAGGCACTAGACCATTTTCTCAAAAACCAGTGCCTCTTCTTAGTGCGAATCTCCATCATTTTACCGATTCCTGCAGAGCCACCAGGTCCAGTCCCCTCTCATCAGTCACTCGTGACCTTATCACAAAGAAAATGGATGGAAAGACCGTTTTCTCTATCAGGAAACTCTTGATTGCCAATCACAGCACAGATTGGACGGCATGCTTCACTGATTTGTCCAACAGGAAGCTAATGGAGCTTCCAGGAGCGTTTCACCACCTCACCTCATACACACAGACTAATAGTGAGGCTGGAGGTGTTGGTGGCATCTCAGGGTGTATTTATGTCACTTCCTCCTGTGGAAACACTGCTGGCTGTCCCAGAAACAGGACTTTATAGCTAGATGCTTACTTTTGCCACTACTCTCACTGGAACATCAAAAAGCAGGATAGAAATCTGGTATTTCATAGTCTGTTGTTATGGGTCAGACCTCCTGAGGAAGCCACCTGGTGTGGATATCGATGGACTAGACTGGACTCATTTCATTCACTTGAGTCGGACTTTCTGTCTGTGTGGAGCTGTGGATGATTGAAATGGTAAAGACTGTGTCTCTTCTATTGATTTATCTGTTTAACTCTGGCCCCACTCAAGAACTGGACTCTTCTTAAACCCGTCAAAGCCATGTGGTCACTCCCGAGCCTGCCACGTCTTCTTTGGCTGACTTTTTTCCTGCGGATTCAGTCGGACTGTTTGATTTCCGCCCGGCTCCACTCGACATGTCGCCTCTAATGGGCATCGACGGCGCTCTGTGTGCCTTATTGAACAAACTATTTGAAGACGAATAGGAAGCCGGTTGTGTTGCAGATCTGTATCTGTCGGATCATATCGAGTTAACATTGATCTGGTTGCGCTCGCTCCAGGATTATCTCTGTCCTCTGGATAACTTTGAGGAGAAACGCTCCAGTTTAATTCAGAGGACAGGAATGCAGGAAGGAAAAACTGTGACGAGTCAGAGAAACGTGTGACAGCCACATGTGCAAGCGCTCAACTATCACTGGTGGTGGTCAGAGGGCCCGGTGGCACCAGTGTCCGGCAGCCTCGCCTCTGTCAGTGCGCCCCAGGGTGGCTGTGGCTACAATGTAGTTGCCATCACCAGTGTGTGAATGTGTGTGTGAATGGGTGGATGACTGGATATGTAAAGCGCTTTGGGGTCCTTAGGGACTAGTAAAGCGCTATACAAATACAGGCCATTTACCATTTCTTTCAGGTCAATTCGATAAAGCTCTTCAGGCTGTTTGGCTGTGAAATATTGATGCTGTTATGATTGTGAAGCACTTCAGAAACTTCTCCGAGTTGTCGACACCGGCTAATGGCAATACAACAGGCCATGAATGATTCAAGACTCAGGAATGGAAGGGTGGAGGACTGGAAAAGAATCTAAACGGTGGAGCAATCGATGGCTTTTTGAGCTCCACGCCTACATTTATGTAAACATGTACAGTAAAGGATCCTTCCCCCAAATATCCAAATCCATATCTTCCTCGAGATACTAGTCTTACCAGTTAATTAACTCTGCAGTGGCCAAACAAATTCACTAACAATTTAACCCCACAGAAAAACGTATACAGTTTCCTTTAATCTCATTTTCAACCATTTTTGTGCAATATCGAGTTAACCCAACTTATCTGTCAGTTGAGCTGCTTCATCTTCGTCTGCCTTGAAGCTTCTTTTCTGCACTTATTTTTAGATTTGAACCATTTTACATCAATGACCCTGATGAAATACTGCAGTAAATACTTGATTGGATTAGGCTACAGTAAGTTAAAAACCAAGAAGCCTTTATTTGGACTCTAATTGCACGACTCGCGTCTTAACATCAACGCCTGTAGTGTTGCGAATTATGCAAATGATAACATGTTCCAGAGGTTCTTATTATCAGTGGCTGTCCCGTGGCTGCTGTGAAGCTCTTGGATGAGTTGCTTTGAAATGACCCCATCACACCCGAGCTGAGAAAGAACAAAATAATCTTTTGCAGAGCTGATGGTGGCGAGTAATGGGCGCTCTGGATAAATGTTAATTGGCTGCCTTCCTGCGGCTGAGTTTGCTCAGCGCAGTTCGGGGTCGTATATCATAGCTGGGCGGTTAACTCCAGTGTACCTGGAATCCAGCCACAGTGTGATCGACTCTACAGGAGCATTTAAATAGCCATTTGTACGTGTGCATCCAATTAATTTGAGCTCTGGAAGCTAAATATAAGTGTAAGAGTAGCAGTACGAGCTTTTTAAAATGCAGCATTAGACCGTGGAAAACTGAATATTTAGGTGGCAGGGCACAGAATGAGAATTAGGGGATTCATCAAGTGGAAATGACAATAAATAGTTTATGCTCTCATTTTATTATAGAGGACAACTAATATGTTTTTATTAAGGCTGAAACAGGAGCTACTGAACTGCACAGAGAGTTTTTCTTTCCTGTTTTAAAGCTCATCTTGATGTATTTAGCGTTCGTGTCATTAGTCACACAAATGAAGGAGGATTTAACTCTTATAATTACTACATTTTCTCCAGTTAGCTGAATGTGTTTGATGTTTTGTGCTGCACAGGGGGCTCTATTTCATCCACTGACCCACCTTCACCCCTGCCTGTCTTTGTGCCTCCCTCCCCCTCACCTCCAACCAGTCGCAGCAGATGGCCCCGCCCCTCCCTGAGCCTGGGTCTGTTGGAGGTTTCTTCCTGTTAAAAGGGAGTTTTTCCTTCCCATTGTTAAGTTTGTACTCATAGGAGGTCCTATGATTGCTGAGGTTTGTCTGTATTATCTTGGGGTCTTACAATATTAAGCGGCTTGAATTGATTTGTTGTTGTGATTTGGTGCTATATAAAAAAATGAATTGATTTTGGGCCTTTATTCTGTTGTTCAGAGGCTGGAATATGAAGCCTTAAATACTAAAATTCTTCTGTTACTCTAATGTCCTCCAAATGTGAGTCATTCCCCATAGACTCCAATGTTAAAATTTCCCAGCCTGCTGCAAAAACAGATTAGACTCTATGGACAGTTTAACACCTGTACAGGTGGTGATACACTTCTGTTAAGGGTGTGGCTCCTTTGATTGACAGCCCAGTGTGCTTCTGTTGCATCCAGTCCTACTCCACAGTAGAAGATGCTCTGTGGAGAGTATCTTCTACTGTTGCGACTTGATCAGATCGCTGGTATCTTGTTTTTCCCTGCCTTGGTTTTAGGCCTGACCTCTGCTAACTTAAACTACTGCACCGCTGAGTCACATTTGGTGTTTTTTAGAACAGTTACCTGTCAATAATATGTCAAAGAAGTTTTGGTGATCAACCTGCTGTGACTTGGCAGCTCTGTTTGTTTTTGTGTTTGTTGCTCACCATCTTAGTTTGTAGTGTAGCTTGCTAATTAGCTAGCTAGCATTAGCTGATAACCTAGCTCGTCACCTTCTTATCTCAGTTTGTTCAATTCTTGCTCCAGAAAACCAAACCAGCTGCTGTTTTATACACTCTATACTCTCTGTACTTTGTTCTCTGGCTTTCATGAAGCTTCCTGATATTTTAAGTCAGATTACTGCAGCTGGTAAGTTTCCCTCCTGGTACGAGCCGTGGCCCACGTACCACAGCTGAGAAGGCTTTGCTCCATCCCAGATTTCCTGTTTTCTTACTTTAATGTTACTGGTAACTAATCGAGGGCACTGGTGACTCCTATTGTGGATGTCTGTGGATAGTACGTTTTTGTTTTTGTTTTTAAAGTGTGATTTATATTGTTTGTTTGTTTGTTTTTTTTTGGGGGGGGGGGGTGTTTGTTTCATTCAGTTTCAGGGGTAGCAATCATTAACCAAGACATACAAGTCTTTTATGTGATTTATTTTTTTACTTTTTCTATCTTTTTTTCTATTTTTTTTATTTTTATTGTTATTGCTTATTTGTTTATTGATTTATAGGGATTACATCAGGCTATGATTTTGCTGTTTCCACTGCAGTAATTGATTCATGCAGCTTGTTTAGAAAGTCAGACCTTTTAACACCATCATGTAAACATCACTTGGTGACCTCTGTGCAGCTGTTTACAGTCAACTGTTACTCATTTACTGTGCACGTTGAAGTGTTCAGCTCTGTAATGGTGACTCACATCCTGCTGGCTCACAGGTTAAACATGACAATCACATGAGTGAATAAAAATCTGCATTAGCGTTTGCATGCAGTACCAGGCTGTGGTTTTTATTTCACTGGTTATTTACTGATGATGATCAATGATGCTGCTGCATAGCTGGATTTTTAATAATCATGTGACCACCAACCAGCGCGTACTCGAGCACAAGGTGAACAAATGTGATAACAGCCTCGCTTTACTTATTACACTACAGGTCCAAGAGGTGATTTATCACCCTGGATGCTGCTGTGTTTGGACAAAGAGAGTGCTTTGCTTAAGGGCATTGAAAATTGATGCCACCTGTTAGCCTGCTAACTGGCGTCATGATAAATATGCTTGAATTTGTTTAATTAATTCTCGCTTCCACCTTAAAACCAAAACTGGCTGATCTGTCTGCGGCGCTGCCCCCAGGCTCTTAAATCCAGCATCATGTCGAGCTCTGCTGCTCGTGATTGTACATCAGCTCTTGTGTACAGACCCTCCTACGTTCTTCCTCCTACAAGCCTTCTACAGGGGAACAATTGTCTATACCTTTTTTTTCTGTCATATTGTTTATCCTGTTCTTGGAGGCTGTTCATATTAAAAAGTTATTATCGTATCAGGTCAGGGTGTGTAAAGGAAATCCCTATGAGCCAACAGCTCAGACTGGAGCCGGCTCTAAAAACTCAGCTTCACTCAGTTTTTTCTACTTCTGGTGCTGTATGATGTCATAGAGATCCCACCAACCTGCTGTTCTAATGTGTTGTTTAGGGGCAGCCAATCAGAGGACATTTTTCTTAAAGGCAGAGGAGCTAAACTATCTTTCTGGAGCTGGACTGAGCATGATGTGAGGAGAGCTCTGAGGGCAACAAACTGCAGGAAGGCAGCGGGACCAGATAGCATACCGGGACGTGTGCTAAGAGTATGTGCAGATCAGCTGACCACAGTTTTCACTAGTATCTTCAATGCCTCTCTGGCTCAGCAGGTAGTCCCCACCTGCTTTAAAACATCAGTGATTGTTCCGATCCCGAAGAACACCCGCCCAGCTAGCCTAAATGATTATCGCCCAGTAGCCCTAACATCTGTAGTGATGAAGTGTTTTGAGAGGCTCATGAAACCCTTTATCAGTTCCTTTCTTCCTCCCGACTTCGATTCACTGCAGTTTGCATACCGGACAAACAGATCTACCGGAGATGCTGTAGCACAGGTCCTGCATACCACACTGAGCCATCTAGATGAGGGATGTGGGAACTATGTGAGAATGCTGTTTATAGATTACAGCTCAGCATTCAACACCATAGTGCCCCACACCCTCTCGGGTAAGCTCCAAGATTTGGGATTCAGTACATCTTTGTGCAGGTGGATTTATAGCTTCCTGACCGCGAGACCACAGTCAGTGAGAATAGGGGATGTGTACTCCCATACACTCTCATTGAACATAGGGGCCCCCCCAGGGATGTGTACTGAGCCTCCCCCTCTACACCGCGGACTGCACGGCCAGACACCCCACTAATTCCATTGTGAAGTTTGCTGACGACACAGTGGTGGTGGGACTCATCTCTGGGAACGACGAGAGGGCCTACCAGAGTGAGGTGGATGGACTAGCAAAGTGGTGTGAGGCAAATCACCTCTCCATGAACATCAGTAAAACAAAGGAGATGGTGATTGACTTTAGAAAACAGAGAGGCGAGAAAACTCACACCCCAATTCAGATCAATGGAACCCCTGTGGAGAGAGTCTCCAACTTCAAATACCTCGGTGTCCACATCAACGAGGACCTTACTTGGAGTACACATACGGACTTCCTCATTAGTAAAGGCAGACAGCGCCTCTATCACCTGAGGCGTCTAAGGAGGTTTAAGATCTCCAAGAATATACAGAGGAGATTCTACACTGGTGTCATTGAGAGCATCCTGTGCAACAACATCATGGTGTGGTACGGGAACTGCACAGTACAGCAACAGAAAGCCCTGCAGAGGGTTGTGCACACAGCTGAACGCACTATGGGAACATCTTTACCAGCACTGCAGGACATCTATGCTGAAAGGTGCAGATCCAGGGCCATCAGGATCATTAGGGACTCCAGCCATCCCGCCCACAAACTGTTCAGGCTACTGAGGTCAGGAAAGCGCCTCTGTAGCCTGAAAACAAGAACAGAAAGGTTCAGGAGGAGTTTTTACCCACAAACAGTGAGACTCCTCAACCAAAACACAAACCGGACGACATGATGGACAATCTCACACACAGTACATAATTTGCATTTTACTTTTCTCTCTGAACCTTATCCGTACCTTATTATATATATCTGTACTATGTAAATAATGTATATTTTTATAGTTTTTTTTCATTTAAATTATTACAGTACAATATCCTGCACGTCATGGATATATACTTATAAGCACAAACATATGGACTTTTACATTGTTTTTTATATTATTTTTACTTTTTAACTTTTGTTTCTCCCCCCCCCCCCCCTTTTTTTTTAGTTTATGTAAAATCCTTTTTAGCATGTCTGCACAGTCGGGGGGAGTACTTTTTTAGCCAGGAAAAACATTTCACTGTATGTTGTACCAGCTATAACTACATGTGACAAATAAATAAAAAAATAAAAATAAAAAAAAAGAATAGGTCTCCTTTAATTGTGCTGCTTCACTTATGCTTTTGTAGTTGTTATATTTCTAATGTAATGTCCTTTAGATCAGCTCCTATAGTTTTCAAATGTGCTGCATAAATACAGGTGACTTAAACTGACTTTGTTGGTTTGTCCATTGAAATTAATGGCAATATTTTTTCCAAACCAAACCCTTTTTTTAAAGCGCTGTGTGCAGATTTCACCGTAGCAGTGGGAGGTTGTCAGTGAGCCTGCTGGCTTCACAATTATCTCACAATTTGTTTAGTTTAAAGGAAAATTCTGCTGTTTTTCTGATGCTGTGTGGTTAGCGGGCCTGCTCGGTGGAGATTAGTCTGAATTCAGCCAGTTCTGAACGACTCATCTGCCAGGCACACATTCATTATGCAACAGAGAGCCTGCAGTACAATCGCTGAAGTTAAACCGATCAGCACGAGCAGCAGGATGAACGCTCCTACCCGGTTAAATTAAAAAGGCGGAACGGAAAGAAATGAATTTTGCTATATATGTGCTGTAATTTAGCCTCATTTAAATGAAACTCTGTGCATGCAGTCAAATTAAAACAGAAATTAACAAAAAATCTGACGTGTGCTAATAAAATGTTCGTTCTTAGTATCTACACTGTTTTCTTATCACTGCGGCGTGCTTTCTGTATGTTTATGTCACATTGTTAAATAAGACTGTATAATTTTTCATTTTTAGACCTCATGTTACAGTAAGCAGTTCCAGACCTCCAGTGTTCCTGCTTTTTAATCATAGTGGTCTCGGTTTAGATGTGTTAAAACATCAAATATTCTCCGTTTGACTTTATATTTTCATTGTCTTGTGATTTCCATCTTTCATCCAGTTACAGCTTTAAGTTTTAGTTTGTGTTCAGATGTGTCTCGTTCCCCTCCGTGTCCACTTCCCCCTGAAGACTTGATGTGTCCTAAAGGTTCAGTCAGTGCTTCTCTCGTGGTCTGCAACCACAGATTCATGACAACAAGTTTGATGAGGATGTTTTTGTTGGGTTTTTTTAGTCTTTATCCAGGAGTTACTCCTGCAGGTTTGAGTAAATGTGATATAAGCACATTATAATATAATTTATCCCCCCGTGCATAAATTAAAGGGAGACGTGGCCCCCTCTAGTGGTGACAGTAAGACTGTGCAGTTTCACTCTGAGTGATTTTTTTCCTGCACTCTGTAGTGTTTGTGTGTCCTGCACATGAGTGTCGTGCATTATTGTAACTGAATGTTTTTCCTCTTGTGTGTCTGCAGGTTTTTAATCGTTCTGGGCTGTTTGATTCTGGCCATACTGACCACATTCAAGGAACACGAGAACGTGTCGGCACACTGGCTGGTCATACTGGTGAGATTTCATTTCTTCATTTATGTTTGTATCTTTTTTTTATATATATATATATATATATCGTTCCACTAAACACAAGCTTTTTTTAATGTGCATCATCAGACGCATGTTTCACTCAAATCAGCAAATTTGACCTTTAAAAAAAATGTCAAATTCAGGGGTCGCAGGGTGCTGGAGCATAAAATCTGGTACTTGCATTTCACATTTAAATAAACTAAACTCAGCTGATATAAATACTTATAATATAAATACTTCACTGTTTTAAAAAATAAATAGTGTAAAATGCAGATACACAAACATTAAAAGGACTGAAATAGGACTGATAGTAATGAGCAGCTGTAAAACATGAGTAAGTAAATCAATAAATGGTTAGAGGACATTTTTTTAAAAAGTACAAAATAATAAATATATTAGATTAAAGCAGGAAAATGTTGATTTAATAAAAGGACTGCCAGAAAATTACAAGAAAATCTCCAAAAATGAAGCGTCCGAAGGAAAAATGTACAAAATAAAATTGAAATCCAATTTTTGGTTGAAATCATTCCCACCTGGACAGTTTCCGTTTGCCCTTCTGAACAAATCAGAGCTTATTTGGACAAAATAACACTTCAAATATTCAATTTTCTCTTTTTTTAATCTTGTTTGTTGCTTCACGACCGAGAGAGCAGATGTGGAGTGGGTCCAAAACAGGATGTAACAACAAACAAAGAGGCAGATTCAGTAACACTGAAAGATTTCACTGAATTTGAATCGTTATTGATGTAGCATGCAGCTCGTATCTGAGCGAGCTGTGAATGGGTTTTTGACGTGTCCTTGTGCAGGAGACGTTCGCCATCTTCATCTTTGGAGCCGAGTTTGCGCTGAGGATCTGGGCGGCCGGTTGCTGCTGTCGCTATAAAGGATGGAGGGGCAGGCTGAAGTTCGCTCGCAAACCCCTGTGCATTTTAGGTAAGGTCATTAAAGGTTTCTGAGCATTAAACATGGAAATCTGCTGCTGAACATCCTGTTTGGTGAACGATGTGTTACTGGGAGCTCGTCAGTAAGGAAGGCTTACCGACACGTCTACAGGGGGATTTGGATATAAGTAAATCAGAGGCAGGAAACTCCAAGCCTAAGTGTGTCCTGCAGGTTTTAGATCTCACCCTTCATTACCAGGCCTCTGGAGAACTTCAGGACATGTTGTGGAAGTAATTTAGCCATTTAAATCAGCTGTGTTGGATCCAGGACACGTCTAAAACCTGCAGGACATCGGGCCTCGAGACCTGGAGTTCCCCACCCCTGAAATTAATAATGTAGAGTTTGTTTCCGTCATTTTCTGGCACCTGTAAATGTCAACTTCGACTTTCAGTGAGATCTGCAGGTGTTCACAAGAGTGAAAATCAGGATTGTTTCAGTTGTTAGACCATACAGAGTGTAAAGGTGGACGTAGCTACTGTGACGTAAATCTTTACATAGCAGCAAGATGTGCTCCGTCATAATGTGTTTTTGATGCGATGCTGCAGCACGTGGGTGTCAGTTTTCCTGTAAAACAGCTTTTTCTTTTACGTTTTCTGGTTTTAATGACAGCAGCTCTGCAGATGAAGATGAAGCGACTCTCACTATTTTGCAGACTTCTCTGCAGTTTTTGGGAAACGGTTTTGGATGATGATGATGAGTTTTCGATTTCCTGCAGATGCCTTGACCTATAAACACAGAAATAGTCTTCCAGGACAAGAATTACAGCTTGTGATGCCATGAAAGGCTTTTTTTTATTCATCACC
Organism: Diplotaxodon limnothrissa; assembly: GCF_057381915.1. Lineage (NCBI taxonomy): Eukaryota > Metazoa > Chordata > Actinopteri > Cichliformes > Cichlidae > Diplotaxodon > Diplotaxodon limnothrissa. Next base: position 3,041,115 of record NC_140613.1, read on the forward strand.
AACCTTTAAAATCTGATCCAGGCTCTAAAAGCTTTAGACAGCTCCTCTGTTCAACCATCCAGCTTGGTGTAATAACCAGCGTGCACTGATGAGTGGTTAGTGAGTGAGTCTGTGTGTGCAGTAACACAGTGCACACAGGGAATATACTTTATGTTAATAATACCCTCCAAATATTTTACAGCTAATATAATGTGCTGTGCGGCACTTTGAAGGAAGAAGCATTCACATTAATTCTCCTTGTGTGTTAAAACCATTAAACGTATTAGGAGCATCTCGTCGGCGTCTTTATGTTCAGCTCCTGTTAGGAACTCGTCGTCCCACAAAGACGACTGAATCAGCGTGTCGGGTCAGTCTCATTAACCATGTGAAGAAAGCTTTTCCCTGACAGTCTTTTACGCGAGGTTTTGTCTGCTGTGTTTTCGGCTCAGACATCTTCGTGCTGATTGCCTCGGTGCCGGTGGTGGCGGTGCGTAACCAGGGAAATGTGCTGGCCACGTCCCTGCGCAGCCTGCGCTTCCTGCAGATCCTGCGGATGCTGCGCATGGACCGGAGAGGAGGGACGTGGAAGCTGCTGGGCTCCGCCATCTACGCGCACAGTAAGGTAGGCGTGGACCCGAGCACACTTCCTGCTTCCTGACGTGTGAGCATTTTAAAGGAAGTTGCTGGAAAACATAATTATGGAAATGTGCACTTCTCTGGAAGGAGTCGGCTGTCGCTCTGAGACGACTGAAAGTGCTTGAAGTATCGAGTAAAGTGTAGTGAAGCACTCACATGAGCTGAAGATGTAAAGAAACTAAACTGGAAGCAATTAGAAAGTTTATGGGAGTTTGCAGGAACTGACTCAGATTTGAAGGTAGCCTCAGGTGGACATTAGAGGAACTGCGGCTGTTGGCTTCATTTCTCAGACCCGGAATCTGCTGCTCAGCTGTGAATGTGTAAATAATGAATTAGAACAGTCTTTTATTGGATTTAAAATAAAAAAATATCAGCTTCTTTCAAATATTTCCCTGTTTTCTGCAGGAGCTGATCACAGCCTGGTACATCGGCTTCCTGTCTCTCATCCTGGCGTCCTTCCTTGTCTACCTGGTGGAAAAGGATGACGCCTCTGTGAGCATGTCTGACCAGGAGAACCCCACGGCCCAGCCCAAAGAGCAGGACTTTGACACCTACGCTGATGCGCTTTGGTGGGGGCTGGTACGTGCATTAAAAAAAACAAGCTCCAAGTTTACGACTAACACTGCACTCAGTGAATTAACATGCATATTGTTGAAATTTTGTTGCTGGAAACAAAAAATCCTGTCTTGAATTCTGCAAATTATTTGTCTGGAAATGATTTTGGCAGCTTAGAGGTGAGAGTAGATTTGGCTGCAGCTCGGTGGACAGATGGTGCCTGGCCAAATCATCAACTGCTAATATTTTGGCTTTAAATCAAATCTGGGATTTCTGCCAAGAGGACAGGAAAAAATCAGGTTTTAGTTTCTAGTAATGTGCCGGTGGAAAGCCTGAGGGTTTCCGGTGAATCCCGTTTGAAAGCTCGCAGAGCTCTGAGCTTTAATGAGGGCCTCTGGCAAGGGAAGCACCAATGCCTCATTAAAGCGACCGTCCTTCAACCAGAGGGGCCAAAAGTTCAAGCTCCATGACAGCGAGCATCTGCGCCGCCAGAATGTCCTTCAACAAGATGTTCCACTGTCACCGCCTGCTTTTCAGGGCGATCCTCTGACTCCGGGAAACACTGAAGAGCCCTTTAACGGATCGATACGAAGGTCACAGAGAGAGATGAGTCTCCACGGAAACATTACTGCTGAAACAAGGACGCCGAGGCTGTTGTGTCGAATTTTAGTGATTTAATTTAAAAGATTTTCTGCCTGTGTTTTATCTTCCTTGTGTTTTTCAGATCACACTGACCACCATCGGCTACGGGGACAAAACCCCAAAGACCTGGGCTGGGAGGCTGCTAGCCGGCACCTTCGCTCTGATCGGAGTGTCCTTCTTCGCTTTGCCTGCAGTGAGTGCGCTCTCCTCTACACACCGCTGCTGATGGTGCAGGGTTTCATTTAAGTCCGAATAAATCAATCAATACATACTCATGTTAGGAAATCTGTCTTGTATGAACTGCACAAGTAATTCTGACCTTTTTATTTATGAAGAAAAAATGTGCAACACAAGTTGATTGTAACACTTTAATGCTAGATTATTAGTAAGTGTCGCCTCTTTCAGTATAAGAAAACAGTCAGTTCTCTCCCGGGGCATCAGTTAGTGCCATGATATCAACCACTGGTGTCACTCGTTTATACACCAGGCGTCCTCTGGTCCCGGGGTTATGATGTGTCACTCTCTACCTTCTTACTGTGCAGGGCTATTGTTAATAAAGAGCCTTACTTTACACCCACAATTTACCGACACTCGACCAAGTGAAAGCAGGTCTCAGTGGGACTCGAACCAGAGCCTCCACATTCTGGAAGCATCAGTTACTCTGCGATGAGAACATGTGGGTAAAACATGTTCCCACTGAAGGTTATCAGCTGTAATCAGTCCCATGGATACAGCTAGCAGAGCACCGCCCTGCACCTCCTTAATGACCAGGAGGTCATGTGTTTGCATGTATGTGATACATGAGCAGCCGAGTGAATAAGTACGTGTAAAACATCTGCTTGCGTTGGTTGATGTGGACAAAGGAGGACTTTTGAGCCAAGCTGTGACCTTTTGCTAACCCTCACCAAGATAAAGGCGAGGTGTTAACATTTTGCTCGGCACTGGCGTCCCGCAGCACGGCAGGAGCACTGAGCGACGTGTTTTCTGTTTTTATGGCTGCAGGGTATTCTGGGCTCGGGCCTGGCTCTGAAGGTCCAGGAGCAGCACAGACAGAAGCACTTTGAGAAGCGCAGACATCCGGCTGCAGGCCTCATCCAGGTGAGACGCTACCTGACGGCATCGGCATCTTTCTGCGTGGTCCAGCTGAGACTTTCTATGTTTTCTGGACTCAGTTAAGCTGAGCGCTGTTATAACTTCTGGTTGATCTCCTGTCTTCCCATCTCAAGTCTGCCTGGAGATATTATTCCACCAATCCAATCAGGGAAGACCTTATTGCCACTTGGAGGTTTTACGAAACTGTCATCTCTCTTCCCTGTTTCAGGTAAGTACCACAAAACATAACAGTCACTTTTATAGTCCTCGTGCATTACCTTAAGTTAGCAAACAACATTAAATATGTTGTTTTTTGTTTGCATCTGCAGAGTTAACACTAAGTTGATTGACCTGGAGAGTTTTACTTTTAGATTTCTTTGAGTAAGAAGCAAAAAAACTCAAATTAAAATTTTCATTAAAGATTAAACATAAAAGACGAATCAGCAGTTTGCACTATTTTGGAACATCAACCAAGAAAAATGCACTCGGTGGATTTCAAACTGAGGATTTTTGTCGTGCTTTGGTCCTCTTCTGACTTTTAGTCTTTATCAAAGGATATTTAAATCCTACGTTGCATGCAGATACCTGATTTTGATCCTTTCCTCTCTCCCCGTCCACAGGAAGGACACCTTGGAGGTCATGGCGAGGTAGGTCACCGTTTGGTGTCCATGCAGAGACACAGTTAATCACACAGAGCTGTGCCTAAAGTAAATGCTTTCTGACGGGGCTTTAATTAGCCCCACATGCTGGAGAGACTAATGAACATTTCCTAGAATATCTCACCCTGCCCGCCTTTAAATAGCTTCCTGTATTAATTCACCAGTCGGATAAATCTCGGGGCTAATGGCCGTGGGACGTATGAATTTTGAACGCCCACGCGTCCCTCTGCCTTCCACATCAGCTGCTTTAATGACATTTAAGCTGAGAGGTTTCTGTGGAAACCTATTAGCGAGTCCATTAGTTGTGTTTCAATTATGAGTGACAGTTTAGATCTTGTAATTAGGGCCTCAGAAGAGGTCTATGGGTTTGACTTTTCATTTTTCTCCGTCCTGCTGAGCGACATTAATGAGTCTCCACATCAAAAAGTGTTGTGAAACTCCAACTGAGGCTTTCGGTTTGAGGAGCAGATTGAACTTGAGCTGCTGCAGATGTGTCACCGCGGTTATCGACATATAATGATATAATGAGATAATTTAATCAAAGTCCTGCAAAAGACACAGAAGCCGCACAGACTGACTGAGTGGCATTAGCACATGTGAAGTCAGTGACACCTGTCTGCTCACCTGTTAGTCATAGCAGCCACTTGTCTAACCTTGGTCTTGGTTGTTTGCATATGGACACAGTATAAAAACAAATTACCCAGTGCACAGGTGAAAAGGTCTCACCTGCTTTGCACTCTATCCTACCCAAGGCCTCAGTCACACAGGCATAGAGACCACTCTGCGACCACCATCAACCTCTGGTCACTGGGCAGCTGGTGAGAGGTTTCTGGAAGATGGTGAAATTGGCTGCAAAGGGTGCTGCACCACAAACTTCCTTGAGATTGTTTTGGTTTACATTATTGTATTTTGCACAACTCTGTTGCTTGTGAAGCTCGCACACAAGAATTTCACTCACATGTGCTGTACCAATGTACCTGCACATGTGATGTGACAATAAAAGTGATTTGATTTGATTTTGATTTGATTTGGTTGCTGGAGCATTGCTGCATCTGCTTGTATTTTGCATGCAGTTCTGGTTTTTGGTGCACTTCCATGCAGAATACTAGCAGATGCAGCAATGTGACATTTCAAAGTAGCTGTAGCAGTACTCACAACTTTTACTTTGACGGCAAACATTGTCTGTCTGAGTTTAACCAATCAGCAAGCTGTTGGCAAGTGTTTGCAGACAAGTCTGCATCTTTCATGCAAACTATGGCTGAGCGCTAGCAACCGAAGCAATCACAGGGGCGTTTTCCAAGCAGCAACCTCCAGAAGCCTCTCACTGGGGTCAGGGGATACACCGGTCAGTGAGAGGCTGACCAGGGGATGCACCTTTCCCCAGTGACTGGTGGCTCCAAAGGGGGGGAACCAACTTCACTGTGATTGATGCCTAACACGTGTTTATACTTTTGTAATTGTGCTTAATATAGTCAACATGTAAGCTAGGACTTATACATTGGCATTAACCCTTTAAAGCCGGTCTGAGCGGACACGCTCCATTTTGCGTAACTATTTTTAAATCCCGGTAGCACTGCAACCACGTAAGCTAGCGCAATAATTGTTTTTGCATATGAAACCAGAGGAGTTGTACTTACATCTTATGCCATCAGCTTGTCCTCGGTCACAGTTTCTTTCCACATATAGCTTTGCAAAAACTGCATAAAAAGCACTTGCAGCAACAAAAACATAATATTCCAGAAACACGCTTTGCCGATCCGATCAGCTGTTTGTAACACTTCCTACGTCCATCAGCGTGAACTATTGCATGTCCGCATGACCTGCCCAAAACCGGAAGTGACGTCGTTTTGCGGAAATGTCGTTTTTTACCATCGTGGCCTTATGAGCCTATACTGGTGTTTTTAAAAGTTATGTTTGACTTTGTCTTTCTGTGTCGTTTCTGGGATGCTGAGGACTCATATTGCACTGCTGGAAATATTTTATTTTGATGCACATGCTGTTATTTTGCAAATTTGCACTATAATATATTTTTTCGTTTTTCCTGCAGTGTATGAAAATTGGTGTATCTCAAAAATAAAACTATGAAGACACTTAAAATAAATTTCCTTTGGAGGGAAACTAGTTTGTGTATTTACAGTTTTGAGGGATAAGCCTCTTAAATTTCTCTAACTAGAAATATATGTTAAAAAATCAAAAACGATTTTAAATTTTTTTGTAGTTTATTGCACTTTTTTGCAATTTATGTAATTACTATGCACTTAATGCAGACATATCATTAAAATTTGGGCTATAATGGTTGTATTGATGTATAGCAACTTGAAATGCTCCCAAAAATGGCTCCACAGCATGTAAAAATATACTATAAGCTCTGGCGAACTTGGTTCTATGGTAGGTCTTAAAGGGTTAAAATGTTCAGAAGTGGAAATGAGAGCCAGTTTTAGTTGAATACACACACACACACACACATGCACACACAAATGTAGAGTACATAATCAGCTAAAAGTTTGATTTCTTAAACTTAGAAAAAACTTTGCTCTTTGATGTCATCATTCAGTGCTGACAAACACATGTCAGAGCCATTATATGAAATGTGCTGTAGTCTTGCTAAACCTGCCATTTCGCATCAGCTCAGGTCAGCAGAGGTGGCGTTACAGGCTCATTACAGCGCAGCGTTCTGCTCCGACGCCTCCCGGCCTCTGTGTTCAACACGCTGGATTAAGTTACTGCTGCTAAAAGCTGAAACGGCTCTGATACACGGGCTGGTAGAGCAGAGCAGAGAGGTCGGGTCACCTGTTCTTAATGGCGTCTGTTTTATAGGCTGAACCGGAGGGTTGCATTACAACGATTACAATCATTTTTCTTGTATTTGTAGTATTAAGCGGGGACATAATTCAGATGAGACGGAGATGTGGAGGGAGAACAAGAGTGGAAAGAAATGAGGGTGCAGACGCTGAGTGATGAAGTCAAACGGAGTGAAAAGCAGGCAGTCAGAGTTTTAAAAGCCTTTTAGGATCAGCGGCTGGGAAATTAGCACTCTGACATTATCTTGTTGCGCTGAGCGAAGAGGTGGACGGCGGCCAGAAACTACAACAGTGCGACGATGTCCGACAAGAGGCCGATAAGCTACTTATTGTGTGTGTGTGTGTGTGTGTGTATCAGTTTTACTAGATGCATGATTCTCCTCCACCACAGTTCAGGTGTAAACTACGTCTTTTATGTGACATCTATGTCGACAAAGTACCTTTTTAACAATTTTAGTTTAAGTCAAAGGACTAGTCAGTGTCAGATATTCACTATTAAAATGTTTACACAACAAATATAAAACTCTAGTATGCACATGTACTTTAAGTATTTGTGACTGTCCCACGATGCACTCTTTTTCTTGCCCTGTGACAGCTGAGATTAGCTGCACTGTGCCTGCAACCATGAACTGGATGATTGGTGGGTGCCCAGGTAGCTGCTATACTTTAACTTTAGCTTTACTGATTCCAGAGGCAGCAGAAATAAACACAAAGCAAATCTTTGAGTTCTACCATCAGCCTGAATAATCTCAAAGTCCACGAAAAGAAAAGGGTCAATAAATCCATCAAACTCAGAAACAGACAGGGAATAAACGGGAACGACAACAACAACGAAAGGGAAAGGCAGAGCTTTAATGCTCACACAGGAAATGGATATGGGAGGGTGACGAGACACAGCTGAAACAAATGTAAACAACAAGGTAAGAGTTTTGTGTTCAGAGACATAACATTTAATTGACACAGTGCATTAACAAAAAACAAGTATCAGAGACTAAAAACCTGATCAAGAGAATGGTAACAGAAAAACCTTCAGTTCGACCAAACACATTTGGAAAAACGAACATGTGTCGGACACTCTCTGCTTTTTTTGAGCTGTTAAAATCAGTAGTTTCACTTTTACCTCCAAGTAAAATGAGTCCCACCCATGTAACCTGGTGTATTCCCTTTGTTATCCTAACAACCAGGAAATAAGATCCATATTTGCAATAACTGAAATTATCTTTTAATATTGTCCCGCAGCTTTGTGCAGGTATTATGAACCAACATGTGTGTCTTGGGAAGGCAGAGCTGTGGGAGATAAGGAGCATCATTTTTTTCGCCTGCTGCGCTGCCTCATTTACAGAGATCCACGGGATAATCACATCCCATTTTCTGCTCTTTATTCGGCCGAGGAGCAGTCAGAAAGAGCTTCTCTCTTCCTTTACAGCTTCCTATTCTGCGGCCTCTCAGCGCCTTAATCTGCCGTCCCTATTCTGCCTCGAGGCCACATAGAGGCTCATATTGTGTGTCTGCTGTGGGAGCAAAGTCGCTGAGAACGCTCCACGTTTCAGAGGCCTTGTTTGGGCTGTTGTCAGCTCCGGTTACCCCGCCTCTCTCCCTCTTCCAAGGCACAGGAGTCTTATTTTACCCAGGGAGCTCTCGTCTTTGTGCTGCCAAATATTGTCAGCCATTGGACAGTAAAGGAGACCAATCTCCTCTCAGTTCTTTGAGTCTTCCTTCTGCCAGGAAAGCTGCATTGTTACGTTGCAGCAGCAGACCAGGAGAACTTATATTACACAAAAATCACAACAAAACTGATTGTGCAAAAAATTTCATTAGCATGCACTTGGCGACAGTGGGAAGGAAAAACTCCCTTTTATATCTTCAAACCTCCAGACTTAGTCCGGTTCAGGGAGGAGCAGCCATCTCCCGAGTACAGTTTGGGGTGTGGGAGAAAATGAAGAGAACAGGAATTGAGTGATGATCAGAAAAATTATATCAGTATTTAAAGTTTAAAAGAATGTGGCTTTAATCTGAATATCTGCCTAAACTTTTGGCTGCTTTGCTTCTTGAACGTTCTTCGGTGTCTGATCACACCCAGCTGGGTGATGTGTAAGACTTTACTTGCTGGTGCTCACATGCTTTCTCTTGGTCCATACTGTATTGTTTTCTCGTTTGTCCCTCTTCAGCCAGAAACTAAGTTTACTCGAGCGTGTTCGCCTTCCTAATTCAAGACCGTCTGTGGTGGCAGTAAAGAAGCTGACAGGAAACGCAGACTCCATCGAGGAGAGTCCCTCCAAGGAGCCCAAACCTGGTGGCTTCACTAACCGGGAACGCTTCCGCACTGCCTTCCGAATGAAGGCCAACACACTCCGCCAGAGCTCTGAAGGTTTGAAACCAAAAAAGCACGGATAGCTCAGAGAGCTTTTGTCTTCCATATTGGTCTAATCCTTTTTTTTACTAACGCAAAATTCGTAATGTGTTTTTCTCTCAGATGCCGGAGGTGTGGCAGATCCAGCCTTAGAGGAACGGGGTTTCCCCCCTGACATCCTCCTGGAAGAGATGATCCCCACACTGAAACTGGTCATCAGGGCAGTCAGGTTAGGGTCAAGAACTGGGCTCTGTGGTCCTTTAAAGTCATCATTTAATTGATTTAGACCCAATCAATTAAAGAGTATAAATTGATACTGATAAGAAGAGAAAAATGTCCTATACTGTGATGCGCAGATGGGTGTTATGAACAAGGAAATGTTTTCTGGTTGCTCGATTGCTTTGTCTTCAGTCAGTGATGTAGACTGACTGAGTAAGGACATTATGACATCACTGTTGGATTGGAGAAAGGAAAATGTTATGAAGTCTCATAAAACCCTGGACAGGTCATCAGTGACCTGCTGGCTGTAAAACGCTTAAATGCAGTCACATGGATTAGCTAGAATCCAAACGTATAGACTGGTCAGTTCTTCTTCACCTGCTAAACAAACTGACAGGACAGAAAACAGAACTTTGTAGTAACGAATTCAAAATGTTTATTTACACCTTAAAATATCAATAACAACTTTTGGTCAGTTTTCTGCACAGTATGATAGTACGATTGGTCCTCGCTGTATGTGCTTTCAGAAAACTCTGCAGCAATCAAAATTCAACACAGTGAGCTATGCCAACCACAGAGTGTGGCAGAACTCACACATGCTGACAGTGCATTGGTAAATCTATAGGCCACACAGCTGACATAATGCAGGAATTCAATCTAGTGCAAGGGCCTGCGAGATGAGTGATTAACCCTGTGAAAGTGCTGCTTCCTTCCACTCCATTATATCAGTGTTGAATGGGTTTCTGAATAGGATGCTCAGATCTGGAGGGTTTTAGTTTCAGGACCCAAGACTTTCTGCCAAACACTGGAGCTCGTGCAGCAGCAGTAGCTGACTCTGAAAGTAGGAGATCTGTAGGACAAAAACCGGAGCTCAGTGGGTGGCAGTGATGCAGGACTGAAAGATGCTGGGCTTACTATAATGCACCGGACAGAAAATGTCACGCACGGTTTCTGTGAAGGGGGCATTAATTACACATAACTGACAGATGTTACCTCTGTAACCATCAGTTTGTGGAGTCCTGTTATGAAGCTGTTAAGTGTTAGCAGCTCCAAATCTGATGTCATAAAGTTCTTTGAGGTAAAGAGGTGTCACTTACATTTAGTTGCTGGAAGAAAGAAATGGTGTATTGTTTTGTTTATTCACCAACTTGTCAAGCATACTGCTCCGAACTGTTATTGTGACAAGGAAGAAGAACCTTAAGGTGAAGACCAAAAGAAATGGCTCTTTAATACACGAGGACTCATTTGGATCCAGTAGGAGGTTGTAGTGTTGTTTTTTGGCATTTGAAGGATCCACTTTAAAGGCTTTCTGGAAATATCCAGCTGGGAGGAGACCCTGGACTAGACGGGAGGAATCATATGGTAATACCTGCCTTCCTCACAGCTCCAGTTTGACACTGCAGTGATGCTTCACAGAGTTTTGCAGATGCCACTTGGAAATAGTATAACAATCGTGATGAGTAAGCAGATACGTAGGCTACTCGTGATTGTTTTTGCTATTATTGTTGTCTGTGAAGGTTCTCAGTCATCCAGGTCATCGTAGTCAAAGGAGCTTGCAAAGAAAAGCGTCTGGACTTCTTTAAGTTACTTGAAGACGTTTCACCTCTCATCCGAGAAGCTTCTTCAGTTCTAAGGTCAAATGGTGGGGAGTCCCAGATATAAACCTAGTGGGAGTGACCCCCCACAGAGGGACAAAAGGACCCCCTGATGATCCTCTAATCGCCTGAGCCAAGGTGGGAAACTGGGCGTGGGTCCCAATCAGCCAGAGTTTCGGGTGTGTTCATTGTGAAACCTGGCCCCACCTTATCATGCGAATTCCTGAGGTCAGATGGCCCAGGATGTGAGTGGGCGTTAAGGCGTCTGGGAAGGGATCTCAAAACTGGATTATAGATGGCAGAGAGTTGGTGTCGTAAACCCCGCCTCTGTTCAAAGATGGTCACTCACAGTGGGCATAGATGGCTTCTTTCACTCCTCTTTCAAACCATCTGTCCTCTCTGTCCAAAATGTGAACATTGGCATCCTCGAAAGAGTGTCCTTTATCCTTAAGATGCAGATGGACTGCTGAGTCTTGTCCTGTGGAGGTGGCTCTTCTGTGTTGTGCCATGCGCTTGTGAAGTGGCTGTTTGGTCTCTCCGATGTAGAAGTCTGAGCATTCCTCGCTGCACTGTACAGCATACACCACATTGTTAAGTTTGTGTTTTGGCGTTTTGTCTTTCGGGTGAACCAGTTTCTGTCTGAGCGTGTTGCTGGGTCTGAAATGCACCGGGATGTCATGCTTGGAGAAAACTCTCCTGAGTTTCTCTGATACGCCGGCTACATAGGGGATGACAATGTTGTTGCGTCTGTCCTTCTTATCCTCCCTCGCTGGTGTCTGGTCTTCTTTTCTGTGCCTCTTTGCTGACTTTAAGAACGCCCATTTAGGATAGCCGCACGTTTTGAGTGCTTCCTTTACATGTGTGTGTTCCTTCTTTTTCCCTTCAGGCTTAGAGGGAACATGTTCTGCCCGGTGGTGTAGGGTCCTGATTACTCCAAGTTTGTGTTCCAAAGGGTGATGGGAGTCAAAGAGGAGGTACTGGTCCGTGTGTGTGGGCTTCCGGTAAACTTCGATGTTGAGTTTGCCGTTCTCTTCAATGTGCACAGTGCAGTCCAGGAAAGGCAGACAGTCGTCCTTTGTGTCTTCCCTGGTGAACTTGATGTTCTTATCCACAGCGTTAATGTGCGCAGTGAAGGATTCCACTTCTTGTGTCTTCAAGCAACTTAAAGAAGTCCAGACGCTTTTCTTTGCAAGCTCCTTTGACTGCTATTATTGTTCATTTCGCACCTGTTACAGAAAAGACAAAAATGGATGAAGAAGTTATTTGTGTTTGAGTGAAGCTGTTAAAAGTAACAATTTAACCTTGGAGTGCTTTCAGACTACGAGACTGTTGCACTGTTTTTGTACCTTTTCCTTGGATAACAAATCGACTGTGGTGTGTTTCTATTCAAGCTTTCAGCTTACTATTTGACTTTGAGCAGAAGCGATGAGGCTTTGGCTTGTTGTTGTACTCCACAGCCTCTGCACTGGTTCAGTTCCCATAATTAGTGTCTCCCAGTAGATAAACCGATAGAAACACGGGATCATATATCAATTTTTAGTTTTCCGCCTTAAATCTATTTAATAGTAACATGGTGCCAGTACTTGTGCTTAGTAAGTGTGGGCAAAGAAATATGGAGTGAATCTACCAATAATTGAGGAATTTCTGGTGGTCGCTCTTCCCACGGCCACTGGTGGCTCCACCGTGTCAGTGGAAAAGGGGTAAAAGACCGCAGACAAACATTAATTCAAATTCAAATTCAAATTTTATTTGTCACGTACACAGTCATACACAGTACGATATGTAGTGAAATGCTTGGACAACTGCTCGTGACCTAAAGAAAACAAAAAAGGAAAAGGCTATGAATAAGAAAGGAAATAAATATGAAAAATTAAAAAGGGTAAATTTAACTAGGAAGGAATAAAATATAAATTAAGGTTAAAAATGAAATAACTGTACAACACAAATTAGAATGAAGGGTAAATTTAACTGGGAAAGAATAAGATAAAATATATAAATTAAAGTTGAAAATAAAATAACTGTACAACAAAATACACAATATAGAACTATATAAGAATGTATGAAGAAATCTAAATATAAATAAATATATACACAATAACAGCAGCTGTACAAGTATTAACCGGAAATGAAGAATATAGTGACCAGTGTTGTGCAAAACCAAAGTCCAGAAAGTCCAGTGTGTGTGTAAGAACTGTATGTGTGGGTCAGTACTGTGTGGTGGTGTGATTGAGAGACCGTATCGCCTGCGGGAAGAAGCTCCTCCTCAGTCTCTCTGTGTTGGTCTTCAGGGAGCGGAATTGCTTTCCTGACCTCAACAGAGAGAACAGTCTGTTGTTGGGATGGCTGAGGTCCTTCACGATCTTCCTGGCCTTGGTCCAGCACCGCCTGCTGTAGATTGAGTGCAGGTCAGGGAGCTCGGAGCGGATGGTGCGCTCAGCTGACCGCACAACCCTCTGTAGAGCTCGTCTGTCCTGCATGGTGCTGTTCCCGAACCAGGTTAAGATGTTTCCCGCCAGGATGCTCTCTATGGTGCACGAGTAAAAGTTCCTGAGCACCTTGGCGGGCAGTTGGAAGTCTCTCAAGCGTCTGAGGTGGTAGAGACGCTGTCGGGCCTTTTTCACCACAGTGTTGATGTGACAGGACCATGACAGGTCCTGCGTGATGTGAACTCCGAGGTATTTGAAGCTGTCCACTCTCTCCACTGGGCACTCGTTGATGACGGGGGTCTGGTAGTTCCTCTCCTGCTTAGTGCTGAAGTCCACTATCAGCTCCTTTGTCTTACTGACGTTTAGAAGGAGGTTGTTCCTCTGGCACCAGTTCTCCAGATTCCTAATCTCCTTCAGGTAGGCCGTCTCGTTGTTATCAGAGATCAGGCCCACCACGACGGTGTCGTCAGCAAACTTGATGATGGTGGTGGAGCTGGTAGTGGCCACACAGTCATATGTGTACAAAGAGTACAGCAGGGGGCTCAGAACACACCCCTGGGGGGCTCCAGTGCTGAGAGTGGTGGAGGCTGAGACATGTCCGCCCATCCTTACTGCCTGTGGTCTGCCAGTTAGGAAGTTGGAGATCCACAGACACATAGATGAGCTGAGTCCCAGATGCTCCAGCTTGGTGGTGAGTGTGGAGGGAATTATGGTGTTAAATGCAGAGCTGTAGTCTATGAAGAGCATTTTAACATAATTCCCCCTTCTAGTGTCCAAGTGAGTGAGTGATGTGTGGAGGAGATGAGAGATGGCATCGTCTGTGGAACGATTTGGACGGTAAGCAAACTGTAGTGGGTCCAGTGTGTCTGGTAGTGAAGAAATGATGAAGTCTCTGACCAGGCGTTCAAAGCACTTCATCACTACTGAGGTGAGGGCTACAGGGCGATAGTCATTGAGAGAAACAGGGTGGGGTTTCTTCGGGACAGGAACAATGATGGACTCTTTGAAGCATGTGGGGATCACCGACTGAGATAAAGAGATGTTGAATATCTCAGTGAACACAGGAGCTAGCTGGTATGCGCAGTCTCTTAGGATACGACCTGGGATGCCGTCTGGTCCTGCTGCTTTCCTGGTGTTCACTCTCTTGAAGGCTCTCCTTACTTCATGCTCGGAGATGACGAGCACGTTTCCGGTGCTGGCAGTATCTTCCTGTCTGCAGCCGTTAGCGCCGCTAACACTAGCATTGTTGGAGACCTTAGCTGCAGCCTCGAAGCGAGCATAGAAAGTGTTCAGCTCGTCTGCCAGAGTCACAGCCGCGTTCGTCATACCGGTTGTTGGTGCTTTATAGTCCGTTATTGTCCTTAGTCCCCGCCACAGGCTCCTAGAGTCACTCTGTTGGAGTTGTGACTCTAGTTTCCTCCCGTAGCGCTGCTTCGCCTCTTTCACCGCCCTCCGCACGTTATATGACGCGGCTTTGTACGGGTCCATGTCCCCCGTCATGAGTCCCGTGTTGTAGGCAGCGGTGCGGGATCTCAGAGCGTCGCGGATGGTTTTATCCACCCACGGCTTCTGGTTGGGAAACGTTGTGATAGTCTTTGTCTCCACGGTATCATCCGCTAGTTATTAGGGCCAGTAAATGTAGTGTTGTTTAGATCAGATACGTTAATAATGTTAAGATCTAAACCAGTGAAATGCTTCTCATTTGTTTGATTCTTGCATTCCTGTTTCCTGACAAACACGTGTCTATACAATGAAGGTAAGTGTGGTAGCTGACATTTGTTAACTGTGTCTGATGTTTGAGAAGTGTTTTCATTTGAAGTGTTTGTTGCCACACAGGATCATGCAATTCCTCTTGAACAAGAAGCGGTTTAAGGAAACTCTGAGGCCTTATGATGTCAAAGATGTTATTGAGCAGTACTCTGCTGGACACCTGGACATGCTCTGTAGAATTAAATACCTCCAGACGAGGTGAGTTAGTCTTTTACACACGAGGCTGATCAGTTTGAACGAAGCCAATTTTCTCTTTTCCTCATGCTCATTATTTTTTTTATTTTAAGGATTGACATGATTCTTGCCCCTGGACCTCCTCTCACCCCAAAACACAAGAAAACTCAGAAAACACCCTTTACTTACCCGCCCAACCAGTCACCCAGGTACTGCTACAGAGCTCTAAAATGGCTACAATGTTGTAAAACAATTACAAATTAGTATAAAGGTTAGTTATAACTATGTTATTTAGTTTTTGTAACAAATGTCTGTGCAGTCCACATCTACTCGATGTCCCTTTGTTCCAGGCATGAGTCCTACATAGCCAAAGCCAATTCCATGCCAGATGCGGAAGACCAAAGCATGATGGGCAGATTTGTCAGGGTGGAGAGACAGGTAACAACTAAAACTACTAAAGGCAAATATTCTGCCAAGGTGTTCCTTCTCCAAACAAAGTAACTCTTTGTATTGTTTGAGATAAATTGTTTTATAGTTTAGTTTGTTACCCTTGGGCTTTGTATGTTGAGACATCTGGCGACAATTTAGAGTTTAATGTAATGCCGGTAAAATTTGCTAATTTAGAAAAAAACTGTCACGTTGATGAGACCAGAAACACTGGCAGACCTTTTGGAACAGGACACTTAAATTACTGTTTCCAATAAAACAAAGCGCTGCACTGCCAGGGTCAGAGAACCCTCTGAATATGGCAACAAGCTGCTTCAGCTGGAGATGACTTTGAACAGCAGATCTATTCAACCCATTTGGCCCAACTGTAGCAAATATTACTAATCATGTTATGCGATTACACTTGCAGTTCTTACTCGATTTCAATTCTGCAGCATGCAGTGACTTCTACAGCAAGACAAAAAGAGTCTATAACCTTCACCACCACCGAACTATCATCCGCTGTTTAACACTTTACAAGATAAACTGGACCAGGCTTAAAAAAAGAGACTTTCATGATTCTGTTCTGCCCGTCTTTCCTGTGCTGAGTGTTTCTCTCCTGCATCTGGAGCATTGTCGTCATTATTAGTGGTGGTGCAGGGTTCATAATTAATGGTTTTCTTTAGGAAGATTACCAAGATTAAACTGTGAAAACACCAAGTTATCAGTAAAAGAATCAACATGATATTTGATATTTCTCATATCTGCAATGTCTGCAAAGGTTTTATCAAACCTTACTAAAAGCACTGAAGGGGTTACTAACATTTCTTTACATCATATTTTGGCCAAGGTGATTGGTAAATAAACACACCTGTTATGCGATCCACTGGTTCCATTGTGTATCTCTCTCTCAGGTGGAGGACATGGAAAAGAAGTTGGACTTCCTGGTGGACATGCACATCCAGCACACTGAGCACCTGCAGGTGGACTCTGCCGGCTCTGCCCGCATGACCCTGGAGACCTGCAATCCTACGGCAAACGGTGAGATCAGACGGGTTTTCCTCAACTACGCCGAGGCGTTCCCACACATGTACCAGGTGCCTGTCAGCAAGGCGAACCCCTATTATGGCCGTGGAAGAGGAGGCAGAGAAGGGGTGGGGTTGGCAGGAGGAGTCGGCATTGCCCCTTCGGTTCATCAACCCCAACCCCCACCTTCAGCAATCATCCCCACTTACACCGAGCGTCCCACAGTGTTGCCCATCAGCTCCCTGCAGGACTTGTCAGTGGGACTGGGTAGGACCACAGGGGGGCAAGGTGGTGACTCACCGCTCTCCATGCTATCGGTTAACCACGAGGAGCTGGAGCGCTCGCCCAGTGGATTCAGCATCTCTGGGGAGCGGGAAGGGGAGAACTTCTCAATGGGGGCCGGTTTGGCGCCCGGGGACCCTGGCTGGACGAGACCCAGGCCGAGCTACCTGGCGGAGGGGGAGACGGACACAGACACAGACCCTTTCACACCAAGTGGGGGCCCCCTGCCTCTCTCCTCCACTGGTGAGGGATTCGGCGACGCTGTGTGGACCATGCCACCCTGAGAGGAAACAAATTCGGCGCAGATATCCACCACTCTGAGTTAAGATATTAAATTCAACCCAAGCCTCTAAACCCAAGCCCTGGGTCAAAGCCACCGCTGTGGACTGAACGTCTGGGGAGGTTAAGTTGGATCTTATCCGAGATAATCGACCTTCAGAGGCCACCGCAGATCTCATCATGCCATCCACGGTCCAGTCAGAGAGCCATGGCACTGAGACTGCCCAGAAAAAAGAAAGAAAAAGGGAAACCACACCGTTTGTAAAGTAAAACTCTGTACAGCGCACTCTTCGCAAAAGTTTAGCTGACATAAAAAAAGAACAATAATATACATACTATATACACCCAAAAGCTTTATTGCTGCAAAGCCAACCGCACTGCATGTAACGCATGCGATTTTTAGTGTAGTCACTGCAAAGTTCAGGATATCAGGAAAAGGAAAAAGAGAATGAATGGTTACGTATACTTGCTATGCCATTTTGTAACACTTATTTTTTTATATGAATACATTTTCATTGTTTTTGCATGGTTTGCATGATAATGCACCACTGTAGGAGTTGACGATTAGAAGGTGATCCTGGAACCAAAAGTCTCCTGTCTTTAGTTGTTTGGTGTGTGTGTGTGTGTGTGTGTGTGTGTGTGTGTGTGTGTGTGTGTGTGTGTGTGTGTGTGTGTGTTAGAGAAGAGAGAGAGACTTTGGTAATAAAACCATGGCTAGTTTGCTGGCAGTCATGTTTCACCGTTTCTACTTTTCTCATGTTGCTCTGTAAGGTCTCTGAGGATCAATTCTGTCCAGAAACCAGATTTGTTTTCTGGTCTCAGTGTTTTGTTTTCACGCCACTGTGCTCAAATTGTGTGTCACCACTTTGTGTGAACTGACTATCCACTTGAAAATTTGACTGCGTTTGAAACACTAAATCTGCTGCTTTGTTGGCACATGAATTCAGGGATATAAACCACCTGTGAAGTTCTGCTTCTGCTTGATCAGTATTCAGAGCATAACTTCAATGCAAAAATAGTGGCTTAAATTTCCAGCACTAAAAAGATAAAAAAGATTCCTACATAAAGGGAGGCACAATATGTCTGTCCCAGTACTCACACTTGTGGTCTTGAAGTAACACAATCTGTTCTTGATGCACATTTCTCCAAAGTTAAGTTTGTAAGTATTTCTAATAACTTTCTGTGCTCAGCTTTTCCAGGAAAAAAACAGCCTTTTTGGAGTAATACTGCATAAATTCAGTTTTTAAGAACTTGGATCGCCTGTAGTTTAAAACTTATCAAATGAGAAGAACTACTCAAAATGAAGATGAATAGGCTCACTTGTGCATTTACATAATTGACTTTTGATTTTCTAATGTGTCGTTATTAATAACTTTTTCATTGTTATCAAAAAATTGATCAATGGTGGGCCCTTTGTTTGTTTCTGGGGATTAGCCTAATGTTGGCTAACACTAGGTTGCTAACACAGACAAATTGCTAGCTAAATATTATCTGGAGTGTATAAGGTAAGCTCGTTCAGGAGGTAAACCTGGTGCTAGGTTGGCTACTCATTTTAAATTGCTTTGTAGCTGATGCCAGATTCATGCAGTGTAGCTAAGTTATAGTTAACCAGCTATCCTTTAGCTTTCTTGCTAACATTACTGTCATATTCTTCTTTGTGTGGTGGTGTATAGCGTTTTGATAAGGTACCGTCTCAAATCGATCATTCCCAGTCAGACCATTGGCAGAAATTATCTTTGAATATGACTATGATCGCTGCATTGTATGAACACTCATAAGGATAAATTCTTGCACAGTTACGATGACAATTTAGCAGTAAACACCACTTAGCAAGCTAGCTAGTCCAGCTATCTCCTGCTCAGACTGTGAGTCTGAGTTTCAGAAGAGCATTGTTGGGTGGTCCATCTCTTTTTTTACAAAGCCAGTGTGGCTACCATTTATTGCGAGAAGTGTCACATGTTTCAAATTCAGTTTTTTTCATTGTTATGGGTGTGGGCCTGCTGACTTTCAGCTCTCACAATGCCAGGACATTACAGAAGACACTGCATGGGGAGAATGATCCCTTTTATGTTCAAATACTAAGCACTACTGTTTGAGTGAAAACTACTGTTAACTAAATCAGTGAAGAATAAAGGGGATTCAGAGCATCACATTTTACGGGGAATCACAAAAAAACCCCCCAAAAAAACAAACACATTCCTACCGAGCATCTAACACAGGAATAATCAAAGGTGAGATCTGGTCTCAGTTTTATTTATATAACACCAATTTTGTTTGGTAAAAAAAAGGGTTTGAGACATAGGTGCTGAGTGTTAGTGCAAGTTCACTAAGTAACTAGTAAATGTGATATAATGGCTTATAAATTATATCAGTTGATTGAATTCAAGACAAAATTGAGTAGCACTTCAAATTAAGCTCGTATAGCTAATTTTAACCTTCTACAGTACTAGAAAAGAGTGATTAACGGCAAGGGAAGTTAACTATAGCCACGCTGCATGTGTCTGGCATTTTAGCTTTGATATCATTCTGTTCTCACAGTAATACGATGGGCTTGTAGCTGCAGTAGATGACATACAGTTCATACAATAGTGCAACAGAACAGTGAAGGACAGGCTCGCTGCTGTTTTGACCGATGCCACAAACAGAAGCTATAGCATGCTAAATACACTTCATGGTTTTCTAGATTTTACTCACTAAAAAAAACTTTCTTTTTGTTTTTGGATTGTCTTACTTCTATTAGCTCCTCAGATCATAATAGTAAGACCGGGTGGTTGGTTGGTGTACTTTCCCGTAAATCAGCTGAGCCATATATAGTATTTGCAGGAGCGATGGTGTACTTGTGTATCTAAGATCCAACAATACTGGAAATTCACCAAATAAATGTGCATTAGGATACTCGTGATGACGTGTGGTTACTGGGACAGTCTTCAGATTCCTTTTTAAAATGTTCACTCTTATTTTAAAGTTGCTTTAAAAAAAGAAAAGAAAAAAAAACAAGCAATAATGAAATATTAGCCATGTTGCATCAAAATAAACCACAACAAATTCGAGGCAGTCATGTTCCCAGGTGTTGGATAGCGCCGTTTTGTCAGATGCCGCATCTGTGTCTTTCATTTGGCAGAACTGGTCACCAAGAAATAAACCAACCCAGTTTAAAGACCTATAGAACCCAACAGAAGAGGTGCCAGATTACAGGTTTATTAACCAGCGATTGCAGTTCACTAAGGTAACCCCTATTAGGCCCCTGAGGTAAGTTTAGGCTCAAATAACAGCTGGACTCCAGCTACAAAAATCTCTGATATGGGTTCAGATGTGCTTCTTTACACTACAAATCTTCTCCTGTGAAAAACGGTGAGTTGGACATATCAGCGTTCCATCAAACATCACTAGTGAAAGACACGTACACGGTTTTGACGTTATTTAGTGTTCTGGGAATCAGAACAGCCAGGAAAATTCTGTAGCTGTGTTTTGTTTCTTAAATACGAATTAAGGAACGCAAACAATAATTTCCACTGAATTTTAGGTGCGATTTCTGCTGCAAAGCTCCAATAAATCCGGTATGGTAGCTAAAAACTGAAAGTTGTAACTCTGTATGCTGTAGCTCAGAGAACAATAAGGACACCGCCTAAAATTAGCATACTGAATTTAGCTTTTCTACACTCCAATTAATCATTTAAATTTTAGTTTGAATTATTGCAACTTTAAACCTGCTGTATAGTTCAGTGCTGTGTTGTGAGCAACTCGAATGTCTAGTTACAAACACAGAAAACCTCAAACTGAAAAGAGAAATAAAGGTACGTGAAGGCGGAGCTTCCTGATCAACAGGTATTTTTAAAATGAAAACACCACAAAGCCAGACCTGACCACCTACTGCAAATAAAAAGCTTTACAGACGACCACGTATAGGCCTAAACTGCATTTATTACCTTAGACTTAGGACGACACTGATATTGAATGTAATATCTCACAATATGTACACACATGAATTATTATCAATACACAGTTATAGCATGTTCAGGCACCTTCACAGTTAATTGACAGAGGAGACTTCCACACCAGGCTTCAACTCTACAATTCGTTGCTTTGTTTACTTTTACTGTTTCTGACCTAAAAATCATGACTAATGAACTTATCTTGCATTAATTATTTTTAACATTAACTTTTAACTTCGTTAAATGGATAAAGTTTTGGTTTAGTATCCGTGATGACCAGCCAGATCATTTCTGTGTTGAACTGGAACAACACAGATAGATACAACACATTTAAGATGATGTTTGGAGGCTGCAGGCTCCTCTCACTGTTTACTGGTTTGTGTGAATCTCTACAGCGAAGAAGGAGAGGGCAAAGTTGGAGTAATTACAGTTTGTTTGTTCTAATATCTCAGTTTAATGAGATGAAACGTCACCCACTGGTTTTGAAGCTTTGCTTTTTGGCCTCTGCCATGTTGGTTTTTTGGAGGCAGAAGTGACCATATTTGAGGTGGATGTTATCAGCTAAGGCCAACAAACTTGGTTAGACCTCACTCACACAGGTCTAGAGACTTGTTGTCAACCGTCTGGCAACCACTACTTGCTGTTGCTTGGTGAAATCGGTCACACAGATGTACCTACTGCTACACCAAAAGGTTGGACGACCAAGAGTTTGGTGAGTGTTTGCAGACAAGTTGGCATTCACTGGTTTCTTTGTGTACACTGAGAGTAGCGGCACCAAAACCCAGTTGGTGCTGGTGTTAGTAAATCTGACTCTTAGACTGTAAAGGTGCATTGCACAGGCATGGATTTCTGCTAATGAGTGCTAGTAACTAGAATAATAAAACCTCAGTTTCACTCACCAAAACTGAAGCACAAACCTCTTGGATGTCTTCACTTCATAGTAAACTGTAATATTTTTTTGGATGATTCCCATAAAAATCCCTCTGAAGACTCCAACAGCACAAAGAGTCCTCAGATCCAGTTCAGTGACTCCAGTTAGCAGTGGTCACGGAAATTTTAAATCTTAGAAAAATCTTCTAAAGTATAAATTAAATCCATCTATTTGGAGCCGACCTCAGCCAGAGGACCAACTGCTGGTTTGGTTTTAGTAAAACGTCTCCGCAGGTAGGTTAAAAGAAGCCTGGTGTGGATCCAGCTACCATCTGTGAAATTAGCCAGGTGAACCAAACCCTTATGATTATTATTATCTATTTAGTGTATTGTTAGAGTTGCTGTTATCCTCTAATCCTTAAATTAAAGTCATTAAACTATTTATTATATGAACACCGGCATCAGACGTCACCACATATAGATGTAAAAATGATGACAATATCCCTGCAGACGTTCATTCATTGTGCCTCTGAAGCAAGAAGCAACATTCAGAATGACTCCACGCTGTCATTCTTTATTTAGTGTTTCAGCGTCACTTCATCTCCACCGAACAAAGCACACGGGATTTTTGAATGTCGGCTCTGTTTCCTTCTGTAGTGCTTCGTCTTTTCTTAAAACCAGCTCAGAGTGCGGTCCTGCTTTTGTAAAATGCCGTTTTGTAGTTTTTGTGGTGCTTTTTGGCTCATTTACAGATTCAGCATGGTTTCAGCTGCACAGAAATTTTGTAATGGTTCACTTCTGCTTTCTTCGTTATATCTAAAGTTCATTCGTCTTGTTCTGTTGAGGTTTGATCGGTCTCGCTCCAAGCCTGTGCTTTTGTTGCCTTGCACAGTTTAATTTACAGAAAGTATTCTGTGAGTTAGTGACACTGCTTCCGTTTGAAACTAAAAACTACAAATGGCTTCCTTTCTAAATTTACAGTCACGAATCAGTTTAAGAATGTCTCACAGGGAATACATAACGACAGCATTGGTACATTTATAGTTTCATGGCAAATTACTGTTAATATGAACTTTTGTTTTTTTTGTAAAAATTTGTCAAAACAGAAAAAAAATTGTCTTCCAGGACGCTGAAGTATGCTGTGAAAAAGTGATGCTAGCAAAAGCAGTTAACAGTAAAATGGAAATATGTCAGATTACACACGAAAAACCTGAAGTTCTTCTCAGGAATTCACAAAATTTTAAATACAGTGGAACCCCGACTTACGAATACCCCATTTAACGAAAAATTCAAGTTACGAAGGCGCTTAACGGCAATATTTCTACCCGTGTTACGAAGTCCGCTGGCTCTGATTGGCTGAGCCCAGAATGCCTACAATGCCCACAATGCCTTCCGAATCATGTGACAACCCCCTTGGCTTTCGGACTTGCGCTTCGCTGTTCCACTTGAACGACGCCTATCGTTCACTCACAAGGCGCGATGGGTGCTTCGACTTACGAAAATTTTTGACTTGCGAAAGACCCTCGGGAACGAATTAATTTCGTAAGTCAGGGTTCCGCTGTATTCAGCTTGCTAAAGCCGCTGTTTATATCAAGCATGGTGACAATATCACAGACGTTGCAGTTTAACAAGTCGTTTTGTCTACAGTTACATTTCTTTTGTTTCCTTAAAACCAATAAATCTCCCATACGTGAGATGATTTTAACGACTTCTGAAACAAGGTTAGCTAAATTTCTGGAGAACCAAATCAGAACCATTTTTATTTAAATAAAATATGTGACTGAATGACTTGTTAAGGACCAGTGTGAGCTGACCAAAGCCATCTTCAGTATCCCTAACCAACTTGCTAGCATTACTTTTCACAGTAATAATGATAATAATAATAATAATAACTTATAAAGCGCTTTCAAACGAAGTGCTGTACAGCTATTTGAAACTAAAAAGATGAAGTAAGTAAAATAAATCCACGTTACGTCAATTAAAGACATCTTGCGTGTTTGAAACGATGTCTGAACATGATACTGTGTTGCTGTTTTGTAGTGAAGGGTTTGTCCTGTAAGTGGCCATGTTATTACTCTGTATGAATTTCCTGCCAAACGTTCTCCAGTCACGTCTTTGGGAGAAACCTCTTCACCTCAAGCAGGAAGTGATTAAACTCCACTTTGTCCTGGGCAAACATGAAAAGGAGTGGAATTAGAACATCCATTGGTCACCGTTCATTGGAAATAAAAAAAAGTTAAATTCTTCTTATGTTTTGGGAATTGTTAGTCACCTCATCTGTAGATGTACCTGGTGGCTGATGAACACTCACTTTAACAGCTGTTCTGTTGAAACAGCTGCCTCTGATACAAAACTGTTCAATAATGTTTATTAAGGGGATTTGAGGTGTGAGGAACTCCAGTAAAACCTGCAGAGCCAAAACTAGGAGTCACTCCAGTGAAGTTGAATCAATTTGCACACTTGGCACCAGGCCTATTTTACTTTATGTCTCCGTTTACTTTATACTGTAAGCGGACACAAGAGTGACTTTGAATGGGTTTTGGTGACTCGTCCCATTACTTTGCCCTGTGAATGAGCCCTTTGCTTCTCTGGCTTGTAGACGAGGTTTTAATCAGCTGATGAGGTCACTGGAGGAGTTAAACATTTACTAACCCGATGTTCTCTCATGTACTCATGGCTTTGTCACCAATTTGTCTTTTTTATTTTTCTGAATCAGTGTGATGGGATGAAATGAAGTTGCTGACCTCGGGTGATCATGATTGGCTATTTAATTCTTAAAGCTTAAACAGTGTGCTCATTATTTGACAATAAGGGGGGATGCTGTGTGACAGCTCAGAGCTATTTTTTGACTTGCATTTGAAAAATCACCTTTTCAGGCATCAGTGCACAGTACAGACTTCAACCTTATTCTTTATTTTCGACATTGCATTTGTCTGCGTAACCTCCAAAACACAAACTCTGACCAACACACATACTGGTGAATTAATGTGATGGTTAAAGTGGATCCGTTCTGCCTTCTGCCAGTGTATGAACGGCGAATCCCTGTGAATTAATGCTGCTTTTTTCTCTCTGCTTGGGTTTGTATGATGTCACGGAGATTAGATATCCTTAATATGGCCATCTAAGGCACAGTAAGCCCCGCCCACCTGCTCTAATTTGTTTGGGAGGGGCAGCCCGTCAATGCAAAGTTTGCTCAAAGTGGGAGGAGCTAAAAGAGCTCACTGATAGAAGATAAAGGGGGATTATTTTGAACTCTGAATTGTGCAAAGCTACTCTAGAAGAGCCCAAGTATAAAATATGAGCAGAATAGATCCACTTTGTTTTAGCAATTTAATATCTGTTACTTTGAGGATGAAGGATTATTTCAGTTTGAGTGTGTTTTTTGCCATATAACACTGTAACCAATGTGTCTGCACTCTTTGCATTGCAGCTGTTATTCATTTGGTGATTCTGAGGAACAGTCCTGTATGAAGCACTCCTTTAACACTGTTTTAAACAGTACTCTATGAGTTAGATTTAACAGCCAAAGAGGCTTAAAATCCCCCCACAAACGTAGATTTTGACAAAGTTTTGTGTGTGGAAACACTCTTGGTATCAGTGTTGTGTGTCGGGATTAAGATATTGACTAATTTCATGTAAAAACTGGCTCAACTTGGTACTTGTTGTAGCAGCCAAGTCTTGGAGAAACTGGAAAAATAACTTTAAAATGCTCAGCACATCAGCAAATACTCGATCACGTGACTGTTTCTCGTTGGCTTGAATCTGACTCTTTCCCCAAAATTCAATGCCATTAATCGAAACACGTGTGCACCTAAAACGAGCATTTTCTCCACATTTCTGCCCTCTAAAACACATGTGTGCACTTACACTGTGCGTCATTTATTTTTTCAGCTCTCTGTGTGTGAACTCGTCTGCATGTGCATCGATTCTGAATGAAAAGGAGCACTTTATGGCATCCGTGTAGTTAAGAGGACAATAGTACTCGCTGTGATTATTCTGTTAGGGTTGTATTCACTGTAACTGCATACCAAGCAATGCACTGATCGGCACATTCTGCATAACCTGTAATTTTATGGACATTTTGATTGCTACAAATTATTTGTGCCTTGGCCTTTTACAGTACAGATGTTTCTTTCAATGCAATTCTTTTAATTTGGTCGTGCTTTTCTCGCTATGGCTGTCAAAACGCAGCACAAAGCTGTCGGTAATAACTGTGTGGAGGGCTGCATTTACATGCACTCATTGCTCAGCGGCCTCGATCTATGGAGCCAAGACTGATAGAAAATCAGCGCAGTAGCTGGGGGGTACTAAATTTTCTCTCTTCAAAAACCACCCCTCCAAACAGCGGCTGATATTGCTTTTACAGTTCCAGTTGGGGGAGCAGCTACAGGGCAGAAGCACCAACAATGGAAGAAGACACGCTGTCCACACACTGCAATATTTAACCTGCTAATTTTTTGCTGTTTGATGGAACCTCACAATTTGCAGGGTTTTGATGCGACTCTCAAACTGTCTTTCCAAAATCTTCTTAATCTCCTCCTAAGACACGAACTCTTTCATGGCATGCACCCTCTTTGCTATTTGGGCTGATTGGGACCTGATGAATTACCTGTTTTTTGTTTTTGACGAAAATGAGAAAATGTAGTATTTTGGTCTAGACAACTTAAAATGCGATGTCCGCATATGTGGACGCCAGGTCCTTGGAGGTTAAATGCAAAATTACATGAGTACCTATAAGGTGAACTGATAAGTGTCAAAGCAGGGTGCTTAGCGGCTATAAAAGAACTTTTGACCTCCAAAACAATTAGAGATAAGATTTTACACGTTGCTCTGACAAAGAAGAAAGCCTTGCATGCATGTTGCATATGGACATGGTGCAGTCTCACAGCAGTTTGTAAAAAAATAAACTGATTCAGTTTTATTTATATACTGCCAAATCACAACAATGATAAAGGTAAAGACACAACAATTACATCCCCCTTTGAGGCAACAGTGGGGAGGAAAAACTCCCTTTTAACAGGAAGAAAACTGCAGCAGACCTCCTAACCTGGTGTTCAGCATACTGACCAGGCCGAACCTGCTTAGCTTTTAAGATCAAGACTCAGATTTGTGTTTTTTACACAAACTGGACATTTTGTTTGTGGCTGTGATGAAGTTTGAAACACGTGACACAATTTTAGTCTTTAAACAAAAAGTTAACAGTCTTGTGAACAAGATGAATATCTTGTAAATGCTTTAACCCTTTACAGCCGATCGGAGCGGGCACGCTCTGTTTTGCGTAACTATTTTTAAATCCCGGTAGCTCTGCAACCAAGTAAGCTAGCGCAATAATTTTTTTTGCATATGAAACTGGAGGAGTTGTACTTACATCTTATGCCATCAGCTTGTCCTAGGTCACAGTTTCCTTCCACATATAGCTTTGCAAAAACTGCATAAAAATCACTTGCAGCAACAAAAACATGATATTCCAGAAACACGCTTCGCCGATCCATCAGCTGTTTGTAACACTTCCTACGTCCATCAGCGCGAACTATCACATGACCGCATGACCTGCCCGAAACCGGAAGTGACGTCATTTTGCGGAAATGTAGTTTTTTACGATCGGGGCCTTATGAGCTTGTGTTTTACTTGTTATGTGTTTTAAAAAGTTATGTTTGACTTTATGACTTTCTGTGTCGTTTCTGGGATGCTTAAGACTCATATTGCACTGCTGGAAATAGTTTATTTTGATGCATATGCTGTTATTTTGCAAATTTGCACTATAATATTTATTTTCGTTTTTCCTGCAGTATATAAAAATTGGTGTATTTCAAAAATAAAACTATGAAGACACTCAAAATAAATTTCCTGTGGTGGGAAACTAGTTTGTGTAACTTTTTTGTATTTACAGTTTTGAGGGATAAGCCTCTTAAATTTCTCTAACTAGAAATATA
The DNA here is from genome assembly GCF_057381915.1 of Diplotaxodon limnothrissa. Classification (NCBI taxonomy): domain Eukaryota; kingdom Metazoa; phylum Chordata; class Actinopteri; order Cichliformes; family Cichlidae; genus Diplotaxodon; species Diplotaxodon limnothrissa. Next base: position 3,068,761 of record NC_140613.1, read on the forward strand.
TGTTAAAAAAAACAAACGATTTTCAATTTTTTTGTAGTTTATTGCACTTTTTTGCAATTTATGTAATTACTATGCACCTAATGCAGACATATTATTAAAGTTTGGGCTATAATGGTTGTATTGATGTATAGCAACTTGAAATGCTCCCAAAAATGGCTCCACAGCATGTAAAAATATAATATAAGCTCTGGCGAACTTGGTTCTATGGTAGGTCTTAAAGGGTTAAAAAGAAGTCATCTCATGGCTTTAAAGAAGGTTAGTAAGAGCCATCTCTCACAGTGTGACATTTAAACATGGACGATGATGATACTCGCTGGTTAGTTAAGCCAGGTGTGACGGACGAAGCCACGCACTCATTGGCTGACGACTTGTGATTGACTGAGTCCTCAGCCAATGAGCTTCTCACTGAACTTGATTTATAAAATAACCCCAAATATTTTATTCTGTATGACCTGAAACTAGAAACCAAAGCTCTAAACTCATCAGGCGTTTCTATAAGACCAGAAGTCTTTCTGCAAACACAGGAGTCGCCCCCTGGTGTCCATTACGCAGAATACAGGTTCGAAACAAAAGTTCCAAACAAGTGCCAAACACGTGCTCGATAAATAGCAAATGAATAAATAAATAAAATCACTTCTGCTTAGAGTCTTGGGCCGTACAGTTCCTGTATTTCTCCCACAGGAACGATGCAGGAAGCAAATCTGAGAGGAGCGACGTCTAAATGCAGCCGAAATGCAGTAAAAACAAAAGCCACTACGTCTGGGAGGTTACTGACAGCTCTGTGCTGGTTGATGACGGCAGCTTTTCTGGGTCAGAAACAGTTCTGTTGTTCTTAAGTTTCATTTAAGGGAAGTTTGGACAACTTTACACTAGTGGCCTTCAGAGCTGTGCATCATTTTTCTCATACCAGTTTGAAAAAAAGAATAAACCTACCATTTCTATTCTGTATTAGACCACTTTGGATATTTTGTTTTGATGATATAATATGCAAATGTATTCTTACTTGATTTTTTAATTTTTTTTGTCTTTTCAATTGCACCAGTTATTAATAAAGCATTGAACTGAAAGCAGACGGTGTGGTTATTATCTGCAAGCGTTAAACCAGAGATGGATTTATGCTGCTGAAATCACTCAGGCTGCATCGTTTCTGCACCCGTGGACTCGTTGTTGGCGTCCCTGCTATAAAATAGCTGTTCTTAAATGTCCTGCAGCCCTCTGCAGACAGGCTGTGTGTCTTTGGAGTAGATTTGTGTGCATTTGCTGTGTTTGTGTGTCCAATATTTGAGGTAATGTATCTGCTTTGCATGTCGTCTTAGTTAACATGTGCTTTTTTTATTGGCTGTTTTTGTCCTTGTGTGTGTCTGAGCTTAGTTGCGGATGTTCCCAGCCCTTTGTAGTTGTTTGATGTCTCTTTGTAGTGATTTTGTGTACTTTTCTGGTTGTTATGTGTCCCGTCTCTTAGTTGTATCGCAGTACTTTTTCTTCTTTCTTTGTAGTTGTTTTACATTCATGTCTCTTCGTTTTGGGACCAGTTTGCAGGCTTTTGTTGTTCGTGTGCATCATGTTGTGTGTTGTGAGTCTTTGTGTCCCCATTATTATCTGACATTTTTCTGTTTTGCAGTTATTTTCCATCTCTTGTTTAGCATCAGTTTGTGGCATTTTTTTGGCTTTTACTTCACGTGTGCGTTCTTTTGTAGTTGTTGTTGTTTTATGTATTTATACTGTGTTGGTTTGCATGTTTCTCTGTGATGTTTTTGTTTCATTCTGGAGTTGTTTTGTCTCTTTGCAGTATTGTTGTTCTCAGCCTTGACTCTCATGTGTGGCCTCTTGCTGAAAACCTTCAGATGAACGTTATTATTTCGCTCACAGCGGCTCCGGCTGTCGCTGCTGTTACTCTGTGAAGATGGTTTAACTCATTTTTAGGATTCTTATTTTATAACGTTTCCACCCCAGAACACAAACATCAGTGGACACGTGTGCAGCTTGTTTTTCACTCATTAGCTCATTTCATTTCGTTCTTGTTAGAATTATGCGCTAAAAGTCTGTTTCTGTTCCCCGGGGGCGGCCGTTCCCAGGCCCTGAGCAGCCTTGACTGCCAGTTACCGCTGCGTGCCTGAATGTGAACGCCAGGATGGCCAAAGTGCCCGCCGATCCCCCGGCATTAAAGACTCACATTCACTCCCCTCATTCACTGATCTTCCCCACGGCTCGTATGTCACTCCAGCGGCTTATTATGGCCACTTACCTACACTGTAAGAAATGTCCTTCTAAAAATAAACTTTCCACAGACTCAGGCTAAGTACCAATCCTGATGGATTTCATCTGGTGTAACTGAAGAAACACGTCAGGTATGATTTAGATTTTTACAGAAGTTCAAAGTTTTGTGTTTCACAAGGATCGTTTCAGTGAGGTGGCTGTATGTTGGTGTGAGTCAGACATTTGGAGTTCCAGCAGCTTATTTGCAGGATGCATGAAACTTGGACCAATAAATGAAAAGAGCTTGAATTAGCTCGTGCTAAATGAAAACAGGTGTGTGAGGAGAGGCCACACACAGCAGCCTGACCTCACCTGAAGTGTCTGACTGACTAAATTTACACTGACCTGTCACTTTACAGAAACAACTGTCCAACTGCTCCCTAACACAAATATATAACCAGCCAATCACGTGGCAGCAATTAGGAACGTAGACATGGTCAAAACGACTTGCTGAAGTACAGTTTTCTGTTCTCATCACCGTCAAACAGCATGAAGTCGATCTCCAGGCTTTCAGAGCCTCCTGCAGTTCCTGTCTCTGCCTTTGGGGGGCAGTGTAGTGCAGCACCTGCAGTTGGATATTTCTTGCAGTGCAGCTGCAGGAGTGAGTTTGGATCAGTACCCGGCCTGCAGCCAGAGCTCGCTGAGCTGTCAGCCCGCTGATGTTCAGAGGGGAGAAAACAGGCGTTGTTTAATCGTTATCTGACCGCCGGTGTGTGACCGCAGGGTGGAGGCTGGTGGAGGCTCCGCAGGGCTGCAGGTGAATTCAAGCAGCAGGTGAGACGTGTTCACTGGTTTTATTTTAGCTGGGAGCCAATAATAATAATAATATTATGGCAGGTCAAACTATCGAAGAATTGGAGTTAAAATTTTGAATGCTGTGAACTTTGAGTGCTGCTGCTGTAAAAACAATATATTTTCCTCTTTTTATGGAAACAAAGACGGTTCACTTTGAAAAGAAAAAGTTTGCTTTGACTTTGATTTGTGAAACCTGTGACTGTGCATGTGTGTGATTTTTATCTTGATCAGAATTGATGAGTCAAGAAATACAGAAATGCAGTGACTAGACTGAGGAAGACTTTCTTTGAATTAGGGCTGCCACAAACGATTATTTTGATAGTCGACTAGTCACCGATTATTTATGCGATTAGTCGACTAATCAGATCATCATCCACTGGACGTAAAACTACAGCTTATTGCACCAGCAGCATCTGCTCTTATATAACTATCATTAGCTTACAGCTTTAAGCTTTTAAGGTGCTAACTAAAAATAAAGACAAGATGATAGTTTATTAAATTTTAATGACATTTGCAGATTGTCTCGGTGGAGTTTAATAAACTCCTTGCTATCTAAAATATAACAGGACACCGGAGTAAATTCTCCAGCATCTCACACTTCTGATAATCAGCTGTCTGCTTGAGGTTTATTCAGCTGTGTAAAAACCATAACTTTAATCTCAGACAAACTGATTTACTCAGGAACAAATAAAATACTGAAAAAAAAAGCCAAACAACAACATTTTTAAGTTATCTAAGTGACTCATATATATTTAACCTGAGTAGCGAAAGACGGCGGTGGGTTTGAAAACAATTTGCCGGGAGTCCGGTGTTCTCACAGCGCTAGTGACCTAGCCCCCGGCTAGCTATCGAGCTAGTGGGTAACAGACGTCTCCGAAAACGTCGGAGCGCTTTTGAAAATATGCGGTGTCCTGATAAACTGAGCCGATATTTGAGGTTTACACAGCTACATTCTCGCCTGAAAATATGTTAAACGTTTATTTTGTGACCCAGAAAGAATAATAAGAGTAATATTAAAACTAACTAGCTACCGCCATTGTTGGAAACTAAGCTGGGCCGCGCTATGAATTCTGGGACAAAGCTGCTTCTTCTTCTTCTTCGGGGTTTAACGGCAGCTGGCATCCTTGTACATGCAGTGCTGCCATCTTCTGTTTCAGTCCGTTATTACACTCTTAAATCCTGCTACTTATTCCTGGGTCTTTTGGGATCTTACAAAGCTTCAAACGACGCGTCGACTATTAAATCAGTCGTCGACGATTTTGATAGTCGACGTAATCGTGACTAGTCGACAAATCGTGGCAGCCCTACTTTGAACGCACAAAACGCAAATTAGATGCCAAGAAAATTTAATGTAAAAGCTCCTAAAAATCTTTACCGACATTCTGGGGAGCACTGGGTCTACTGGTGGGATTATAGAGTCATCATGACGTCACTGTGAAGGGCTTCCTGGTCCTTCACAGTGACGTTTTTTACACAAACCCGACACTCTTTTGAAGGTGTTTGATGGAGGCACAGAGTTTACCTGCAGTGTGCAGAGAGAGGCTGATGTGTTTTAATTGGCCGACGCGTTCATCACCAGATGTTCAGATGTTTCTGGATCTTTAACTTTCTGTAGTTCTCTTTAGCCTCTTCTCTGTTTCCTGCACAGACTTTGCATTTTTACAGAAGAAATGTGTGTTTCATCATTTACCTGGATAAAGGTTATCTAGACTCACTGCACCACCTAATGGTTTAAATTAGTATTACATTAAAGTACGGCCAGTCCCCAACTCAGCTTCAGTTATTAGCTTTCAGAGCTATACACAGATGTTTATGGCCTCATTCTGTTGAGTTTATTTGTTTTGGTGGGCCACCACTAAGGGTGTAATTCCCCTGTAATCAAATGGAATTTCAGTGCATCTGATTTAAAATTCTGATGTAATTATATTTACTTACAAATACTTAAAGGTAGGTACACTACAATCAGAGTGTCAACAAGTCAGGCTTTTACAGGAAACAAAGAAATAATTATACTGTAAGTAATTTGAGGTAGTGCTCAGTTTCACGGTAAGTTTGCAGAAAAACAAACATTATTTCCACAGCTTGCATCATAAATATGCTCCACTCTGTGGGGTTGTATTATGGAGTGGACTCATGTACTTCTATTGGAAGTACGTACATTGTACTTACAGTAGAAGTACAGTGTTCTTACATTTACTTACAGTATAATTATTTCTTTGTTTCCTGTAAAAGCCTGACTTACACCCTGTTACATCCTTACTCTCACAGACCTAGCTTTAAGTATTCGATTACACTGTAATGTCAAATAAAATGCATTGAAATTCATTCCGTTACAGGGTAATTACACCCTCAGCTGCATTACAAAGTGTTACAATAATTACTTTTAACGTCGTCTCCAGCACTAATGTGACGATGATCTATTCAGCTTTTATGTTGTAACTCCTGGCTCTCTGCTCTGTTTGTGTGTGAGGCTGATTTCTACAGAGCAACGTGTCTCTCATATATGAGCTGATTGTTGCAGCTTACATGAGATGCAAATTCACGGGGTTTGGTGGCTTTGCCCTTGTGCTAACCATGTAGCCCACTAAAAGCTGTATTTTTATGTTGAGAGTGAACGTTTGCATGCTGTTTGTGTTTGCAGCAGTCATGGCAGGCTCCTGGAGGTTCACACAGCATCCACGCTTCTCTTTCATAATCTGTGTTTCTGCAGTTTTAATACTCCTGCTCGTGAGCCAAGGTAGGCCGAGGCTATAAAGGCTCTATTGTTTGGTTTAATTATTAATAATAGTAATAACTGCTGTTTTTGTTTCCTCCAGCATTGATCTGCAGACAGCAGGAGGACAGGCACAGGAGAGACTTTGCTGACTCCACGGGTATTTTTCCTCCTTGGTTCTCATTCTGCTTGTTCACATACTGTGGCTGCCAAATACGTCTCAACGTGTTGTTTTCCAGCTCGAACAAAGAAACTTTAAAGCCCCACAAAGTACTTCGACTGCAGCGCTGTCACCTAGCAAAAATAAAAACCCTACACACAGTTGATGTGGAGGCGCACACAACTGGCTTCAGTGTATTTTTTATATGAATATCTTTTTAAAGATCACGACTGTCCCCCACTACATTCAGGAAACTATGTTTATTGAGGTTTGCAGTTTCTGAATAATAAAAAACTTTCTGGGTTTGCATCACAGCACAGACTGAGTCACTGAACATGTCAGATTTCTTTTTTATATTGTTTCTTTAACCAGGTGATATTTGAATATATTAATTGAATAAGGTTAACACTGGCGCCTCACACCTAGAAGGTCCTGGGTTCGAATCCTCCACCTGGCCGCGGCCTTTCTGTCTGTATGTCTCTGTGTGTTAGCCCTGCAACAACACAGGGTATACTCCCCCGCTCGCCCTATGGTAGCTGGGATGGGCTCCAGCACCCCCCCCCCCTCCCCCCCACAACCTTGATAAGGATATGTGGAAGAGGATGGATAGAAAGTCAATGAATACCAAGCTTCACAGCTGGGAAAGGGTGGAGCTCTGGGTTCACAAGTGAGGGGGGGGACAGCAGGAGATGGACAGACTGATCCGTTGTGGTGAAGAGAGAGCGTGGAAGCAAAGTTAATGATTTACTGCTCGATCTACGCCCACGAACAACCGCGAGCTCTGGCTAGTGACCGATAGGATGCAGCTGAGACGAGCTTCCTCCAAACGGTGAAGCTCAGCTAGTTGATCTGGTTTGGGAATCTGACTCCTGCACACCTCCTAGGTGAGGAGTTCCTGGCAAATTGCTGAAGATTATCTTCCAGCTAGCTTGGGAACGCCTCAGTGTTTGCCTGGATTTGCTGGTGGAGGTCTGGGCCTCTGCTGAGGATGCTGCAGCGGTGATGGATGGAGGGTACAGTTGGTCAATGTTAAGAAATATGTGGAAAAAATCCTCCTTTTTGTAACTAAAACTCAGTTAATTTGCATAAAATGTGCCATTCATCAGGCTTCAGTCCAAAGCTTACCAACTCAAACCCCGAATGTTAAAGACGTCGTTAACGTCCCAGAGGAGCAGTTTGTCTAACGGTAAATACCGTCATCACCAACACACACTTCAGAGAAGTCATCAGCTAACATCTGTGAACCTGCTCTGGGTTGTATCACTGAAATGTTCAGTGAAATGCCGATTAGACCAACTGTTACACTGACCTTGTGTTGTTTAAATAACTGCCCCGCCCCCCGGGGACCCATTCCTCTGGGTAACTGTCACTTTTTTTCCCTTCCAGTACATCCAGTAATTACACTGGCTCATTCTGCTGATGCTGTCTCCATAACGGAGATTACACCCAGAACGAGCTCCCGCTGACTTCACGCTCTGCTTTTATTTCCCAGAAATCCCAGCAGAGCACATCGACCCCGCTGCCATCGACCTCACGCCGCTCGTCAATACTTTAATAAATTCCAGCCACTCGGGTACGTTGTCCTGTCGCTGTCTCTCAGGTCTGAACCACAGAGTCACACTTCTGTTGGTTTTGAACTGCAGAGAGGACTCAACATTTAAAGGAGCAGTGCGCTCAAAGAGCAGCTTCCCTTCAGCCCAGTTTTAACATTTTAACTCTGATTTTGATTTTCAGGCTCATTGACGAGGTCGCAACATCGACCCCGTCCTCTTACTGATTATTGCACCTTTCTCCTTAATCATGAGATTGTCATTAGTGAACGCAGTGCTCTCCTGTATGTAATAATGCATCTAAGGCTGTGTGAGCTCACATGTTCGCCTGTTTTGTGTTGCAGGCTCCCGGCAGCTCTTCTCTCTGCTCAGCGTCACGTCCTACAGCTCCCTGGCTCTGCACAAACTCACCCTGTTGGTCTACAACAGTAAATGTTCTCTCCTTACAAACGTCTGCTTCCTCCGAAGCTGCAGACAGCAAAGAGTAACGCAAAGGCTGCATTTGTCTATGCTGCCATCTGGTGGTGTGAATGTGTAGTAATTACACCACCGCATGTTAACCATCTCTACTCTTAAGACGAGACTTTCTCTTTAATCGTGTCAGATTGTTACCTTTAGGGTCAGTCATGAAGTTTGATGCACTGGTGAAGGCTGAGAAAGGGAAGAACCCATTATTTTATTTAAAACTGCAAAATAAAGCACCGAGGACGTGTCCTAACATATTACAGAAATAATCTTATTTGCCAAACTTTGTTAAGGAGGACTTATTCTGTTACTTTGATTATTATCTGTCATATATCTCCTGTTCCAGTGGTGGCTGTGTTGTCATCCACTCAGTCGTGAGGTCAGTGTATGGACAGTTTCATACAGTTTTTTTCCTGCTGTGGGATCTGTATGATGTCATCAAGAGGAGACATGCCTAATATGTTCATCTGAGCTGGGCAAAGGCCCCGGGCGCCCAAGGAGAAGAGCTAAAACAGAGCATTGAAGGCGGAGCATGAACTGCATCAATGCTCAGAATAAGATAAATGAGGATTATTTTAAACTGTTAATCATGCAAAGCTCTGCTAGCAGAAGCTGAGACTAACAAGCTGGAAATACGCAGGTCAGCAGATGTTTGGAGGCCGTGTCGTCCTGACACGTCTTAAACTTTAAATTCCTGAATGACTTTGTGCTCTCTGAACAGTTTCTGTGTGTTTTGCAGTTTCCAGTGTGGGAAGCATAGAAAGCAGCGTGTTCAGGAGGCGATTCTGCTACTGCGTCACAAACGAGACCAACGACCTAACAGGCAGGAGGATTCGAACGTTCGGCCTCATTTTACGCTTCGTGCAGTTTGCTGCATGTAAACTTGTTTTTGTTTCCCATCAGACTTTACAGCCATACTGCTGGATGTGATGGGAAACTCTACAAGCTACCTGCACGAGCTCTTTAAATCCTCCTCGATACTCTCAGGTGGTAGATGCTATTTAAATGAAACGCTATATGATGTGTTTGTGTCTCTGGCTAACGGCGTGTTGTCTGCTTGTGTCTCAGTGAGCCAGAGGAATAACTCAGACTGTATCTACATCTGCGTGATGGCCGGTAAGATGGGTATGTGTAGGCCTCTTCTGTCCTGAGTAAAGTTCTGAGGCCTGGGGGAATGACACTGCATGCTTATTTTATCCTCACAGAGGTCTAGAAGTAGAAACCTTTTCTTCCTGCTCCTGACCCACGTCTAAGACTGATACCCGGTCCATGCTCACAAGAAAGGAGTCAGATTTATTATAGCTGTGTGAAACTATAAACTGTTTTTAAAAGCTGAATCTTTATTGTTCTGAGAACAAGCAGTAAGAAATGTGTTGGGTATATTCCAGTAGTTCAGCCCACAGGGTGTTTCCTTTGTGTGTATCACATTTTTATTTTCTCCCTTGATTTATTTCATGGTGAAGCATTTTTAAAAGCCAAAAATCAGATAAGATGAGGTTGAAACTGAGGAACTTTTTATAAATGTTTGTGTTTTTAAACATTTAAAAATGAAAGCTCTCAGCAGAATGTGAAGAAACAGTTATGTGACCTTATCTCCATGTTTGGTTTTAAAGAGATATCACGTAAACATCAACAAAACATTTTTTCTGTTTACACTTTAACACAGCAAAGCATCCTGCAGAGGGGCTAAAAAGAGCTCTCAAAAGGTCAAAGAGCAGCAGATCCAAAAACAATCGCAGTTGGTAAAACAGCGCCTCCTGGTGGGGAAGCTTCTGTTATCTTCCACAGACCTCAGAGAGCGATTAAAGAGATAAAATATATGACTAAACCTTATAAATGCTCCTGTAGTATACCTGAAAAATCTTTCATATAGTGTATAAGGCAATGGTGTGAAACATAAGGCCCGGGGCCCGCTGGACCGCTTTGTAAAATAAGTAGGAGGGCGTATATTTATTATATTTTTAACTTTTCATGTTTTGCAGCTTCTCCTACAGACACACACACAGTTTACATCATGCTGACACATTTATTTCATCTTCATCACGTAGGAAGCTGAGACATACTGTAGAAATTGCCCCTTTTTTCTTTTTCTAAATGTGTAATTAAACTTTGTTGATTGGCGTTTCACTGTTTGGCCCACGTTGGATCGGTGGGCTGTGCGCAGTCCTCCCTGTAAAATGAGTTTAACATCTCTGGCATCAAAGATGAGGCTGATGATGATGCTGCTGATGAAGGTGTCTGTCTGAATGCGACGTTGTGTTTTGTCCAGGCAGAGAGGTGCCTGAGCTGTGGGACGTCGGCTCCATCACGCCGCTCTTCAACCAGACCATCGTGGAAGGACCGCACACAGGTCTGTTCACTGGTTTGTGACGGATTCATTGATGACCAGCAGGTGGCAGATTAAAACGAACAGCACCAGATCAGTGTAGAGCTCATTATGTCTTCTTTTTCATTACTTTCTTTTTCCCCACTTTGTCTTTCTGAACCAGCTAACATCTCCTTCCGGCTCCCTGTCGGTGAGTACATCAGGACCTTTAACAGGCCCCTTCAAGCATCTGCTGTCATCAACCAGACGCTCGAAGAGCCGCTTAATTCTCCTCTTCAAATTGTCTATTTTAAATCTCAGAATGGCACCAACTGCCCACGAATCTGAGTCACATCTCTCCATCTGGGATGAGCTCCATGCTAACCAGCAGAGTCCATTCAACCGCACATGGTGAGTCTCTCCAGGAGGCCGGCGTTCAGCGTTTGGCTCGTCTTCACAGCTCGATCTGTCAGGAAGTTCGGGCCAGACTCGGTTTCCAAAGTTTAATCAGGATTAAGCTGGTTTATCTCTGATGTTCACAACCAAATGTGTAAAACAAAGAACTGGAAGCACATTTAAAAGGATATGCATGAATGAACACTAAATAAAAGAGATTGTTCAGGTTTTTAAAAGTATAATGAAGTCAGTCAGATGCTAGGTTTTAATTTTTAGGAGAAATTGTTTGTGTGAGAAATACCAGGAAGACCAAAAGACTGATCTTTGAGCACACGGAGCGACTGCAGCCAGGGTCTTTTTTACTTTTCATTGTCATGTTATTGAGCTGTGAATCTCAGCAGAGTGTGTAGCTCTCTCCGTGGTCGAGTGTCGTGTCACATGATTGAGAAACATTAGTTATTGGCTAAAGGAAGCGATGCGTCTGTGCGTCACACTGTTTTACAGCCAGTGTCGTATGATGTACGTTGTTACCTGTTCAAGCCTCCTGTGCGCTTTTTTTTCTTGTTGTGGTTGTGATGCAGGTTGATCTTAGCTTCATATGTTCATTGTTGCTCTGCCTCCGTCCTTGAGACTCAGCACTGGTTTGCATCTCAGTGTGAAACCTCTGTCTTCCCTGTGCTTGGATACAGCTACCTTCTGAAGGGTGTTTCTTTCCTATAAAGGTGTGGGGGTTTTTTTACCATGGAAAAGATCCTGTGATCATCCCCCATCTGGTCTTCTGTGGTCATCGAGCCTTTTTAAATCCTGTAGTGTACTAAAATGTTGATCAGACCACTGATGCTCCCACTCTCTGTCTCTCGGTTTGTTTTGTTTGTTTTTGGTGAAGTTTAATGAAGTAGTTTTGTTGTTTATTGTTGTTGTTTGCTGTTTATATGACTGTGTACAGATTACAGTTATATGCATAGGTTCTGTTAAAAGTTTAAATTGCATGGACACAGTGGAGAGGTCCAGTTTGCTGAGGTGGAGTCGAGGACACCTTTAAGCCTTACCTGTTTGCTGACTCAGGCTGTAAACGTGTTTATTTTTTAACACGTGGTTCTGTCTTCAGTCCCATGATGGCTGCGTCCTGCTTTCACTCTTGTGGAGACAGAAAATCGAGCCTATTTCTTTCTCTTGGTTTATCAGCTTCACCAACAGCTGTGGATGAAGCAGCTGCATCTACAGCGAAGGTCACCACAGCTCAGCCGCTCGCAACAGCTCCACAGCCTACGACCGTCAAGCCTCAGAGTTACACTACAGCCAAAACACCGGAGACAATCCAGCAACCCATGGCGCCAAGCATGACCGCAAGAGCTGTAACGACACAAAGGGGGACCACGCCCACTGTGGCATCTTCTCAGAGTGGAACTATAGTGGAAAAAACAACTTTAGCACCAATTACAACCTTAAAACGGCAAACCACCACCACCGCCGCTCCGACTGCTGCAGCTCCCACCACAGCAGCACCACGATTACCCACGACGCCGGGCAGAGCTTCAACCTTCTCACCAGCAGTTAGTCTGATCAGCACGGCGGCGTCTACAAGCACAGCAGCCCCGCACACGACGTCCACAGTTCATTCCACGAGACTTCCACCTGTGCGAGCCTCAGCAGGACCCACGGTGCCCAGGAGGACTACAGGGCCTCTGGTTAGAGGAACTACAACTCCCAGCAAGCCAACGGAGAAACCAGGTAAACGATTTGTTCTTTCAGATATTTTAATATGAATTATTTTGTAGCTTCAGCAGTGAGGAAGATGCTCTTGTGTGTTTCTCAAAATAAAAAAGATGAAATGTGGCAAATAACCAGAATAAAAAATGAATAAAACCAAAAATGCACCAGAGGAATACATGAGAGAAAATCTGGACTTCTTTAAGTTTCATGAAGACGTTTCTCCTCTCATCCGAGAAGCTTCTTCAGTTCTGAAGAAGTTCTCACAGTTTTACCTGCTGGACAAAGATGGCGACGGGTTCACTGTGACCCATGATGACGGCTTGTTGGGAAACATAAGGACAGACGAGTGATTTTATGTCGTTATTGATGAATGGATACGGAGGAAATCAAACATGGAGACCTGTGTAACATCACTTAGCCACAGTCTGACTCCGCCCACTGACCTGCTCTCACAAAGCGACTCTAATCACATTGCAGCCTTCCTTTGTCATTTCTGGACACACCAGCGGCACTGATTCAATTTCAGCCTGGAGAAAGGTGTGTGTGTGGCACGGGAAGCCATGCTGCAGATAGTAACCATGGTAACGCAGGCTCGCAGCCTCCTGTGTGAAAGCTTTGATGGGTTTTAAGCTGCAGAGGTTAAAGTCAAATTAAGGCCAAGCGTTCAGCGTTTATCTGTCTGCTGCACTCAGCGTAAACCAGGAGCTCGTTATGAAATTCCATAATTACATCGTGAGGAAAATGAATACGGATTCAAATGTCAACAGTTTCCAGCCGTTAACGTACATTAAGACTATTTTATGTGACAATGGATTAAAATATGTGAAATGCACATTCACTAATTGAATATAGTGTAATTTGCATAAATAGTGTGACCCACGGTAGATAAAGTTGAGACTGTGTAGAAAAACAACAAGCATCCACTTTCTTACGCTTCTCCAGTTCAGGGCCACGCGGGGCTGGAGCCTTCCCAGCTATCATAGGTCAGGGAGGAAGACGGGACACACAGAGGCAACGTTCACACTCACTGCATGTGTTTGACTGTGGGAGGAGGCTGGAGAACACCCACACACTCCCACAGAAAGGCCCTGGGCTGGATTCAAACCCAGGACCCTCCTGCTGGGACACCCTTCGTATATTTTCTTGGATTTTTATCCCTCAGCTGTAAACGGCCGATTATCATGACGTGACGGGCGGGTGGCATGGACATGCAAGTGTGTGAATGTAATAACGAGAGTACGAGGTGACATAGGAGCATCTATACAATGGGTGTATCTACTAAAAATCTCTGACAAGTTTGAATCATAGTGACTTTGACCCCGAGGTTAAAATCAGTGGTCAAGGTTTCTGAAAATCTTGTGACTATAAATTGAGAACAATGTGATGCAGGAGTTTGATACCACACATGTCTCCACAAGGAGGCTGACGCCGCCGGTGTTTTTATGTAAACGTTGGCAGCATGAATTCAGCATATCTCAGGTTTGGCTTGTGTCATCTGTTCATTCACAGCCATTCTGGGGTTTCAGGACTAAAACTGGGACAGGAATGGGGTAAATAATGTGACGGTGATGTAAACTGAAACAGGTGATCGTAATCATGATTGTTACAGTTTGTCCAACAAATGAGTGAGAAAAGTTAGAGAAATGTTCCGATCTGTTACCAGCAGCGAGTCCAAACCCAGCGCCTGCTGTTGATGTGCCCGGTGCCCTGCGCTGCATTAATGTCGAGCAGCACGTGATGGTTGTGGCTCCTAAGATATCACCTGTGAGGCGCTCAGTGTGTTTCTTCACCTTTCCCAGCATAGCCACTAGATGGCAGTAACACCACACTGCAGATAACAGCTGCGCCCCCAATGCTCCCGTCCCCTCCTCTGATTTTTGCCTAGCAACAATCAGAAGGCCGGAGCGTCCTGTGCAATTTGTCAGCGAGTCATTAGCGTGCAGTGAAATGAGCGTTTGTCACCCAGCTGCACATGTCTGAGTGTCGGCCTGTGGAGGCTGATGTTTGACTGACACACACACACACACACACACACACACACACACTCAGGAATGAACGCTGAAAATCAGGTCGTTGTTGTTTTTGTGTTTATTTCTGTTCAAATTAAAATGAAATGAGTAAATTTGGAGACAGGAGCTCAGATGAAAAGCTGCATGAGTTCACCTGCTGACTGATTTTCTCCTCTTCACAATGATGCTGAAGAAGGAAAACTGACACTTGTTGGCTGAACTCATGAGTTCACGTCAGGTTTTCAGCAGTTCGTCAGTCACATGACCCTCAAACCTCACGTGCTGCTGTGTCTCTGCAGGAAGCTGCTGTGGGTTCATTGTTGCCTGAAGCCCCCCCACACCATCACAGCTCCGTGTGTCACCATGGAAACATAGACTGTAAATAAAAGATGGGCGTGGCAGAATCAGAATAATCCCAGAGGAAGTTATGTGGTTACAGTTGCTCCACGACAGTAGGAACAGTAACTAAGTAAACTTAATATTACAATATGTTACAAAGTTACAAATGTAACTAAATCCATGTTTCAGAGCTGAGTTATCGTTGAATCATAGTGAGCTGCACACTCACAGTCATCTGCTAATTAATGTGAAGTGAAAGACGAACACAATACCAGAATTTTAATTCACCAAAAGTGAAGCACAGACTTTTTGGATGTTTGCATTAAAACTGCTCCAGAATCGATGGTTCGTGTTCAGTGACTGCAGTTTAATAAGGAGAGAGACTCTGAGAGAACTGAACATAATTTATTGAAGCACAGAGTTATAAAATATTAGAAGCTACATCGCAGGGCAGGGCCCCAGCAGCAGTAGGCGGTAGGACGGGACCCGCCGGAGTGTAGCGGCTAGTGGTGATGGAGAAGAAGCAGATGGAGGTTTGGATGAGCTGCAGGACAAACGTGAAGGACAGAAGAGCACTGAGGTTTAAAGGGAACTGAAGCTGATCGGTTTACAGAAGGCAGCCAAGAAAATTCAGTAAATATGGGAAAAATGAAGCAACACAAACACCAAAGACTGCAGATCTGACTTACTGATGTGGAGGCGGGGCCTAGGAGACACCTAACAGCATCTACCTGTCAATCAAAGCAGCCACACCCCCAACTTTAAGCTTGATCTAATTGAAAAAGGTGAGTTATAAAAATTATCACAGTCGTGCAGTTGTGACAAAGGAGGAAACGTCACAGAGGCGGGCGGTGTTTTTGCTTCAGGACGTGCTTATTTCTGCTGTAAAGGTGAACATTTTAACACGACTCTGTGGGATTTTGAACGTATCAGTCCAGCTCTCTGCAGGTCCAAAGTCCACTCTGTATGTTTCTGTTCAGGTTTCTCTGCAGACTTTCATCATGGTCTCCTCTCAGCCAACCCTTTCAGTGTTTGAACTCTGAACTTTGCCCCTGCTGCAGAGGAAACTCCTCAGCCTCAGGTTTTTTAGCTTTTCAAGAAACTTTCTTGAAATTTTCCCGACTGACTGCAGCTTCATTCAGCTGGAAACTATTCCAATGACACCATCAGAGCGACACTGACAATAGTGTGCACGCCTTCCCTCACGTCATCACACCGTCTGTAATATGTTCTCTAAAATGTCCCATGTATGAAAAGCAGATTCTGTGCGTGCTTTTTTTGGTTGTGTTGCCAAGCTGATGTTAATCACGCTCCAGGATGAAATCCTTTGTGCTGCATTTCCACACCAGCGACCAAACATCCCTCTTGTTGGTTTAAATTTGAATAGGAAAAGATTTTTCCCATCGTGATCCTGTTTGCAAGGCGAACAAAAACGTGCAGCATGTGGACGAGCACGCAATTAAAATTCATCTGAATGTTCTGTGAGCTTTTAAAGGTTAATTTATGATATGTTTATTATCTTTAATGTGACGATCACCTTTTGTCTGTGGACATCACCTCCTAATTAGATTTTCTCACAGATTAATTAAGCCGGTTCACGACTGACGTTCTTCTCTCTGTGTGTTGAGAGGCTGTCCCTGGAGGAGGCCGGAGCTGAGCGCCGAGTCCGTCCCCGGCGCCGCCACGACCGTCGGCGCCCACAAGCTGCAGCCCTGCGTCCTCGAGCTGTGCAAGTTCTTCTCCCAGTGCCTGTGCAGACCCTTCAGCCACAAGACGCGCATGAAAAGGTCGGCAAATTCCCCCTGCTGCCTCCAGACAGCACCGCTGCAGACGGCGGTTTGAATTGTACTCCTGCTCAGAGTGTTGCATCACTTATTTCTCTCAGCTGCTGCACTTCTTTAGGTGGCCACAATAAACCCCGGCAGTGTAAGGCACAGACAAACACAGGTAGACAGAAATTACAGGGTGAAGCTTTCTGAAGTATTCTTAACAAGAATGAGTGGCTGACGTCATTCGTGACAGTTCACAGCAGCAAATGTTAAAATGAAGCTGTTTGTGTTCTCGATCTAATGAGCACTGCTCAGAAAATGAGAAGAAATCATGCTGGGTATGTACACTGAGAAGGACCGGACAATGTGTTATTCATGCTGTTTGATGGAAACAAAGATTATCGACCTGCAGAGGGCTGGATTTAAAAAAAAAAAACCTGAAAATCAAAGTGAAACAATGATGCGACAGGTCAGTCGATTTGGCTGAAATTTTAATAAATTGCAACAACTCAAAATGATGCTCAGTAGTTTCTTTTGGCCCCCATGTGGTTAAATACAAGCCTGACATCCCAGATCTGAGCCGGGGCATCACTGAGCTCCTGGTGTAATCCTTGTGGCGTCAGAGGTGCTCTGACTTTTCTTACCCTGCTTGTTTGAGGGTTAACGCCTGTGCCATTCTCCTGTTTGGGGCTTACAGCTCTTACTACGAATGATGAAGAAGAAAAAAAGAGCGAGTTACCTTCCCCAGGATCCGTGCTGGAGCCGGGTCAGAGGAAGAGGCCAGACAGCTGTGGCTCTTTGGCCTGATCGCTCAGCAGGTCGGGCTGTGGAGGTGAAGTGGTCTGTGGGCCGGGCAGCGTTCAGGGTGGAAGTCCTGGTGGTTTAATTCCCCTGCTGCCAAAACCTTTTTTTTCCTTTCTTTTTGACACATCTGAAGTCACCTGAGAGGGACACCTCCTAGGTGAGGTGTTTCAGGCATGTCTTACCTGGTGGAGACCCCCTGGGCAAACTCAGGACGTCCTGGAGAGATTTATGTCTGCTCGCTGCTTTGGGAATGCTTTGGTGTGATCAGAGACCGTGACCACCTCCATGTAAAGACTGTATTTGCTTGCAGGTTAATCATCAATTAAAATGTATATTCTCGGACATGTGGCTCAAAACAAGCCTGATTTCTGTCTGTTGAAAGCTGAAGTTCCCACTCATGGCGAGCTGACTCTGAAGCAGAAGCTCAAGGTCAGCGCTTCATGCTGTCATCTTGTCTTGCAGGTACTGTGACGACAGCCACCTCTGGTATGAGAAGCACACCTCTGAAGTGTGTCGGCGGGTCAGGAGGGTCTCCTTCTCCAGAAGTAAGTGGACAGCATGAGTCATTGACCTGCCGGGCTCTGATGCTCGAGACTCCCTGTGCAGTAAAACCAACACCTGCAGCAGCAAATTATAAACTCAGCGCTTCAGCCTGATACAGCCGTATGAAAGAGTTTGGGCGCCCCGGGGCAAACTGCATATTTTATTGATGTTTGAAGAGAAAAGGAGTAAACTTTTCAAATCGGTAAAATATTTCTGTAAAATATGCAGTCGGCCACAACATTATCTATTGATTTTGTAGGAGTTTGTTAAGATTTTGACCAAGAAACTTGAAGAAAACATGCACCTCCAAAATGTTTGAGCTAACAGGAAAGAAAGTAATAAAAAAATAGACATTTTCACACTGAGAACATGAAGACGATTCATAGTGACGAACGATTCATGGACAGATGATTTTAACCCTTAGATGCACACGTGGGGTCAAAAATGACCCCAGGGGTTGTTTTTCTTCAAAATCTTTAAAATGCAAAGTTGTAATATATTCATATTCCAGGTATTCCTCATAAAATATGTTTGTAACATGAGGCCATTTGCATTTTTATTTATTTTTTCATTAATTTAAAAAAAATGCAGTTTTTGTATCTCTACCCCACTCAAAAATGACCCCAAGCAGTTCCTATGGAATCTTCTATGAAACTTTCATTCTTAGCAACTCTCACTGACCCACTTACACTTCTGATGGATCAAGAATTAATTTTTACACAGTAACATACGTGATTTATAGTCAGGGCTGCACATAAGTGGTCTGCAGGTGTGCATTCGCTGTCAAAATAAAAGTATTCCCGGAAATTCAGAGAATAGGCGCTTCTTTTGTTATTAAGTTATTGCCTACGGAGCTTGCTTCTTTGGCATCTTTAAGAGTTCTGAACAAATGTCTGTCCTCCTCCAGAACATCTTATGTTCGCAAACACGCATTCCAACTTCTTATCTGGTTCTGCAAATGCGCACCTGAGGACCATTTATGTGCAGCCCTGTTTATAGTTTCCTGTGCATTTCAAACATTGTCCTTTCTGATGTTTTTTTTTTTTTTAAATATTTAAAGTAGCATGGTTGCTATGAGGCCAGCAAGGATCCCTGTGGACTTACAAATGATCCAGGACGGATGGGATGAAGAGCCCATCAGAGGCATTGACTCAGAATCTGACATCTCAGATATAGAGGACCCAGACTATTGTACCCCCCACTTAACAAGGCCAGTCAGATACAGAGGAGTCCTCCGATGAGTCCTCTGAAGAGGAAATGGATATTGAGTCTAACAGAATGAGCCCCTCTTACTGCTCTAGCCACAATATTCTGAATTAGTCAGCCAGGGCTTGCAGTTGGGTTTAGTACTGTCTCCCCAGTAAATGCATGGAAGATGTTCATGTCTGATAATATAATAGAAGAGGTGCTGTCATACACAAACATGGAGGCATGAAGAGTAGCCACAGACAGGGGAAAGAGTGGAAAAATATAATCAAACATAAGTTCCTGGCCTTCATTTGATTGACCATTTTTGCAGGAAGTGAGAAGAACTGGGATGTACCAGTTGGTGTGCTTTTTGGGAGTCCTCTGCATAACCTATTGTACAAGGCCACTATGTCAATTCAAAGATTTAAAGATATTCGCCGTTTCTTGCACTTTGATGACAAGAGGACCAGAGCCTACCGACTGAAAACAAACCATATGGCAGCTTTCAGCTACGTATGGGGCCTGTTGCTGGTCAACTGCAGGCAGAAATTCATCCTCAGTGATTGTGTTACAGTGGATGAACAACTTGTGCCTTTCAGAGGGAAGACCCAGCTTCTGCAGTATATGCGGAGCAAGCATACAAAAGTGATACAAAAACTGCGATTTCTTAAAATTAATGAAAAAATAAATAAAAATGCAAAGTGCCTCATGTCACAAACACGTTTTATGAGGAATACCTCAAATATGAGAATGTTACAACTCTTCGTTTTAAAGATTTTGACAAATAACAACCGAGTTTATAGCAAAATGCATTGTTTCTATTTGGGGTCATTTTTGACCCCACTCGTGGAAGAGTGTAGGTACTGGTAGGTTGTGCATCCAAGGGTTAAAGCAGTCTGATCACGTATGTTGAAAGGAGTCAGATAAAACAACTGATGTTGATCCAAATCCTGAAGGTGCTGGTTTGAAACTGCAGAGCACTGAGAAGTTATTAGATGTATTACTGAGTCTCAATTAAACCTTCTGTATTTAATTCATCTCATATACATTGAGAATGTGATGGATCAGACAGTTTCTTTTCTCTTTGCTCTGTATGATGTCATCTTGTAGTATGAAAACCACACCCACTTTATGGGGCAGCCAATGAGGAGAAATTTGGCTCAAAGGAGGAGGAGCAAAAACTGCTGGTTTGAGTCAGAGGATGGACTCAGTAGCTGCACCGAGGCTCAGCAGGAGTTAAAAGTGATTAATTTAAACGCTTATTCATGCAAAGCTACTCAAGTATCAGCATGAGGCATAAAAGAAACATGTGGAGCTGTAAGTTTAACATAGAAAATAGTGGCTATGGCGTGAGGAGTTTGGAAGTACAGGAAAGATGTGATCTTATTAAGTATAAACGGTGAACTGTTTCTCATATCGGTGCATTTTAAGCTATGCTGTCACCCTATGATAGAAGATGAAAATGTTTTAGGATAGTATTCATGTTGTGCTCTTCTAAGCACTGCAGGAAAACCCAGGGATGTTTAATATTCCTAAATATATGGATAGGATGATCGGCGGGTTTCTGTTTGGGTTCGTGTGGAAGGATCTGCCAGAGATGAGGAGAAGAAGAAGCTAAAACCTTTACTAGGTTTTAATGTTGGAGTGAGAAATAACGAGGAGTGATTACCAGAGGATCTCTCAGGCTGCTTTTGTGTTTCATGGTGAGAAATTGCTCACAAAGAGGAGAAAACAGGGAGCGATAACAGCGATAACTTAATTCAGAAAGCATTTAATGACAACAGGCTGACAAAAACATTCAGTTTTCATGCTTACCCTACAAAGCTCTGCTGACCGAGAACAGAAAAATCAAATCTCACTTTAATTTTGCTCCGTTGTTACTCAGAGAATCGTTGTTGATCATCTGAAGCTGATCTGAAGTCTGGGTGCGCTCGTTTGTACTTGGTACTGATTAAAGAGGCGATCAGCGCCGACTAGAAATGAAAGGCTGCTGGAGACCAGGAAGATGAAAGATTAATCACCCAACTCTCAATTTCTCTTATTTATGCAGCAAAATGTTCCCACCGTGGAGCCCAGCTGCTGTAAAGGAAAATAGTTTACACATAAACAGCAACGTTACCCAGCTGACCAACATACACTGAACAAAAATATAAACGCAACACTTTTGTTTTTGCTCCCATTCCCCATGGGATGGACGTAGAGACCTAAAATTCATTCCAGATACACAATATAACCATCCCTCCCAAACAGTGGTCACAAATCAGTCCAAATGTGTGGTAGTGGGCACATCTGCCATATTGAGATAATCCATCCCACCTCACAGGTGTGCCACATCAGGATGCTGATCTGACATCATGAGTAGTGCACAGGTGCACCTCAGACTGCCCACAACAAAAGGCCACCCTGGAATGTGCAGTTTTGTCTCACAGCAAAATGCCACAGATGCCACAAGCAATGAGGGAGCGTGCAACTGGCATGCTGACAGCAGGAATGTCAACCAGATCTGTCGCCCGTGCATTGAATGTTCATTTCTCAACCATAAGCCGTCTCCACAGGCGTTTCAGAGAATATGGCAGCACATCCAACCGGCCTCACAACCGCAGACCTCGTGTAACCACACCAGCCCAGGACCTCCACATCCAGCAGGTTCACCTCCAAGATCGTCTGAGACCAGCCACCCAGACAGCTGTTGGAACAATTGGTTTGCACAACCAAACAATTTCTGCACAAACTGTCAGAAACCGTCTCAGGGACGCTCAACTGGATGCCCGTCGTCCTCATCGGGGTCTTGACCTGACTCCAGCTCGTCGCCGCAACAGACTTGTGTGGGCAAATGCTCACATTCGATGGCGTCTGGCACGTTGGAGAGGTGTGCGCTTCACGGATGAATCATGGTTCACATTGTTCAGGGCAGATGGCAGCTGAGAATGTCCCAGTTCTTGCATGGCCAGCATACTCACCGGACATGTCACCCATTGAGCATGTTCGGGATGTGCTTGACCGGCGTATACGACAGCGTGTACCAGTTCCCACGAATATCCAACAACCTCGCACAGCCATTGAAGTGGAGTGGACCAACATTCCACAGGCCACAATTGACAATCTGATAGACTCCATGCGACGATGTGTTGTACTGCATGAGGCAAATGGTGGTCACACCAGATACTGACCGGTTCTGGGTCCCCAGACCCCCAATAGCGCAAAAAACTGCACATTCCAGGGTGGCCTTTTGTTGTGGGCAGTCTGAGGTACACCTGTGCACTACTCATGATGTCAGATCAGCATCCTGATGTGGCACACCTGTGAGGTGGGATGGATTATCTCAATATAGCAGACGTGCCCACTACCACACATTTGGACTGATTTGTGACCACTGTTTGGGAGGGATGGTTATATTGTGTATCTGGAATGAATTTTAGGTCTCGACGTAGATATTTTTGTTCAGTGTAGATGAACTTATTGGTTGTGGTTTAAACCCGCGCTATTGATAATGGCCAGCAGGAGGCGACTCACCGGCTCAATCAAATCATAACCTCGGTAAATTCTGAGTTAGTTTATGTTCTCAGTTGCTTGTTCAAGTCTTCCTAAGTCTCACATGATGATCATTTTGAAAACTATGGTTTGCATTAGCTTCCAGTAGAATATAAATCAGGGCCCGCCTTACCGCCTGACCGACGTGTTGCAGAATCCCTCGGTTTCCCAATCGGATCCATTCGTGCGCTTTCTGGGAGATGTGGTTGGTTCCGAAGCATCTGAGCTGCCGTTTGTGGGTCTTGCAGCATTTAGAGAATTACTGGATGTGCGAAAGACGTAAAAGAAGCTTTCTGTGGCTGCTGCTGGAGATGTGTGACATCATGAAATATGGCCGTAGCTTCCAGTTCTGTCTGCATTCTTTCTTCCGGTAGGAAGCGAAACCCGGTGTGCAGAAAAGCCCAGACTGTATAGAAGTCTATGAGAAAATGGTTGTCCTGCTCAAAGAGTGTAAAGCCGGGTCTGTCTCAGTAAGCATGCAGAGAATACAACATGATGTTGATTTGTTGGTTTCTGAGCTGGTTGTATATAAAATATGGAGGAAGCATCTGAAATGTCACCCACTGATGTTTCACTCTTAGTGTTCCATTAAATAAAATACATTTTATTCACATAGAGCCAAATCACAGCAACAGTCGCCTCACCGTGCTTAATATCGCGAGATGAAGACCCGACAATGATAATCAAAATCAAATAAAAAACTATAAATTTTTTTATATAGCACATTTAAAACAGCAGTTTTGATCAAAGTGCTCCACAAGTTAGGAAATAAATAAAATAAGACAAATTTACTGTTGTGGGGCGTGGTCTCCGGTGCCGTGCAGGCAGGGCGGACGCACCTGCACGGCACCCTTAATCACGCCCGCCGAGTTAAAAACACGGGGACTCGGGGGTTGGGGTGTGTCGTGGTGTGACAAGTATTGAATAAAATGGCTGAAACCTATGATCCCTGGACCCGCCGAGTCTCATTCACACCATAGAAACAAACCAAATGATAATCAAAATATTTTACGTCAGAGCCAGAGTAAAAAGGTGGGTCTTTAAACGAGATTTAAAAGACTGAACAGTCTCAGAAGAGCGAATGAGAGCTGCAATAGCAAAGACACGATCACCTCTGGTTTTCAACCCAGACTTAGGTTGCATTAAGAGCATCAGGTCAGAAGATCTTAGTGCTTTTTTAGCACGGGGCAGTGTTATTTAAGATTTTATAAGCGAGTAAAAGAATTTTAAAATCAATGCGAAATTTCACAGGAAGCCAGCGTAAGTTAGCTAAAACTGGAGTCATATGATCATGCAGTCTGACACCTGATAAAAGGCTGCAGCAGCGTTCTGTACTAACTGCAGACGCTAAAGAGAGGAGTGAGGGAGGCCTCAGTAGAGGGAGTTACAGTAGTCCAGTCTAGAGGTAAAGAATGCATATGGTCAAATTTATTTATGTAGCAGATTTAAAGCAAAGTGCTAAAATAATCAGATGAGATGAAAACATGACAGGACACGATGACGGCAATTAAGAAAGGAAACATAAAACCTATTGAAGAAG
Source organism: Diplotaxodon limnothrissa (assembly GCF_057381915.1). Classification (NCBI taxonomy): domain Eukaryota; kingdom Metazoa; phylum Chordata; class Actinopteri; order Cichliformes; family Cichlidae; genus Diplotaxodon; species Diplotaxodon limnothrissa. The sequence goes on from NC_140613.1 coordinate 3,092,837, forward strand.
AACACTACACTGAGTACAAAGCTGAGCCGTTTTTCCTCATTCAGAATTTGTGGCTAACTATCGTAAACATGGAAAAGGGTTAAAAGGTGAACGCTGACATCGACCCGGGAACCTGCACAGGGAGGTGAGTGAAGGACGGCAGGTCCTCTAAATGCCTCGCGTGCTTCAAAACACCAAGATGAAAATGCTTCACATGAGACGACTCCCAGATCCAGAGGGTGACGTCACGGTTGCTGCTTCCATCTTTAATATACAGTCTGTGTAGGCCTTTTAACAATAACAAGGAGAAAATCTGACGAGTAAGGACCGAGAAGTGAAAGCCTCAAAGATGAGGTCATTTTGTAGTTCTATAATGACTTGTTGTTTCCTGCTTCATCAGTAAAGCTGGTACGAGAGTCGATCCATGTTGGTGCATTTAAAGCACACCGGATAATTGGGAGCTCGCTTCCATCCTTCACCTGTGCTGATGGCGACGTGTCGGCCCATATCACAGCTCATTAGAGCAGCAGCTCTGCAGGAATCTAATGGGCTCAAGAGGTTGTGGAGAGAGTCGCCTCTTTCCCGGCGTCTGACACGCCGAACGATTCCAGCGGCAGGCCGTCGAGAGGCCTGTCAGCTCAGTCCTCCGGCTCTCATTAGACCTCCGGGTTTATTTTTAGACTCCGATAAACCTGATTAGAAAGTGACATGAAAAGCAGCGAAGGCAAAGATTAAAAACTCTCAGCTAACAGCACAACATCGCAGAAGCTCCGGCTCATTTATGGGGAGCAAACTCAGGGTTGTTGGAGTTTTATGGGTAAGCTTTCAAGCGAGATCGCATTCATTTCTCCACATAATGCTTATTTTATGATTAAGATAAAGAAAATAATGAAAGAAATGTGGAAAAGATGACAGCTCTGCGTCGTCAGTATAATCTGTTTCATATAGTCATCATTTATTCAGTATGTGTGAGACCTTTGCTTTAAGCATGTTTGATCATTAATAATTAATCGTTGGTGGATCATCACAGAATGTTTCAGGTGTTCAGGAGGCAACGATATCGAACACGATGACGCAACTTTTTACAAGATAAGCGTGAAAAGTCATGTGATGTCGTTGCAATCCCGTCACTGGAGGATCTTGAACGATGGGTGCTGCAGAAGGTTTCCTGCAGACGGTCTATAAAAACCAGGCTACCAGCCAGGCGTTTATAACCAGGCTATGAAAACGGAGGCAGGCACCTGCGAGCCTAATCTGAGGGCAAAGTCCCCCTGCGGCTCTCCCCTCGCTGCCTATAGCACCTCCCACAACAACAGCATGCCCACTATTTGAATTATTTTTGATTTCATTGAAATTAAAATCTTTTTTTAAGCTCAGTAAATACGCTGGGGATGACCTGCTTCCCTGTGTGGAGGAAGTGTTTCAGGCTCTTGTTCCCACCCTCGGCCACGAGCTGTGGGTGATGACTGAAAGAGTGAGATGGTGGATACATCCTGCAGAAATGAGCTTCCTCTGTCTGGCGTCTGGGGTTTTTCAGAGTAAAGCTGATGCTCCTTTGCTATGAAGAGAGCCAGTTGGGGGTTTGGGCATCTGACCAGGATGCCTCCTTGGTCAGGTGTTTCATGTCCTACTGGGAGGAGACGTCCAGACACACTGGAGAGATTGTTTCTCTGGAAAAGCTGGAGGAGGTGCTGCTGCACCTGCAGCCTGACCCTGACTAGAAAAGCAGCAGATGATGGAGCGATGCATGAAGCTACGATTATGGAACAAAATCATTCTGATCGTTTCTTCTTCTGTGATCGAGGAGCCCTGTGGGGATCCATGCACGGAGGCTGACTGCCTCCATCGGAGGTGGAGAACGAGTCACTCACGGCACTTCACAGTGACTTTAGTGACTTTATCTTTTTATTTTTAAATACTTAAGAAGATAAATCACATTTATACTAAAAGCTCCTTCAGATAAGTGATCTCAAGCTTCAGTTTAAATGTGCTGCTGTTTTTCCTGGACTGGAGACGACCAGTGTGGAGACGAGAGCTCGCTAAAGCTTTTTAAACCTTTCTACACTCGAGCTCATGACAAAACTTCATGACAGGTTCTCCTCAAAGTTCGGATTATGATCCCAGTGAAGATAAAATGGTGGAAAACTGTTATTAACAGGAAGAAGGATTTTTAAGAGGTTTAGGATTTTCTTCATTCTGTTCAATTCAGCTCAGTTTTATTTACATAGAAGCCACAACATTACCTCAACAATCACATGACCCCCTGTGAGCAAGCACTTGGTGACAGTGGGAAGGAAAAACTCAAGCAGGAAGAAACCTCCAGCAGAACCAGGATCAGGGCGGTGCAGCCATCTGGGGTGAGGGGAGGAAGACAGGTGAGCCACAGATTAATAATAAATAATGATTAAATGTAGAGAGGTGTATAAACACAGAGAATGACGATCAGTGAAGAAGAAACACTCAGTGCATCATGGGAAAGCCCAGTCACTGCTGACGTCACGATTAAGACAAACGAAAGGGTTTGAGTGGTCATATCAATATTTAAGGTGTGTTCAGAGACAATTTATGATGTGAGAAAACATTCCACCTTAAGAGCTGCCAGCAGCTGCCGGTTCCCTTTGACTGACTTTGATTCTACACCCTGAACAGTGGCTGATGGAGATGAGGGTGGAGAGACGCATCATTAGTGTGTAATCTCTCCAAAGGTATGAAAAGAGCTGCAGCTCGTGAACGTGTGTCATACTTAAAAGAAGAAGAAGCTGAATCTGTGCAGGGGTGATGCTCGTGGTAGATCTCATTACAGAGTTGCTCGACTCCTCTCGAGTGCAGCAACACTGACGTGATAACGAGTAAATATTTGGCAGCTGGTAATAATGCAACAGTGCAGCAGTGATTAGTTGGGTCTGTCTAATCTTTATCAGCCTGATTGATCCACGAGTAAAAAGTGCAGTCAGTCGCACGCTGAAGGAATGACAGAAAGTTTGAATGTCTTCCTGAGCCGGGAGGCCTGCTGACGTCCTTCAGGCTGAGATCAGAGCTCAGAGCTCGTCACACTCCTCCTATTGTGTCCGCTGACCAAAGGAACAGAGGGTGTTTTGAGGAGTGCGACCCCTTTTTAATGTGGTATGCTGTGGTTGCCTGCACTGTAATAAATCCTTCACGTGATTCTGCTCGTGCGTGTTTGTGGAAACAGCCAGCAGCTCGGTTCGTTTCTCTTAAACACACTAAAATACGGATCATTCGTGGATTGTAATCGGAGGAAACGGAGGGGAACGTTTGCCGTAGCTGGTATTGTTTTGTCGTAAAACTCTGTGACCTGGCTGTAACCTTTCCTCCACAGACCTGAAACAGAGGTGCCTGACAAAGATGTGCAATAAACTGTGACCGGAGAGGAACAAAGAGCCGCTCATCATCACGAACTACGGCACGCAGCACGATTACGGAGGCCAGATCTGAGTCAGATTTCTGCATCTGCACGGGTTTGGAAACTGTTTACACGCTCACGCAGCGGCGCGGCTTCACATTCATCCCCGTTATCTACTCTGTGATTTCATTTACTTTGTATCTCCAAGAAGATGAAAAATAATTTGATTAATACTGGACTCTGAAATCTGCAACCCTCAGACTAAGTGTGGACTGTTTATCCTCAGATCAAATGAAGACTGTGAGGCTGATACAGTCTGAAATCTGAAGAAGAAGCTGTAGAAACCCAGAAACAGATGTAGGGTTTGAGGTTTTATGTCTGTTAAATAAACGTCTGGTAATTGTTGTATTTTTTTCTCATTGCTCGTTTTTGGATCTACGTTCAGCCTTAATTTGTTCAGATTAATCAAAGAGGTTTGGATCGTCTGGACAGAGGAGGGAATTATTTCAGCCTGTCGGAGTCGATCCAGATCTGACTGTTCATGAGCATAAAAATGGTGAAGATGGGACATTTTCCTCTTACTATTAGTTATCAAAAATGTATCTGATCTAATCAAGATCCTTGTGGATCAGCAGGCTTGGAGCGCGAGGCGTGATCTCAAAGAAAAACCTGGAGTGTCAGATGACAGCCACGTATCCATGAAGCCTAAAACACCCAGAACAGAGTTATTATACTTCCTCATCATTCTAGTCAGCTTCCAGAGAGGATTCAGTTTAAGTCTGATTCTTTAATTTATTTATTGAGGGTATTTGTCAGACGTCAGGTTTCAGAAGTTCAGAGTCAACATCTGCTCCACAAAAACTCAAACTGGAGACGTTTTCTCTGCATTTTATTTGATTGTAGTTCGTTTTTCAAGCACATCTTATTGTTTCAGATTTTTAAATCTTTATTTGGTTTTCCAGTTGTCTTTTTCTATAAAGATGACGTAGGTTCAGATATAACCGATTATGTGGAAAAAGTTAAACAGAATGAAATCCATCTATAGGATATCTGTAGGACTACACGTGGAGCTCAGCGGCCGTTTTTTTAGCCTAGTTTTAGTTCACTGGAGCAGCCTCGATCCAGAACTCTGTTTAATTTTCAGAGATATTTATGAATATCGATGAAGAATCCACCGACTGTCAAACTGTTCACTCTCAGAGAATTTCACAGAGTTTTTTAGAAAACAGGAAACCAGCTGCTTTAGAGGAAAAAGAAACGATTCTCCCCCCTCTAAACAGAGCTGCTGCCGCCCCACTATCAGCCCCCTGTTATTAAACCCACGGCGGTCACGCCTCCTTCCTGCAGGTCATCATTGATCTGAACTCCAGGGGGATCAGATAAGTCCAGGTCGAACCCCAGGTCACAGAGCCAGCCCTCCTGCGGGGACAAAGACCACTCTGTGGGTCCCCCCTGTCAGGACCCCACCTGTGCTAAAGCCTGAAATACCTGCATGGAAAAAAACCCACGATAAGCTCCTGCTCAGGTATCACCTGATAGCCAATAAGAGCTGACCTGAACAGGATAAAGGTACCCCCCACCCCCCAGCCCCAGAGAGATAAACAGGAGCTCAGAGTTTATTCTGTTAGACAACAAGCATTAAAAAGGGTTCCTGCCCACCGAGGTGCGTCTCACTCCTGAACGTGGCACCGAGTTTAATGCTCACTGAACAAACCAGAAATCCCACAAATAAGGTAAGAGTTTCTTTGCTGTTTAAATCTGTCTTTGGTCAGAGTGTGTGCATGTGTGCATACACAGTATCAAACAGCACAGCTATAAAGTAAGGACGTATGAGTGTAACAGGCAAGGATAACGTTCATGTTAAGTCTTCAAAGCGCTCAACTTATCATTGCGTAACGTTGCCTCTGATCACTGGATATGTGAGACAGCTTAAAAATCCATGGCAAAGGCAGTGCTGCAGCCCCTCTGGCCTTCAGCCTCTGACAGCTATCACAGCTAACAGAGGCTGATATTATTGAGCATTTTCACTCTGTAGTCAGAGACTAACTGATGGGTTTTTAGCTTTACACTGCACAGAATGTAAAGAGGTAATATTAAGGAAATGTTAAAGAAACTGAGAAGTTTCGTATGCTCATCATGAGCATGAATGTCATGGTGGATTGACTGTACACGGACGCTGTCCATCTGATCTGACTGAGCTGGAGCTGTTTTGCAAAGAAGAATGGGCAAAGATTTCAGTCTGTAGATGTGCAAAACTGGTAGAGACAGACCCTAAAAGACTGGCAGCTGGAACTGCAGCAAAAGCTGATTCTACAAAGTATTGACTCAGGGGGCTGAATAATTACACACACCCCACTTTGCAGTTATTTATTTGTAAAAAATGTTTGGAATCATGTCTGATTTTGGTTCCACTTCTCACGTGTGCACCACTTTGTGTTGGTCTTTCACGTGGAATTCCAATAAAATTGATTCATGTTTGTGGCTGTAATGTGGCAAAATGTGGAAAAGTTCAAGGGGACTGAATACTTTTGCAAGCCACTGTAACTCAGTGTTTGTCTCATTTGACCATAAAACATGCAGCTGAAAATTCACGGAGGCTTCTTTCTTGGTCAGCACGCTCTCGATCCATGGCGATGTAAATCTCGCTTGAGCCTTGGTTAGTTCCTGAACATCCAGACTCTCATCTGAGGGTGACAGGGTTTTCTTCCAGATGTTGGCAAAGTGGTGAAACATCAAAATAAGAGAGAAACTGCCAGTCGTAGTTAATCAGGATCACACGAGAAGTTAATAGACCTTGGCATTGTAAAGTCTATTTCAATGTAAAGACATTGTAGAACCTTTAGAATCACTTATTAAAAGATTTAAGTGAGTGTACGGATTTTTCCTAATCCAAACAAAATACATTTAAACCCAGTCCTTGATTATTTTTTAATGCAGTAAAGTTATATGCTGTGCAACCTTTCCACCAAAGACATTCATGCTCATGATGAGTGTATATAAACCACAAACTATTTATTCCTGTTTCTTTAAAATTATAATCTTTGTAATGATGTGAAAATTTTCTGTGGATTTCTTTTATACAACCTGCATGAAAGAATTAAAAAAAAAAGTCAGATTAGCCTTTTGTAGTCCATCTTCAGGACTTTGTAGTTTCATCATGGCAGACCCACCTCAGCAAACCACACAGTTCTTTTCCTGAGTCCTTAAACTCTTCTTCACATCCCTCCACGCTGCCCTGGAGGTCATGTGACCAGTGAGACAGCAAATTTGGCTTTAGTGCAGAAAACATCATATATATATATAAATCAAGTGAAATAAATCAAGTCAAGTCCAGTTTTAAAGCCAACAATGAAGTTATCCTGACATATTTACAGGAAGTGTGCTCACTAATCCCCTCAAAGACATAAACATCTGATTTTACTCAGTAAACTAAATGAGAGTACTGATAACAAAAACATGTTTGCTAGCTAAAACCTCAAACACAAATCTACATGTAAATATTTTGTCTCATTTTCAAATGAATACGTCCGACTTAATACTAGAGGAAACATTTAATTGCTTAAATAAAGATGAAATAAAGTTTTAAGGGAACAGGATCCGATGCAAAAGTAAACTACAGCAGCTTTTCCTATGAAATATTTCCTGGATTGCACGGTACCTATCAGCATGCAGCATTCGTTGTTTTTCTGCTGCAGAATCCTTCATCATTGTTGTTGCTCTATTGATATCACTCCATAGATCATAAAAAAAGACTCGTCAGTGTCATCTGGATCCATTAATGTGCAGAGCTTTGAGGTCCCATTAAAGATTAAATATAAGTGCAATAATGAGACAGCAGACCTCCTGAGAGGCACTGATCACTTCCCTGCTCTTGGTGAAAAATGCTTGAGGCTTTAATAACGTTAATGAAACACTTCTTCACCTCATCGAGCAGACGGGAGCCACAGGTGAGCCGAACCGTTTGAAGCTGTTAGAAACATTGAAGTACTGAGCAGAGAAGGTGGAGAAGGGTCATCGTCCTTGTTTTTGTGTAGGAGTCAGCGCTGTAATGGCTGATGTCAGAGTATTTTCAGATGTTACATATTTGTTAAAACGCGTGACCTCTGTGGTGCTGTCTGATGACTTTGTTGCTGTGCTTTGGTCGATGATCCTCACCTTTGAGCGTTTGCAGGAATCACAGCGTCGTTGCTGCTGAGAGCAGCGGCTCAGTAAGCTTCAAACTGTGACCTCTTCTGGTTTTGCAGAGAATTACAGCAACATGCAAATCAGAATATGAAATTTACATTTACCATTTATTCAAGTCTGTTTCAGGAAGCAAGATCGGGGATAAGTGTAGTAATCTCAAATTCCCCAGAAACAAGCTGGGATGCTTACACTGACTCTGCACATGCTCAGTATGATACCCGTATATAAAAGATGCCCACTATGAAATATCAAATTTGTTTTGTATCTTCAGTGTTGTTAAAATGTTGGTATTTTGGAGGGAGAAGTGACCATATTTGCCTCAGAGTGGAGTGCTACTTTATCAGCTAATGCTAGCTAGCTTAGCTAGCAGTGTCTAGCTAGACCCATATCTGCTGGTTACCAAAGTAATAAAACAGTCTACTGGATGTATTATACAACATTACAAGTACACCGACAGTTGAAATATGGTGGCGAAATCTGGTCCAGTGATTCAAAGTAGTGTAAGTGAGGCCTAGCACACAGCTAGCAGCTGCAAGTGCCCAGTGATACCTGTCAATCAACGTGGCCACACCCCTAAACTTAAACCTTACCAGCATCCAAATAAATAGGTTGGCATAAATGTCACCCTGTACAGGTACAGGTGTTACGAAGGGTTAAACTACCCACAGAAACCGAAACTGTTTTTGAACCAGGCCGTTTATTTCTGTTCTGAACACTGGAAACACTTTTGAAGCCAGCCTCTAGTGGACATAAGAGGGACTGCAGCTTTTGGTTTTTAAATGTTGAATTTATTTAATTTAATTGGATTAAGGGAGCAGGTAGTGATCCATAAACACATGGGGAGTGATAGTGGAGCCTATTGCAGAAAAACTATAGGGGATAAATCAGGGTCAATACTATGACCTCAAATGAAAATCACGATTAATTGAACATTTTACCTCGATTTTGATTATTGATTATGATCATCAAACACACACCTTGATAGTTTACCAGGTTTGCACTGTGAATGTGATCTAAAGCTGGCACATTTGCTGCGGTGATATGACTGTAACAGATTGGTGGGATTACCTTGGGTCACTGAAACCATTTTTCACGTGATTTTCTTCTTTATGTTTGATGTTGTCTTCAGTAAAGATTAAAATTATGTCCATACAACAGAAACAGCATTTTTAACTATAATCTTCATCAAAAAGGAAAGTTCGAAGTCTATTCTTAAAAGTAGAGAGAGGGTCTGTCGCCCAAACCCACACTGGGAGCTGGTTCCACAGGTGAGGAGCATGGTAGCTTTTAGAAACGCAGGAGCGACAGGTAAGCCTGATCAGACAGGTAAGCCTGATCGGATTTGGTCTGATATGATGAGCTTGTGCACCCGACAGGAAGTTGAATATGAAAAAAAGCTTTCTCCATCTGAACGCAGGTACGAGTCATGTTCCTGATGTATATGTTTCTGCTGTCTGCTCTTCCAAACGGTGAGTCCCTCTGTAAAACCACATTATATAGGATCCATTTACTAGTTCTACACTAATAATGGATTGCATTTATATAGCACTTTTCTAGACCCTCAGAGCGCTTTACAATGCCACTATTCATTCACTCTCACATTCACACACTGGTGGAGGCAGCTACAGTTGTAGCCACAGCTGCCCTGGGGCAGACTGACAGAAGCGAGGCTGCCATATCGCGCCATCGGCCCCTCTGGCCAACACCAGTAGTTGGTAGGTGAAGTGTCTTGCCCAAGGACACAACGACCAAGACAGACAGAGCTGGGGATTGAACCGGCAACCTTCCGGTTACAAGATGAGCTTCCCAACCCCCTGAACCACGGTCGCCCCGATATACATACATATAGTTTTACCTGCTGACTCAAAGATTATAAGGATAATTTACCAATCATTTATTAACTACTAAAGAGTCAGAAATGCCTTCAAAGCATGAATAAATCTTTGTGTCAGATTAGTGGTTGAGCAGAAACGTTATGTCTCCTTTAGTTTATTCATCTGTGTGTGCTGATGTGGAAAGATTTAACTTTGGTGTTTTAAAGGTTACATTTATGACCTTAATTGTTTTATTTATCCTTATCCAGCGCTTCCCGCCGGCTCCATCTTCTGTCCAGACCCGGAGGCATATCACATGACTGGTGAGAACAGAAGCAAACATTATGTAATAAAATGAACGGATAGATGGATAAAAATAGACAAAAACAGGACTGGAGGCAGAATGTGTATGAGAGGGGGTCAGAGGGCATTACAAACTCTTATTGCTGTGGGGATGAAGGAGCTCCCGAAGCACTCAGATCTACAGTACAGTGAGAGGAGCCATCTGCTGCTCCTGTGCCCACCCAGGAGGCCACGGAGAGAGGGTCTACTTTAGTCCATCGCCCCCCTCTGCCACAGTTTTAAGTGAGTCCAGCCTCCTGCTGAGCACCAGGCTGGCGTTAGGCTGTTTGTGGTCATTTGTGTCATGCATTTCTTTATAAAATAGACATTGATGGTGACATGTCTGCTTTATGATCAGTCTCGTCCTCACATGTGGACCCCTGTGCTGCATCTTTAAATGAAGTATGGACTCAGGACTTTGTTTTTTCCAGCTGAGTTTTGCTGAGTCTTCGGTGTTACAACATGAGACTTAATTGTAGTGATAAAGGTACGGACTCGAAGCTGCGTTGTGTAAATTTCCTAAACCTTCATGGATCTACAGCAGCACCAGTGTTCTCAACTTGGATAGCTCAAACAACAGTCGTAGACTTTCTGTGGCGTTGTGGGCCGTTGTTGACATCGAGGTCGAGAGGCTTTGATGTTCATTGCCTCCTATGGTCTTAATCTTCACTGTACCTGCATGTGGAGACCTGCAGTCCAAATAATCTTCCACCCTGTGTGCTTCTCTGGACTCGAGTTACCTGCAAACAGGATTATCTATGATTAAATCGCTCTGCTCTCCACCTCAAAGTTTACAGAAGCTCTGCAGGTTCGATCTTCTCGCAGCCTCGGCGCGTTTGTTCATTCACCTTCTGTCATCTCTTCCTGCAGATTGTCTCGGGTTGCGCTTCACCTGGATACACTCGGTCTTCGATAACTTCCCCTCCATGCTGAGCTTTGTGTCGAAGCTGCACTGTGCGACGGGGATTTGCCCACGTGACCTGGAAGATTATGGCTGCTCCTGCAGATATGTGGCAGCTGGAAAGCCCGTGGATGCTCTGGACGTGTAAGTAAGCCTCAGATCGCAGCGGGACTGCGGTTACAGCAGCTGCTGAATTTAAAATACGGCAAAATTGAATTCAGAGGCTGGAGGCAGGCAGGTGTGAAGCGGGCTGGGAGAGTCTTCGCTGACCAGTCCTCCCATTCCCATGGAAAATATTATTCATTATGCTGGAATCCCTCACAGGAGTTACAGTACAGGAAATGTCAAAATCAAGAGACAATAGCTTTAGGGTGGACTGGAATAATAAATGAAACCATGTACTTACTGTAGTACATCTCTCAGGCTGAACACCTTAAAGGTCTGTCAAAGTCATCAAGAAGAGGAAAAAGCAACTCAGGGATGGTTGAAGATTTTTTGAGAGACTTTCCACCGTTTTCAACTGTTAAAGCTAACCTTTAGCTAAAGCTAACCTTTAGCAGTAGAAAGGTTAACTTTAGCTAAAGCTTTAGCTAAAGTTAACCTTTAGCAGTAGAAAGGTTAACTTTAGCTAAAGCTTTAGCTAAAGCTAACCTTTAGCAGTAGAAAGGTTAACTTTAGCTAAAACTAACCTAGAAATCTTCAGCAAGTCAAAAACTGCAGGCTAAACTAAACACTCAGTTTTAGACACTTTTTTTCTAACCTGGATCTGTATGATGCTATATGATGATACAGAAGCCACACCCACTTGCTGGGGCAGCCAATCAGAAGAAACGTCACTGAAAAGGAAGGGTTGGACTAAAGGAGGAGGGGCTTGTTTCTGACAGAGCATTAGTCGAGTCGCTGTAGTAAGGCCCAGGGTAAATAAATAAGGATGATTATAAACTGTGAATCATGCAAAGCTGCCCTCACATAGTAAAGGAATAAAAATATGGAGATAGAAATGCGTATATTGTGTCCCATTTAGGGATGACAAAGCACTTTATTATTGTAGCTCCGCCCCTGCAACAGGGAAGGGGAGGAGCTACCAGTCAGGGAAAGGTGGATATGTTATCTACATAATAAAGTTCTGTACAAAATACTAAATTTGGTCAAATAGCTGTGAGCTCAGAGCTGAATTAATAATTAATAAATATTATGACTTTTTCTTTTTAATGTTACATTTACAGCTGAAGTCACTTTTTTTAATTCATGGGTTAAAAAATTAGCTCCTTCATCTCTGTGAAGCTAATCACTGTACTTGATAAAGAACATGTAGCCTCTGTTTCTGTGCCATATCGTAGAAAACATGTTTATATGAAAATAATTATGACTATTTCTCAGATAAAAAAAAAAAAAAAGGCAAAGACTTTTGTTTTAATCCCAGACTCAATTGCTTTGATGTACTTTTATAATAAGCCACTATATTCCTCTACGTATCTGCAAACACCAGCTGTAAGTGTATATGTGAAGAGCTTTTACTGTGAAAGGCACGTGCAGGAAGCACCCCTGCACTGAGCAGGTGGTGTTTCGCGTATCGATCGGACTCTCGTCATGTTATTCATCATTTCTTCTTTTTCCCGGTTTCCGTCTACAGGTGCTGCGAGGCTCACCGGCTGTGTTACCAGAACGCTGCCCCCTGCAGGCAGGAGCTGCCGCTTGCCCCGTACAACTTCAGCTGTGCGGCAGCTGCAAACACCAGCTGTGGTGAGACTTAGTTTATTTTGGGAAATGTGCTTGTTTGCTTTCACACTGGGAACCATCACAAGACTTTCGCTGCCAACAAAAAACAAGTTTTACTCACAGTGGAACCAAAGTTGATCGTTTTCACACGAGGAGTTTGTACAAAGTGAAAAGAAGCGATACAAAAGTGACTCCGACAGAGTAACACAGCAGAGTAAATAAAGCCTGTGGCACTAGTACAGTGTACCAATGTGGCTCTTTCTGTCTTGAAGATGCTGCTGATTTGTGCCAGCAGAGGTTCTGTGAATGTGACCGGGCCGCCATCGACTGCATGACTCAGAGCCCGTACAACTCATCGCTGAGAGGCCTCGCCGACACGTCCTGCTCAGCTACAAATCAAACAGGTGAGACGAAGCGAAGTCGTCTCCAGAGCCAACATCTGGCTACGGTCTTTGGTTCCTTTGGATGTTTAGTCACTTCACTCATGTTTTATAAGGAACATATATATTCAGCTTCCTTCAGTGTTCCTGAAACCACTGCGTCTTTCTGTACATCTGCATTACAAGCAAGAAAATAAATCTGGCTCTCTTTAATGGCACCAGTTTGGCAAAATGGGACCAAATCCATGACTCGTGCTGTGGAGGACGAGGAGGAGAGTGGATCAAAATCACTGATCAATACAGGTAATATAAAAATAACTCCAAAGACATAAATCGTGTGCAAACGGGTCTTCAGTGCAATAAAATACTGAACACACTGTGGGTGAAGCCTCAGTTTGAGTCTGTAAAAGGAGAGAAAAGAAGAATCGATGTCCTGCAAACTCACTGTGGAAACAGTTTGAGCCACTTAAAGTAAATCGAGGTACCGCAGACAGTTTTCAGTCACCAGGCGAGCAAAGAGAAACATGGATGCATCCAATTAAGTCTGGTGTTCTTTTAGGAGCAGCTCCTCTGCACACCCACACAGTTAGACCCAGACTCACAATCCGGCTGTTTGACTCGTTTCCAGCTGAGTTATTTTTACATTTAAAACCTGGTTTAGGTTTGTGTTTAACACTTTTCCTTGGACGTAACCTCAGACCTTTTTTATTATTATTATTTCAAATTTCAGACAGTTCTTTAACATGCATCAAACTTCCAGACTTGGTTTAAAATCGGCTCGATCTGAATCCTAAAACTGCAGTCGGAGATGGTCGTAACACGACAGCAGTGAAGCCGGGCTCTGTGCTTCAGTGCGCCTTCACATAAATCCTGATATGAAATGGTGAAGCCTGACTGTAAAAACAACAACTGTTGCAAGTAAAAAGAACAGTAAAATAAATATTTTAATTCTGAGTGTGCTGCTGTTTATTTGGTGCAGGTTTGCCCACAGCGGTCATGTCAGTGGGGGGATCTGTGAGTGTCACATTCCCGTGGCAGCGTGCTCGGTGTTGCTCAGATTTGAAGTTTATTTTTTCTCTGTAGAAAGAAGTTTTCTTCCCACACAGTGAACAGCGGATACTAACGTTTTTGTCACTTTTTACGGAATTAAACTCAAAGTAATGTGATTACTTCCACGCTTTAAAGGCTGCACAGTCGCACTCTCTCCTGCACTCCATGTTATCCATTGTTGATCTGCACACAGCTGTTACCGCGGTCGTCGCACGCGCTTACATCATCGTCATGAGACACTCTCACAAACAAAATCACAGCTTAGTAACATAGTAACACAGCGTGCTTACAGGAAAGTAACAGTAATCGAATTACTTTTTTTGCAATAGTAATCCCTTACAGTAACGTGTTACTATCTCTGTGACATTCACGTAGGCCTTCTTGCTTTTTCTGTTTCTGATCTTTGATAAAATTAAAGGTAAGATTGTTGTTTTTTTTAATCTTGTTTACAAACTTGTTTCATTCTGGTTTCACTGGTTTTATTTGCTAAGACGTGGTTATGTGCTGGGTTTCAGCTGGTTACTTTGTTTTCAGAAACATCCAGGCTTAGTGTGGCACAGGTTCCTTTAGACTGATTTCTTCGTTTCCGACAGATTTTTAATTTGGTCTCAGAACATTTTGGAGAACTTTTCCACTCCGTCTGTGGATCTTTGGTCTCAGTGTTTCTGTCTCTTGACGTAAAGCCGGATGAATCGTTGATGCTGTGAGGAGAAAAACTTCTGCTCTCTTTGAAGATCTTTCTTCATGACTCTTGCTGTACGTTCGGCCTCGCTGTCCTTCTGAGCGAGGCTGATTTAATAAATTTTAGCAGTGAGCTCATTAGTCCTGCCTTTCTCCGGTGTGTCTGACAGAGCTCGCAGCTAACAGCAGTCTGAGTTTCTCATTAGTTTGACCGTGTGTTTCAGAGCTGCTCGGCGGCATCGAGGACACAGGTGAAGTCTTCAGAGCAGCAGGTAAGTCTGTGTGAAACTCCGGGGGCGCCACGATCAGCGTTCCTGAGACGGCGCGTCACTTTCTGAGCGGGTCGGCGATGTCGCATCACAGGAAACGATTGATTGGGCAGAAACGCAGACGGCTGAGTCACACCTCAGCCAATTAAAACAAGGACCTCTGGATGTTTAAGCTGCAGCTTCCTGCCCACATCCAGCTAAAAGAGAAAGAAACCAGTGATTGTTCAGACCTCCTTTCATCCATGTGTCCAGATAGAGATGTCACGTCGAGCCGAGCTGCTCGCCGCCTCAGAATCAGGAGAATCTGAAGTGAAGGATGTTATTAAAGGGAGGGAGGTTTTTTTAAACCTGAGGACGGCCTGTCACGCACGTCAACCTGAGATCTGTCTGAAACTGAACCCACTCTGTTTAAACTCGAGATCAGCTCGAATTCACTTTATCTGTTACTTTGATGTCAGGAGCAGATTGAACTGAACAGGATCAGGAGCACGTCGAGGTCCATACGTTACACATATCTGTAAAGCAGTGCTTACATCCTTGGACTAAGTTTCTGATCACAAAGGACATAAAAGAGAGAATATTGGGCTCACGTTGATCCTGCCGACACAAATCCAAACTGAGATATGAAGCATCACGTTAGCGCATTAATGTGTTTCCTTCTCTCTGCTTTGTTCGAGTGTATATTTGTGTGGAGAGGCTGAACTTCTCCTGTGTCTCTGCAGATGTTCTCCCAGCAGAAAACACCTCAGAAAGCTTTAATTTCTCCAGCTCGTCCTTCCTGCCAGCAGGTAAAACTCCTGTTTTTATGCTTCGCTTTACTTTCTACAACTCTGCACGTCTCCAGAGCAGAACAAAGTGAAATTTCAGGTTTTGGAGAGTTTTAAGATGCTTCCAGCCTTGAACTCGGAGTGCTCATAAAATGGACCTCCCTCCACTTCCTTTAAGAATTAATGGAGTGGAAACAGATTTCCTTTTCTGATAAAAACAGATTTAACAATGTAGTCTGATGGTAGCTTTTACTCACTGCCATTTAAAGGTCAGACGTCTACAATCAGAAGCTCCTAATGAAGCTTGTTTTGGTCTTTAACCAAGAGGAAAACAACAATTTTGATCATGAAATCAGATCATGATCTGATGTGTGAGAACTAATCGCCTAAAAATAGCACGAACACGGTTACGAGGTTCAGTTTAGTCGCTCCGGTTAGTAAAGCGTGAAGCTTAGCAGGCAGCTACATGCACCCATCAGTCTGTCGTTCTAAGACAGACACAGAAAACATTAAGCCTTGATATTCTTGATATTCTATTTCAGTGATGGCGCCAGCCTTCGTTGCCTTTTGGTGTCCACACTTTTAAAGCCTCAGTGTGAACATTTCATTCAGTAAATAAAGAAAAATGAGACTCACACATTAAATAAAGCCAGAAAACATCTACCTGCATCCCAGACAGATGAATGAACTGTGACTGTCTCCTCAGCAGGGATGGACCCACCAACAACAGGCAGGGTGGATAACCAGAGTGACACCGAGGCCATGGAGTACAACCTCAGCACTCCAGCGCCGCTGATGCCTGCTGGTATGACCTCTAATTGGCCCTCGGGCCACAGGTTTAACTCGGCACCATCTGCGTGTTATCCTAATATTTCTCATTTTTCCAGAGGAGCTTGAGGAAGGCGCAGGAGGTGCAGCAGAGGTGGAAGAGGCAGAGATGACACACCTGAGTTATATCTCTAAAGGTAACGGTTACCTCGGTTACCTCACCGTCTCCCCTCCATCCTCTCTCTAGTACTTTTCTAGCAGATTACATTTGCTAGATGCTGACCGGCGGACAGCTTCCAAAACAGCAGAAATAATTTCCCCGCTGTTCGACTCCTGCTGCTCGATGACTCACTTGGCTCAGACGTTTCCTGCTTTTACAGATCTGAATGAGAGCGCCGCAGAGGAAGCACTCGAGCAGGAAGAGATAAATGGGGATCAGATGACCCACAATCCTCCAGCAATCAGCCGGGGTGAGCCAGAAACACTCGGCGTCTCGATCACGACTGATAAATACAAACGTCCGCCTCGGGCTTAATATAAAGCAGCTCTTTTTATTTCAATGACGCGGTGTGCTTTATATGATCCCATAACTGAGCAGTGATTCATCCGGCGTCTAATTCATAAAAGATTTTCTAAATGAGGAACATGTCCTCGTCTGTGGACAGAAGAAAAAAGAAAGGAAACTTTCTCGGGTGCAAGTTGGAGCCAGAAAAACCTTCGTTAAACTGGCTTTTTATGTGCAGAAATATTATTAATCATAATCTCTCTTTTGTGGTACTCCAAAGTGAAACTTGCAACTTCATCCAGTCAAACTTTAAATGGATATTAGTGTCTCTGACTTTGTTTGTGTGCAACAAAACTAAAGTATTTATGCAAGGTGCAGTTACAATACAGATCACTAATAATCATAAAAGCATAACTGATTAAAAGTGGCTGATTTCCCCCCTCAAGGTCACCTCCTTCCACACCTGTGGGCAGCTTCCAGCCCCACAGCCCACAGGGAGCTCTGAAACCTGATTAAACACCAGAGTCTTATTTTTCACAAGTGTGTTTGTTCCAACTGGGTCTGTGATGAAGTTACCCCACAAGCAAGTTTAAAAAGAAGTTTTTAGCTGCTTTTAAAAGAGACCACTGATTTCAAGAAAAGCCTGTGGACTGATGCAAACCCTCCTCCTGTTTTAGTTCCCAGCCTCATACGCTGTACAGCCAGTAGGCCCCGATCACATGACCTCAGGGACCTGCTGGCGTACTGTACGCTGGTGATAAATGTCGAAATCAGAATCTTAAAGTGGACTCTAAAGTTACTTTTTGTTTGAAAGGTGAGTCAAAAATTAAGATTAAATGTTCCTTTTTCAGGAAATTAAGATTCCTAAAAGAAGATTCAGCAAATGTAGCAAGAAGACACTGTTTCTGTTTTCTCTTCACAAGTGGGGGAAAATGACTGAACCCTCTATTTTAATAGCGTCTCAGCAAGATCTGCAGGTTAGAAACCTCTTGGGGTTTAAAAGAAACAGAGCTGAACCTCATCTGCAGAGCAGTGACAAGAAATGTTCTTAAAAGTGTCAAAATGTGCAGAAGAGGGAGCAGAAACAACAGGATAGAAACTGCAAAGGCACCAAAACGGAACCTTGTGGCACACCGAAGGCAAGAGAAGTGAGACAGGACTTCAAAAATACAGACAGAGTATCTGTGATGTGATGACGTTATAATTTTATCTCTTGCAGATTCAGGTTTGCGCTTTCATGGCGAAGAGACGCCAACTGAAGCAGAATCCGAGCTGACTTCTTCACTGAGCTTCGCCACTGAAAACGCACAGGTGAATCAAACGGGAGCATCAGCGCCGCTCGGTCACATTTTACCATCGACTCCTCCCACTCCTCCTACAACTCCCAGAGAGCTGACATCAGCAGCCGTGGAAGAATCAGCCGAGACAGGTGATGAAGAAATACTTATCCTTTTATGATGTGTTGATTTTTTTTTAATCTCAAATTATAGATGATGCAAAAAGAATTAAAAGGACAGGGGTGTGGTCAAAGCAGGGGCTTAAGGTGGCACCGCCCTCACCCCCAGAGAGTTGAAGATTAGATTGTCCATATGAGAAAGTTACAATGAAGCCAAACCAAAGATTGTTCCAAACATTTGTATCTTTAATTATTTCAAGAGCTTTAGTTGTTTGTCCATGACACTGCCCTCTGGTGGCGGTACACATGTACAACAGTCTGCAGAGCTCTCGTAGGCCCGGTGCACAGCCATGATGACCCCTCAAAACATGTTTATGGAGACAGGAGATTCATTCACAATGGAAAAAATCAGCATAGCATGATGAATTTTTAACCAGCTGTCAAGTAGTTTGGTTTATTTATGTAGTTTTATTTTTCTGAATTCCTGTGACTCTGGATTGTTTGGGTATTTTTCTTTGTAGTTACTGGCTGGATTGAGATTGTTGTATTTTGCCCTTGTCTGAGCTTGTGTGAGACTCTGTCTTAGCACCAGAAGTCAAATAAAGCACTGAAATGAAGCTCTTTTGCCTCCTTATTAACAGGTTTAATCTTAGCCTCAACAACAACCACCACGAGTCCCTCTGAGTCATCTGAGGAGGAAGGAAATGGGAAAGAGGAGGAGGACAATGAAGAGGAGCAAGAGTCTGGTGAGCACTGTGAGTTCATACTGTATGACGGGAACTAAAGAATAAATCAGGCCTTTGTGAGTCCCAAAAGACTTCAGTTGGACTCATTGGGAAGTTTGAATATTCATGTTTCTTTTCTTCATCCTCAGTCTTTGATGTGCTCAAAACTACAACAATGACAACAGCAGCAACACCGTCAGCCCCAAGGAAAACTCCTCACACAGGTCAGTTTGTCACAGGGGGACAGAAATATCAGCTTTATAAAGTGCCACTGCCAACAATTATCAGACTACGAGACAGACAGTCATCTAGGAGCAGCATTTGGCTGCAGTGGGGAGAAAGAGCTTCCTTTTAACAGGAAGTGGTACCTGTACAGCCCTCTGTGCAGTTAGGAGGAATTCAACTGTTTAAACCAAAACCGTTTACTGTATCAAGCTGTGAACATCTTTATTTCTTATTGTGAACATGCAGACTGACTCACTGTTGGAGCCTCGAGTGGCCACTAGAGGAACTGCAGTTTTTGACATTTGCTTCATTTTTAGCTGCTTCGTTCTAAACTGCATATTTTTCCTTTGAGCTATTCTGCAGCTTCCCTTATGAAGTTATATCAACTGTTATATCAACATGCACGGTCTATAAAAATGGTACGTACAATTTTGTCATAATATTAAACTTTGGCCCTCTCGCTATAAGGATGGCCAGGAAGGATATTCTGTCCTGCGTACTGCGACGTATAACAGGATGGAGTAGTACCCCCTGGTATTTGACAAACTATGACATATTTATGCTGAAAAATGAAGCCTAAGCAAAAAAAACAAAAGCTGCAGTTCCTCTAATGTCCACTTGAGGCAGGCTCCAAAATTGTGTCAGTCGCTGTAGACTGACATATACAGCAGAAATAAACATATTAACATGCTGCTGCAGAAATGGTTTTGGTCTCTATGAATGGTTTAAACCATTGCACATGTACAGGGAAGGTGAAAGTTTACAGTTTATGCTTATCAATCGAGCTAGTTAGCTTTAGCTGTTGACATTAGCAACCACCATCATATTCAATTATGGTGACTTGTTATGAAAATCTGCAGTTTTTCAGAATGCTAACAGTGAGGCCAGAGTCCAGAAATCAGTAAGCCATGTCACAGTGGCTGCTTCCATCTTTTAAATACAGTTTGTCTTTTCATGTAATAAAATGAGTCTGTGCGACTCCTTTGTGGGTTTTTAAGTTGTACAACACAGAGGAGTAAGGTGTGACTCTAATCGACGCAGGCACTTCACCGGGAGTCTTTGTCCTTCAAATAAAAGAGACGTGATTCGGATTTAGACTCTTTCCTCGCCGCTGCTTCACAAACACACCGAGAGCTGCCAAATGGTTTTATCGAGTGTCACAACCCCGCTGCCGGGTAAAAAACATGTAACTATTGAAGTGGTTATTTTCCTCTCCTCGGCGTCTGCAATTACGCAGCGAGGCTTTGACAGGTGTCTGAGGGGCCTCGCTCGCTCAGAAATCACCGGGTATATTTTTAATTTCAAGAAGAAAAAGAAAAAAAGACCAATTCCAGCTCTTTTCTTTAATGCCGGCGTTAATCAAGTGGATTGCATTAACGTCTCACTTCTGACAGCCTTTGTGTTGTGCGCTCTTCAGAAGGTGGAGGAGGTGTCAGCTTCACATTAACACCAGCACCACCTCCAGCTTCACAGGAGAGAGGGGAGGGAGGTGTCAGAGAGGAGACGAGCTCTCCGAGGCCCGCTGAAGGTCAGCTTGTTTTTCTTTAGCAACAAGCAGGCATTTCATTACAGAAACTTTCGGAGGAGGAAAAATCTGACCTTAATGTACAGCAAAACATTCAAGGATGTTTGCTCTTTGGCTTTCTAGCAGAGGGCTGGATGAGATGACCGATATCAGGCAGCTGCAGATAGGAAAGGGCTACGTGCTCTTCAGAGCTACCGATTTTCTCAGTTTGGCTGTTTCCACATTTCTAGTCCTCATTCCTGGTGAAACTTCCCCAGTTTCCAGCAATTTTTCTCAAACATCAGCCTCCTACTAACAAACATGTACATTCTTTACAATTTCAGGAGAACTAGTGAGATGGGAAACAGCCAGTGTGGTTTAGTCGAGGTGCAATTTGTGGGGAAAAGAATCAGCGTGGAGGGTTTTCATGTTGAAGCCTGGTGTCTTATTACTGCTGCCACTGTAACATTTACAGAATAATTCAATTTCAACCTGACAAAGTAAATGTAAAGGCACTTTTTGGGTATTTTAAAAACTACAAGAAGCGAACAGAATATAAAAAAAAAAAACCCAAACAGCAGGACTTTATGTCCAGAACGTTTGTGTCCTTCGTTAAAGAGATGTCAGCTGAAGCTGAACTAAAGCTGGGCTGTACATTAGTGTAATACCAGTGTGAACCACAAGATGGTGCAAAGTGTCTGGTGAAGACAGAGGCAGGGATCAAAACATTAGTGCACGCACAAAAACACATCTAATCATCTTTAAAACGCTGCCCTCTGGTGGTGAAAGGTTTACCTTCAACAGAAGATCATTAAAATAAGCGACACTGATGATTGCATTTGCAAAAATATTTAAGTTTTGGCACAAAAGTTTGTCCTTTGCTCGTGCAGACAAACATAAACGATGTTATTTTAACATGCCAGAAGTGCTCGGTCCAACCGCAGGTGCAGTTGAACTTTAATATCAGAGACAAATATTCACAATGTAACAACACAGCAAGCTGTCAGCATACACATCAGTGTATATCACAGCGAGCAGTGCGAGCTCCCTGCAGCTTCCCAAAAAATCCTCCTTTTATTAGACTGAAAGTGAACACAGCAATTATTGAGACGGCAGCAGAGGCCAGCTGACCCCGTCACCAGCATATTCACCCACAGCCTTTAAAGCGACTCATTGAAGGAAAAAAAGCTCCTGCTCCCCCCACAGTGTACTCTTTGTTGTTCAGCTATTTTCTCCCCTGAATCTTTTTCCACAGAGTCAGAAAGTGCAAAGCTGCATCACCTACTGAGCGACAGACTTTCTGGCTTTTAATGTGTATAAAACTGTCATCTAGTTTAATATTGTAAGGTACAGACCTGAAAATATCATGGAAATAAACCTGATAACTCAACAATGAGCAGCACTTGGTGACAAAAATAAAAAAAGTCTGTGGCAGAACGAGGCACAGATCAGATCACTGAGTACATAAAAGCTGTAATTACTAAAATTATTCACCGTTTTGTCAACTTTGCCCCAAAACAAAGTTCAAAATCAGTGTTTCCTGCATGTTTCACAACATTACGGCTTCATTAATCACGCTGCTTCATGTTACAGGCTGAATAACCAAAAACAAAGTCAAAGCTACATTTTTACTACGATAACAAACAGACCTTCGTGCACACGTGTCAGCGCCACAGCGTGGTTGGTTTCTTATTTCAGCTGCTGTCCAGGTGATCTCTCTCCTCAGTAAGAGAACAAAGCATTACAGTAAGCCGGTGGGTGATGATGGGAAATAAAAAAAACATTCTGAGCATCCTCGTGGTCGCTCTGCTCACCTGACCGGCTCAGTCGCAGAATTTCATGTGAAGGCTCAGACATCAGCCTCTGCTGGAGTTTGAAGCAGGAGTCGATGTTCCCTCTCTCCAAGTTTATTGTAAGTGGTCAGGAGGGCTGATTAGGGAGGGACTCCTCACTCTGACCTGCTTCCCAGGCCCACAGATCACAACCAGAGTCACAACACAGGCCTCAACCAGCAGCTCGCTCCCACAAACCAAACCAGCGAGAACCACCACCCCTCCTGACGACTCATCAGAGGAAGATGCCACACCTCCTCTTCCTCTTCCTCCTGCTGCTGCTTTCAGTCTTCAGAGTCAAGGTGAGAAAGGCCCAGCTCGCCCTGCCCCGATGGGGATGAATTAGCATTTAAGCCGACCTGTGGGTGTGAGAATTTAATGACATGTTTGCACCGTCTTTGAAATTTGCATCTGTGCCATGAAATGTCAGGATCACTTCAATCTGCAGGAGTCTGCTTGAGCCGGCTCATCAGAGATGGGTGAGGAATATTTAAATGAAGCGAGGGGAGCCACAAAGCCTCCGGGGTGATCTTCACAGCACGTTTTCTCACATTTCTTTTTGTTCTGTTGCATTTCAACACAAAAATAGTTTTTGTTTGTTTTTAGATTTACAGTTTTGAAAGTTGTGCTTTCATCCCAGAACAGCGGGCGGTCCACTGAAGGAGACTTCCAAGTTTTCCATTAAAGACGGATTCTGTGGTGGATTCAGACTGACAGCTTCCAGTTTAGCTAGAAGTGTTTAACTTTATCCATCAGGGTAACTGCCAGTCAAAGTTTAGACTTATTTATTCTAAAGTAAGCCCTCGCCTTTAACCTCTTAGGCTCATTTACTGGACTCTACATTTTCTGTTTCTTTAAAAAAAAACAAAAACAAAAAAACAACCCTTTGCGTTACATTACAAACTGTGACACCATGGGTGCAGTGGGTAGCTGGATTGCTGACTTTACAGGAGGGATCTAAGGCTTGTTTGAGTAATTCAGATTCCTACCGCCACCCACTAAAGGAGATGGACTTCAGTTTGTGTGGCTTTAAACATTTATAGTTTTATTTATACAATCTGATATACGAGATCAGAAAGTGAAAAACCTCAGCTGTCTGTGTTCTGTTTACCATCTTCTCAGTGAGACCAGGCCAATGCAAGTTTCACTGTACGCCATTAAATCATTTTCCAGGGTAAAACTGATGACCTGAACTGGTGACTGGTGCCAACTTTGTCCTCCTCCCCCAAATAAAAAAACAATAGAAGGATTTTCGATTCAATTCAATGTTATTTATATAGCGCCAAATCACAATAACAGTCACCCCAAGGCAAGCACTTTGGCGACAGTGGGAAGGAAAAACTCCCTTTTAACAGGAAGAAACCTCAGACAGAACCAGGGTCAGGGAGGGGCGGGGCCATCTGCTGCAGGTGAGAGAAGGATGAGCTTTTTGACAGACTGGAGTAGTTTCAGCATTTTCAAAGAGGTACGAGTTAAAAGAACCTAACAGGAGAGATCTAAAGACAGCCACCACAGACCAGAGGTGCACGAGGAGATGACCCTGAATGTGAGATCGACCAAATCAGGCCTGGTAGCAGAGTGGAATCATGGGAATGTGAGAGTAGCTTCCTGTACAGCAGCAGCATTACATGTGCATGCAGAGGCACCGTGTGGAGCTGAAACCTGTGACTGTTCAAATGCAAGGGCAGACTTTTAATCACGTTCTCCTCAAAGTCTCAGTGAGTCAACCTGCACGATGGGATTCCTGCAGAAAGCTGACAGCTACCGTTCTGTCGTTTCAGGTGAAACGCTCCCAACATCTGCATCAACCACATCTTCATCAGCGGCTACAGTGAGAACCATCGCAGAGACGACACAGAGGAGACCGGCCACCTCCGTCACACCGCGGTGGGAGGTCCACACCCGAAGCACAACAGCAGCGGTTTTAAAACCTCCGCCACACTCCACCGCCGAGGCTGGATCCGAGGAAAAGACCGGAACAATGACGGTCAAACCTCCGAGTGTGGAAGGAGGAGAGGAGGACGACTCGCGGGAGAAAGACTCGGACGGTAACGTCTGACCAGACGCTGGTTAAACTTCATAAAATGCAACATTTTCCCCATCAGGAGGCCTTCTGCCTTTCTCCTGTCTGACCTCTTCGTTCTTCTCTGACTCGACAGGTTAAATGAAAATTCAGATGAAATGAATAAATTAAGCATTTTTCTCTCAGGGGTTCAATAAAGTTAATTATGTTTCAAAGGGTTATGGAAGTTAAATTAAGTAATCTGTGACCTGTAATGACAGCCAGGCTCATAACTGACAGGAACAATAAACGTTATTTTAATAATATCGAGGTCTAAGCTGCGAAATAGGAAGAGAAAGATCCCCAAAGGAGCAAACACACGAACACACAGCAAACGTCTAAGTGCTGATGGGGTTAAGAATGAGGCTTTTTTAGATTACACTTGCTGAAACACTGGTTTCTTAAGCTCAGAGGTATAAAACAGGAAAAACATTGTTTTTAACTCTGTGGAAAAGACATGTTAACAGACTGCTGTGCAGAAGCTGTTCAATAAATGTAGAAGAATAGTCACAATAAAAAGGAAAATTAAAACCGAAACTCCCAACTTTGAATCTAATATTTGAAATTTTAAGTACAAAAACGCAGAAATGGGCAGCGTTTTACAAGCAGGTGTGTCGTTACTCTGCTGATATTTCTTATTAGCGCTATATGCTCATTTCCTTTTACCAGGACGCCATCAAAGAAGAGTGTTTGTAAATGACTGCAGGGTTAAACAGTATAAAATATGGACGTAGCTCCAGGTCAGAAAAATTAAGCCGAGGCAAAAGTACCTTAAACCTGCATCTATGTGGAGGCCACCAGATGGCGACGGTGTAGCTGCACGTCACTCATTCTGGGTCATGTTTTTGCAAATAAATTTAGTAAATCTCAGTTGCATTAAAAAAAATAAATAAATAAATGGAGGATTAGCTGTAGTGTCAAACTGCATTTTCATTGGCACAAGTCATTAGCCAATGAGCATTCGGTTCAACTGGCAGACCCGCTGCTCCTCAACAAGATGGTGCGAACGCTTATCTTGAGTCTCCGAAACAATCAGGTAATGTTACCATAGCTACGTCCCTGTTTTATAGTGTCAGTGGGACGCGTGGACTCACTGCGCCATCTTATGGTAAAAACTGGTATTGCACAAATGTACAGCTCCGTTCTAGCTCAGCTTGAGTTGCTCACTCTTCAAACAGCAGATATTTTCATCAGATGACAGTTTGGTGGAGCCGTCTCAAGCCAATTTCCTCCAGAACCTTTAGTGCCAGGTCCTGCAGCCCTGTAAATGTGGCTTTTTAAAAAAATCACATCAGTGGATCCATGCCAGGCGATGGGAACACCTTTTTATACTGTGAAGTCTTTAATTCTTGCAGATGTCTTTAAGGCCCTCCAAACAAGATGATTAGGAGTGTAGTAGCACCTAGAGACGATTGAGTATCAATAAAGTTTAGTGATTTGTAAACTGGCAAAATTACAACAAAGTAGATGAACGATTGAGGATCCTGCTGGCTGACATGTGAGGGGATGGTAACGCATTGGGTGGAGCTTCATCCATTACGGACCAACCATTAGCTACAACGCTTTAAATGTGGAACAGTGTTCCTCACCTGATCATCAAACCGGGAGTTGCGGTTGAAATTTATTTCTGTATTTTTTCACTGCACTTAAGTTCCACAGATCCATGTAAATGTCAACCATCTTTGACTCTGTATTCGTGCAGTGCTTCTTCATCCTCTTCTGGAGGTCACGCTTCTTTAAATGTACCGTTTCTCTGTTGGCAGACTGGTTCGCTCCTCAGAGGAGGGCGGTGCCGTTCTTCGCCTGGTCCCTGCTGGAGTCTGTTGGGCTGACTGACATCGACCTGCAGCCAGACACCAAAGGTAACCACGGATAGCTGCACTTCCAAAGTCTGAGTGGAGCTCTTCACTGATGGCTGAGCTGAGATCTTTGCATCCTCCCAGCAGAATGCAGTCGCTCCTTCAGCGTGTACGCCAGCGACGGTCAGTCCAGGCGGGAGATGCCGGCGCTGGGGGAGATGCTCCACTGCCTGACGGGACGCTGCCCACACGAGTACGAGATGTACGGCTGCTACTGTGGACAGGAGGGCGGCGGTCAGCCTCTGGATCAGCTGGACAGGTGAGCTGTGTCGAGGAATAAGGATCGGGACTGTCCATGAAGACGCCCACAGCTGCGTCAGGGTTACCCGATTCTCCAAAACAGCGCGATAGTTATCAGCGCACAAATACATCTGCTGCTTTTCACATCCTTCATACTTTCATGGTGTTATGGTCCAAAGTTTAAGTGTGTGAGTGCTGCAGAGACCCTGATGACTGACTCCTGCTGGTCTCCATCAGGTGCTGCTTCTTCCATCATTGCTGCCTGAAGCAGATCAGCTCGATGGGCTGCAGGCCGGAGAGGAAGCTCAACGCTCAGATCTCCTGTGAGAACGCAAAACCACGATGTGAGTACGGCAAATCCCTCGAAACCCAAGTCTGCTGCACTGCTGACATCAGATCAGTTTCACACCTGATTCTCATATTAATGTAAACATTTAACCTGCAGCTGCCACAGAGGAAGAAAAAACACGGTTCACCTAAATCTCGTGAGAAATGATTTCCACTGTAGGGAGGTTCTCTGGTCTTCCTGCAGATGCATGTTTTCTGAAAAGCTCGTGTTTTTTGTTTATGAAACGTTATACTGAGCTTCTGTTGGTGTATCCAACATTTAGCTATAATTAATTTCTTTGCTAGCAGATCAGACGGGTATTACCAAATCCCTGGAGAGCCATGAGTTATTTTCCCCTCCAGTATAAATTAGAGCTGATGGGACCTGATGATGTGTGTAGTCAGCTCGGCTTGTCTGGCATCTTGAGCGTTGTTACCAGACGTGAAGGGAGGAGCGAGGTGGTAGCTCTCCTTGCTTCCAGGGTAATGGTCAGCTGTCATAAGGCTGCTGTGCCTCCAGGTACAGCAGCCTTACGACAGCCTGGATTTGCAGTATGATGTTGTTGTTTTTTAAAAAAGCTCATCATCATATTTGACTTCCTAGACCTCTAAAGCGCTTGTTGGCCTCTCCATCTGATCCCTCCTCACTCTGCTCAGGTCAGGGGGTCACTGTGTGCGACAAACTACAGTGTGTATGCGACAAAACCACAGCAGAGTGCATGGCGGCCGCACACTTTAACCACAGCCTGCCGGCGCCGCAGTGCCACGGGTCGACGCCCCCCTGCCGCCGAGCCAGCAGACCCCCCAAACCTCTGAGGGTCTCCCCCCAGTCCAGCGAGGAGTCGGACATGGAGGTCGGGGACGCCAGCAGTGAGGAGGACACGGCTGCGAACACACCTCCACCTCTGCAACCTCCTCACAGGTGAGCTTTTTATTTACAGCAGGAAAAGCAGGTAAACGTGTGCGAAAGTGATGATTCAAACAACTACGAAGATGACAAATTAACAACATTTGGAATAAAGCGTTATTGAATATTTCCATGTAATCGAATGGAGCTTCAACAAACACCGACACAAAGTTCGTCCCGTCAGTGCCGTGCTGATTATCAGATCCTTTGATCTTTCAGCTGCTACTTTGTTTCCACTTTTACATCATTTAAAAACAGATTTGCAGACGCTAACGTCAGAGAGCCACAAAATGAAGATCTCACTGTTTTTGTTAATAAAGAAAATTATATAGATAATTTTAATTTTTTTTTCATGCAGTAAGGTCCTAATTTTATATTCTAATATCACAACACAAACAACATGAAATTAAAAACAAATCTCTCTCTGCAGCCATGACAGCTCCCACCTGAAGGACGCCGAGAAGTCGACTCCTTCTGCTGGATCACCCGGAGACCTGACACATCCTCCTCCTCCTCTCTCTCCCCCTCCTTCTCCTGCTGCCTCCAGTGAGGAGAGCGGGGAGCGACCGACACTCAGCGGGGTTCAAACCCAGAACCCGAGGCCGAGTGCAGGGCAGGGCCAGGGGCAGCAACCGGGAGACAGAGAGGAGGAAGAACAAGAGGGTAGAGAAGAAGAGGAGGAGGGGGAAGAGGAGGAGAAAGATGGAAAAGAAGAAGAGGAAGAGGAGGAAACGGAGAAAGAGGAGGAGGAAAAATAGAAGCTAAAGAGTTCCTTCTCTGTGACAGTCGTGATGTGAAGTCATTTTGGGGCCTTGCTGTGTCACAAGCTGGACTCAATGTTTTCTGACATCTTTGATTCAAAAAAGAAGAAAATCAGTTTATTTACTTTGATTTTTTTTTAAACACATGAAATGAATCTGTTGAATAAATGACGGCAAACACGCCTCTCTGGGATCTTCCTCTGATTGGTTCAGAGAGCCGACAGTAATAAAGACACAACAACTCAACAGCTTTGATAGAAACACTTTAATCTCAATGCACATTTTTCTATTTCAATAGAGGCTTTGTAATGAAGCGCTGAGGCTCTGCTGCTGCCGAGCTTCACAGAAATAATGTGCACTGAACGCTTTATGCTTTTGCTCAGTCGATGAATCAAAATGGAAAATAAAACATGAAACTACTTCCAGCTTCTTACGTTTCCTGCTTTTCTCTGTTCCACGTGATTGGGAACTGAGATGTTTCAGGAAGTCCCTTTGAATTTCTAAGACCAAATTAATCAAACGTGACAAGATAATCTAAACTCAGATACTTCCTGACTCACTGGAGCTTTGTGCAAACAGCAAATCCAGGTTTGGGAAAAGTGCAGTTCCTCTTATGTCCACTTGAGGCTCCAGAAGCAGCTGAGGTCACGTAGCTGTAGTTTTGTCATTGAGATGAAAAGTTGAAAGAAATGCACCAAAACAACAATGAAGGTGAACGCGTGAAGCAGCAGCGGGAGCCTCAGCGCCATCTAGTGGTTAAAACCATCAGTGTGATTGAAACAAAGCCGAGCTATAGCAAGTTTGTCACTGTGAACACGGACGCGACGCCTTTAATCTCTAAAACTGGCACAAAAATACATCAGAAACATAAAAAAGAACATCGGAAGCTTTTTTTTTTTTGTTCTTGACATTTTACAGCTGGAAAAAAATCCATCTTGAAAGGTGAAGAGTTCATGTGAATATTCTGCTCTCTTCTTTTGTCTTAGTTTTAGGACTCAGATCACCAATCAGGAGGGAAACTTTTCACAGCTCCACAGAGATCATTTCATCAAAAATACTTCTAAGATCTGTTTGTACCAAACACACATCGGTGCCGATTTATTTCTGCTATAGTACCAGGTACACAGTGATCAAAGTGCAAACACAACATCATATTTTACCGTAACGGTTATTAACTGTTCAGCATTTTTACTTTAAAGTTCATTAATACATCAGCTGGTACTATTTGAATGATTGCTTGAGCTGAATCGGTTGAACATTTATCAAAAGTAGCAGAGCGGCTCGTTCGCAGACCGACTGCTCCGACATCATTTACAGACTTCACATCAGCTGGTCTTAAACGTTTCGGCTCAGAAACACAGACTCAGATCCAGATTCACAAAACCCGTCTGAAGGTGAGCTCCTCCCACAAACACGATCGTTTAGTTATGTCCTGTAACGTCTTCATGGAGGTTTAGACGGCTTTACTGATATCGCTACCGATGAACGTGTATACGAAAAAACAAACTTCCAATCAGATCCGTGAGCGTTTAATTCCAGTGAACATCGGATTTGACTGAGATACGAGTTTTAAAGTAATCTGTGGAAATGCTGGTGCCGTTGAATCAAAATTAAAAGTCGGAATTAATGTCAAGCGCTTGGCTACGATCCCTTGTAGCCGTTATTTCCTGTCAATAAGTTTAGCATTAATTCAGACACGATGCCGAGCTCCTGAACTGGTCCACTGAACCAGCCTACAGGCTGAAGCAGCATCTGCAAGCCGCTTTGCAACCCCCACCCATCTTTTCGTGCTTCTTCTGACTAAATCTGGGAAAAGCAGAGGACTTTTTTCCCAGTATAATTCTTGTAGGACATTCATCCGACCTCTGGCAAATTGAAGGTGGAATTGGGACAACCGGGCATCTTGATTAACAGAAAAACCAACGTTTGAGGCTTATGCAGATTACAGGAGTTTTCCAGGAGAAGAACACCAAGAGATGGTCTTCAAACGTAGGAGGAACTTGTAAGCATAGTCAGGAACGTGGTCACATATGGGAATACAGTTTTCCGACTATTGTGGACCCAATTTTAAATGATTTTAGTGAATCTGGAGCCGATTCTTCAACCGAGACCATCTGAGAGTTTCAGGTCTGAAGGTTGAGCCTGAGCCGCCACTTAGAGAAAAATAAATCTGGATCTTAACATTAGCAGATTGCACTGATTTACTCCTTTATCCAAAAATAACCAACATCTGGCTCTACATATAATATTCATTCATTTTTCATTATTTTTGAAATGGTATAATAGAATCTACAGTTGAAAAAATAAAAACGAGACCATCTCCCCCACACTGCAACATCCCGCTGAAACCTGAACCATCGAGGTAAACAACAAAAAAGTACACGAGTATAAAGAATTCAGCATTTTGTCCTCGTCTTAGAAGAAATCTCCCAACCTCTAAAATCTCTGCTAGGCAACAATGTAATGATACGTGATGCATAAAATGTACAAAAATATATGATATATATGTATATATATGCTGCTGCGACGACACATTCATGAGAGGAAGATATCATGTATTCCAGCCACATCTAAACCCGACTTTTCTCTAAAGCCCAACTTCAGGATCCGGCTGTTAAAGAGCTCGTTTAGATTTAGTTTCAGCCTTTGATCCCAGTCCCGTCCCTCGGAGGGTCAACGACGATGACTGAAGTTAAAGAGCCATGCAGTTAGTTCATATAATGCATGTTTTTTAAAAGCTATGATTCTACGATGTTAAAGCACGAGAGTTTAAAGCTAAGACATTATGTTGCGTAGATTTGCACAGAAAAAAAAACCAGCAAGAGACTTTTCGCTTGTTCAGGCTGCTCTGCTCATCGTTTCCAGTAAAAAGTCCTCTGTAACCTACGTTTCACACAGTACAATGATTAGAACAGAAGATTTCACCTCCAAACAGCCACTGGATTATATCCGGTTAGGGTTTGGTTAAAGACCTTAAGACCTTTCAATTTCTCAAAAATGTGCCTTTTTGGCGTTTGGCTACAACAAAACCCTGACCGGGTCGCTGGTGCCCGATGGATGTTAAGAGGTCAAACCCACCCTGTTGCTGGTTATCGATACATAAGCGGCAATCGGAGAAGATGAACGGTCAGCAACCATGAAGGTAAAGGAAAGTAAAGTGGGACTGCTTTGATGTGCAAGGTAAGGGTCACGTTTATCACCTTGATGCTGGTCGTGAACTTTTAAAAGCCTGTAGTAAGTTTGTACCCAGACACACAATCCAACCATCAGTGCATCGCTTTGTTGCCCATGGTGACAGCTGGTTACTTGTGGCTATCAGGTTCCCTAGGCAACCACCTAGGTAACATTGTTTGACATCATGTGCCAATCAGCTTCTTTTCTCCACCTCCACTGGCAGTCGAAATTCTATAATAAGTTGCTCTAACTTTTAAAGTTAGTCTGTTTGGCACACCCGAATGTTAAAGTGGACACTACCCCAGACCTGGGTCACTGACCATGTTTAAAAAAAAACAAGAAGGTACCCGAGCACACCTGAGAAGCTTTAAAATTCCATCTGCAGAAGAAGAACTGATGGGAAATCAATTGAAATCTTAAATTTTTGTTTTTGTTGTAGCTTTGCTGGCTCCACAGAGGAAGTGGAGTATAGAGTAATTCACCATAACGACGGGATCACAACGCAACGTTCTGCAATATTCAATACAAAAAAATTACAATATAAGCAAAGAAGAAAAAGAATCCCTAAAAATTTGGCATCAGTATTTATGTCGACTTTCCGTGAGCAGCCAACGTTTCATTTCTGAATTTCTTCTGCTTCATGTCCTGCAGCTTTCGTGACCCTGGCCTTGCACATTAAAGCATCCACGTCCAAACAGCTGCACGGGCTCAACTGTACAGATGTGATGCTGCGATGTGATCGGGACAGTCGCACCACTTGTCACGTATCCAGATCAAACATTCACAAACTGCTTGGCCTCGACCCGATGCTGAAAAACACACATTTACTAACAAAGTTTCTCAGATTTGTGAGGCTCGTGTTGGTGATGCCAAACACAGACTTCCAGCTTAGCCAGCATCTCTCATTCAGAAACACAACCAGCGCTCGAGAAACTCATTTCTCCTTCGCCGACGAGCCGAACACACCAATCAGCTCTGAGTGAAAGGAAGCGCCGACCTTCAGCCTCCAACAGCTGCTCGCACCAAACAGAGGCAGCAGGTATCTTCCTCCAACTGGAGGGATTTTCTTCCCACGCTGAGCTCAGATCAGAGGAAAACACTGATAACCATCTGCTATTACAGATCACAGCTGCAGCTGCACCACATACGAGCGCCTCCTGTAACCTGTTTTGGAAATAAATCACGGCCCTGTGATAACTGTTGAAAATGCAAGGATGATTAAATCCTCCAAAATGTCAGTGCTTTGTATCACCGGGGCTGAGGATGGATATTAATATTAATGCGTCCAGCGGGGAGGTTAACTTTGATGCTGCCGGTCGCTTCGTTTTGGAATGAAAAGCTCCACCATATGGCTCCTCACGGGATACGAACAACAGCCTTTTTAGATTGAGACGTTTTAAAATCAAACTTCTGTGTTTGGCAATGAAACAGCTTTGTTTTTTTGTTTTTTTTAAGGCTGCCAACAAAGCTGTGAGGCGGCTGATTCGTTCATGGAAAGCAGGCGTGCGCAGGGACTACAGCGCAAAGTCAAGGAGCTGGATCAGATTCATCTGCAGCCAACACGCTGCCTGCAGCTCCCCCTCATATCAGGAAATATTACAAACAAAGAGCGCGTAGCTTTAATTTTACTTACACACAGGCCCGTAACTGTGATCATAACTGCACTGCTTCATACTTGAGGAATAAACTTCAACTCTTTAAAAGATGCTACATTTGTATTTTTTTGTGATATTTTCACTGCAATCTCTGAGAATATTAACCCCAAATTTTTAATAGAGGAAGTTTAGAGTCCTTTCTAAAATCATCAGCCCCGCCACAAGAACTTTACACAAACTTTACAACAACTTCTCTAAGGACCATCGTCAAAGCCACAGACTGTATATTAAAGATGGATGTAGCTTCCATATCTGAAAGGTTTGAACTCTTTGACAATAAGACCCAAAGGCCTTCTTGCGTTTAGACGTCAGTAAACACTGAGCTCAGATTGTAGTTTCATTTTATAAATCACGTCCTCATTACTGTAACATTAAGCTGCCAATATGGAAGCACCAAAGACTGCAGTTCCTTTCACGGCCACCTGAGGGCGACTCCAGCAGTGAGACAGTCCTCAGACTCTCGTGTTGAAGCTTTCAGCAGAAATAAACATGACTACATCCTAAAAAAAATGTTTTTTTGATAATTCATCTGGATACAGGAGACATGGTTGCTCTGATCATGTGACTACATTATGACATCATCGAAAACCTCAACACTGAGGCTCCAAATGTGGAGCTCAAAACCAGACGCTGATGTCTCGGATTTTGTCCACCTGTGGCTAGTAGTAGTAGTACTAGTGGAGTATACAGTCTTAGTTCCACCATTTGGTAATCCAATGTCAAAGCTCCCCACTAAATTGACACCACACTGACTATGTCCATCTTTTATAGAGTCTCAGGTGGGAGCTGATGGACATGAACACTCCTCTTGACCTTCCTCTTACAGACTCACGCCTCTCAGAAACAATCACGTCATCACCAAACACGAGCGAGCCCATTTCTACTCGTCCAAACGTCGACTCTTCAGCTTTAGAGTGTCGCTGCCAAGCAGTTCGAGTATTGCTGTCATTGAATTTACTTATAAGAACTCAGCTGGTTGTTGGAGTCATTTGTGACACACTTTTATCTTAAACAGCAAAGACTGAAGATTAGAGCGAAGAGCTGAGGAGCAGCGAGCCTGAAACTAAACTGCTTTCTACCACCACTTAGGTAATTTCAGTTTTCATAGCTGACGGCTAATATAGATATATATATATATGTATATTGCACATTCCTACTAATCAGTGACGGCACCGACGGCTACTGACAAGAGACAGATAGTTGTTAGGAGGCAGGAGCTGCGTTTGTGAGCCTCACGCTGCTTTTTTAAGAGCGTATGTACAAGGAGTGAAGCTTTGGCTGGACTGGAACAGAGAAGCAACGTCTGATTCAGCAGAAATACACTAAAACCTCAGAGTGGAAGTAGTTTATGGGTTTTCTTGTTGTTTTTTGTTCTTGGTGACTCAAAAGTTCAGTTTGGCTTCAGGGACGCGAGTCAGGAAACAAAGTGTAACCAATCAGAGCAGCGTGGATTAAAGCAGGTTTGAGTCAAGTCGGGAAACAGGATTTAAACTTCGTCCCTGACGGCATCCCGGCCACCTGAACAGAGGAGACTGGAGTGCAGATGTGAGTGTGTTGTTCTTTCTGTGCATTTTCAATGTTGCGTGTGAGCTGGTTTGTGGATGTGTGCGTTCAGTAGACACACAGGTCTGGAAACTTCATCTCGTAGACGGGGACGGACTGATGCTGGGTGTGTCCCGCTGAGATGGAAACCACTCCGGACGGGCTGGGAGGAGGCCTGGTGACGGGGCGTGAAACAAGATGTTAAATTAGAAGGAAAAACTGGTTTTGGTTTGGCAGACGTGCACAAATGTAACCTTTAGGAAGCAAAAACCACCTGATTAACCTGATTATTAGGCTGTTGTCCCTTTCAAAGTCGTCTCCGTGTGCACCTGTGCACTGCCTCCAGCGCTCCGACAGTCCTGCCCACACGTACGTGCACGTCTCAGCTAACGCACACAGCCGGGTCTAATCACACTCACAGTGCTGTGACTCAGGAGAACTACACAGCAGGTAATGACTGAAGGAGCATTTCATTTCCTCTAAAAAATCCTTTCAAAAGGCGGCCAGTACTGAGGGGAACGACCCGCAACTCAAAGAAAACTCAAACCGTTCCAGAACGCCGTGTTAGCAATGTAAGCATGACTATGAGGAAAAGTGCACGTTATTTGCAGGCGTCGTACTCGTTCACGTGCTGCAAACAGACTGTTATAGTGTTCATGTGACGATGCAATCAAAAAAGAAGTGAGAACATGTCAGACGAACACAGCTAAGCCTAAAAACACTGGGTCGTGTTTTATCATGAGCCACATTCGCTCCAAATATCTCGACACACCTGAAGCCTGGTGCAGATCAGGTGAACCTGCGGCTGGGCTCAGGCAGCCACACTCACCTGGAGCCACATCTGGGCCAAAAATAATCAAACATCTGTTTGTTGAGGAGAACACTGTGGTGACGGCGGGTGATTGAGGCTTCAGGGCGTCTCAGCCACGGTGGTGAAATCACAGACGCAGCTTTAGCAGTGAGGACAGAACGTGACGGGACGCTGGCAGCAGAGCCGAGGGGACGAGCTCGACGGGAGATCAGCCAGAGATCAGCCAGGTGTTCTGGGTTTCTTTGACTTTTAGTGTCACGCCTAAGCTTTTCTAATGTGGTGTAAATGTCACCACACCAAGAACTTTTATCTAAATTCATATATTTAAATTAGAAAACTTGCATAACAGACTCACCTGATTGTGAGTTCAAAGATTTGTGCGAGCCGGTCGTGCAGCATGTTTGCCTGGAAGAAGTGAGCAGGAGTTTATTTGGGTGTTTTTTCTGATGCGCTGACAGTTTATTATTTTCTGATTTCTGGCTCTTTTTTTTTTTTTTTTTTTAATAACCTTGGATTCGCAGTGGGCGGCGATCTCCTCGAACGGCGCTTTCTGGAACTTCTCCATCACCTGCCGCCTCTTCGCCCTCTCCTGCTCCTCCAAACCGGTGGTGTCTGAAAACAAACCGCAAACACAGAGCTGCTTTAATAACAGAGACTTAACTATGTGGTGGTTTGTGAGCGCTCTTTCTTCTCCGCGAGACGAGCTTCTCGTCCTTTTACGTTGCTGGTTAAAAAATATTTTTAATGGTGAAAATTTCACTGAAACGTCATAAAATCAGAGCTTTTGAAAACTTATTTTGAGGCTAAATCTGAAAACTTTAAGTGGTTTCATCAGATTTGCTGCTTTTTTCTGCTGGTCACTGAAATTAAAAGTTCATTTAGATCATTTTTATCAATAACTGAACACATTAGAGCCCAGAGGTGTTGGTGAAGATGGCTGCCTGGTGGACAAAGTAACCCAGAGTCAACATGAGGAACAGCAGGAAGTCACCGCGTTCTTACCGATGGCCTTCTTCAGGGTCTCAAACGTGATCTCCTCAGCCAGCTGCGACTGTGGACACAAAAACACAAACGTGACCTCATGTTTCCCTCCAGGACCACACGCTGCTTTAAAGAAGATTACTCAGACCTTTTCTGGAAGGCTGTTGGAAATGATGTCCACTTGGAGGGAGACGGTGTCCACGAAACTCGGCCTCCTGGACAGACGTTCTTCACCTTCAGGATGACAGATTCACACCACATAATGCTTTAAAAAGCCACAAACATTTCTAACTTTAGTGTCACGTAAAAGTAAAAGTTGTTTTTTTCCAGCAGAACGATTTCAGAATAATCAACCTGTGCTTACTGAAGCTGTCATATTACTGAAACCCAGGTAGCTCCTGTAATCTGCGCGTCCTTGACAACAGCGGTGACATCTCTGCTCCCGCACACCAAACTCCATCTTTTTTCTCCACTTCAATACAACGAGGAACAAATCCGCCTGATCCCGCGGGGATAAACTCGTCCCCGGGGGACAAACGCACCTCGAGCACTTGTGTATTCATCGCCAGCAGAGGGGAAAATAAGGACCACAGAAGGGCAGCTACTGTCTGAGCTGTGAGGTCATCTGATAAGGTCAGAAAGGTAGCGGATCAGCCGAGGCGTGAAAAGCGACAGAAAGCAGCTCTTTACAATCGCACGACGACCTCTGCTGTGAACTTTGCAGAGGCCTGACTCAGCAGCCGTCCTGCGGGCGTTAATGAGGAAAACGATCTGATCGCGGCTGATCCGCTGGAGCTTTAAGATTTTGTTCACACGGTGATGAAACACATAGAACTGAGCCGACGTGACAGGAAGCCACGGTCTCCAAAAACTTTGACCACCTGAGCCTGAATGCAGCCCGGTCCTGCCGGACTTCAAGAGATCAGATTCCCTCTTAAAGGCCTCATGCACTGATTTAAGGTCCCACTCACCACATTTACAGTCTGAATGAATTTAATCTTACTGAAGCGCAGCCGGAATTAAAGAGATGCTGTGATTCATGATCGAGGATCAACCTGCAAACTTGTGCAGCATCCGTCCCTCATTCTCTTCCATCCATCTGGTCCAGATCCTCCCCGAAGGTGTTCCCAAGCCAGCCAAGAGGCACAGTCTCTCAGGAGTCCTGTCCTGGGTCTGGCCTCGGGGCCTCCTCTCAGTTAGACATGCCTGAAACAGCTCACCTGGGAGGCGTCCTAGTCACATGCTTGAACCGCCTCCCTTCAATGTGGAGGCCAAGACCCCTCTGAATGATCGACCTCCATCTCTAAGACAAAGCCCATCCACCCACAGCTTCACCCTCAGCTGCAAACTGCTCCACCTGGCGATCCTGAGGCCACCAAACTGAGCTGGAAACCTTGCACAGCTTGGACGAAGCTGGTTCTGGTCCATAAAACCAGGCTGCCTGGTGGAGTCCAACAGGTCTGCACTGGTTTGTCCTTATTAGGAGTTTGAACCCACCCACTCTCCTCTCTGAGCTCTAACTGCTTCATGATGATTAACTTCTTCATGTCATTAATAACACCCTACATGAAAAGTTTGTTTTCTGTTAACACTGCAGACAGAAGCTCCACACATGTAAACAATCTAAGTGCACTACGGGTAAACTGCTCTACACAGACGTGGCAGCACGTGTACTCACCGCAACAGGTCCACGAGCAATGCAGGCAAAACATTTCACAGAGTTACCAAATCACATGGTGGGAAAATCTACAGCTACACAACATCGAGCTCTGAAACAACGAAGCACCTCAACGACGCATCTACAGCTGCTCAGCAGTTTAAAGGTCAGGGCGAGTTTCTCTGCAGGCGTCAAAATGCTGTCATGAATTCAAGGTTTGGTCTCTGCTCAGTGTGAAAAACACTTAAACTGTTCACACCACGGGTCTCAAACTCGCGGCCCGGGGGCCACACGGGCACACGTGTTTGTCTGCAGCTTGTGTTTGTTTGGTAGTTCAATGAAAGGCTTCAGTTAAGAGTGAGACATTTTAAAAAACAAACACAACACTACATTTTTGGAAATATTTGTGGGTGTTTTCTTGTTTGCTTGTTGTTTTTTGCACTGCATGAACAGTAAAGTGGTCACATGAGATGACGGTGCCAGCGGCGGCCCACAGCTCATTTGAGTTTGAGACCCTGATATTTGTTCTTCTACACGTTCAGCTGAGACGACAGCAGCAGCAGAGCGAGCAGAGCGAGAGCTCCTGCAGACTCTGATGCTTCACCGTCACAGCTCAAA
The DNA here is from genome assembly GCF_057381915.1 of Diplotaxodon limnothrissa. NCBI lineage: Eukaryota > Metazoa > Chordata > Actinopteri > Cichliformes > Cichlidae > Diplotaxodon > Diplotaxodon limnothrissa. Next base: position 3,131,837 of record NC_140613.1, read on the forward strand.
ACCCCGGGTCCTTTCATACTCGCAGTATTTAAAAATGTAAGGGTGTGCTATTATTATTATTAACTCAAAAAAGATCCTGCGGAAAAACTGTGAACTTCAGGGAAAATTTTAATGATAAAAAAAGAAGAAGAAATATTCTGAGATTTTACAAATTAGGGAAAAAACTAAAAAAAAAATCTTTGAAATTAAAAAAAAAGCTGACAAAAAATCTTCTAAAATAATTAAACAAATTAAAATAAATAAATAAAACAGTCTGAGACTAAAGAAAACTAAAGATCATGAAGAAAATCTCTGAAATTCTTTTCAAATTTAAATTTAACCCCCAACTTATAAAGATATTTCTTTTTCTTGTATGTTTTTTAAACACAAGTTCAAGGCTTCACTTTGTATGTCGGGTAAACTCGTCAGCGCGCAGACGCCGCTCGGCGCTGTGACATCACGTCAGCACCAGGTGCTGATCCGCGGCTCCTCGCGCCATGAAAGGACATTCTGTGCGAGCTGATCCCTCCCTCTCCTCCTGGGGGGCCTTTCAGACGCTGCTTTTATACCGATGCTGTTATCACTTGTGCTTCTGGGGTTGATAAGTAAATTGCGCCTTAATGAAATTGTCACCGTGCGGATCTAAAGCCACCTCACCCCGTCTGACCTCTTGCCCAGAGCAGCCGTTATCAAGCTTACTGTTGCCAACGCAGCATTTTGCTGCTTTACTTCGGCCTGTTTTCGAGCCGCTTTAGCGACACAGTAGAAATGTGTCCACACTGCTCCTCTCCACAGCAGCAGCCTCGCTCTCCTTCTCTGCCGAGTCCACCGGGTGAGTCAGCAGTGCAGAAGAAGCTAACAGGAGGAGGCTGCATCAGACCTGCGAGAGTTTTCACTGGATCTGACTTTTGTACTAACAAAGTGATCCAATCCTGAGATTTTGAGAAGTGTGCGTGAATGACGTGGATCTCGGGGTCCACAGCGAGTGTGGAGACCTGCTTACACTGACAGCTCAACTCGGAGACTTCAAGGTCAGAAAGAAGCCGTCAAACACTGAAAGCGGTGTGCAATCAAAAACTGGGGTTTGCATTGATTACACTGAACTTTTTTGATTGCTGATTGCAAGTAATTTTGGTGTTTGGAGACAGCAACAGTTCTTGTGAAAGAGCCTTTTCAGTTATAGACTGATGGCAGACTTTGTCTTACTGTAGTTTTATCGTCGTCTTCATGCACCACCGAGTGCTCGCAGACCTGGTCCCCATGGTCGGAGTCGCCATTTCAAAGGCCAAAGACCAATAAGATCAAAGAAGACAGATGAGTGGGAAACGTGGGACGACCATAGAAGACGAACTTCTGAGAATCGGACCGATTCAAAGGAAGAACTTCATTGTTGCGCCTCCTCGTCTGAAGCGTGACGAGTTTCCATTCACCCAACTTTGCAAAGTGAAGCCTTTGGTTTTGCACAAATAATGTGTCAGCTGATCTAAACCCAGCTACACCAGGTGACAACACATCTCTACACGCCTGCACAGGGTTGCCTTGGTTACCTCTGGACGTCTGCTTGCACCTGTGGAGGATTTTTCCTACTGTGTAAAGAACTGAAGGGACATGAAAGCATGACAGAGGGAAGAAAACAAAAGCTTGTTAGACAATTATCAGTTTTCTCCTCCCGCTCGTTCTATCTACACGAGGTCAAAGGAAGAGCACGTGAAGTACGAACTATTCCTGAGCCTTTTTTGGACGTGGGCAGACTTCAAGGTTGAAGTCAAGCAACATTTTGAAGAAGTGCTTTTAAAGAAAGTTGTGTGTGTGAACTCCTGCAGAGGTTCACGTTGTTCTGAGCTGAAACAAACCTTTAAATTACGGAGACGGCGACAGCCGTCGGACTAATAAAGCTGATCGCACACAGAGTTGGTGAAACTTTATTTTCTCTTCACTGAACACTCCTTAAGCTCTTAATCCGACAAAGCTTCAAACAGTTCTGAGGGCACGGTGAGTATGAAAAGCAGGGAAATAAAACATACAGCACACAGCGCAGCAGCAGACAGCGAGCGCCTTAAATCCTTTAATCTGACTTTTTACAACCTTTTCAACTCTTGACTTTCCTTCTAACTTGTTACTTGTATCACTTTTATCATATTTCCTCTTTAAGAGATAACAGCACAATGTGACCATCGTCTAATTCGGTGGATTTTTACAGCTACACTTTTCCATCAAAAGGAAATATTTTAGATGCTCCGAGAATCAGTTCAGGCACATTTTCTCAGAAAGCGTCTCTGGTATCTGAGAAACCATGAAATAGGACAAAAGGCTGCTCAACAGGTATGAGATTAAAAAGGTATGAATCAACCAATGAGGGAAGAAAAAAAAAAGTTATCAGAGCAGCAGTTTTCTTAGATAAGAAGAAATAGAAACATGAAGTTCCCCGTCCTAACGGAGGCTGGACTGTCGTACCTGTGACCTGAGGAACGTAGGGGATGGAGAGGCGCTCGGCGTTGTACCCCGGCCCGGCCAAACACTCGGCCATGTCGGCCGTCTGGAAGTACAGCTGGCTGTCCTCTTTGTCCAAAGATTCAGGAAGCCTGGAAGAAAAGACGCAAGACACAAAAATAAACTTCCTGAGGAAAAACCTCAGAAGAAAGCGTGTTTTTAGTCAACGCACAGCACGGCTTTACTTCTCAGAGCGACGCTGCAAAAAGGTCACATTTGTTCTCATCTGTAATTCAACTCTGTACAAGTTCATATCGGGGTCCCTGCACATGCATCTCACAGCTGGCTGCACAGAGACAAACTCGGTTTGTCCCAGTCGGAGCACAAATCGCTTAAATGAAAAGCAGCTGGTAGCGTCGAGGTGACTGCTGTTGTGATTTGGTGCTGTATAAATAAAACTGAACTGAAGCGAGTAGCTGTTTGTCAGTCTTACATCTGTCGATGCAAAGACATGCTGCTGTTGTTCTAATAATATTTTTTTATGAGTTATTGATCCCAGAAGTTGAATATGTGAATTTATCTGCAACCTTGAAAAGTGAAGCAGCACGGTTCCTTCACTCCTGAGTTTGTTTCTCGTAAACTTTCAAACTTTTTAAGCTTCAGCTGCCACACTCATTACTGCTCTGTTTATTAGAAAATAATGAGGCTTCACAGCCTTTTTCTAACCCGAGCCATTGGATTATTTCTCATGAAACAAATTCAGGCTGTAATCTGCACTTACGGACACTTGTCTCTGAAGATGTGCTCTGGGAGGAGGTAAGGAGCATCCATGTTCCTCAACTCAATAACCTGCACAGAGAACAGCTGATTATATGATGTTACACTATTTACAAATAAGAAAGACGTAAACAAGAAGAAACAGCTAACAGGCAGAAAACGGCGGTGCATCATCAGCATACTGAATAAATCATATTTTTGTATTTTCTGCAACAAATGGCAGTAAAAACAAAAAGTGGGAATGAGAGCCAGCTGCTCTGATCCTCAGTAAGGTCAGGGAGGAGTCACCTTGCTGACGTGCTGGCAGAAGGGCGGGTTGGCAATCATCTGACTCAGGAAGTTGAGGTACGCGGCCACCAACGCCATGATGCCGCAGCGGATAAACATGGGCAGGTTCTCTTCGTTGTTAAGAGCCATTTCCTGCACAAACCAGTTGCAAAAACTGTGTTAGCGAGGACAAACCAGCAGCTCGGCTTCCGTTTCTGGTCGTGGAAGCATCAGAACTCCCCGCATACACTCGGTACACCCTCACAGGAGTTGAGGTTTACTTCCCCTTTAATCTGTGTGCAGGGTTATAGCATGCAGCAGCGTTTCTCTAAGGTCACACGAACACGTATCTTCTATTTTCACACACCGTCAGTAAAAAGGTTGTTGTCAAGGTAACGACCCTGAGGTGACACAGCAAACAAGGCAGACTAAATACACTGTGCCACATGTCTGTGACGCACTGAGTGCGACTTTGTTTTAGCTTCAACCAAATCTACCAAAGAATATTACAGTAATAATGCCAATAAAAAGCAAAATACTATCTAAGTGGAGAAGCTGGAAACAAATATCTGGCTTCACTCGAGCTAAGAGGACCAGCGCAGATGTGTGGTTGCTTTGGTTCAGTATACTCATAAACTATTTTACATCAGATTCTCTGAAAATTGACACAAGACCGGGTTAAGTGCTCGATCTTGAAACTCAAGATGTGACGATCAGATTTGACTGAAGCCGCAGTCGTTGGCTTGAAACCATAAACTCAAAGTGTTTACAGAGGTCAGGCTGGAGGAACGTTTTACCATCGATGTCTAGAAGACTGGAGTCTTTTTCCAACCGCCAGTATCGCCCCCCAGTGGCCTTTAAATTAAACGCAAACACTTTAGCACTAAAATTGTCTGGCGAGTGATTGCAGGAGCTGGTCATGAGTGTAGAATGGTTACAGACTGGTATAGGATGCTGCACTGGAAACCTTGGGACTGGTTTGGTTACTAGCAGATTGCAGTGGTGGCCAGTAAATTGCATGAAAAATGCCGACTTGTCTGTAAACACTCGCCAACTTTTCTCAAGGCGACTGTGAAACAGACACGTGACAGAAACCAGACTGAAGGGAAACGTGACAGAAATGCATCCCCATGAATTTGTGCTATGAAGCACTTCCTGTCTGAAACTGCATGAGAAAGAAACTAAACAGTCTTTTTTTAATACTTCTATGTCTCAAACGTTCCCTGAATTAAACGAAGGTAAACACAGCACTCAGAGTGTGTGTGCGTGCACAAACATGTCTACAGTGCTGTGACATTTGGAAACGATAAGATCTCAGCGTGATGCACAAACAAACTGAAGCTGCACGTGTGTGTGTGCATGTGCGTGTCTTTTATGTGTGTTGGTGCGAGCGTGCACATTTCCTTCGCACCTCTCTTGCACTTCCAGGAGGTTTTATTGGAGCTGCGTGGGTTCTCACGGTCTAATGACATAAAAGCAAATGACAGCACAGCTACTCATCAGCCACTTAAATATGACACCTGACACCAAAAATATAGCATAATCACATCGAGGGTGCTTTAGACTGAAGCACCATAATGTGGAGCGTGAAGAGCTGGTTAAACACGAGGTTAAACACAAACCCTCCAAACAGGGATGTAACTGAGGATGTTTACTCCACACCTCGGCACTGACAGCACCACAGCTTCAACAGACGACTTGATCTCCTCGCCGATAAAACGTTTCCACTATCACCTGATACCGGTGACCTGGAAACACTGCACACTCATGACTCGTCTAATTTTACGGTATTCAAGTTATAATAAGCTACGTTTTTACATTATATCTGAGTGAATGTTTGGGGACTGTGTCACTCTGTTACTGCCTTCTACGAACACACACCATCACTGCAGGCATCTTAACTCATTTCAGTGGTCACCAGAACATAAAGTACATGTCATCAGTCAGATCTGATCTTAAAAACTCTGACCACCATATCTCTGCTGTCACATGGTGCTTTGGGTGTCTGTGGTGATGCAGAGACGGTAAAAATAAATGAAAAGTGTTAAACAAACATTATTTAGATTAAAATTCCCATCTGACACGCTTTGACACATCCTTATGACAAATCAGATGTTCAGATGCACTTTTTTAAAACTTATTTTAGCCTCAGCTCGTTGGCTGCAAGCCGCTTTGCAACCTCTCTGTCCTGTTCTGATCTCTGCACAGAGACACAGACGTCCTGAATATAAAGTGCTACAGATGGAAAAAACCTTCTGACTATATGTAATCTCTGATCTGAGAAATATCACAGATCTTCACATCTGTGTGGAGAGAGGTGAGATACAGCCACAGTCATGGAAGCTGTTAATGAGGAATCGAGCTCAGTGAGGCTGCGACACGAGATCAGAACAAATCAGAAACAGAAGAAAATCCCTCACCTTTCTCCTGAGTGTGTTGAAATCGAGAGTTTACAGATGGGTGCAGACTATTTTTAGATTTCAGATACTTAACTCTGGGAATTATGGATGTAAAGTTTAATTGAAACTGTAAATGTGACAGAAAGAGCCAGAAAATCTACTTATGATGAGATTATTCTGACTGAGCTTCCAAACACAACCAAACAGAGGAAACTGCTTTTTGTCTTCGCTTTGACTAAAAACAGAAACTTCAGATGTGAATTCATCGGTTTTACCTGCAGCGCGATGGCGAGTCGAATGAGGTCGATGACCACTTCCTCATTGGCCAGCTCGATGGTCAGAATGGCGAGGGTGGTGAAGAGCAGCTCAAAGTTTTTGTGGACGTTATCTTCCTCTTTGCAGCCCAGATAGATGTGACGGTAGAGCTGCTGGCCGTGCTTCAGGGACGACGCAGAACCAGAAGCAAAGACAGAAACAAAGAGGAGGACAGAAATATGAGAGCTGTTTAAAAAAAGTACCTTTAACATGTTTAACATAAGGAAACAGCGGAGGTGTCGGGGACTATTTTCAGTGGCGGATTAAACGATATGTGGGGAGTTTTAGTGGCAGTGTGGGGTAAATGTAAACTGCAGCATGTGGGTTCACTTTAATGATGGTCCATGTTCTCCAGTGCAGACTCACTGATGTGGATGACAACAGAGTCACATGACTCAGGCTGCGTCACCCACACAGTCAGCAGGAGACGCTGACTCTGGACCATCAGGTAAATTGAGTTTAGTACTCCTCCCCCTTTGTGAGTGTGGACGCTTCATCTCTTTGCTCTCTAAATGCTTTTCTTCTTTTATTGATTTTTACCGATTTTTATGCTGATTTTTTCCCTTTTTTCCGTATGAGCTTACCTGCGATAGCTTCTGGACACTTATAGATCATTAGGACTAAAGTGTTCTTAACAGAAACAGCAACATTTTTATAGTTACCTTATCCTCAGCGCTCCGTGTGTCTGTGGCCTAGACACAGCTGAAGCCTGATTACAGTGTCTAGGCACCGAGCAGCCTCAATAGCCTAGAAAGGTGCTAACCGCTAGGCTAACTAGCAACAAGATGCCTTCCCTCTCCACAGATGACTACCACAGCCTCCTGCAGAAGATTGCAGCACTGGAGACAAAAATTCATCGCTTAGAAGTAAACGTGGAGGTAAATGGACTGTGTGGAAATGAAACAACCTTGCCTTTGACTCAAAACAATGGCGATGAGCAAGCTAGCACACAGCTAAGGAGCACAGATAACATGACCAAGAAAGTAGACTTTGTGCACTATTATAAATCTTCAAGCGATAATCCCCCCTTGGACTGTCTTGGTGCAAAACCAAGACATAAATCATGTCTCCTGGAAGAGGGAGGACGTATCACAGGCAGGGCACAGCGAACTGAAATCTCTGAAACCGACTGGCCTTCACTTCCTACGAGACAGAGAAGCTCTTCTACCCCTGTACACGAGAGGAAACAGGACTGGACAACCGTAAATAGGAAGGTTAACAACAAACCTTCAAAACAACTGAATGTGAAACTGCAGAACAGATTTGCTCCACTATCAAAGGACCCTGGATCTATATCGGACAACCATCCATCTAAAAGTAGCGAAGTAAGGCCTGAAAATCCACGGGGAAAGCTAAAGGCTAGGCCTGAAACGCTGATTGTGGGTGACTCTGCCGTAAAGGATGTACAAAGCATGTGCGGTAAGAACACTAAAGTCCTCTGCTTTCCTAACGATATGGTCAACATCCTGAAGGAGAGAATTCTTCAAATTGCAGATGAATATCCAACTGTGACAAACATTGTCCTGCATACAGGGTCAAACGATGTAACGATGCCACAGACTGCTCCCAAACACGAGGGGACAAGTAATGCCTCTAAAACACTTAAGTTGGCTTTATTAAACGTTAGATCTTTAGCTGGGAAAACATTTTTAATTAATGATTTAATCACTGAGCACAGCCTTGATTTTATGTTTTTAACTGAAACTTGGTTGGACCAAAGTAACAGTGGAGCTGTTCTCATCGAGACGACCCCTCCTAACTACAGTTTTATCAGTGAGGTCAGGGCGAGCAGGAGAGGAGGAGGGGTTGCTGTCTTATTTAATGAATCATTTCAATGTAAGCAGCTATCTCCTGGAAGTTTTCAGTCTTTTGAATATGTGGCTTTACAGCTGAAGGCCCCATCCAAAGTTGTGTTTCTTAATGTTTACAGGCCTCCCAAATACTGCACAGACTTTTTTAATGACCTCAGTGAACTGCTGTCTGTGATCTGTGTTGATTTTGACTGTGTAATTATTGTTGGGGATTCTAACATCCATGTGGACAACCCTCAGGACAAAGGGACTAAAGACCTGAGTAACACTCTGGGCAACTTTGGGCTGACTCAGCATGTAACAGAGGCCACACATAATAGAGGACACACTCTTGACCTACTGATCTCCAAGAGCCTGAGCATTTCAAACATTACTGTGTCTGATGTGGGCTTATCTGATCATTACTGTGTTTTCTTTGAAAGTAAAATCTCAGCCCACACAAATATATCAACAGCAGTGATCACAAAACGGTGTATAACTGAAGACAGTAGTGAGATCTTTAACCAGGTCTTCCCATTAACACCTGACCTGTCCAAAGGTTCAGTCAATGAGCTCGTCAATAGCTTTAATGCAAAAATGTTAAATGTAATGGATACTATTGCCCCCATTAAGGTGAAGGTTATCTCTGGAAGGAAAAAGTCTCCATGGAGAAACTCCACACTAGTGAAAAATGAAAAAAGAGGGTGTAGGAAAGCTGAGCACAGATGGAGAAAAACAAACCTCCAGGTTCATTATGACATCTATAAAGAGAAACTTCACAATTATAATTTACAACTGAGGAGTGCAAGAAGGTCCTACTTCTCTGACATCATCACTAAAAACAGCCATAATGCTCGGGTCTTATTTTCTACAGTTGACAGGCTAACAAACCCTCCTGTGCCAGTGGCAGCTGAACTTCATTCAACCATGGCCTGCAATGACTTTGCCAAATTCTTCACAGACAAAATCCAAAAGATTAGACAAGCAGTTGGTACATCAACAGCAGATCCAGGATATGTACTGTGTCCACCGAAAAACTGTTTAAACACCATGAAACAGTTTCACCCGATTAACAGCAAAGACCTGGAGGACATCTTAGGTCAACTGAACTCCTCCTCCTGCTGTTTAGATGTCCTGCCAACAAGTTTTTTCAAAAAGGTCTCAAAGACTTTAGAGTCAGACCTGTTACAGATCGTCAACTTTTCCTTAATGTCAGGTGTGTTTCCAGAACCACTAAAAACTGCTGTAATCAAACCTATACTGAAAAAGGACAATCTTGACAAGACACAAATGAAAAACTACAGGCCGATCTCAAATCTCCCATTTTTAAGTAAGATCATTGAAAAAGCAGTTTCTCAACAGCTCAATTACTTCTTAAAACAGAATAACTGCTATGATGCCTTCCAGTCAGGTTTTAGACAGAACCACAGCACTGAAACCGCTCTGACCAAAGTGTTTAATGACATATGTCTGAATACAGACAGTGGAAAAATGTCAGTCCTAGTTTTGCTGGATCTCAGTGCAGCATTTGATACAGTTGACCACAACATATTACTCAAACGACTGGAGAACTGGGCAGGTCTTTCAGGAACTGTACTAAACTGGTTCAAGACATACTTAGAAAACAGGAAATACTTTGTATCAATAGGTAACTTCACATCCGAGCAGACAAGTATCACATGTGGAGTTCCCCAAGGTTCCATCTTGGGACCCCCTCTGTTTAACATCTACATGCTCCCACTGGCACAGATTATAAAGAACAACAAAATAAACTACCACAGCTATGCAGATGACACACAAATATATATCACAATGTCACCAGGAGACCGAGGCCCTGTACAGGCTCTTGGTAAATGCATTGAGGAAATTAATGACTGGTTGTGCCACAATTTTCTCCAACTAAACAAAAACAAAACTGAAGTAATAGTCTTTGGCGCCAAAGAAAAACGATTACAGGTCACCAGAGAACTTCAATCTATACATCTAAAAACCACAAACCAGGCGAGAAATTTGGGTGTAGTGATGGATGCAGACCTAAACTTAGAAAAACACATTAAGACAATAACAAAGTCAGCTTACTATCACCTCAAGAATATTTCAAGGATCAAAGATCTGATGTCTCAACAGGACCTGGAAAAACTAGTCCATGCATTCATCTTTAGTAGGCTTGATTACTGTAACAGCATCTTTACAGGTCTACCTAAAAAAAAATCAGTCAGACAACTACAGCTCATTCAGAACTCTGCTGCTCGAGTCCTCACTAAGACCAAAAAAGTGGACCACATCAGTCCAGCTCTGAGGTCTTTACACTGGCTGCCTGTCCGTCAGAGGATAGACTTTAAAGTTCTGATGCTGGTCTATAAAGCTCTGAATGGTTTAGGACCAAAATACATCAGTGACCTCCTGACCCAGTATGAACCTTCCAGATCCCTCAGGTCATCTGGATCCGGTCTTTTATCAGTTCCCAGAGTCAGAACCAGACACGGAGAAGCTGCATTCAGCTTTTATGCTCCTTATATCTGGAACAAACTCCCAGAAAGCCTCAGATCAGCTGAAACACTCAGTTTATTTAAATCCAGGTTGAAGACTCACCCGTTCTCAGCTGCATTTGAATAAAGCACCAAATCCACACTTTTAAGCTTAAATTTCAAAACTACACTAACTACTGATCTTATCTATTTCTGATTTTATCTGTTTTGATTTTATATACTGTTTTGTTTGTTTGTTTGTTTGTTTGTTAAGTGGGATTAGAGCTCTGGGTAGCTCCCCAGCTGGGTCTAGACTGGGTCTAGAGAGTATTTTAAATTCGGGGAATTTAAAATAGAAAGTAGCTCGTCCACAGAAGGACTGGTAGCTCCCCTTACGATAAGGGTTCAGATCGCGCGAACAGGTGTGAAATGTGTGTGTTTAGTTAGTTTGTTTGTTTGCTTGTTTTAATCAATTTTAAATCATGCTTTTTATTTGTTTTTGTTTCTAATGTCTCTGTAAAGCACTTTGAATCACCTTGTTGTTGAATTGTGCTATACAAATAAATTTGCCTTGCCTTGCCTAATAACAGACGGCAAGCTGAGGACGGCGGGGGGATAGTAACTATATTACAGGAGTTTGAGATTAGGGCGACCGTGGCTCAGGGGGTTGGGAAGCGTATCTGTAACCGGAAGGTCGCCGGTTCGATCCCGGGGCTCTCTGTCCTGGTCGTTGTGTCCTTGGGCAAGACACTTTACCCTACTTGCCTACTGGTGTTGGCCAGAGGGGCCGATGGCGCGATATGGCAGCCTCGCTTCTGTCAGTCTGCCCCAGGGCAGCTGTGGCTACAACCGTAGCTGCCTCCACCAGTGTGTGAATGTGAGAGTGAATGAATGAATAGTGGCATTGTAAAGCGCTTTGGGTGCCTTGAAAAGCGCTATATAAATCCAATCCATTATTATTATTATTATTATTATTAATTCTGCTGTTATTGCTTAGCTTCAAATTTAATTTCTTTAAAGTAAAAAATATCAACATTTCCTCTTTTCCAGCTGTAAAGATTCATTTTTATCTTCTGCGATATTAACCTGACATTTTTTTATCAGATGGATACAGACATTTACAGACCTTGGGCTCTAAAAATGCATGACGGCGATTTTTAAGGACATTTTTTGACATTTTAATAAGCAGAACTTAATGGCTCTCTCAGTAAAAAAAACAACCAGCGGATTAAAGTCTTAATTAATCGCCCTGTTCTGAACATCTATCACAGCAGCTCCACTGCGGATGAATCAAAAAGTTATTGTCCCTGAAAACGCAAATGAAATGATTAATCCCATTAAAATCTGGATAAAAATATCCCACCGCTGCTGGAGTGGGATTTATGAAACACATAAAAGCAGAGCCCGGCTGCCTGCATTCGTTATAAGCTCGACAGCTGAAGACAAAAACTTTTATTTACAGCTAATTAATTACAGTTAGACACGTTAATGACCTTAGACACCGGCCTACAGAGGAGGTCGTTCCCCCGACCTCTGGTTACGGCTCAGGTGTGATTCGCAGGTGAAAGAGTGAAATCGCAGGGCTTCATTTTGGAAATGCCGCGTGCCGATGATGACCGAGGCTTCCCGCCCAGGTCAATGAGCTCCAAAGACCTCGCTTGTAAAAACACCTGCATTCGGATCATCTCCAGCTCCATGTTTTCACTACGGCTCAGCTGGAGCAGCTTTCCAAGATTCCCGGTTCAAAATAATCTGTCTGAAATAACCTGCTTTAGCTCCTCCCCCTACCTTCTGATTGGCATTGCAAATATTTGGCCAGCAGACGAATGAGGCAGCTGCGCCCCTGTATTATTCTTATTCACAGAATGACCACCAGTATATCAGGTGACTCCTCAAACATGTAGCAGACACATCGCTCCACACGGTGCTGTCGGCTTTTCTTGTTTGACATTGTTAACATGTACAAAAGAAAAACAACGATTTTTTTTCATGTTTATAATTTGCAAATTTGGTTCTTTTCATAAACTTCTATAAAAACCTGCCTTCTTTTTAAAAACCGGACTCTCTGCCCCCTGCTGGCCACAAGAAAGAATGCAGATTTAAGTCAGTTGTATAATCACAGGCTGTATCTATACAGCCATCTACCAGGTCATCTACCAACTGGGAGGTTGGTGGTTAAATCCCCGGCATGCTGAAGTATCCTCGGGCAAGACACTGAATCCCAAACTTCCTCTCATGGATGCACTGGAGTGTGAGGGTGTGAAAAAGTCCTTGCGTTTGTGTGTGTGTGTGTGTGTGTGTGTGTGTGTGTGTGTGTGTGTGAGTGTGAGTGTGTGTGTGTGAGTGAATGGGAGAATGAGACTTGTAGTAAGAAAGCACTGAGTGCTAAAATCGGCTAAAATTATGCAGCATCAGATCCCCTTTAAAAGTTGCATTTTGTTTCAATCATTCTGTGTTTCTCAACTGTTCTGTGTGTCACATTTCCCCCCCAAGAGATGATTAAGGTTAAATGAGGTCAGCAGTAAAAGACTGAGAATCTAAAGGAGTATTTCTTTAGAAAAGAGAAACTGTGACCTCAGCGCGATTATGATACCTTCTTCATGAATGCGACGTCTTGCTTGGAAATCTTCTCTCTCTTAATCTTCAGTGCGGAGACATTAGGAATGATTCTGTAACAGAGCCGGACACGAGAGCGTCGTTAAACCTGGCGCCAGCACCGCAGGGCTCGTGTAAGTACGGTGAGCGATGCGCTACCTGATGCCGCGCAGCTTGGCGCGGTTGTCGTGGCGGTCGAGGATGTTGTGCAGGATCTCGAACACCAGCTGCCTCAGCTCGCTGTCCTCCATCAGAGAGATGGAGAAGAGCGGGTCCAGGAAGGGAGGAGGCAGAGCCGCCGCCATGGACTTAGACTTGAAGCCGGAGGTGACCTGAGGAAGAGGAGACAAGGTGAGATTCATGGCGGCGTGCAGCAATTACCCCAGAGGGAGAAACGGCTGATCGGCAGAGCTTAAAGGTTACGTTCACAAGCTTGTGAGCGTGTGCCAGTGTTGACTTTTCCCACCGTTTGTGACTCTGACGTGATCATTTTCGATCAGCGTGAACAGCCGAAGACAAATCTGATCGTTATCACAATCACGCTCCGCGTCGGCACGCCTCACTCTGCTGCGTGAGAGCGCGTCGAGGCACAAAATGACAAACACTACACTGTTTTTAGCAAAAAATGTATCCTGTCAGAGACGCATGCAGACGCCACACTGATCACTGTAACGGGTGATGTGGCCCATGTGATCAGCCAGAGCAGGGCCTCGCAATACATGCACATCAGAGATGCATACGCAGTAGAAACCGTCACAACTCGCTGAATTTTTAACATTCGAACCGTTTGGTTTGTTAGCAGCAGCTGCAAATGAGAAGCTTTAGTGTAACTTTGCTGAGTCCTGGCTGTGATGATCACTCAGCTTCAGAGATGCTGAAATCTGTAACGAAGCAGACTCGCCTACTTCAAACAAGGTGGGAGAGTGAACCGAGCATGTCAGCTGGTCCAGACTCTCACTCGGTGTTTGTACATGTGCACTGTGGTCTAATTTACCAGCGCAGTTATTAAATGGCTTTAATTGAATAAGTCGGCCCTGTGATGGACTGGCAACCTCTCCGAGCTGCGTCCTGATCTTCGTCCTGGGTGAGTCCCTGCTTTCACCCCGACTACGAACCCTGAAAACATCTGGGTTTTCTCCCAGCAGGCTGCAAAATCACACACACACACACACACACACACCTCATAATGCTCAGCCCCATCTGCTGTCGCATGGCATTATAAAAACTTCAACCTTTCACCCCTCCTCCAGCTGCTCTGAGAAGCAGGTGGCGGCGCGACGAGGGGAGAAGAGGACAGACATCCGTAATGAAGCGGCGAGAGAGCGGGCACGAGGGTGTGTGTGTGTGTGTGTGCCACCTGTGCCTCCTCGTCTCGGGGAGATGAGGGTCTCTCACTGAAGCAGATAATGAAGGAGAAGGAAGCGACTTCACGCAGACTTCGAGTGTTAAACAGCCAGAGCTCCAACATGGCCGATAATAAACACACAAATACGACTTTCATGTAACTGGAGACGCGTCATTAGGACGGAGAAACGCGTCTTTGATGCTTTTACATTTAGAGAACATGACTCATTGTGAGGACGTCCAGAGTTTTCGTCCGTGGGTATTTCAGGTGGGACTGTGCACTATTTTAGTTTTCCTTATTGAAGCTCAGGTTTTGTATGCCGGAGGGAACAAACCGAGGACTCACCATGATGAGGGAGCTGAGCAGCATGGTCTGGATCCGCTTGGTGCCCTGATGCCTGCGTTACACAAAAGATAAAGAAACCCCGTCAGGACCGACCGCAAACTCACAGTGTCCAGTACAGCAGACCGGAGGGCAGTCAGTCCCCACAGGCTGCCATGTTACATGTTTACAGCAACTGCATGACAAATAAGAAAACTGTGAGGTTCAGAACACCCGAGAAGTGAAATGAACACATTTTATCTGCTACTTCGTATTTATTAGTGTCACTGTCAACACACGATTGGTTCAGACCAGCAAACGTTTATAGAAGTGAGAACACTTGCTGAGGATCAGTTAATCAAGTGTATTTGATAAGTGGCTCTGAGGTACTACTCACTGTCTGAAATCACAGAGGCAGTGAGAATGCACTCAGTGTTTTTAAATAGACTTCATGGAGTGAAAACCTGACGATGCTAGCTTTAGCTGACAGCTTCAACATGCAGTCCAGATGTGCTCACCTCTGCCTATAAAATAGCAAACAGCCAAAACACAAAACCTGAAGCTTCAAAATGAATGTGCACTGACATCCAGACAGTCTGTGGTTCTCTTCACAGTCTGAAGACTCCACGAGGAAGAAGAGTAAAGGTGCTGTAAGCAGCAGCAGGACATCTTCAGTGTTGACTTTTATAGTGAAACGCTGTCAGACCTCCTTGTTAGCATCAACAAGCTGCAGAGAGAAATTACCCGAAAAGGAACAGAGAGAGCGAGCGTCTGTGAGGAGGAGGAGGGCGTTCGTCTGATTTGGGATTATCTGCCCTTGCACTCTCGCCTGAGGGATTAGCTTGTTTTTCTTTCTTTATTCTGGCTGCAGGGACGGGTGCACTGCGGGGTGTCCAGGAGGTGAAGTGAGGACAGATTAGGAGAAAGATTTGATGAAGAGAGAAAAAAATTGCAAGCGTCTTCTTTAGAAACTGCTTCCAGTGTTACACATTACAGCGCTGAGCTAAAAATCAGCACAGCTTTAACTCCATGAAACCAGAATATAAAGGTTCAGCCCAAACCTCACAGCTACTGAAGGACCACAAACAGAGGCAAAGTACTGAGAGGCGATGTTTTGACCCAATGACTGCCCTTTGGTCTCTGAGGATAAAATATATTACAAAAATGATTTTAAAAGCACGAAACGTATCATCAAATCATATCGTTTCATTGACACAAGCATGGAGTTCAGGACAGTTTAAATGTGCCGTGACAGTAAAATCCACTCATCGTCACCATCATCATCCAGCTGCAGAGAAGTCTCCTGACAGTACAGTCCTGTGAGCACAGCTTCATTTGTGACGAGCGACCAGCCGAATCGGCGTCTTAGCTGCACGCAGCGTTAGCGGCGGCGTTTCAGAGCTGTGAGCTGACTGGCTGCAGCTCTACGAGGGAACCTCCGGGTCTCTGGATAATGAATGTGTGACTCACCCAATCTTGACTGTGTCCAAGGCGTGGCAGGGCGTCCCGTAGACTGGCACTTTGCCCATGATGAACATCATGACTTCAGCTCGCTGGTAGTCTGGCAGATTTCCACCGAAGAAGCCTGGCGGCGACGCCACGAGAGAAAAAGATGAGTCAGAACTCAGTGAATGAAAAAAACGTTGACATTCAAGGTTATTTTTACTAACACATGCAGGCACATGTTCATTAAGACAAACACACTCTGGAGTAATAGAGGAGCTCGTACCGATGGTCTGGATGATGGCGTTCTGGACGATCCGCTCCTCGCTCTCTTTACCGCGGACGGACGAAACGCTGGAGGCGGAGTTCCTCCTCGAGCTGTCGCCCAGCTCAAAGTCCACGCTCATCCTCAGGTGTTTGAGCAGAGTGTTGAACACCTCCAGCACGGTGGGCCCTGCCATCACACCCGCAGGTTAAATGAACATCACAGGAAACATTAGCCTGACATTTTCGTAAACAGGAAGAGTCGGGTTTCCATCTTTTGTTCGTATCGGGCCTTTTAACTATGATTTCGTAGGAGCTTTGCATAGGAAAAGCCACAAAAAGGTGAAGAGAGAAGGATTATTTAATCCTAAAACAGGGCCTGTTTCGTTGCACCTGGTGTGGCTAAAAGTGTTCATTTATTTTGAAGGCCAGTGGCAGATGTTGTAGAAACATCTGTATAAACAGCCTGGGTCGAGCTCTTTAATGAGTCGTTTAAACATGTATTAGTCAGCTGCCACTAAGTGAAATTTGGGGTTTTGCTGACACTGCTTGTGTGGTCCACGAGTGGCTGAGAGCTCAGTAGCTTCACAAACACACAGACTGGTCAGAATCTCACAGTAAATAAAATTCTGTGGTTTTCACACAAATTTCAGGTTTCAGATTTACGTGGTTTGTTTCCCTTCGTTGGATAAATCCCACACTCCACCTGAGCCGTCACATTTTTGTAGAAAGCTGTTGAAACCTCCAACATGTGAACAGTCACCATCAGTTTCAAACAGCCTTAAATGGAAACATATCGACACTCCTGCCTCAGATTGATCTGTCGAGGAGACACACGTGTAACATGTGCTCTGATAGTTTCCTCCTGCTTGTTTCTACCCAGCTGGTCTCTGAACTGGCTGTTTGCTCCAACATGCTTAGCTCTGGCCCCGCTAAGCTAACATAATGCAGCCGACGTGGTATTTAACCAATAATCAAGGGAAATATACAGTTTGACTGCTTCGTTAAAAATAAGGCAAAACATTTTTACTAAAACTTTAACTTTTATTTTAATGGGTTCATGGATAAACTCAGGAAGAATTTTAAATACTTTTCCATCAGGCAGATGCTGCCATGTTACCAATAGACCAATTAAAACATAAATAATTCGGAGAGCTTCCAGGCTGCTGTGATAAGGAGAAGAAAACATATTTGCTTTAAACACTTAAAATTATCTAGTGAGCTATTTTTGGTGGAGCTGAACCTGCAGATATCCGACATAAACTGCAGTAAAATAAACACGAACAGGCTCTGCTTTGCAGTCCTAATTCACTCTGTCACAGAAAGCAACACCACAGATTATTACAAGCCAGCGCTGAACGGGCAGCTCCAGGCACAGCTCGGACTTCGCTCGTTTAAAGAAGACAGAAAACAAACTTTAAAAAAAAACGGAGACAGGAAAATAAAAAACAACAAATGGAGACGGTAATATAAAGCTACATTAAATTTTAGCAAATATTATGAATATGAAAAGCGACATTACAGAGGTCCTGAAGTTCCTCTGGTGGCCACTTGAGGCCGCCTCCAAAAGTGAGTCAACCTCAAACTATAAAAGATGGACTTCGAAGGTTAACGCGTCAACCAGCGTGCAGCCCGTTTCTGCTGCTCCTGCTTCTTTACTTTTTACTTATTACTTTTTTCGTTTACTCAGTACTTTAGAGTGTTCGCTTGTTTTAATAGCTTTCTTTTACATAAATTCCTTTGGGATTATTAAAGTATTCTGACTTAAAAGTGAAGCCAATGCACAAGTGCCTTAAACTTGCACTTTTATAAATGACCAGTAGAGGGAGATAACTGGTTACAAAAAGACTTCCGGTCCTATAAACATGTAGCAGTACAGATAATATATTTGGCGATATATAATAATCTAATATTCCAACAGACGTCTTTTCTTCTTTCAGACATGAAGCAAACTGTCGAGGGTTGTTATTTAATCGATTAAGCTCAGCTCGTTGTTGTTTACGGCGTTCCAAACAGAGAAACTGCAGAGTGCCCTCTAGTGGACTACTATGCAATGTCAGCACTTATAACATGGTTGAAGGATGTTTCTCCATGTCTTCTTTACCTTTTTGTTATTGGCTGCCATAAATGCCAATACAGTAGATCAGCCAATAGCTAACACTGGCTGATATTATGGGTGTGCCAGTACACGGGTCAGGCTGCAATGCTTTGTTTCAGAAAGGAGGATTATCTGAGGAGTGCCCGTCTGTCATCACATCCAGCTTCATGGTGACGGTGGAAACGCTCATCTTGATTTAAAATGGGACTTCACAAACCAGTGGATGACATCACAGTAGCTACATCCATCTTTGTAAATCTCACAGATCAGGATTCTTTGAAGGGTTATTTTTTACTTTCTCTAGCAGTCTGGGAGCAAACAATTATCTACAACAACACATTCTGAATTACCTTTAGTAATACTTACTCTAATCTACTGACACAGACTGACTCACAGCATCACACGACGGTGCTATTCTACATACCACCAACACTGAGCTACACAACCACGGCGTGATCTCTGCGCGTCTGCAGCTTCCCCGTTTACTCAGCTCACACTTCGGACACTCTGTGGATTTGTTCAAATGTCACATGACACTGAGTGACCAGAAAGAAATATATAGAATAGTTACAGAGGGCACACTGTGAAGAAACCTGTAATAAAGATTGCTGCTCAAGCCTACCCTGCAGAACCTCTACAGCATCAGGGCAATCAACCTACTGGTATTACTGGGACGTAGCTGCTCACCATGTTAACTGGGAGACGTTGCCTATGTAAAGGCTGACAGTATGACTGTCTGTTATTTAGTGCTGCTTGCACCTAAATCTCAGAGACAAACACCACAAAATGCTGCAGAAGTTGACGATAAAGCTGACCCTTCCAGTTACTGCAGTGTTATTGCATTACATCAGATTATAACATGATCTGGTTCTGATCAGTCTGTGTACGTTAAAGTTGAACTGAAAGTATCTGGTGGTGTATTCCTGCTCATCATCATCATCATCTAAGAGCTCTAAGAGCATCTGCTGGTAAAAGATAAAAGGAAGAATAAAGGGGAAAGAAACTCAAGAGAAGAGAGGTTCAAATAAATCTATTTTTTTCTCAAAACTTGAGACGTGAAAGCTGTGATTACCCAGAATGCTCGTTAACGCCGGGCGTGTGCCGAGGGGGGAAGTCTGCAGAAGCTGCTCTACTCAGTTTAAATCCAAGCACAGGGTCATACCGTACCGAGCCACAGATTAGGAGGAATCGTGCATTCGCTTTCAAAGGTGAACACGTCACTTCTTTTGGAGCCTTGGATCATTCCTATCCAGGAGGAAGGTTGTGTTTTATTTCCAGGAAGAGGCAGTAAAAATAATTACTACTTACAGCTTTTCTTCAATTAAATACTCTCAAGTTTTTAATTTGTTTCCACACCTCAGTGGGACAGAGTAATTTGAATGTTTCTGTTGACTTCTTTTCTTCCTAACAGTGAAAAACCTGATGATTTAATTATCAGGCAATTAGCATCTACAAACGTTCAAGCAGAATGAAACGCCGGGACAGCAGACACAACGTGACAACATCAAAAACACTCGAGCACCTGTTTAAACACCTCCGAGTGCTGTCTTTACTTTGTGTTTCTTCAAATTCAAACGTGTTCCTTCAAGTTTGGGTAACAAAGTAACACTTGTAGCAAAACTTTAATTTCTCCCAAGATTCAAAAGTCTAAAGAGGTCAAAATGTCAATAACATAAGTGTCAGTTTAGCATTCACCATGACAAATCTCATATATAAAGCCTACGATTTAACTTCCTTCAACCTGTCAACAGCTGCTGAGAATCTGCAAGCTGCTTTGCAACCCTCCTCCACCCAGCGCCTGCTTTTAATGCTCTGTCCAACTTAATAAGCAACACAACTGTAAGTTCAGGTGAAATAAGGACACATTTTCACTGACGTGGTCCCGACAGGTAAGAAGCCAAGCTTACATCTTAAAACAGCTGAAAACAAACAACAGAAAAAAGGTTGTTTTTCTCTTCATCAGTTAATCGGCTGATTGTTTCAGCTCCGACAGTTTATTTAATAAGAGTGCAGATCGTCTATTAACAACTCATCTCTAACCAGCTTAGTCTGAGCTTCCTCTGCAGTGGGAGGCGTTTATGTCAACGCTTCATCCGGACCGTGACATTTTCTCCTCGGCTTAATAGTCGCACATAAGAAACAAAACTCGTTACTGTTTCGAGCCTGTCAAAGGAAAATGTAATTAATAATAATATAGTAATAATATACTATATATATACTGCCTTTTGGTTTTATGGTTTTAAACTAAACATACGGAGCTAGAAAGCTAAAATCGACGTGGAAGTGTCAAAAACTGTACTTCCTCTAACCTCCACTTGAGGCTGCCTTTAAAACTGAGCCACTCCCCTGTTATTGGATTTTGGTGAAGGTTAAATTTAGGGGTGTGGCCTCTTTGGGTCACTGAACTGGATCTGTTAACTGTGTTTGTTGTTGCTGACAATTATTTTGGCCTAACAGCCGAAACATCACAGATCAGCTTCCTGTTTAAAATGTGAAAATATTACCAGCCTGTTACTGCAGATGATCACACACCTGTGTGTGCAAACTGAGCCAGCTCACATCGGATGATAACTTTCTTCTGGCTGCAGAGAAGCAAGCTAAAGGCCAACAACATCCTGCTTTGATGCACGTATTTAATCCTGATTCTGGGCGACGCCGTTTCAGATTCTTTCTTTACGTTAATGCCTCCTCTGTCTGTGCCTCTACCAGCGCGTTGTTGTTGTGTTTGACACGTTATGGCCATCTGCAGACTTGCAGTGGTAAAGCTAATGACACCATTTTTTAAACCTCAGAGAGATGATGACATCTTCCTCCATGACGTCCTGCAGAGGGAAGCAGTCCGTCACTTTAACTCACCCACAGATCCTTTGGCGGCGATGGCCACCGTCTCCAGGAGCACCTGGACGATGCCGGCTCTGACCCGCGGCGTGTTCTTGTTGTTAGTGTCGAGGTGGTTCAGAACCTGCTGGATCACGTGGTGCGAGTGCTGAGCCTGAAAAAGCCAAAGAGGATTTCAAATGATGTTTGGAACAAATATAGAGTTTGCTGTCGATCACATGGTGAACTTCACAGACAGACTGTATATAAATGATGGAGCAGCTTCTGAAGCCACGTCCTACAGACTCGAGCGGACAGTGTTTTTAGACCAGACGTGACGAGCAGCAGGAAACGATACACTCGCACCAGGGTGAAAAGTGTCAATCAGCAGGTAGGTCCACTGTAAACAGTACGATGATCTGTTTTACTCTAAACGCGACCTTTGTTTACAAAATGAGCATCACGCTAGATTTAACAAAACCATGAAACGAGACCACAAACTAATCGGAAAATGCTGAATTATGTCATATGTTAAAGTTACAATTTGTAACTTTTTCCAATAAATTTCTCTACAATGACAGTTCTCTGAACCAGGAGGCGCCTCCTGCTGGCCAGTAGAAAGAATGCAGCTAAGTGAGACTTTTTCAGTTTGCAAAAATCATTTATGATTAAATCCTTAAATCATATTATGTGATTTACTATCACACATTCATCAAATGAACTTTTCTTCATGCAGAATTATTAACATTAAATAGAAAAAGTTTGTAGTTGTAGTTAGTGAACGTCTGAGCAGGTGCGGCTGATTCTGTTATGCTGGAGGAGGATTTATGCTAGCATGCTGCTGAATGCAGATACTAGACAAAGTGTTCTTTCATTTGTTGCTAATAAACCAGCAAATTTCCACTGAAACGAACATCTTACAGCGGCTGTAAAACTGGACAAACTGCAGCAGCAATAATCCGCTGAAGTTCATAGAGAACAAACAAACAAGTGAAAGTGAAGAAATGTTTGTTTTTCTTTAAAGCATCTCAGTTATTAAAGCAGTCTGTAGTATTTCCTGCTCGCTGCGTCTCCTCTCTCTGTGCAGCTGAACTGCTATAAAACAGTTACTTCAGAAGGCGACCTTTGACATCGAGGAAGTTTTTGTGAAGCTGCTGGATGTGAACTCGACCTTAAAACATCTCCAGCAGCTGCTTTAGACAGAACTTTTCCTTTTTAAAGACTCGGCATGTCAGCAGAGCTCTCGACTACTGGTTTTCACTGCTTCCAGATCAAATCAGCTCCATTTTTTAGCCTCTGCCATCTCGACCTACATGTCAGAGGAAGTGCAACGTACCTGGATGGAGTACATGATGATTCTGAAGCAGGAAACTGCAAACTCGTTGGGGTCCCACAGGTGATGGTTATCCAGGTGACTGAAGGAAGAAGAAAATAAAGTGATTATTCAATCGACCCAGTTCTGAGGAGCATCCCTGCAAAGACTGCATCTTTAAAATGACACAATCCAGAAATCGCACACAGACTCGGCTGCATGAATGAGAACGGATTTATAATCTGTCAATATTAGTGTTATGATTAATATAATCCTAATATTATAATCCATCAGGGGTTTTCAGAGGTTGGTGAACTCTCTCCTGTCCTGTGTCTTTGGAAACAGCCGGAGCTCCTTCATCCTTCCTGCTACTACAGCAGTTGTGCTGTCAGGGAGTTCGGGATGAAGCCTGACTGACGGCCGGCTCATGTTTGCTGTTGTCAGATCTCCCTCTCTGCTGTTTGGCTGCTTTGAATTATTTAAAGGATAATAATAATAATAATGCTGCATTGCTCTGAGCCACAGATTCAGAGTCAGTTCAACATTTTTATTGCGTAACAATGAAGAACAACAACACAACAAAAACAAATAAGAGTAACAAGAAGAAAAATAAAAAGTTCATCACTGACTTTAGTCAGTGGATGTCAGGCTGAGAGTCTGCAAATTAAATCTCATCGTGGTTCAGTGATGAGCAACAATAATCATCATCAGCCTTCATGTCAGGATCACAGCCCAGCTGTGTAAGTGAAGGATGTGCTGCTTGCAGAGTAACACAGACAGATTATAATTAGATCGTGCAGAGGAGGATCAGTCGCATAAACACAAAAATGCAGGAAAACTGAAAATCTGACTAACACAGGCCATGAACACGTATGTGCTCGAAGATGAACCGAGTCGTAGAGGCTCGCACACACTCGGTCACAGATTTAAAGAAGCATCGCGTGGGTGTGCGTGAAGGTGAGGAAGAGGAGCGGTAACGATCGATAACGGCAGATTTAATCACCTCAGTGGGAGCGAGGTAAACTCATCTATCGCATATATGTGCATACATACAAACACGCGGGGAGGACGGCTTATTCGCCCAGCGGCTCACAGCTCAGAGCGTGCAGAGCTGGTAGAAAGAGACGTGAACATTAATTCCCCGACAATAAAGCTTCCAGGGCTGACGGGAGTGTGGAGAGATGCCGTTCCTCTGACGGCCACTTGAAGATTCCCATCTCTGCTTTATCTTTATCTTTAGAGCGCTGGCTCGTCTTCATCAGCTCATGTTTGTGTCTGCTCAGGTATCAGGTTCATTTAGGAGGCTGCTCAGAGTGCCAACTGCTGTTTTTATGGTCGTTACTTCATATCCTCCCTGTATGAAGCACAACAGCGGCCGCTTATTTACACCAACACTCTGATCGCTGTGAGGCACGTTTATCTGTTCATATGATTCAAGATGGCTCTGCTACGAGTGTCATCAAGTGGGAGCTTTCCATAATTGGAAAATTCATACCCATCGACACGGATCGATAAATAAAACGGCGCTGTGTGAACGAGAGGATGTGGCTTGTTCTGTAAGGCGCTTTGAGCGGTCGATAAGTCCAAAGGAGATCGTTATGTATGCAGTCCATTTACAGGCTCGTATTGTAGGCGTGGATTGATTATGTGACAACAGACGAGAGCTGTCAAAGGCCACGCCGCTGCCCTGCGTGAGAGCAAGACGAATAAAGATGGAGGGATCGTTTCCAGCCCTGCTGAATGACCCGTATTCTGTCGTTACGCGACCTTATCGCGCCACCTGACCATCACAGATTTCTCTAAAAATTCCCGGAGCAAAGATGCACTTCAACGGGAAGTTTCAGGTCTCTACGTCTGTGAAGGTTCTCAGTCATCCAGGTCAACGTAGTCTAAGAAGTTTGGAAAGAAAAGCATCTGGACTTCTTTAAGTTTCTTGAAGACGTTTCATCAGAGAAGCTTCTTCAGTTCTAAGAACAACTGGTTTTAAGCCCTATGGGAGTGTCTGCAAGAGGGTCATGGACCCCTATTGATTCTCCCTAGTTGGAAAATCAGAAGGACAATCAGAACAATATTGTCATCCCTCATCAGATTCAGAAGTTTCTGATAAGGGATGACAATATTGTTCTGATTGTGTAGCAGGTTTATCAGAGAAACTCAGGAGAGTCTTCTCCAAGCACGACATCCCAGTGTACTTTAGACCCACCCACACACTCAGACACAAACTGCTTCATCCCAAACACAAACTTAATGTGGTGTATGCTGCACAGTGTAGTGAGGAATCCTCAGACCTCTACATTGGAGAGACCAAACAGCAACTTCATAAGCGCATGGCACAACATAGAAGAGCCACCTCCACGGGACAAGACTTGGCTGTCCACCCTCATCTAAAGGTCAAAGGTCACTCTTTTGAGGATGCCAATGTTCACATTTTGGACAGAGAGGACAGATGGTTTGAAAGAGGAGTGACAGAATCCATCCATGCCCACTGTGAGCGACCATCTTTGATCAGAGGCGGTGGTTTACGACACCAACTCTCTGCCATCTATAATCCAGTTCTGAGATCCTTCCCAGACGCCTTAACGCCCACTCACATCCTGGGCCATCTGACCTCAGGAAATCACATGATAGGGTGGGGCCAGGTTTCACAATGAGCTCACCCGAAACTCTGGCTGATTGTGACCCACACCCAGTTTCACACCTTGGCTTGTGTGATTAGGTAGAGGATCAATAGAGGGTCCACAACCCTCTTAGGGACACTACCACAGGGCTTAAATCTGGGACTCTCCACCTACTCTTAAAACTGATGAAGCTTCTCAGATGAAACGTCTTCAAGAAACTTAAAGAAGTTCAGACGCTTTTCTTTCCAAGCTCCTTAGACTCTACTTTCATTCGTTTTATCAAACAAATAAAAACAACTAAGTGATGAACTTTGGTTGATTTTAGATTTTTTTTCTTTATTTTGGGATCAGTTTATTGATTTTCAATGTCCATCATCCAGAAAACTCCTTGAGCCTATGGAGCTACATCCTTCAGATGGTTTACAGTTCATCTCTGGGCGCTGTGACGCTCAGCAGTGCAGCTCAAGAAGACAAAACAATGGATGCTCGAAGTCTCTGACAGCAGGTTTGGAGGAGGGGTTTAATTCTTTTACAGCTTCTGGAATATAATGCATATAATATTTTTCCTTCAGATGGTTTAAATCACATCTGTCCAAATCACAGATGGGGAAAATGTTCATCCCATTTCAGGTTGACATTCCCCAGATGATGCTTTTTTCCCCTCATTCTGACTCAAACCTTATAGAAACAAACAGGACAGGTAAGGATTTCCCAAACACAGTGAAACTTGAGCCTTTATTGTGAAAGGACAGTGGAGAAAGACAGGAAAGCTGGGTCAAACAGGTTTCCTGCTCAGTCCCGTGAGCGAAACTGAAGTGGTGCACCGCCCGGCTAAACCCAACAGTCCTGCATCACACCTGCCTGCAGCTCAACGCCACAATAACCACACCTGCTACGCAGCAAAGCCACGTATGCATTTTATAACATGTCCCGAGATACATCGAGATCTGACTGATCATGTTGAATTTATCACCTCTGCTGAAAACGAGGCATTAAAAAAAGAGCCATTTAAGTAAGTATGCCGGGTAACTGAACGTACGAGGCCTGAAACCCTGAGGGTGACTCGGCGGTCTGACAGTAATCATGCTTTTCAGACTTACATAAATAAAGAGAGTCGGGAGTAGAGCGAAAGAGGAGAGCGATAAGAATGACTTGAAGCTGTTATCATGAGAACAGTTCTGCACCGTGACGTCAATTCAAACACCCCAAACTCGCCGCCTCCTCCACCCCCTCCGTTAACCCCAATCCTTGCTTGCTATTTATAGTCTGAAGACGCGCGCCGCACCCCCCCCCCGTCCTCCTCCCTGCAGGAGCAGCGTGGGAGGAGAGAGCGGCGCAGAGAGGAACGACGGGCTGGGGAGTGCGGCGGCTGTTCAATCGAGAGAAAAATTAAAGAGTGGAGTGCACTAATGGGAGTCTTCAGTCTTGTTCTGCCTGTCGGTTTTCTAAATGAGGCCGTAATAGGCGGGAATGTATTTGCTATTCAGAGAGCGTCGCAGCTCTGCAGACACACCAGAAAGTCTGACGTGTGATTTCTGTGTGAGGTCCCAGCAGGTTATAAACAGGTGATATACGAGTAAAAGAAAGGCTACAGGCTGTTAATTATAAATGAGAACCTGCCATAACAGAGAACCACTGCTGAGGAGACCAGTCAGAGGACACACTGCAGGAAGCTGCTGTGTGTGTGTGTGTGTGTGTTGCGTTTCCTTCCTCCATGCCTGAGGGTGGCGCTGCTCCCCCTGTGCAGTGCAACTTTAATCACTACTGGCAGCGCTGGTTACAAACTAACCCCAGAAAACTAAATGCAGCCCCGCTCAGTCAGTCAGCTCCACCTGCTGCATTTAAACCCCACCTTCAGCTACGGCAGGCGCGCTGGTCTCCAAATAACCACGCAGGGGAAGCATAACCTCACGTATTTATCACCCTGCACTGTAAAATATTTAAAAGCCTACTGGAGAATAAAATGCTGAGCTGAATAAAACATGACCGCTGAATCTTTAAAACCTGTTGTCGTGTTTCTGAACCACCTCCATCAGGTCACCAAGCTTCAGCCTTACACATTCAGACACGTCGGCAGCACCTCGTGTGGATTTCACAGGGACTAAATGTTTCTGCTCAGCAGCTTTACACACAGAGATGCAACACAAACCATTTGTATCATCATCAGGCTGGATTCTTCCAACAGTAGCAGCTCAGGGGGGCATCGCCTGACCTGCAGGGGGCGCACAATGCTAGTGAGTCAGTCAGAGCCGGAGGTGACACTGAACACACGAAGTACAGTAACCAGCTGGAAGTATAAGAATGAGACACCGCTGCAGTGTTAAAGGCTGGTTATTAGAGGCTGAAGGAGTGTGTGTGTGTGTGTGTGTGTGTGTGTGTGTGTGTGTGTGTGTGTGGTTGGCAGACACCCTGTGTCGAGTGTCAGACCTCAGATGAGCTCTGACTGGGTGTCAACAGAGAGGAAGGAGACATCATGGAGTGAAGACGGGCCTGAGTGACACAATCCAACAAATTACTCGAAAACAAAAACGTGAACTAACAAACTCTTGAAGTATTCTAAGTACGGTATTAAAGTAGTCTTCTAGTTACACACAAATTAGGTGCTTTACTTGGGTATGACTCAGAGGACAACCATGTGCTTTTTGTACCTCACTAAAATTATTTGACAGCTTTGTTTCCGTTAAAAATGAGTAATTGTATTTATTAATCTTTCTATAAACTGGCTATCCAGTCAGCAGTTTCAATATGCCAGAGGCTATGACGCTACCTGAATGCTTCTGTTTATCACAGGGTGTCTTTGTAATAGAGATGGACCGATCCGATATTACATATCGGTATCGGTCCGATACTGACCTAAATTACTGGATCGGATATCGGAGAAAAATAAAAAATGTAATCCGATCCATTAAATATCACGAAAGCACCTCACAAAACTTGCAACACGCCGTAACTCACCTCAGAAAGTTAGCACGTCGGAGCAGTATGCATCACGTGATAGAGCGGCTGTGGCATGCGGGACCTGTCGGTGGTCTGGATAGCATGTGGAGCTTCGCTAGCAACCCGGCATTTCATCTCCGACAAAGTTATCCCGAGAGAAGTACAGCAAGTGTGTAAGTCCATCTCTGAATGTTTGTAAAGCATTCCTGCCTTAAGCTTAACAAGCGATATATGGAGCGACTGCCTCTCCTGCTGCTACTTCAATCATGAAACTGCTTAACGATCAGCTGATCGGCTTTTCTGTCGCGAGTCCGTCTCTCTGGTTTGTTTTTGGCCCACTTTGCACCAGAAAGAGGAAACCAGCGGCTGAACAACAGCAGAACGTTTAAGCTTGATAAGCTGTTGTTAGAATTTATTTAATATTACTTTCTACACCAGGATCTTTTTCTACGTAGCTGACGCTGGTAACTGTGCAGGGGCGGATCTAGCAAAGTTTAGCCAGGGGGGCCGATAGGGCATTAACAGGGAAAAGGGGGCACAAAGACATAGTTTTCTTTCTTATTCTCATTTAAAATGTCTAGCTTTTAATAAATAATTATCTTACACCCAAAGTTTTAATTTGATGTAAAATGAATAGAAGTCAATTACTGTATATAGTGACTATTAAGTCTAATATATATACCCTAGTAAGCTATAGTACTTTTTACTTTGGGAAGGTACCATCTGTGCAGTCTGCAATTTTGTTGAAGAAAGATGTTGAATCTATTTAATATTTCTTGAAAAATAATTGATTTCTGTGCATTTTTTTTCACACTGCATCAAATTAAGGTTGATTACGTCGATTAAGCATCATGAGGTGGAGCGTGAGGGGTGGTTCCTTATTTTTTATTTATTTATTGTTGTTGCTGGGAGTTGGAACCCTATTAGTTAGGTTGCTTAATATTTACGCTAAGTACTCTTTAAAATACCAGAATAGGGAGGATGGTGTAGGTTTAAGTTTATTAGATTGATCAGTATTGCTGAACTATGAAATATTTTTTTTTTGCATACAGGTATAACAGAATAGCTTTAGTGTAGTTGTTGTTTTAAACTTGAGTATGAACTTATACAAAATGCAGCAAGATATTTAAAAAACAGTTTTGTTGATTAAAAAACACTATATCGGATTCATATCGGTATCGGCAGATATCCAAATTTATGATATCGGTATCGGACATAAAAAAGTGGTATCGTGCCATCTCTACTTTGTAATCAGTGGTTCATGTTCTGGTCGTCACACATGATGACACGGAGGGGTGGTGGTATATCTGACAGGTATATGAGGAGACACTGGGTCCCACTTGCTGATTCTATTTGTTTTCTCCATAGACTGTATATAAAAGATGGGCACAGCCACTGTGACATCACTGATTGGTTCGTAAAGACGTGCTGTGAAGCAGGTGGGGGTTGGAGAACCAGGTGCACCACAGTCAGCTTGTGACTGATTAC
Organism: Diplotaxodon limnothrissa; assembly: GCF_057381915.1. Taxonomy (NCBI): domain Eukaryota; kingdom Metazoa; phylum Chordata; class Actinopteri; order Cichliformes; family Cichlidae; genus Diplotaxodon; species Diplotaxodon limnothrissa. The sequence continues at coordinate 3,161,500 of NC_140613.1, forward strand.
TCTTGAACGTACCCTCGATAATCCTCCTTCCTGACTCTTGCAGCGACCACGGTTTACTAGAGTAACTGCTCGGATCTCCAATTGAATTCAATAAAACTGATAGTCTTTTTGCGACCATGTGTTGCCCCCTGCTGGCTGTTAAACAGAATACATGTTTAAAGCACCTTTGTGCTGGCTTCACTCTTCAGACCTGGAAGCAGCGCACTGTGGGGACTGACTCGCTTCTGGAGGCAGCCTCAAGTGGACATTAGAGGAACTGCAGACAGAGGAACTTGTTATTTGACTTCATGTTTCATTGTTTCCCCTCGCCATAACGTGAGACTATTGGCTACTTTCAGATGACTTCAAACTGCACGTAGGGAGGGTGGGTCTTATATTTCATAGCCAGGTGAGACGTGGTGGTTTGCCTTTATTCCACTCACTTTCACTCACTGCTAAGCTTTAGGCACTGAAACCTGTCCAGAGTCAGGAAAAGATGGTGATTCAGGTTAAAAAGCACCTCTTCACAAAGCTAACCCTGATGGCTGATGAATAGTGAGCTGGGAGTGACAAACCTTTCTCCCTAAAGAACACCCTGCGTCCGACAAACACCAGCAGCTTTGACAGAAGTGTTATTGAACACCGCGGGACCGAGAACAGACTGAAACTGAACTTCATACTGGGGCAAGAGGCTGGTGCTATGGAGGTGGAGTTTACATGTTCCTCCTCATGTATGGACGGGTTCTCTCCGGGTGCTCCGGCTTTCCCCACGGTCCAAAAAATATGCACGGGGTTAACTTGTTATTGTAAATTGAGGTGTGAATTATCTGTCTGTGTGTTAGCCCTGAGACAGACGCGACACCAGGATGTACCCTGCCTCTTCAAATATGACAGCTGGGATACACCCCAGACCTGAAGAGGGATGGATGGATGTTTATACTGATGCAGTAAAATGGTGCTGCTGTTTTCACCAATGCATGCTTTACTGCATGATGTGACAGGGTGGTCCATGAAAATTTGACCTTGATAAATAAAAGCGGACTATATAAATTCACCTAATAATTGCATCATACAAACTACATCTGAAAAGCCATTTTCCTACATATCATACTTTACTAAAAGAAAAATATCAGTGTTTTTATTTAGACTTTAACAGAATATTTCCTCCATCACTGCAAAAACCCTTCTGATTCGTGTTTGATTGAAGAGCTTAAAGTCCAGGTGAAACCTCTCAGCAGCTCTGCAGAGGATCTGAGCTTTATAGGCTGATAGTTTTGTTGCACATTTCCTGCGTAGCTCAATCTGAGCTCCACCAGCAGCAGGTGGAGGTCTTCATCAAATAAGCTCCAGGCGTTTGTTCTTCTAAACTAAAGCCTAAATAATCTCAGAGAAGAAACAGAAATGTGTATGTAACGCAGAAGCTGGAGACCTGGGAATAAAAGAGTTTTCCCCACTGCAGAGATGTAGTTTTGCTAAGCTGTACATTTTCAGCTCACAGCCCACAGAATGAGACAGAAAATGAAGGCTGTCTATTTAAAGCTTTTCCTCCTCCTGGTGATTGTGTTCTGCTGGTAGAAAAGTGATTTTCCTCCGAGACAGACAGCCACATTGATTCGCACAGGCCGAGACGGTTTAATAAAGCCGGGGTGGAAAGAAAGAGACGTCTGAAAGACGGGGAGAGGCCAGTTTGTAGCTCCCTCGCTACAAATTGCCCTCGATGTGACATCGAGCACATCTTTGACGCATGCGGGTTTGCAACAGGTGGGGATGCATTTTATCCCTTAAAGAAACTGATCTGGGGTCAGACGGGTCACTAATGAGATGGTCACGAATGTGAGGTCAGCCTGAGGTCGTGTTTCAGGAAGAACAAAGGAGGAAGAAATGAAGAAGAAAGGACGGCGAGCGCTCAAGTATTTATTTGAAAAAGCTCTGAGGCACGAAACCAGCGAGAGGTGAGAAAAGCGGCCGCTTGCTTCCTGAAGAGGCCCTGCAGATGTCAAACAGCCACAGTGGTATTGTGTAATTAACTGCTAATGGCAGCATTAAGAGGCTCGCTCCCCCGTCTGAAAATACAAGCAGCGGTTATACAGTTAATTAACAGTCGTCGCTCTGACTCCAGGCTGAAGAAACAACAAAAACACAGAAGAGCGAAAAAAATGATTTTAGCTCATTTCTTTTCTCACAGCCGACCTGTGAGTTTGACTCATCTCTGACGACCTTCAATGATCAGTTCTGGCACCTCAGCGCGTATCAATAAAGACGTGGTTTGATGATGGCTGCACGGGCAGAGACCCTCCCCAGCTTCAGCTTTCTGAAAATCGGATTTGCTTAGGCTGCTGCCCCCGCGACCCGGCCTCGGATAAAGCGGATGAAGATGGATGGATGGATTTGTCACTGATAAGTGTAACATATCATGTTTTATACAGTATTCATTTAAAACAAGCAACTCAACACATAAAAAAATAAAGATCTAAAAGCATCCATCTTCACTTTTTCACTGGGTCAGTTGACTTTGTGTTCAGCCCAGGCAGTGTGGACTGAGCAGCTGAGCAGCAGCTCTTGTTTCTGTAACGGCAATTAAAACCATTCTCAGACTTTTCCCAGCAAAACTAAACTGAACTGTTCAGCTGCAAAGCTACGCTAAAGCTACGTAAGCTACAGTAAAAGCTGTGCAGATAAACTCTCAGCTGAGTTTGCCATCATCTTTGATTTGGGTAACTTTGCTGCAGGCTGACAGCAGCTCTGTGCTTCCTGTCATGAAATGTAGAAACATGCACGTGATGGTCTGAGGCTGGAGCAGCGTAACGCATGGCAACGCATGGCAACGCATGGCAACGCATGGCTTGTTTTTGCATTTCGAACATGATGTGATTTTGAATATATATATATTTATATAAATGTGTAAACTGTGACTGTTCCTGTTGTTCCTCTTTGTTTTGAACAGACTCAGAAGTGGCATCTTTATAAAATCCATCCGTCTGTATCGCAGGTGGAACGGAGGCCCAGCCTAAACCAACCAAATTGACAGCACCGCCCACGGAGCCAGGCTGCTGAACACAAAAACCTAAACAGCTACTTTAAATATCTGCACAAGCCGGGGAGGATAAAAAAGCCGCCTCCACTCATCGGTGCAGAAACAGAGAAAACCTCAGTGGGCTCAGCGTTCGCTTGGTAATTGTCCAATTTAGGTGGACAGTGCCGAGTGGCGGGCCGGTGCATCCAACAGGAGCAGTGTTGAGGATGTCGGAGTCCCAGGAGGGGTTGATGAGGGGAGGGCATGATCAGCGGCTGGAGGCGGTGTGCAGCATTCACGTGGCAGCTGATAACAGAGCTCATTTAATTTCCTCTGTGTGCTGGGAGTCAGAGAGGGTGTGAGAGGGAAAATGAAAGAAAGCCAGTGTATAGATATATATAAACCTGTGTGTGTGTGTGTGTGTGTGTGTGTGTGTGTGTGTGTGTGTGTGTGTGTGTGTGTTCGCGCTTATTGGCGGCAGATTTATTTGGCGTCCCGTCACCTCTCCTCCTCTCTGTGTCATGAACCCAACATGTAATATAAATCTGCCGTGTTTCCGCAGAGTGACGAGGAGGCGGCAGGAATGTGACGACGCCCAGGCGATGTGGAGCAAACACAGAGATGCTGTTATTATTTTTTCAATCAATAACAGCCGCAGTGCCGCATGGATTCAGCACGGCTGCTCAAACTCTGGATCAAACACTGCATATACTGAAAAAAGGCTGGTAACAATATCTCAGTCCTTTAAACTGGGAATCAGATCTGTGTTCTAACCCCGGGAATACATACACACACACACACACACACACACACACACACACACACACACACACGTTTCAATAGCACATCTTCAAGCTTCACAGAAAAGATGAGGAGGCAGGAAGTCAGCAGGGAGAAGCCAGTCAATTTTCAAAATAAAAGACTACCGGCAGACTTAAATGCTCCGTTTCTGAAACACTCGTGGATCCACCGTGCGCCCGATGATAAACCGGGGGAGACATCTGGAACACTTATGGGGAGCTTATCACAGTAAGTCTGAATCCTCAAGGAGCGAGTGTACGATACTTCAGGTACTCACACCAGCACGGGTCGCACAGCGTTGTTCATGTTGCCGTACGCCGCTCGGCCCAGCAGCTCTCTGAAGCAGTTCTCAGCCAGCGCTGACGGGTTCTCCTCGCCATCCTGACCCGCCCCCGATGGCGTGTTGGGGTGTCCCGCCCTGCCAGAGAGACCAAAACAACAACAGAGAGGATGCTTAGAAAGAAAAATTAAAAATACCCCCCTGCGGTGACCGTTCACGAGAAACAAACACCTTAAACAAGCTGGACTGAAAACAAGAAAGCAAATTATTTACTTAATGTTTAAATGACTGAACAACAACCAAGAATCAATTTATCACATTGAACACAAAAATCTGTACAGGAGGAACGACGCAAGAAGCTTTCAGGCCATAAGGAAGGAAGGAAGGAAGGAAGGAAGCCAGGAGGAAAGAACAAGTACAGAATAACAGGAGAAAAGATCTGAAAAGAATCAATCAGAGCAGCTGGGAAAAAAGGAGAAATCAATGAGGGTATCGACCTGCCTCAACCAGAGGGGGGGTGTGTGTGTGTGTGTGTGTGTGTGCGCGCACAGACAGAGGAAACAGAAACACTGCAAAGTCTGTGCCAGGCAGAGATTTTAACAGGCCTTCCTTCACTGCGACATCAGAAAAGAGAGAAGAAGTCAGGACTGAAATAATGACTTTGATTGGCTCACTGATGAATCATCGAGGCTTCTGACTGAATGACTGAGCGTTCAGGACGGCTGCCTGTCCGATGGGTCAGCTATCGCAAACCAACAGTGCAAACCTTCAAAGGCTGAGGATTACTGTGTTACTCTCGAGGGGAAAACTGTAATAAAATCAACAGTAACCAGATAAAGATGAAACAACTGTAAACAGAGAAGAAACACAGAGTTATAGAAACGGCCAACAGCAGCCATGCCCTTCTATCCCACGCGTTGTAGATACTCACAAGCAAAGAATAAGAGCTGAGCAGGAAGCAGTGGCTTTTGATTTACTGGTCAGGTAGCCGCAGCCACAGTCACGAGTTTGGGTAGTGACCTAAGGAATGAGATCGAAGATGCAAGCAGCAGAAGAGTGCGTGGGCTCAGCCTCAGAGACAGGCTGAGGAGCTCAGAGCAGAGCTGCCGCTACGCCACATCAAAAGGATGCAGTCTGGGTTATTCAGCATCTGACAAGGATGAGACGCCCATCTGTGAGACCTCATTCTGCAGAGATGATGTCTCTCTGCTGGCTTTCCAGAGCAGCTGAAAAGAGGCAGGTCTGCCTGCAATCAACCTCTGGAGCTCTTTTGTCCCGTGTCCTCCCTCCACCCCAACCGGTTGCAGCGGATGGCCACCTCTCCCTGAGCCTGGATCCGCCAGAGGTTTTTCCTTCCCACTTTCGCCAAGAGCGTGCTAATATGGGGTTTTCTTTCTATAATCGTAGGCGCTTTACCTTACAATAGAAAGCTGTGCAAGGAGCAGAAAACAACTGAAGACATTCAAGGTTTGCAGAAAGAGTCTGACCACTTAAAAGACAAAATAAAGGTGTTGGAGACACTTAAACATACAGACTTTCCACTTCAGGGTTAATAACACATTTTAACAAGCTTGTAGACCTTTGTTCATGCCCAATAAACCCATTTGTTGCTTGAAATAAACCTTTTTCACTCACACATACATTTGTAGAAGTCATACCTTTGTCATAATAAATAAAGCTGCTTTCTGCAGGCATGAATGCAGAGCTGCTTTAATAACTGAGCTGCCTTTTGAGCCAAAACTCAAATCCTGACAGACTTTGGTGGATCACTGTCACCCGCAGAAACAGAAAACAGTCTGAGGAGCAGGAGCCGCAGCCCAGCAGAATGAGTAAATAATAACGAGCGGAAGATTTCGGGGTGTGGCTCTGCAGAGGTGACAGTAAGCCCACCAAGAAATGTTTAGCGCCGCAGCTGCAGCAGAGCGAATTCTGATATCAGAAAATAATAAAAAGTAATCCTAATGAGCTGTCAGACGATGACGTCGAAAGCAGGACCGAGATGTGGAAGAGCAGGAAGAGAGGCAGATAAGTAATGTTGAGGATTCCTGTTTTGTAATTTACAAACATCACCTCGCAGCCAATGAGAAGCGAGTCCTCTCACGCCCGTGGGCTCTCTTCTCTGTAATGAGACTGGACCTGTTGTGAAATGTCAGCTGACAACAGGGTTAAAGTTCAACTTATTTGAAGCTCAAGCTCGTTGGGCGAGGTGTGAAATCTGAGGTGTGCAAGCTGTCCGAGACAGCACTGCTGCAGGGAGCTGAAGATGCTGCAGAGGGCTGTCAGCGACGTACATGAGCCACGTAAGGTCAACATGGATGTTGACCATTTTTTATATTTCTATTTTCTTCTTCCTTCCTATTTTATCATTCAGATTTTTAGGACACCCTAAAAATTGGGAAAGCCTGAGGATGGCGGTTGTCCTGCACCTGTGCTCCAATAAACCGGCCTCAAGAACACAAACAGGAAGCAATCGTGTTGTTGTAGTGATGCGTGCGGACGCCAGAGTGCCTCCTCCTGACCTCCTGAGAGTCAGCGGGGACTTTGTTAAATATGATAAAGTTATTGTACAAAAAGTCCTTCATGCTGTGAATATTTACAGGCCCTGGAAGCTCTTAGAGATGGGGGGAAATTTGATGTAGTTCATTGAAACCATGTTGACACTCACAAAATGAGACGGTGGATATAAAATTGATTTGGTTTGAGATTAAATGTGTTTGTATAGACAGCGCCTGCATTTATAAAGAATACAGGCGCTTTCTTTATAAAGACAAACCCAACAATAATAATACCTGTGTAGTTTGAGGGCCTGTAGTCTGAGATTGTCTAATGTAGTTTAAAACAATCATAAAATATTAACATTTTAAAAAGAAACTGAACTACTGAAACACAGCTACGCACTTTATTAATGCCCTGTCATTGTTCCAGTTATCATCATTGGACCTGTTTTTGGTCCTGAACTCGTCTCATCTCAGCACGAGGTGGACGAAAATCGAATTTAAACTGGATTTTAAAGCTGTTGTTTGGGAATCAAATGATCAAAAACTAAACTTTCTGCTTATGTGATGATCCGAGTTCAGGGTTTGGGTGGGTCACGGAAGATTTTTGACATTTCAAACTGGACCGCAAAGGTCCGAAGTCTGGGATTGGCTTCGTCTGCAAGACGAATGAATCGCTTTATAAGAGGACAGGATTTTAAGACACCATGAATGAACTTTCTGAAGATTTCTATATTGAATATTTAGTAACTACGATGACTGGGGAAGGTCACGGTAATCATCTCGAACGCTGTTTGCTGCATCTGGACCTCCTTCCAAAGAGGTGTTGCAGCACTTTAATAAATGCAGAATAATCCTGCGTCGTTTCTGAGAGAACAAAGTTATTATTCACAAAGCCACAACCCGGGCCTATTTTAAGCAACAAACTCCAAATGCTTCATGTTGATGGAGGAAAGATGCTGCCAATTAGTTTCTTCTGCCGTCTTGTTGGTTGGAGTTTTCCTGCAGAGCTGCCAGGAATCCACAGTCCTGGTCGGAGACCAGGAGAGCCTCATGTTATGTGTTATATTGATAAAATAATGCAATAGTAAATCATTTCCCAAGCAATAAGCCTGGTCACAGATGGACTGTAGGCAGCCAGCTCTCAGGAGGGAAACAATGCAATTACTGACAGCCCACACGGGCGGTTCAGGGGAAATTAAATGCTTATTGCTTGTTAGAAGCAGGGAAATGAGGCAAAAATGAAAATCTCTGATGTTATAGGAGGTGGGCTGTTGTTATTTAATGAAATAGAAGAAACTTTGCTGAAGCCAGACTTTTCCTGATGATGGTAAATGGCCTGCATTTGTATAGCGCTTTTCTAGTCCATAGGACCCCAAAGCGCTTCACACTACATTCAGTCATCCACCCATTCACACACACATTCACACACTGGCGATAGCAAGCTACATTGTAGCCACAGCTGCCCTGGGGCGCACTGACAGAGGCGAGGCTGCCGGACAAAGGCGCCACCGGGCCCTCTGACCACCACCAGTAGGCAAACATGGGGTTAGTATCTTGCCCAAGGATATTTGGCATGCAGCTAGGATGCAGCCTGGGATCGAACCACCGACCTTCTGATTAGTGGCTGACCTGCTCTGCCACCTGAGCTACAGCCACATGATTGCTCACTTTAGGAAAAAAATTGTTAAAACATTCCAGAACAAAAAAAACGGTCAGATAGAAACTCAATTTCAAGCCTCCACGGGAAAAGAAAAGTCTGAAAGGATTTACAGCACACGTGAAAAGTTCGTGTTTGATGTCCTACAGTCTAAAAAAAAAAAAAAAAAAAAAAAAAAAAGTTTACTCGCATTATTTATTTATTTATTTATTTTTTTAAATGGTGGCATTTCGGGGGTTAAACATGGAAATAATAAAGAGCTTCAGTCAATCCAAAAACTCAACTGGGACTAGAAAGAGAGACCACATTTCTCCCATTTTGGCTTCTCTTGGCTTTCTTCATTCAGATCTAGACTAATGAGGCCCCATCATATCTTAGAGCAGCGGGCCAGACCTTTTTTGTGCCAGACAATATTTTCACGGACCAGTTAATGTGTGGCGGATAAATACAACAAAATAAAACTATACGACCAAGACAAGAACTGTGGTATTTTGTAAATATAATAATAAACGCGAATTCACCCTGTAATTGTCTAACTTAATTAGCAGCGTCCTCCTGAAATGCACCAACAACATTGAGAGTAATGTCCTCCTGTCTTCCCACAAGCTTCTAAAAGTAGAATGGGAGGCAGAGCCTTCAGCTTTCAGGCCCCGCCTCCGTGGAAACAGCTCCCAGTTTGGGTTCAGGAGACAGAAACCTGCTTACTAAAATTAAACTTAAGACTTTGCTTTGTCAGCTGTAGATATTCTTATGCTGTGTGTTTCTTAACAGGACTTTTACTGTGAAATCAGCTGAAAAACCTGGAGTTTTCTGCAGATTTCACAATAAAAGTCCGGTTGAGAAATAAATATTTTCTGTCCACTAAAACGCTATAGGCCTTTTAATTTGAAACAGATACTGGAGTGGTTTAACAGAGCTGTACCTCCAACAGAGTGGGGGCCAAACAAAAATATTAAAATAGACCAATAATCATTTTCTTACTCCTACTGTTCTACTATTGTACCAAACAGTAGGAGTAAGAAAAAGACAGCAGGTGAGGCAAATCAGGGTCTATGAGCGATTGTGGCTCAAGAGTTGGGAGTTCGCCTTGTAATTGGAAGGTTGCCGGTTCGAGCCCCGGCTTGGACAGTCTCGGTCGTTGTGTCCTTGGGCAAGACACTTCACCCGTTGCCTACTGGTGGTGGTCAGAGGGCCCGGTGGCGCCAGTGTCCGGCAGCCTCGCCTCTGTCAGTGCGCCCCAGGGTGGCTGTGGCTACATGTAGCTTGCCATCACCAGTGTATGAATGTGTGCGTGAATGGGTGGATGACTGGATATGTAAAGCGCTTTGGGGTCCTTAGGGACTAGTAAAGCGCTATATAAATACAGGCCATTTACCATTTACCATATGAGATGAGACACAGAGTTTATGTGAATGATGCAAAAATGTTCCTTAATCCTGGTTTACTTTTCATTTCTGAGCTTATGTTTAATGTGCAAACCAGCAGCTACTGCAAGCTTTTGATGTTTGCAGGTTACTCAATGCAGCAGATGAATCTGTGAAGCAACCAGCACATCGTTAAGATCAATGTGTTTGTCTTTACTGGATTTCAGCTGGGTTAGCTAAATGTGAATATTCTAAGGAAAGCCTCCTTGATGCACTGACCACTCCTCTCTTCACTCCCTGTCCTCTTAACCCTCAGCGGTCGCTTCCTGAACTGAATGTTAAGGAAGTTTAAGAAAGTTTTCAAGTTACATGTCAAAATGACAAAGTTATGACCGTCTAACACTTTTATCAGGAAAAAAGTTCTGGTTCCATTCGTACGTTGTGTTCATATCCACAGTTGTCAGTAACTGTGAAATGCCAGAATGGATGTATTTATAGACTACACAATCCTGTACTGTTGAAGCCTCTGTTGTGTGCGTGCATTTAATCAAGAAGTGTGCTCTAAAGAAACGACGGTGGTGTGATTACAAAGATTAAGGCAGTTAAGACAAGTTAGAGGTCAAAGTCGTTTCCAAGGTGGCAGAGAGAGTGTGTTTGCGTGTTTGTATGTAGGTGTGTGTGCTGATGAGCAACACAGGCAGGCAGTTAATCGTGACGCAGGAGGAGGCTTTGTTCGCCTTCCTCTCTGGTTTCTGCACGCCGGGCACGTCCGCCTTCCCCAAGACGCAATTAAGAGTATCCAACGCCCTTGACCGCTGCTTCCCAGCAGCCTCCAGAGGTTCGATTAGAAAGCCGACAACATGCTGCCGAGCCCGAGTTCGGGGACAAAATTATCAGAAGAAAGAAAAAAAACCAAACAAACAAGCACAACAGCGATTCCCTCAGAGGCGAGAGTCAAACTGTGTTTCAGTGGTGAGCTCTGAGTCACACTATTAAACCGACAAACCCCAAACCTGCAGAAAGACATTTAGTTTGACAGGATGCTGCTGGACCGCAGTGATGCTGAGCTGCTCCAAGGAGGGAGGTCAGCATCCGAATGGGCAGAAAAGTGCAGAACAAATGTTCACCTGCCACTGGAAGATGTTTCAATCCATGGAGAAACAAGTCTGAACTCCCCAGGGAGAGATTTTTGATGAGTCCAGGCAGCCTTTTCCTCCACTTGACCTCCCAGATTTTGTGAAACAGGCAGACCGACGAGAGAAGCTGAAGAAAACTGGTTTATCGGAAAAAATAAAATGCACATCACATGTTTCCAGCTAAGCTATGCATCCTGTGATTGCATGGAGCTGCGTGTGATTGCATTCGCATGAACAAAGCAACACGATAAGGTGCCTGATTACAGATGACTAATGATTACCCTGCAGGGAGGTGATACTATCCTCAGCGGACCACCCGCTCTTCGTTTCTCCAGCTCTTTTTAGCTAAACTGTCACCAGTAAACTCCTCAAATAACTGCTAACTGCCTTGTGAGAGAAGCTTCCTTCTACTCGATGCTGAACCGTCAGTTTGTACAGACGAACGTTAGCATTTTACTTATTCTTCGAAGTTTGGGGAAGCTTCATAGGGCATTACAGGCCTTTAGAAGGTATACAAGACCTGCCAAGAGATCAAGTCGAAACAATAAAAGCTCCAAGAGAAAAAAAGAGATTTGACTGAACAGCTTCTAAAACTAAATGTGTCGCATTCCTACATCTCTGCAGATGTGTGCCTCATATTTATGCGGGTATTGGTTACACATGGATTTTAACACCCGCCCAGAAAAGGGTCGGGTTTTACTGAGATTTATCTTCCAGCCATGGAAGATGGATTGGCAAGAATTCTGCTTTTCCTGTCAAAGGTTCATTGAGAAGATACTGCAGATACTGGATCAACTATTTTAGCAGTGGGGGGAATAAGTGAGTGAGACCATGTCAGAGTCATAGAAAAATAACAGTTTGGATTTGAAGGCCAGCTCATCTTCTCAATCGCTTGGCGTTAGGTCAAAGCTGTGTGAGGCCTTTTTCTAGACTTGATATTGCGATAATATTAAACGTGTATTGTTGTACAGTTTTTGATTGGGTCATGCAAACAGTGACATTGAAACACATGACTGCGGTTAGCCTCATGTTCACTTTCTGCGCCACCATCATCTTCTTCAGCACAAATATCAGCACAGCTACAGCGTTCAACTGTTTCTCACCACGTAAATGTTGAAGAAGAGCATGATGGGAAATCCCCACTGTTTACAAACCCTCACAGTCCATAGCTAAAAACCTTTAGTTGGATCCACAAGTTTGTGCACGAGGACATTTTTTGTAGTTTTGTGTCCGATTTAAAATCCTCTGTGGTGAAGTTCAGAGTTTCAATTCAAGGTATTAAATAAAATTCCCCATTTTTAGTAATACCCAAATAATTCCCAACATGGCTTCTGACACAGATGTGAGGATGCACCAGACTTCAGTGTTTTATAAGACTTTCAGAGTCTTCTAGTGGACGGCAGCTACAAGACGAAGGCTCGTCAGTTGGTCTAGAGCCTGACATGAATATTCCCTCAGCAGTGATGTGTAATTACAGCAGCTAAGAACAGTTACATCAGGAAGGGGGACAACATTAACCAAAATTCAAAGATGAAGCCTGCTCCAGTAAGATGCTGACACCTTAGCTTTAAGTATCTGCTGATGCTAAGTATCCACTGGGAATAGGACAGATCACGAGTTTTCTCTCTAACATCGCAGGGTTTTTACTTCACGATATAAAAGTGCATCGAACTGTTGCTGTGAAACGGTGCTATATGAATAAAACTCAGCTGCATGTAATCCAAGTAAAACGGCTCAGAGATTAAAAAACTCAGAGATTTAAATTCTTCCAAACTTTAAATGGTAAATGGCCTGCATTTGTATAGCACTTTTCTAGTCCATAGGACCCCAAAGCGCTTTACACTACATTCAGTCATTCACCCATTCACACACACATTCACACACTGGTGATGGCAGCTACATTGTAGCCACAGCTGCCCTGGGGCGCACTGACAGAGGCGAGGCTGCCAGACACTGGCGCCACTGGGCCCTCTGACCACCACCAGTAGGCAAACACGGGGTTAGTATCTTGCCCAAGGATATTTGGCATGCAGCCAGGATGCAGCCTGGGATCGAACCACCGACCTTCTGATTAGTGGCTGACCTGCTCTGCCACCTGAGCTACAGCCACCCCAACTTTACCAAACTTTACCAAACTGACTCCTCTGCATATGGTCAAGTAAAAAAAAAAAACTGTGCTAGTTTATTTATGATTTTAATTTTATTATTTATTTATTTTTTAGCTTGAATTAATTAAAACTGATTAAAAAAACAGGTTAAAAAGCATTTTTATCACTATAGTGATGTTTCTTTGGAGAAAGGTAAAACCTCTTTAGGCAGTGCTATTCTTTCCTGTATGTCAGGAAAAATGTAACGTGACTCGAGTGTGGCTGGAGTTCATGATTTCATAACTTTAGACTCGCGGTTCAGTCAATCTACACCAAAAAGGACAGATTAAAGGCAAGAGTCAGACTTAAATATTTAACTACGTGTCCTTCATGTTTAACCTCACACATCCTACCTCGCCTCCTTCAAAGAGCACACTTCCAGCCTCAGATCCGGCTCGGGGTTTCTGCTCATTAAGTCGCAGAAACGACTCGAACGCTGCCATTACTGCAGAGATGTTTCCCCCCCAGGACAGCGGGGAAGGAAGATATGCAGAACAATTATCCCAGGAAAATGGGAAGGTGCATTTCCATTTAAATGGTGAAGATAAGATTTGGTGATTGGACTGTTAGGAGCAGGAAATAAACACGAGATTAAACACGAGAAACAAAGAGTGCATGACAGTTAAATAGAGAGACCCGTGTTTCACGGTGGTCCAGCAAAGCTCGTTCCTTCAACAGAAGACGTTCATCTCAAGATCAGCATAATTAATTAAAGCTAAACTTTAAAATCTTAAAAGCGTAACGTGCTCACTGGTGGTCAAAGGAGCTTGCAAAGAAAAGCGTCTGGACTTCTTTAAGTTACTTGAAGACGTTTCACCTCTCATCCGAGAAGCTTCTTCAGTTCTAGGGTCAAATGGTGGAGAGTCCCAGATATAAACCTAGTGGGAGTTTCCCCCCACAGAGGGACAAAAGGACCCCCTGATGATCCTCTAATCGCCTGAGCCAAGGTGTGAAACTGGGTGTGGGTCCCAATCAGCCAGAGTTTCGGGTGAGTTCATTGTGAAACCTGGCCCCACCTTATCATGCGAATTCCTGAGATCAGATGGCCCAGGATGTGAGTGGGCGTTAAGGCGTCTGGGAAGGGATCTCAGACTACGATGACCTGGATGACTGAGAACCTTCGCAGACGTGTTCACTGGCGATTTCCTGTTTTTCAAACCATTCCCTGTAAACTTTAGAGGTTGTTGTGAGGAAAGTCCCAGCAGATCATCAGGTACTGAAACAGTCAGACAAACGTCCGTGCCATGTTCAAAGTCACTTAAATCTTCTTTCTTCTTCATTCTGATCCTCAATTTTGGTTAGATACGTGTTCACATGCAGTTGAACTTGAATGACCCCTGGGTATCCTGCTTTAAATGCTTGGAAGTAACCTCCCACCACACCTGTGGGTGACAGGAACACCAACCTGTCCGAACAGCCACAGCGCTCTCATTCCTCCACATGTGTTGGAAGGGAGGGAGCGAGCTTCTTGTGGGGCTTTAGGTAGGAAAAGAAAAAACAGGCGAGAGAAGGAGGGGAAAAAAAGAGTCAAAGGGAGGCAAAAAGCAGGTCCAAAAATAGCATTTTGTTCACATGGAAACCACACAAATGAGAAAGGAGAGGTTTCTACAGAACAGAGCTCAGGTGGTGAAATCAGGAGAGAAGGTGATAAAAATGAGAGGCTGAGGAGGAAAAGCGAGGAGAGTAAAGAGATACCATCATCTGCTTAATTTAACTACTTCAGTTCTGGGTTAATTTTCTTATTAAATATGTGACAGAAAATGTCTGCAAATGATCAAAGCACTAGTTCAAAACAAGAAAAGATATTTGACGCACTATTATTGTACATTTCAGACATCTTTTCTTTTTTAAATCAATAACTGTCTCAAAGACAGAGGAGAAGATTGGTAAGGAATTCGAACGAGACAAAGACACCAGATTTAAGCTTTGTGCTCGGTCATGTTGATCTTTGCAGTGCAGGCACAGCATCACTCCCAGCCCGGGGATGAGGAGCAGAACTAAGCTCCTCAGCACGACATCGGGATTTCCTCCTTCACCTGGATACAAGCCTGGATTTGTGGGCTGAGTGAATAAAATGAGGTTTGAGGTGTGTGGGAGGCGGTAATTCCTCCGCTCGAGTTCAGGTGAAGGTTTGTATTCCGTCGGCCAACCTGATGATCCTGAGTGATTTACGGCAGATCCAACAGCAGGATTTACTTTGGATTCTGACTCTCCACGTGCTGCGGGCAGAATTAAAGACGTCAAAGGTCCAAAGAAGAGCGAGAAACACAGAAAACCGGCAGAGTTTGTTAGAAAGCAGGAAGAAGAAAACGCACCAACCAAGTAAACACAAGCCAAGATCCTTCGGTTGCTCAGCGTGACCAGCGGTCATATTTTGGGTTGGTATTACAACGTTAATCTTATCATGTCCAAGTTCCTGTCAAACTGAATAAATCCTCTTGTTCTGAATGAGGTGTGTTCCTATTAAAAGGGAGTTCTTCCTCCCCGAAGTTGCCACGTGCTTCTTCACGGGGATCATTTGATCGTTGGGGTTCTCTACTCTAAAGTACTGAGAACAGCATGAACTGGGAGCTCTGGGTCTTGTTAGCCCTTTCTTTGTCACACTGGTTCATGCGTGGTGGAAAAAACTCTCAGGCCTGATTTAGACTTCTGCGCTGAATCTCTGTAGAGCGATGATGTAACCTACGTAAGCGGTCGACGTCGTTGTCAGCACTCATGCTTGTGCGTTCACTCCCAGCTCATGGCCGGACGGGACCTTTCCAGTACATGAAGGCTCTCCGATAGAGTCCAGCCGGAGTCCTGCAACTAGGACTGCGCCATAACACACCATCCATATTAACCCTGGGTATATTTTTGCATGATTTACAAAACCATTATTAAATGAATAAACGATGCAATGATGTCATGCTGATATAATTTTAAGGTTATATTGCCCACGCCTACCTTCAACATATGAAACCGAGTAATTACAGTTTTCACACATCACTGAAGGCCGAAATCTAACGCAATCTGAGATCCAACACAAATTGTGCTGCACGCCCCCATCCGACACTCATGAGGCCCCAGAAGATGACGACAGCGTATCGTTTGCATTACAACATGATGAGAAGGCTTCCTTTCCCACTAAATACCAAATCAAATTACGCCTCTAATGACGATGATCTATAAAACCTGCACACACACCTCATCAGCTAACCGTTTCTGCAAAAGCAAAACCGCTTCCCAAACTCCTCGTGTGAGGGTTCAGAGTCGCTACTCTTCCACGTTTACCCAACAATACATTGAGGAGGAGAGCAGGAATGAAAGACTGTGAAAGCAATAAATCTTGCTCTGTCCCAGGACTCTGCTCGGATACGATAAGAGAAATGTTTAGGAAGGAATAAAAGCTGGAGGGAAAATGGAGTTATGATGAGGTGACACGCAGGCACAGATTTGTTTCCTTTCATAAAAACCTGCCCTCGCTGCTCCATTTACTAACTCAAGTATTTTTTCTCTGCCTGTCACTTTGTAACGAAGGACACGTCTTTTTTTATTCCGTCTTTGGATTCTTCAGCTGATTAATGAGCTTCAGGTGAATTTTTGGCACAAATACACCTGAGAGCTGGTAACTGGTTTTAATGTCACTGGTTATAATTAAAAGCACGGTCAGGATTTTGACCTTTCATCTTCATGTGCACGCCACAAAAGACAGTTCTGCCAAAAATGTTCGATTATAGGTGGTGAATTGTACAAAAACTGATCTGGAACTCAACAATAGACCGACTGAGGTCATAAATCATGTTTTCAGCTTCTCTACACTGTCTTTCTTAATGCTGCATGATTGGTGGTTTTGTGTCTCCTGCTGAAATTACACCTGAAAGTCACACACAGTCGAGTCTTTTTTCAAACACCTACTCTGAAAATTATCAGCCACCAGGGGCGCTGTGGAGTCTATCGAGTGTGGATGTAATATCGGCATGAAAATATAATTAATAATTAGACCTCTGTGCACTGAATCACACTCGTTATTAATCTCTGTCTCTCTTCCACAGCATGTCTGTATCCTGTCTTCCTTCTCTCTCCTCAACCGGTCGCAGCAGATGGCCCCGCCCCTCCCTGATTCTTCCTGTTAGAAGGGAGTTTTTCCTTTCCACAGTCGCCTGCTTGCTCACAGGGGGTTTGTTGGGTTTTTCTCTGCATGTATTATTGTAGGCTCTACCTTACAGTATAAAGCACCTTGAGGCGACTGTTGTTGTGATTTGGCGCTGTGTAAATAAAACTGAATTGAATTAATCATCAACTAACTTTATTCAACAGGTCCAACATTACTGGGAAACACAGACCTTGCAACAGCTGTGAGGTTTCTGTGCTGCTGTGACGTTGACTCTGTGTGGGTGTGGCCTACCAGAGCGCTCCTTTGTTTCCGGGGTGTGTGTCGTGCTCCTGCTCTGTGGAGAGGAGGGTGGGGTTTTTGGTGATTTAGTTTTTTATTTATTTTTTATTTAGTCTTTTGTTTGGTGAACATTTTCTGGGTTTTGTTATATTTCCTTTATTTTGACAGTTTTTTTGTCAGTTTTTTTCAGTTAAATTATTAATAACAGAAAAAACTTTACTTTTACAGAGACGTGCTTTAACCTGGAGACAGACTCATTTGATTAAAGATAAGTCCGACTAGAGTTTCTTTGAAAGCTTCATTAACACCAACAAGGCAGATGTTGACAGATGATGACACCTGTTAACTTGGACTACAAACAGCAGCAATAACAATGTGACACTAAGGATCAGTTCTGCAGCCGTGAGACAAATACTTTGAGTCTAGTTAATCCAATCTGAGAGAAGATCATTTAATATTTTAGCTGTTTTTATTTTATTTTATGATTAAATTCTCTGTATCGCGGACAGAACAATGAGCTGTGTTAAACTGCTATGAAGCATAAATATTAACACTCAGTGTGAAAGCGGCAGAATCTTAAATATCACAGAACCAAAAATTATCAACTGATTATTGAATCTGGAGTCTGTGAATCTCTGTTGCTTGTATCAGCTCCAGAGTCACACGATAATTTTCTACAGGAGTCTCTAATGCTGCAAACAGGAGAGCCTGAATTAGCTCCTCCCACTTTGCAGATGAAAAACAGCTGTATCGTCGGTTTTCTTAGAGAAACAAAAATTGTGGCGTAAACCAGTTTGTCCCTCCGATTCAATATGAGCCTCTCTAAACTCTAAAGAAAGCAGGAAGCATAGTGTCAGATACAGCTCGTGTAAAAAACGGTGACGCTGCCGCTTTAATCCTGACATGGCTACGACATGCTTCATGTGTTGGCCGGGTTTGATGGAGTCTGTGTTGTCGAATGTTGTCGTCCAGCTGTTTCTCAGAGTGGATTTGACAGCTTAAAATCATCCCGAGGATCACAGCAGACAGCAGCAGGATGTGAACAGAGGATGAGGTGGATCAACACCTCAAGCACACATGTACGAGGAAAAGATGGCGACTGAATGATAAGCAACCAGACCTATCAGAAATCCTGTGGATTAGTCTAGAGCTGAAGTCTAACACTAGAAAAGCGCTATATAAGAATCAGTCCATTTACCATTTAACACCACTTTTAGTCCAGTTTAAAGCTAATGACTTGTCTGCAGGGTCATGGGCAGCATCCTCATCAGAGATACACAGGCCTCCTTCTTCCCAGCTCACCCGTGGGGGCACGTGGGCATTCCCAGTCGAGAGAGCCAAGTAAGCAAACTTGATTTCTACAGAACGTTTAAAACCAAAGTGCGCTACACTAAAACAGAATAAACCTGTTCCTAAAAAACTGACGGTACACACCTTCACAGAAATCAGCCGCTTCCAAACGCTTAGATTTGGAAACAGTCGCTGAGGTTGTTCGTCTGAGGTTGTTTAGGTCATTCCAGAGAGGCGGGGCATCAGCAAAGATGATGACGACTGACGGACATTCAGACCTTAATGATATTGAGGGAATATGTGGACACGCCGTATCTACCACACATGCAGGTGAGAGACCGGCTTTAAACACAAACGGCGCCGCTTTAAACTGGATTCTGTAACAGTGCAAGGCTGCAAACACAGGAGTGAAGTCGTCCAGTTTAGATGTAATTAAGGAATGCATCATCCTTTCCAGATGAGAAGGTTTTTGTTAGATTGGCGACTGCTGAGCTGGAACAAACTGCTCCTGATCACTGCATTTATTTGTCTGCAAGCTTGTGCCAAAGTTTTGAACCTGTGCTTTATTCAAAGCAGTAAAAAAGCCCTGATTATCCTTCAACCTCTCAGTTAACAGTGGACAGCCTAACTGGGTCTAACCCAGGGCCTCCTCCTGGAACACCCACCCAGGAGGTGGATGCCCGAACCACCTCATCTTGCTTCTTCCACTGCAGGAGTGTCGGCTCTATTGCGAGTCCTTCCCAAACGTCTCACCCTATCATTAAGAGAGAGCCCTGCAGCTATGACGCACTGCGCCTTCAAACCTCTGAGGCCTCAATCATTCCCCATGATTTGCAGATCCTGTCTGATTGGAGACTTTTTGGTGAAGGTGACAGCTGAATTGTGGGATATGAGAGCTGGCCGCACAACAATAACACTCATTGCCGCGTGTGCAGAAAAGTTTGATGCTGCAGGAAAACTAGTTTACTTTGCTGATTGCCTGGAGAGAAAAGCAGCAGCTCAGCATGTATAATTGATTGGCAGTTTTTGTGCATTACTGTGTGGCCCATTAAAAAAAGGTCACCTCTGAAAGAGAACAGCTCTCACTTCAGAAAATCAAACATTTGCCTGAGAGACTGCCATCGCTCCAGTTCCATATTCAGGGCAGAGAATAATGAGTCACGGGAAAACAACGCACGGCAGGGAGATTTCGGTTTGAGGCGAGCGCGTGGCAGCTTTGGCGTGTGTCGTACCTGTCCAGGTCTTCACTGTCCTGCATGTTGAACAGCATGGATGGGATCAGTTTGTCCATGTGCTGCGGCTCCCAGATGATGGCCTGCAGCTCGTCGTTCACCGTCTTCCTCACCACGCCCTGCAGACCTTTGATCCCGGCCACACGGATCCTGACGGCAGAGATTAGAGAGACTCAGAGGAAGAACAAGGCACACATCCAGCTGTGGACAGAAGTTTACATCACTCATCACAGGCATGAATGTCATGGTCATTTTGGGATTTTAACAGCACAAACCATTAAAGACTATGAAAACAAATCTGGGTGCACAACTTAATTCATTTTCTCGAACCCACACAGGATCAAATATATACACAGCTTTTTATAAGTGGTACTGAAATTATATCTTTTAACTTGAAAAGGCCAAGGCCTATTAGCTTCCCGTTAGTGTTCATGATCGACTACAGGTGCTAGTTTCTCAAGATTCGACAGCACTCACTGGACTGACCAACACTGTGAACAACGGGAAAATCTGAGGAACTCCTTGTAGATTTACACAGACTGGGAGGGTCTCTGGGAGATATTTCTGAATAACTGAGGATTAAAAGGCCATCCATTTAAATGACCGCACATAAATATTCACATATGTCACCACTTTGGGTCTGCTTCCAGATGTGGGCAAACTGTCACCCTCAGGCGAGAGGAATTTGGTTAGGATGTTCAGGAACAACCCAGGAACTAAAAAGGCTTAAGGCTAACGTAACCTGGAAACTGCTGGAACACCAGCATCAGTGTCCCCAGTGAAGTCAGTTTTACCTGGTCATGGACAAACAGCTACCAGACAACATCACGGTGCTTTTAATCTGAAAACGTCTCTCAAATAACTCACTACTAAAGACTAACCTTCCAAGTTCTTCCCTCAAATTCCAAATCTTATCTCACTTCAGAGGAAAAACATCCAAACCTTTGATTTAATCTAATTTTCCGCCTGAGAAGAGGTTCAGCAGCCTGCACAGCAGAAATGTTCAGGAGCAAAGTGAGGCCGACTTCACCTTTTACTATTTCGTTTTTGGACACGGATAACTCCATGAGCAATAACACAAAGAACAGCACTGATGACCTCGCCTGAGAGCTAATCTAATCACTGCCACAGAAATCCTATTTGGGAATTCCTCTCCACCTACAGCCGACACTGCTGAGTGGAATAATAAAACACTGAGGAAAAAAAAAAAGAAGCAGCGTCAGAAATCAAACCGTTTATAGCTCAGCGGTGGCGGCAAGGTATAGAGCGCACTCAAAAACAATCCCAGCATCCCCTGGCTCTCACCGCACCACCCACCCTCAACCAACCTGCAGCACGCACACACCCTCATACATACAAATGGAGATAAAAGAGGCTTTTTATGCACGAATACGTGCAGACACCTCGTCGCTCGGAGAGGTCTCAGCTGCTGCAGTGAGATTTCAGAAACTCTGGAGGAGGGAAGTTATCTTCACAGTGAATGAGACAGAAGTCTCCAGGTATTGTTTTAATGCAGAGGGCGAGCGCCCCGGCGGGGAAAGCATCTTCTAACGTGCTGTGTGGTGTCACAACCTCACCGCCGCTGCCAAACCAGTTATTTTTTACCCTACTTACAATAAAGATCGCAAGCAGACAGTTTCTCAGTTTCACAGTAAAAATGCGAGTGCCTGACGTCTGCCTCTTTTTAAAATGTAAATCTCTGCGTCGTGTTCATGAATGAGGCGAGGACACAGCGGGACACTGATGGAGAGAGTAATGTGGATGTTTTACCTTCTATTGTGGTAAAGTCTAGGGCTGTGATTCTAGCTAGGGGTGTGAGAGGTCCCGGGTTCAAATCCCGGACAAGCCCCCAATTCATGGTATGACATTCCTATCCTCACCAATGAACAATGAGCTCTGTGTAGTGAGATCGAACATACAAGTGATGGAAAAGGACTTCCTCACAAGGGTGCCTGCGCTCTCCCTTAAAGACGGGGCTGAGGAGCTCTGTCATTCAGGAAGAACTCGGAGTAGAGCTCCTGAGACTGAGCATCTAACCAGGACGACTCCTGGACACCTCGTAGCTGAGGTGTTTCAGGCATTTCCAATGCTGGGCATCTCAGGCAAGACTGCTGCCCGCATGACCTGGACCCGGATAGCGTCTGAAAACGGATGTAATCCTTCCCTCAACCTGAAACTAAGAAATTAGCTTCGTTTCTTAGGTTGGTGGAGTCGAGTTCTTTCATGGTTTAATCAGAAATGTTTTTCTTTTTGTTTGCGTTTATTGTATTTATAGTCTTTTATGTTTTGTGGTCCATCAAAGTCTTTACACCTTGCTAGTTTGGAAGGTGTCGGCCTGAATCTGCACTGCAGTATTTTTATTAGAGTCATTGGAAAGAGTGCAGCTTTAAGTTTTTGCATTAGCTACATCGTAAGCTTACGTAAGCCTTACTTGTCAGATCCCCTTTTCAAAAGGCACAAAAAGACTCAGCTTGAGGCTTCACAGCGAGACGTCGTAAAACACAGAGCAACATCACGTGGACTACATCTGTCTTTTATATACAGTCTGTGGATCGGCGTTGACTTTTTTCTCCCTACTTGCAGCTCCTGCTTGTTTCTTTTAAGACTTTATATTTCTGAACTGCACGCGGCTTGCTCGACTGTTTATTATTCTCCTCAGCTCCAAATCCTGTGGGCTTGCAACATTATATATTCTTCTCTCGTCTCGAAAGACTGCTGACTGTGAGTGATTACTCTCAACCAGCCATTTTCCTCTCTGTGCTGCATCTTTGTTTCAACAAATCATCACCTAATAAAACTGCTAATGTTTCCTACATAACACCTTCACCAGCAAATAACTGAGGGAGCTTTAGGTGTCGAGATATAATCTGAGGAATAAACTGTCAGACTACCACCTGTCAGGTTCAAGCAAAGTTATTTTTGTTGTTTTTAGTGATGCTGCCATAAAATATTACTCATTTAAAGGCCTCATAAACATCCCTGTGATTTCTGCTTTATTACACAATAAAAACGTTTCTGAAAGATAAAAGAATATTAAATCCACGTTAAAGATTAAAGACGGCTAAAAGCCAAACGGGACAAATCAGTATCCTGCTGTATTCTCTCATTACTGTGAGTGAAGTTGTTGCTGTGGAGGGAAGAATGAGCTCCTGATGCTGGAAGCAATGCAGGCAGGTACGCTCCTTTCTCTGTAGCCTCATTTATGCAGAGCCTTCCCAACACATCATTCCATCATCATCATTTCAGATCCTTATATTTCAACCTGGCCGGTGGAGCAATGCTTTCCTGTGGTGGTGTTACCAAGCCCCGCCCTCTCAGAAGAAGGCCCGAAAATCTAAATCAGTCAGACGTATTTCTAATTCTTTATTCGCTGGATTCTAGTGGGGGTGAGGGCGGCCCTGGTGGGGATTTTATTTCCGCCCCTCTTTTGGCTGAAGCATGTTTCCTCGCTGGCTTGAAAGAGGTCGTTCATGAAATTTTCAGCGGTGGAGGAGCACCATGACATGTCTTCATAATACTCCAAAATGATGTTGCGGCATGAAGCCCAGATTTTAGAAGTAAAGCTCGCTGCTTCCAGATTTTAATTTGGTCCAAAAAAGCAGCTTCGAGTGAATCGGCCTGAACACAAAAAGGAAACCAATCACTAACTCAGACTGCTCCAGGGGAGTAAAATTATAACTTTGATTGAGAATCAATGGTTATATTTTAAATTTAGGATTATTCAGCCTCTCCTGAGTGCAACAAACAACAGTTGAGTTGTGGAGTAGTGCTGGGCGATATGGAAAAAATATTTATCACGATATGAATTATTTTATATCACAATATACCACCTGACCTGTGGTCATCTAGAAAGTACGCAGTCTGTAAACAGCAAGTGCCGAGGGTGCAGTCTTTGTTTTGAGTTACCGTAAAGCATGTCGCAAATCTGGGTGCACGTACAGCAGCACCAGCTAGCAAACCACAAGACGGAGTTTCTTTGCGAAAAATATCATTTTTTTATACTTTATTTTCTCTTGCATAAAGTTAAGAGCATGTATAGTGAGAAGACAACACTAATATATTTGCCACAGGCTATTTAACCCTTTATTAAGACCTACCATAGAACCAAGGCCGCTAGAGCTTATCTTTATGTTTTTACATGCTGTAGTGCCATTTGTGGGAGCATTTCAAGTTTCCATATATCAATACAACTGTTATAGCCCAAATTTTAATATATGTATGCATTAAGTCCATAGTAACTACATAAATTGCAAACAATTGTAGTGCAATAAACTACAAAAAAATTGAAAAACATTTTGGGTTTTTTACATATATTTCTAGTAAGAAAAATTTAAGAGGTTTATCCGTCAAAACTGTAAAAAAGGTTGCACAAAATAATTTCCAACCACGAGAAATTTATTTTGAGTGTCTTCATAGTTTTATTTTTGAGATACACTAATTTTTATATACTACAGGAAAAATGAAAATATTATAATGCATCAAAACAAACCATTTCCAAGTCAAACATGACTTTTAAAAAAAAACAAAAAAACAACATAGGCTTATAAGGCCCTTTCGCGAAAATGACGTCACTTCCGGTTTCGGGCAGGTAATGGCGGACATGCGATAGTTCACGCTGGCGTATATGCCAACGTAGGAAGTGTTATTGAACATCGGCAAAGTGTGTTTCTGGAATATTATCTTTTTGTTGCTTTAAGTGCTTCTTGCACTTCTTGCAATTTTTGCAAAGCTATATGTGGAAGGAAACCGTGACCTAGGGAAAGCTAATGGCATTAGATGTAAGTACAACTCCAATGGTTTCACATGCATAAAAAAAATATTGCGCTAGCTTACGTGGTTCCAGTTCTACGGGGATTTAAAAACAGTTAGGTAAAACGGAGTGCGCCTGCTCCGACCGGTTGTAAAGGGTTAATTATATATTTTATGTAATAATTTATAAAGTTAGGTTAGAAACGATAGAAGACAAATGTCACGATAGACACTTTTCTATCGTCCACACGATATATATCGTCATATCGCCCAGCACTATTGTGGAAGTCTTTAAAATGTGATGTGAGAATAAAGAGAAAGAACGTGACATAATGAATGTGTTTGTTCTTCTTGGTATAAACAGCAGCCTTACTCGAGTCCTCTGGTCGTCTTTTTCGACAAGTTCTTATAATAATATCTGGTTAAACATAAATCTGGGTCATTAACATTTCCTGATGACTTGGAGTAACCAGGAGAAACCTCCAGGGTTGAAAAATGAAGTCACGGGAAGCAAAAAACTGCAATTCCTCAAACCTTTGGGCTCCATTAGAGCTTAAAACATGAACACACACACCATGCATGGTGAAAACAAGGAATTTTATATCACATTTGTTATAGTTGTAGTAGTTAAACCATTTTTTCTAATGCATGCATGTTTTTGAAGAACAACTGGAGGCCCAAAATTGAACCCTGTGGGACTCCACGAACAATGCTGTGAAGGGAAGATGAAATAAATCTAAAAGCTGATGGCAGAGGGTCAGAAAAGTTAAACCAGCCCATTATCACTGTCAAAAAGAAAGAGCTAAAACATATTATCACAGAAAAAAGTACAAAGTACTTCACATAAGATATAAAACTAAAAGGAAGATAAAAACAAAATCATGAGGACAAACAAAATTAAAACCTGCTAAAAAGTTAGAGGATGTCCTGATATTGTGTAGCAGTCAGTTTTTGTGGGTAAATCCTGAACCATGAGAAAACTCTACTTTTTGAAATGTTCACTGAACCTTGTGACAATTTTTCTAAAAGAGATTTCAGTTTGTTTCCATATAGAAGTTTTAACCTGTATATTGTTGCTTAATCCAGCATTTTGTGTAGTTTAATGCTTAAAAAATTAATTATTATTAAATTAATTAATATTAATTTATTCAGGTTTTTCAAGATGAAAAAACCCTGAAATATAGTATACTTGTCATTAGAGGGTCTGTTTGAAATGTCTGAGTTTGGACTGTACCTGGTTCTGGTCTCTTGGTCTTCGTGAGTAGAGTGGCACATGGCGCTGAACTGAGAGACAAAGAAATCGTAGCGGCGATGGTAGGAAGGTGTGTCCTCCTCGATGTTGGCAAACTTCACGAACTGCAGAGAGCAGAGGAAGAATCAGCAAACATTCATCAGCCTGAATTTTCTGTGTGAACACAGTGAACACAGGCTCTGTGAAATTCTGAAAAGTAGTAACTGTACTATTAATAAATAATAATAATTAGAATTAGTGAATGGTGCACTCCTCGAGGTGTCCACATTAGAGTAAAAAAATATTCTCAAAAAGCTTCCAGGCCTGTAAAGTGAAGCCTCCTCTGCTTGCAAAAAGACAATTAAATAACTCTGTGGGGGAAATGGCCCTGTGACCTCAGTAAGTACTTCCTGATTAATTCACAGTCTCGAGCTGTTGTTTCTTACTTTAAACAACATTAAATAAATTTTTGTCTAACAGATTATCAGCCAATCACACGTCAGCTGATGAGTCCACGCCCATCTAATCCAGTTTCAAAACACCAACCTGTCAACCGTAAAAACACTCAGGTACAGGCTTTGCTAACCAATGCAGGACAGCCATGTTTTATATATTGTCCATTTATGCAGGAACCTGAAGTCCTAAAAATGGGAAGCTGATAAATGTTTGACCTTTCACCTCAACAACAGATACAAAGAAAAAAAAAATCCCTCGATCACAACACTGATAACATGTCAGAGCATTTCCTGTGAGCCAAAGCACCGTCACATTCCTGCACACTAATTAATTTTGGAGCCAGTGTGACAATGACAATAACTATTAGAACCACCTCCCACTCCTTGGCGGCCGCTTATCGGGGCCTGGAGCCTGGGGCTCGCTCGGGCCACTTCGGAGGTGGGGTGCCCCCGGCCTCTCGGCCTGGGGCTCGGTCACTCAGGCGCAGCTGGCTGCCGGCGGAGCTCACGGGCGCGTCACTGCAACTCCCCCTGGCTTCTGCTCCGCGGCTGCTGAGTGAGCCCTCATCTGGGACTCTCCTCAGCTCTTTCCGGGACAGTGGCGCGGCTGCCCCTCTGTTGGTCTTCCTTGGTCTCTTGTGTTCTGGGGGCCTCTGGATGTCTGGAGTTTTGATCTCCTCCACACCTGCTTCACGCCCTGGAGGATGGGGCTGTGGCCCCCCCACACCCTCTAGCAGATTATTACATGAAGGAACCTTTTAAAAAAACAAAAAACAAGCGCGTCCATGCTCACAGGTGTACACACGGGTGATCACACCCACAAACTACACCCTTTTTGGCTCCTACCTCAAAGCACACTGTGTTCTGTTGATCTTATGTGCTGCACAATAATGTTTAACATTTAGTATTTACTGTCATATTCCCCATATATCATTGTGATGTTGTTTATTCTATTACTCTTGTTCTCTTCTGCTTGCTTTCTTTTTTCTTTCTCAGCAGGTGATCCAGGTGATTGATATATGCATTTTTTTTCCTGCCCATTCTGTTGGTTTTTGTCTTTTGCCCTTCTCCCCCGTCCCTCTTCTCAGCTGTTTCTCTTTCCCTCTTTCTTTCTCCCCTTCTTTCCCCCAGTCAAGTCTGTCCCGTATTCAGTAAGTGAAAATAAAATAAACAATAAAAGGTGAATCAAATGGACCATTACGGCAAGGCTGGGATGGTCAGTTTGGTAAAGTAAATCCGTTGGGCATCTTTCTTTGCCTTTAGACAACAATTCTGATGGCAAAAGAGCCAAACGGGACAGGCCAAAAAAAAAAAAAAAAAAAAAAAGAACCACCTCCCCCACCCGGCCCAGCCTGTAATCTTCTCCCTCCAAACGAGCCTCGAGTGTCCTCCAGAGAGGCCTCCTCCTCCCGGCTCAGCCGGCTGCACTCGAGGAGCCTCTCTCACCAACCTGTCATTGTCCACTACGACAAATTGCGTCAGCACAGTTCAGCGTCAGTGGCAAAAACCACTCCGTTCTACCGGTAATTTCCTCCCATTTTGTACCTAACCTCTCCTGGGGGTAATGGCTCAGATGGAAGGAGCTATGCCGGCAGCTGGCGCACAGGAGAGTGGCTTCCCCTCAGCAGATTACGGTACTGTACTGCTGTGCTGCTGCAGAAGAGCAAATTCAAGCTGTAGGCACTTACAGACCAATTACAGTCGTGTTTAGGAGGTAGAAGGAGAAGCTTTGGTCACAACTTGAATTTGCACGTCACACAAAGACATCCTGAAGGGCTTTAGTTTGGGTATACTCTCTAATATCCACACACTATGCACACTGCATTGTTGTAAAACCATGACAGAACTCTCAGACAAGCTCAAACTTCACAGAAAGGAGTCTGAAGTCCTTTGTGGCATTAAAAATGCTCCACGTTTTGTTGAATATGTGCTGTTTTGAGATGCCTCTCGTCTGATTTTAGGGTCTTTAATTCATTAGTGCATAAGTCTGACATTTAGTCATCGGGACGATGTATTGCCTGGGCTGAGAGTTCACTGGTGAACCTGCTGGAGTGTCAGCTTGACAGTCTGAGTGGGAGGAGGCTGAATGTTTGCCGACTCAAGCCAGGAAGTGGAATACTGAAGCTTAAACTAATTATTAGCGTGTATTCCCTTTGGCAGCGGCTCTGATTATAAGTGATGATAACCTGTAATAACAGGGCTGACTCATTTTCATGTATCGTGCGCCTGAAGCAGTTTACAGGTGTTGTACTTCCTGATAGCATTCAATTTCCTGTAACCTCATCAAACGTGACATTTCGGCATCATTCCCGCGAGAAAGTTCACAGGAAGTTTACGACAACTTGGGGGAACGTCTTGAGCTGTAGACAGATTCATAACTGGCTGCTTCCTCCTGAGCCCTGACTCAGCTGATGATGATGATGATGGAGAACTCCTTGCCCCGGTAACTGTTGGACAGGGGGTTTACTCATCAAAAATAGAGTTCACCGTGCGATCAGCTGGCGGTTACTGAACGTTAAAATGTTTATTTTGATGTTATTTGCACTGTAAAGTTACTTTTCTGTATTTTACACCCATCATGTTGCATGATGTGCAATTTTTTTTTAATCTGCTAAAAAATATCTTTTTTTTTTCCAAATCTAACTTTTGTAAATCTGTTGGTTTTTTTCCCAAATTGGGGTCTGAGCTTCACTTAAAGGCTCCGACAGAGGAAGAAACAAAGGCTGTACTGTTGACTAACGAAGGCTCGTCTGTTAGAAGCGGAGCTCATACTTCTCTGGCCATCTGCGAAGTGCTTGCAACGTGTGAAATCACAAGAGGAGAAGGACAACAAAGGCCGCAGTGAAAAGCAACAGATGGAATTCGATAAACCAGAGACGTTGACTCTGATTACGGAGCGTCTCGGAGGTATCAAGGTGTCAAAATGCTTCAAACTTTGGAGAAATGAAAATAAAAATAATCTTATTCCTACATAGTTTTTGAACTTGACCAAAACTTTCTGCTATCCATAAACTGTACACAAATCTAAACATGGAAAATTGGGTTTTGGGATAAAGCTGTAGACTGCATCTATCTCACATCTGGCTCCACAGGTTCTAGATCGCAGACACATGGACTCCCCTGTGTGTCTGACTCGGTGTCTGAGTCTGGACTGATGAGCGCCTCTTCCATTGAGATGGAGTGAAGGAAGCGCCACTTCGAGCCGTCACAGTTTGCCAATTTCTTGTGATAAAGTTAACTGGGAGATGAATTTGTAAAGCGTGAACGGCTGGCAGCCAGACAGCAGCAGAACACAGCGGTCACACACATTTATACTGGGCACGGTAAGAAATAGGAAAGCCAGTGGGGCTGTAGGAGGAAAATGATTACATTAAAGGTGACAAATGTTGTTTGGTTTAATGAAAATGTCACTGTTAGACTGATTGGAACTTTTTTGGTATTATTTATATACAGGATGATTTATCACCTACCTCCCCCCACGATGGTTTGTTTTGGCTCGTTAGTCAACCGAATGTTTCCAAAGTTAACTTGCAATGGACTTATTGGGCTTTCCCTCATTGTCTGACAAACATGTCCTCGCCAAGTGCTGGATGCTCACATTAGACAGCAGAAGATAAAGAGGCCCACGTTTGTACAAAAGTACAAGGTCAACTTTTTTTTCTACTGTTGGCTCTGCATGATGTCATAAAGAGTGGATATTCCTAATATGCCAATCAGGCACGGACGCCCCACCCACCTTCAGTTTACAAGGGAGAGCTAAGGGGGAGGAGCTAAAATGGACTGTTCCTTAAAAGCTACTCAGTCATCATTCTTTGCTTCTCCAGCTTGTTTTAACACAAGGTTTTAAAAACAGCCCTGAGCTCCCGAAGACCGATATTTGAATGATTCGTTGAAGAAACGCTTTTGTGCCCACTAAGGTTTCAGTGCGGATGTGGGATTTTTTTCATAATGATTAAACCAAATCACACAGCAGTGACCAACCTCGAGCTGTTGATGGATCATCTCAGACATAGTCTGGACTGAAGTTTGGTCCATTTTCGGCCTTCCTTCCCGTCGTCGTCATTGTATCAACGAGCCCAACTTCACTACTTTTCCAAGTTTTTTTTCCAAAGTCCAAAGTTTTGTAAGAGTAACAGTTTTGCTGGCTTTTGAGGGGCTTTGAAAAAAAACTGAGGTCTGCAGCTAACACTCCATCTATTTTGATATGATATCATCCCCGCCCGTCTTTTATCTTTAAATCTAACCCTTTGCCCCTTGGATGCCTACTAGAGGAAATCCCTGTTTCTCTTTTCTGAACTGAGCAATTTCTGTTATATTTCAGGCGTGTTTCTAGAATAAGATGACGTCACAAGTTAATGTGGATGATCTCTGCCTATACAACTTACTCGGGCTACACCTGGAAAAACCTGGAATCTGTTCCAATGGTCGTCAAACCGCGTCTTTATTGAGCTATAAAGTGACATGTCCAAACTACTCATTAAAACTCTCTTTCTGTGGTTCCTGCTCGAGAATGATGCGCCCAACATGAACTGAGTGTTTCTCTGCGATCACAAACTCCATGTAAACCATCTTGGTATGAAGAGTATGAAGTATGAAGGTAAACAAGCATCACAATAGATGCCACTGTGTCACAGTAACTGAGTATGGAACAGAAAGATTCTTTTCTTTTCTTTTTGTACTTTGAAAATATGCTGCAATTGACCAAAAACTGCAGAAAACCACAAATCAACATGTGGAATGAATCAACATCTGCAAAGTTACAGAGGTTGTAGTACAGACATAGCAAGACATTTTGTAATTTGGCACCAGAAAATGTCGATGTCCGATGGGAAGCTGCTCTTGAAGCACTCTGGGGCGTTGAGTTGTTCACAGTTTTCTCGCTGTTAAGTTTTGGAAGATAGAATGCGTTTGTGTTTACATCGTTACCTGCCTTATAATTGTTTTTTGTTCTGTTTTGCGGTCGGAGAAATGATTTTTGTGAGTTTTGAGCTGAGATTCTGATGTTTGTGTGGATACCACAGATGTCTGTATTTAAACAACAGACCTGGCAACACGTGGAACCAGATGTTTGGTTCACCAGGTTGCGGGAACAGGAGAGGTTGTCAAACGTCATCTTTATGGAGGAAAGGATTAAAGACACTTATGTAACTAACTTTCACCACCAGGGGGCATTTCCTCTAAAGAAGTCGTCTTTTTCCAGTCCTGGCGTTTTAAATTGTAACGTGTCGTTAATGACTTGTATGATTGACTCACTGCATCATTTTGTGGTAAAATTGGTAGAAGAATTACTTCAGCTTCTGCTCTTCAACACGATGACTCCGTGTCATGGACAAAAATTCATAGCAGTTTATTTTGATGCTTTAAAGCACAGACATTCAACATAAGCACCTCTAGGACTCTAGGAGTTAACCTCCTGTTGTTTGCTTGTATCATGAAGGATATGAAGTTCTTTAGCTACTGTAAAGCTGTTTTGTTGCTGAGCAGCAACAACAAGCACTAAAAGTGTGACGTTTAAAAGTAATTAGACACCGCTGAGGCTCCGCTGAGGCCGGCCAGCTGGTTTCAAACAGTCTTTTGACCAAATTGCTGTAATTTGCTGAGCTCTCTGTGTTGGTGCTTTTCTGCAGACGTCTCAAACAAACTCATTAAACTGATAATTAGGCAACAGAGCAAACAAAGGAGCTCCGTTTTGCTCAGCTGCGCCACAAAACCAAACGGAGACATTAAACGAAACGTCTCCGTTTGGAGCCGGCGCCGTAAAGGAAAATTTAATTAACACGGCTCTCACCTAAAGAGGGCGAGCACCTTCCAGCCCCCCGATTCAGCTAACTGCTCTTCTCTTCTGTCAGTCTAAATACCACACATAAATAATGCAAAGGCTTTCACATCTAAACCTTGGGCTCGGTTTCCTGCTCGGATGAAGCCCCAACAATGGAGACAGACAGGCTCAGAACAGGAGGCGGCATGAAGGGAAAAACTTCGGGTTCACCTTCAGAAGAAACAGAAGGAGAAACGGGGCTGACATTTGCTGGCGGCTTAGAAGCTAATAATAATTAGAGTCTTTCACGGGATGTGTTACACGACAATTTCCTCTGTGAGAGGAGAAGTGAAATGAGCTATTAAAGTGCCGACATCAACCACTGACGTATTTGACCTGCTTTGATTTATGACCTTATTTTTTTGTGTGTGTCAAAAACGTTGTTGTGGCTTTAATCTGGAGGATTGTGGGTTAGTCTGTGATGGGAAACATACGAAGTATGAATAAAGCAGAGTCAACAATAAAATCCTGGTTGCTGCTAAGAGAGTATCCGCCTGAGATTAAAAGTATAATCAAGCTCAAAGTGAGAAGAGCAGAAGCTTTTTATTGCACGCAGTTTACAGCATGTGAAGGGAAGTTCTGTCCAGCCAACATCTGCAGCGTCGGCAGCTTCAAATGCTGCTGGCATGCATGATGAAGGCACACCAACTGTCCTATCTATGCAAAACAGGCTGTGCGTCACCTGACATGCTAACGCTTCTTCTTTGTAAGACCATTTGTGGAATGTGGACAGAGCACAACACCTGGGAGGCGTTTTTTTAAAAGAGTGAAAGAAAGTGCAAGTGGAAGCAAAGTTCTCTGAGAAACGATGTTTTGGTTTCCGATGCTGTAAAGCATTCATTTAAGGGAAATCTGTACACATTCATCTTTTACATAATCCACAGATTAGTCTGGATTACCTGCTGTACCAATTGGCTTCACTAAGGTTACAGTTCACAGTGTCTTTATCAACACATTTCTGCATGCTCTCCTCCTTTCCCTTCATCTAGAAAAAAGGCTTCGAGTGTGTGTTTCTGTGTTTTCGTCTTACCGAGTTGGTTCCCAGCACCTGCAGGTCTGGCTCTCTAGACTCCAGCAGCTTGGCCACCATGTGCAGGAAACTCTCCACGAAGGGTTTGATGCTCTGAGAGTGACACGCCATCAGCAGCTGGTCCAGAGCCTCCATGGCTATCACCACATTCCTGCACACAGCAATAAGCTTTACACTCATGACACAGGAGCTTTTCAACACCTGCAAGTTTACAGAAACACTACTCCGGATGTATGTCATAGGGGGAGAGGTCTAAGCAGAGACACCCAGACCTTGCCTAACCCACTACCTCCTAATGTGCTAACTGAACAGTTTTTTGAGGCTCTTCTCTATTTAAAAACAGAAGCAGCAAAGGGTGGAGACGAGAGATTGGTTCTGAACAGAGGACGGTGCAGCAGATGTGTTTCGATCAAAATACACAAAAAGAGTGGGTCACTGTCGGGTTGAAAGTGTCTGTGCACTGAGCACATTATTGCATGATGTAACTTTACAGCAGCTCCACCTGGAAGGAGAAGGCTGACGTTACAGACCCGAGCATGCAAACATGTCGCCTTGCTGGGTGATGAGCGGTCCGGTAAGGGTGCGTGGATGCCGTGCAGAAGGTAGACGCGTCTACTCTCTGACCGTCATCCTCAGGGAAACAACATCAGAGCCCATTCAGACAGAAAGTCTGACATTATAATGGTTGTATCGATTCAGTGCTGACAGTCTTCTTTCAGAAATACTTCAGGGAGGTTCTTTGTTCCGTCTCTCAGCTCATTTTAATTACTTTCCAGAGCAGAAATGGAAGTGGACGAGACTTTTAATGTCACTGCACTTCTTCTGATGAGTTTTAATGACAGGTGGCTGGACAGTCTCCTTCACTTTCTGTTTTTAAATGTCACCTAGTATTTCTGAACCTCGGGCTGACTGCGACTGCTTTCATCCTGTTTTTCAGCATCCTTACGTGTCTTTGCTACGTCGCACTACATTCTCAGGTATTTTTCCCTCAGAATTTTTTCTCTTGTCATTTCCAGATTTCCAGTATTTTTTTGGCAAATTCATTTGCAGCTCACTGTTTCACAGGAACTGTGCAGCTTATTCTCCTCCTGCTATCTCACTGAATCTGCATCATGAATTGAAGCTAACAGCATTTGCTGTTTGAGGTGATGAAGGGTTTTCTGGGATAAAACACATTTATCTGGTGCTTGGGACTTAACAAGTCAAACACCACTCACCCGTAGCGGTGTCGCACCACGTCTCTGCTCAGCTTCTCGGCCAGGTAAGCTCCAATCCTGTCCAGTTTCTCTGGAGCCGACACGGCGTAGAAGGTGAGCTTCTCCATGTCCGACTTACTGAGGCCATCCTGGAAACAACAACGCAGTCAGGATTCAGAGGATTTAAACAAAGCCTGCTAAAACTATCTTCTGTCAACACTGACGCACTGACGGATCAGATGATGCACTTTGTCATATAGAGCATCGCATGTAGAGCAGGCTTCCTGAACCCAGAGTTACTCCAGCAGCGTTCAGAGCGTGAACGTTCGAAAAACATTTAGACGTAGAAAAAAGTGCTTGTGCAAATATGTGAAACTGGGTGAAGGATACGTGTTGTATAAAATGCTTTGAGTGCTCAAGCAGAGTAGAAAAGAGTTACATAAGAACCTGTCCACTTAAAATATAAGCTGCTTCAGCCTGCATACAGCCACTACTGCCTCTGCAAGCCACTTTGCAACCCACGTCTTCTTTTAAAAGAGTTTATCTGTTGTCACTGATGCTGTCCTGTCCACTTGGCTTTCATGCGTGCACATGAAGCAGGGCGATACCAAAGCAGAGCCGTAACACAAATTATAAATCAGTGCAGTTTTAACTAAAAACACATCACAATCTTCCCGTATGATTGAAAATAAACTCAGTGCCTTTTAAGACATCACAGCACTCTGTGCTGAATATGTTTGAATTTTGCTGATCGGACGAAACACGAAACTCGACGACATCACTTTGATTCTATTTTGCTTTTCAGTGTTATTTTACACACGATGTGATGAAGCCAAATATTCATTGCTATTTGCAGCCATCGCTCATCGATGATACAGATTTTCTGCGGTACTATAATAAAGTAATAAGAATATTCTTACAATACTAAAAACTCTTGGACTCGATGTGGCGATCAAAAAGGTTGGATTGAATTCTATCAGATGTAAAGATGAAGAATTTAAAAACTTGAACATGTATCTGGTATTCCCAGCTGTCTCCTCCAGCTCTTGCAGGACCGAGGCGTTCAGAAGCCAGCCAGGAGACATCATCTCTCCAGCACGTTCTCCACTCTGAGCTCCTCACCCTGCATCTCTAAAGCTGGACCCAGACTCACAGGAAGCTCATTTCCAGCTCTCGTACCCATGATCTCAATTTCTCATTGTCAGAACAAAAAACGAACACTTATCAGCAGGTTCATCGAATGGCAAAAATCAATCTGTCAAAGTTCCAGTCAGACTCTTTCAGTTGATCAAAGTCATCTGAATCCTTCTTTTAACTTCCTAAACTTCATTTTGTGGCACTGACATTAAAACCAGTGGACTGTGAGTGTGTTTAATTTGGCTTCCCTGACATGGATGCAAATGAATGAGCACCACAGATCAGTGCTCAGAAACATTATAGAGACTGAAACTGCACATTATCA
Source organism: Diplotaxodon limnothrissa (assembly GCF_057381915.1). Taxonomy (NCBI): domain Eukaryota; kingdom Metazoa; phylum Chordata; class Actinopteri; order Cichliformes; family Cichlidae; genus Diplotaxodon; species Diplotaxodon limnothrissa. The sequence continues at coordinate 3,197,210 of NC_140613.1, forward strand.
GAAATTATTCATACTGAAGTCCAATTACTGCAGCGTATTCACGGCCCTCTCTTCACTCAGGGTCCATTTCTGCCTCGTTAAAACTAACGAGAGCTCGTTCCGGTGTAGGGATTCAGATTCTTCTCTATCAGAGTGCTCAACCTCAGGACTTCAATGCTGTACTGTAGTCAACACGTATACATACTGTATGTACTGACTGGCCAGAGGGGGGAGTTAATTTGAGACCGGCTGTTCCCCGAGTGCTTTCAACCCCTCGGGCGCTCAGTGAGAGATAATTAATTGGCCGAGGTCTCGATCGTTCAGGCATTTTGATTTCCCACTGCACATGTTTGCTTAAACCAAAAGGTCCTTGAGAAGACGTGTGGGGAGGACGCGAAAAAAAAAAGAAAAATCCCTCCCCTGAGCACCGGACCAACCACACACACATGTGGCGTTTTAATTAACACGCGTCAAAGAACCAAACAGGTGAGAACAACTTGTGGTGGTCTGGTTATCAAAGCCACGTCACATTTAACTGGCAGAATTATCAAAGTCTGAAGCGTTCATGCGTGGCTCTGCGGTCGACCAATTATCTCCGTGTTGTGTCGATGAAGCTCGTCGGTGGGCGTGTCGCCGGGTCTCCACAGCAATCCCAAAGGTGTGATAAGACCCGGGCAGCAGACGCAGCGCTAACACACTGAGGAAGCTACAGACTTCTGTCTAACAGACTCAGTCTGAAGGTTTTCTGCTTCCTTTGTCTTTTGTACCACAGCATTTCTGATCAAATGCCAGCAGGACACAAACTTCTCAGTCCATAAAAACACAGCGGAGGATGTTGGGAAACCCTCGCAGCTTCCCCAGAGCAACAGATAAAGGATCAGTAGAACAAATCTGACACGTGGCCTCACACATGAATGCACAAACTAGTGTTAGTAAAGGTCTTTAGGAGCGCTGTTTCAGCTGTGTTAAGGTAAAAATCTGATACTTTACTAATCTGGATGTAAAACATTTTCACATTAATGGTAGATTTTATGCAGCGGAGGTCACGTCACACCTGGGTCCAGTCTTTGTGTATTTGATTAGATTAAATGTCCTATAGGGGAGACAACAAACATGTAATGTGTTTGCAGGTACTTACTTTGGGGTCCTCAGGGAAGATGTTGTCCACCAGGCGTTTGTACCTCGGCCTCAGCGGCCCACAGCAGCCGCAAACTCCTGCAACGAAGACAGAAATGGCCATCAGTGAAGCCTGACCTCCAACTTTCTGTAATTAGCAGCTGTCTTCATGCCTCACAGACAACAGAAAACTGGGGGCAAGAAATGGAGCTTGTAACCCTTTTAAGTCAGAGTAGCTGAGGACGAAATGTGGAGCTTTCAATTGGATCGATGGAACCTGACTGTAAAACACATTCACGTTTCCTCCTGTGACTCATGGACGAGCGCCTGAGACAATCCAAACTTACTCTGGAGTCAGGAGCTGGCTCTGATAGGTCACCTCGTATTGACCAACATGAATTAGCATTACAAGCAGCAGGCCGGGAGTCAATACGAAAGTGATGAGTCATCAGAGTCTAGGATCGGCGGCGAAGAAGTCCTCACGAGGGGCATCTGACTCAGGCGAGTTCATGCAGTGTTCAACTACTGCGTACTTTATGGCCATTTCTTTCTAAGCAGTTAAATCCAAGGTGAGAATTTGTCCTTTCCTAACATTATCCAGTAATTCTCCTAACGCAACATGAAACATTATCATCTTTCTGTCCCGACAGGCCTCAAACTTCACGTGCACACAGAGTTGTGAACGCTCTTCCTGACTGATGAACTCGACCGTCAGTGCAAAGTGTCATCAGTGAAATGTCAGCGTTTCTGCATTAAGAGGAGCAGCAGACCACAGCCGAGGGGTCACGGCAGCGCCGCGCTGCCCTGACAGTCGATCAATGAGGCAAAACATTAGTACGAGGGGAAGCAACTCTAAACATCTGAAATGAGAAGGACAACAGCACTGTGCACACTCGAGCCACCACTCATTCTTTATGCTTTGTTTCCTTCCTGGAAATGATCAAATGGTTGAGAGCAGCAGTTCCCCAAACTTTGAGGCTCCAGAGTTCTGATTTGGACATTGGTGCTTTTTCACCACAGAAGTGCTGGCTTAAGAGTTTCACACAGCACTGCATTTGTAAAGGTTTAATAAATGCAAGGTGTTTATGGAAGCAGTAAAAATGTTTAGCAGTTCTGTAACATTGTGTTAAAATAATACAAATATAACAATTTAGACCTTGACCTTAATTCTGAGAGACTAAGCAGGAGTAGTTGTTGTTGTTTTTTTTACTTCAGACTAAATTTGAAAAACTATTGGAAACCACCAAAAATCAATTAAGGAATTAACAGCATGTAAATTTGGCTCAAGCTGAATCCAAATGCAGAGAATCAGAAGAAAGGAGAGAAATCCTCCAAACATGATCGTCCAAAACACCAAATAACACTTCCCAGAATTAAATTTAAATCCATCAGCTGCAAAGAAACGTTTAAACAGTTTATGAAGCCGGGCGTCATTTATTGATATTTCTTAAAAATCAATCAAGCTCGATGCTTTGAGCGGGCAGCTGGCTCACAACCATCAGAAGATCCAGCTCCAAAAACATCTGCACCAACGCCTCCTCACGCTGCTGATGTTGGAACATTTTCCCAGAAACAGGTAAATAAAACACATTCTCACACTTTGCCTTAATTTTAATTTTCTGTGCTATAAAACCTGAAAGAAAAAAAAAAGGGGGGGGGGGGGGCAGCACGGTGGCAAATTCCACCATCAGGCCGGGGCCTTTCTGTGTGGAGTTTGCATGTTCTCCCCGTGTTTGCGTGGGTTCTCTCCGGGTACTCCGGCTTCCTCCCAACGTCCAAAGACATGCAACTTGTGGGGATAGGTTAATTGGATAATCCAAATTGCCACTAGGTGTGAATGTGCGAGTGAATGTGAGTGCGAATGGTTGTCTGTCCCTGTGTGTTAGCCCTGTGACAGACTGGCGACCTGTCCAGGATGTACCCCGCCTCTCGCCCTATGACAGCTGGGATAGGCTCCAGCGCCCCCCGTGACCCTGAAAAGGATAAGCGGAAGCGAAAGGATGGATGGATGGATAAAACCTGAAAAGGAGAAGTTTCCACAGACTGACGGCGAGACAGATGTGGCGGTGTGGGTGTGTCATCAGGATAACACTTTGCCAAGATGTTTCTAATCCATTTATTGACTAAATACCAACATTTTTTTATTTTATTTAATTTTTTTAAATTTTATTTTCAGTTGTTACACTGAATACCAACATTTAAAGGCAGATTATGGGAAACAAAAGCAGAAATGCTACTTTCTCCATATTCCTCCGCTTCCCTCCTCAGACTCAGAACACTAACTTCAGGGATCAGGCCTGGGACATCATTTCCCAGGAGCCCCTGCTGCTGACACCCTTCATAAGATGGAAGGTGACTGCAACACCTCCAGAGAGCAGTCCTCGGGGGAACCTGCAGATTACCAACTTCATTAAGGCTTGTATCAACAACCTGCCGCCACTTTAAAGCATTCATTACAGATCCTACAATTGCCTGCCACATTAGGGCGGCGGGGGGAGCGGCCGTCTGTTAGTGCAACTCGTCGGCTTTAATGGAATTCAGCTCCGACGCTCTACACCTGTAAGCGCGACACAGAGACTCTGACAAAGTCACGTTGTTCACAGCCATGAGCGTGTGCACGTCCCTGCTTTGCTAATTCTGACTTAAATCTTTGTTTTCATGTCTTAACCAAAGTTTTGGCCTCGTTATTGTGACCGTCAGCTGACACGACTTTCATGTCCATCACAGTGTTGCACATCAACAGTTGGGCCTCTAGAATGAGTAAAATCAGAAGCTTCTTCAGATTAAACATCGCGTTTGTGCCTCTCGCTGCAGTCATCTTATACACGGCTTATTTACAGCCTTCACACTTGAAAAGGTGAAGACGCATGAATGTAAACGCGCACATGCTGGGCTCTTGCAGAGACACAGCGTGTGTGTTTGTGTGTTTGCAGACGTTGAGGATGAAGTGGAAACACCTGGGAGGCCGCGGCTCCTCCTGCGCGAGGCGTTCAGGGACAGCAGATGGATCGGGCCAAACACGGCGCTGCAGAGGGGGGAGGTGGTGTGACAGCTTTCGGTTTCCATCCTCGTTAACTCGCCTCTCATTCCAGCGTCCGCAGCAGCTCAGGGTGAAAATGCATCCACCTTTAAAGGACTAGTTTAAAGAGAGGCTCAAGGCACATGTGCAGTTATCATATAATCCCGCTAGCTCCGCCCTCAGAGACCTTCAGGGGTGTATTTAAAAAGTCAGTTTCACTGAGGAAGGTTCCTAACTGAGTGAAGTATCATCAGTCAGATTCTCTGAGCACCATCGGTATTCCTCTACCTCCTGACTACACTGAGGTCAAGGAAAAGGGGGCAGAGGTCAAATTTTGGACTAATCGAGTGCACCCGGGCTCCAGTGCTCAGCTTCCTCTTTGCCAAGCCGTCTGTCTCTTGACAGCTCTAATGCTTCCTTTAACATTCGGTCCTCTTCGCCTTGTATTTTGAGCTGTGATCCTTTTTTGATCAGTTTACCATCTCACTGCGTTTCCTGGACCGCCTTCAGCCCCGCTCAGCTCGTCTGTATGGAGGCACCAACAGCAGAAAATGAACGACAGCAGCTTTAAATTACATTAAAACTAATTCTGGTTTCGAGCATCGTGACTTCAGCGCCATAATAGAGGCGATGCATCAATTCAAGCATTGCGCTGCAGAGAAGGCTGCGCGACTGCTGCGGGCTTCAGACGGAGAGACCGTGGTGGTCGTTCAAACACACAAATAAATTACAAACACGCACAACAAAGTGAGCGGGCTGAGGAGAGGCCATTACAGAGGATGGAATCCATCATCCTGCAGCGACGAACACAAAGGCGGACGGACGTTGGTTAACACGTCCTGACAAACCGCTGGAGTCATGCAGCGAAGCATGAATCGCCACTAAACGTCTGAATCCACTTCTGTCTGCAGTGGGTCTAAATAGCTTGTAACACGTGCTTTAATCACAGTTGCATGTTGGGTAGAGATTTGTCATCAGACAGTTGCTTTGCCCCCGAGCAACACCTGAGTACTAACATCATTTTTCTTGGTTGATATCCAGCCCAGCACAGAGCTGCACGTGTTTGATTAATCAAATATTATGGTTTGCATTTTTATGTGAAGTGAAAATAAGAAGCTAAAGCAGGAGGATCACAGAGCTGCAGAGGTAAGCACGATAAACTCAGATTTCTGAAACTGTTGCTCTGAGATTTTCTGCTCGTTTGTCACATTGAGTCTCATATCTGTGTCTCATTTTAATGAGAAACCAACCAGACTGTGATTAAAATTTTATACTGAACTGAAGCGTCGCGTTTGTCCTTCTCATCTAGTTTAGTACTTTATTTTTCTTTACTTCAGAAAAGTTTAATGATCATTAAACTTTTTAAACAGAAGAGTTTGAAATGTTGGTTAAATAGAAAAAAAACAAACGTGGGGTCGAGTTTGACCTACCGGAGCTCACGAGGCCTCGTCTGTTTGAGGAGCGGTTGTAGCTGAAGGCTCCGTCAGCCTCGGTTCGAGGCACCTGCCTGTATCTCCTCAGGATACCCCTCCTCACGTTACCACAAAATGACGGCATAATTGCAGAAAACTTCAATTTATCCCAACTGTGGTCCAAACAGATCCCACAGCCTCAGTGGGCAGGCATGGGCTTCTCTTCTTGGAGTAAATCCTCCAAAATGAGACTGTCTGCTCAAAAAGTAGATTCTGTGTCCGCCTCACCAGTGACACCAAGAAAACGTTCCAGCTTCACCTTTTCATGCTTTTTCCCTGGTACAGGATCAGCATCACATCTGTGATGGACAACATGCTCAACCACTGGGCTTCGAGCTGGAGCTGCGAGTCTACAATCACCTGGGATTACCCCACGTTCTGGCAGAGAAGACGACACCCTGCCGGGCCTAATGTAGGTCTGTCTACAGGGTCTCGGGTTACCGGCCTCTGTGCTCACTGGAAAACGTAATCCAACACAGAGACGGGGACAAAACCTGGCAACAGAAGAGCCTCAAAGTGTCTCTGACATCATCTCAGAGCAGGAGCTCAGTGAGAAATGAGAGGAACATTAACCTGAGAACCACAAATAAAAGCTTTGTGGTTCCTTTTAATCACATGACAGGACGTCACAAGACTTAAAAGGTAAAAAACCAGAGAAGAAAGGTTCCACAAGCTGGACACAAAAACGAATTATATGCTCTATTCATGAAAATGTAAACACATTTTTAATAATGGTTATACACTATGAAAAAAATGCTTGTAAATGAGCTCCCTTACATCCTTGTTGGTAACACATCCTGTCCTCGTGAGTGGCAGTTTACAGTCAGCCTATATTTATATCTCCAAAACAAAACAGAGAAGAAAGGGTCTGGAAGGATCAGGGCTGGAAGAAGCACGATGACCAAGAGCTGTTCAAATAACTAAATAAATGGAAACTAAAACAGATTAAAAGGAATGATCTAGAAGAATGGACCGGGCTGTCAGGACACGGGCTACAAGTAGTTTTTGGCAAGCTGAGGCATTTAAATGGAAAAGATTCCCAGTAGAAATCACACAATGTGGAAAAGCCTTTTGGGAAAAGTCCTGGGAATGTGCCAGTTTGGTTGGTATAGACATGAGTAAACATACAGCTCCAAAACCAGCCCTGTGTCTGGATACATGAACACCTGTGGACCAGAAATCCAAAAAATGCAAACTGAAAGCAGAAGAACCAACCAGGAACCTCCAGGGATGAAAAATGAAGCCAAGAATTGAACCTCCTCTAATGGCCTCTGTAGGATCTCTCCAAAAACGAGTCAGTCCCCACAGGCAAGTTTACACAATAAATGTTTAGGCCTGCAACAAAGCATGATTGTAGTTCTCTGTGGAGAGCTTCCAGTTCATAACAACTACGAGAGGGGCGCTTTAAATTGTTTACATTTCATTTATGCTTAAAGTTGCATATAATTCAGAGTTAGGGGTGGATACCAGCTGAAGTAGCTGTTGCTGACTGTTATTGGAGAAGCTTCAGATCAGCTAATTCGATTCCACTCGACCTCTCGAATGGGCTTTTTAGTGCAATCAATCAGTTTTGGTAACTCAAACTGTTACTTCAAAGGTTTAAAGACTACTTGTTCTGGTTTTGCTTATTTCCTGCGACACACGTCATCTTCAACTCATTGATGCTCATTTTAAACATGGACAAAGTTTTAATTAATGACGCACTTTTCAGGCTAACCACTCTGTTTCACACGTTTTTTTCTACTCTTGGATGTGCATGATGTCACAGAGTGTAGATATCCTGAAAAGGTCACGTAAGGTAAGGAAGCCCCACCCATCTGCAGGTTAATGGGCTGCCAATCAAAAAGAGTTACAGAAACAGGTGAGATGCTGCACATAAAGAGGGATTATTTTGAACAGTGATTCATGCAAAGCAACTGTAGAGCAGAATATGTTGCCTTTGAGTTGAGGTATTGATACATGGCCTTCTGTCTGTTGCTATTTTATTTCAAGGCTAAAAAAATAAATGATGACACTCAGCACCACTCTACACTCACGGATGGATGTTTTCCCCAGCTGTATAAATGATTACATCACCAATCAACCTACATAAGAGGGCGGTTGTATTTCCTCCTCATTTTCATCCATATTTAAAGCCAGTAAACACATCAGGTTTAGTTTTCTTTCATCAGATATGTTACCCTATACTTCCAGTGGCGTATACAGAGGTAGAATTATGTTCTTCAGACCCTACAGCTCCATGAAAACATACACCTCAAGACCTCTTAAGCATGACGCTGCTGCTCCATCTACTACTTCCATCTTTTCTCCAGCCGTAAGTAAAAACAAACACACCTCCCACCAACGCAACTCTCACCTCTGGCATCGGCCCGTCCTTTAATCTACACCTAAACGGTCTGCAAGGCACGTAATCTACAAGATTAAAGAGTGCCCTCACCCCTGCTGATTAATTCCCTGCCCTTTGACAAGCAGATGAAAGCCATGTTCTCCCTCCCTCTCTCTCTACACACTGTCAATCAGGCGCCCGACAGCATCCTCCTCGCTGCGCCCTTGTTCGCCTCGCGTTTTTGGGGTCGCAGATGAGTGTGCGCGGGCCCGTCTGGCTGTCCTTGGAGATAAGAAAAATTAATAAAGTTGAGTCTGTAATGATAGAAGCTGGATTTAAATGAGCTGTGAGAGCGGCCTGAAGGAGAGCAGCGGGCGGCTGAGCGTGTTATTGTTAAAATTTTCAAGGGAAAGCAGGGCGATGTTATCAGACAGGAAACATAATCCTCTCACTGAAGGACTACAGACGAGGACGCAGGTATTTATATGAAGATATAAAGCTGATACAGATCCATCTTCATCAGCTCTGACACTGATCTGATGCACAAGCATGGTCCCCTACATCTTTTAGAAAGACATGAAGGGAGCATTAAAGCCACTGAAGGACATCCAGGACGTGATGTTAAGTTAATCTAATGGACGTAACTGAGATGATGTCCGTGTGCCATAAAAACCCAGCATGGTTTGGCTGAAATATCACAGAACAGCTGGAAGCATGTCCAGGGTGTTTTCGTGCTTCGTGCTCACACTGAACTCAAATCATCTGCAAGCCCTTCTGAAACCCTACGCCATAACCTGATGTTTACTCGTTAGAAATGTGACAACATGTTTCTTCGACCCAGTCTGCAGCGACTGCAATGGACCCGTTTAGCAGGGCTGGGCTATATTATACCGTTCACGGAAATACCGGTACAATGTTAGGCAACGATAAGAAAAAGAAATATCGCGATAATATGTGTAAAACGCGCATGTGCACATGGCCGAAAAAGCATGGCGGTAACGGAGAATGAGAAGGGAGAAAGCGGATCGTTCAGTGAAATGGATGAACCAGAATTGGTTTGTAAAAATGGTGCCACTTCAGTGATGTGGAACTGGTTTGGTGTTTGTCCGTCAGATACCCATCAAAGCACTTTTTTTTGTAGAACATGCAAGCGAGCCGTCGTTATTACCGTATTTGTCGGACTATGGTGCTCGTAAATCTGGGAGTAATCTGGGTCCTATACTCCGTCCCTTTCAGATCCCAAAGTCAAACGAACACTGCAGCATCACTGAGAGTTAAAAGCTGTCTAAATTCTTTCATCTTTAATAAAACAATCAGCATTGCTGCTTTACCAGGTGTAACTATGAAGTTTAACATCCAGGCATCCATGAAAAAAAGAATTTATTACATTTAATGGAGTTAAAAGTTAGCAGGAAGTTAGCGGAAGTTAGCTCGCTAGTTTCGCTAGTTACCTAAGCATGATGTAGCATGTTCTGACTGAGATTTCTGAAAAAATTCAAATGTACAGCTCTGCTATCACTTCCAACATAAATGAAGACAGGAAACTAAACAGCAGTGACGTTTGTAGGGTTACTGAAGTTGGGCTAGCTGGTATATAATGATGTGCTACGTGATCGCTAGCGACACAGCTATGTTAGCATAACATAAACCGTGAAGCTGCAGGATTTAAGCTAACACTTTTCCACTCGATAAAAGTTAACGTGAAGGTTCCTGGTGGTCAGGGACAAATGCAATCCTATGGCAGGATGCTGTAAACGGACCAAACTTCAGTCAGGAGAACAACTGAGATAATCCATCCACAATACCAGGTTAGTGATTAATATACTGCAACAACATGGGAACAGAGCAGCTGTGATAGAATACAGCATTAATGAATCAATGGTACAGAAGTGGAAGAAGCAAGAAGAATGAGTTGAATAGTTTGATTTATCTGACTGCTTTGTTTCGCTTAATGTGCCTTAATACCCCGTGCACCTTATGGTCCGAAAAATACGTATTTCACTTTTTTATTTGCCACACTGCAGTTTAATGTTGCAAAGCACCTCTTTATAACTTTAGTGGATATTATACATGGTTATGCTCAGGATACGTCAGCCCATTTCTACTGGAAATGCCTTTTGGTTAAACTGTCAGCAAGGAATTTGCATTGGCACTGTTACATTTTTATATAGCTTTAGTGCACATAAAAAAAAAAAAAAAACAGCTGCTTGTTTAAGTGAAAATAAATGGAATGGGTTTTTTTGCGCTTGTAAAGTTGTGGAGTTGTATTTTGTCTCGCAATCAGTTATATTGTGAGTTATATCGTTATCGCAAATTTTCAAATATATATCGTGATAAATATTTTTGGCCATATCGCCCTGCTATACCGTTTAGTGCTGTCGTTTACTGCTGCTTCTTCTTCTGTTACCATTTTTCAAAGAGATCAGAAGAGAATGGAGCAAATCAAAGACAGAAACTCTGCCAACTAGTGTTTTGGTGGTGAAATTGAACAACAAAGCAGACAGGAGCATAAATGCTGGTACGACGTAGGCTCTGCAAGTCCCACCTCTCCAACAACCCTCTAATGGATAAAGCAGTAAAGAAAATGAATAAGATGGGCTTGTAGAGTCAATTTCTCCCTTTTTAAGAACTCATCCATTTAAAGTTACTGACTTAGTTGACTTGATAGGTGGCCCGACACAAGCAGCTGCAGATTTCACCTCCACTAATTCACGACACTGAACCCGACTCTCTCTGCTACACTTATACTGTTGGAATTAGCTGATAAAAATCTGTCTGTGCTCCAGTTTTGGTGAGTGAAATTGCTGTATTCAAGTCTGTTAGTACCAATTAGCAGATATATGAATCTGTCCATTGCACCTGTTGGTGAAATATGCAAATCTGTGAATGCATGTTCAAGAATTAAAAGCAAACTGTTTGTATACGATGTGCCCAACATATTCAAATATGTCGTTTTTATTTCACCTGGAAAGAAAAAAGGACCCACTTTGTACATCCATCTCCAACAGGCTCACTGTCAGTCAGGAAGACGAAGGAAATATGGAAATCTGACACATCATGACTCCAATATTTACTTCACACCTAAAAAGTGTCTCATCAGATCTGCAGCTGTGAGCCTGTTTGTTACATTAACAGTTACACATTATTTATACATGAATGTCTGCTGCTCATACCCATAAATATCCTGATATTTATGCATTTTGAAAATGGCCCGAGTGTTTGCTTGCTTTGAAAACCCTTCCTGTGAATGGCTGGTGGGCTCATTGACTTGCATTACCACATCCTGCTTTTGAACCTTGAAGGACACATGCACAAAAACAGATGATGGCCCATAAATTTACAGCCTCCCTGTCGCTCTGGAGCTGTCCCAGCCAGACGGATATCTAAATTTATGCTGCTTAAAAATCTGTTTTTCCCCCTCAGTCTGTGGCTCGGAGTTGTGGCCGGGTTTCGGCGGTCTGTCAGCAGGATTATCTGACCGCCGGACACACAACTTCTCAAGGTCTCTTATTTATCAGCAGAAGGTGAGCTCGCTGCACCCGTTCCTTTGCAGAAATGCTGTTTATATTAAAGCACAGTCGGAGAGCTCAGATGTTCAGCTGTAAGACTTCTGCCTATTTTGTTAGTTCAACCTTAGTTTGTGAAATGCTGGGACCAAAACACTGATCAGATTATCAGATTTATTTTCCCTGCATGCACTGCTACCTTTCACATCATAAACGTGGCCACTGCGAAATGAAACTGTGGAGGCTAAACTTCTGTAATATGTGGATTTTTCTCCAATTCGTCTCTGGCTCGAGTAAGATAAGGACTACTCTTCATTTTATTCCCAACAATGGGCAGGATGAAAGAGTTAGGATGTGCTGTTATTTAGGAAGATATTTTATAATGAGTTTCTGACATGAACGATGGGGTGAAACACCTTAAACTTCTTAAAGCTTTCAGGAAAAAAAGAAAATACAGAGTGAGCTGTTAGGGTTACATGAGCCGGGGCATTTAGACCTCAGAGCGAAAGGACAACATTCATTTTGGGACATTATAAAAGGGAGTCGAGCAATACAGGTCGAGGGAGTTTGGACTCATAAGCAGAGTAATAAACTCTCCTGTGGTGCTCAATATTACTGCGACCTTTCCTCGATGTGCAGACGCAGGATGCCAGGAGGACTCATAAAACAGCCTGTTTAGTCCAGTTTGTTTCTCATTTAACGAGTCAGTCTGTTGGATTTAACTCGCTGTCTTTGCAAATATAATATATTTGTTCCATTTGGTGCGATCAGTGACATCAGATCTGATCTTTCAGCCAGAGTTTCGGAGGAAACGGACTTAACTGAGACCAAAAAAAACATGCTGCCAGTATCATCCAAACGATACCAAAGCTATCACAGACTAAGCTAAGCTAACTAGCATGCTATAGCTGTGACATTACTCCAAAAGGTTTGCTCCCACGCAGCCTGTGAGTTGTTTGGTTAAAATTATCTTCACATTCAAAACCAGTCAGGGAGTCGGCATCATCTCATATACTCATCTTTTTCTTTTAATCCTATTTTTGGACAATCTGTGAAAAGCTAAAAACTCACCCATCACAATGTAGACTACAAGGCCCTAATTATTTAATCTCTAAATGTTTATATCATTTAATCTAAAAATACGTTTAATTGATCCAACATGAACTAACCGAGACTTTCTTTGTTTGAATCAACAAATAATTTTTTTCCTCCACAAACTGTGATGAGGGTAAAGTTACGTTCAGGTGTCTGTACAACAACTTCATTATCTGGTCGTTTACACTTCTTTTTTGAATCTTCAAATATTAATTTACATTACAGTTTATTTCAATCTCAACGTTGAAGCTATAATAACCTCTACTAATTTTAGTTTATTGCATTTGTTTATGAATTATGCAAATACCCTCTCTGCTAATTACTCCCCCCCCTCACCCCCTCACCCACAGTGTCTGTAAGATAATATAGAGCAAATACTTCTGCTTTGGAGAATTACGCTTACCTTTATACACTTTAACAATCACACAACATCTCAACCTCATCTAGAGTTGACAATTAAAACGCTTCCCTCCGTGCTTCGTGTTGTATTAGTTAACACATCTTAAAGCACGTGCAGAATTCGTTGAGTCTTAATTTGCATAATAAATCTACAAGTTAAAGTTTTTCCCTGAAACCAAGGATATTCACCAACACTTCCCTTATTTATACAGTAGAGAGATTTGCGATGGTATCGCCTTGAGCGCTCTCACCTTCCCCGTGGCACTGCCTTATAAACATTTAACCAGCAGCCACAGGAACAGTCGGCGCCTTGTGATAAATTTGTTATGTTCGAAAGTGAATTATGATCCAACTACAGATAGTGGATTTGTTGCGGAGGCGGTGGAAGCTCAGTGTTTCTCATTTAAATATTTATGTAGAGGAGACAAAAGAAGGAAATGGAAACGGAGTCAGATGAAATCTGAGGGTTCACGTTTCCTAGATGGTGAAGAGGAAGGAGGCGTCACGGGGAACTTGAGCTCTCTGCAAACGCTGAGGCGGGAAGGTACAAGTCTTACAAAACGACAAATGGATTATTTTGCTTTAAGCACAGTGAATATTAACCCCTAAAACAGAACAGAGGGGACAAAAAATACTGCAGTTTTATTTAAAGCTACAGGTTTCAGGTTTAAATACTTTAAAGTGAGTATTACTTCATGAATGTCTGCGTGTTGGTGACTGAGGTCACAGTTGGGCCAGACCACGAAGGACTGTTTTATAATCCTTTATTAAAAGATAACGGCTTCTCAAGGTGTGTTGGAACAGATTCCTGATGATGTTAAATGTTAAAAAGCAGTAAAGGATGCACTAGAAAAACATCAAGCACTCTTTGACTGGTAAAGGTAGACTTTAGTGTGTCTGTGGGGTCAACAATACATCACTGACAGCCATGCTTCCCAAAGCATCTTCTACTTTTCCAGACTTAGGTCAAGGAAGCCAAGCAGGTAATCCAAATGTGCTTTGTTCCCAGCAAAATGTTGTTGTGGGTCCAGCTCAGAGTCTCCTCCCATCCAATCAGATGCCTGGATCATCTCAGCTGGATCCTTTCCCCGGGATCTTCTCCAGCCATGCCAAGCTCGTTTTCCATGGTGGACCGCATACAGCTCACTTTGATCTTAAAATGGGCTGGAACAGTAAATTCCTCTGTCAGCGTAAAGAAGTTTTCCTACACATTCAACCCTCGAGTCTTTGGGTTTAAATTGTAAGAAATAAATGTGTAAGATTAGAGAGAACCTCTGCTTTTGATAATTATAGTATGAACAGCCATGTCTTTACCTCTTTCATCTATTACCTATCAGTAAGAAATGCTGTGAAATTTACGGAGTGTCTGGCAGTCTGGCCCCTGGGCCTTATGTTTGACACCCCTGCTCTACAACGAGCTCCCTCTGGATGTCCAAGCTCTTCATCGCATCTTTGAGGCCGTACCGTTTGAGAAAATGCGTTTTGGCACCTGTGACCCGTTTAAGACCTGAATTAGTTAAAAGGTTGAGTTCTTGAGAAAGCAAACCATTAAATTAGTCAAATAAAAACCACAAAACAGTAAGTGGCTGTTGAATGATAGAAAACCTGTTCAACATCTATTAAAAAAAAAAAAAAAAAAAACCTTACAAATTTACATGAAGAATAAAACTTAAAGCTAATTAATGCCAGTTCTTGCAGACTTCTTGTCTTCTGAGCAGCAAATGACCGAATCGGAGCTTCATAACAATCTGCAGACGGGTTCTAAAAAGCAGGCTTCCAGCAGGAATAAAGGCTCTTAAATAAATCATCTTCTCTCCACGACACTCAAATGATCTACGTGACCTCCTGATCCGAGCCCAACAGACCACCATCAAGATGAGGGAACACAAAGCGACCTCTTGAAAATCCACAGGAAGTCCAAGATGGCGACTCAGCAGGGTCCAGCATTTCAACATTTTCAGCAAAGGCCAGCGGGGATCCTACTCAGCACCAGTGAGGTCGAGCTTATAATGCCGACCCAGAGAGCGCATCCGGCGACATTTGGGTTTTAAAAAACGCATTCAAGAAACAGAAGCTGCTGTCTCCCAGCCGCCCGCTCCATCAGTCTGACACAGAGGGGGTAGCTAAAGCCGAGCGGCTCGAAGAATGACTCCAACGGCTGAGCCGGGAGATCCATCAAAAACAGCAGGGAGGAGGATGATTGCTGAGCCGACCCATCCGTCTCTGAGCAAATTACAGCCACCGGCAGGGAGAAATCAGCCAGCATAGACAGGGAGAGGTGGATGCAGGGGGAAGAGTGAGGAAAAAGCGAGAGGAGGAGTGAAAGAGGGGAAGAAAGGAAGGAAAATGGGGGTAAAAAAAGGGACAAAACAGAACAAAAGGTTTAAAAGGGCAAAAGACTTGAACGGGTGGCATCACGGGTGATGGTAGAGGGAGAAAAACAAGAAGGGAGAAAACACTGAAGAGGTTATGAGGAGGAGGAGAGGCTACAACCTGACAGATGAGCCCAATATAAAGACCTCCACCCTCCCATCCACCTCCCAGACAAGGAAGCTCTGGAGGACACTGAAGATGACGACATTAATCACAGATCTGACGTCCAGACCAAAACTTCACTTGTATGTATTTGCTAAATAATGAATCGCAGCTATCAGGACGTCTTTAAACCAGCCTTCATTTCAGGGGAGCAGCTAAGTGAAAGAGTGAGCTGCTAAAACTGAAGCTGGTGGGCATCCAAGAGGAGGAGCGGGGTGGTGAGAGTCAGCGCCAGCACACAATTACCTGTCTAAGCCTTTTATCGAGGGAGAGAGGCGCAGCGAGGGGATTTAACTCGACATTCCTCTTCATAAATCCTGAGAGCTCAGGATCCCTCAGTGGTTATTGGATTGAATCACTTTCTTAATGTCTCTCAGTTCAACTCTTGGCAAAGAATGTGTGTTATATTAAATACATTAGCCTGAATCAAAGAGCTGCTGGATGCCAAACTGCAGCCTTAGAGCTGGGGAAGCGGGGGGTGCAAACGAGCCGTTACTGTTGTTGCAGAAAGTGTTGGAAATACAACGTTCATTTGATACATTGTGTTTGAAAGTGTGATGGATTCCCTCCTCTTTCCCATCATCTTCTAACTGATGAAGAATCTGGTTCTTCCTGTTAATAAGGAGTTCTTCCTCACCACTGTCGCCCTGTGCTGCTCATAGCCGATCACCTGATTCCTAGTTTCTCTCTAATGTTGCAGAATCTCTAAATTACATTATAAGGAATCTAGAGATGCTACCTGAATCTAAATGATGAGTAAGGTGAGGCCCAGGGGTCCTTTTGTAGAACCATCTATTACACACACTTCACAGATCGTAAATCGATGGAGCAAACATGGCAGGTGAGCTGATGCGGCCCTAAAAGAGCCAATCAGGTAAAAATCTGTGCTTTTGACGTTTCTGTGCTCCAGCACAGTATAGTTCACAGGTATTTTGTCTGTAGGTCGGCTTTCCATGAATAACACATGAATAACATAATTTGCCTTAAAATAAAATAATTTCTCTCAGCCTCTCCCTCACCGAGTCGTGCAGCTTTTTCTTCTCTTAGCGGTGACAGCTGGTGGTCTCAGCCTCACCCTTCTGTTCAGATAGAAACTAATAAAGTAAAA
Source organism: Diplotaxodon limnothrissa (assembly GCF_057381915.1). Lineage (NCBI taxonomy): Eukaryota > Metazoa > Chordata > Actinopteri > Cichliformes > Cichlidae > Diplotaxodon > Diplotaxodon limnothrissa. The sequence continues at coordinate 3,213,765 of NC_140613.1, forward strand.
CGCTAAGTTTGTCATCAGCTGCCAAGTGTTTTTGTTTCACTTTGACATTATTTTTCACATTAACTACTTTTGTTTGTTTTAAATTGACGATTGTTTACGTTCACTGCATTTTTTAAATTTTATTGTTGCATATACGTTTATTTTTTATTTTAACTCTTAATGTAACACCTGCCAATAAAAAACAACATGGGATTATTGTTGTTCTTTGCACACAGAAGAATAATTAATAAAAACTTCATCACATCATCATTTCACTCAGACACGCCTGCAGACACACACTTACACACACACACACCTTGAAGCACAAACACACAAAATGTGATGCATGAAATCCACAGCAGAGACGTAGGAGAGACGCACTGTAATAGTTCGATATCCAGAGGCAGCATTACAACTGCTGTGTGCTGCACACGAGTCACAAACCACGAATACACACCGGGAACACGTCCTGCTGCATGACTGCTGCTCTTTTACAGCTCTGTGTCACGTGCACGTAGGTGTAGATGATACATGGCAGGTGTGCACGTGTGTGTTTGTGCCACAGCACATGAAAATAAATAAATCGGGGCACATTTAATCACTTCCTGGTCAGAGCTCCACGGCAGGAACAATTTAATGCAAATGTGAATACAACTCGTTCAGCAGTCCTGCTAACAAACACAGTTTTAAAAAAAGTAAAAACAGGTCTGGCACTCTTCACGGAGCCATTATGTGTCAGTGTAGAGCCTCAGCTAGGAGCATTCCCTCTCTCCCTGTCATATCTCCACCGGCTGTGGTGAGATGAGAGCCGTCAGTCTGATAAAGAAGCTGCTGTGAAGTGTTTGCAGTGGAAGCTGAGGGGGGATTCACAGGATCTCTCACTTAACTCGTGCTCCAGAAGAAAGCCGACAGGCGTGACTGACAGAGACTACAGCTGCAGATACTTCAGGGCAGTCGCAAAGTTTATCACGCTTGGCTACAGCTACACTTATGGACTGAAGACAGGCCTTTGATTATTACGTTTCACTGTTGTAGTGAAAGCTCTGTTTGGTTTTCATGGTAACTTGCAGCAAACAAAGCTGACAGTGTTTACGGTTGTTTAATAGTGTGAAAAAAAAAAAGAGGTAATGAACTGATCCAGTTGCTGGATTAGATAAAATGTCACAGCTTCTGATCTTTTCTCAACTAAACCTCAGCAACAGTTGACAGAAAACAACATTCAGATGATCTGTATTTTCATTATAAACTAATTCTGTGACCTCAGCGGCAATAAAATCACATCTATTCCCATCTAGTCGTAGTTCAGGACCACCTCAGTCAACACGGCTGACCCCGCTGCTTCACATCACAGTCAAATGTTTATCTTCCCGCTTCCATCCGCCAGGCCTTCAGCTTTATGTCAGCTCACAATGGGAGTTCAATTGGACTGATGGAGGCGCTGCCCCCACGCTGTGATCTTCAAAAACCCCGATAAAACCCAAAAAAAGGAAAAGAGATCAAAACTGTGCTTCCCTTTTTCCAGAGGTGCTGTGAAACAGGTTTTTCTGCCTCCTCGTTTTGCATCCTAAACAATGAAATCTGACCAATAAAATCGCTTCTTACAACCAATGAGCAAAAACTTTACAGTAACAGCAGGAAAACCGAGATGAGGTCGAGTACGGGAAGCGCGGGAAAAATTCAATCCTAAAGCTTTTATCAGCTCATTTCTCCTTCAGATCAAATTTCAAAATATTATTTTCTATTCTTCACAAAGCAGATATGTTGGGACGGCCAGGCTGTGAAATGTTGTCAATAAAAACCTCTTAAACCACATTCAAAATGATAAAAAAAAGAGCAAACAAGCTGTTCACCGAAACAAACACATTTACTATCCAGCTCAGCTGCTGAAATATCGAAGGCTGAAGGGCACGAAAGCAGTTAAAATCAGCCTCTGGTCCAGCAGGATATGAAGGTTTGAAGTGGAGCAATTTTGTGCTGCTTCCTCTCTTGACAGACAGTCTCAGTTTCTCTATGAGTCAGCAAATGGACTGCCACAGGAAGCGATATGCAGCACTCACGGGCATATGGCGCTGTTTACGCAACACCACTTGAGTTTACTTGTGCTGAAAAAACACATCTGCTAGGCGCAGCGACGCAACGGCAACTCAAACACGGCTCAGCGTGGAGGAAAAGTGAACCAAGAAGAGCATTTGGTTGAGTTTGCCTGAGGTCAGAAAGTTGTTGTTTTTGGATGCATCATGTCAAAGTAAATAAGAATATGGTTACACAAGAACGAGTGTATAGAGCGACATGTAAAGTGGCCATTAAAGGAACTACAGTTCTCAAAAAGGGAGACTCCCATGTTAAAATGTGCAGCAGTAGGTGTGGCTGAGGGTGAACTGCAAGTAAAAAGCTTCAGTTTTTGTTAATAGGACGAGGACACACCCATTAAAATGACAGAAGTTACAGATTCCAATAGATCCCAGTCAAGCGCCATCAAACCTGCTTCCTGCCACAGGATGGCAGTAAACAGGCACTGGGAGGTGTTTTATGGTACAGAATGCTGTTTGAGGTAAAGAAGGACTGTAGCACTGCGTGCCTCGCTTGACCTCACAGAACAGCCATATTACATCATGGCACTGGGATGATACTTATGGACCTGATCTCGACCGTCTCTGCGGTGATGCAGCTGTTGTGAAAGTCATGAGACATCAACTCTCCCCCTTCCTATAGGAGACACTACAGGACATTAGACAGGCAGCTCGCATCATGATGTGCGTCATGTGACTGCAGCTGCAGGACTGATGGCTGTGCAGTAGACTGAATGCAGTGGAGGCCAACATCAGGAAGCACATCATTAAGGGATCACAATAAATCAGTGAAAACACAAAGGAGATGCTTCATCTACAGCCCAAACCTTTAATACCATTAAATGCTTAAAGATTTTCATATTTCCAAGCAGACAAAGACATCCTGCGTTTGGTGTACAGCAGAATACCAGCGTTGAAATCACTGCACTTTCACCATGTTGGAAAAATATATGAGCTAACAGACTATCCCAAAGGATAGCCAAGTAAGCTAGTGGAATATTGAAAGTTTGTTTTGCTAAAAGGCCAATCAGAGGTTCCCTGGTATCTTTTGGCTTTTAGGTCACCAAACACTGCAAAATAGAAGATTTGGGTCATTTTTTCCAACGAGCCAAACCCAAGCTTTCTGAAACCAAAGCAAGTTTGAAGTTGAGTCAATATTTCTATGTAGCATCAATGAAAATATTCAACTTAAACCTGTTTATTTTTGCTGTGGGTTCATAACTAGAGACTAGAAAGGTGAATAACACGATCCTAAACATTGGCAGCATGTGGGTAATTAAGCATTATTCTCAGTCTTGAGTACATCTCTAAATAAGTGTAAAGTCTTTCACTGTAGAACACGACTATACGCGTCCTTCAATGCTCCACAAACGGATGAGCAGCCTAGAAGGATTTCTACATTTACACCTTGGAGCTAAGGCAGAAATACCACGATTTACTGCATCTGTGCAGATTTTAGTTGGGATTTACAAATGCGAGTCTCTCACAGAGATCGAAACAAAGATGTTACAGAGACGATCAATAGAAAAACATCCACGAGGCTCCTGATGAGATGTAGTGGAAACTATGCCTCGGCTTTGGATGAATGACTACAGACAGACCCGAACTGTTCAGCAGCAGCTCGTCCAAGCAGTGTGTTCATTTGGCTGCAGCCACACTTGGAATTTTTGCTGCCACAAATAAAAACTGTCACCAGCGTACGTACTCGCGCAACCCGAATATAGACGCTCGACCGTTCTGACATGTTGCTACTGTGGCTGTAATCGCTTGTGGCCAGTCTGTCAGCCAGCGCTGGAGAGCTGTGACTCGATGAAATGTTCTGGTATGCAAATGATTTAACATGATGATGATGCGCATTATATTTTTGCAGATCTAACTCAGTGATATTTTTACTGAATGCAGAATATCTGCTGCTTTAGTGTCAGCGAGGTCCACGTGAAGCGAAGCTCTGCAGGCAGAAACCTTATAAAAGACATCCTGCTTCTTTAAAGGCAGAACGAATCCAATTAAGCGGGACTGCCTCTGAATGAATCTATCAGCAGCCCCATCTTCTCGATCGGCCAGAGACTGAATTACACTGATCACATTAGGAGTTCAGCCACTGCCATTTCAATTAATCCCGCAGCAAAGACCGAGATTCCAAGAACGCAGTATTCTGGAAAACACAGCGGTTTCCACTGACCTCAGCTTCATTAGCAAATCTGAAAACATCGAGGCTCGGGCTATAACGCTTTGCTCTGGGCAGGCAGCGTGAAACTGAGCGGCGAACAGGAGTGCGGATCAGATAAATGAAAGGCACGTGGTCCCAACATGCCACCTTTTCCATGTCAAACCTCTGCGATCTTCAGTGGGTGAAATTACAGATTCCTTATTGCACACAGTCAACCGTCATCCATCCACTTTATTCTGGAAAATCGTGTTATGTGGAGCTATTATTTATTATCTGTAACATGCTGCTTAACAAAGGTTCTAATTACATAAAAACTGTGAATCATTCATAATAAAGTTGGAGCAGGTTTCCAGGTAAAACAGTAAACCTGCTGCTGGGAAACAACGGGGGTGTTGGCAGGTATGATGACTGAAATGCTAAAGCCAGAAAATGTTGACTGAACAATGATTAAGTCATTTCAAGCAAACACCCAGCTTGAAGCTCACAGTCGCACTCGGATTACGCTGCTTTTTATTTAGTTTCACCTAAAAAGTAGCCAAGAACAGAGAACCAAGCACATTTGTAGAGGAGCCTCTGATTGTGATGATTTATAGAATTAATACAGAACTATATAATCATAATATTTTACATAACTGTGAACTAGTTTTATAAGAATCTTTTCGAGTGGAGCTCAGACTGTGACCTTCCTCAGAGATGAAAAGCTACAAATCCAAGTCGACTGTGGGTGAAATATCTGCAAAGTTAAATGTCAGCAAAATGTCTAAAAATGTTAATGCAGAATAAGAGCAGAGAGAAAACTGCCAAAGGAATAAAAGAGAGGGACATTTTGAAGGTAGTTAGTTGTGACTGAAATTCAGGTTTTGATTTCCTGGTTTAGCGGTTTCCAACCCGGCACGCCGCTCAGATCAAGAGGATCTGACAGGAGAAAGATTTAAAACCACAATATGAAAGAAGACTTGATGCGACGCATGAAAGTCCTCACATCTGACTTCTGATGTCTGATCTGACTGAAATTTGATGCAACACATCAAAGTTTATTTATGCTTCTGTCACAAAGCATCTCAGATGTCATATCTTACATTATAATGAAGTCTAAGATCAGGACTCAGTCAAATACAGTTTGTAACCAGACTTTCAAAGGCAGGGATTACGCTCTCTGCTGATGTGGACTCGGAGCTTAACTTTCATTTGTCTGTGGCTTTTACATCAGTTTTACTTCTGTAATAGCTCACGTGTGTTCCTCACACTCCAGACATGCCACACATCTATTACAGGATCATTTTCAACAATCATCATGTTATTCAGACTGCATCGGGGTACGACTTACTGGAAAACTCAAACAACATTTCTAAACTCCTCCCCATCCAGCATGAAAGCATCTGATCTGCACTGACAGGAAACATGTTTCTTTTAATGGAAAAGAAGAAAACAGAAAATAGACAACAGAACATAAAAACCGAATGCAAAATTCACACAATGCAAAAATTACATTTAAACTAATCACAGGCAAACACTTCGCAGTAACAAATAAGTGAGATACAACAACTAAAAGGCTTAACTGAAGTGACACCTGAGGTGTGCCGACAGGCGGGCCGTGAGTCTCGAGTAGATCTGGTCTAATCTCCAAGACCTTTTGGAAAAAGCAGATTTTCAACAAATTGCTCCTGGGCGGCTGGAAGATGTTGGTCTTTCAGGATATTTTTAAAACGCTCAGTAAGCACAAGCTGACAAATCACTTATCAAACCAGTTATGACCATAAGGCTCGTAAATCGTGGACTGGTTTTAGATACGAGCACAAGCACAGCAATAAAAGACCCAAAGAAAATAAAAGACAAAGCGCCTCCATTGTTTCCAGGCTTGTATTAGATTAGATTAGATTAGATAGAACTTTATTAATCCCTCGGGTGGGTTCCTCTGGGAAATTCGATTTCCAAAAAAAGCACAGCACCGACAGAAGTTACAGAGTTACAGAATATTTTATTTTTATATATATATATATATATATATATATATATATATATATATATATATATATATATATATATATATATATATATATATATATATATATATATATATATATATATATATATATATATATATATATATATATATATATATATATATATATATATATATATATATATAAATAATACACACACACACACACACACACACACACACACATATATATATATATATAAATACAGAGACAATATAAATAAAATATACGAAGGGGATAAATAGAATAAATAGGAATAAAAATAAAAATACAAGTGAATTGCACATTTCAAGTATTGAGTCTATTGCACCGTTGACTATTTACAAAAGTATTGCACAAAAGGTATTGCACAGTGAGGTGAAGAGGCACTACAGCTTAGTTGTTCCCCCCTCCTTTGTCCTCCTGTTTCCCCTCCCTCTCCCCTCCAGAGAGGAGTTAAACAGTCTGATGGCGTGTGGGACAAAGGAGTTTTTAAGTCTGTTAGTTCTTGTCTTTGGGAGAAGCAACCTGTCACTGAACAGACTCTTCTGGTTGTTTATGGCCGTGTGCAGAGGATGTCTGGCATTGTCCATAATGTCCATCAGTTTCTTTAATGTCCTTTTCTCTGCCACTGTCACCAGAGTGTCCAGCTTCATGCCGACCACAGAGCTAGCCTTCCTGATCAGTTTCTCCAGCCTGGATGAGTCCTTCTTTGCTGTGCTGCTCCCCCAGCACACCACAGCATAGAAAAGTACTCCAGCAACCACCGACTGGTAAAACATCCTCAGGAGCTTCCTGCAGATGTTAAAAGACCTCAGCCTCCTGAGGAAGTACAGTCGGCTTTGGGCTTTTTTATACAGGTGCTCTGTGTTGCATGACCAGTCCAGTTTATTGTCCACCCACAGCCCGAGGTACTTGTACTTGTTGACCACCTCCACCTCCTCCCCCTCTATCTGAACCGGCAGTGGACCTGCTCTAGACCTCCCGAAGTCCACAACCAGTTCCTTAGTCTTTGAGGTGTTGAGTTGCAGGTGGTTTGTGTGACTCCATGCGACAAAGTTCCTCACCAGACTTCTGTACTCCTCTTCCTGATCATCCCAGATACACCCCATGATGGCCGTGTCATCTGCAAACTTCTGAATGTGGCATAATTCAGAGTTGTAGCAGAAGTCAGAGGTGTACAGGGTGAAGAGAAGAGGGGACAGCACAGTTCCCTGTGGTGCTCCTGTGCTGCTGACCACTGTGTCAGACGTGATGTCCTTCAGCCTGACGTACTGTGGTCTGTCGGTGAGGTAGTCGGAGATCCAAGCCACCAGGCAGGGGTCCACCTCCATCCTGTTCAGTTTTTCTTGAAGCATACAGGGCCGGATGGTATTAAAGGCACTGGAAAAGTCAAGCAACAGGATCCTGACCGTGCCTTTTCCCCCATCCAGGTGTGAGTGGGCTCTGTGTAGGAGGTACAGGATGGCATCCTCCACTCCGACACCCGCCTTGTATGCAAACTGTAGTGGGTCCTGGGCATGTTGTACCTGTGGTCGGAGGAGGTTGAGGAAGAGCCGCTCTAGAGTCTTCATAAGATGTGACGTCAGTGCCACCGGTCGGAAGTCATTCAGCTCATTGGGCCGGTTCTTTTTGGGGACTGGGACGATGCAGGATGTCTTCCATAGGGCGGGCACTCTCCCCAGTCGCAGACTGAGGTTGAAGACTCGTTGTAGCGGCTCCCCAAGTTCAGCAGCACACGCCTTTAGCATCCTAGGACACACCTTGTCTGGGCCTGCTGCCTTTCTGGGGCGAAGCTTCCTCAGTTGTCTCCTGACCTGATCCACTGTGACACTGGGAGATGTTTGGGAGGAGGGGAGGGGGGGAGATGTCTTGCTGCTGAGAGAGGGATTGGAGGAGGGGGGTGTCATGGTGTCAGGAAGGGGGGGAAGCGAGGGAGGTAGGAGAGTGGGGATTGGACTCTGTAGTGAAGGTGAGGGTGGGGGGGTTGTGGGCTGGTCAAACCTGTTGAAGAAGTTGTTAAGTTCGTTTGCCTTCTCCACAGTCCCCCCCACTGTGCTTTTCTTGGTGTTGTGGCCTGTGATGGTTTTCACACCATTCCAGACCTCCCTCATGTTGTTCCTCTCCAACTTCTGCTCCACCTTCCTCCTGTAGGTGTTTCACCTCCCGCTGTGCTGCCTTCATCTCCTCCTTCACTTTGCTCCTGAAAGCCTTCTTCTTCATGTTGAGGACAGCTTTGACTTCCTGTGTTACCCACGGTTTGTTATTAGGATAACACCGTACCGTCTTAGCAGGGGCGACCGTGTCCACACAAAAGTTGAGGTAGTCTGTAAGACAGTGTGTCGCCCCCTCTATGTCCTCACCATGTGGGCTCAGGAGCACATCCCAGTCTGTGTTGTCATAACAGTCCCTCAGAGCATCCTCCTTTTCTGGGGTCCATCTCCGGATGGAGCGCGTTGTGACCGGCTGCCTTTGGACGAGGGGTGTGTATTGTGGCTGTAGGTAAACCAGGTTGTGGTCTGACTTCCCTAGTGGGGGGAGGGGGGTGGCTCTGTATGCATCTCTCACATTAGCATACAGTAGGTCAATTGTCCTGTTGCTCCTTGTGGGACAATTCACAAACTGGTGAAAAGCAGCCAGAGTAGAGTCCAGTGTGGCATGGTTAAAGTCTCCAGATATAATAATGAAAGCCTCGGGGTTTTGTGTCTGAAGTCTTGCTGTGACTGTGTGTATTTTCTCACAGGCAGCTGTTGTGTCGGCCCTCGGAGGGATGTAAACACACACACACAGATCACATGACTGAACTCCCGAGGTAGATAATATGGCCGCAAGCTAACAGCTAGCAGCTAGCAGTATCTGAACGTATGTGAAGAGCACCTGTGGCATCAGCCATCAGAGCCGTGCAGAGCTCCTGTAACAAATGACTTCAGTCTCTCACACGTGCTGTTTGGATGAGCGCTGCAACCTATAATCTGGCACAATCATGCATTCAGAGAGTGTATCCTGATATATCCTTGCCTGCTACAAGCAATGACCTGCATTACACTCTCTCTGAAAGCCACTACTATAACCAATATCACAGCCTGCAGCAGGGAAATCGAAGTGCTGCCTGCCATCAACTCCTCACTCGCTGAGAAAACCGTTTGACTCCAAGCTTGGCTCTAAAAGGAAAGCTTTAACCATCAGACTGCTGTTGGAGCTACATTTAGTTAGCAGACATGCACATCAGTGAGAGCCCTCATAAAGACGTGCAGGGTGTACCGCAGGCAGGGACTTAATTGAGCGTGAAAGGCAGCGGATGACCTCTGGTGCTTCAGCGCTGCCGCCAATCAAACATCTGCCAGCCTGAAGCGGAAGGACGACCGCCCGCTACCCAAACACGCACACGCAGTCCTTCATGCTCAGCTTCATCTGGGAACACAGGCCGAAGCAGCTTCAGATACAAGTGGATTAACTTCGTGAACTCTGTGTTGGTTAACGAGTAAATGTGAGGCAGCTGATCGAGTCGGCCATGTTTGAGAGATCTCGTTTACAAATGGATGCCATCAGCCCAGAAAGACTTCCTGTGACCAATCAAATTGTTGTTTTAGCTTTAAAAAAAAAAAAAAAAAAGCTGTTTTTATTTGGTTCTTGTCCTTTTTTTAAACCATTGATGAGCTAACCAAGCAACTGTTAAGTACTAACGTGTGCAACAAACACAACAGCAGTCTTATATTGTAAAGACCCTGCAGCGTTAATCAGACGAGCCAATGAGCTGCAAAACAGGAGAGCTCTGAAGAGGAAAAGTAGAAAACTTTCATGCTAAAATCTTTTTGCATGAAACAGTTTTTGCCATTTATGCCTCCAAACTTTGAACAGCCAACATCACAACACGAGGGAAGGAAACACTACGGCTAATTGAGCCACACGATTTGAATCCAAATCAGGATTCTGGCTTCATACAATTTAATGAACACGACCTCATACTGCACCACGCAGCTCCAAGTTTCCTGGAAATAGTCGGGATGAGTAACAGTGTGTTAAGAGACAGATACACAACTGACACCAGACGATGAGAACAAAAATTCAAACATCTGGCACAGCAGAACGTGACGAGCTTGTTCCCAGAAGAACGTCGTCATCTGTTCTTTGCAAGTACTTCAGATTTAGCATAAGTGATGAATACCTGTAGAGCTGTGTCTATGACACAAAGCAACGTAACTGACTTAATGAGCTGCCAGCAAACACAGCACAAACTGCAGTATTATTAATGCGTGACGACAAAGTAAAACAGGTCAGTGGCTGTGAACATGAATCGCCCAACATCAGCTCAGACGTCCATGAAAGCGAGCGTGCGCTCTGTCCATCTCACCTGAATCTCCAGCCAGTCGTGTTCCCCTTGGCAAAAGGTGAGAGTGCAATAAACACAGTGAGCACCGAAGGCTTCAGGTAAACGTGATGTCGGCCAGATGTTGACTTCATTTCCTGTTGTTTTTTATGCTCTTCTCAGCGGTGCACTGAATTTAGGTGAATGAGGAACAGTTTTATTTTGATGCAAAGATTTGCACTATACATAAAACTCAAAGCATAATCCTGATAAATAACCTGATAAATATCATTGTGGTCATAACTGCACCCGTAACAGATAACTCCCCGGAAATGTTCTAACAGCTGGAACCAAACTACAGCAGCTTATTCCCAGAACCTCACGTGGGATGCTGAGATTTCTCTCACTTCTCGCTTGTTTTGTGTCTCCTGCATAAAAGCAAAGTTGAGCCATTCAGCTCCAGCTCCAGCGAGCTCCTCCTCCATTTCTGAAAGTCGGCGACGTCGGACGAGCCGATGGGTTTTCGACATCCTGCGAGAAACAGTCACTCAGGTTTATCGCTGCTTTTTGGCTGCTGTGAAAAAAATTTCCGAACTTTTGGGATTAATAAGGCACAACTTTTGTATTTCATGGTGTAACTCAGCTCTTCCCCTCTCTTTCTGGAGTTTTCTGTATGTTTGAGCATTTTAATATGTTCATACATCTAAGTAGCTCTTTGAATGCCACCCATACTCATTTATACATGACACAGCAATAAGAGAATCTAGCACTCACATTTGTACAGGCACAAATCCTACAGACACACACCCATGCATGCGTGCACGCACACACACACCGTCTGCAGCTGCTGAGGCGACTGTGAGCTTCGATTCAAAAACAAAAGCAGTCAGAAAGCGTCAGGATCCCTCACAACATGAAATCTGTGCATTCGCCATCATTGGTCTCGAGGCACGTCAGTCAAGGAGCACCGGCAGCTGATTGGACGACCGAGACGAGCAGATCGATGGCCGCTGCCACGCAGGCTTCATCCCCGAGACCTGGACTCTGTCAGCCTCTCTCACTGTGCCAATGTCTCTCACACACAGACACCCTCACACACAGGAGAGGCATTGCTTATTAAAAAGAAGCTCCCTACCCGACTCGTTGTTCTCTGAATCCATCTTGTTGGAGGCGACGCAGAGGACGGCCTGCCAGGTGGACCTCGACTCCACAGTCTCTCTCTCCCTCTCCTTTTTTTGTTTCCAGCCTCGCTCGCTCGCTCCCTCTCTCCTCCCCCCTCCTCACATGCTGACACTCACCACTGACCTTGCAGTGCTCGTTTCCCCTCGCCGCCGGCAGCGGCAGAGCAGCAGCAGCTCAGCTAAACGCCGCAGGTGAAGCTGCAACGCTGCAGAGTGGCTCCAAAAAACCACGTCGGTATCATTCCCCCACCGACGGCTGAGGGGAAAGGATGCTAAAACACACACGCAGATGCACACACACTCTGGAGAGCTGACATAATGAGCGTGTGTGTTCTGGCTTTGTGCGTGTGCGGGGTCGACGGTGTTTTAATCATCCTGATTGGAGAGTAATTACGCAGATTTGTTGAGAGACTGCTGCTGAAGGAATTTGGCGTTTTTAAAAATGTGTGTGAGCATGTGCATTTACATCTGTGTGAGTGTGTGTGGGCCTCTGCGATTGTGTAACTCGGGACTAATTTTAGTTGAAGACCTTGAACACGAGGACGTTTCTCAGAAGTAAAGAACATTTCAGAAAGCTGGTGCGATTCAAAGAGAGACGACATTCAGAGCCAGGTTTTCTCTTTCACGATGATCTGCTCTTTGAACAGATCCTCACTGTTACCCTCCCGCTGTGACCGGCCCCACGGCGCTCAAGGACGACGTCTAAATGTGGACATTTGGCTGCAACCTCAGCTCCGAATGTTGAGCACAAACATGAATCGATGCTGGTTCAGGCGGTGCTGCAACCGCAGGCACGGGAGCGTTAAAAAGATGACAAGAGGACGGTTTCTCTAACAGATATTGATCCTAAACACACCTCAACATTCACAACAAGAGGCACAAACTGAAGGTGTCATCACAGCTAGCAGGAATCAAACGCAAAAAGTCGAAACCTCGTGCAGGACAAATGTGGGAAACTGCCCCAAACAAGAACTCAGAGACTCTCGGCTCCCCAGAAAACCTCGACGAGTTCTCACACCTGCCAGAGAGCCATCACCAAGAGCGCTGTCACACAGGCCTAGAGACTGGCTGCCAACCACCTGGCAAATACCTGGAAACCACTTGGCAACCAGCGGTCGCTAGGAAAATTGAACCCTATAAAATCCTTGACCAGCTTTGACGCCTGCCAAACAGCTGCTAGTGCTCGGGGTTAAAAATAACAACAGTCGTTATCTGGTTTTAGAAACATGCTTAATAAGTTTGCTGATGTGGCACAAAATGAGGTTTTAAAAAGATGTTTTCATCTATGCTAGTGAGCAAACTTATGGATTTATTCAGTCTGTTTTTAAAAGAGTTCACGTTTCAGTCCAAACAGAAGCTCAGCCAAGTTGCACTTTCAATTTCAGAGGGTTAGTGTAGACATGGTCTCGGGTTCAAGGTTAGATAGCGGAGAAACGCTTGATGTCGGGTCCTCGCGAGTGTGGAGCAGCTCGGTGCGTAACGGCCACAGATGGCTGCTGCAGATACCGTCATACCTCACACAGTCAGGCGGCTCAGGCTCTAATTTCAGAGTCAGACTGAGCTGAAAACACTCCAGACAGGCACAAATCACAGCAGCGCTCGGTCTGTTAAAATTACCTAAAACTTTTATCGCAGGGCTCCGTTTCCTGAACCGCAGCGTAGTTCAAAAGATGCAATATCAGGACTAAATGGAGGGGACAGGACCAGATTTTATTCTGTTAGAGCAGCAAAAAACAACCAAAACAAGAATAACTGGTCAATTATTGAATGAACAGGGAAGGACACAGCTTCCACTTCCACTCTTATATAAACATACAGGCTGCAAAATTAAACCTGACAGAAACTGTTAAAAATAATCTCCAAATAAACACTTTTCCATTAAGTCGCCTTTATTTTGCTCAGACATTTGCCAGAAAACACTCAAAGCTTCAGTTACTGTTTCCTGCTGCTGCTACTTTTTGAAATATTTACATATTATATTTGCTACATTTTATTAATCTTGTGTAGATTTTGTTTTTCGTTTTTGTATTTACTACTTGTGAGAGACAAACAAAACTTTATTGTTCCTGAATTTACTGAGATGATTCTAATTAGGGCTGCCACAAACGATTATTTTGATAGTCGACTAATCAGATCATCATCCACTGAACGTAAAAACGTACAGCTTATTGCACCAGCAGCATCTGCTCTTATATAACTATCATTAGCTTACAGCTTTAAGTGTTTAAGGTATGTGCTAAATAACAATAAAGACAAGATGATAGTTTGTTTCGGTGAAGTTTAATAAACTCCTTGCTAGCTAAAATATAACAGGACACTGGAGTATATTCTGGAGCATCTCACACTTCTGATAATCAGCTGTCTGCTTGACGTTTATTCAGCTGTGCAAAAACTAACTTTAATCTCAGACAAACCGATTTACTCAGGAACAAATAAAATACTGAAAAAAAAGCAATAACATTTTTAAGTTATCTAAGTGACTTATATATCATGTTTAACCTGAGTAGCGAAAGACGGCAGTGGGTTTGAAAACGATTTGCCGGGAGTCCGGTGTTCTCACGGCTCTAGTGAGCCTTGCCCCCGGCTCGCTATCGAGCTAGTGGGTAACAGACGTCTCCGAAAACGTCGGAGCGCTTTTGAAAATATGCGGTGTCCTGATAAACTGAGCAGATATTTGAGGTTTACACAGCTACATTCTCACCTGAAAATGTTAAACGTTTATTTTGTGACCCAGAAAGAATAATAAGAGTAATATTAAAACTAAGTAGCTGCCGCCATTGTTGGAAACTGAGCTGGGCCGCGCTATGAATTCTGGGATAGGTTGGGCCACGAAGTATACAACCGACCCATCCTTCAAATCTGGGGAAACGAAGGGCGTATTTGTCGGACTCTACGAATTTGGACAGTATTCGTCGTGTCGGTGTAACATAATCGGCCTACAAACGCGGGCACAGGAGGATGCGGTTCCAGAATTTGGACACAGCTAAGATACCGGACACAGCTTCTTCTTCGAGGATTAACGGCAGCTGGCATCCTTGTACATGCAGTGCTGCCATCTTCCGTTTCAGTCCGTTATTACACTCTTAAATCCTGCTACTTATTCCTGCGTCTTTTGGGATCTTACAAAGCTTAAAACGACGCGTCGACTATTAAATTAGTCGTCGACGATTTTGATAGTCGACGTAATCGTGGCAGCCCTAGTTCTGATGGTGTTTTATTAGCTTCTAGTTGTTTCTTAAATTAGCTTTTTATCAAACAGCTTCAAACCTAAAATAATAAAAATATGAACAGAATCTGAATACACACCAGCTGGGACGTGTATGCAATGTATCTCAGAGAAGATGGAGTTGATAACGAAGCTCAGCTGCACAAAACCATTTTGAACCACAAGGTGCATCCAGTATATTCCATGTGAGTCGTGCACTCTTATTAAAGCTACTGTTAACTCAACAATTACATTAAATTCATGTTAATATGACACCTAGCCGAGAGAAACAGACTTGGTCTGAGGTCAACGTCTGTCAGCTATCTGCGATGAACAAAGACCAGAAGCTAAAAATTAGCAACGTTTGGACAGTTGGTGAATTTACGCCAGTTGACACAACGTGCTCCCTTGTGACTACAGAGCTAAGGTTAGGCTAATATAAACATGCCAGCACAGGGAGGATGGAGCATGACGGTTAAACAGTTTTCAGTAAAAGTTCAAGCTCCGGGTCTCGAGCAGAGGTAAACACCATCAGGTGGCAGGAAGGCCACGCTGAAAATGGACCAAACGTCTGCGACGAGCCATCCACAGCACGAGCTTCGTTATCAACACATCGCTGATAGTTTTGGATAACGAAAAAGTCGTGAACGTGAGCTGAGCCGGCTCGAGAGCCATTCTTGGCTGACACGTTCAAACACCGTGAGCCCACAAAGCTCATTCGTACAGATGTGCATGGATCAAAGTCTCCCAGTTGTTGTGAGGTCCGTTTCTGCTTGACCTACAGCGCTAACCAGAAATGATAACAAAATGCTGACGACTGACCAGACCCCAATGACAAATCACATCACACAAAGTGAACAACTCTCTGAACTGTTACTAACATTCAACACATACATGATTTATTTAGTAGATTAACCTTTTTCTGACGTCTGTTTGGTATAAGATTAAGAATAGAGGTGTACAGAGGTATGAGGTCAGATAGCAGAGCACACGATCAAGGCTCATGTTTACATACATTAGTCAGCAGATCACATGATGATGTATGATGTTGCCCGTGTCTGTCAGTCACTCTGTTGTTCTCCAGTAAGATAACTCGTTGTTAGTTTACATATGAACCCGCAGCTACTGGAAGCTTTTAAGGTGGAAATATTTCCTACATATTATTTCATTTGAGTGTTAAGTGCTGTCATGAATTTGAGTCATTTGTCCTTACTGACTCGCACGTATGTCATGAAGATGTGAATATTACAATAAGGGGGTGGAACGGCAGCAGTATACCTATGAATACAAATCGATTGATTTATGAACTCCTTAAAGTCAAAATTCACAACTAATGTTTGTAATATTTAACCTCATCTACGACTCACTTGTATTGAAATGTTTCAAAACAATCAACTAAACGTGATTTCTTCCTGTTTAAATCGGCGTAACAGTAAATTAGATGCTGGGTTCATCACTAGTTTGAGCAGCCAGAGGGTTTTTTAGCCCCGCCCATGACCTTTTCCTACACCTGACCAAGTGAAGCCAAACATCAAACATCCAAGCAGGTCACTGCGTGGTGTTTGTAGACAGTGCTCATTTATGCCAAGCTTTAGTCACTTTGCTTATTCTAAAATAAGCAAAGTTTAGCTGTGTTTTTTTCCTCCTGCTCATTGTGTTCTGACATTCTTTCCACAGACTTCACAAACAGCCTCTCGCATCCAAAAAAGGACAGACTGCAGAGCCAGAGGGACCTCACAGCGAGCGTCTGGACCGCTACCGCGCGAGTCGCGTGTGCTCTGAAAACAAAACACCGAGAGAGGAACACGAGAGCGCCACGATGGACGGGTTGTGGTCTTTAGATACGACACTGTGTACCTTTCTAAACAACAATCTAACTGCAAAAAAAAAAATCTCTTTTAAAAACATGACGCTGAACTGAAAGGCAAGGTCTGGCAGCAAACAGCCATAAGGGAGCGATGTGGGAACTACAAGATTAAGCTGTGCCGTGAAGAAAACACTCTTCCTGTTTTCACAGCAAAGGTTAAAGGTTGGACTGACAGCAGCCTGAAATTCAGCTGGTCCATATCAAACATGCGGAGTTTAAATGTCAGCAGCCTCCTGATATGATGAGGTTCCCCCTCAGCTACAAAACCAAATACATTTTTATTCCACTAATAAATGTTAGAATATTTCCATCAAGCGACTGTACAGATGTGATCTGCTGATGATCTACAGGCTGCTTCCACACACCTGGCTGGAGAAATGAACGCTAGATGAATCAATCAGCTACGCAGCATAACCCGACCCAACCCTGCGTTTGCGAGGAAGGCGTGACGAGTTTTTGATTTGTCAGCTAGAATGACCGTCGTCTTTGTCCCCTGATCTCCAAGACTTGGAAGAACAATTTAATAAAAACTAAATCTACTTATGATTAGAATTTAGATTAAAGTCGTGATCGATGGCGACCTCAGAGGGTTAACATTATGTGGAAGCTGCACAGTCATTTTATAGCATCTGCAGTGAAAACTGGAAGCTTTGCCCCCCGTTTGGCTGTTTTACATGCTGCTGTTGTCCTGACAGAGGACTGCGGCTCAACATCTCTGTACCGACACCTGTGATACTGACAGCGACGCGTGCAAACACCCGACTACAAAACAGACCAGAAGAAAGGTGCAAAATCCATCCGAAAGTGCTGAAAAGCAGAGAGCTGGGCGTCAAACAACAAGCACAGAAAGATAAAAGCTTCCCCGTCTGCAAAGACGCAACCGGTGGGGGAAACAGAGCGAGGCGCATCTCCTTTGAAGTTATATTTAGGCCAAAATCCTCCTTTGCAGAACAAACCGTCTTCCACTGTGAATACAAATCACAGCCAACAACTGAGGGAGGAACCGTCCTAAGAGCACAGGAACCGACAGCTCACGTACAATTAGCCAGCGGAGCATCAAAACAGCACGGGCCCGCTGGGTTTCTTTCACTGCGACTCCTCCTGCATCCTAAATACTCCCGTGTTCCACCGAGGACGCAAACGGGCGACCAGCTTCTCATCCGACACAACTTTGAAGATGTGAGCGGACGGAGGGCCCTCGCCGCAGGTGGTCCTGATCTATTTAGACGCTTTTACAACGGCGTAAGCACCGACAACGCAAATAAAAGTGCAACGCAAATGGAAATAAACCTTTAAATGTTTTTTTTAATGGCAACCCTGCACACGCTAGCTGTGGCAGAAAAGAGGATTAAGTTATAGCACATCTATCATGTTAACCTTTATTCTGACACAGCTTGTAAAGTCTTCTGAACACTGCCTGATTTCTACTGATGATCTCTGAATGCGTCCTGCACTCTTCTCCGTTTCTTTCTTGGTCAAATGTTTCTCGATTCATTTTTTTTCTTTAGGGGATGAAAATCAATTAGCAGCCTGCTAATTTTAGATTGTGTAATCATCACCGTACGCTGGTGTCTCATCTTCTGAAGGTTACATTATTGCTGTTGTTTATGATTGTTTTCATGATCAATTAATCTGCCAGATATTTTTCTCGATTAACTGATGATGATGATCTGCAAAAGATCAGAAAATGGCAACAAATCCCAACAGTCTCCTAAAGGCCGAAGTCGTCGATCATCTCAGGCTGATCGTAAGTATGTTTCATTAAGCCAGGCCGCACATCGAGAAGTCTGAACCATCGGATCGATCAAGGAATCAAGACTGGGCCCGCTACAGGTACAAGCAGCTCAACAGGAAGGGAGAACCTGACCTTGTTTTTTCTTCAAATTAAAGAAAGAAACGTTGATCCCACCTGTAAATAACACAGGTGCTCCAACATTTCTTCTTATTTCTGATGTTTTTAAAGGTGTTCCAGTTCAGATTCCCTTTATAGCAGCTCTGATTTACAGCAGATTTGGTGATTCTTTTCATTCATGTTCAGAACAAAGCACCGAGCTTTTAGTAACCTTTATTTCTTTTTGCTGTCAGCTGCACCAGATCTCAAGAACTTCTATCACTCTCATTGAAGCAGTTCTCAAAATAAAGCTCCTCCAGCTTACTGCACGTGATGTTTTGTACATGATTTCCATTCATCCTGTGCCTCTTATGCCGAGTAATACTGCGGTTGTGTCCATTTGCAAAAGCGTTTACCTATGAATAACCCAAACTCGGCGCTGAACGTGGACGATGCTGCGCGGCCGTTGAATTCTGGCTGTTTGATAAATCGACCGTAACAGGGAAGCGAGTGACAGCGTTCACCAGGAATGGAAGAAACACATTTAAAAAGGTAAATATCACAAAAAAACATCTGAAAATCACAGACGATGGCTGCAGTGGACACTTTTAACAATCTGTTTCATTCAGCTCTTCGTATGGTAGAATTTCAGGGGTTTCTGTGATTAGTCAATCTCCACTAATAACCCATGTGTAACTGTTTAAGATGGTTCACTTATCGACACTGGGCCAAAACAATTGGAAACTAAGACCTAAGACAGACCCAAAACTCCTGACTTCTTAAGACAAGCTGGTGCTGTTTGCTCAAAGCCTGCTGGTACAATCGATTTATAGCCAGTAGATGAAGACAGTTTTAAGGCAGGGTTGGTAAATGTGGCATCAGCAGACCTCCTGCAGCACTGGGACCAACCAGGCACTCTGCCAACATCCAAAGAAGTGACGACAGCATTATGAAAAACATTAGGCTTCTGGGGAGCGAGCAGAGGTGCTTCATCACAGAGCCGAAAGGCCACACGTAACTGTTTAAAGCATCGTTTAGTGGCTACAAGAAGACGGGCATCAGGATCTGAGTGGTAGACTGAAGCGTCCTCTTCAGATCACCCTGAATATAAATGTCTCTGCATAATAACAGGAGAATAAAAAATGTTTCCCATCAGGAATATTTCCATTTATCTCCACTTATCTCCCCGTGCGCTTATCTGACTGTTCGTTCAGACTTAAAGAGCAGCAGCAGCACAGGGAGAGGCGACAGCAGCGACGGCGGGTTTGTCCTACATAATGACTTAATTGAGGTGGTTAACACTTTGAGGATAATAAGAGCCTCTAGACCACAACACACCCAGGAGTGAGAGCTCTGGAAATGGAGCAGCGCTCAGAAAAATCTGTGTCGACTATAAATGCCAACAGAACTGAAAATGAGCCAAATCAACACAGTTTTATCCACTTCCTGTCTCCCAGTGGCTCAGACGCACACGCCTGATTCAACTTTGACTGGGTAGGCTTGAAGCCAACCCTCCTTTAAGCTAGCTGTCTTCTGATTGGCTGTCCCTTGCAAACCGTGGGAATGAGATGACCATATTAGCGTCATTCCCTCGCAATGCTCCGATACTGAGTGTTTAAAGCAATCTGAAGCCTTGTACCTACACTGATGTCATAACTTGAAACTTGAGCCATGTTTGACATGGAATTAAGGAAACGTGACACCGATGCTGATTGGACGAGACTTTGGTTGGATGTACATGAGCATGGAGGGATCGTCGTTGAGACGACAGCGAGTTTGTAACGTCTGCTCCAGAATTCATGTGAAAAATAAGAAAAAAGTGACATCACCGCAGCTGCAGCCTGTTAGCATCTCCCTGTGAACCGACTGTTTAGCGAGCGGGGGAGGGGAGCAGCACATTCCTTCGCCCAATTAGCAGCCAAACAGAGGCGAGAATGAGCTGCGAGCGTGAAAAACTAAGGACCAATCACTGACGCCCACCGTCTGTCTGGGAGCTCGTTTTAGAATAAAGTTATTTTAAACTTGGCCGTTAAATCGTTTTAAAATAAAGTGAAACAGTCACAAAGCGCTGTTTGTTGCCGACACCAACAGCACGCATGACTGAGACTCTTCAGTGGGATGCGTAACCATAGCAACCGAGAAACCTGAGCTCTGTAAAAACTGAGAACATTTTCATTTTTATTATCACAAACTGATCTGATTAACCCTCAGAGGTTTAGTCTCGTTTTGTCTCATCTTTATCGAGTAGTTTCCAAGTAAATGTAAATCCCTACTTTTATTCCCAGCGTAGGCCTTTACTTCAATCTGGAGTCATTTATTAAGGAAGTGTAAATCACAATATTATTATTATTAATAATAAAATATTATAATAATTAGTTCAGTGCTCTGAAGTGCTGCGTGTGTCCAAACAATGTTTTCACCCTTTAAAAGTGGAAAACTTTTAATGTTAAGTTAAACAAACATAAGGAGGGACGTTTGGGTCCAGCAAACACATGCATACATACATACATACATGCATGCATGCATACATGTATACACGCACCCCTGCGCGGCTCCTTCAGCCCATCGGGGATCGATGTTGAAAGCGTCACATTAACACTAATGCAATCAGCAGTTTACCACCAGGACTAATTATAGAGCAGACTCGAGGCCTGCAGGGATGCAGAGTCCTTGAAGCTGCAGATGCTGTCTGCAGCAAAACCGCCAGCATCCACACACATCAGCAGCCTGAAATACCACCTCCGTCTCCTCCTCCTCCACCACCAGCACCAGCTACTGCTCCAAAGCATAATGAGTCCGTCTGGGGGGAGATTGTTTCTTGGCCCGCAGACTCGTTTCTCATCCTACTTGTCTCAGCAGCCAAGTGGGTTTTTAGGAGAGAAACGATCTGCAGTAAACAGCAGCTGGTTACCTGCCAGAGCTGCTGCTCGAGGAGGAGAAAAGGCGAGGGCGCCCAAAGTCCAACTTTCCCAAAATAGAAACAGTCAAGACTCCGCACACACACACACAGAGTCTGAAATCACGTATCGCTGATTCAAGATTAAAGGGGTTAAAGTGAGGACAGAGAGTAAGAAGGACAAGAAAAAAACCACTGCAGCAGATCACAGAAACCTCGATGTGTTTTTAATAAAAAGACTGATTTATTTTATTTGACTTCATCTTTAATGTAGCAGATAAAAGATGAGAGTTACAGAGAGCGAAAGAAGAAAAAAGCAAAACAAAAATGCTGAATTTTAAGATGATAAACTCCAATGTCGAGAGGTGTGACTCACTCCACCTACAGCCGGCAGAAAACAAAAATCCTGTCAAATCCCTGAGAATCAAACTTTAGGACTTCCTCTGTGATGAATGAGACGGGTTTTCAAACTCAGAAACAAGTTTTCACAGCAGAAAACTTAAATCCATCTTCTGCTGCTTCTCTGCATCTGGGCAGCAGTCCAAGCAGAGAGACCTAATCACTCCAGCATGTCGTGGGTGCCCCGGGCGACATCCTGAACCACCTCACCCAGCTCCTATCAACGTGGAGAAGCAGCAGCTCTACTCTGAGTCCTTTAAAGTGATGGAGCTCCTCACTCTGTCTCTAAGGAAGAGCCCAGACATCCTTCAGAGAAACTCATTTCTGCAGCTCGTATCCATGAGCTCTTTCTTTCTATCACTATGCACAGCTCGCGACCACAGGTGAGGGCAGGAATCACTTCATCAACAGCCCTCTCTATACCACCACAGACCACCCCGACCTGTCTGTCACCGTCTGCACGAGGAAAAGAAATCCCTGAAACTATCAGAAGTTCACGTGTGACTTCTGCTGCGTTCTAGTAGATGTCATCAATCCATGAAATCCAGAAGCACCACAGCTTCTTTCCAAATGCTCAAACAAACAAACAAACAGCACTTGGACGGGTTTCATCTGGCACCGGTATCTTACACTGGAAGACGTCTCACGCATCCAGTGTGCTATATGAGAGCTGTTTTTATGTTTACACATGTTTTATTATTTACTTGAATACACCACAAAAGTTCAATGACAATAAATCCTTTGTGATGCCGACAGCAGCTGCGTCATTTCCACAAATCAAACTTTGTGGGCTGGATGCAGAAAATACCGTGAGGGGGGAAACAACAGGAAAAAAGCATCTGGATTCATTTCTGTTAAAGGGACCCAGTCGTCAAATTGCCTCTGAGACTGCCTGACTGATGCTTCCTCTCTGCAACACACTTCCACAAAAACCCATAATATTCCAGTAATCTAATGAAGTGGACATCAGGGATTCAGCTGCGTGTGCATGTAGGTGAATGTTTAGGTCTGTCGATTGAAAATTAAGATCAATTCCTCCTTAATAAATGATTATGTTGAAACCAAGCTGACATTACAACTGCACCAGTAGTTACACAGCTGCTGCAGAGAGCAGTGATTTACATACAGGAGGAAATACATTCGTGTAATAAAGTCTTCAGTCATGGTGGTCTGAACTTACAGACACTGACAATGAAGTTTGACCAGTGTTCAGCCAGCTTAGGAGTGATAGAGTCAGGCTGGCTTCAGGCTACAAACAAGTCTGATCTTCAGAAATAAAGTGCAGCTTATTCACCTGGATGATAAAATAATGTTTGCAGCAGAGCAGGAGGAACAGCTCAGAGAAGCTAACTCGTGCCATCTCCTACGATTTATTCCTGTTTACAGCCCTGCTCTCATCATCGGCTGCTTTTCATCACATCAGAGGGTTAAACTCCACCTGGCCTCACAGGTCTGACCGCACCTTACACGCACTGGCAGCAGGAGTGACTCACAACAGCATTCAGAGGAAAAGCTTTAGATCAGAAATGATACTCAGCTATGAGTTTATATCAGCGTTATCACAGTTACTGCACGGCTCGAGGCAACGCTTGATAGATTTAGCCCACATCTCATCCTTATTTCTTTCACGGCACAGAAGCAGTTACACCCAACCGACAGGCGATGGTGAAAAGAGAAGGACGCAGTCTCCATTTTTAGATTTAAAAACGACTTGGATATTTTATTTGTGGGGCTTATCCTCCACCGAGCACCTTGTTTTGGTGTTTTTCTTGCTTTTCTTGCACCACATAAAAGTTTTTTCTGTATTGAAAGGCATTTTTATGTTTATTCGACAAAAGCAGACAATGGATGTACAAGTTACCACCCAAGTTTTCCAGTGGACACTCCCTACTGACGAGGACAATGATTCACTCTGAACCATGTGATGACATATCAGGCCCTTCCTTGTTAGATGTTGTCAGTAATGTTTTTCTGGAGTCGTAACTTCCAAACATTCTCTTGTCAAAACTTTTTTCTTCCTCGAGACCAATCTTGCTGAGCTGAGCAGATCTCGGCTGGAACTGAACTAAACAGCAAGTGAGTTTGACCTTTTAGGGATGGACAAAAGAGCTGCACTGTCGTAATATTCTCCATATTCACTGAAACTTAAATCATAACTGGGTTTTTTTTTTTTAAACAGTTAAATGAATTAGGGCCTTTGTATGTCAAAAGTAACAATCTGCAGCTTCTCAAATTAAAAAAAAAAACAAAACAGATTATTTTGCTTCTAAACTGATTTGAAGATATGTGTTACACTCTATAGGTGAAACGTGTAACAATCTGGACTAAAAAAAAAGATTCTCTACTTTGAGAAGCATTTTAAGGATGAAGATCATCAATTAATCGATTGATCCGTCATTTGCGGGGACTACAGGTGACACCTTAAAAATCCCACAGTGAAACAGTGACCATGAACACACCACCGCACTTTTTTTAGACAGCCATTTACCGTTGTAACAATTAGCCCAACACTTAAACGCAACACTGACACACCGGACTGTAGGGATAGCTGTCAAACATGTCAGCACACACACTCACACTCATTGACACACACCGACATGCAGCTTACCGGCTGGCATTTCGGTACCGATGTACCGCAGTCCCCGTGTGTGTGTGTGATCGTCTGCCGAGCACCGACGGATCCGGGCTCAGTTAGTTAGCCTCCATGTAGCTCCTTCCCCGGCTGCTTTCTCTTTACCTGTAACGGCAGAAATCACCTGACTGTGGCTTCATAAGACACCTTCAACAGAGAGGCCGGGAGGCTCGTTAATGGGCTAAACAGGAACAGCGGTGTAAACACGGACCGTCCGGGAGGAATTAGCCCGGGAGAGGCTAATGTCTGCGGTCCAAACGGCTGCGGAGGGTTTACGGAGCGGAGACAGGCGGGAGGGGGACGTTAGGGGGAGAGAGTTGAGACGGTAACCGGTGGACATACCTGTGAGGAACCAGCAGCAGGAGGGCTCGTCAACTCCTACACATTACTACAGTGCTTCCTGCTTTACGGTGACAGATAAACACGGAAGTGTGTGTGTAGGAGCCAAAAACCGCCCCCGCTCTACATATGCTGCCTGCTCACCGGGACGGTGCTAATTATAGCCGCCTACGGGACCCCGGAGCTCACCGCAGAGGGTCAGCGATGCGTTTTTAGCCATGATGGAGTTCAGTCATGTTACCATGAGCTCATTATGAGATACATCACCTCAGCGCATGCTGGGTTTAAGTATGAGGGTCCAAAACGAACACACACACTGACTGAATATTTACATGATTATTTACATTTCAGCCTTTTAAAAAAAAAAAACTATGAGAAAGCACATGGGGACAGTGGGAAAGAAAAACTCCCTTTCAACACAAAGAAACCTCCAGCAGAACCAGGCTTAGGGAGGGCAGGCATCTGCTGTGATCAGTTGGAGGTGGGGGAGAATACACACTGTGAAAGAGAGCCAGAGATGAATAACTAATGACTGAATGCAGAGAGGTGAATTAACACAAAGAGCCGAGTCAAGATGTAAAATAGTCACAAAAACTAATTTTGTGGTTATTTTACTATTTTACTCATCACATTTGGAAACCACTATGAGCATTTTGGCTGCTGTCATACTTTATGGAGATATAAGTGTTTGACCCTATTTAGATAAATGGGCCGAGTGTTTATCAGCTAAATTATAAACCATACAGGTCTGCACACACTCACACTGCTAGGTTATCCACTTACTGCTAAGTAACAGACTATTATACTAGAATGGCTCTCATCAAATTTGAAGCACAGACTGCAGCACACAGACATGGTTGAAATGTCCTGTGCAGGTGAAGCCCAGCACACAGGTAGAAGCAACAGCTTTCTGTTTCTAACCTGTCAATCAAAGTGGCCACGCCCCTAACTTTAAGCCTTACCATTACTGTCAGTAGAGACCTAAAGTGGTTTTTGTTTGTTTACTTTTGTAGCAGGTTGTAAACATGTTTATTTCTGCTGTAAAGTTGGGAATCCATGAGGACTAGGTTGGAGGCAGCCCCTAGTGGACATCAGAGGAAGTGCAGTGTTTGTCATGTCCATGCTGGCTTCATTTTACAGCTCTGATGGTTTTGCTATCAGTGCATATCTACTCTTATGAATGCTGTCTGCATGTGTCACTCTTGTTCCTACTATACGTTCCCAGCTAATATTTCAATGATGAACGTTTTTTTCCTGATGTTTTCATTAAAAATAGATTTGAAGTGACAGCTGTGTGAGTGTCATCAGCTCATCTGCTGGAAGTTCTTTTAAAACGTAATCTCTATGATGCAGCTCAGCTAATTGATGATGATGAAGACACTAAGCAGACTGCATCATATAGTTTATGATAATAAAAGTGGTGGCTGTAACAGCTGAGGCAGATTCGCTAATAATTCCAGTCCCATATTAAGCTGAAAATCTTTCACTTTCACCTCTATAAGTGTGTAAAAGAACGCCTTTCTAACAGCAGAGACTATAGCTGACCAGATTCATCCCAGAAAACAAAGCCATTGGACGTCTGGCATTTGGTGGGAGGGGTCTATGTTTCAGTTTTTCCTTTAATTTGTCACATGTTAGCAAGATAAGAGAATAAATAATGATCTGCAGATGGTAATTATCTGAACTCTGCTAAAAAAAAAAGAACGCACAACCCTTCAGAGCTGATGTGTAAATGTGTGTGAAAGTGTGCCGGTTGTGCTTTTTAAGCTCTTAAGGACATTTGCTGCACTGTCCAATAGACTTAAGGGTGATTAAGAGCTTTGGCCCCACAGATGACACGCCGAGCGTCTGTTAAAGTCAACTGCAGCCGGCAGCACTCTCCCTCCGCCTGACGCAAAATACACGAAAACACATTTTTTCTGTGTGTGCGTAATTACTCTAATGCAGGAGATGCCTGCGTGTCACATCTGGACAGAGTGACAGAGGTG
Organism: Diplotaxodon limnothrissa; assembly: GCF_057381915.1. NCBI lineage: Eukaryota > Metazoa > Chordata > Actinopteri > Cichliformes > Cichlidae > Diplotaxodon > Diplotaxodon limnothrissa. The sequence continues at coordinate 3,240,609 of NC_140613.1, forward strand.
GGTCAGCTTATAAATAAAGCTGGGGGGGGGGCGTGTTGTGATCACCGAGCAAACATCAACAGATTTATCCGTTAGTCAGCAACGTTTCGCTGTCAGCACAGAAACACAGACGGTTATTTAACCAGGAAGATGTTTCACTCAGCCTGTTTACATGTGTGTGAAGGGGGCGGGGCTTCACACACAGAGAGCTCTGTCTAATTTTTAAACCAATGGGATGTCAGACAGGGAGTAAAATAAACATCCATCTATTGCTTTTTTCAATGTAAACCTTTTAGACCCGAGTTTAAAATGTTAAAGCCACACACACCTGATCTGCTGACAGGTGAGTCCCTGCGGGAAGGTCAATCTTTGCATACCTGCCGATATTCCCGTCTCTCACATCCTGTGAATTAATCTGTTTGTTCATGAACAAGTTGTAGTGAAACACATCAAAACCAATAGAGGTGGTGATACCAAAGCCACTGTTATGTGCACCTTTGAAAAAAATCAGGAAGTTATTAACTGACCCAGATCGACTGATCAGGGTCTCCTGATGTTCCCGCTTTGATTTTAAATCCAGAGACGCTGATGTGTGTGTGTGTGTGTGTGTGTGTGTGTGTGTGTGTGTGTGTGTGTGTGTGTGTGTGTGTGTGTGTGTGTGTGTGTGTGTGTGTGTGCAGGAATCAATGTAAGGCTGTGAGTTTGTATGTGTGGACTCTTAAATGTGCCCACATTTTCCACTCGATATAACACCACCGGGCACAATCTTACCAAAATGTGTCTGTGGAAACGTAAGTGTTGATTAAATATATTGATTGCAAACTGTTTGTGCCATTAAACATTTCAGCCATGAATGCTTGTTAATTATAACATTTCTAACACACCAGGCCAGTTTGCTGCCACTGAGCCGCTGAAAACAGCCGATTTTAAAAGCCAGGAAGCAGCTGGGAAAACACTTATCGTCACCCCCCTTTGAAAAGTACGTGGTGATTATTTTGTGCTATCAGAAACAAATCCTACTTTAATATATTAGCTGCTGTGTGACTGAGAAATGAACACATCCTGCATCGTATGGAGTCAGTCCACTCATCTGCGATTCTGCTGAGGCGCTGAGACCATAAGTGGCCTGTTCACCGCTGTCTCATCTTCTTCCTGCTCAGGAGGCGGCGGCGGCGTGCAGCACAATATTGACAAGTGTAATCAGCGAGCCGGTGAGGTCAATGAAACGTTAAAACAGTCACAGTTTTCTCATTACCTCCAAGATGGCTGCTGATTGTCGGGCTGCTCTGGGATGTTTTTGTGCTTCGAGTCAGAACCGGTTTAGTTTTTGACGAGCGGCTGCGGTGAACAGATGAGACTCCTGATTGGCTCTTTCTGCTGCTCTCTGAAACAACTTCTGGGTAAAATTAAAGTTCATGTCAGCATCAACAGGACAGAAACAGACAGGAGCAGCATCTGAAGATGGGTCATTTTTAAAGAGAGGTTTTGGAGGAAGACTGTGGCTGAATCTGGAGATGGTAACTTAGGATCAGCTTTCAGTAGCAGGGTTATCGCAGAGGTCACCTGGTGGTCACTGAATCACTCACAGAGGGAGAGAATAACTGCAGTCAGCCTGAGCCAGTGTGTGCTGATGAGTGCAACCTGTCTGCAACACGTCTCCTTGCATAATGCTGCTGCATTTGTTATGATGTTAATTATTCAATTCAATTCAGTTTTATTTATATAGCAACAGTCACCTCAAGGTGCTTTGTGTTGTAAGGTAGACCCCACAATACTACACACAGAGAAAAACCCAACAAATATTGGGTCGGTGTATCTGGATCTGCCTTGGAGTGGTTCTCATGTTTGTCTGAACGATGCGTTTCTGTGGCGGTTTCCAAGTACAGGTCATCTGCCACTTCCCTTTCCCACGGTGTGTCACCGGGTTCTTTATTGGGCCCCTTACTGTTTCTAATATATCTACTTCCTCTTCAGCATATTTTGAGCCCCGTTGAAGACATTTGCTATTGCTGCTATGCAGATGGCCTTCAGTTATACATTTACTGAAACTGAAGTCCTTGTGTGTGCTCCTGGCAGATTTGTATCTACGATGATGAAAGCTCTTGGTCCTCTTTCGACATTTGTTAAATAATCTATCAGGAACCTTGGGCTAACTTGCAACTCTGCTTTCACTTTGGATGAAGAAAGTTTGAAATCCCTGTCAGTGTAAAAGTTAAACACATTTTGGGCCATTTATATGAGATTACAGGAGATCTTATGCTTTGGTGAGTAGCATGAAATGTGTAATGTTTTACAAACCTGCCTCCTACAAGCCTGAAAATGTGATGAAAGTTCACTCGAGTGAAAGAAAATTGAACGCGCCCTTCCTTCTTCTTTAAAGGAGATATTCGACTCTATGGGCAGCAGTTCACTCTTATTAAAACACATCAATAACTGGAGACAAAACTCGGAGACAAAACATTAACTTTAATGTTAAACTGTTATTTTAAAGCACGCATACATAAGACTTTAACTTTCTACACATGCAAAAATAGCAATTTAATGTCCACGTCTCACAGGTGCCTAAACAATACCAGGAGCTGCTTCTGTTCTTTGAAGTTTACGCTGCATATTTCTGTTACAGGGTAAGACGTGATCCGTCATGAAGAAGAACAATAACATTTCTGTCAAAACATTTGGACAACGCTGCGTGATCTCAGACTGTTCCTGGAAACCATTCTTGGAGGTTTTCTTAGTTGTTTACAAGAAAAAATGAAAGAAAGGCCAAACAAACCTGAGCATTCATCGTGAAACATTATTCAGCCCATAACGAGCTGCACAATAGGCAGTAATCACAGCAATTTGAGGCAGGAAATTATAGATTGAGGGCACTGGAGAAACTTTTTTCCTTTAAACTGTTTTCATTTTAAAAGTCAAATGATGAGTCGTGTGTCATCAGTTTGAGTGAACAGACCCGAATTTTTATCTCCTGCCAGGCTTTCCCTGAGTTAGGGCTTCGATAACTCCCCACAGCGCACACGGACACATGGATGGTCTTTGTTCTTCCTCTGTCGTTGGCACGGTCTCACCTTCAGGCTCTGAAACATCCCTGTAGCTTTGAAAGGCTTGCCTATCTCCGGACTTGACTTGGAAAACCAGTGGATCAACTCTGTGAATGATTGACGTGATTTCATCGTTTTAGGCAGTGCAGCTGCTCGTACATAAAGCAGACAGTGGGTGTGAAGAGCAGAGGAGGGCCGGGCAGGTTAAAAGAGAGCGCAGCATCTCTCAGGATATTTGATGACAGACTGCGAGGCAGATTACACTCATCTATTATCTCCGTATGAATGACTCTGCAAATTGTTTCCTGCCTGCTGAGTTTATTTTGCATGACTAATAAGCAAAACATTTACACTACCACTGCAACAAATTAGTCGTTTCGTTACTAATATGGTTCATGAGATGTCTGTAAATAGTAACTGGATCCCAAAGTGAAGATGTGAGATGTTCTCGTCAATCGTTTAAGAAGCTCAAAGACCAAATCTGCCAGTTTCGTCCTACTTCTGCCTGATAGATCGCTGAAACAGGGAAATAATGAAAATTGTTGCTGTTTTTAATGTTTAACTGCATACGAGAATCCCCAAATCTTCATTATCTCTAAAAATCAACAGTTAAATGTTAAACGTGAAGCAATTTTCATATATTAAATGGTAATAATGCACCAGCATGAACAGATTGTACCTCAGCTAAAAAGAGTTTTTTGATCGTCTCCTTGCTGCCTAAATCTTCCTCTTCAGAGGCAGCGCTCACGCTGAAGCCGTTAGAGTGTCATCCAGTCTGAGACAGAAGGCAAGATTTCCAGCTCAGGGGATATATTACATGTAAGATTCATAACCCTGACGGCATAAACAGACCCTGTTTATGGACTTTCAGACGATCAAACCAGGAAAGCGAGGAAAAGGAAAAGAAACAGGTTTGTGCTCATTTCATCTGAGTCACCAGCTAAACCATCAGGACTCGTCTTTGTTGTGTAACAGAGACAGGGCCGATTGTGCCTCAGCCACAAAAAGCTTTACATTCAGTTGTCACGATTTAGTAAATGAAAATGTAAAAATAAAATGAATTCAGTCGTTACATGTAAGATTTAAATTTCCAGTTCCTAGAGTTGACCTTTGAAAGTTTTCTCACCTTCCTCTCCTTCATACGTCTGAAGCCTCATACATGTGTGTTGATAAACTCTTTTGCATTTAGTGTTATTATGAGAAACCTTATAATTGCCTAATTTTGTTTATTTGTTCTGTTACAAAAGCAGGCATTCTTACTTTTGTTTAATGTTTTAATCAAACTTCATTTTAATTCAACACAAAAACAAAACACTGTAAACAAAACCACAGAACAGAAACAGACCCAAACTCAGCAGCCGAGCAGTCTGTCCTCAGTGCAGGCTGAAAACCAAACAGCTTGGATGGGCTGATGCGGTTTCTCCTCTTAGTATCTGCTTCTTCTTTAAACTGCAGCCAGATGCTGCTTTGTCTATTGTGTCAGTCATATTTATGTGTTTTTGCGACGCACTCGCACTCTCCTCCTCACCGCTGTCTACCATCTCACTCACTGACTGAGGGGTAGTGACGTGTGGAGCCATCCTAAAATATCCATACTTCCGATACCAGCGTTTCATGTTGTAGGATCACTTCCCATAAGAATATACATACATATATATATATATATATGTAACCAGCCACAAGCCACAAAACCTGGAGCTGACAGGAGCCTTAAAGGTCTGCAGATTTCAGCATGGAGCATTTAAATGCAGACTAAAGATCTGTATTCTGCCAGCTTTGAATCATTCGTCGGCGAGTTTCATTTTGAAAAGCCGAGGTGCTGAAACGAAATCAGAAGTTTAAACTGTAAAAACGTAATGACAACGAACAAAGCCCGCTGTGCTCGTGCGCTCTCAGGCTGTCGATTCATTTCCGTCAGATGCGAAAGGTGTCGCAGCACCTGTGTGTCAGCTGTGGGCCCTGTTCTTCATCAGGAGGCTGAGAATAGCAGCACTCGGATGAAACTGGGAACCGAGGTTTGGAGGAATGAAAACAGCGAGGCAGTGCGATTGCACCTGTAAGTGTGAGATCACAGTTTGAGCAGGAAGGAAAGTTTCTGACACACGATAACAGCTGCTGAGCCCGAGGTGGAAAACACACTCAAAGTCTGACTGACAGGAGGGCAAATAATCATCTGAACCTGTTCATGTTCCTCATTATATCATATTTTATCACTGTTCTGGTAACTTTGTGTGGTAGTCATGGGTAAAGGCCTCTTATTGGATCATCGCCACCATCATGTCACTGATTAGTTTTGGACTCAACATTTTGAAGCCTCAGACGGTCATTTTTGGAGACATGAATGACCACATTTGGAGGAGATGGTGGAGCTCCGTGTTTGGTTCCATGTCTTTCTGCATCTTGTACTCATCCTTTGGTGTCCCTTTGCTTCTCCGAGCCTCTTTGTGTTAGTTTTGCTTCTTTTCACACACATGAGTTACACTTCTGGAAGAAATCTTCATGTTTATTCGCTCTAAAAGGGCTCCGAGCTCTCGTTGAGCCTTTGAATCCTTGAAAACTTTGGCAGGTCAATGTGACGAGTTGCGTTACAGCTGATGAGCCGGGGGTTCAGGAGTCCCACAGCACAGAGGGAGAAATAAGCCCACTCCAATGTGGCTGTGAGTCGAGGAAACTCTGAAAACAATGAGTCATCCTCCACAGAGGGGGAGACGGCATGTCTGGAAGAGTGAGGGGATGAGGAGATGAGCAGGCAGTGGCAGGTGGAGGAACAATGGGTGTTTGATTTCCTGCAGGGATGCGCACATACGCCCAAACTGGATTTTAATTACTTCGTATTCTCTCACTCATTGTTTGAGCTTCTGTGTACTCCAGTATCCCAGTTCAAACCAACCAAGCTCAGCAATTTTCTCAGAGATTAGTTTCACTCATAGCTACTAATTTTTCTTTTATTGTTCTTGCCTTGTTTTATATGTAAAAATATGCTAACATGAGCTTAGAGAGGGGCCAGCAAACATCTGAGAGGATGTTTGCTGGCATGTATATCATATTTAACTTGAGTAGCGAAAGACTGCGGGGTGTGTTTGCTGTTCGGCCGGGCTCTAGTGATCCTTGACCTCTCAGTCTGCTATCGAGCTGGCGACAGGATGCAGCCAGGGAAAATGTGTATTCCCTGGTTGGTTGGCATTGTAGGCAGGTAGCTTTTGCTCAATGACATGCATAAGAAACCTCGCAGCCATTGTTTTGGTTGCCAGCAGGTTGAAGAATACACGTTCTTCCCCAGCGATAGATCGTTACTGGGGGGGTCATGGACTGGTCTGAAGGCCTGTGCGACTTTCCCAGGGATTTCCAGAAACCGCTCACAACCAGTTGGGGAATATTGATTTTTCCGTGTGGATCGCTCTCTAAGCCTTTGTGACCGAGTCCTTATTCACTTGATCATACATCATCACCGCGGTTGTCCGATGTCCAAAATAGCAGACGACATCGTTTGTGGTCACATCTGCAAAAACTCCGTACATCTGGACTTCTTTTCCCCCTGCTGGCCACTAGAAAGACTGCAGGTTTAAGACTGCTTGGTTTTAAATATAATCTATGTTAATTTATGAGGAAATGAGCACTCTGAGTAACTTTACTCTTAGCTGGTTCCACATCATAGTCTTCTTTCTTTTTCTGCTTTGGATTCTTAGGTTTAAATGATTTGGTTGTTTCACCATGAAAAGTTTCAAATAAATTGAAACTTGCACATAAAATCCCAGTTTAAATTCCAGATGCCTGATATTGTAAGTGTATTGAGTCCCCTCACTGTTTCCCTGGGAGGAGAATGAGACAGGCAAACAAAGACGAGGACACGACAGACTGCAGAACCAGGCTCTGGGTGTAGAAATCCCATTCGTTTTATTTAGTAACAGGTGACCTGCAGCTTCCACGGGTTAGATCACAAATAAAGAAAAGAATGAAAAACAAAAAGCATCTAAACATCAGGCTGACTAAATCTTACTGGGATCTTAAAACTGTGCAGCGTGAACATGAAGTGAAAACCAAACACTACACAGCCGAGTGCACCAACAGCCTGCAGCAGAGCTTCATTAACCAAATATTTTTTTCACATTTCCAACGGCTGTTTGTCATTTTGAATGATTCAAAGGTTTATGGTGAATCTGCCATAAAATTCACACACAACACTGTTAACACTGAGCTGTCTTTATAACATTAAACATACATGGCTGAATCCTGCATCAATGTCTTGGAGCATCTGCAGGGTCAGAGAGGCAGAAGGAGGCCACTCTGCAGGATTTCCTCTCAGTGGAGTGTGCAGGATCAGAAACTCTCACTTTTAGTGACTCTGATCTCTCCTGACCAACGAACCACGGCTGAATACTGGCCGATTGTTGAGTCGTTGACCAAGGGAGCTTATTCAGTATTATTCTGGTTTTGGTGTCTAAGTTAGTCCTGTTGGTCCTGTTCGTGTTTTGGTCTCGTCTCAGTGTTCTTGTTGTCTGCATGTTGCCGCTGTGTGTTTCCTGTGAAGTCTATCTTGTCTTCCTGTTTGTCTAAGTGGTCTGTCTCCCCAGTTCCTGTGTGCTCTCTGTCGACCCTCTGTTTATGTTGTAAGGTCGTCTTCACTTTCCAATCTAGTTTTGAGGTCTTCTGTTGTCTTGCCTCCCTGCTGTTCCATGCCCCACGTAAAGTCTTGTCTCTGTTTATTCCCAGTCGTGTCTCTGTTGCTCCTGCTGTTACCTGTATCTACTCCAGGCCCTGGTGTCCCGCAGGTTTTAAATGTGTCCTTGATCCAACACAGCTGATTTAAAGGCTAAATGACCTCCTCAACATGTCTTGTAGTTCTCCAGAGGCCTGGTAATGAACTAATCATTTGATTCAGGTGTGTTGACCCAGGGTGAGATCTAAAACCTGCAGGACACCGGCCCTCGGGGCCTGGGGTTGACCAAGCCTGATCTAGTCAGTCTGTGTCTCAGTGTGTTCCTGTACTTCCTGTGCGTCGCGTTCTGTTTTGCTTCTCCAACGTCTCGTTTGTCTGATTAGTTGCCAGCCATGTTTCCCAGGTGTTTCCTCTTTGCCCTGTTTCCCTTTTGTATTTAGTGTCTGCGTCTCCCTCTGCTCGGCGTCACGTTCTCCCTCATCCCTGGCTGTGTGTTCGCTTTGAGAGTGTAGTTTCTAGTATCTCCCAGTTTAGTTTTGTGTTTTTCCTTCCAGCAATGAAGCTGAGCTTTGAGTTAAGTCTGCCTGTTGAGTCTGCATTCTGGGTCCTTCATCCCTGCCTGCTTCACGCAGTCCATGACACTGACAGTTTCAGGGTCGGAGAAGGCAGCTGAGGGATGAAATAAAATCTAATATGAAAGTTGTCTGTCCAATAAAAGACCTACAAGCGAAGTCTAGACACACGTACGGCGACGCTTCAGTGCTTCTGCTGTAACGATCAAACACGATATTATAATACTGAATTAGAGAAGTTACAAAATAAATATAAACAAATGTGCATTTTAATTTTTGGGGACTATTTCCTGTTTTCTCATGAAAGCGAGTGCAGGAAACTCAGGGTCGTGTTTATCTTGCCCTGAGAAAAGCCCTCTCTTTATGGTATCAGTGACTGAAATTGATTTGACCGATTGATCTCTATTAAATGTGTCTACCACTAAAAAATGATTCAAATGAATTTTCACAGCTCCGCCCTTTAATGCAACCTCTAGTCTGCAGATAACATCACTTAGAGGTTTAGATTCTGCATGAACGTTGGATGAACTGCTGCTGTGTACATCCTCCCTCTGCAATAACACAGCAGAGCCACCATACTGGAGCACGAAACAAAGCTGAATGATAGCACAAGAGCTGCGATGTTAAATGAAGATAAAAAGAAACTCTTCCTTTCTTGGAATGATGACTACTTGACTTTTAGGAGGATTACTCCTACGTTTGTATTTGATGTGGTGACTCAGACATGCTCTGAGAGAAACTTCAGAAAGGAAATCGTTTGGCTGCAGCGCGTTATTTCAGCTAGATTGATAAACAAAAACACAGAAAATGTGCTGAACCACTAACAGACCAGCATACAGTAACCACATTTCCCACCTTAGAGGGCAGAGTTGAGCTGCTGTCCTGCTGCTGTGTTCCCTGCTTCCTCTCTCGGTGCACTCAGACACGGCACACAGAGGTCTCTGCTGATGGGATCGGACTGAAAGTAGGACGTGACGGGCAGGTTTCACCGGAGACAAAAGAAGGAACAGGTACACTGCAAAAGAAAAGAGGCACGCGTGTGCACGAGAGCGTCGGTGCACCACAAAGCACAAACAATGGCGGCTTCAGAAACCTGCTTTCATGGCTACAGCAGTCACGTCTGTAGGATCTCATATAAAAACACCCTGAATCTGTTCGTGCTCCGGTTTGACGTTCAATAAGTCAGTAAGCCAAAAGTACAAGCATTAAGCTTCTGTGGACTAGCTTAGCGTGCACACATTCTTTTTACTATGACCAAACCTGCAGTGAGACTATAATGAGGCTCTGAGGTGGCTCATTAATGAGACTAACAGACACTCAGAGCAAAGAGCACAAAGACCTTTCTGAACATTTTATATCAGACAGGTTGTTTCCTTTGCGAGCATGAAATATTGCAATCTGCATATTACAACTCAGCCCTGAGGTTGTTCGTATTTGTAGAGAATTACAAAAAACGTCCTTTTAATTCCTACAGTAAAGATGTGATTTGCAAACAACCAGAAAAACTGCTCGAGTTTTACAGAAAAGTCACTGATTGAACATCTCCAGGAAGATTTCCTGATTTGCTAAAAGCAAAGACCGCAGAGTTCTTTCATTAGTGATCAATGAGTCTTTCAAAATCAGCAGTTCATCATGTTTGTTCATGGAAAACTACAGTTCTGTTTGATTAGAGTGACCCAAACTAAAAAGTACAAACAGCACGCCTTGATCAACCTCCTGTGGGGCAAATATGCCATCATTTCGCCAAACAACCAGCAGTCTGTGGCCGCAAATGTTAACGGTTCAGCTGGTGTCACAGTTCAGGGAAACTTCCTGGGTGAAGCCTTTGGCTGATAGCACGTGAACCTTGTGGTAAACCTGTGAATTCCAGCACAGTGAAGTTGCCTGGAGGAGTCTGGATGTGGAACATCGCGTTAAACGACAGATATACAGCAAAAGTCTGGCACAGCAGAACGTGACGAGCTCGTCTCTCAAAGTGGATTTTCTGCCGTTTAGAAATACTTCAGATGCAGTGCAAGTGATGATAACCAGGAAGAAATCAGATGCAAAGAGTGCTCTAAAGTTTTGTCTTTACTGCAAAGCAACAGAACGAACTTATTCAAAGCAAAACCTGCAGTGTAATGAAGGCAGAGGAACACAGTGCAGTGTTTGCTATCCTTACCGCCCAGTATCAGTTTGCACGTCCATAAAGGTGAACCATTACAGCGCGCCTGCGTATCCGTCCCGCTCACAAAGACTCGGTGATTCCATTACATGTGACCAAAGACAAGAGGTGAGTAATGAAGACGGTCAGCTTACTGGACAAAAGAGGTTTCCTCCCCTCGTGAATTTATTTTTCCAATGTGCAATACCTGCGCTGTGTGCAAAACGTCCCACATGAGTTACCAGTTTTATTTACATCCGTCATGCAGGCACAAAGAGGGAAAGACTATTTAGCTTCCAGGAGATGTGCTGTGACAGGCTGGAAACCTGTCCAGGGTGTACCCACCTCTCGCCCCGTGACAGCTGGGATCGGCTACAACCTGAACTGGATAAGCAGAAGAGGATGGATGGATGGATGATATGATAACATTTTTTATCAGTTGTCATCAGACATTCATCGGCTGTCGGTTTGTCCAGAAAATACCACACGAGTTGACATGTTGGGCTCATTTTCTGGCAAAATAAACTGAGTTAAAGAAGCGACAGTTTGAGGACAAGGTGTGCTATGATGGCAGCAGGAATCAGGTGGCGTCTTCTCACCTGTTCAAACAGATGGAGCGGATTCTGGAGGCTGACTAAAACCAGAAATCCGTGGGATGGTTGCCACCGCACGCCGGTGTCATAACGCGTCCCCCAGCCTCTCTCAGATCTGCTGACGTTATGAGAGCGAGGCAGGCGGCCTGACAGTCCGTCAATACCAAAGATTCTCCCCCAGCTGCTCTCTGCAGATTCCAGGACGGCCCCGTCTGCTCTCTTTGCAGGCCTCATGTGGATTTTTGTTGGGTTTTTTTAAGACACGTCAAAGATGGAAATAAAAAAAGAAAAATCGATGACTTTTTTTTTCCGTTTCCCGTCGTATCTGCTGTAGCCGGCGCTAAAGGAGCCTTTTGATTTCCCATCCCTCAGCTAGTTGACATTTATTTCACAAACACTTGACATTTGGAAATGGGGTCTCTGTGCGAGCGCTGTGTGTGCACGCTTGTAACACACACACACACGGACATGCATGCACACACACACATGCACACACACACGCATACAATCGAGCGCCATTAGTAGCCTTTGTACGGAGCAGCTGGATGGACCAGTGTCTCAGTCTGGACTGAAATCGACAGAAGTCTGAAGACTTCAGTCAATTTTAACCAGAGAGCGCACACACACACACACACACACACACACACACACACACACGTCGGGTATTCATATCTTGTGGGGACATCTAATTGACATAAGGCTTTCCCAAGCCCCTTACCCTAACCATGAAAAATGAATGCCTAACCCTAACCCTTACCCTAAACCTAACCATCACCCAGTTGTAACCCTGTCACTAAAACCACATTTTGAGTCTCAAAAATGTCTTCAAACTTGTGGGGACCTGGATTTGGGTCCTCATAAGGGCTGTTGGTCCCCACAAGTATAGTAAATTTCCAATTTTTGGTCCCCACAAAGATATCAATACACACTCTCTCTCTGACACACACACACACACACACACACACACACACACACACACACACACACACATCAGCGTCTCTGGATTTATTTATTCTTTATTTGAGTTTCACTTTAAAATACTTTAAAACATTGACGGTTGAAATACTACAACACTCAAACAAACTACATTCAGATGTTTGTCATTTCCCAAAAAGACATTATCAGGGACTGTAACATCTAGTTCTTTTATTGAATCTTAATTGCTGATAAATGTTCCTCATTAATTAAAATGGTACAGATTATTGATGTAAAGGGAAATACAAATGGACAGTTGTCCATGTCCTGGGACGGTTTCTGGATCCACTGCTTCTTCCATGTTTTATCAAATGAACATGTTCTAAACCGGGGGTCTCAAACTCCAGTCCTTGAGGGCCGGTGTCCTGAAACTTTTCCATGTCTCCCTGTTGCAACACACCTAAATAAAATTAGTAAGCTATTAGCAAGAGTATAGAACTTGACTGCATGCTGAAGTGGCAACGCCTAACCCTACTCAAGTAAATTAAGTGTTTGGAAAAATCTGCTTCTAAAAATACTTTTATTGCACCATGTTCATTCAGTCATGAGCTGCTGCAACATGAAACATCAAATGGCTGAACTGCCACCTCAGCATGCAGTCCAGTGCTATAGAGTCATACCGAGGTCCTTCAGACACCTCTGAGCTCCAACTCCACGTTCTTATCAGAAAAACAATCGCCATCTCTCATCATGGACATATTTAACTGGTTTCAGTGGGAAACTCTAATATCCATTTGTTAAACAGGATTTTACCTCTGTTAGCTAAGCTAACAGACTGTGTCTCATTCCAAACTGACTCTGAAGTTCCTCGAGGATGGAAACTTGTATGAGCCAAGAAAGAACTTTGACCTTTAATACTTATAAATTCACCAAAAATTCGTGAACAGAAGCTTAGAATATTACTCTGGACATTACAGTTCCTCTGGTATGAAATACACTTTTGATTATTGCTCTTGGGCGGCCTGCTTCATACTTTTACATGTAGTTTTACGGCATCACTCTGAGACAGGGCGTTCTTAGTCTAATTCCTTATTATCAGGATGTCCCAGTAGCTCTTTGAAAAGCCTCTGATGTGAAATCTGAGACAGGAACAAGAGACCGAGATCATACGTCTCCTATATTAGCTTGTCTACCTTGGCTCCATGTTATTGGCTCACCTGAAGCACTTAATTAAGTTTCAGGTAAAACGGCAGCTGCTCTTGCAGGAAAGCCATTACGGTGTTTGGAGCGGTTTATGGTCTGAGCTCCTGAAAGCTCGGGAAGTTTCAAATTGCATTTGCACAAATAAATCCGATGTTTGTAAGCTGATAGCAGAGACTAGCAGAGGCACCGCGCATAGAAAGAGTGCATGCTGAGAAGGAGCTTACAGTAATGTGGAAATATGCTGAGGTCTTTGTTTTTCCTGTTGTCTACCTGGGCTGGTCATTTTAAGGTAATGACTTCACCTCCTTCCTAGCTTCTTTGTAGAATTTCACTCCTCACTTCATCCCAGTTTGAAACTCTGCTTCAAGAGTCAACATTCATGGGCTTTATCGTTTCTTCGTGTTATGTTCTTTACGAGCTCGTTCCAAACTTAAAGGTAGCTTTTGTAATTATACTTTACAAACTAATGAAAATGTTCTCCACCAGGGGGCAGCGTTTCCCCCATTGGTTTGCGCTTCATCTTTCCTTATTTCTTTAGTCTTTTTATTTCCTAGAGTCTTTGCCATAATAAAAATGGACAGTGGACAGTGCTACCCCACAGCTTCCTATTAAATACACCTGTGGTATAAATTTAAAACTCTTACATCGCTTCGTTCTTGAGTTATCACTTTCAGACATCAGACACTGAAAATTTTATGTCAAAATGTTCTGTTTTTATATAGACATTAGCACAAAAATGGTCCAAGCAACATTAGAAGAACAAATGAGCAACATTTTGATGGTTTTATGCCACAGTATTAAAAAAAATCTGTCTTTTTACATTCTGTAGTTTGAAGCCTCATCATTAGTGTTTTGGTTACCACAATGCTTCAGAACCACAGTTGACTATATTTAGAAAAATGGACAGAGAGCTAGTTATTAGCTGACACACTTCATCCATTTGAATAACACCTCAAAAGCACAAACACTGCCAAAGAACAAGTTTAGTGACTCCACATAATTACAAAGAATAACATTAGCCATGTGCTCAGGCTTAAAAGAAAGTTATTAAAAGAAACAAAAATGACCTCCATAATGTTACGAGGGGTGAAACTTCCCATACAGATCTAAACTGCTTGTTGGAGCAGGCTGTATACATGTTTATTGCTGATGTAAAGTTGTACTTTTTAACATGCGAGTTTATGGGGATTGACTCACTTTTGGGCCCAGCCTCAAGTGGTCGTTAGAGGAACTGCAGTTTTGAGATTCGAGCTCTTGGTGGGTGCTACTTCCACATTATCAGACACAAACACTGCGTAGTCTGAACCTGGCATGAGCTACAGTTTCTTGAGTTTTCAGAGTTTCTCCTTTACTGCATTTTCAAAGGAAACACACTCTCCTCCTCTGCAGTCATCTCTGGGATGAGTGCCTATATTTCTATTTTCAGCATCACTGATATTATCTGTTTGACAGAGAGGGAAAAACCCATTATCCCCTGTGGTATAGCAGCTTGATTACATAATCACTTTGATATCGTAAACGCATTACAGTGAGAATATAACCCTCAGGGCAAAACAAACCAGCATTTCACCCCTACTTGAGCTTCAGTTTCCTTCCTCCAGTCAGCGCCTCACACTACCAGTGCAGGCCACCAATGTCCGACCACTACAAGCTTCGTGTTTCTCTTCTTTGAGTTTCTGATGTTTCTTCTGAGGCATGGCTGCACAAAGTCACTGAATACTCTGATGGAGGAGAAAGCAGGTGTTGACCAGAGAAAAAAGGAATCCTGAATTATGGCGAGGAGCCGGAGGGATAAAAACGTACGGGTATTCATGTTTGTTTATGACACTCCGGAGTAGAGAACATATGCGGAGTTGTTGCTCTTTGTCTTGTCTTTTAATTGGTATTTCTTTAGTCCCACCCTACAAAAGAGCAAATCTTTTTTATAACCCACATCCTTTAAGATAAGATAAGATAAGATAAGATAAGATAAGATAGAACTTTATTAATCCCTCGGGTGGGTTCCTCTGGGAAATTCGACTTCCAAAAAGCACAGCAACGACCGAAGTTACAGTTACAGAATTGTTATATATATATATACACACACACACACACACACACACACACACACACACACACACACACACACACACATATATAAATACAGAGACAAATATAAATAAAATATACAAAGGGGATAAATAGAATAAATAGGAATAAAAAATAAAAATACAAGTGAATTGCACATTTCAAGTATTGAGTCTATTGCACTGTTGACTATTTACAAAAAGTATTGCACAAGGTATTGCACAGTGAGGTGAAGAGGCACTACAGCTTAGTTGTTCCCTCCTTTGTCCTCCTGTTTCCCCTCCCTCTCCCCTCCAGAGAGGAGTTAAACAGTCTGATGGCGTGTGGGACAAAGGAGTTTTTAAGTCTGTTAGTTCTTGTCTTGGGGAGAAGCAACCTGTCACTGAACAGACTCTTCTGATTGTTTATGGCCGTGTGCAGAGGATGCCCAGCATTGTTCATAATGTCCAGCAGTTTCTTTAATGTCCTTTTCTCTGCCACTGTCACCAGAGTGTCCAGCTTCATGCCGACCACAGAGCTAGCCTTCCTGATCAGTTTCTCCAGCCTGGATGAGTCCTTCTTTGCTGTGCTGCTCCCCCAGCACACCACAGCATAGAAAAGTACTCCAGCAACCACCGACTGGTAAAACATCCTCAGGAGCTTCCTGCAGATGTTAAAAGACCTCAGCCTCCTGAGGAAGTACAGTCGGCTTTGGGCTTTTTTATACAGGTGCTCTGTGTTGCATGACCAGTCCAGTTTATTGTCCACCCACAGCCCGAGGTACTTGTACTTGTTGACCACCTCCACCTCCTCCCCCTCTATCTGAACCGGCAGTGGACCTTCTCTGGACCTCCCGAAGTCCACAACCAGTTCCTTAGTCTTTGAGGTGTTGAGTTGCAGGTGGTTTGTGTGACTCCATGCGACAAAGTTCCTCACCAGACTTCTGTACTCCTCTTCCTGATCATCCCAGATACACCCCATGATGGCTGTGTCGTCTGCAAACTTCTGAATATGGCATAATTCAGAGTTGTAGCAGAAGTCAGAGGTGTACAGGGTGAAGAGAAGAGGGGACAGCACAGTTCCCTGTGGTGCTCCTGTGCTGCTGACCACTGTGTCAGACGTGATGTCCTTCAGCCTGACGTACTGTGGTCTGTCGGTGAGGTAGTCGGAGATCCAAGCCACCAGGCAGGGGTCCACCTCCATCCTGTTCAGTTTTTCCTGAAGCATACAGGGCCGGATGGTATTAAAGGCACTGGAAAAGTCAAGAAACAGTATCCTGACCGTGCCTTTTCCCCCATCCAGGTGTGAGTGGGCTCTGTGTAGGAGGTACAGGATGGCATCCTCCACTCCGACACCCGCCTTGTATGCAAACTGTAGTGGGTCCTGGGCATGTTGTACCTGTGGTCGGAGGAAGTTGAGGAAGAGCCGCTCTAGAGTCTTCATAAGATGTGACGTCAGTGCCACCGGTCGGAAGTCATTCAGCTCATTGGGCCGGTTCTTTTTGGGGACCGGGACGATGCAGGATGTCTTCCATAGGGCGGGCACTCTCCCCAGTCGCAGACTGAGGTTGAAGACTCGTTGTAGCGGCTCCCCAAGTTCAGCAGCACACGCCTTTAGCATCCTAGGACACACCTTGTCTGGGCCTGCTGCCTTTCTGGGGCGAAGCTTCCTCAGTTGCCTCCTGACCTGATCCACTGTGACACTGGGAGATGTTTGGGAGGAGGGGAGGGGGGGAGATGTCTTGCTGCTGAGAGAGGGATTGGAGGAGGGGGGTGTCATGGTGTCAGGAAGGGGGGGAAGCGAGGGAGGCAGGAGAGTGGGGGGAGGACTCTGTAGTGAAGGTGAGGGTGAGGGTGGGGGGGTTGTGGGCTGGTCAAACCTGTTGAAGAAGTTGTTGAGTTCGTTTGCCTTCTCCACAGTCACTGTAGAGCCAGAAGGCACCATATGTCATGTTTCTTTTATGGTCCCTGTGGTATAGCAGTGCTGCCCACAGCCACTCTGGTGTCCCTTCGACACAAGCCAGTTTTACTGTGTGAATACTGATGGACAGGCCTACAGTCTGCTGGTTATTTAGACCCTAGTCACACAGGCCTAGAGACCGGTCAGTACTGGTAACTACCAGTTCCAAGGGAAAAAGATGTAACCCTGACTGGTGGCTTACTGTTGCTAGGTGAAATTGGTCAAAAAAGTTAAATGATACTGCACTAAAAACGTCCTTGTGACTGCTTTATAGTGATGTGCGGATCGATCCTGAAATATCGATTCCTCCGATACCAGTCATTTATGTTCTAGAATCGATTCTCACATTAAAATATCGATATTTTAGTAATTTAGGGTAAATTTGTAGTTTATCATTAACAGGAACACAGTGGGAAGAAACTATAACATTCGGATTGTCTGCATTCGAAGGAACTACTTCCTCTTCTGCCTTTCATAGTCATGTGCGAAATACGGCTGTATAAATGTGTTGCAGCCCCTGGCTGAGCTTAATTGGAGTCATGTGCGGATGTATTTTACCTCCACAAACAGCTGAGACGTGGTTTGCAATACATGTGGCAAGAAAGTGAGGTGTTGTGGCAACACCACTGACCTCGCCAAACACCTCAGAATAAATCATATCACAGAATATGATGAGCGTATGTTGAGGCGAACTGAAGAGGAGGAGAGGACAGGGACAGATGCTGCTAGGGCGAGACAGACGTCTCTCACGGAGTCCTTTAGTGCTGCAGGCAGGCAACGTGTTCAAATAGCACAGCTTCAGTTTTTTTTTTTATTTCTATATGATGAACTTCGCATTATTAAGCGATAAGAACAAGTAATCTGATGTTCTGTAATCATTATGATGCTATAATTTGAGATACAATAAATAAAATAAGTTTCTCTACAAAGTATGGGTATCGGATCAGTATCGTCGATACCACCCTGAATTTTACTTGGTATCGGATCGGAAAGGAAATCAGTGGTATCGCACATCACTACTGCTTTATTCCTTAGAAGATTGTTGTTGTCGGTCATAGTCTGCATGGAAGACAGTGACTTGTCCTTAAACACTTACCAGTTACTCAGTAAGTAGTTGTGAATCGGAAACATGCAGCAAAAATGGAAACTGTTCGAAAACAAAGTAAAAGTGTGGGTTTTTTAAAACATGTTGGATTCAGCAGTAAGAAAAAACTTTAACTTTGAGGGTGAATGTGCTTCGTTTCCAGTATGTGTTTTTTAAGTTTCACTGCTGCTCGCGGTTAATTAGCAAGTGTTGGCAGACAAATTGGGATATTACATAAGCAACCAAGGCGACCTGCTAACAGCCAAACCTGTCATGGCTACTGAACGGACCCACGCGCAGACAGTTCTTTCAAGGAAACAAAAAGGGGATTTATTTACAATAGGGATCACCTTAGTGCAAAATATATGTACAGTGAGTTGGGAGGGGGTCCAGGGCTCCAGGGAGAGAAGGGGGGGGGGATCCACACACACGCTTCCTCTTCCACTCAGTCACCGCCACCGCTCCTCCGCACACACGCACTCCTCTTCAGCCGCACTCGCTCCAACACTCCACACACTGCCCCACTTGGACAGGTCCGGTGATTCGGTCCAGAATCTACAGACAGAAGGTCAAGGTTAGTTCCACAACATAAAACACGTGTAAGCGATTCTTCTTTGAATATGCCGCGAGCACGAACTCAGGTGGTTCGACGTTCCAGCGGTGAGCTGCTCTGTGCCACTGCCTTAAATAGCAGCTGGGGAAATCAGCCAGATCAGCCGCAGGTGGACACCATCCACAGGGGTGCGTGGGCCAAGAGTGAGAGCCCGTAATGAGCTCCACCTAGGCAGAGAGGAGGAGGAGAGACAAAAAACTAAAACTAACAACAACAAAACCTGTAGCCAGCGTGGGCCAACCAGAGAGACACGGGGACCGTGACAAAACCAATCAAAGCCGTGTAACTCAATCACTTTTACCCCGCAACCACTCGCCAACTAGTTGGTGAAAACACATTTTTCTGGTGTCTACTAAGACAGCGGTCCCCAACCGTTATTGCGCCACAGACCGATTTAATGTCAGACAATATTTTCACGGACTGGCCTTTAAGGTGTCACGAATAAATAAACCCCGACTTACAAGTACCCCGTTACACGAAAAATTCAAGTTACGAAGGCACTGAACGGCAATATTTCTGCCCATGTTACGCAAAATGCCCGTGTTACGAAATCTGCTGGCTCTGATTGGCTCAGCCCAGAATGCCTACAATGCCCACAATGCCTTCTGAATCATGTGACAACCCCTTGGCTTTCATACTTGCGCTTCGCTGTTCCACTTAAACGACATATTGTTGTTGCTGTTAGCAATTAGCCTATAGCCTATCGTTCACTCAAAAGGCGCGATGGGTGCTTCGACTTGTGAAAATTTTCGACTTACGAAAGACCCTCGGGAACGAATAAGTCGGGGTTCCACTGTACAACAAAATAAAACGATATGACCAAAACAAAAACTGTGGTATTTTGTAAATATAATAATAAACGCGAATTCACTGTGTAATTGTGTAACTTTATTAGCAGCGTCCTCCTTAAATGCACCAACAACATTGAGAGTAACATCCTCCTCTCTGCCCCTTAATGCCCTCTGGTCGCTGTGGTAACGTGTAAATATTTCTTTCAAAATAAGACACACAACTACAACACGGGAAAAGACCCAGGAAAAGCGAGTTAACAGTAAAACCCTGAAAACCATAAATTTCACACCCGAGCCTCAACTCTGTCGGCCGGTTACCAAAGGACCAGTATCGGTCCGTGGCCCGGGGGTTGAGGACTGCTGCACTAAGAGGTCTGCAGCCGGTCTCTAGGCCTGTGTGTTAAAGCTTTAAATAACAATGTTATTGCTGATGTGGACTGATGTTTCCCACATATCCACCCTCTCACTCACAGATGACCTCACACCTTTCATCATCCTCTTTTGCACATTCCTCTTGTCAAGGTTTAATTTTTCTTCTTCTACAGTTGTTGCACCTGCACCACAGCTGGCGCTCAGATGCCAGATCAACGCCAAACACCGAGCGCTCCTCAGCCTGTGGGCGTCCGCTCTCCATCGGCTGTTTGCATCAGTCTTCATCCAACACTTCTCCTTAGCTGGCTGGCAACATCACCCGTCTCCTCCCCAAGACACACACATATACACACAGCATCAGCACCACACTTCTCCACAGTAGTTGAGCTGCCGCGCACCATCTGCTCCCTTCAGGAGAGGGTCATTGATGCACCGTCCATATAAAAGCTACGGGGATGACTCATCGACTCCCCGCCACGATACTTGGTGCAGTGAGGAGGTATGTGTGTGTTTCTCCTTCTGTCTCAAGTTATTAACCAGCAATCGATGCTTTTTTGATCAGTTGTGCAGCTCGTGGAGTGATTCGGAGAAGTTTTACACTCTCAGGGTGAACTGACACTGACGGTTTTACAGCGCACTCACTCGACCAGCTGCTCCACAACGAGGAAGTCCAAGAGAATAAAATGTGAACTTTTACTGCCCTGATATAACATTTCTAATTAGCTCGTTAGCTGGTTTCATTCAAAACCTGATGAGCCAGGTTAAAAGAAACATATTTAAATCTAATTAATCTTTCAGTATGAGCTTTACTTACCCATCAGCTGATAACAGCTTGCCATATTCCCCAATATTGTCTTTGAAGGACTTTATTTCACCAGAAAGTTCGCAACAGTGGACATGCTGAGCCCGTGCCTGGTGTTGAACTTGTAGAGCTCAGATTTTTTTCGTTTTGATAAATGGTGCTTTCCATGTGAGCAACAGTATAAATGTCTTTCAGAATAGACTGTGTTTGTCTTGTGCTTGACCAACATACCATAAGCAGTATTTGTTGTATAACCTGGTCCAATAACATGGTTTCATGGTCAGTGGTGTGAAAAGGGTTAGGGTAGGAACAAGGAGCCGGCCAACAGGAAGAAAAGCAAGAAGGGTTTTTTTGGAAGAGTAAACTGCAGCCGATTCCTCCCAGCTTGTCTTCTCTTTATTGTTTTCCGGTCTTTAAGTCTGATGCCATTAGCTGTTTCTGGGTCCAAACTCTGCTTCAGGTCCCAAAGTCAAACGATCACTGCGGTATCACTGAGAGTTACAAACTGTCTAAATTCGGTAATAAAATGATCAGTATGGCTGCTCTACCAGGTGCAATGAAGTTTAACATCCAGGCATTCATGAAAACAGGATTTATGAAGCTTGACGGAGTTCATACCCATATGGAAAAGATATATATAAATCTTATAAAGTTTTTATCTGTCTTGTATGAAACTTGTATGAAAAGCATACAAGAGTGAAAACACATATAAGATCCCTTGAAAAATTATATAATGAAACTTGTATGTTTTGTATACTTACTAAAAAAAAATATGAAAGTAATGAGAAAGTGGCCACTTTCATGAGTAAATCATGTAAGCCTTATGATTTATATATGATTTACTCATGAAAGTGGCCACTTTCAAGAGTAAATCATATATGTTTTTACTATTTCTTTTCCATATGGGTAGTTAGCAGGAAGTTTGCTTGCTAGTTTCTATCCAAACATAATATAGCATGTTCTGACTGAGGGATTTCTGAAAAATTAAAACGTACAGCTCTGCTATCACTTCTGATATAAATGAAGACAGAAAACTAAACAGCAGTGACTTTTGTAGGGTTACTGAAGTTTGGCTAGCTGGTATATAATGATGTGCTACGTGGCTAGCTACACAGCTATGGTTAGCATAACATAAACACAGTGAAGCCGGAGGATGAACCCTAACTTTTCTCCACTCGATAAAAGTTAACGTCACGAGAACAACTGAGATAATCCATCCACAATACGAGGTTAGTCATTAATATACTGCTGCATGGGCTGGGCTGTAGTTACATCGTAAGGTTTTAAAAACCGAGCTTTAAAACGAACAGTGGTAATAAAAACCAAGAGAGGTCGACAGTGATCACTGACTATTTTTAGGGGCTTGTTCAGATTAAACAGAAGAAGATACAAAGCATTAAAACATGTTAAAAACACACCAGCCTTATTAAACAGTGTTTGTAAAGCCTCCATTAAAACCATATTTCAAAGTCGTTTTGTCTGATAGATTTATTGTGACTCTGGCTGTATTACAATGTAGTACAAATGAGTGTATGAAGTAGCAAAGAAGCAAATGGATGTAAATGGCTAACAGCAGGCTGAGTCTGACTGCTCTGAAGTAGATAAAGATGAACACACGGCCATTAAAGTTTCCACAGTTTACAGTTTTCCCCAGAGCTCCGACCTTTATGCACACGATCAACGCTAATAATTGTGTTAGTCCCACTGAGTGCTGCTCGTGGGGACATCAGCAGCACGTGTTAGTCTGGTTATTTGTAGATTATACTGAGAGAATTCTCATTTCTTGCTATGACTTTGATTTTCTGAAG
The DNA here is from genome assembly GCF_057381915.1 of Diplotaxodon limnothrissa. Classification (NCBI taxonomy): domain Eukaryota; kingdom Metazoa; phylum Chordata; class Actinopteri; order Cichliformes; family Cichlidae; genus Diplotaxodon; species Diplotaxodon limnothrissa. The sequence continues at coordinate 3,263,187 of NC_140613.1, forward strand.
TTTTACAACAGTGTATCAAATCTTTGTCTTTCATTGACGAGTAGAAATGCACGTTCAACTTTATTCCCCAATTTTAAACAGGGCACATAATTGTCCTTTGGACCTTAGAGTATATCAAACTGGCATCTATGCTTCATTTTTATTTTTTACTCTCAGAACGTTAAACACCATCACCTACACAGCAGGCATTTTTCCTCACCCTCTTGTCCTTAATAGGTTCAACTTTATTGATAGAGTTGTTTTTCTGTCTCACTTATCAACGTGCTTAAAGCTCACTTACAGCACTTTAGATACTGTAACACTGTTCAGTCCTTTTCCTGCTGCTGCTTTGTCTGCAGCAGCTGTGTTGCTTTCAGCCTCTTCATATTTTTCTAATATCATAGTTTTAATTTCCTTTTTAAAATCCGCTTCTTTGCTTCCAGTAGACTTATCCATGTCTGTGATTCATCGGATGCTGCCAACGTCACCCATTTATTGCTGTTGTTGGTGCCTCTAAGGATCAAAACATCATGTAATGATGTGTTTGGCTTATTGGGGTTATATGGGCTACACCTGTGCCCAAACACACCTCCAAGTTTTGAAGACCTACTTGAAAACCAATGAAGACTACGGCATGCTGCCTGACGTTTACGAAAAACTAGGCTGGAAATTAGTAGTAGCTACAAACTGTGCAGTAAGTCAGATTTATGGTCTGTATCGGAACTATGTACAAGTGCTTTGTCCCTCTCAATTAAAAACATGAAAAATTTGATTAATTTGGACACGAAAGAAGCCTGAGAAAGACAAATATTGCAGAAATTAGAAGATGCACTTCAGCAATTATGCTGGGATGACATAGATAACATGACAAATCCCAGGCAGATGTTATATGTGATAAACATATACGTATTAAATTTTAATCTCTGCTTGTTTTTGAGGTTTGGATTTCCAAACATTTGGCCTAATTTTTGTCTCCATTATAAGAAAACAAAACATGACAAACACTGGAAAGAAACTGCAGATTGTGAAAGCAAACATTCACACTTTATTTCTCCACCTTGGAAATTAGTAGAACCTTCTTTGTTTCCTAGATGTATTTTCCTATCTGAATGCGGCGGTCCCAGTAGCCTCACATTGTTTTGTCGCCTTTGAATGCTGAGCTGTGATCAAATTCCTCATTGAGATGCAGATGGAGGGCCAACCTGCCTCAGCCCCAGCTCGTGGCTTTGGAGGCAGCCGCCAGGATTGTTTGTTCTCCCCTCCGTGATTTCAGCTCATCATCTGGAGCAGAGACTAACAGGATCTCCTCCTCTTTTCACACACAGCTGCACAGCCACTTCACCTCTTTGCAACCTTATTGTGCCACATGAACCAGTGTTAAAGCACGCTCAGTGGAAATACACAATGACACTGTGCTGGTACAGAACGCCTCTGATACAAATCGCACTCATGAGGGCAGACGATCACAATACACATACAGAAAGTTAACACATTTCACATTTCAAAGCATTTAAAATAAAAGCATTCAGAACTGCTCCAACGCTATTGTGCAGGCTTAATACTCAATCTGTGCAACACTTCATTGTGGAAATATTTTGCTAAAGTGGGGCCAACTACAATCACCAAACTCTGTTTAATGACAAATACAAGTTAAAAAACAGAACCAGCACAAATGGTTGAGCTCACCGTTTGAAATCGCATTAACACTCACAGAGTGAAGAGCATCTAACACCAGTGGACTGATTTCTCCGTGAAGGACTGGGGACAAATGGGTGTGATGTTTTAGCGCTAGCTTAGAAACTGGAATCCACTAATGATGATAAATGACTGCCTGTGTATACACTGAGCAACAACATCTAATAGCTTACAAATGAAGTCCACTAATCACCTTCCTCAATAACCGTAAAACCCAAGGGGCCAAATGGGAGGGTGTGATCTTGTCAGCAGGATAAAGAGGGAACAAAGGGGGCATTTGGTTCATGGAGGGGCTTTTGTACCCTGAGCTAGCTTTGCTCTACTTCGTGTTAAAGCTTGCTTGCCTTGTAATGGATTGCTAGCTGTTTAAATTACTGTCCTGAATGGATAAAGTCAGTTAACTTTAAAATTAAAGCAAAGTTACAGCTAGCTCGCCAATCTTAGCTTATTTGCGACCTAACGTCATAGCTAACAAAACACTGCTATCACATGTGTAGATTAGTTAGCTTCCCAGCTAACATGATATCCACTTAGAGATTACAAAGGGTGACCAACCGTCCTCTTTTCCCTGGACATGTCCTTTTTTCACGTTCTGTCCGGGGCGCCCAAGGGGTTTTTCGAGATTGATAAAAATGTCCGGGTTTTCCTATATTCCGACAGAGGACCCATGTGTGTGACGTCAGTCATCCCCAAGCTGCTGCTTTGTGAGCGCTTGTTCTGCGCTCACAGACAGGACAGACAGCGCACAGCAACGCGCCTAATGATATTTAAAAGGTCCCAAAGCACAAGTCCATCTTTTCAGACAAACTGCAAAAGAAATTTCCCTCGTACCGACCATAGCTGTACTGGCCATTTTTTGTTTTTACGGGCCGATGTTTTTCTTTGCTGTTGTTGTTTTTGTAACGGTATAAACAATGAAAGCTGGTGGATTGGCCAGATGCTGGCCGATGTATAAAAATAACTTGGTGGTGGCTATGGCGGAGCTGCCACAGAGGTCAGCAGGTTTATGAGGGAAAGGGGAGGCAGGAGGAGGAGAGACCCGAGGGGGCCGCTGGTCCGAGTGTCAGGTGAAATGAACTTCAGGTAAGAAGTTATGACCTGCAGTCTATCTGGGTCAGATATAAACCAAGTTTAGGTGGAGTTTATTTTCCTTGTGCTGACGTTTTACAGTCAGTTACAATAACTCGTACGGCGTACTAGTTAGCATGAGTTTCTATACAGCTGGGTGGGTGCTATGATGTTACTGATAGTGAACTTTATTTATAAGAGTTAGTTAGTAGAGTTGCCAACCGTCCCGTAAAAAACGTAATCGTCTCGTATTCAGAGAAAATATTACGCGTTTCGTATTGAGCTGAAAAGGAGCACAGTTTGTCTCGTACTTCAGCTAGAATGGAAAAAGACACAAAGGTGGAGTTATTCTGTCTTTACGCTGCACAGCTGCCTCTTCTTCTCTCATTCTCTCCCCTCTCTCGCCTGTTTCTACTTCAATCATGAAACTGATCAATGATCAGCTGATCGGCTTTTCTCTCTTGTTTGTTTAACGCCCACTTTGCACCAGAAAGAGGAAACCAGCAGATGTCACACTAAACAACAGCAGCACGTTTAAGCTTGATCAGCTGTTGTTAGAATTTATCAAATATTACTTTCTAGTATCAGCTGATGTTTGCTGGAGCCACAGCTGTAAACCTGCTGGTCATGATATCGGTTTGGACATGAACATGAAGATGAAACCAGGAGATGTCCTTACTGAATCATCAGAGCTAAACAGGTGATGGAGAAACAGGTTTACCTTTTAGGTGACATGAATGTTGAAGGGACGTTATGAACTGTTTCTGAGAGACAAATAACACCAGGATCCTTTTTTTTATGTAGCTGACAGCTGGTAAGTGTGCAGGGGCGGGTCTAGCAAAGTTTTGCCAGGGGCCAGGTAGGGCATTAATGGGGAATATTACAACCAAAGTTTTCATCTGATGTAAAATTATATATATACCAACAAGACAGTGTACATCACTGTCACAACAGCGTTTGTTTTCATTCAAAGGCTTTATGGTTTTTCCTATAATACCTGGTGGGGCAGTCTCTAGTCAAAATGCCCGGGCCGATTTTATGTTTCTTTAAGGAAGTTCTTCATGACTGAGCCAAGTGTCCTCTTTTTTGGAAATCAAAATATGGTCACCCTAAATTACAAAACACTGAATTGATTTTAGCTTAAGATAAATAATGGTTCAAAAAAAGGCGTTTAGTGAAAGGTTAGTTTCTACAGTGCTAGCATGTAGCATGTAGCACTGTTCATCATGTCCATGCTTTGTTCATATACAGGGATACTGCAACATAGACTTGCTATGAGCTACGACCTGAAACGACTTCATGTGCTCCTGTGGGAGCAAATCAGTCTGATATGAATAGTGTTTTAACAAAAATATGTTTATTAATTTATTTTTTGTAGGTGTATCCAAAGCCTGACAGACATGATTCCTCTGTTATGTAAAAAATAAAATGTAACAGTTAACCACAGTGTTGCACTTGGTTTATTACCATTAATAAAATCTATGTACTTTTATATTAACATTAAACCCTCCCACAGATGATTTGCAGCAGTTGCTTAAACAACTTTGCAAATGAGCTATTACTAAGTGAATGCACTGGAGTACACAGATTACAGAACTTTGCTCAGGGAAAAAAAAGAGTCATTACCTGAACAATGATGAGCAAACAACAGAAGACACGACATGTCTGAACATTCATTTTAAATAATAAACAAAAATGAAAAAAGCTCACTCTTTTTGAGAATAACACATTGATATGGAAAAAGCAAGACGGTGCAACAGAAACAGAATTTTCTAAAGAGTCCGCAGTAGTGAAAGGAAAGCTATTTCCCCCATTCCTTTACCCAGAAATGTACATAAAACCGAGCTAACCAAATTAAAATGTCTCTGAAGTCAGTGTACAATAAATATCTAGCAAGTCTAATATAAGCCTCTGGGAAATTTATACAAACATGTGTAATATTAATCTCTGCCCTGCTCCTGACATATTGACCCTTTCCTCAACTGGGAGGCAGATTTAGATCTTTTAAAGTGTTCCTATAAAATACACACTTCTGATTCAGCTCATTCTCTGCCTTATCTCTGCTGATGCATCTCTTTTTATTTGCATCGAGGGCGATTTAATTAAAGGATTCACCAAGTGTGAAGCAAATAAACTGCCACAATGCCCTGACTGACACTGTATGACAGCAGATAGCTTTAGGACTTGGGGGGGTGACATTAACATGCATGGCTGAAATAACTGGACAGTGAATTAACCTTTGCGAGTACATTGTTCAGCACAGCGTAAAATGATGATCGCAAACGAAGGAACGCAGCAGAGGAATACTAAATCCACTGTGTGAAGAAAGTTAGCTTTGAATTTGCAGGGCTTATGTGCTGAAGCGAAACGGTAATCACTTTGGAATAAATGAACAGAGCGCAGCGAGTCGTCAGCGGCAGAAAGACTGTCGTACATTGGTCTTTTATCACTTGGTGAGTTTTGAAATTACTTTTTGTCTAAAATCCGAGAATGATAGAAAAGTTCATTCACAATCTGAATTTTGGCTTTGTGATTAAAGTTATTATGTTGGACTATTTAACACTTTGCAGTTCTTGGTTCAGTTTGTACAATAACAGTAAATCGGATGAAAACTTTCTTTACAAATTATTCCACAAATAGATGATAGATTAATTTAAAATTAAAAATTTAATTTTGGGGTTGTTTCAGATTTTATGCTTCAAGAAAAAAAAATCATATTGTCGTTTTCTGTGTTTTGTGTTTGACAGTGATTAACAAATTCATTAGACCACCTGTCATAAAACCAAGGAAACACAAATATTTTAGAAATCAATGTCAAAAGCTTGTTTAAAACTAAAAAATACACTTTTTATTATTCAAATAACAAACTGAATTGATGTTTTTATACCCAGATTTGAGCCGCCACACTGGACTTTCCTGAGAAGTCAGAAAGTAGTCAAGCTTAACATCTAACATGCTTAACATTCAACTGCTTAAACTAATTTAACTGTAAATAACTGTAAAACATTTATTGAAAACAGGACATTTGATCATACATACATCTATCTATCTATCTATCTATCTATCTAACTATATATATATATATATATATATATATATATATATATATATATATATATATATATATATAAAAAAACACCCAGCACGCCCCTGCGGGCGGTTTATCCTTCAAGCTCGGGTCCTCTACCAGAGGCCTGGGAGCTTGAGGGTCCTGCGCAGTATCTTAGCTGTTCCCAGGACTGCGCTCTTCTGGACAGAGATCTCCAATGTTATTCCCGGGATCTGCTGGAGCCACTCGCCTAGCTTGGGAGTCACCGCACCTAGTGCTCCGATTACCACGGGGACCACCGTTACCTTCACCCTCCACATCCTCTCGAGCTCTTCTCTGAGCCCTTGGTATTTCTCCAGCTTCTCGTGTTCCTTCTTCCTGATATTGCTGTCATTCGGAACCGCTACATCGATCACTACGGCCGTCTTCTTCTGTTTGTCTACCACCACTATGTCCGGTTGGTTAGCCACCACCATTTTGTCCGTCTGTATCTGGAAGTCCCACAGGATCTTAGCTCGGTCATTCTCCACCACCCTTGGGGGCATCTCCCATTTTGACCTCGGGACTTCCAGGTTATACTCGGCACAGATGTTCCTGTACACTATGCCGGCCACTTGGTTATGGCGTTCCATGTATGCCTTGCCTGCTAGCATCTTGCACCCTGCTGGTATGTGCTGGATTGTCTCTGGGGCATCTTTACACAGCCTGCATCTGGGGTCTTGCCTGGTGTGATAGACCCCAGCCTCTATGGATCTTGTGCTCAGAGCTTGTTCTTGTGCTGCCATGATTAGTGCCTCTGTGCTGTCTTTCAGTCCAGCTTTGTCCAGCCACTGGTAGGATTTCTGGATATCAGCCACCTCCTCTATCTGCCGGTGGTACATACCGTGCAGGGGCCTGTCCTTCCATGATGGTTCCTCGTCTCCCTCCTCTTTCTTGGGTTTCTGCTGCCTGAGGTATTCACTGAGCACTCAGTCAGTTGGGGCCATCTTCCCAATGTATTCTTGGATGTTCCTTGTCTCATCCTGGACTGTGGTGCTGACACTCACCAGTCCCCGGCCCCCCTCCTTCCGCTTAGCGTACAGCCTCAGGGTGCTGGACTTGGGGTGAAACCCTCCATGCATGGTAAGGAGCTTTCTTGTCTTTATGTCAGTGGCTTCTATCTCCTCCTTTGGCCAGCCCATTACCCCAGCAGGGTACCTGATCACGGGCAGGGCGTACGTGTTGACGGCCCGGATCTTGTTCTTACCATTCAGCTGACTCCTCAGGACTTGCCTGACCCTCTGCAGGTACTTGGTGGTTGCAGCCTTTCTAGCGGCCTCTTCATGGTTCCCATTTGCCTGCGGGATCCCCAGGTACTTGTAACTGTCCTCTATGTCTGCAATGTTGCCTTCTGGTAGTTCAATTCCCTCAGTTCTGACTACCTTCCCTCTCTTTGATACCATCCGACTACACTTCTCCAGTCCGAACGACATTCCAATGTCATTGCTGTATAGCCTGGTAGTGTGGATCAGTGAATCGATGTCTCGTTCACTCTTGGCATACAGCTTGATGTCATCCATGTACAGGAGGTGGCTGACAACTGCTCCGTTCCGTAGTCGGTATCCGTAGCCAGTCTTGTTAATGATCTCACTGAGGGGGTTCAGGCCTATGCAGAACAGCAGTGGGGACAGAGCATCTCCTTGGTAGATCCCGCACTTGATGGTGACTTGTGCTATGGGCTTGGAGTTGGCCTCTAGTGTTGTACGCCACATCCCCATTGAGTTCCTGATGAAGGCTCTTAGGGTCCCATTGATCTTGTACAATTCTAGGCATTCCAGTATCCAGCTGTGGGGCATTGAGTCATAGGCCTTCTTGTAATCAATCCAGGCAGTGCACAGGTTGGTCAGTCTGGTCTTGCAGTCTCGGCTGATTGTTCTGTCTACCAGTAGCTGGTGTTTTGCGCCTCTGGTATTCTTGCCAATTCCTTTCTGTGTCCCGCTCATGTATTGACCCATGTGCCTGTTCATCTTAGCCGATATGATGCCTGACAGGAGCTTCCATGTAGTACTGAGGCAGGTTATTGGTCGGTAGTTGGAGGGGACCGGTCCCTTCTTGGGGTCCTTGGGGATCAGGACCGTCCGGCCTTCAGTTAGCCATTCCGGGTGTCTCTCGTTAACTAGCAGCTGGTTCATTTGTGCTGCCAGACGCTCGTGGAGTGCAGTCAGCTTCTTCAGCCAGTAGGCGTGAACCATGTCGGGCCCTGGTGCTGTCCAACTCTTCATACTGGAGACCCTTTCTTGGATATCTGCCACTGTGATGGTTACTGGACCCTGTTCAGGGAGGTCGCTGTGGTCTGCCCTCAGATCCTCTAGCCACTGAGCATTGCCGTTATGGGTTGCATCCTTCTCCCATATGCTCTTCCAGTATTGCTCCGTCTCCAGCCTTGGTGGTGCTGTTCTCTTATTGTTCCCCTGCCACTGAGAGTACACCTTTGCTGGTTCTGTGGAGAACAGCTGGTTTATTCTCCTGCCTTCTATCTCTCTGGTGTACCTCCTCAAGCGGCTGGCCAAGGCTGTGAGTCTTTGCTTGGCAGTTTCCAAGGCCTCAGGTATGGACAGCTTGCTGTATTTCTTAGGCACCTTATTTGTCGCACCTTGCTGCAACTCCGTTAGTTGGCTAACCTCCCTCCGTGCTACTTTGATCTTGCCCTCTAGCCTCCTTCTCCATGGAGGGTACTGCCCCTTGTCGCTGTTCAACTTGTAGCCAAGCATCTCACTGATCACTGCTGCCGTATTGTAGATCAGCTTGTTAGTGTCGGTAATCGTGGTTGTAGGTATTGCCCGTAGTGCTGCATTAACATCATCTAGCAGACCTTCTGAGGGTACTTCACGTAATCTTGGTAACCGGCTACGGGGGATCCAGGTTTCAAGCTTGGCCATGATCCTATTTTTCAGGTCAGTTCCTCTCACACTCAACGATCCTTCTCCTATCGCACTTGGGGCTATGTACCCAATCTCGGGTGGGGGTGATGATATCGCCCCCCTGACCTGGCGTCCTGACTCCTCCTTGCCGTAGCATTTGTGTTGTACCTCGTCAATCTCTAGCTGTGAGAGCAGTCCCTTCTTTCGAATGTTGGAACACTGAGCTACTAGTTGTTTCGCCGTCATTGTGGATGTTGGGTATCGAAGAATCCATAGGTCCCTCATCCTATTCATGTAGCCCCTTCCGCCGGGGTTACTTGCGTAGTAGCATTCCAACAACGCCCTGTTTTCGTCTCTTGCCCACCGATGCCTTCTTGTTCCAGTAGCCCACTTTTCATCAGGGTGCCCTGGTTCCTCAACACCTGACGCGGACCTTGTTGATCCGGGCGACGTCCGAGCCGGCATGCCTTCATATTTATCTGTCTCGCTCATGTCTGCGGTAGGCTTGCTTAGCTGTATACAATGCCAGCCACTTGGTTAAAGCGTTCCATGTACGCCCTTTCCACTTGGGTTACTTGTGTAGAAACATTCCAACAGGGCCACCGATGCCGTTTTGTTCCAGTAGCCCCTCATAAGGGTGCCCTGGTTCCTCAACACTTTACGCTGACTCCTGTTCCAAAGGTGTGTAGTCTTACCAATTAATTTTGAAGCCTTGATGTTGGTGTTTTGGCAGCCTTCATTTTGGGTTTTTGGAGGCACATAAGTGAGCATATTTATTTGTTACAAAACACAGACATGAAACTGTGAACTAGCACGGCAAAGGATCCTGGCTGGACACAAAAACAGTCAAATAATGAAGCAATCAAGCACAACTGTTTGCTATCATAAGTGCACACACAATTTCTCAAAATTACATCTGAAAGATGTAGATTACTGAACGATATTTGATGCATAAACTGCAAATAATGCAGTATTTTTCCCCATGTCCTGGGGGTGCGAGCTGACCAGTCAGCCAGCAAAATTTGTCCACTGAGTGATACTGAAGATTTTCTGTCTTTAGCCTGTGGCAAGAACTCAGTGTGGACGTGACTGATTGATGATCAGAAGTCTAATCATTTATGAATGTGCTACAAGTGACCTGTTTATCCTATTTTCTATGTCATTGTCACAAAATCCCAATATTCAGAATAATTTATTAATCTTAGAGGAAATGATGTGGTTATATATCATATAGATTAAATAAGTGAAAATATACCTGTTTCACGGTCATGGTTTACTGGGACACATGATGAAACTGAGGCGTCATTGGTTCCACCTTTCCCTGCTGTGATTTCTCAACAGGAGTTGCTGTGAAAAACGTCTGGTTAGTTGATTGTACATCAGCTAAATGAACTTTCCCCCCCGTCAGTCTTACACATCTGCTGAAACACAGTTTGTAATTAAAACTGTCTTTCACTGAGAACCTTCACAGACAGTTTGTAATTAACCGTCCATCACAGCTTTTATTCGTTTTGTCAGCCACCCTGGCATCATGCGGCGTGCTGTGGTTGTGGACGTAGGCAGACCTTTCCAAATACATGTTGTAGTGTTTTCAAAGACACTGCGCCATCTCAGGAGACATGTCATCGGTCTCACCGTTTGATAATTAAATCAAGAAGCCACGAGCCAGTGAGCAAAGTGGAGTGAGTCAGGTTTTCACAATAATCAAATCTTCTAAATCTCTCGTTTCAGAGGGTCCTTGAACACATCAGCATTGTTGTCCTCTACAAAGGGCCCCATCATGTTGCCCTACACTCAAATCATGACTACAAATCCTGATATCACTACAGCATTTCAACAAGCTCTGTATATGACTCATGTTAGTTTTGAAGGGCGGTCTTGTCGCTCACTAACAGATGTCCCGGGCACGAAGACTGAAGTGTTTAACCTTTCTGAAACGGACTGCCTCCAAGCGCCCGTTTTCATTTTAGAGTGGCAATTGTATCGCTGTACGTTTAAATAAACTCATCATCAGTGGATATACAGTACAGCGATAAATGGTTATTCGTGAATTAACCCAACCATCCACAAACCCTTGCTGGTAATCACAGCTCTGACCAACTCGGTAGATTATGATGAAGCAGGATTTTCTTCTATTTGTAGATTTTTCTTGGTCATTGTCCACTGAAAGCCTTCTTTTAGCATATCGCAATAGCACCCCTCTATTTACTGTATTTTTTGGACCATAAGGTGCACCGGATTATAAGGCGCATTAAGCCAAACCTAACAGTCAGATTAGTCGAACTTTATTAAACTCATTCACAATAACTCTCAATATTGTTAAGTTGTAACACATTAAAAATTGAACAATAAACATTCTGCTTTCACAAATCCATCAAATTCCTTTATCTTCAGTGTCTGAGTTCAACAGTTGGGCGAATTCGGCCTCAAGCATGCCCGGATCCCTCTCATCATTATGCGAATCAGTCTTGTTGGTCTGGAAAGCTCGGACGACACTTGAGACCGATACCTTAGCTCAAGCATCCACGATCCATTGGCAGATAGGGGCGTAACTCGCTCGCCGTTGTCTCCCTGTCTTGGTCGCAGCTCGCAATTTGACTTTGAACGACCTGTTGACACCAATATCTAGTGGTTGGAGTTTTTGGTTAATCCACCCGGAATGATGGCAAGCTCCGAAATAGTTTGCTTCATTTGGGTTTTGACAGTATCGGTGAGATGGGCGCGCATGGAGTCGTATCAATAGGGACGGAGATTTGTGGAAAAAGCCGGTCTCTTGACATAAATTCCCTCAGCCACTCGCTCATCTTCTCCTCGTCCATCCAGCCCTTTGAGTTAGCCTTGACAATGATGCCGGCCGGAAACTTTTCTTTTGGCAAAGTCTTCCTCTTGAAAATGACCATGGGTGGTAGTTTCTGGCCATTAGCTTGGCAACCCAGAACTGTAGTGAAGGATGACTTCTCGTTCCCTGTGGTGCATATAGATACCGTACTGGTCCGTTGCTCCTGATGTTTCTAAATGAGAAAAAGAAGAAACCGAGATTCACAGATTAATACGGATTGAATCTGTGTTTCAGGGTGGAGCAGTTTGAGCTTTTGTTGGCAGAGTTGGGAACACATTTAAGATGGCTTTGAAAAATCTTCAGAGATTTACCTGAAAAAATGCTAGCTATGTGTCTGAGGTAAACTAATATCATTATCATTACATTATTTGTATATTCAGTACTGGTTTTGAGTTACAGTCCACTTTTTGCTAAATGCAGTCATCTGACTGGTTTATTATCATCATGAAAAAAAAGCCACAAATTCACCCAGTGAAATTACACGTTCAACGAGTCAGAAGATATTTTTAATTGACATGAAAATATGCATATACTTTACACGTCTGGAGTATAAAAACCTTCAGTTTGAATAAAAGACAGTTTGATGTCATTAAAGCCTTCAGTCCTGTGTTAGCTACTGGTTCTGGTCAAAAACGTTACCTGAACCGAGACCAAATCATCAAACAAATAAAGGAAAATATGTATTTATTAGTTCTGATTACTTTTTGAAAATGGAAACATTACAATTGACTATCGTGCGCGGCACCTGGAGTACCTTCAAAGTCCATCAGGGGGTAGCTGCTTGTAAGAGTTAACACAAACCAGAAAAGTGAAAAACTTCACTACAGCGTCACTCTGTAAACAAACAGTCCTTCAAAATGTAGACTGGCTTTGGGGATAATAACTGTTTACTGTTGGTCAAACTGGGAAATTTAAAAAGGTACAAGAAAACATTGTTTTTTAGGAAGCTGCAGGAAGGTCATGCTGTTGTCTTCTCCCTGACTAATGTAAAGTTAGCGTGGACCATGGAGCCACAGTATGCTAGTGTGAAATAAACCAGTAATCCTTTAAACCCTGACCGCTCGGTTCGATCGCGCATGTGTTCCTTTGACTATATTTTTCATGCCCTATGTGCACTGTTAGATGTTGATAATACTGCTAATCTGTCTGTGGCACTGCTGGAGCCACAACACAGAGAAAATAACCCACAAAGAGGAGCAGATTGTTTCAATTGCAGACATAGAGGACAGTTCAATGATGAAAACACACACAAACACACACAGACTCACACCCTCCCCCCAGGTCAACCCCGCTGGATCAGTATTATTACATCTGGTCCAATGCTGAGCAAATCCCGTCCATATTTTTTTTCAAGTTAGCAAGAGAAAGGATGAGAAAGACGATTAGGGAGTATAAGCCACAGTGTGTGTTTATATGCGTGTGTGTGTTTATATGCGTGTGTGTGTGTGTGTGTGTGTGTGTGTGTGTGTGTGTGTGTGTAATGGCACGAAGGCTGAAAGCATGTTAGTTGAACCATGGCAGGCGGCCAGCAGCAGCAGCTTGTCCTGCTCTGTTGTAGACTGAAAACAAGAAGGAAAACATTGCATTTGACAACACAGACCCATGAGTTAGGGTGTAATTTCCCAACATTTATTGTGTAATTCTTATGAAGTGCGTGTTTTATAGTGATCACAGTGGGAAAAAAATGCTTCTATGACAATGTAAATCAGTGGCATTTCCTCTAATGGGCACTTGAGTGACTCTAACAGTGAGTCAGTCCCCGTAGTCTCCCATGTTAAAATGTCCAACTGAACAGCAGAAATAAACACGATTACAGCTGCTACAAAAACCAGCTTTGCGCCCTTTGATTAATTTGCCCCCGTTCTTTGGATGTTGGCTGTCTTTTGTTCTGTTGTCTGTCAAAATGATCCCACCTTTTCAATAACATTGAGATCCGGACTCTGGGGAGGCCAATCCACGACTGATTGTGTTGCCCTGTGTTTTACTACAGTGTGTTTGGGATCACGGTAACACTGAAAAATGAAGCTGTTGCCAGTCAGATGCTTTCCAAATATTAGTGACGTGCAAATTAGAATCTGATGTTACTTTTCTGCATTTGTAATTCCATCTATCTCCAACACCACTGATTTAAATGCAGCCACAAACAATGACAGAGCCTCCACCGTGCTTTCCATAAAGCTGTAGACACACTCCTGATGCTCTCTGCACATAATAACAACAATCTGAACCAAAGTCTCAAATTTCGATTTATAATTCTATAAGACCTGTTACCACAGATTTTGAGGAAGTGTAATTTGGCATACTTCAGCCCTTTTCCCGTTTCCTTTCCTTAATATTGTCTTCTTGAGACAGTTGGAGGAATTTCCAGCCGGAGTCGATGCGTTCCCTGTGTCTCCTCTCATGTGTGGAGTTTCTGGTGTTTCACCTGTGTTGCATCCACGGCTAAACAGCAGTAGGGTTCTTTAGACCAGCGCTGTCCTCCGCTCTGTGCTAGTTCGTCAGCTACCTCTTGGTGGTAACTAAACTTTCCTTGTGTCTTGCCTCCACGGTTTATTCTTAATGTGTAATCTTGTTCCTGGTCGCGACTTCCAGGATCCATCCACTGCCACAGTTTCTGTCAAGTGCTGGTCCTACCTGCAACGCTCATCAGTAACTATCTGGAAAACAGAACTACTCACCTCACCTGCCCTCCTGTCCACCGTGCACCTCGGGGACTTTGGAATTTCGAAGCAGAGCGCCGTTAACCTCTTTGCTCGTTCCTTCCCTAGACACTCCTTCAGCTACCCTACTTGAAGCTCCCATTCTTCACCTGCAAATAAGCAAACATCCAGCAAGAAATACTCACCTGTAGTTTCATTCTTCTGTCACTCAGTAACCGCTGTTTCCTCTGTTTCACAGCTGCTAATCAGAGGTCCCATTCTGCTCCCTACTGGTATCTTCATAGGTATATAATCAAACCTTGTCTCTTGTGTGTAAATAAAGTCTAAGTCAGTTCTTGAGTCTGCTTCTGGGTTCGCATCTTGTACAGACCTTTGGTTTGTGACACACCGTTCCACTGAGAGCATTTCTGTCAGGGTTCTGGGTGGCTGCTCTGGATGTTTCACCATTACTGCACACAGCAAAGGCTTCAGTTTGCACTTCACTCCAGATCAGGTTCAACCAAAAACATCTGAAGGGAAAGTTAAATACAGTGTCACGGCAGGGTGTGCCGGTGTTTTTGGAAACAGGACCCAAAAGCAGATGCTGACAGAGGAGTTGCAGGTTTTAACCAAAAATAAGCCTTTAATTTTGGCCGAAAAACAGCAGTACTATGAAACTATGAAAAAAAAACATGAAAAACTATGACAACTATGAAAGACTATGACTGCAGTGGAGAGAATAACAGGTGACCTGAGAAAAAACACAGAAAACAGGACTTAAATACACAGGAGGTGATCAGGGGAAGTGAGAACACATGGGGAAACAGCTGACTGATCAACAAAATAAAACTAAAATACACTAACCAGTCCATGACATAAAGCATCTGTCCCGGTACAGTGCAATGATTACTCTCTTCAGCCACAAAGGCAGAGCATGTGGGATCTAGCTAGCCCAGCAGCCGAAGATGAGCAGCCTATGGAATGCAGTCCTACAGTGGATCATGACTTTTGTCCCAGAACCTTCTGGCCTTGACCTGGTAGCAGCCAAAAACAGAAAAGAGGTGGAGGAACTCAAAATTTAATTCACTTTCAGATTACAAAGATTGGTTGGATGTGCTGATTCTACCCAACATTTGCAAGTTACTTCCTGACGCTTTGAGGACTAATTGAGCCATCTGTCCACAAAATGGTTCGCACATCAAGAGCCAAAGTCTGAAACACACATGAGGCAGACTGCAACCCACTGATGAGCTCTGGCTCTTCTAAATGTACCTGGCTGCTAGTCTTAAGGAGACAGACTGTACAGCCACTGTAAGTCGCATTATTTCTTCATGGACCAACAACTTTTACACTCTCTTGGGTTCAGTGCGAATTTGGATTGATGCTGAGGACATTAAAGCTCACCTCCCTGATTGTTTCAAAGACTTTCCTGATACTCAGGTGATTGCAGATTGCACTGAGCTAAAGTATCAAACCCCATCCTCCCCTGTTCTCCAAAGTGAGATGTTCTCCAGATACAAATCTCAGTGAACTTTGTTTCTTCACTCTATGAGGGGTCAGTAAGTGATGAAGAACTCTTTAGGAGATGAGGGTTGGCTGACCCAGAAGACATGGCCATAATGGTTGCCAAGGGATTCCTCATCTCTGACTGTGTAAAGTTCAAGGTTTACTGTCTGCCTTATCTCAGCAAAAGAAGCCAGATGCCAGCACACAGCTTCCTCCAGACACAGAAAATCACACGTCTGAGAGTGCATGTGGAGCATGAAATTCGAAGGGTTAAGTAAAAAAAGCCGTTTGACGAATACAGATTTCCCTTGATTCCACAAAGTAGACAAAACAGAGACATTTTGAACACAACCAAAAGAAAGCTGCAAGTTTCTAAAAATGTTTTTTTCTTTTTCTGAATGGTTTCTAAGATGTAAAACAATGATTTTATTGCAACAAACTGTTGTTTTGTATGTATTTCATGAATAAATATGAAAGCTAACAATCAAAAAAGTAAAAAGAAAAACCTTGTTAGCAGAGGTGTGGACTCGAGTCACATGACTTGGACTCGAGTCAGACTCGAGTCCAAGTCATGTGACTCGAGTCATTAATTTTATGACTTTAGACTTGACTTGAAAAAATGTTCTAAGACTTGTGACTTGACTTGGACTTTTACACCAATGACTTGGGACTTGAATTGGACTTGAACCGGTTTACTTGAAAAGACTTGATATTTTACCCAAAATATAAAATTTAACATGCATATTATATAGAGATTGAAAATGTGACGTCATTCACGGGTAGAACCGCAAAGGATTCTGGGAACTCGTGGCAAGCGGTACTAGCGCAGCGATAAAAAGAAACACAAAAATGTCAAGAAGCTGTTGTATTATTAACTGCAATAGCCGGTCGCATGACAGCCACGGGAAGCCGACGAGTAAAGAGATCGGTTGTTATCGGATTACGTCGTTGAAGAGAAATTGTTCGAGCCGTGTTTCCGAAGTAACAAAGAGGCGACTGGATTGCAGCCATTCAAAGACAAAATATAACGTCCCAGAACACTCCAGCTCACAGGTTAGTCTGCTCCAAGCATTTACACAAAGGTCAGTCTGCTGTTGTAGTTAATACGTCATTTTTCTTAACATAATTGGTGATATAGGTTACAAGCAAGTCTGGCGCTGAACAGAAATTGTCGCGCTATGCTCCTTTATTTATTGTGCATAAATAGTGAATTGTCCTGACACAATATTGCGTTTCGCTTCTGTTATTATGGTACATTGACAAAAACACATACTTTTATTCACAGGATAAAACAGGTTTTTTGTATCACTAATTGCCCAGTACGATTACAGCATACAGTATTATTGTCACTGCTACATTTCTGTGATGCTACCAGAAATTATTTCCACTGCTAATTAATTACCATTGAGCTCAAAGGTCCTATTAATAAACGGTTAACAAATGTGTATTTATGGAGACGATTTGTGAGACTGGTAAACTTATGATACGTATGATGGTCTTTCGTTCTACACGGTGCATTTCAAGGTCCTGTACCCATCCGTCGGTAAACTGTACCTGGGCTTGTTGCAGTGACCTGAAGTTACTAAACTTCATGAGTGTGTGCACTCACTCCAAGAACCGTATGATTATAAATATGCATATAAATATGCTACGATGAGATAGCTGACTTCATCTAACTAGCAAATGTTGTCCAGGCTACGTTGGTGATACAGTTTTTTTTAATATGTATGATATTTTTGTCATGCGATTTTAAAGCTGGTCCTACAACCGCATCCAAGAATAACATGCAGCTTATCTCAGAACTGTCGGTGAAAATTATTCTTGGAGCTAGGTTTAATTGAGCTGCATTTTAAAGAGGTGCAATTTCACAATTTGTGTATATTTTCTAAGTTCACTATTTTGTCATGTGTTGAGAAAAACACAGATTTAAAAATTACATGGTCTAATATTTACATTTAGCATAACTGCAACATGCTTTTTTTCGTTTTTTTTTTAAAGACTCGAAAGGACTTGAAATTCAAAATTTCAGACTTGTGACTTTACTTGGACTTTTACACCAGTGACTTGAGACTCGACTCTGACTTGCCTGACATTACTTGAGACTTGAGGATAAAGACTTGAGACTTACTCGAGACTTGCAAAACAATGACTTGGTCCCACCTCTGCTTGTTAGTGCAAAAACACATTTTTATGCCTTTTATCTTTGGCATTTCTTGTACATTCAGCTAAAGAAATGGAAACAAATGACGCATATGCTTTATAAGTCAGTTATATGAAAACAGTAGTAGTGGTTCATCCGTTGAGTTAGGTATCTTATTTATGCTTAAATTCCTAAACACTGCTCTGAAAATGTTCAGGTGCAAGAACTGGACTGAAAAGGAGCGAAAAAGCAGCCCAAGAGATCCTGGAGAACCACCGCTTTTAAAAACACGATGAAGGCTGGCTCGAGACTTCTGCACAGACTTGCTGATTCCATCCACTCACGTGTGTGATCCTGGACTTAAATAATAATTGACTGTGCCTCTTTTTGTCCCACATTTATTTGTGATTTTGTCCCCTCAGCTCTCTCCTTCTTCCACTTTCCCCGTCTCTCAACGCTCCACATTTGTGAGTTCGAGGTTGTGTTTAGCCTCGTCCTTGTGTGGTCTAAATAAAAACCACAGGTGATCAGAGATTCTCTGAGGAAGATCAGCGGCTCTGTGGAGCTTCATTTAACCCAAGATTGTGTGAGGGCACTCACTGTGTCTGTGTGTGTGTATAGGTTAGACCTGAAAGCATTTGCTGTCCATCAGTACCACCTACAACATGTTTTCCATTATTCAGGTTATGTTCATGATGCATACATGCAAACAGCTTCTCAGCATTTTATTAGTTAGACTAAACTAAACAGTTTAATAAACAGTTTTGGGATGTAGATTTCTTAAAGAAGGATGTAAGTCTGGAGGCTGCAGTTACTCTTGCTGTCTTGAGGCTTCAGGTAAAGCCAGCAGTTATCTGGGTCAGTTTTGCCATTCGGTCATTGTTTACAAATGCAGATCACGAGGGGAAAAAAAGAATAAGCTAAAAATATCTTCAGCCAGCCACTGATGTTTAAATACTTGCAACAAAACCAATTCCCTGTCCTCTGCCTACAGATTCTGCATCTGTAACTTAACGTTGGTTGAATGAGACTAAGCTTCTCCAAATCTAAGGCCACGGTTCTCTGAAGAAAAACGATGGAGAGCATCTAACGGGTTAGAGAACAGTTGTTCCTAAATACGTGGAAGTTTTAAGTATGTTGGGTTCTTGTTTATGACTGAAAGCAGGATGTGATTGGCAGATCGGCAGATTGTTTGCAGCATCAGCAGTAATGAGGACATTGCACTTTTTTGTTGAAGACAGGATGCCTCCCATTGGAGGAGTTTTGGGCATGTCCAATTGGGAGCAGAATTTGCAGGCCCAGAATTTTACAGGAGGGATTATATATCTCATCATACTTGGTGGGAATTGGGAAATATTGCTAGAGGGAAAAAAACAAAAAGGCTGATGGGGGCGTTTTTACCTCACAGATTACTGTGATTTTAATTACCAATATAAATAAGAATGACATTCACTATTTTTTTTCTGTTTTCCCCATTGTGTTGCTTATCTGCACCTTCAGCTATTAACTCTCTAAATGTCCACAATAAGCAGAAAATGTGAAAAGAAAGGAGGTGAAGGAAATCAGAAATCCAGTGAATAAGGACATGCTGACGGCTGTTTAATCAACAACTGCACTGAAGCTGCTGACAAGAAGAAAATGAGAGTTTGCAGAAAGAACATAAATACACGGTGAACTTTTCAACACTGACATGGACGTAAACATAATGTCAGGTAACAACAGTACAGTGGTGATAAATACATATATTTTTGGGACATATTGGTCACAGCATACTGGTTTTCTAGTACAGGTCAGGCTGTGACACTGCACACCTCAGTGACAATTAAAATATGATAAATTAAAATATGCTACGTGCACGGTATTTAGAACTGGAGGTGGGTTCAAGCTGCAGTGCCCGACCTGTGGCACACTCTGCCCACACCTGATGAGGTTTAATGACTCTAAACACTTTTATAAAGGACCTAAAAACTTATTTACTTGGGCAGTTCACCAACAATTATTACTGGCCTAGACTGTGATACATATTGAGCCATATGTGAAACGTAAATATAGCCTGAGTAAGCCTGAAAATTTTAAGTATTTCTGTGGCAAAGGTGGTAGATTTTTTTTAAATGATTGATTTACTTTGGCTGCTGTTAATTTCCCACTCCTATTTTCACTTGGATTGTAAACTAACTGTTAGGAGGCAGCTAAAAACACGTCTTTACTCGAAGCAGCAAAAACGTGTTTTGTGTTCGTTCTGCTTTTGTGCAATTTTGTCCTGTAATAATTGTACTGCTCCTAACCATGTTTCAAACAGTGGCTCTTAAGAACACATTACATTTTACAATAAACAGTATGTAATTAACATTATGAACTGCCACAGAGTAAATTAAACAGTATAAAAAATAAATGGGTTTTGCAATTGATTTGGAGGCAAATGGCGCCTTTGTGGCTAAGGAGTTGGACAGTGATTTGATTTCCTCAAGCCCTTACTTTTAAGTGTTATTGGACAGGTTACTGAACCCTAAATTGCTCACAATTGCATTGCATTCATTGACACGAGTGTGAGCAACAGAGAGGCCAGTGCGAGTTAAGGTGCTGCAAGAATGCATGTGCCAATGGTTAATGTGGCTTTTAGCATAAAAGCCTTTTAAATGGTCAGTTAGACTAGAAAAGTGCTACATCGATACAGGTCCATTTACCAGAGGTAACTCTAAAAATAAAAACGGGTTCCTGTTTGTTGGCTTGACTCCACAATTACACGAAACCACAACCTTTCCCTTTAAAAAAGAACGCTGCCAATAAAATAAACGTATAGGTGTGTGTTTGTGTTTGTGAATGAGGGATTGCCGTCCGGCTGCAGAGATAAGATGGCGAGGTTATAGGTTGTGTCCTGCTTTCATATCAGCCAATGATCAGCTGCGGCATCAATCAAGGGCAAGACGAGGGAGCGCATCCGACTCAATTATTCATTAGTAAACTCTTTTGTCTCCAGTTAGCAGATCAATAGCTTCTATAATCAGCTTCCCAATGAAGAAAAGTAGCACAGTGCTCACCCGGAACATGACATATGTCTCGTGTGGGGGAATAAAGAAGCAAACAAACATCAGGAACTATCGGCTGTTAGGCAATCAGATGTCAGTTTGAGCATCTGCACAGACCCATAAAAACTTAGTGTGCTGGGAAAATTTAAAGCTGCCTCTTTTTTAAAAAAAATCTTGTGTGTTCCCACATTTTGACATTTAGCAGCTGATTGTGCCCAAAGCTTCCCTAAAGTCCTCAGCCCAGACAAGCCAGTTAATAGTTTTTCCTTGTAGGGTCAACATTTCCTCAGGCACAGGGATTTTAATCCCATATATTCCATTCCAGATAGCTCTTCACCCATCCCTCCCTCCCGCTCTCTGTCTCCACTATTTTCCAGTAGATTTGCTAAAGTCTGCTCTCTATAAGCTGATGATCCGTTTGCTTAATAAAACTCTGGAGAATGATACTTGGGCTGTAGTTAAGCTTCTTACCCGGGATCCCTGTTTGCAAGTGTGACCTTAGAAATGGAGAATATGTCACTGCTGTTCATAGTTTGGAAGGAAAATGTGTTCACAGTAAGATTTACAGCAAGTTGTCTTGTTCAGTTTTAAAAAATGGCAGCAAGGCGAGTGGACGACATTTAACAGCTTCCTCTTCGCGTTGTGTTGTGTATTTATTGGGTAATGATCTTCATTCTTTTTTTATTCATTTAGGAACAAATCTATATATTTTTTATACAATAACTTTACATTGATGAAGAAATTCTATAAGGCTTGAAAAGGCTGGTTCAAAATTACAGCCAGAAGACGAGCCTGGTCTTAGAATGTAGGTGAAAGGGAGACGTAGCTGTGGCAGAGGTGTGGTCTCTGGCCTGCTGCAGAGGACAGGTGGCACAGTGAGCTCGCAAGGGGGACACGGAGGCGTGTTTGAAACACAGGCGTGCTGGAGCGGGGTAAATGACACTGCTATCTTCTTCGGTTTTTTCCAGTGATGGTGAAGCAGGAGGACGTGTGTGGCAGCAACCTTGGAGTGACTGTTTCCAGCGTGCAGAGCACCGAAACAACAGTATCTGCTGCCCATAGACAATCAAAGTTATCCGAGCAAACTGGCAACTGTGTGTGTGCGTGGGGTCCGTGCCACACTAGCATATAGCTGTTCATCTCCCACATAGTGAAATGAGGTTTAAAGTCGTGGGGGCAGCAGCCTAAGCAGAGAAGCCCAAACCTCCCTCTCCCTGGCCACCTCCTCCAGCTTGTCTGGGGGAACATCAAGGTGTTCCCAGGACCACACGAGAGATATAATTTCTCCAGTGAGAGATAGAGTGAGATGTTCAGCCATCTGGGAGGGGTTCAGAGTAGAGCTGCTGCTCCTCCACATCGAAAGGAGTGAGGTGGTTCGGGCATCTGACAAGGAGGCTTCCTGGATGAGGTGTTCGGGGCATGTCCCAGGACACGCTCGGCTGGCCTGGGAATAAATAAATAAATAAAATAAAACTATCTGTAACATGTCAGCATTCCTTTCATCTCTCTGTACTTCCATGTTGCCTGATGACACTGAGTAGATGATAACAGCTGCCACCGTGAGAAGGGACAATGTTTCGGATAGATTATCATGATGTTTAAGCTCGGTCACTATGATGATCTGCTTTTCTGTTACCTGGCTGGACGGTACCACAAAGTCTCTCTGCAGCATGACAGGGGCATGCATCTGCTGCAGGTCAAAGCTCGGAGTGAAACAAACTCACGATAAGACGTATAAAAAAGTGTTAGTGTTAAACAGAAACAGGAGGTTGAAGAAGTTTATCATCTACTTTCTATGGTCTGTAGTCACCATGGTGGCTGCGAAATGCTCCCAGCAGGATGTGGAGTCTGTGAGGGATTTTAATGTCTCTGCAGACAAAGCTGAATTCAGGCTCGTTTTCTAGAAGAAAAGCTAAAAGACAATTCATACTGATAATGTGATTGCATGGGAAATCGCAAAACTTAGCTTCAAATACATATCGATCAGCTCCATAATGGATCCTCCAAGAAGCAGCTCAAGTGACACATGACACAGACCACAAAATTTCAGGGTTATCTCATACATGTCCTGATGTTTTTCATTTTAAAAACCAGCTAGTCCTTCACTGGGTCCAGAAGATCTCAAGCACACTAATAAACAGTCAGCACTCTGAGCATCTGGGCTTGTATGGCCGATATCTGGTCCTCTGGGTAGAAGATCCTCGTATGTTCAGAATTGCTCCATGTGGAATGGAGTGGTGTTCCTGCAGGTTGCAGAATGGGCCCTGCATGGATCTGGCCTGAACCACTGCATCCAGCAGGTCGTCAGATGGATCTGCAAAGTTTGAGGAACGGGTCAGCATTGTGGGCTGTACTTCAGCTCTTCCCAGCAGCACGATCTTCCTGAAAATTCATTTTTTCATGGGAGATTGTGTTTGATCTGCAAAAATGTTCAGGAGCATAGCTAGTATCAAAGTTACACCCAAACCAAGTTTGTGAGAGGATCCTGAATCGGTCCATTTTTATAACTTCTGGGGTTCGTCTTCTTGCTGTCAGCGATGTATAATGTAATGGAAATGGTTCAATAAAGCACAGACAGGACAGTTTGTGTTGTGCTATAGTGCTCATATTTACTCCTGATGAGTACATTTCTGATGAAAGTGTCTTGTTCTGTTAAACATAACCTGAAGAATTTAAAAGGCCGACAGGATTTCTTCTTTGCTGGTTCCGGTGTGATATTCACTGACGTAACCTCCCTAGAAATGTGGAAATATGTGGAAATTCGAAGTCTTCTCAGAGAAATGTTTTAAAACATATAAGACTGAATTCAGAAAGTAGTCTCTGTCCTGTTCTCTGCAGCGCAGTCACAGTCCGTCCTCTGTAGAGAAAGAACAAATGGAATATTTTAAAAAAGTAAAGTCACTTCACTAGACTAGAATGTAAATGTCACCGAGAATTAAAATGAGTCAACATGAAGCTCGTACACTTTCTGTTAAACATTAAAATCCTGAAAGAGGCCATTCTCACACTTCTTTGTTTTTCTGGTTTGGCTGAGACTGAAAATGTGGTGACAGCAGCAGAACATCTGGTGAGGAAGAAAGTATAAATGTTATTTTCAACTGTGTAATCATTTTAACAACAAATACATCCTCGATAATGAGCATAAATAATGACTCAGAGAATTTGCATCACAAAAATGATGCATTCATACATTTACACGCCAGGTTATCTCTGCAGCCGTGTGAAAAACGGGGCACAGCCTTATGTAACTGGGAGCCAAATGACTCTAACTTGATCCTCAATGAGGATCGACCATGGTTCAGGGGGTTGGGAAGCTCATCTTGTAACCGGAAGGTTGCCGGTTCGATCCCCTGCTCTGTCTTGGTCATTGTGTCCTTGACACAAGACACTTCACTTACCGCCTACTGGTGTTGGCCAGAGGGGCTGATGGTGTGATATGGCAGCCTCGCTTCTGTCAGTCTGCCCCAGTAGCTTGTGAATGTGAGAGTGAATGAATAGTGGAATTGTAAAGCGCTTTGTGGGCCTTGAAAAGCGCTATATAAATGCAATCCATTATTACTGAGGAATGAACAAGAAGCAAATTCACCCTCAAACCATGCAATGATCTTGAAGAGCTTCAAGATTTTACAGGACTCAGTTATTATGTCATGTGTTAAAGATCAAGCCGGAACAATTAGAAGAAGGCTGAACAAATGGGAAGGGTTTGGAAGGGTTGCCACGAGAAAGCCTCTGCTTTTAAAAGAGCATGGTGGCATTGGTTAGATATGCAAAGTTGCAATTGAACAAACCACAAGACGTCTGGAGCAATGTCCTTAAGACAGATGAAAAAACTGACATCCCAGTGTGCTTCAGACCCAGCAACACACTCAGACAAAAACTGGTTCACCTGAAAGACAAAACTCCAAAACACAAACTTAACAATGTGGTGTATGCTGTACAGTGCAGCGAGGAATGCTCAGACCTCCACATTGGAGAGACCAAACAGCCACTTCACAAGCGCATGGCACAACACAGAAGAGCCACCTCCACAGGACAAGACTCAGCAGTCCATCTGCATCTAAAGGTCAAAGGTCACTCTTTCGAGGATGCCAATGTTCACATTTTGGACAGAGAGGACAGATGGTTTGAAAGAGGAGTGAAAGAAGCCATCTATGTCCACTGTGAGCGACCATCTTTGAACAGAGGCGGGGTTTACGACACCAACTCTCTGCCATCTATAATCCAGTTTTGAGATCCCTTCCCAGACGCCTTAACGCCCACTCACATCCTGGGCCATCTGACCTCAGGAAATCGCATGATAAGGTGGGGCCAGGTTTCACAATGAGCTCACCTGAAACCCTGGCTGATTGTGACCCACACCCAGTTTCACACCTTGGCTCATGTGATTAGGTAGAGGATCATCAGGGGGTCCTTTTGTCCCTCTTTGGGGGGAAACTCCCACTGGGTTTAAATCTGGGACTCTCCACCATTTGACCTTAGAACTGAAGAAGCTTCTCGGATGAGAGGTAAAACGTCTTCAAGCAACTTAAAGAAGTCCAGACGCTTTTCCAGAAGCTCCTTAGACTACCATGTCTTGATAAACTGAGCAGATATTTGAAGTTTACACAGCTACATTCTCTGAAAATATCTTATAAATGTATTTTGTGACCCAGAAAAAGTAATAAGAGTAATTTTAAAACTGTAATTTTAAAACTTCCAACAACTGCCATTGTTGGAAACTGGATGTGGCTGGGCCGCGCTATGAATTCTGCGATATGGTGGGCCACGAAGGATACACCCAACCCATTCTTCAAATCTGGGGAAAAGTAGGACGCAATTGTCGGCCACATTTGGAGGAGTCTACAAATTTGGACAGCCTTCATTACGTTGCTGTGACGTAATTGGCCTACAAATGCGGCCTCAGGAGGATGCAGCCTATGAATTTGGACATCCCCGATAACAGCACAAACACCTCATACAGTCCCTCACTGTCAGCGCAAGGCGTAGTTGAAGTGAGCCTTGCAATAGGACAGAGAGCCCAAGAACAGCACAAATCTACAATAGAACCAGTTTGCAAACTTAAATGAAAACTTTTTTTTCAAAGGGCAATCTGAAGAGTTTCCATAGAGTTTCATCTTTTAGGCCAAAATTCAGATTTGCAAGTAGAACAAAGACGTTCTCCTCCAGAGCAACATTGAAAAGCATGGCTCACATAGAAATCTGAGCGATCAATGTTAAGTGATAAGTGTTGTATCAACATTAAAATACTAACAAAAGGTTCTGTTTGATTGATGGTGTGTTTACAGTCAAACAGGTGACCACACTGAGGTGGAAAACCCAATGATTAATAGTTGACTGAGGAATTAAAGCTATTATCACCTGGATTGTTCCGCTGCACTCGTCTCATAGTCATTGATTTATAGTTGAGCGGGATGGTAGATGACATTACTGCACGCCAGAGATCCATCCATTACTTAGCTGGGGGGTCTGAAGCCTATGTCAGCTGTCATAGGGGTCGCCAATCTATCACAGTGCAAGCATTCACTTATTTCTAATATTTAAATTGTGAAAGATGTAAATTTTAACTAGCTATATTTTATCGCGTATCATTCGAGGGTGCAAAAGTGATAGATCAACGTCAGCATTCAGTTTTCGTTTTGAATCAAAGTTGCGTCTCAGAAACAGAGGAGCGGCAGCCTCGTCTGTGAACCATCCAGACATTTTACACTTTCATGCCTCTTTTTATTTGAACACAGGATCCAATTTGAATGGCAGCGTGATGTTCCGGTCTCCAGTTCAAACTGAGCCGCACCTTAATTCACCTGACAAAAGACAACAAAGAACGAGTTCCCCCCGGGTCTCTTTATCTTTCTTACTTTTAATTGGGCCACTCCAAAGAGGGATGTCTTGCCAATGAAACACTGTGTCATTTTAATTTTCTCTCATTAGCTTTTAAATTGCTTGGCGGTCCTCCGACAGGAGACCAGTCATTTTTTAAGATGGAAATGAAAGAGAGGCTCGCGGTAAAGGGAAAAAAGAAGCAATCTGCAGAGCTGCTGCACGCCTGCTGCTATCCTCGTTGTATATAGAGGACGTGTGATCGTTGACCTCTTAGATAGGCGATGATGTAGCAGGGAAAGATGATAGTCAAGACTGGATAGATGAAAATGGCAAATTATCAATTTCTTTCCTCCTCAGTGGGGTTTTAGTGTGTGAATTACAGTCGATATGCAGGATTTATCTACGGAAATCAAGAATGGGTCACCTACAAAATACAGTACAGCTCTTTAATGCTAATAAATGATTAATATAATATGAATTATGTTTCTCATCAAGCTCATGGTATTTAAAGGCTGGATGGTGCTGATGTTCTCTGTCAGATCATTTAGGGTAATAAAGTAGAAATCCCAGTTTGTTACCTGCCAGTTCTCCATCAGCCTCCTAGTTGTTCCGCTGACCTGTTCACCTGGATTCCTGCTATCCTGAGGAGTTTCCCAGTCATCGCCATCCACTCTTACATTAACCGGTCAGCCAGTCTCAATACTTACAAAGGAAGGGAATTACCTGTAATCTACCTGCCTGCTCACCCTCCATCACCACTCACCCATTTTCTCAGATTTCTCTCTGCCAGCCTTGTACACCTTCAGAGCATCTGTTCAAGAAATAAACAAATGAAGCCGTTAAACTGATCACAAATATTACAAGCTGGACTCACCTTTGCCCCTCTTAACCCCCTCTCTCCTCGCTGACAGGTCCCAATGCTTCCTGTCCTTCACTGAACACAGTAAAGCTGCTGTCGCCTCGTTGAGTATGAGCCCCGAGTCCAAATTGTACCGAAACAATAATAATTCCACCTGTTTGTTTTGGTTCATGGACACAAATCGATCTTTTTCTTTTTTCTTTTTCTTTTTTACAAAAAAACTTCATTAGAACAAGTCGTACGTTTCATGTTTCATGGCTGAACGTTGTTCTCTCTGAGGATGTTTTTCATTGAAAACACGAGGCTGAATAATTGTCAGTGGTTTTATCTGAATCCAAAGCATCTATTTCTAAATCCGACCGAGTAGTTTCCTTGTTTAAAGGTAACAACACAACACGAACGCTCTTTCATCCTTTACAGCTGGAAAAACTGACAGCAAATGTCTCCGCAGGACAGTCGGGCTCTCCCAAGCCCAGGAAGGTGTCAATTCTGTTACGGGACCAGTTGATCAAATCCATAATTTTTTAGGTTTTAGAGAACAAGACTGAGAAACTCTTTGAGGGTTAGAGTTAGATGAGATTATACAAAAGACATGAGAAGCCAAGCAGGAAAGATAAGTGAGAGGGAGAGGGGGAGGGAGAAAAGTGCGACCGCCTCCGTCAAGAGCCAAGAAAGAAGAAAAAAAATTCAACAATCCTTGTAATTATATTATGGATCTAATGTGTGGAGATTTCCTTCCTTACGAATAAGAGAACAAAGAGCTCCTCAGCATAACAAAGGCCTCAGACTGTCCAGTTTGAATGCAGAGTGAGTAAATGTCTCCTTTCGAGGTTTATTCACTACAACTGACTGAGAATGTGTTATCATCTCCTCCTAGCTTACAATTTCAGTCAAGCAATGGGACATGTTGAAGAAAAATGCAAAGAGCACGCACCTTTCAGACTCTCAGGCTGTT
Organism: Diplotaxodon limnothrissa; assembly: GCF_057381915.1. Lineage (NCBI taxonomy): Eukaryota > Metazoa > Chordata > Actinopteri > Cichliformes > Cichlidae > Diplotaxodon > Diplotaxodon limnothrissa. The sequence continues at coordinate 3,291,662 of NC_140613.1, forward strand.
TCGTTGAGGCGATTTTTATAACCCGACACTCTGCACGCACTCTCTGCTGTTCACTTCACACCGAACAGCCATTATCGGCCTTTCAAAGCATCTAAAAGCTCTTTTCCTGCATTGACCTAGTTTCCGCTTCTCTTCCAGTTACTTGTGTCCTGCTGGTTTGATTGATGGGTCACGAGTCCAGTTGTTCAGGGTGTCAGCACTCTGCCAATTAAACCAAAGGGGAGAAGGCACAGAAGTGGAACAGGTAAGTCTATGATTAGATCCAGTTGGGAAGCTTTTACCCCGGTGAGGTGGCTTCGAAAGAACCTTGCCTGACAATTCGCAAACTCTGGTTTCAGACAAAAGCCCGGTGTGAGATGGAAGCGAAAGTGAGCATGTGAGTCAAAGGAGCTGCAGCTGTTCACCTGCGAGGCCTTTCTGAAAGCAGCTGCACTTTTCTTCACCACACTGCGAACGCACTAAGATCTTTACTCTGGGATGCAGCTAGCTGTTACTTATATTATCAGATCTCTCAATCACTGTTCCAGCTGCACCGTAAAGACACACAAGCACAGCCACAACAACGCACCGTACACCCGCATCTACTCCGATAACATTTAGACAAGTCGCCCAGGGACATGGACGGTCAGGAGGAGAAACGCTGGAGCAAGGAGGGGGAGAAGAAAAAGAGAAAGGCCTGTGGCACAGATGAAGATAATGACTACGAGATAGCTCCACAGCAGTCATCTCAAGGTGCATTATACTGAAAGGTAAAGACCCTCCAACAGCGGTGGGTAACATTGTTTCTGCAGAGGAACACACTGACCTGCACAGTAAGCGAAGGGCCACGCTTAATAACTGACTTTACTGCTTAGCATAAAGCTTGCTTTTTTTTTTAGGTTAACCCTAACCTCCACCAAGGAGTTGATGTGTTTGCATGTGTGTGTCTGTGAACAGGATAAACTGTTTGGCAGTCGTCCGCACAAAGGTCTACAATTTATTGGTCAAAAAGTGACAAAAATGTCCTTTAACCTTGAAAATGTGTTTCTTACTGAGGTGTGAATTGTCTAAGGATATAAAGATCACATTTGACCTCTGACCTCTCCTTCAAGGTCAATAGATTGATCTAAAGGTCAAATTGACAATGCTATATGAAGCTATTTTCAAAACTACTACTTACTGCTGTGGTTTGTATTGACAACATATAGGACACGGGGATTCTAACGATCACGTTACATTAAACCTCTGACCTCTTTTTCAAGGTCAAATAAGGTCAAACTGTCATAAAATGTCTTTCATCTTTAAAGCTGTGCTTAAACTCTACCGCCTTCATTTGTATTGATAATGACTCCGACAAATGGGGGTTCTAAATATCACATGACATTTGACCTCTGACCTCATTTTTATATTTTATATGCTTTTCCTTCGGTTTGACCCCTAAGCGTATTGTATCTTTAGAGAAGCTATTACTCTTTCAATGGTTTTAATGCATAAAGCCATAATGATAACATGTTAAGGTGGACAGAACGGACTCAGGCGCAGACTCAGGCTCCTTGGAAAAAGAGTTTGACAGTTTATTTAGAAAACCAAAGTGCCGAATATATACAAGGTGAGGGGCAAAGCGTCCAGGGCTCCAGGGGGGTATGTGGGACATCCACACGCTTGCCTCACTCTTCGTGCTCACACTCTCACTCCTCTTCTGCCACTCACGCCTTTTCACACTCTACGCAGACAAACAGGCACTCCAGGAGGGTTCGGGGACAGGTCCAGGAAATCTATGTACAAGGAGACACAGGTCAGGAACACCAGCTAGCGAAGCTCGAGAACAAACACTAGGAAGTATCCGGGGACACGAACTCCAGTAGCTCAACGATCCAGCGACGAGAAGCTCAGAGCCGCCACCTTAAGTAGCGTCAGGAACTGTGTCAGTGAGCAGCAGCAGGTGGTAATCAGGCCAGGTGTGTGGGCCAAAGGCGGGAGCCCATAATGAGCTCCGCCCAGCCAGACAGGAGAGTGAGAACAAAAACAACATGTGGCCTGGAGTGAGCCAGCCGGAGAGACACAGGGCCATGACATAACATCTTTAACCTTTGACAGAGTCAGTGGGCCATTTTCTTTATAATTTGATTTGGACTTGAACCCCAAACTTTAGTTCATTCTGAAGTTTCAGCTGCAGTCTCTGAACTGCCTTCACTCTGCTCCTCTGATTTAAAAATATCCTCAAAATCCTCAAAACTCTGCACCTGCAAAATGAAATTCCTCCCAATCCAAAGCATGATGAAAAACGGGGACACGAGAGGTTGTCTGGTCATTGTTTGGTCCAAGGTTGGAGCAGCTGCAATCACACCGCAACTTCTCCAGGAATAAATCCCGAGCACAAAAATATCATTTCTCCTCTCTGCTCTGTTCTGTTCTCTGCACTTGCCAGAAGATGGTACGGCGAGGAAGGAATAACGACTGTTGGATCAAACCCAACTCCTCTGGATCAGTGCCAAACATGAGGCTTAAGGAAAAGAAACCTCCAATGGACAATCAGCGTTAACAGTGCCTGTGAAAAACATCCTGAAGCTGTACATAAAAGCCTAACAAAAAAATAAACAGGAAATACAAGGCATGAGAAAAATAGAATGACCTCAATAATGTTTAATAATCAAACTAATGAGGAGCAAATGAATGTTGGCAGGTTTATATTTCTGCTGTCAGAAGCAGGGGAGACGACCACATGGAATAAAAGACGGTAAGAAGCGGCGAAACACTAAGTGAAGACGGCTGTTTGATGTTTTCTTCCAGATATCAGATTAGAGGAATATCACTGAATTGATTAGCTGATGTTCATGGCTGGTCAGGTGCTGAAAAACCCCGATGGATCCTTTTCTTGTTCCTCATCGACCAAAGAGCCAAAGAAAGATGATAAGAGCCTCTTTGGGTGAAAGTCAATATTGTGTAGGTTCATTTACCTCGCTGTCTCTTAACCTGGAGGTCGCAAGCTCAGTCTCTGTCTGTCAGTGTGAGTAACATGGCAACAGCACAAGTACATTTTTAGAGTGAAATACCCCCCCACCCCGTGTTCATGTGTGTTCCTGCAGCTTCGCCATTTTCCTGCTGTCGTTTCCAGAGATCCGAGCGCTCTGCGTGAGTCTGTCCGCATACATTTTCTTCTGGTTGGAGTCAAACTGTGCTGGAGCCAGCGAGCAGGTGGCTGATTGTCAGCCAGATGAAGGCGACAGGCTGCATGGCAATAAAGAGGGAAGAAAGGCTTCTGGAGGAAATAATTAAGGACTCGGCGTGTTCATAAAAAAGCAAATATTAGTGTTGAAATCCTGAGGTTTCCGTCCTCTGCAAATCCCCCCCAATGACAGGCTCTCTGACACACATATGAATTTTTTTATTTTATTTTTTTAATCCTTGAAAGGTTAAATTGCAGCTATTCAATTCAGAAATTATCCATAGCTACTGGGACACGCCCACCTGCTGGGCAAAATCTGTGCAGCCATCCTTCGACTTTAACTTAGCCAAAATGCCGGATAGCTTCTTTGCTATCAGATGCACTAATCAGTGTTTATTTACAGCTGCCAGAAGGCCGTATGGTACCAACACGTGAGCACAACTCTTCTAACCCTGCCTTAGAGACCAAATCGCACCAATCCCTCCTTCTCCACATTGACTTTCATGACGGCTCATTTAAACTGTACCTGGTCAACTGCTACTGTTATAACACAAACAAAGAAGAACTTTTTTGGCCTACGGATTTAAATAAAGCTAAATCACAAGTCTCTTAAATTCATAGTTTCCCCTCATCTCATCTCAATTGATAGCTGATACAGGTAGTCTTGGCTTGAGACAGGTGAAAAAACCCAACTTTTTATCCTGCAGTACTACCGACTATCCTCTTACTTTTTGCTGTCATGATGGAGTATTGTTTTCACCCGCCAGGTAGTGAGTCAGTCATGTGACTGAAAATCGGCCCATTGGCCGGGGAAGCACCAAGGTGTTCCCAGGACCACCCTAGAGATATAATCTCTCCAGTGTGTCCTGGGTCTGCCCCGGGCCTCCTCCCGGTGGGACATGCCCAGAACACTGCATCCAGGAGGCATCCTTGTCAGATGCCCGAATCACCTCAACTGGCTCCTTTCGATATGGAGGAGCAGCGGCTGTACTTTGAGCCTCCAAATCTGAGGCCATGGTCCTCACCCAGAAAAGGGTGGCGCGCCCACTCCAGGTCAGGGACGAGTTCCTGTCCCAAGTGAAGGAGTTTAAATGTTTCTTTTTCTTTCCTTCATTTTAAATTTTTTTCTTAATCCTGGCGTGTCGAACTCGAGTGCTCGAGGGCCGGTGTCCTGAAACTTTTAAATGAGTCCCTGCTGCAACACACCTGAATAAAATTAGGTCATGAGCAAGACTTGACTACTTGGTGAAGTGGCAACCCCTAACCTTGCTCAAGTAAATTTAAATAAATGTAAGTTTTGGGAAAAATGTACTTCCTAAAGTACTTTTATTGCACCGTGTTCATTCACTCATAAGCTTCAGTAACATGAATCAAATGGCTGAATTACCACCTCAGCATGCAGTCAGTTTTATAGAGTGTTGCTAATGACCTACTAATTTTATCCAGGTGTGTTGCAGCAGAGACACATGGAAAAGTTTCAGGACACCGACCCTGGAGGACTGGAGTTTGACACCCGTGACCTAATCAATCTTTTTTCCACTTATTATTGTCCCGAGTGTCCCTAATCCACCGTCGCAGCACAGCACTAGAGAAGACCTTTAACTGTGTTGTGTACTGAGTCCTGCATATGTAGACTCATACCTGTTCTCCTGGAGGAAAAAGCAAAAAACAGAAAACTAATTTAGCACACGGTGGCTGTTCTGGTTGCAATAACTTTTGCAGTCATTAACGATGTGTTCAAGCACACTGAGGGTAAAGCACGTAGGTCATATCTGTTCATTACAGAGGAAAGCTTTAGCAAAGTTTTATCCTGGCTACTCTACGCCTGTATCCACCAGGCCCGAGTATTAAATCTGGATTAAAGAAACACATGCTATCTGCACAGTGACATTAAAATCGTGTACATGCTGCAGAACGAGATTAATGTTGGGCCTGATAAATGATTTCTGTCTCCCTGCAGTAAATCTGCGTTGTGCTCGGTCTGTTCGTTGATGTGCATCGGCCACGTCACCCCGATGCTGTGGAGATTTACGGCGTGCGTGTTTGTTTTGGGCCTCGGTGTCACGTCGCGGTGTCCAATCCGTCACTCGCCCGACAGTCGTTACAGGGCAGGAGGTAGCACTGCTGCACGTGACGCCAGCTGTTTTAATTATGTGAGCCAATAAATCTGATCTCCAGGAAATGTCAGCAAAGATATGGCTGCCTGTAAAGTGTTTGGCTTCAGCTGCAAAGGTTCAACGAAGTCAGAGACTATCAGGGAACATGAGAAGGGTGTAACTGTCTGTTAAAGGGGACCCATTATGATTTATTTTCTGTCATAAACACATCCTGTTGCAACAGTTCACGCTCATGTTAAATATGTGACATAACAAGGCCAGTGGATGTTTTTTTTCTGCTTTTCTGCATGATGTCAGAGCTGGTCATCTCATGCACTCACTGCTTCACTGAGTGAATGGGTTAAAGAGAAGAAGAAGAAGAATCCTTTAATTGTCCCAGATGGGGAAATTTGGGTGTAACAGTAGTAAGAAAGACACATATACAAACAAACAGGACACAGAACAGAAACAATTTTTACATATTTACATCAAGGACAATGGTTACCAAAAACAGAGTATCCATCCATCCATCCATCCATCCATCCATCCATTTTCATCCGCTTTGTCCGGGGCCGGGTCGCGGGGGCAGCAGCCTCCTGGGTGAGGTGTTCCAGGCATGTCCCACCGGGAGGAGGCCCCGGGGCAGACCCAGGACACGCTGGAGAAAAACAGAGTACTGTACCGTTATTAAATTAAATAAAATTAAATACAGATAAGAGGCAAACCCTAGTTATAGTGTGAATCGGTTGATAAAATAGTGCCAAGTTACAGCGTTGTTATAAACATCCATGTTTGTTGGGAGCAGTTCTGGTAGTACAGTCTGACAGCTGCAGGGAGGAAGGACCTGCGGAAACGCTCCTTCGTGCATCGAGGATGCAGCAGTCTGGCACTGAAGCAGCTCTGCAGCAACACTTACATGCATGGGGTGGGAGACTCTGTCCATCAGAGATGTTATTTTGGCCGGAGTCCTTCTGTCTCCCACCACCTGCACTGGGTCCAGGGTGCCTCCCAGAACAGAGCTGGCCTTCCTGATGAGTTTATCCAACCTCTTCCTCTCAGCTGCCGATAAACTGCTGCTCCAACAAACCACACTGTAAAAAATGACAGATGCCACCACAGAGTCATGGAAGGTCTTTAAAAGTGCTCCCTGGACTCCAAATGACCTCAGCCGCCTCAGCAGGTAGAGTCTGCTCTGACCCTTCCTGTACAGAGCATCAGTGTTGTGGCTCCAGTCCAGTTTATTCCACTATCTCAATGTCCACTCCCTGGATGTTCACCGGTGTCAGTGTGGTGGGTCTGCGTCTCCGGAAGTCCACCACCAACTCCTTGGTTTTCCCGGCATTGATCAGCAGGTGGTTCTGCTGACACCAGTCCACAGAGTCCAGAGTCCACCGTCTGTACTCTGAGTCGTCCTCACCTGTGATGAGGCCGACTATGGCAGAGTCGTCAGAGAACTTTTATAGGTGGCAGCGTGGGGAGTTGATGGAGAAGTCTGCAGTGTAGAGGGTGAAGAGGAACGGTGCCAGCACAGTTCCCTGTGGGGCCCCCGTACTGCAGACCAGCGTGTCAGAGACACAGCCCTGCGTCCTCACATACTGTGGGCGTTCTGTGAGGTAGTCCAGTATCCACTGGGACATGTGGTGGTCCACTCCCGATAGCTCCAGCTTGTCTCTCAGAAGTCGTGGCTGGATGGTGTTGAAAGCACTGGAGAAATCAAAGAACATGATCCTCACAGTGCTTCCAGGCTTCTCCAGGTGAGTCAGGGCTCGGTGCAGGAGGTAGATGATGGCGTCCTCCACCCCGATGCCAGGCTGGTAAGCAAACTGCAGTGGATCCAATGAAGACCTCACCAGGGGACGCAGATGGTTTAGAACCAACCTCTCGAGGGTCTTCATCAGATGAGATGTCAGGGCAACCGGCCTGTAGCTGCTGAGGTCCTTGGGATGGGAGGTCTTTGGTACCGTTATCACACAGGAGGTCTTCCACAGCTGTGGTACTTTCTTTTTGCAGCTGGGGGGATGATGCTGGGGGAGGGGTGGGTGTTTGATCAAACCTATTAAAATATTTATTTAGGTCATTCACCCACCCCAAGTCTCCTGCAGCCTGGGGGGTTGGTTTTTGTCCTGAGATTGTCTTCAGGCTGTTCCAAACCCCTCTGATGTTGTCCTGTTGCAGCTGCTCTTCCATCTTCCTGCTGTAGTTTTCCTTCCCCTGCCTTATCTTCCATTTCAGCTTCTTCTGAACAACTCTCCGCTCCTGTTTGTCTCCAGATCTAAAGACTCTCTTCTCCTTGAGGAGAGCCTTTATTTCAGGATTTATTTATGGATTGTTGTTAGAAAAACACCGTACCTTTATGATGGGTACGGTGTTGTCCACACAGAAGTTCATGTAATCCGTAATGCAGTCTGTGATGCTGTTGAGGTCATCCTCCAGGGGGCTGCAGAGGTTGTCCCACACAGTAGAACGGAAACAGTCCCTCAGGGCCTCTTCAGTCTCTGCCGACCATTTCCTTACTGTCCGTTTCACAACTGGTTCTCTGTGTACCAGAGGTTTATACACAGGCTGGAGATGAACCAGATTGTGATCTGAGCCCCCCAGGGGAGGAAGAGGTGATGAGCTGTATGCCTCCTTGGTGTTGGCATACAATAAGTCCAATGTTTTATTGTCTCTGGTGTGGCAGGTAACATACTGGGTGAAGGTGGGGAGAGTGGAGGACAGGGAAATGTGATTAAAGTCCCCAGAGATCAGGAAAAGGGCCTGAGGGTGCTGTGTTTGGAGTCTGCTGGTTACAGTGTGCAGGACCTCACAGGCTGCTGCAGCGTTAGCAGAGGGCGGGACATACACAGCTATCATAATCATGTGTTAAACTCTCGCGGTAGATAGTACGGTCTCATGCTAACCGCTAGCAGCTCAATGTCCTTACAGCTTAGCGTCTCCTTGATAGATAAATGCCCAGAGTTACACCATCTATCGTTCACAAACACAGCGAGACCCCCTCCTCTCTTCTGACCACTCTCCGCTGTTCTGTCGGCCCGGATCAGGTGGAAACCGTCTATGTTTATGTGTGAGTCCGGAGTTAGCGTGGTTAGCCACGACTCTGTGAAGCACATCAGGCTGCACTCCCTGTAGCTCCTCTGATGTCGGGTTAGAGCCGCCAGTTCATCCACTTTTTTGGGGAGCGATCTCACGTTCCCCATAATAACAGATGGAATCGCTGGCCGGTACCTCCTAACCTTACTGCAACGCCCAATCTCGGCCCGAGTGCCATGTCTCTTCCTCCTCACCTCGTTGCGGATGTTGGCTCGCTCGGCGGTAGGCAGAACAGCGGAAGCCCTGAGGGCTAACAGCTGATCCTTGCTGTAAACAATGGGCGGTCGGACCTCCGAGCGCTCCCCAGACACAGATGCCGTAAAAATATGTGATAAATAACACAATTGTCCATAAAATTCTGAGCTCCATTGTGGAGTAGTACAGTCCACAATAAAAAAAAAAAAACAAGAACAAGAAACACAATAACAACAAAGAAAGAGAAAAACGACTCGGTCAGGTCGGAGCTGCTGATACTGGCTGCCAGCTCGGAGCGGCGCCGGAAGTGATGTAAATGCAGAGAGAAATTTCCCACGGGCATCAGTAAAGTATACATTATTATCTTGGACACACAGAAGCTCCACCCACCTGCTATTTGAATCTTTGCTTCATGAGGGTCAGCCAATCATAAAAAAGCTGGTTTAAAGAGAGTCGAGGGAGCCAATGGGAGTTTCAGATTAAGCCAGAAGTTTCGGGTTCCCAGTTGGAATTTTAGTCTGGAATACTGGGTTTTCCAAGCTGGAAACTCGGAGGAGCCCCACCAACTCTGAGATAACAATTCAAGATGGCAGCAGTAATCTGTCCATCATTGTTGTGTATCTGTGACTTGCTAAATAAGTGCAGACCACTGATCAGGCTCTATCCATGAATGTGCTGCAATTGTGCTGTGTCGCTAGTGATGCATGAATGGCTCCACTATTAACACCGTTATTCACACTTTTCCGAATTTACTACTGGAACGCACTAACTCATTCTAACGTCCGAGCGAGAACAGATTTCCTGTTTTATTGTGATAGTCTTGCGTTCCGTGTTGAGTGTGTCTTCTGTCTCGTTGTGCCTAATTCGTCCCAGCTGTGGTCCCCGTGTTTCTTTTCCCTCGTCACCCTCATGTGTATGTATGTGTTTAGCTGTTATTCAGTCTTTGTCAGGTCGTCTGTTACGTTCACGCCGTGTTTCCAGTTCTTCATGTTTCCATGATGATAGTTTCCAGGGTTCGCGCGTTTAGTTTAGTCTTTAGTTTCCCAGTTTAGTCTTAGTTATTTCTCTTCCTGACTTTTGTTTTGTATTTCGGTTATCGGCCTCCAATAAATGTCTCACCTTCTGTTCCACCTCACTCATGCCTCAGTGTCTGCATTTGGGTTCTCCTACTCTCACCACACGAGCTGGGTTGCAGATCCTGACATCTGAGGCACGACAGAATCTTCAGTCACCATAACCAGCTGCTTCTTATACACACATTGAAGCTTTTGTCGTGGTTTAATGTTGATTCAATATATAACTTGGAAAGAGGTGAGAACACATAAGAAAATCTTAACTAGATCATTTCTTTTAGAGCAACAGTATATGACAAAAATACTTCCCCACAGCACGAGGCAGTCCTTAGTGACGGTGTGGAGAAGGGGCTCTTTTTAACAGGACGAGATCAAAGTTTAAGGAGGGGTAGTCGTCTTCCATGACTGAACGAGGGGAGGACGGAAAGAGAAGAGAGAAAAGACGAGCACAGAGAAAGGAACTGAACAAACCACAAACTACTGGAGAGAGCAAAGGAAATGTTAATATGGAGCTAGAAATGAGCAGAGTGCACAAAACTGAAAATATAAAGTCAAGTTGAAAGCGTCAACGATCACTCTAGTTTGAGTCTTTTGCAAGGTGACAGCTACACCTGTCACGATACCTGTTTAAACAGGTTATTGCCACAGAGAGAATAAAAGTTTATTCAAGGATCACTGCTTTCTAATTAAGGAAGTTTGACATTTAACATCGGCTTTACGCTTACTTGGCAGGAAACAGTAAGACAAGAGATCAATAGCAGTATTTTTAAAGGTAATTCCATTAAAGATGCTGCAAAAGTAAAATTCCAGACAGAGGTGAAGCTATAGCTGCCAATCAAAGCTATCTAACTTTTATAAAAGGAGAAACTGACCATAGAAAACTGTTTTTTTCTACTAAAACATTAAAAAAAAACAACCCTCCAATATGGGACTGCTGTTTCAGCATTGGGCTTCCAAAACTTGCTACCTCACTGTCTGGTACCACATTTCATGTACTATGGTTGGGATTATGCTTATGTTAAAGCCATATCCCTTTGTTTTCTAATTGCTTCCTCTTAATTGCTGTAATTCCTACTTCCTGTCTTTGTTAGAGTCCCTGCATCGCCCCGCCGTCATCAGTATCGCCTGTGTTTAATTGGCGACACCTGTTTCCAGTTAATCACTTACCTCAGTGCATTTCCAGTTGCCCCCCAGTGACCTTTATATCTTATGGTTTTCTTGTGCATATCTCCTGCTCCCTGCCAAACTCCCCTCCTTCCTTGCTGCACATCCTGACCTCCTGCATGACTTATTCTACGCTTAATTTTCATTTTTTATTGTGAACTTCTGCTCCTGTGCAGGTTGCTGACGGCTGGCTCCCTGTCAGTTTGGCCCTGACCTGATTTCAGGCCTGTGAAGACCACTGGAGCAAACTGAAGCTCCTCATAACCTTGTGCTGCTGCAATTCTGTTAAAAGCCTCCAAATCCTTCCATCATTAGCAAAGCTCTGAGCTCTTCTCTGATTGTTTTTGTGGCCACAAATGGAAGAGATTTATTCCATAACATATTGTACTTCTATTTTGGGAAGAATGTTCCTCAGGTTTAATTTGGAAATTGTGGAGGGACCAGGCTGGAAGGCTGTTTAATTTCCCCACCCAATGACATATTTAATATTTTTACATGAGCCTAAAAAGGCAGTAATCTCTTAATTCATTTGAGCACATTAAGCATGTGCTAATTTTGATTTACTAGCATGAAAAACAGCAATGTCTAAAGCTTGCTGGCAGCAGCTCCATCAGTCCTAACATGCAGGAGGTATTGTCTCAGAGTTTGGTGTTTGAGGTGGATTTACTGGGCTTGTTTGGTGAAAACAGCTGCTGCTTGCTGCTATTGCAAACAACGACACTGAAACCTGCCAGAAATGAGCTGCAAAACCAAAACTGGAAGCTAAAATAACCCAAAACACACGGAAGAACCGACTCTGAGCCTTTTGTCATTAAAACTGCTATCTTCATAAACCAACATGTTTCCCTTTAATGCTTAAACTTTGAAGTTTACACTCTATTTGCACCCATCCTGGGGTGTCACATAAGGGTGTTTTGTCAGATGCAAGCAAAAGGTGTCCTGTGACTTTATGTGATGTCCCCGTTTTAGACATCTATAAATTGTGCTGGACAAGCTGGACATTTATCAGGAGATTTGGACTTTGTGTTTTTTGCCTGCCTTTAACTCTTTATTTTCACTTTCACTCGTGAGGTTTCCAGAATAAAAACAACTTGATTAGCTTTAAGAAAAGTGAGGTGAGGAGTAACAGCTTGTTACGTGTCCCCCAAGTATACTTAGAAACGTGCAACTGAAACACACTGATGACTAAAGCGACGTGTGTTCGTCATTGGAAAGAGGTCATTTCTCCGCTACTTTGAGCTGCTTTGCCAATGTTCCACCTCTCTCTGTGCATCCATAGCTCCCACATGCATTGCATAAAACCATCTGCATGTACACCTTGTTCCACTAAATCACTTCTCATCAGTATGTCTCAGTTCCTCAACACACATTGCTAATCCGGGTCATGAGTGAGCTGGTATGCTTCAGGGGGCTAACACAGGGACACTTACTGGATCTATCGTTCCAAAGGTGGCAGTGGTGCCACTACACTGTCCAGCTACTCGCACCACAAATCATCTCCAAGATACCCAATGCAATTGCTGTTGTTAGATCATAAGTTTGCTTTCCACTGTGGTTCCAAACAACTAACCAGGCTACAGGTTGGATCTTCAGAATCCAAAAGTAAATCTGTACAACGTCCATCTTTTATATAGTCTGTTCACAACTCGTGATGCAGCCTTCCAGTGTTGAAGTATGACAAATGTTCGCCCATCATCTCCTGCCTCGATTTGTTCCCCCGGTTCAAATCACAGACAAACAGGATCCCACAGCTGTTTATGTTTTTGAACCCATTTTGCACAGAGAGGCATTTTTTGAAAAATGTATTGACAGCAATGTTGAATATTATTACACAGGAAAGAAACAACTACAGTAAAATAATCACACTGTGACGCCTCTGCCTTTGTAAATGGAGGGACAGTAACTGCGTGTAAAACCGGCAGACAGTCAGATTAACAGTATTTCATCTCTATCTGCCATTCTGCAATTCATCTCATGTAAACAATAACGTGGCCACAGCGTGACGTGAAAAGAGGCACATTGCGCAACAAACTTTGTATTCCTCGTCCACACGTAAACGCAAAAAAGGAGTTTTAAAAATCTCAGTTTTTGGTGATTCGAAACGCCGTTTATGTGTGGAAGAAAGGTCCAAACGCACAGAAACCGCTGTGTTTTCAAAAATACTCGTGTAGGTGTGGATGCAGCGTAAAAGAATTTGGAGATTATTTTATTACTACCTGTAATTTATTGCAGTTTACTTGTATTTGCTTATTTGTTTACTAAATGTTTGAGGTGTGAAAGAAACCGCAGTGGAGTTTGAAAACAAACTATGTGTTTGTGCGTGGGGACGGGCATTTGGTCCCCATAAGTGACTGCTGGTCCCCACAATTAGCATGCCAATTTTCTGTCCTCACAAAGAAGCCTAAACATGTACACACACACTTCATAAAAATGCATAAACGCTCTGCTCTGGACGTTATGCTGCACTGGTCAGGATGGTGGGGAAAATGACTGACAGGTGTCACCAGCTCGGGAGTCCAGTTCAAACCTCCAAACAGCGGCTCTGAATTATGTGTTGCAGGCACAAAGTGAATAACGGCTGTTTAAAGCCTGAGTGCTCCAGACAAACACCGCACCGTGCCTTCCTGCTCTGACGTGAGCTTCCAGTCTAAGAGAACACGACGGGACACTTTCCCTTTTACAGCATCAGTTTTGTGCTTTTGATTCAAACACCTTCTGCTGCTGATTACAGGTTGCATTGTGAATGCTGCGAAACAGCCTCAGCTCCCTCTGCGTTTCACAGCTGTGCTCATCTCTGCGTTTCACAGATAACTGTCTGCCTGAATGATGTATGTGTCTCTTATTTCTCATTATTTTTATGTGTGCAGATTACAGAAAGCTGCAGCTCAGACTCGGTCATCGTAGGAAAATTTATGAAGGTCATCTATTTTGTCCCATTAATTTCGGCACATTCAGCTTCCTCCCCAAACTCTTCGAGATGTCTCACTTTGTTCGCTGCGATTCAATTCAGCTGTGTGGGAGGGCCAGAGGGAGGATTTTCTAAGCCCACCCCACTCCCACTGTGACAGACTTTTTCATTTTGCTGATTCAGAGCCACTCGTATCCATGGGAGACATCAGACTGTGCCGCCATCGCCGCCTCATTAAGAGTGCTGGTGGGTTTGATCAAAGGAGAAAGTATACTTATCCTGCAGATCCATTCAGCTGTTCCCTGAGATTTAACCTCAGGAGACTTGTACAGTCACTGCAGGCTGAACGCCAACACGCTGCGCCCGTGCACGGCAGCCCATTACGCCACGCCGCAGCAGGAAAGCAGACGTACATGCTGTGAATGTCCCACTTCACCTTTGTGTTAATGAATACCTTTTCTAACTAGTCTCATTCAGGTGGGCATTCATGTGAATTTTCCCAGTCACTGTAAGATACAGATGACTCTGCCTCACAGCAGACCATCAGACATCCTGTCACGGTTGGGCTGTTACAGCAGCAGAGGCCATGCTTGACTCAAACTTACACTTGACTGTAGCTGCCTCACACACTGACTTTACTGCCAGCAGTTTAATTTAGCTGACTTTATTGGCTGAAAACACAAAGTCTAAAATTGAACACGTGGAGCAAAAACTGGCAGCAAAACAGGAAAACACAAGGAACTAAACAGGGAACTAACCAGGGAACTAACCAGGGAACAGACATGTACACAATCTGAATGACTGGTGATGAGACACAGGAGGGGACACCAACCAGAGGGAAAAAATTGTCTCTGAAGGATAGCTAATACAATCAAAAGACAAACTCAATATTAAACACGAGTCAGGAGCAAAAGTTTTGGCAAGTTGGCAAGTTTTTCAGTGCTTCAGGTTTAAACTTTTAATATAAAAAAATGAAGAGGATTCATTTTAAAGTATCATAAATATAATTCTAGCATTTAAAATGAACCAAGTCATTTGAAAATCTGTTGGAAATTGAGTTACAATTTCTATAGTTTCTCCTCACACACACACACGTAGGAGGTCTAATGTGGCATCTGTATTGACGTCTATACCTCCACTGCAGTGAGGCTGTCCATAGTTGGCCATTAAACTGACACTGGGAGCAGTTTTTAGATCTTCTTCGTGTCCATATTATTATTATCTTGTCACTAAAGTGACCCTGAAACCGATGACTGATGGATCAACAGGAGCTATCTCACTAACATTAGCCAATTATCTTAACAGTGAAGGATTTCTTTTCTTCCATCTGTCACGTGGCAGCATTATTAACCCATTTTACCCTGGCAGCAGTTTAAGGGAGGGATTCTCCAGATGGTACTAATATATACATGTACGTGTGTGTGTGTCCAGTGCTGGCTGGTTTGCCTTCCAGGTATTCAGTGAAATGACTGACAGTTTCGCCGACATTTTTGACAGCCTGGTTTGCGTCTCTATGAATAGATTCCTCCTTCTAACTGTACACTTAGTGATTTTGTTTACTGGAGTTAGGGGCGTGGCCTCAGTTTAGCTAACTGGAGTCACTGAACTGAACATTTCCACTGAGTTTGTGCAGTTCAGAGCGTGTTTTTTAATGGAATTATGTGACCGATAGATGTGTTCCGGCTCGATCGTTTTACTACATTTTAGTGAGTGAAACTAATATTTTATTAGTCTTTACAGGGCGTCTGTAGTCATGTGCTTGACCCAGATAGTCATCGTCATGTTATGTTCCAGTACATAGCAGTGTGCTGGACTGCATTTTGAAACTTGCATCCATACAGCTGCAGTGCAAAGGAAAGATCTGCTAGTTAGTGACAGACTAATAAAATATGCAGCATAAAGGTAGTGGATGGTCTGTACCACCTAAGTCCTGATGTTTCCCATATACTCTTATTAAAAAGGCACCAACAGCGAGGTGGAGCTCAGTGACTCAAATTTGGGGCGTTTACGCCAGAAACCATCATTTATTTACAGCACATGTTCCTCTGACAGTAAATGTATTTTTATGGACAGTTTGGTTGGAGCAGATCTGCACAGCAACAGTGAAATATTAAAAAAATATAAAATGTGTAGTTTTGCCTCCTCTGTGCTCGGTCTCTTAAAAACAGCTGCAGTGACTTTTTCTCAGCTGCTGAACTCATGAACAATCAGTGACTCTGGAGAGTTGCTTCAGTGAATTACCATTCATCATATGCATGCCAATCAAGAATCTTGTTCCTCTCAACACATTAATTTCACCACTTTAATAACAAGGTCACTGGCAACATCTGTGACGGAGAGCTTTGTACAACCTCTGAGAGCGGCTGATTCCCTCTGAGTGTGACGGTTAAATGAAGAGAATGGGCCGGGATTGTTCTCCGACATTGGCGTGTTGTAGCTGGATGCACCTCATCAACATTTCATTTATACATTAGACACGGAGGATATAGTCCTCGTAAGTTACGGGAGCCATTCTTGGAACCCAAGTTGCATATATGAGATGAGCGTTGTGTAAAGGAATCGTTTGGGCATCTCTAATTTTAAGAACTGACATATGAAACAGCCTCCAGGTCACAGGAGGACAAGCGCTCGACCTACGCCGGCCACCGGCGTCATCGGCCCATGTTTGCTCTCCATTATTGACGGCGTATCAATCATTCGCCCCAGCCTCCAGGCCTCCCCTGGGTGTCTTCGCAGCCCAGTGGTGAGTGTCAAATGCTCCTGTAATGAGTTGTTATTGTGCACGATGATGTATATGAGCATCCCTCATGAGCTCAGGTCACTGCAAGAAGAATGTATCATTGATTGCACGATCAATGGCTCATAGGAGGAGCCGAGGGGGTCGTTGTTGGGTGTTGAGTCAAGCGTCAAAGCTCCTTAATGCCTTCACAGCCTCTGGGGTGCACGCAGTTAGGACCCCCCCTGGGAAAAAACAGCATGAATCACAAAGTTTTGTGCTTTTCAAAGTTAAATGAAGTAAGAATGAACCTTGGCAGACATTACATCTCGCAAACACTTTTTTTAGCCAGCTGAGAGTCAGTGTGGCCATTAGAGGAACCATTAGTGTGTGTGTGTGTGTGTGTGTGTGTGTGTGTGTGTGTGTGTGTGTGTGTGTGTGTGTGTGTGTGTGTGTGTGTGGCACATCTGCACTGGTTTCACTGTTAAATTCTAAAGGTTTCCAGGTCGGAGAGACAAGGCTGCTGCAGATGAAGCTGCCAGGCTGCAGGTAAAGTGTAAGTTTATGGCAGTGGTTCTTAACCTGGGTTCGATCGAACCCTAGGGGTTCGGTGAGTCAGTCTCAGGGGTTCGGCAGAGCCTCCGCCGTGACATGCATGGCTCATTTTGTGCACCAGTAAAAAACATACCTATGTCTTGAATTTGAAAAAAATCACATTTTATTTTTCACTAAAGAGGCTTTCAGTGAATGCGCATATGAAACTGGTGGGGTTCGGTTCCTCCAACAAGGTTAAGGACCACTGGTTTATGGACATGCAGGTCTTCTGCGCATATAGAGGAAGGTGTTGCTCAAATGGGAGCAATCAAAGAGGGGAAATAGTGAGAATGTCTTTAGTTAGTTAGGATAGCCAGTAAATTGGACAAAGGACTGTTTAAAGATGGTCTGCAAGATGCAGTTCCTCTAAAGTCCACTTGAGGCTCCAAAAGTGAGCCAATCCCCATAGACTCCCATGTTAAAATGACCAGGTTTAAAGCAGATTTATACCTGGTCTGTCTCTCAGTGGATATATTCCTTATGCCATTAGTTTGCCCTAGGTCATGGTTTCCTTCCACATATGGCCTTGCATACAAAGAACTTGCAGCAACAGAAACATAATATTTCAGAAACACGCTTTGCCGATCCAATCAGCTGTTCATTCAATTCAATTCAATTTTATTTATATAGCGCCAAATCACAACAAAAGTCGCCTCGAGGCGCTTCATAGGTACAGAGAGAAGCCCAACAATCATATGACCCCCTATGAGCAAGCACTTTGGCGACAGTGGGAAGGAAAAACTCCCTTTCAACAGGAAGAAACTGCCAGCAGAACCAGGCTCAGGGAGGGGCGGGGCCATCTGCTGCGACCAGTTGGGGTGAGAGAAGGAAGACAGGATAAAGACATGCTGTGGAAGAGAGACAGAGGTTAATAAGAGATATGATTCAATGCAGAGAGGTCTATTAATACATAGTGAGTGAGAAAGGTGACTGGAAAGGAAAAACTCAATGCATCATGGGAATCCCCCGGCAGCCTACGTCTATAGCAGCATAACTAAGGGAGGATTCAGGGTCACCTGGTCCAGCCCTAACTATATGCTTTAGCAAAAAGGAAAGTTTTAAGCCTAATCTTAAAAGTAGAGATAGTGTCTGTCTCCTGAATCCAAACTGGAAGCTGGTTCCACAGAAGAGGGGCCTGAAAACTGAAGGCTCTGCCTCCCATTCTACTTTTAAAAACTCTAGGAACAACAAGTAGGCCTGCAGAGCGAGAGCGAAGTGCTCTAATAGGGTGATATGGTACTACAAGGTCATTAAGATAAGATGGGGCCTGATTATTTAAGACCTTGTATGTGAGGAGCAGGATTTTGAATTCAATTCTGGATTTAACAGGAAGCCAATGAAGGGAAGCCAAAACAGGAGAAATCTGCACTCTCTTTCTAGTCCCTGTCAGGACTCTTGCTGCAGCATTTTGGATTAACTGAAGAATTTTCAGCGAGTTTTTAGGACTTCCTGATAATAATGAACAGGTCAGAAGTCCTGACGCTTGAACAACTACTCTTTCAAGGATTTTTGATATGAAAGGAAGGTTGGAGATTGGCCTATAATTAGCTAAGACTGCTGGGTCTAGAGATGCTTTTTGAGTAAAGGTTTAACTACAGCCAGCTTGAAGGCCTGTGGTACATAGCTGATTATTAGCGATAGGTTGATCATATTTAAGATCGAAGAATTAATTAATGGCAGAACTTCTTTGAGCAGTTTTGTAGGAATGGGGTCTAAAAGACACGTTGATGGCTTCGAGGAAGTAATTCAGTGTGTGAATGTGTGTGTGAATGGGTGGATGACTGGATATGTAAAGCGCTTTGGGGTCCTTAGGGACTAGTAAAGCGCTATATAAATACAGGCCATTTACCATTTACCAATTATTGAAGTTAACTCAGAAAGATCAATTGGAGAAAAAGAGTCTAACTTAACATCTAAGAGTAGCTGTAGATAATATTACATCTGTGGGATGATTATTGGTATTTTTTTCTCTAATGATAAAAATTTTATTTGTGAAGAAGTTCATGAAGTCATTACTAGTTAACGTTAAAGGGATGGTTGGCTCAAAAGAGCTCTGACTTTTTGTCAGCCTGGCTACAGAGCTGACGAGAAACCTGGGGTTGTTCTTATTTTCTTCAATCAGTGATGAATAGTAAGATGTTCTGGCTTTGCGGAGGGCTTTCTTATAAAGCAGCAAACTATTTCTCCAGGCTAAATGATGATCCTCTAAATTTGTGACACGCCATTTCCTCTCTAGCTTACGAGTCATCTGCTTTAGGCTACGTGTTTGAGAATTATACCACGGAGTCAGGTACTTCTGATTAGAGACCTTAGTTTTCACTGGAGCTACAGTATCCAGAGTCGTACGTAGTGAGGAGGTGAAATTATTAACAAGATAATCGACCTCTGTTGGAGCAGCGTTCAGATAGCTGCTCTGCTCTGTGTTGGTACAGGGCATTGAAGATGATAACAGTGGGTGGATTATATTCTTAAACTTAGTTACAGCGCTTTCAGAAAGACATCTACTGTGATAAAGTCTACTCTCCACCGCTGTGTAATCAATTATTGTAAATCATAACACTTCCTATGTTGGAATAGACATCAGCGCGAACTATCACATATCCACCATTACCTGCCAGAAACCGGAAGTGATGTCATTTTGGCGGAAAATTTAGTTTTTTACCTTTAGAGCCTTATAAGCCTGTACTGGTGTTTTTCATTTTCAACTTTATGCTTTTCTGAATAGTTTCTGGGATGCTTAGAACCCAAAAGGCACTGCTGGAAATAGTTTATTTTGACGCATATGCTCTTTTTTTGCAAATTTGCATTATAATATTTATTTTCGTTTTTCTTGCAGTATATAATAATTGGTGTATCTCAAAAATAAAACTATGAAGACGCTCAAAATAAATTTCCTGTGGTGGGAAACTATTTTGTGCAACTTTTATGTATTTACAGTTTTGAGGGATAAACCTCTTAAATTTCTCTAACTAGAAATATATGTAAAAAAAAAAAAAATCAAATACGATTTTCATTTTTTTTTGTAGTTTATTGCACTTTTTTGCAATTTATGTAGCTACTTTGCACTTAATGCATACATATTATTAAAATTTGGGCTATGGTGGTTGTATTGATGTATAGCAACTTGAAATGCTCCCAAAAATGGCACTACAGCATGTGAAAATATAAAGATAAGCTCTGGCAGACTTGGTTCTATGGTAGGTCTTAAAGGGTTAATACAGCATGTTAGCATGCTGGGTAAGCTAGCTGTTTGCTGCTAGTATTTCACTGATTATCTGGCACATTACATTTCATACACCCTTAAGAAGATCAAATAAAAGGATCAAACTTACTGCATGTACATTAATTTTTGTCAATGTTTACTATATATAGTAATAGTGATAATGTTTTTTTACATGCTGAAAGCTAAACCTGTTGGTAGGACCTGGTCACCCAAAATTAGCACAAAGTAATATATGCATACATATGTAATATGTATCTATAAGTAAACAGTGAAAGGATAAAAGAAAGTTGAAGTTTGTTCATATAGCCGCATGCATTCGCCTTTTGATAGTCTTGTATGTTTTTTCACTGATGGTGTTATTTGCTGATGCTGTTCTGTCTGGTGTAAATGGTGTAAATAAAACAGTCTGGTGATGAGGCTAAAGTGCAAACTTTCATATTCATGCTTAAGGTTTCAGACATTTTCATTTATCTAAATTATTTTAAGTCTAAATAATTAACTTTAGCAGAGGGGAAAATATTTAACAGGATGCAGAAATGAGACATTTTTTTCTGGATAGAAATTTTGACCCAGTTTATGGGCCAAGCATGGCATGAGTGGACTTAAAATAGCTGCAGTGCGACTAAAAAAACGATACTGTCTGATTTTTCAGTCTCTTCTTCCCAGAGCAGGTTTTTCTTCCAGCCTTTGCTTCCATAAAAGTCAGTGGATTTTGGGTTGTGTTCTCGTGCCATCCCTCCTTAGTGTGGCTGCTGACCCGTGGCCCGTGTCAGTAAACACATCATCCTCAAACAGCCGTGCTGTCACCTTGCTCAGGTCACCCAGAATATTAGTAGGCTTCACTGGACTCTCATGCCACTGGTTCAATGACAAACGCCTGACAGAAAATAACACTAAGATGGGTGAATATGGAGTAAAAAACTGTGAAGATGGTTTGTTTACTTCTGATTCCAACAACAAAAAAAACAAACAACAACAAAGTAAATTTGGATATATCCATCACGAGGACTGTTGTGAAGAAAAGAAAGTTGAACAAGCCTGAGATGTAAAAAAGAAAATGATTAATAAAGTAACAGACAGTCAAAGGAGCTTGCAAAGAAAAGTGTCTGGACTTCTTTAAGTTGGGTGAAATTTCACCCGAAAGACAAAACTCCTAAACACAAACTTAACAATGTGGTGTTTGCTGTACAGTGCAGCGAGGAATGCCCAGACCTCTACACTGGAGAGACCAAACAGCCACTTCACAAGCGCATGGCACAACATAGAAGAGCCACCTCCACAGGACAAGACTCAGCAGTCCATCTGCATCTAAAGGTCAAAGGTCACTCTTTCGAGGACACCAATGTTCACATTTTGGACAGAGAGGACAGATGGTTTGAAAGACGAGTGAAAGAAGCATCTATGTCCACTGTGAGCGACCATCTTTGAACAGAGGCGGGGGTTTACGACACCAACTGTCTGCCATCTATAATCCAGTTTTGAGATCCCTTCCCAGACGCCTTAACGCCCACTCACATCCTGGGCCATCTGACCTCAGGAAATCACATGATAAGGTGGGGCCAGGTTTCACAATGAGCTCACCCGAAACTCTGGCTGACTGTGACCCACACCCAGTTTCACACCTGGGCTCATGTGATTAGGTAGAGGATAATCAGGGGGTCCTTTTGTCCCTCTGTGGGGGGAAACTCCCACTAGGTTTAAATCTGGGACTCCCCACCATTTGACCTTAGAACTGAAGAAGCTTCTCGGATGAGAGGTGAAACGTCTTCAAGCAACTTAAAGAAGTCCAGACGCTTTTCTTTGCAAGCTCCTTAGACTACGATGACCTGGATGACTGAGAACCTTCACAGACAATGCAGCAAAAACTGATCATGTTATGTAACATTACAAAGAACACTGGCACTCACTAATATCTGCATTCTGCAGGAAAAAATGGCAGAGCTTGTACAAAAAAAAAAATCACCATCAGGTTTAGGACGCACGCAAGCTAACCTCCAGGTGAAGCGGAGAAAGCACAAAGTTAGATAGCAAGGCGAGTAAAAGACATTCAAGAGAATTTTACAGCTCAAGAAATGAAAACAATAGTCTCAGAGAAAGAAGCAAAAAAGGCACGCTTTTCAAAAGTGTTTCCACGGGTGTCACGATGGTGAAAAGAAAAAAAGGCTGGGCTGTACAATAAAGCCGTATCCTCCGAGACCTGTCCAGACACATCCAGCAACGCTTCAGCAGCGCAGATGTGCGCTCTGTTACAGCGTGTGTGTGGACGTGGACGTGGTTGTAGCAGATGGGGTCAACAGCCATGTTTTTTTTTTTTTAAAGCCATGTCAACTGTCATCTAAAATAATAAATTTAGTATTTAAGCACAGACAGAACCCAGTGTTTCGATTTAATAACTTACTCCAAATGCATTCCTGCTGTGCTGCTGTCGTGGGTACATCCGGTACATCAGACTAAAGGACAAGATCAGAGAGGCTAAGGACAATTACAGGAGGAAGCTGGAGTGGAAACTCCAGCAGAACAGCATGAGAGAGGTGTGGAGGGGCATGAAGACCATCACTGGATTCAGGCCAACCAACAGCAGGGGAGCTGAGGGAGGTGAGAATAGAGCCGACGAGTTGAATCTGTTTTTCAATAGATTCGACACCACAGTGTCTGCTCCCACCCCCACAACCTCACCTGCAGTCAGCCTGGAATCCAGAGCCACACCACTGTGCCAGCCTCTCTCTTCACATGTTGCCTCCTGTGAGATTCCTGACACCCCTCCCCCACCCATCACCTTCACTCAATACCAGGTTGAGATGCAAATGAGGAGACTTCACTCAGGCAAGTCTGCTGGACCAGACGGAGTGAGTCCCCTTGTCCTCAAGACCTGTGCCCCCCAGCTGTGTGGAGTCTTTCATAAACTGTTTATGCTGAGTCTGAGTCTGCAGAGGGTCCCGGTGATGTGGAAGACATCATGCCTCGTCCCTGTACCAAAGACGCCACGTCCCAGTGGCCCCCAGGATTACAGGCCCGTGGCACTGACCTCCCACATCATGAAGACCCTGGAAAGGCTCATCCTGGACCAGCTGCGACCCATAGTAAGACCACATCTGGATCCCCTTCAGTTCGCTTATCAGCCTCGTCTCGGAACAGAGGACGCCATCATCTACCTGCTCAATCGTGTCTACACCCATCTGGACCAGCCGGCGAGCACTGTGAGGGTCATGTTTTTTGACTTTTCCAGTGCTTTCAACACCATCAGGCCGACCCTCCTGGGTGATAAGTTAGCAGCGATGCAGGTGGATGCTTCTCTGGTGTCCTGGATTGTTGATTACCTGACAGGAAGACCACAATATGTACGTCTCCCACAGTGTGTGTCTGACAAGGTGATTAGCAACACAGGGGCACCACAGGGGACTGTCCTCTCCCCCTTCCTCTTCACCCTCTACACCACAGACTTCAGCCACTGCACAGAGACCTGCCATCTTCAGAAGTTTTCTGATGACTCTGCGGTGGTTGGATGCATCAGCAGGGATGATGAGACAGAGTACCGGGCTGTGGTCGACTCCTTTGTCACGTGGTGTGAGCAGAATCATCTGCAGCTCAACGTGGCAAAGACCAAGGAACTGATCGTGGACTTCAGGAAGACCAGGAAACACTTGACCCCTGTTTCAATCCAGGGGGTCAGTGTTGACATTGTGGAGGACTATAAATACCTTGGAGTACACATTGACAATAAACTGGACTGGGCTAAAAACACCACAGCACTTTACAGGAAGGGCCAGAGTCGTCTCTATTTTTTGAGGCGACTGAGGTCCTTCAACATCTGCCAGAAAATGCTGAGGATTTTCTATGAGTCTGTTGTGGCCAGTGCGATCCTCTATGCTGTTGCATGCTGGGGGAGCAGGCTGAGGGTCGCAGATGCCAACAGACTCAATAAACTGATCCGTAAGGCCAGCAATGTTGTGGGGATGGAGCTGGACTCCCTCAAGGTGGTGTCGGAGAGGCGGATGCTGTCCAAGATAAAGACAATGTTGGATAACACCTCCCACCCACTCCATGACATGTTGGTCAGTCACAGGAGCTCGTTCAGTGAGAGACTGAGATTACCGAAAAGCACCACTGAACGACACAGGAAATCTTTCCTGCCTGTGGCCATCTCCCTGTACAACGCATCCACTTAACACACTGTTTGCTGCTACAACTACACATGTTTCTTTTCCAAATATTTATTTATAAGTGACTTATGTATGTATGTATGTATGTATGTATGTATGTATGTATGTATGTATGTATGTATGTATGTATGTATGTATGTATGTATGTATGTATTGTACTATTCTTAGTTAGCGTATTGTCTGTCTTGTCTTAATGTTGGTTTAAAATGGAGCACTGTAACAAAAAATAATTTCCCCCAGGGATCAATAAAGTATTCTGGTTCTGATTCTGATTCTGATTCCAAGACAATCTGACGATTCACATATTACCTGAACATTGATCATATTTAAACTGCATATTTTAAATGGAGTAAGTAGACGAAATTCTGATGCACACATAGGGTCGCCCTATTGCTCCAATAGCCTGTTCATTATAATGTAATTTTCTTCAGGCATTAGCCTGATAATTCCATTTAACTCTGGGAATTAGAAGCCACAGAAATCTCAGACCGATCCGCTCCTTCCCTCAGAAATGTCTCTGTAGCCAAGAAAGTGATGGTTCATAAAACTTGGACCTGAGGTTGTACGGGCTGAGCGGTGTGCGTGTGTTGTCTTATTTCTATTCCAAGGAACTGATTCAACAAAAGACTATAGGCTAAAACTCAGTAAAATAATTTCCACCTTTCCAATATTTCCGACCTGAAGGTGCAGGGAAAAAACCCTCTTGTCCACCGGGAGGAACCCCAACATACAGGCAGCAATCCGAGGGGATACTAGGATACCCACCCCAACCTGCCGCCTCTCACCAAGGGCAACTCCGGACTGAGACAAAGTCCAGCCCCTCTCCAGGAGACTGGTGCCAGAGTCCAAGCCGTGCGTTGACTTGAGCCCGACTATATCTAGCCGGTACCTTTTAACCTCACGCACTAACTCATGCTCCTTCTCCTTTTGATAGTCAGGGACTGGTCCGCCAGGGCTTTCATTCCTGGCCCCTACCCACAAACATTGCACCCAACCCCTACGGCACCTCCTGCGGGTGATGGGCCTACGGGACGATGGGCCCATGTCCCTTTTTTTCGGGCTGTGCCCAGTTGGGCCCCGGGACTAAGGCCTGGCCATCACACGCTCGCCCTTAGGCATCCTCCCCGGGCCTGGCTCCAGCGCGGGGTCCTGGGCAGGTGAACTGTTCCCTCAGTATTGGACTCATCTCCTGAATCGGTCTTTGTCTGATCTTTGTCAAACTGGTCACCCAGGACCAGTTTGCCATGGGTAACCCTACCAGGGGGCAAAAGCCCCCCCAACAACATAGCCCCTCCACCCCCATAAGGTAGCGATTAGGAGGGGATATCGTTTTCCGTTACAGCTTTTTTTAATGAATGTAGTTAGCCACATGGTCACGATGAAGGTGTTCATCAGCTTGGTCCACCCATAATTCTCAGTTTAGCTGCAGACACTTAAATAAACAGTGGAGTTTGCAACATTTCACTAATCACACTGATATTTATTTCAGTCTTTATGAAAGCAGCAGAGCGAGAGTGAGCCGGGGAAAGCATTTATGGCTCTGTAAGAATGTCAGAGATTTAGGTGCTTTGCAGTAACACTGAAAGATTTCTGCTATACTAAAAATAAATTAGCTGGCAGGTGAGACGGAAAGCTGATAAAAGATACAAACTGTGTTAGAGACTCATAAGTATCACAGCTCTATCATTAAAGTCTGGGAGGGTCTGATGGATTACAGCCATTATTCCATGAAATTAATGTTCAGACGTGTGTAAAGCAGCTTTCATTCTTTCAGCTGCAGCCCAGGTTTAAGAATAAATATATAGGCTCAGTCTACGACATGTTTAATAAGGCCAACAAGTACAAATAGGCACCATCTTTTACCATCATATACTAATGCTTACAGAGGAATAAGAAGCTAATATAGATATAGAAACTTCAGTCTCTCTTAGATGCGCTTTTCCTCTCCACTCTGAGGTCTGAATGGTCAGTGTTATGGTCTCTAAATTTATGGCTCAAAGGAGCCTAACATGAGATGCTCACATTCAAGCTTTTTACAATGGAAACACAATTATTTACCAAGGACAAACAAGCAAAAAGGGATGAGAGCCATGGCTATAAAAAAAGAGGAAGGAGGCTGTGGACACAATGGCCCTCAGATCCAGCTTAAACAAGTTCAGGTAAAGAAGACAAATGGAAACAGAAACGGGAACGGCCGACTCCACCTATATTTAATAATAATTAAAAACAAAAAAAAGTAAAACTGGTACTGATGGAGGAGAGGAAGAAGGCGAGACGGACCAAGATGCTCCGCTTTCTCTGTGTTTATGCTCAGAGACGAGCATGAGGGTGACAATAAAAACACGATGATGATGATGATGACTGGACCAACATACTGAGGTAACGGGATCAGGTGCAATAGTCAGCAGGTGGTCATTTCATGCCTTGTGATCTTGTATTGTGTACAACACGCTCCAGGGCAGCACATCACTGAAAACCAGTTAAACCTTGAAGTTACTTCGCTAATCCCTGAATCCTGCTCCGAGCTCCAGGCCTCAGGGAACACCAGCTCATGATGCAGCACCACTGAGCCCAGTTTGGTGGATGCTTGGTAAACGCTGGCTCTTCTGACGTCATACATGTAATGCTAATAACTCTGCTGGCAGCAAATCAGCTGTGAGAGACAGTCAGCGAACGTGAATTTAAAGTTCGGAGACATTTATGAACCAATAATTAGTGGGAACATTTAGACAGGAAGGCCTTCTAGGAAGAGGAATGAAAGAACTGACCTTCAGCTAAAAACATCTCCGGTCTTTGTGTGGAAATTAGCAGATGAATGGTTTTTGTGTCCTGTCTTTGCTCTTCCTGCAATTGATCACAAGCAGATGTTTCAGTTTTATCAGATATATTGCTCATCTTTTTCCCCACCTTTCACTTATTCCTTTTTCCTTTCTTCTTGGAATTGTTTGTGTCTTTCCAGCCATCACCCCTCCTCCTCCTCCTCCTCCTCCTCCTCATCTCTTTACAACTTTTAGTCATGAAGCTGCAGAGGAAATTGATATTTACAGCAAAAGAAGAGCTCTTTAAAGAAAACCTCTTTGCTGTGATTTAAAATATATTTTCCACCTAACATGATAGTATCAGTGATGTAAAGCATCAGAAATGTCCCTAAAGTGGGTCGACATATTTTCTTTTAACCTTCTTATGGTGATATATGTGGGAAGTTGCATCACTCGAGTTACTGCCTTTTATTTATGTTTATGTGTAAGAATCAGGAACTGGGCGGATGGTTAGCGAATGCATTCATGCACACTGACTTGTCGATGGATGCATGTTAAACCCGAGCCAGCAGAGCAGCGAGAGGCTGACTCATCCCTGCAGGCCGCTGTTTGCATGTAAAGTTCACCATTAATCCACAAGATACAATTTTATACATTATGTACATTAGAGACTAAAAGAAATTACAGTTTAATGTGGTTTCCTCTAATTAAATACTGAACACTAAACTTACAGTGGTGCACTCGTATCAGGACAGGAAGTGTTTGCTCTTCCTCAGTTCAGTGTGTCTTGTGTAAAGTGTGATGCAAAGAGAACACAAATGCAAAACTCTGAAGCAAATAAGTAGTTTTAGCTGCAGTCCAGCAAGAAACAATTCAGGGTCGGTAAACTGGGACAACAGGAAAGCTCAGGGTGAAAAGATCGATGCAGCCCAGTTGAAAGCAGAGTGAAAATCACTCGACTGACAGGACAGACGTTGACTTCCTGTCTGCCATCTTGTTGTTTTCTCAGTGACGCTAACCCGTCACACTTTGAGCCACAGACTACTTTTGCTTGCTTTCCCTGTTTTTTTGTGCATAGTTATTGTGCAGGTATAATAAATGCATATAAAAATGCATTTAAGTGTATTCAGTAAACATTGCATAACTGAGTGCTCAACTTTATCCAGCCTCGTTTGAGCCCATATGGCATAATTCAATCTTTTATTTATTATGTTTGCTTTTATTTTGACGTGGATGCCAAATTCCTGTCAAATACCTGGAGTAATTCAAAAACTGTAATGATTTTAAACACAGTATGTGCGAATAGACACGCATGAGCATGACAATGAAGGCGAGGAGGGGGTGGTGAGGATGAGGAGTTTATTCTGGGTAGGCAGGTGGTTGAGGTAGGGTGGGGGCATGTTTCCATCAGGTCTTGAAAAATAACTGGGCTGTGAAACAGAATTAAAGGATCAGTGCAGCTAATGCATCAATCACAATAAATGACTTTCGCACACAGTTCGGGTTATTCGCGGTTTCTCATTTCGCCTCCTGCTGTGACCATCTGAACGCTTCATTTCTGCAGGAGGCGTGGGGGTCACTTTAACATTAACCACACTGGTCAGTGATTTAATGAGCGCAGTGTGGAGTTTAACTTCAGGTGAATTTAAAGAGCGCTGACAAATTTGACAACAGGAAGTCCATTACATGGGTTGTTGACTTGGCACGTAGTTTCATTTGAGTAGCATTGAAACGATGTGGAACTACAGAAGATCAAGAAAAGGCAAAGGATTCTCATCCAGAGGCCTCGCATACACCACACATATATATCACACACATCTGACAGAGCACAGTCTTTGGATGTTGCAGACTCTGAGGTTGGAGAAGTCTCTACAAAGAAAATCATACACATAATGCTTAATATATTATATTTAGTATCAGCTTGATAAGTTTGAAATTTACCAACTGGTCACACTATGACAGCATTGTTGTATGGATGAAAAATAACCAGGCCACACAGAAAGGCCACAGTTTTTATAGAATAACTTTAATACCATGTTACCCTCATGTAAACTCTAAAACAAACAAACATCAACTGACAACACCACTAATTGTGGCAAGTACGGTGAGCTACATTTAGCTGCTCCCTTACCACAGCGGGTAGTTGCATACATTTAATTTAACAGTGTTTATGTCAGATGAACTTCCTGAGAAAATATCAAAACTGTGGAAGCGGGAAAAACAAACAGAGAAGACGAGAACAGGTTTGCAATATGAGTCAGAGGGAACAAAGACAGACTGAAGCTTTAAATAAATTCAGAGGTTAATCAGGGAAAATGGAAACATAAGCGTAACTGGACACAGCTGAAACTAATTAAGACAATGGGTTAAGCATCGGTCTCTATCACATCCAGCTCGTCACAACATAATACACTTTCCTACTGACAGTTTTTGATAAAGCAGAATGAGCCAAATCCCTGCAGCTGCAGTCTGTGTGTTATCAGGACAGAGGACACAGCCAGGAGTTTAGACGGTCTACTGACCCTCCTCGCTTTACCTCCACAAACCTGCAATATCACTTCTAGCATTCATTCACATTCTGCACAGTCCTGCAATAAAAGAGATATCTGTGCATCATTTTTACGATCGTGCACTAGAGACTAAACATTTTCTCTCCCCCAGAATTTTTTCTTTAGTTGTCTAAAGAAAAAAAACGATGAAGAAAAGTAAGGCAGACAGTTCATCCTTGGAAACATCACTCTGTCTTTTATTCTTGTATATGCTGAATGTATTTAGTGACCCAGTTTCTATTATAAGTTGATTTTCTTTCGTGTGCTTGCTCTCTCTTCCTCTTCTACGTGCTCGTATCTTATGTTTAGTCCTGTCTCCATTACTTCCCTCTTTGTGACTGATGATTGTCCTTCACCTGTCCCTGATCGATCTCACCTGTCCTCTGTTCTGTTCTAATCAGTTCCTCTGTTCTGTCTTCCTCTTTGTCAGACAGTCTGTTATCCATCCTCATGTGCCTGCTTTGTTTTCCTGTTGTGCCTTTGTTAGATTTTGAGGTTAGGTTAGGTTTTGGCAGTTTTGTTCATACTTTTGTTGGTCAGAACAGAAGTTTTCTGGTGCCAGATTTCCTGTCAGAGGCTTCACCGTTGGACTGTCAGTTTTCATTCATTATGTCAGACTTCCACGGCTGTCAGACTGTTGTGGACTACAGTCGTTTCAGTTCTTGATCCATATTCAGCCTGATGTCCTGTGGCATAAAAAGCTGTGTCCAAACATGAAGCAACGTCGCACCGCTGTGAATCCAGAATCCGGAAATACTCTTAACAGCCAGCAAATAAGTTTTATACTTTGTGTTTCACCAGGATCCCTGTGATATAAATTTCGACATTGGACAGTGAGTGTGAGGATCAACGTGCCCTATAATCCACATTAAAAACCCCAGGCAGCGGACTTTAAGCAGACTTCAAAGAAGTACAACAAGAACGACTACTCCACCGTTGTGTCTCGACAACACAGTACAATCCAGGCTTAAGGAGCTCTTACACAACGAAAGCTGAAATCAAGTTACAGTGACGCTTTTTTACAACTTACCAGGAAGTTCTCGCATTTCACATATTACTGTGCCAATTGCCAACAAGAGTCACCTCAAGGCACTTTACATTGTGTGAGTAGAATAAACCAAAGATTAGAATAGAATGTGCTTAGATAATAGGGGGATCAGAAGAACAGGAAATGATTTGTGAGTGTGTTTGGTTAGGATGACGCGGTCAACCCCTGTTTTTATTCTCAAAGCATTTCATGTGACGTTAAAGCTTTCAAGAATGAGATTAAGTTGCTGATCCCTGACCTGTGACGTGCCAAATAAGTTGGTTTCTCACTGTATAGTGTGAGGAATTTATTGACAGGTGGGGGTCTACCTATCATAAAATGAGGAGTAAGAGCTGCCTTGGCCACATAAACAGGAAGCCACAGCTACTAGCCTGGGGGAGGACAGCCCCCCCCCTCGACTGAACAATAGAATTAGTGGAAAACTGCTGAACTCCTCAGATCCACTTGATGCTTGCTGTGGCTGCATGTAGTGGGATCTCCCAATGCACATTGGTAATAAAGCTTTGATGAAAAATCCTCCAGCCTCATCTGACTCTTCTTCTCCAGCTGATATCAGAAGGATCGGTGAGGTCAAGAAGAAGTAAACCTCAACAATCGTAAAGTAAATAAAACAAACAAAATTCAAGAGAAAACTTCCAGCAATCTGTGAGCAGCACCTTCTGATGCTGGGAATAAAAAGCCTGCTTTTAACAGGACGAGACCTCCAGCAGACCCAGGCGGGGGTGGAGCAGCTGTCTTCAGTGAGTGGTTGGGAGATTTGGGGAAATACAGAATTGCAATCATATCAGTTTGATTGGAAGACACAACAAAAGCCGCCTGTGAATACCAATGAAAATCTTTTATTAGTCTGCATTCATTTATATACATCGAGTGTGTATAAATACGAGTTTGGGCTGCGAGGAAATCTGGTCTGAGCCGCGAAACATTTTTCCTAATCTGCTGTTGTCCATACAGCAAATGAAATCGGGGCTGAAGCAGCGAGGCAGAAACATCACATTTTAATTCATTAAACTGATGATTAAAGCTGTGTTAGGACACAGTCGGCTGCTCCATATTAGTTCCCAGAAATCCTGTGAAGGGACTTCAGTCAGCCGCCCGTGATTACACGCAGGCCAAAGCAGAGCACACTTTGCATGTTTGCGACGCGCCCTGGTGCCGATCGGACGTCCGCTTTGTTTTATTTTTCCAGTCTGTGGTTTACTGTGAAGTGAGGCGGTGATTAGTATTATACAGTGACAGCTGGTGGAGAAACCTGCCCGGCTCCAGAGACAATATTTACAGGTGTGACCTTGAACTGTGTGTTCAGATTTATTCGGTGCTGCATAACGAAACACAACTCGGGTCCACAGCAAGTCCATGTAGAGCGATGACTGCTCACACTGACTGCTGCATGATGAGAACCAGTAGGTAATAGATGAGGACGATGCAGTGTGGCTGAAAATATATTTTTTCTCTGAATCTGTTAAAAGCATTTCTGTGTTGTTTACTCATAAAATATAACTATACTTTAAGCAATTATGTACAATTCTGGCTGGAAGAAGTTAGTGAAACCTTAGATTTGAAAGGGAAGTTTGCAGAACCGGTAAGAAGGGCACAGATTTTTTTTTCTCCAAA
The DNA here is from genome assembly GCF_057381915.1 of Diplotaxodon limnothrissa. NCBI lineage: Eukaryota > Metazoa > Chordata > Actinopteri > Cichliformes > Cichlidae > Diplotaxodon > Diplotaxodon limnothrissa. The sequence goes on from NC_140613.1 coordinate 3,323,996, forward strand.
GCTTTGATATCTGAAGTTCGCTTGTAGTTGGTGGCATAAAGGCAAATAGTCAGTACAGCGAGCCTACGTGTCAGGTTATGAGGTGTAGAGAGGACCCAAACGCAAGACACAAGGACAGAAGAATGAAATAAAATTTCACTGTAGCTGAAAAAACAGGAACACTGGAATAATCAGAGCTGTAAGTGAAGGAGAACAACCAGAGGCTTTGAACAAGAACACATGACAGATCAAGATGGTGTAATTAACAAGAGATGACAATGAGAGTAGAGGGATAAACTACAACTAAAGTTCAACACAGTCAACAAAACCTGAAACTGCAATCAGAGGTAACTGGAAACATGGCGGTGGTCATCAACTTTCTGTTAACCCGCCTCTCGTTTGACTCATGCAGGGAGCTTGTTCCAGTTAAGAGGAACAAGTGGTTATTATGGAGCACCATGAAGAATATTAACAAACGTCTTAGCAGAAAATGCAACACTGCAAACAAAGCGAGAAGTGTTAGGTTGGCAAAAAAAGAATGCATAAATGTAACTGGTGTGTTCCTGCATTGTATCTGACAATGAAAGATGAAAAGAAAGATCTCAAAGTAAATAACTGGCCCGCTCAAGCTCCTATAACCAAATATAAAGCAAGACTGATCTGTTCAAGCAAGCATTAACAGCACCTATACACATACGTGGCACACACATATTCACAGCATGTAGTAAAGACAGGCGTAATGATGACAACACAATCAGAAACATCAGGGTGGATAAAGGTACAATTAGTGTTGGAAAAGAAATGACACCGACCTCTCCCGCAGGGGAATTGTAGAAAAAAAGGAGAGGCCAAAGGGGTACCCCAAATTTATAGGGTTGCACCAAAGAAGAAGAAGAAAAGGATGAAGAGGGGCTCTAACTGATAATGAAGATAACTACAGGCTCGGAGGTCCTAAAAGTCACGTATACCAGGAACAGTTTGGGGTTTAGAACACATTTTGTGTGATTATAATAATATGTAATTTACGACCCAGTTACATATTTCACATCTACCTCTTTCATTTGCAGTTGAAGGAGATACTCTGGTTTTGCCTGAGCTGCCATCACACACACCTCACCCCCAGAGATCAGCAGTCATAGCAAAGTAGCATATTCATAACCATAGCACAGCATAGTTAGCTCATTTATTTCACAGGGTGAGGACAACGTGCAGCATTCTCCTGACCTGTGGCCTCCACCTCTAGACCTCCTGGGAATGTCTCCAGCATTAAAGGTCCCATTGGGCAGCATCCAGAAATGGAACCACCAGGACTCTTCCTAAAGGTGGCCGTCTGGCCAATCTGAGTGATCAGGGTAGAAGGGCCTCAGTCATGGAGGTGACCAAGACCCTGATGATCGCTGCGGGGATGTTTCTTGACATCAGGAACCATGAGACTAGTCAGGGTCAGGGGAAAGATGAATGCAGCAGTGGACCTCAGACTGCAGTGAAGGTTCATCCAACAGGACCAAAGGAGTGGTTTCTGGACCGGTCTGTGCACAGAGCTCAAACTTGAACCTGGTTGAACATCTCTGGATCTGAAAATGGCTGCGCACTGACGCACCCCATCCAACCTGAGGGAGCTTGAAGGGTTCTTCAAAGAACAGGTGTGCCAAAGGCAGTGAATACTTTTGTTCAGGTTATATTTTTGTTTGTATTCCAAAGAATCTTTTTTCACTTTGTCATCGTGTGTAATCTGAACATTGTTCTGACTCGTGTCTGTGTAAATCCTGTGAATAGCTGCTTTTGGCCTGGTGGAACTATTTATAATTCTAACAGCTGTTAGAGGAAATTACCCCTTGTCTCCTGTCCATACTGGAGATACTGAGTGTGGCTGCGACTCCTTGAACTTCTTCTGGGACTATTTTTTAGTTCCTAGGATGTTTTTTACAACACGTGAAACTTTTGTCATCATGTTACACGAGGAGTGTGCAACGTGTGCCAGAAAGCATGAATGACACACAAACGTACTCTTAGTTTGTTGGAATCTGCCCACATTCATGAAACATGTTTTAGAGGAAACCACAGCAAAAACACAGAGCACTATTTTCAGATTAAACGAGGTGTCGCCAGCCGTGACTGTGACGACCTGCTGCTGATGGTAAATACAGGTGTGTGTTTTTAAGGCCAAAGACCAGTGAGTTGCAGAGCTCTGTAACGCTCCGCATTTACTCCCAATCATATTTTCCTAATGCAGAGATCAGAGTTCAGAATGCAGAGAGGCAAAACCAGTGTTGTCCTCACAGTTTGCTTCACAGGCATCAGGCCGCTGACTGTGAGTGTCTCAGCTGCTCTGGCACGCTGCTCCTTGTGCAGCCGAAGCCGTTAATTATGGCAGCCGGTTCACAGTTTCGATAGCAGTGCTTTGGCGCTCTGCGACATCCCAACTGTCAGTTTAATCATAGAGCGCGGGGTCGACGACGCCGACCGCGCCGGGCTGTCTCTGCCTCGCCTCATCCCACACTGCAAAAAATGCCACAATCCCAGTTTCTCAACCTCTGTGACTCATGATGTGTCACAGACATGGAACCCACAGCGTGGGCTGGAGTGAGTGTCGAAGTGAATTGCAGGTCAACAAGGTGTAAAGTTCAGCATCAGGTTAATACCAAAGAAAGTACACGACTTCTTTATTGCTTTATTGCTTGGATTCATGAGGAAGATAAATGTGTAACATTGGAGAAGGAAACTCAGCCAGATGTGGACTGCAGCTGTAAATCAGAGGGTTGGTGGGGTTCTGCATACATTCGGTCATTACATCAATGCAAAATCTCCATCTTGCCAAATCATTTGTGTCTGTATCAAGTCCTAAAATCAGTCTTTGTCTGTTTTATGTGTTTGTAATTCAAGTTCTCAGTGTTTGTATTTTAACACATGCGATAATGAGACCATTTTATTTGTTGTTTTTAATGAAAGAATGTTTTAAGACCTGAACGAGACTCTTCTTGCAGTGTGCAGGATTCCTCCACTTCATCGCTTCATCTGGTGTTTTATGTTTCGTGGTTTCCAAAAACAAACACACAGTACAGTACAGCGCCGTCAGCGTGACTTGGTTCAAGCAGAGTGCACTCTGAAGTAGTTTGCTCCCAAAGCAAAGCATCAGATCACATCCATACCAGCTCTAGTGCTGATGAACCTGGTACATGTCCATCCATCCATCTTTTCCCGCTTGTCCAGGGCCAAATCTACTTGGTCTATCCAAACAAACCGGTAGAGTTCATGCACTGAAAACTGTTTAGGGTGAGATGGGAGAGGTACTCAGTTGGGTTTAGGCTTTAGAATCTGAACCTCATTCTTGGCGGCAGAAAATTTGACAAAACTCGAAGTGAGGGAGTGAGAACAACCTGAGACTGCACTCCTGTGTGAATTATGGCGGTAACACTCCTGCAGCCGCCCTTATGTGTAGTTTTATTGCTGTTTCTAAGTGATAACTCTTAGAAACAGCAACCATGGCGATAACAGCTGACTGACCCTATCAGTTATACCTTGGGATTAATTATTTTAATTGGTTTTTAGCTTAAAGGGAAGTTTCATTTATAGATACAGCCATTGTACTTAGTAAGAATGACACAGTAAACAAAAACACATACCTGACCAGTCGAGATGAATATCTTTGATGGTGCAGATTTCAGCTTTCAGCATTAGAGCAGACAGTACAGGTGTTTGGATGAGTTTATTTCTGAACAGCTGACTGTACGGTATGTTGTTAAGCATTTTCCTCGCCTGCAGCTGCCACTCGAGGTCGATGTGAGTAAAGATACTAAAACGAGCTCAGAACATCGAGTGAAATCACACAGCAGCTTTTCATTTGCACTAAATCCTGTTTGCTTTTGTAAAAGGCTGTTGGTGTTCAAAGAAGGTTTGCTGTTCCCGGAGGCTTTTACACTGAAGCTTTCCCCCCTCCACACACACACACACACACACACACACGCCCAGCGACACATCAGAAGTGCTGCCTGAATTTTGGAAGGCTCATTAATGGTCCATTTCTGTGTGTGTTGATTTGATGTGTGTCACCCGCCACCGTGAAGTGGCAGCAAATACGACATCCTGTCCTGGAAAGGGGCGAAAATAGCTGCTCATTAACTCGCTCTCTCTCTCTCTCTCTCTCTCTCTCTCTCTCTCTCTCACACTCACACTCACACACACACACACACACACACACACACACACACACACACACACACGGAGGCAAACACAGCTGGATAAAACTACGTAGACACACATTTTATTTGATCTCAAACACTTGAGGCTACAGACTTGTGCTCACACACATGTACGAAGGGTTACGTTACCATGACTGTATAAACTTTATAATAAATAACTGTAAATAACCAAGATTATTGAAAATATGTGTAAACGTGTTTTAAATATATTATAAAATAAAATCGATGTGATTAGCTTTGCCTGTTCTGCAGTTATTGTGAGCTAGAGCACTTTTTCTAAAAGGCTACATGGAAAAACCAAAATGCATTTTTCAGATAATATTTTGTACTGAACACAACTGTTTTTTTCCATTTGCAATATTTGGAGTCTGTGCATGGCTCAATAGAGCAAACTCTCTACCCTCCTCTGTCCATATGTGGAAAGCTACAGTAGAGGCCGAGAAAGCAGCAGAAAGCCACATGAACTCTAGCTCTGCTCCAGCACAGGACTCTGAATCGACTGTTTGGCTCCACTTCTGTTTTTTGCCATAACTACATTTAATGGGAAGAGGGGAGAATTATTCCAGAATTATTAGCATATTTAGTCAAGAAAGTCTGACCCGAGTTTTCATATTAATCATCTGCAGGTTAGAGTTTTGCAGGATGACAGCAGGCAGGAGGACAACAGGCTCAAGCTTCAGAGTTTGAAAAGTGAGGTTACTGGGGAACCACCAGCAGGGGGCGACTTCTCTGCTTGAAGATGAATCTTTGAGTTTGGCTTCCACTGGCAATAACAAGTCTTATAGACTACTTGCACTAGGGCATGTGACGTATTTCCGTTTCCAAATAGTACCGCTTGTGCGTTTCCGGTACGTTTGCTTATCTATCGGTAGCTATGCTAATGTCGCTTCAGAATGAGTATAAAAAGGAAAGTATTTAAAACAGAACATTTTCAAAAACAGGAGAAGAAATACTCCGAGCATTGCTGTGTCCCACTTTGTTCAGCTTCAGCCAAATTTAACGGCATACTAAGTTTTCATGCCTTTCCGACCCATTCCGACTTGAGAAGACAATGGCTGGTAAATATACGCCGGGATCATTTCACGATTACCTCTCACACCAGGGTCTGCTGCAGACACTTTGCCAGTGATCAACTCATAGAGCCAACAACCCTCGATGGTCGAAGGCGGCTTATTAAAGGTGCTGTACCAACACTTTTTGAGTGGAATGGCTATAAAGTTGAACCACCGCGGCGTAGTGTTTGGGAGAGAACGGAGCGACGCCCTGAACTAGTTCCTCCTGACGATCAAGAAGAGCACAGTCTTACAAGAGATCATGACTACTGCTCAGTCCCTGAGCCATCTGCATTGGACATATCTGCATCAGCTGCAGAAGACCTGTCCAAAGACGTGGAGACTCTGAGGAAGGAAATACAGGAGTTACGTGTCCAGCGAGAATTTGGGTTACAGCGTTTTGCTGGCTCCGACACTGACATCCGATTCTATACCAGGTACATCTAAGTTCTATTCAAGCTAACTGTTTAAAATATACCAAGGTCACCATCAGTTAAATTTCGAAAGTTTTTCCAGTCTTAATGAAAACAAAATAGATATTTACTTTTTCTCTGCTGATTGTATGTTTTATGTAGATGCTTTAGTATTTAAACGATATCCTAATGCTACAGGTAAAATACAACACCAAATACTCTTAATCAGACTATTTTATACAGCATACCATTAGCATATTTGTCACAGTTTATATTATTTTTATGTCAGTGTGTAATGTTAATTAATGATTGACATGATGTATGTCTCTCTCGTGAATAGATTTCCAAGCTATGATCATTTGATGGCATTCTGGGTTTTGATTGAGCCTTGCATCTATAAAATGATCCGGGTTTCAAGAGCCAAGTCAGCGGACTACAGCTTTCTTGGCTGCTGCCTCAAAGCACATTGTGCGCTGTCTATCTTGCGTGCTGCACAATATCGTTTATTATTTAGTATCTACTGATATCTACTGCTAGCTAGTTTATTGTGATGGTGCCGTTTTTTTTATTATGTTGCTCTTTGTTGTTTGCTTTCTCTTTGTGTTTTTTCTCCATACAGGTGACCCATGTTTTGTTTTTTTTTTCTTTGTTTGTTTGTTTGTTTTTCTTTCTTCCCCGCTTTCTCACCGTCTCTTCTCCCCTTTGGTTTTCTTTCTTCCCCCCCCCCCCCTTCTCATCGTCTCTTCTCCCCTTTGGTTTTCTTTCTCTCCCTCTCTTTCTTTCATTCTCTCTCCCTGTCCTATCCCCCAGTCATGTCTGTCCCGTTTGTAGCAACTGAAAATAAAATAAATTCATAATTATAATAAAGGTCAATCAAATGGACCAATATGGCAAGGCCATGATGATCCACTTGGTAAAATAAATCCGCTTGGCATCTTTCTTGGCCTTAAGACAACAATTCTGATGGCTAAAGATCCAAACGGGACACAAAAAAAACCAAAAAACGATCGGAACTCAGTCAATGTCACAAAGCACACGTCACTTTATCTGACATGGCTTCACAAACATGATGGCGAGTTGAGCGGCCTCCCCAGACACCAGATCTAGAGTAGACCTCTGTGGAACAGGAGGCTGGCAGCATGAATGTGCAGCAATGCTGAAATAATCAGATGCAATCATTTCTCAGAGGAAGGTTTCCAACATCTTGAAGTCAGAATGTTTACGGTGATCCTAAAAATGCGCTAGGTTGGTTTTACTGACGCTTTGTCAGCTCAGCTCTTTTATTTTGAAGCAAAGTTTTCTCTGATTTGGCAGGAAGCTGCAGAGAGAGAGTCAGCAACAGTCGAGGAGACTGACTGGATTCTGGAAGTCGACGTGTTTTGTCAGCTGTGCCGGTCAGACGGGAAGTAGCTTCAGAGTCGTCAGGGTTGGGTGACGCTCCAGACGCACGACATGTGACACAGCGTGTGAGCGCTCAGAGACTCCATACATCAACCTGACAGCATCCAGCCTGGGAGGTCGAGAAACGGTGCTGCTGCTGACAGAAGAGACGGGCCGGAGATAAAACAGAGCAGTCCTTATGCAAACATGCCTTCATGAAGTACAGCTTCAAATGTAATAGAAGATAAAAGAAGTCTGTTGTATTTGATTTACAAATGAGCTGCAAAACAAACCTAAAGAGATTAAGGAGCGCTCTGGATCCTGATGATCAGCAGTTATATTTAAAATGCCCGATGATTCATCTTTGGGTTAGATTTGGTCACTATCTAACTCACATTGTAGAGATGAATGTATCTTTGGATGTGGCAGCAAACTATAGCTGAACATAGACTCCCAGGTGTGGAAGTCTTATGAAAAGATGACTGTTGCTTTGTGTTGGAAGTGAAGGTCACTGTGTGAGTATGTGTAAGTTCAATAAGGAGGATGTGTAATCACCCATCAGTCTGCTAGTCTATCCTTTACGTCGCTCCCATGTTTCTCACCTTGTCAAACTCAACACTGACTTCATTACTCTGGTGCAATCATTTTCCGCAGTCTGCGACCCAATCAGCCTCCGCTCTGTGTGATGTAATGTAAGCACCTCCTTCTCATCTCCACCCTATCCTGCTCACTCAGCCTTCATCTTCACCGTCGCCAGCGTCTTAGCTCTGGGACGTCCTGTCCTAACTCTTATCACTTCTGGGACCCTGTTCTGCTTTGACTGTAAACGGTTTCAATTAACTTAATTGAATCATGATCAGTTCTCCCAAACAAACTGCTGTAGTCATTTTTTTAAGCCTCATCTCACTGTGATGTGACATTTTGGCTTCATCTACATGTACAGGTGTATTTCATATTTAATTCAGTTCAGTTTTATTTATATAGTGCCAAATCACAACGCTTCAAGGTATGTAATATTGTAAGGTACAGACTCTACAGTATTAAAGAGAAACCCCAACAATCAGATGGCCTCTGTGAGGAAGCTTTTGGCAACAGTGGGAAGGAAAAACTCCCTTTTAACAGGAACAAACCTCCACAGAGCCAGGCTCAGGAAGGGGCAGCTACCTGCCATGACTGGTTAGGAGTGAGAGACGAGAAACACACTGTTGAAGCGTGTGTAATCTTTAAGCCCAATCTTAAAAGTAGTGTAATTCCAGAAGATGAAAAACTAAACAAAAACCCAACTTTATTAGTCATGAACACACAGTGTAAAGTTTGACTTTATCCAGTGTGAGCTTAGCCTGAAAATCACACTAAGAATGACAAAGTTTACAAAATGGACTAAATGTTTTGTTCACAATGACCACGAGAAAGAAGTCAGAAAGTTACGAGCAAACCAAACCTTGATTTTGCTTAAACAATCAAAAACGGATGTGGGTGGGAGAGTAGCTGTGGGTGTGGAAGATAAGTAGAGCTGGGTGCAAGCAGAAGATCATTTGTGATTTTTATTAGAGCTGTTTCTGTTCTATGAAATGAATGAAAGACAGACTGAAACTGTTCGTACAAGTTGTTTCCAGTGAGGTGTCCATGAACCTGTGCAGCCACTATCTTTTCCAGAATTTTGGCTACGAGAGAATTTTGGCTGAAATTGCCCTGAAATTATTTAAATTTGTAGGGTCTGAACCATTCTTTTTCAATATTGGAGTTTTAAGAGAGGATGGAAAGGAACCAGAGATAAATAAGAGAGGAGTGTGTGATATCAATGAGCCAAGAGAGGGGAGTGAAAGTTTAACAAGATTAGTGGGCAGAGGGGCATTTCGTCCAGACCCAGAGGCTGCGTCCAGTTTTCATAGTCTCTGTAAAAAACATCTATTTTGAATGTTAGTGAATGCAGATCAACAGAATAGATAAATCAGACTCATTCAGCTTCACTCTGTGTTGTTCTGCGTCGCCTGCAGCTCAAACACCAAACAGACCAACAGACACAACAACTGAGTGAAAGTTCAGAGAATGGAGGTTTACTCTGGTAGAGCAGATGAATAAACAAATCCTCATGCTCGACCGCTCTTTAAACAAACGTCCAAGCTGTCATTTTTGACACTGCGTTGATGTTGGCTTTGAATCAGAGAGACATCGAGGACATCATGGAAACATTTATAGTCAGAATCAACATTACAGACTGAGAAAATCACAGATTTTCATGTTGGAACAGTGACAGCACCATAGTATTCACAGTGTCAGCTGGTGGCAGTCATATTCCACCCTGTGACTACAGCAGCAGAGATGTAGGTCAGTGTGCTTATAGCTGTCTTGGCTAACTGCATCCATAACATGAATTATTATGTTAACGGTTGCTCTGATGAAAAGAGCAGAGATGCATTTCCTCTCTGAGTAGACCCATGAATGATAATGTTGTACAGCTCTGGGTGGAAAAAGCTTTTTAAACCATATTTTGGGGCCAAATCAAAAGTAAAACCAGCATTTTTTAAAAATGAATAAATAAATTTGATTTTACTGGTGATTCATTGTACCCAATTTCAAAATAACTGCCCAGAGACATGGCAAAAATCGTGATGCCAAAGTGAAAGACTTGCTGCTTTTATCAAAGTCATATTATACAACTTTCTTCCTAGACAGTTATAAATGGTAAATGGACTGGTTCTATATAGCGCTTTTCTAATACACTATATACACTACAGAGCTTTTCTTTCACAGCTACATTTGTGTTTAAATAAAGGATAACCGCTGGTTATCCTTTATTTAAACACACTGAGCAGGAGGAGGTTGGGGTGGATGGTGGGCTTTACAGGTGTTCACATTCAGACTTCCATCTGTCGCTGTTTCGAGGCAGCAAGAAGCTCGTTGGTCAAGGTTAAACCACAATTGTGGCTTTAATTAAATGTAGACATTCATCTAACATTGTGTTTCTGGTTCCAGTTGAATTCCTTGAAAATAATATCACATTCTCTTTCAGATTTCTACCTGATTAAATTTGATGTGAGTCAAACTGAGTTGTGCTGAATTAAATTATTGCACACTGGTCCAGCAGCAAAGGAGTCAGTGCCTCAGGCAGCGTGGACGCCGATAGCTTCGATGGGTATTAAAGCTGATGAGCCGGGTGTCCAGTTAATTTGTGTTGGCTGTAAAAAGCAGTGTACAACGCATCCACTTAACACACTGTTTGCTGCTACAGCTACACATGTTTCTTTTCCAACTATTTATTTATAAGTGACTTATGTATGTATGTATGTATATATATGTATATATTGTACTATTCTTAGTTAGCGTATTGTCTGTCTTGTCTTAATGTTGGTTTAAAATGGAGCACTGTAACAAAAAATAATTTCCCCCAGGGATCAATAAAGTATTCTGATTCTGATTCTGATTCTGACCCGTGGGAAACAGAGGGGAAGGTGGTGCTGATCTACAAGCTTATACAGCAGCTGCAGCTTGGTGCTAATAAATCACACAGGAGTGACTGTTTGGCTGTTCGGTTCTGGATCAGATAAGTTTGGGGAAACATTTTCATTTTATGTTCATAAAAAGATGTAAAATCTCAGCACATCACTGGATTTTTTAGGTGCAAACCTGAAAGGAAAGCAATGGTTTATCAATAGGAATGTCAGCCAAACAGGATGATCTTCAGAGGATTTCAAACATTGAAATAAAGAAAGTTTACCCAGAATCAAACGACTCTTACTTGCTTGTCTTGTCTGTAATACATGTGATGGATCTATTTTTTTAATTATCTGTGTCCAGTGTTGGGGAGTAATGGAATACATGTACCGCCGTTACGTATTTAAAATACAAAATATGAGTAACTGTATTCTGTTACAGTTACCATTTAAAAAAGGTGGTATTTAGAATACAGTTACTTTGTTGAAATAAATGGATTACACGGCGGTATTTTCCTGTTTCATATTGTGGTGGGTCAGGACTGTTTGGGTTTTGTTTGACATGTTCTGTTGTTCCAGGTGGCAGCGTTACGGTTGCCATGGTTACAGGGCGACGCTCTCTCTCTCTGCGACTGTGTGTTTCCTGGGTGAGAGAGCGTCTTTTTGTTGTTGTTGTGCTAAGCTAATAGGCAGAATGCTACAGGCATCGCCCTAAAGAATGTAGCATCATGGGCAGTGTAGTCCGTGCTGCTGGGAGAATGGACCGCCATACCCGTTATGTGTCTGTGAGCGAGGGAGGGAGGGAGAGAAAGGAAAAGTACGAGGTGTCATCGAGCAGAAACGGGAGCTGGAAGCATGTAAATATAATAATAACCACTGCAGCCAAGAAGAGTGTCTGACGAGTCCAGCTGTAAGTAAGCTATTAAGACTGTACGCTTTGTTCATGTTTTCAATAAGTTCCGTTGGAGCAGCCTTTCAACGCCTCTCTCTGTCTCTTGCTAGCAAAGTTGACCCAGACAACAAAGTAAAGCTATTTTTCAGCTACAAGCCGACACGAACCCGACGTATTAGTCAGAGGTCCCTTTACTACGGTTCGGCGCCGCGGACCTTCAGTAACAGTAATAAGTCACAGCAATAGTACATCCATGTAGTTGTAAACAGCATGATAATATATTAAGTAATCCAAAGTATTCAGAATACGTTACTCTCATTGAGTAACGTAACGGAATACGTTACAGAATACATTTTGGGGCATGTATTCTGTAATGGAATACATTTTAAAAGTAACCTTCCCAACACTGTCTGTGTCTAATTAGTCTAGTTATGTCTAATTATTGTTTAAAGGAAATAAAATAAAATGTTTTTTTTTTTTAATTCATCATATCATTGTACATCTTCCCTCTGTGTGACCAAACCATCTATACGTACTGCTTCAAAGTATGCGTGTCTATGTTGTAGATCAGTAGATCATTAAAACTAATAATAATAAGCAGTGCAGTGAGTCACTAATGAGCGCGCAAACAGTCAGCAAAGCTTCAATATTCAGTCAGGAATAAGCCCTGCACAGTCGATAATTAAGCTCTAACAATGTCTCTGCCAGTTAGTTCATTAGTTGCTAATCATTATTTACAACATAATTCAGGATTAGGAATTATGAGGGGAAGTACCTGGGAATGAAAACACTCCAGTTCTTTCTGGTTGTTCTTGCCAGTGCTAAAAATAGATTTTCATTCATGGCGGGAATAAAACGTCTCCCTCCACTAAACATTTTAAACAACATCTCCAGTAAAACCGAAGAAAAATGAAAAGCTGTCCAAAGCTGTTCTAAAGACCTGCCTGCATCCTGATCATCTGCATCAGAATGTCTTACAGAGGTGAAATCTGAAACATCTTATTTCAACTTGCTAAACTGCAGACCTGCAGTGAGACGTCGTGTGCCGGGCATCATCAGCGGAGCAGCCGCGCTCACGTGACGAGAGGAGTCCTATTCAAAGCACCGTTCACTGCAGGAATCAGTTACACTCTGCGGTGCGTGATGCTGTGACACATATTACAAAGGCAATATATCATTTTCAGATATTTACTGACTCTCTCAAAGGCCAACAGCCTGCTGTGCCTTAAAGTAAATGAATTTGAAATATGAGGTAACAGCAGCACGCCTGACTGAATGATGCTCTCTGATGTTTAAACAGTATTATGTTTGATTGCATCCTGTGTGTACGCAAGAAAAACACAGGAGTATAAAGAGATTTAAATAATCCTGGAAATGCATCAGTCAAATCTAAGGTTTAACCTTAGATTTAGAGATAACCCTAAAGTTATATCTCCTAGATATTTGATAAGGGGGAGAGAAAAATGAACGATAGATGCATGTTTCCGTATGCTTCATTTCCTGCTATGATGCAGAATTTCTCGCTCTATAATGTGATGTGCAGACAGACGCTGAACTGTTTTCTTCCAGTGATTCTGCTGCCGTGCGCCTGATCTAAACGCAGTACAGGATGTGCTTTCTTTTTACCGCTCTGCCACGCACAGTCGAAATCGGAGTTAATCAAAAACAGCTTTTTGCTTTTCACGGTTCAATGAGAAACCAGGAAATAAACATTTCAGCCAGGTGCATAGATGGGTTCTTTTTTTCTCACCGAAACCTGTTTCACAAGGCCGAGCATGTCTGATCTGAGACGTTCCCGTCCAAAAAGAAGAAAAAAGACACTTTCATGTCTCGTTTTTTCAAGAAATAAACTGCAACAGGAAGAAGTGATTTCTTCCTCGGCTCAAACAGTAACCATCGTCTGAACGATCAAATGAGGATGTTTGAGATATCCAATCAAAGGAAACAAAAGAAGAATCAATCTGAGAAGAGAAACAAATTAAGACAAATTGCTCTACAGCTGTGCTTCAGTGTGAAGAGATGATGTAAACGATCCCAATGGCTGTGGCAGACATCACAATCACAATTACCAATTTCCATCTCAGCTTCTCGAACATCAGCACCGCGACTGTCTTCAGTTCAAGGTGGCAATCAGCGTAAAAACAGTGTTTGATTATCGATCGGCCCTTTCTGATTGGCCAACACGACTGAACACAAAGCCGAGCAATGACGACGACGAGCCCAGCGCAGCAGATTACAAGGAATGAGAAGCGAGGGAGGAGGATGAAGGAAAAAAAGCCATCTCTGGATGACTCATCCCCTCAGGCGGCCTTTCAGATGTGATGCCAGCAAACTTGGTTATTTGAAGCAGGCTCAAACCGCTGCGCCGCCCTCAAATATGATCACTTCCAGAGCCGGCCGAGGCCTCCGTGACTCTGTGACATCCGGACATCTCAGCGAGTTCTCCTCTCCGGTTCACAGGATTAAACGTGTTTATCGCCTGGAACATGTGAGGGTGATTTCTGTGTGTTTTCACGGCTTATAAACTTGTTTCGAGACTTCCTTTACTATTAGGTAATGCATTTTTTTTTCAGACTAGTGCAAGGATTACTGGGGACATTATTTCATGCAGCTCAGGCTTCCAAAGTTGCATCCTGGTGAGCAAAGACACGGCAGAGGTTTGGTGATGATGTAAAATGAGGGAATGTTTGTGGGGGAATTGATTTTTCTTTTCATCTCTGTAGAAAGTATCTGTTTGGTGTGCAAGCTTCTCTAGTTCTTCACAGAGGGATTTCAGCAATAAAGAGCTGCTCTAGTCGAAGAACGTGTCCAAACAAGTTTGTCTTTTCTTTTTATACCTTACAGCTGACTGTGTTTAGTTCTAAATGATGAGGCCCCATCATATCTGAGAGACCTTACAGAGTTCCCAGAGTCTTAAATGTCAGGTCCCAGTTAGGGAACCGGGTACCAGTTAGGGTTCACGGGACAGACATGGTCTCCAGAGTTTAGACTAGACTTCAACGTTTCCTTTATAGTTAGTACTAGTACTCATATTCATGTTTTAACTCGACACATATACACAGTGGAGGCGAATAGAGTAAAACTTTTATCAATATTTCAATATTGATTTCATTTCTCAAGACGATTCACGGTTCAATACATAATGCAGTGAGTCAGACTGTGTTTACAGGAATCACCTGCTGTCAAACATTTTGTACCTGATGGGTCGGTCACAAGCAGATATTCCAGCCTCTGGTTGCCAAGGTAATTCTTTAATGTACTCTATTAAGCACTCACTAATATCCAGTCAGTGTATCCAATCGTTTTCATTGGTACTCATTTCAGTGATTGAACCTGATGCCACTGACTCTTTCTGGTGTCTGGTTTCTGCTTTGCTCCCAGTCACTTCCTGTGTGGTCACTGGTGTCTGTTCCTGGAGGAGTGGTCTGCTCAGGTGTTCATGGTGTTCTTCTCTTTCTTGTTCCTGTTTTATTTCCTGATTCATTGATTTTATGCTTTATCTGCTCCTCACCAGGTCTGTGAGGTGCGCTGGCTGTCAGGATGAGTTTGATCTGAGGCTTTCTGAATAGAGGTTCTGATGGAGGAAGACAGAGTGTGCTTAAGTGGAATGTGATTGAAATTAATGTATCATGTATGTATTTATAGGCTTAATGCCACTCTGTCAGCTTGGCCTTGGACTGATGTGACTGTGCGAGGTTTTGAAAGAGAGAATTTGTATTTTTTTTTCTGATTTTTCATATTGTCACAAACTGCGACTGCAACACTGAATGAATTATTCATAACAGAGTGGCTTCACGTCTCCAGAGAGTGCATCAAAGTCAACTTTTCCTGTATGTTCATTCATCTGTGAGCCAAGATGTTTATTAAAAGCTTTCCTGAAATTTGATTTGGTTTGTCCACTTTACTTAAATCTAATTGCACTTTGGCTGCAGTTGATGTGGAAAACTTTGACTCAGCAGGAGTCAGTGTAATCAGCCAATCACGGCACAGCTCTACAAGGTCCTGCGCTTCAAAATCATTTGGTAAAAACTCTTTAAACACACCAGCGGCAGGGCAGAATTAGCCCAGCACATGGTCTCAGGGAAAAATCAAATAGGAGTGTTTTAGTCACGACCATACCTGCATAAAAATTCACGCCAATGCATGTTGACTGATTTTAGCTCTGAGCTGCCTGAGCTGTAGAGAAACTTAAAAAAGAGCGATGCAAACCAAAAATGGAGAATATCCACCTTCAGAATAAAAGTTGTGCTTTAGTGCTGTAACCAACTGTTTCAGCAGACAGAACCTTTACTTTGAAGGCAGCCACCCTCTGTTTTCCAACTATGTCTCACTTTTTCAAGTTTTACTACGACTTGCCAAGTAATTCGAAGTGTTTGCAGACATGTTTGCCCCAAATGTGCGAATTGATGGCGATCTGCAGAAAACTGCTCACGACCAAAACAGCTGCAAGGCAATTTTTTAGTGTGACCAGTTTAACACGAGCAGCAGAACTTACAACTGCTCGGCGAGTTCAGATTTTTCTTCAGCGAGGAGTGGTTTCTGGATGGATGCTAACTGGTCTCTAGGCCTGTGTGACTGAAGCCTTAGCAAGCTGCATCCATAAACCTGTAGGTGAAGTGCTAAGATAAAGGTGTGCTACCCAGGAGGCAGAGTGTTTCATTGGCTGTTTTAGGTTTATGTATCAGTCTATCATTTTGTGATAAATCATCTATCACTAACATGAGTTCACACTCTTTTTAACCCGAGTCAGTGTAATCTCCAGATCACACACACACACTCAGTAATAGCACAATGCTGAGCTACATGTAAGTCTCACTTCTTCCTTGGTCAAGGTCGTAGTGGATGGTTTACTGCTTAACAATAGAGCATCTGTTATTTTCCATAATAGGATTTTATTAACGAAGGGTGTTTTAAGCCCTTGTGGAAGGAGATTGCAGGCAGCGCGTTGCACAGCTGCTGTCTGTATTATACTGAAAGCATCAAATTCATTGGGAGAGAAGTGCTGAGAAGTTTTGGAGGTTGTCGTCATCCATGAGACTGTTCCCACTCCTTTCTCCTCATGATCCTGGAATTGGTGAAGACTCCTTATTTTCAAACTGTGTATAATCAGCTCAACTTTTAAATGCCACCAATTTATGTCACTGGACCAGGATGCACTCTAAATATTTAATTAATTTCACCTTTTTAGGTCATAATATAAGAACGATAACGACACAAATCTTGAGCCAACTCCAGTTTCTTTATATTTTGTGTCCACTGAGCCAGACTTTTAATTTTTAAAGTGAGCTTGAGCAACAGTTCTTCAGGCTTTCTGAAGGTCTTTCAGGGTTTTTGTTGGACACTGGCTGCTTTTTAAATCATGGTTCACCTCAACACACTGACATAACTGGACAGGAAACTGGCAGGCCTAAAAAACACAGCAGGTGAACAGTGTCTGAAAGTCATGTTCTTATGAAATAGGAAAAAAAGAGCTGACACAGAGCCTACTGTTCACTGAAGCCTCATCAGATATGGTCTCAGTGGAAGGATGGCAGTCAAGAAGCCGTTCTTAAGGAAGGGAAGCAGGAGAAAAAGCTGAGGTAAGAAAATTATGGAAGTAATGAACTGAACAGCATTGCAAACAGGTTTTATATAAGGATGAACTGAAAGCAGCCATGTGAGAAAGTGCAGTTCATGCATTAGGTTCTTTTTTTAACCGCAACACAAAAAGATGTACAATCATTTTCTCAACGTGCACAATTCTTATTGGCGCATTCCTTCACATCATGCTGTGGCTGTTCTTTGCTCTTTGTAAGCAAATATATTCCTCACTGCTGCCGGGGGGGCTCATGTGTAACTTCAGTATGTGTTTAAATTAGAGATGGCACGATACCACTTTTTTATGTCCGATACCGATACCGATATCATAAATTTGGATATCTGCCGATACCGATATGAATCCGATATAGTGTTTTTTAATCAACAAAACTGTTTTTTAAATATCTTGCTGCATTTTGTATAAGTTCATACTCAAGTTTAAAACAACAACTACACTAAAGCTATTCTGTTATACCTGTATGCAAAAAAAATATTTCATAGTTCAGCAATACTGATCAATCTAATAAACTTAAGCCTACACCATCCTCCCTATTCTGGTATTTTAAAGAGTACTTAGCGTAAATATTAAGCAACCTAACTAATAGGGTTCCAACTCCCAGCAACAACAAAAATAAAAAAATAAAAAATAGGGAACCACCCCTCACGCTCCACCTCATGATGCTTAATCGACGTAATCAACCTTAATTTGATGCAGTGTGAAAAAAAATGCACAGAAATCAATTATTTTTCAAGAAATATTAAATAGATTCAACATCTTTCTTCAACAAAATTGCAGACTGCACAGATGGTACCTTCCCAAAGGGAAAAAGTACTATAGCTTACTAGGGTATATATATTAGACTTAATAGTCACTATATACAGTAATTGACTTCTATTCATTTTACATCAAATTAAAACTTTGGGTGTCAGATAATTATTTATTAAAAGCTAGACATTTTAAATGAGAATAAGAAAGAAAAGTATGTCTTTGTGCCCCCTTTTCCCTGTTAATGCCCTATCGGCCCCCCTGGCTAAACTTTGCTAGATCCGCCCCTGCACAGTTACCAGCGTCAGCTACGTAGAAAAAGATCCTCGAGTAGAAAGTAATATTAAATAAATTCTAACAACAGCTTATCAAGCTTAAACGTGCTGCTGTTGTTCAGCCGCTGGTTTCCTCTTTCTGCTGCAAAGTGGGCCAAAAACAAACCAGAGAGACGGACTCGCGACAGAAAAGCCGATCAGCTGATCGTTAAGCAGTTTCATGATTGAAGTAGCAGCAAGAAGAGGCAGTCGCTCCATATATCGCTTGTTAAGCTTAACGCAGGAATGCTTTACATTCAGAGATGGACTTACACACTTGCTTTACTTCTCTCGGGGATAACTTTGTCGGAGATGAAATGCCGGGTTGCTAGCGAAGCTCCAAATGCTATCCAGACCACCCACAGGTCCCGCATGCCACAGCCGCTCTATCACGTGATGCATACTGCTCTGACGTGCTAACTTTCTGAGGTGAGTTACGGCGTGTTGCAAGTTTTGTGAGGTGCTTTCGTGATATTTAATGGATCGGATTACATTTTTTATATTTCTCCGATATCCGATCCAGTAATTTAGGTCAGTATCGGACCGATACCGATACGTAATATCGGATCGGTCCATCTCTAGTTTAAATCCTCAGATATCTGTGAGCACACGTCCAATGAAGTCATATACATATGCAGCCACTGGCATGTATGCATGCCCGTGAGCACGTGCACACACTCAAGCACGCACTGTAGCTCTTGTACAACACCGCCGGCATGCTGATGGCGGTGCAGCACATTGGTGGTGGTATATGAAGTGCAGGTAAGTGTTGCAGGAGGAGGAGGAGGCATGGAGTGAGTATGTACGTGAGATGACAACACTTCTGCAGTCTCTCTCAGTCCCCAGCCTCCCTCTGATCTGTCAGATAAGCTGGAGCTGTGTGAATATCTGCTCCACATTCAAGGATTCTGCATCCCGCACGCAAGAAAACAGTCCAGAGCTGGGATCAGGGCGATGCCCAGGAATCCACACATTTTAAGCCTTGTGTTAGAAAATTTTCTTTATACTCAAATATATTATGCACCTACCTAAGAAAACACTTTTTCCAGTGGTATTGATTTAAAGGCTTTCCACAGCATGTCTCCGTCCTGTTTTCCTCCCATCACCCCAATCGGTTGTAGCAGATGTCTTCACATGATTATGCTGGAGGTTTCTTTCTTTTAAAAGAGAGTTTTTCTTTCCCACAGTTGACAAAGCACTTGCTCAGTAGGGCAATTTGATTCTTGAGGCTTTCTGGGGCGACCGTGGCTCAGGGGGTTGGGAAGCGCATCTGTAACCGGAAGGTCGCCGGTTCGATCCCTGGGCTTTCTGTCCTGGTCGTTGTGTCCTTGGGCAAGACACCTTACCCTACTGGTGTTGGCCAAAGGGGCCGATGGTGCGATATGGCAGCCTCGCTTCTGTCAGTCTGCCCCAGGGCAGCTGTGGCTACAACTGTAGCTTGCCTCCACCAGTGAGTGAATGAATAGGTTCTTTATTATTTGTCACATGCATAGTTATACAAGTATAACACACAGTGAAATGTAGCCTGACACGCTCCTCGACATGTGCAAAAATTGGGGGGGGGGGTGTAGAGGAAGAACATTATATATATATATATATATATACACATATAGTATATACACTGGGTGAATGTGCATTAGTAGCAGCAAGCAGGTGAATTCTGTACATTAATATGAATAGATATCTGACTATTTTACAGGATAGACAATATAAACATATTTAAAATTAAAGGAATTGAAATGTACATTGTGCCTTGGTTTAGTGTCTGGTTTAGTGGCATTGTAAAGCGCTTTGGTTGCCTTGAAAAGCACTATATAAATCCTATCCATTATTATTATTCTCTACTTTCTTTATATTATGAAGTCAAGACAATACAATAATACAAAGAGCCTTGAAGCAACTGCTGTTGTGATTATCACTATATAAATAAAATTTAAATTGACATGAACAAAATTTTTGACAGTAAGGGCCCATTCATTATATATTTGGTTCAGTTCAGGATTTTACATATACATCATTCAAATAACTGCAAAAATAGTCTTTTACTGGTACTCAAATACATGCCTGGCAGTTCATCCGTCTGTCCATCCATCCATCCATCCATCATCCGCCCGTCTGTCCATCCATCTGTTCGTCCATCCATCCATCCATCATCCATCCATCCATCCATCATCCGTCCGTCCGTCCATCCATCCATCCATCCATTCATCCATCATCCGCCCGTCTGTCCATCCATTCATCATCCGTCCGTCTGTCCGTCCATCTGTTCGTCCATCCATCCATCCATCCATCCATTCATCCATCATCCGTCTATCCATCCATCCATCATCCATCCGTCCGTCTGTCCGTTCATCCATCCATCCATCCATCCATCCATCCTCTTAACCACTTGTCCAGTCCGAATTGTGATGGATTGCTTGGAGGCTTTGCAGGCGCAGTCCAAATTTAAACTTAATCAGAACAAAATGAAATAAACAAAATATTATTTATCAAGGAAAAAAGTAAAAATGTCTAAAAAGATTTTTTTTAAAACAGCCATATATCACAGAGGCATGTCGAACTCTCTCTCTCTGGCTCTGAGAGCATTGCTCATCCCACTGACTAAACCGAATCTACAGTTAATCACTCACATCCCAACTTTCTGGTACAAAACTTTTAAAAAGTTCAAAAAGGGGCAGCCAAGCAGCTAAAATCCAACTTCAAAGAGTTGGAAACATTGAAACAACACAGCATCGAAACTGAGCAGAGCTTCCAGGTCAGAAAAGTGAAGCCAACCTCAAGTGGCTTCTTTTTAAAGGCCACCGGGGGGGCGATACATGTGGTCACAGAAAGAGTTTCAGTTTTACTGAAGTCTATGGGAAAACAACCCTTTGCTCTGACCTCTTTAAGTAGTTCCTTGTTGACTTTATGGACTCGGGCACTCATTTCAGGTCATACTGAATAAGCATTAAGTCCATACAGTTTACTTATTCTATGTGAAAGGCAGCAGAATTATCCAGGACATGCTCACTGCGTGTGCCGTTTCACTGTCAGATCTGCCCCACTTTCAAATCCCCGACACACCAATGGTGTAAATCTTGAGGCTTCAGAGCGAGACTTCAGAAACCAGTGGATGATATCATGGAAACTACTCCACCTTTCATCCTGTCTGTGATGATATAAACATACAGATGACAAATAACTTTATTTGGGCATTTTACACAATCTTTTTGGACACAGGTTTGTAATATCTCATATCTAGTAGTTCTGAAACCTCATTTTTGCACTGGCTAAACAGCTGACTATCTAAACTGTCCACATGTGTGACTGTGACAGCGCTCCGTAACGTCAGCAGCTTGTAGTCCAACCCACCGACTCTATGATTAGCATGCTTGTTTCAGAGCTCTGGAAAGAGCTAACATCATTACAAAGATGAATTAAATTCAGGTTCCTTGCACTGCATCATTTCTGCTGATTGTCTGTCTGATCCAATCAGCTGAAGTCTGCCTGGATGTGACATCCGCAGCTGCTTACTACTTTCAACTTTTCCTACAAACCCAAGTTTCCCTGTGAGGATAACAAGGAGTCTTATCCCTGGATCATGTTTGGCCCAGATTCAAACTCCATCAGTGCTGCACAGAGACGAAAAACAAGACCTCTATTCTTTTTCTGCTTCCTTTAGTTCCATCCACTGATGAGCGGTAATCCAGTGGGGAATGAGGAGTCTCTGCCAGACTGAGTGTCCAGCCGTCTTATTATTATTTGGCTTAATAAAAGTCTGTTTTTTGGACAGTTTTTATCTTTTGCAGAGCTCCAGTTTTGAACCCTGTTGAGTCCACAGCAGTGATGGAGAGTGCAGAGAAGAGCATTTCTGTCTAATTATTAACCTTTGTTTAACTAGAAGGGCGACCGAGCTTTAGCACTCTGTTTCCACCTGCTCCCTTCTTCAGCGCTGCATTAACTGTTGGCAGATGGCCATCACAATCAGACATGAATTAGAGCGATTGAGCTGAAGAGGTTTGGAAAAGCAAGAAGTGACATTTACTGACAGGAAAATAAGTCTTAATAATGAATCATAAAGCAACAATGTGTCTGGATGTGAATTATTAGGATCTTTTGTGCAACTTATACCGACTACAGCACTTAGGACCCATATACTTAAATTTTAGACCATAAGCAGTGCCATGAATTTCACCTAAAGTTTCGAATTGTTTACCACAGAGATGGTAAACAATTAAAACTGCTACAGAGCCTTGTGCTGATGTTCTTCATTTTGTGCTGTGCAGGCAGAGTGCCAGCTTGACACGAGGCAAAAGCTACACATTTTCTAGTCTGACGCACACTGCAAACAGAACTGTAGCGCTGCACACCAGTCCTTCCAAAGCCAGTGCAGTGAAAATACTGTAAACCACCTTCTTTGAGGTGTCGGTCGTTTTAGACGACACAAACTACCTGATTAGTAACCCAACTCTGACTGACAGTCATTGGAGGGATGGAGGGGACTCTGGAAATAAATTAAAGACATGCACGTCTTCCAACGTCTTTAAGTTTTTAATCTTTGGACTTTTCCTATCAAAATGTAAATATTTGCACTCGTGTTCAGTCTCCGGGGTTATAATTATACAGCACTGTCAGAGAGGAGGAGGATGATTGGTCTTTACCTACAAGAACCAGGAATTTAGCAAATGATAGTATCATGTAGTCACCATCATGAAGGAGTGAGAGAAACTGAGTCAAGGTGAAAATCCTTCCTGCCAGCAATGTTGAAAACTGTGCACAAGTACATAAATACTATTAGTGGTATTACTTTTGAAGGCATTTTTGGGGCTTTAGGTGGTGACACTCACCCTGAACAGCTTCTGTCTCTGCAGCAATGGTTGGATGATAAGACAGGTACTGGAAAAATTAAATCCTGAGCGTGACAAAGCCACCGATATGATCGAAGTGAGAGCCAGCACGCTGCAGCAGGTAAATAGTGACATCACCAACCTCTACATGAACCTGTTAAACAAACTGAAGAGGGGCAAGAGCATCTCAGCTAAGCCTGGTGAGACCAGTCTCTCCAGTCCCTTCATGATATGCAAGGTTAAGCCAACTGGTCTGAAGTTGTTAAGGCCAGAAGGCGCGTCTGTCTTCGGTCCCAGCAATAAACAGGACACAAAACAATGAGATGACATATTATAACCTCTGTCTATTCAGCGTATTCCTGCAAATCACCTACAGCCTGTTTATTAATAACACCAAGTAACATACAAGTAATGCTAGAATTTTCTCTATATACAGTTTTTATGAACACTTAAAATAGCTACAGAGACCAACGTGAGGTAGAACAGGTCATCTGTGAATCGAAGGTTCAGTGGTTCGATTCCTGGATGCTTAAATTTGTATCACATTGTTACATCAGGCATTTTTTGCAATTTTGTTTTTCTTTTTGGGGAGAAAAGAAATCACACTGATGACAAAGAAGTCGCAAAATCTCACTTGTCTTTAAAGGGTTAATGAGGCTTGTAGTAGGAAAGCACTGTGAGTGCTGAGAGTAGAAAAGTAGTTTTTTATGTAGCAGTCTGCTTATGTCCTTCATTTATATTCAAGTGGCACCAGGACTCACCACCTGGACACTTTAAAAATGTTCCCGGTGAAGGATTCGTTCGTCAGCGGTGTCGACAGACTGACAGAGGGAAAACCGAAACACGTCTTTATGTTCTGCCCCTCGTCGGTAAGTAACTCTTATTTTTCTACCCTGAAACTTGTTAAAACAGGTTCAGAACTTGTGGTGGAGAGGTCCTCTGAGACCTTGTCCTCTGTGGGTGAAATGGACCAGAAATCAGCCTGCCAGAGGAATTAATAAGGTTATTAGTCATGCTACTCAAACAGCAACACAGTTTGACCAAACACAAATAAATAATGTGGAATAAATCATAATGCGGGAAGGAAATTGTACACGCTGGCGTGCGGTTACTGCAGTGGTTTGACAAATGAGGTGGTAAATGACCTTCACAGCGGGCGGCTGGAGTCTGAAAAGAGAAAAGAGGAAATGTTTCTGCAGGTAAAGGGAAAATGTTCAGGCCCATAGAGGTGGGAGAGGCATTACAGCAGCAGGGTTAGAGGTTCAAATCCCTCTGACCGTCATACAGATGACTTATAAAACTTTGTACTATGTAGAGAAAAGGCCTGTGACGAATGGCAGTTAAATATTCAGCACAAATCATTTTTTTAATGAGGATGAGGTGGAGATAAACGCGTGCGATCAGCCAGAACTCTGAAATCCCGGCTTCTTCTGATGTCTTATAATAAAAGCTCATTTTTTATGTATGATTCATGCGCGGACTCAAACTTTCCTCAAGGCGAGGATCCAGGCTACAGAGCAAAGAAAACCTCCGTGCCAAACATCAAATATTTAGTGTCCTGCACATTAAAGTTTCTTAATATTGTCCCTGCTGAGTCAACACACACACACACACACACACACACACACACACACACACCATCTGTCCTTTCTTGCATTGTTTTTTTTCTTTAAATGTGAGTATTTGTGTCTTGATTCATCATTTTTGCTTCATTTACAAACACCTGGATTTGAATATATTCTACTAATGTCTGAGTTTGGAAATCATCTCAGTCGTGCTATTGAAGCAGCATCAAGTATAACCTCAGATGGATACATGGATACACCAAAATGCTAATACTGAGGATCGACAGCGTGAAGTCCATGAAATGGGTGGAATTACGGTTTACATGCGGCCTGTGGTTCCTGCGTGTTGGCTTGATTGGTGCACGTAACGAGCTGGATGAATGCCTGACGTCCTGCAAAATGTGAAACATCACAATAACTTGAAACGTGAACCCACAGAGAACTCATTGCTCACCGTTTTCCCTGCTAGCCTCTTTCTATCCAAGTCCAAACACGGCTATCACAGTAATAATAATAATAATAAGAATACATTTTATTTAGAAGCGCCTTTCAAAGCACTCAAGGACACTTTACAGAGCAAATAAGAGAAGCATAAAAACAGGAAATGAACACAATGATAAAACAAAGTTTAAGAGCATGAAGCAGTTATACAGAGTAGCCTATATTGAACAGGTGGGTTTTGAGGGTGGACTTAAAAAGGGGGAAAGAAGTGATGTTTCTGAGGTCAGGGGGTCGAGGGGCAGAGAAACTAAAAGCCCCGCCCCCATGGTAATAAGACGAAATGAAGGAACAGAAAGAAGAAGAGAAGAGGAGAATCTGAGGCACCGGGATGGGATGGAGATCTGTACCAAGTCAGAGAGATATGGTGGGGAGAGAGAATGAATAGCCTTAAATGTGTAGAGGAGTATTTTAAAATGAATGCAGAGTTGAACTGGGAGCCAGTGGAGGTGCTTCAGGATAGGGGTGATGTGGTGAGTAGAGTCCTAGTAATAATACGGGCAGCAGAGTTCTGGACACACTGAAGCTTGTTGAGGGGTTTTTGTGGCAGGCCAGATAAGAGTTATCTGATGCAGTACCCAGCATCATTATCTTTTTGCATTTTACATTTAAAAAACTTCACTGCAGTGAACACATTTTTTCTTATTCTTTTTAAGGAGGTCTTTTATATTCCAGCAGATATTTCTGGGATCCTGCTGCACACAAACACACAGACGCGCCCTGGCCGGGACACCGAGTGTCTTTCAGACTGATTGTAAATGGTGGCCATTAAACTCGGAGTAAAACATCATGTTGTCTGAATCCCAGTTAACAAGATGAGCATCAGGACCTGAACTGACAAAGGCGTCAGCAGATGTTTTACTCTTGTAATCTCCAATAAATAATTAATTAATTAATTAGTGGCTGAGTCATTCTCGTTGGATGTCTGTCATCTTAATGAGCTTAATTTAAATTCAGGACTTTCAGCTTAGTGACTCATCTGAGTAAAAAAAAAAAATCTCCACGGCTGATCTCAGAGCTGTTGTTCATTATTCATGGTCCGTGGAGCAGCTCGAGATGACATCATCACCACAGTCTGTTCAGCCAGACGCCGCCGCAGACTCACATGTCGGGTGATGTAGAAGCACGGTATGAGCTTTACCATCACGCTCTTGGTTTAAGGTCCTGCACCCTCCACTGTACCGTCCAGCATCGGCTTCTCCTTTGAAACATCTCTCCGTCTCTTTATATATTGTAATTTTGTGCATAAATAAATGAGCTGTGGGAGTTGATGTGCTTCACAGATCAGCGGATGAGTGTTGTTGCTTTTCAAAAGACTTCCTGTTGCACCACATCTGAAAGCTGGAGGTTAATTTGCAAATTCATATTTTCATTTCACTTTTGAAAACTTTAAATATTGATCAAAAACCTCCATCTACAAAACATAAGTGTCACGGACCCAGTTCCAGGGATTCGGGGTCCGTGAGCAGTGTGGACTACTATTGTAGTTATTATTATTATTATTATTATTATTATCATTATTGTGGTTGTTGTTATTATGGTTGTGTCTGCTGTCCTGTTTTTCCGTGTTGGTGTACTGTCAGGTGTTTAGGGGTGTGTGCTTGTGTATGTGAGGGTGCGGTCGTGGCAGGCACTTTTAGGCCTGGTGGGTGTGGCCCTGCCAGCTGACCGGTCCCACCCAGGAATCCACACACACCTGGCGCCGATCAAGCCTCGTCAGAGGAGCTTGAAAACAGTGTGGCTGAGAGCTCCTCGACGCTGGATCGTTGAGTGACTTCCCGTCAGTCTTAAGTGTATTGTGCAAGGTTAGTGCAAGTCTACTGTTAGGTTTTGTACTCACGGCTGCCTTTGGTATGCGTGTTTCCTCAGGAGGAATTGTGGCGACCAGGAGGCAGCACACGGAGAGTACACAGGGAACGGAGACAGAGCACGGAGCACGGGATAAAGGAGAAGACACGGAACGGGAGTTGGGATCGCACGGGGGGATTTATTGTTGTTCGGATTGTCACCACTGTAAATAAACACTGTTGCACTGTAGAGTCCTGCATTTTGGGTCCTCCTTTCCCCACATCCCCACGGTCTGCCAGCGAGACCGTGACAGAACGATCCAGCCATTATGGGCCCAGCGGACTCAAGGACCGTCTCACAGGAGGAATTGCTCGCCCAGCTCTGGAAATACTGTCGGAGCATTATCCAGGCGGCAGATCCACATCAGAGACACTTACAGGTCGTATTTTTTGATTCCTTCTTATCATCAATCACCTCATCTGTGAGCTTTTTGGACATTAAGAGACTAATTTCGATTATAACCACGCTGAGGGAAAGTTCCTGTTTTGAGCTGTTTGGTTTGGGCTGTCCGGGCGAGGAGGATGTGGCAACCTCCCTGGGAGCCCTTGCTGCCTATTTCTTTTTTTCATAGGCTGATAGCCTCCCCGCCGTCGCTTGCAGCTCGCTTGTTGGACCCTCCATTGCGGGGGAAACGTTTCACATGCCCTCTGCACCTCACCACATCTCCACTCACCTCTGCGGCACCTGCTGAGTCAGCAGACCAAGGACCGGCAGCTCAAAATCACACAGCTGCTCTCCTGTCCGGCCGGCTGGTGGAACCTCAGCCTGATACGCTGGCCCCGGCATCGTTAAAGAAGCGACGCTTGCGCCGCCGGCGTGCCTCACCGCAGTCAGACTCTAAAACTTTCCAACAGCCGGCTGTGGTGAGTCATATGGACAATTCATCTTCATTCACCTCATCTGTTTATTCACGGGACTGTGTGAAAGCTAACCTCGTAGCACAGCCAGCTGCCCAGCCTGTAGCCGTAGCACAGCCAGTCCAGTCAGCCTCTCGTCTTCATCCTCAGTTGGAGGCTGATATGCCTGCTGGAACTACCCTGCCATTATGTCACCCGCCTGTTGTTTCTACATCGCTGTCCAGTCTACCACGAGTAGCTGCCGCACCATTATCACCTCCGCCCTTTGCAGCTACTTCTCCACCAGCGTCCCATCAGACTGCAGCGACCGCAGAACTCTCGACTTCACCATCCACATCACCCGCTCGACCGTCATCTTCGCCACCTGCAGCTTCCACATCGCCATCTTCAACGACCATCTATACCCGCGTCGCAGCCGGAGGAGCGGCTCAGCGAGCGGCTCAGCGAGCGGGAGGAGCCCGCGTCGCCAGCTGTGGAGCTCAGCGAGCCGGAGGAGCTCAGCATGCCCGAGCAGGAGCTCAGCGAGCGGGAGGAGCCCGCGTCGCCAGCTGTGGAGCTCAGCGAGCCGGAGGAGCTCAGCATGCCCGAGCAGGAGCAGCTCAGCGAGCAGGAGCAGCTCAGCGAGCCGGAGGAGCTCAGCATGCCCGACCGTGACAATAAGCTTATCCTGAAGGGATTTGCATCATGCTAAGTTTTGCTTCTTTTCTTTCTTCTCCACCTGTTCATAACCAGCTCATCAGTCCTTGTGTAACGACACCTGTGAGCTCCTCAGTTATCAGACTGTGTTAAACTGTACTCGAGCAGTTTACCCACTTTCTCTGCTTTCCCGGGCTCTTCTTCTTCTTCTTCTTCTTCTTCTTCTTCTTCTTTGTCTTTTTATAGTAGGCTGTTAATATGTTTATGTCTGCAATAAGTTGTACATTTTAACTTGGGCGTTAGAGGAACTGCATGCAGTTTTTAGCTTATTTTTCAGCCATCGATTCTGCTGCTCGGTTTGTCGCATTCCCAGTTTGTCTTTTTTTGTTTAAATATGGATGCAGCCTGTTTTTTCCTTTCCCTGCATCTTGTCTGGGCTCTGCGATCACCGGTTTATGACCTCTAGATTGGATGTTTGACTTAGCTCTGCCTCTTGCATAATTTTTCCTTAAAGAGCAAATCTTTTTATCTTTTCAACTTGGACTGTACAAATGTTAGGAGTGCTCACAGCGGGCTCATCCATCGCCTAAAAGCAAACATTAACCACCAGCTGTGTTTATACTAAGTGCTTCCTTAATTGGAAATATGTCTGCAGCCCTTTATGAATCATAGACAAAACGTTGGACCTCAAATTAAACAAAATACAACAAGAAAGAAAGAAAGATGTTCTGCTCAGGGCAGGTTGTAATGATGAGAATAAAAACTCCTGCAGAGCTAAAAACCTTCCCATGTCTTCCTCCATTATTCAAGGTAGGACCTATTTTCGCTCTGGAGCTATCCGCGGGGCTCGGCCGGTGCAGGAAGTGCAGCCTTGGCACATCATCAGCTGATGTCTCGGGGAAAGGACACATCCACCCTTGATGGGAGCGCATATGATCAGAGGCTGAGGCGTCCCTCACTTCCTGTCATCTCATCATTGAAACCTCAAATTATGGCCCCGTGCAATTGATGAGCTGTCACGCGTGACCCTGTGGAGCCGTCAGGGCGTCGACACCCTGAAATGAGCGGGTCTGGGCGAAATGGCAAACAGCTTAATTTCGAGGGAACGGTGACACTTTGACGGACGCGCGGTGATGTATGCACGCTCTAATGTGGCAGCGGGAAAGTAAATGAAGGGTTTTGCTTTAAATGGCCTAGACTCGCATCAGCACCTGATTTTCATGACAGCGCATTAACATAAAGCAATTAAACATGCTTTAGTTAATGGTTTTCAGGGATTTCGTTCAAAAGAAGCGAATTCATTACCTTTAAAAGAAGAAACACCGACAATTATCACGTCCAAAACTTCACAAATACAAAAGTAATCGTTCAATTGGGGGCACGCTGTTTGTATTTGGGCTCTCTTTGACAAGATCAGCGTGAAATGTGAAATTAGGAAGTCACATGGAGGCAGGTTTGACATTTGAAATGTCTGCAGTGTTTGTAAATGAGCACTGAATAATCAGTTACAGCCACACCAACACTTCGCATCCGATTTAAAAATGTTGCTCTGTGAACGAGGAGCTCTCGAAGCACGATCAGGCTGCAGTGTCAGGGTTCAGAGGTCACGCTCTGCAGCTACGTGCACACACTCTCTCCTTCTGATGGCGATCTCGCTTTGGCTCGCTCCTTCGGTGGATTAGCTGCTCCTAATTTTTGTGACTTTGTATTAATAAACTCATTTTCTGAAGAGCAAATTGAAAGTCGCCTTTTTGAGAAACAAACAAAACTGCATTCCAAAGCACATCTACAAAAACACGGACGGCGTCGCCGGTAAGAGCGCAGCCAGGATTTAATCAGACTTAATCCCTGAAATTTTATGAGTCAGCTGTTTACATGGAGCATTTTTATTATGTTTATGCTTTTACTGATGGTCCATATTCAAGCAGAGAATATAATAAAAAGACTCTACAAATAGCAAATATATGGTTCATTAACCCTCTGAGGTCCCATCACTGGTCTATACTAAACCCCGTTTGAGGTTTTCTTTTTGTCCCTTGGTTGTCAGGATTTCAGAGATCAATTTTCAAAAGACAAAAAACCATCACACTGATTTGTGACTCTGGGCTCTTTCCCCCCTTTTCTATGTTTCCCTACAGTTTCCCTCGGTCAGGGGCTGTTAGAGAATTTGGGGGACAAACTCGGAATATTCTACAACCAAAAATGAAAAACCAAAGTAAAACTAGAAAGTGGAGCTTTGATGGAATGCAAACTCTTGACTTGTGGGTGGAAGCCTTCTCATTTCTGGCACCCCACCTACCTCCCATTATGTTTGCATCTAGTCTCCTCTAAAATTCACTTCATGCTTGGCCGAAAAACTAAAACTGGCAAACAAAAGTGGAGAAAACGACCAAAAGATTTCAAAGGAGAGACCTCCACCAGCTAGCAAACAGCTTAGGATAGAGATGCATGTGCAAGCAGTAAGACACAGATGGAGGCGATGAGTGCGGAGCAAACAACCAGAATACAGGGAACTGGTTAAAGGCAGGAAGTAGAACCAGCCAAAACACACAAAACACTACCAAAATAAACAGGGAGTGGTTAAAGCATGGAGATGAACAAGGAAGGTGCAGCCATTAAAAAACATGGAAGAAAACCATCAAACAAATAAACGCACCACAAACTCCTGCTTGATAATATTAGTCATCTTTAATCTGGGGCTCATTCAAATCTGCTCTGATATGAAGTAAAACGTCCATAAAATAACTTGAGAATGAATCTAATCTGAGCCTGGGAGGCCCTCGCATGTTAATCACAAGCTTCAAATTAATTATGAAAGAACTCCCCAGAGATGTTTTGACAGTCATCCTCCACACATCGCTACTCATTGTCTTGCCAAGGGGACGCTTGTTAAAGTGAGATTAATTCAGATTAAGTCATAGCGTCGTGAAAATGCCCAAAAAGTAGTCAGAGTATTGGGGAGGGAAACGAGCACGCTGGAGACTCCGTGGTCTCCTGCTGTGTGTGAATATCTTGTCCCACTTTTCCTTATCCGAGAGAAGCAGGCTCGCCGGAGCTCGCCGCACCGCGATTAGATTGGGTGAAATTACTCCCCGCTAAACCTCCAGGAGCTGCATGGGGTCCTTATGAGGAGAAGCAAACCCTACACATGGCTCAGGGCAGGAGAAAAGTTGCCTCATTGCTATTCAGTCTATTTTTACCCTCCCCTCGCCCGCCTTGTCTCTACACTGGCTTCTTTTTTCCCAGGAAAGGAGAATTACTGAAATCCTTCCTCAAACAGAATCTCACCAAATGATATCGAGTGCCAGTGAGAGCCGGCCACTGTTCAACGTGTCCTTTATTTGTCCTCAGAAGTAGGCGTCAGAACTGATAGGGATTAAAACAAGACTAATAATGTAAATCTGCAGTTCCCACGTCTTCACGAAGACGAGCTGCAGCATATAAATGAAGCCGAACATCAGAGGAAACACTAAATACTGCGTCTCTGCTCGTTCACAATCTGAGCGAGTAAATTCTGTTTACTTAATAACTACAAGGAAAATGAATCACTGAATAATAAGCAGTGTCAAAATATGACGGAAATTTCATTTAAGCTAAAACTAAGCCACATCACCACACAATGACAGACCTGCACCTCTACAGGTTACAGTATAACCTTTTCGCTGTCATATTATGCGCACATTTGCATATACAGTGTTGACTGTAAATAAAAGATGGACGCAGCCACCACAATATCATCTACTGGTGTCTGAGCTCCTCGTTTTAAAGCCTACAAGATCCACAACCATCTGTTTCTTTTCATGCATTTTATTATTTTGTCAGAGATTATTACATTTTAACTACTGATTTTATCTACTGTTCCTTTCTTTTTTTTCCATTTTAAATCATGCTTTTTATTTGTTTTTGTTTTTAATGTCTCTGTAAAGCACTTTGAATCACCTTGCTGTTGAATTGTGCTATATAAATAAACTTGCCTTGATGATACCAATTTGTAGTTAGCTAAAGATAGCTAGCTTGGTTAGCAAACTGTAGAGGTACAAACACCTGCAAATACCTGCCAAGTGACAGGTAAGTGACAGAATAACAACATGCGGGAATTTCACTCACTAAAACTGATCCACAGACTTCTTCCACAGGGTTGTGGTATATTAACCACACAAGCAAGCCATGTATTTGTCAGATAATTGTACTGTAAATCCTCAAAGAACATTTCAAGCTTCATAAATGAAGCCAGGTTCAGTAGAGCTGAAGGAACTCTGACCATAGTTCAGGAGACACCATCAAGATCAAAAGTACTTTAGTGATCAGAAAGCGATGAGGAGTCACAGCTGAATGGTGAGTTTAATGGGATTTTAGGGCTCGTTGTGTTATTTCATAAGCTTTGTCAGTTTCACTCATGCAGACTCTGCTGATGAAGGTCATGTGGTATGACGGAGAGGTCTGCAAGTGGCAGTGATAGAAACTTAGTTAAAAAGGTTTATTATGATGCACAGACAGGAGTTTGATCATTGCAGACTGGAGTCTGGTTTCAGCAGAGGCTGGAGGCCAGGTGAGTCTGCCAGGTAACATGGGACGAGTTATGGACCTGAGGCAGAGCGCAGGAGAGGTAAATTACCAGATTA
Organism: Diplotaxodon limnothrissa; assembly: GCF_057381915.1. NCBI lineage: Eukaryota > Metazoa > Chordata > Actinopteri > Cichliformes > Cichlidae > Diplotaxodon > Diplotaxodon limnothrissa. The sequence continues at coordinate 3,356,854 of NC_140613.1, forward strand.
GAAGAGCCCATGTTTGTCATGGCTCCAGGTTCTTATTTGGTTCTAGCGTATTTTTGTGGCTGCTTTCCTTGTTTGTCTTTACTTCCTGTGTGTGTCCTTGCTCTTTTGTCAGTGCCTGGTTCACACCAGTGTGTAACTGTGTAATCACTCCCTGCTACGTAGTTTATTTTGTCTTTCCCTTTGTCGAGTTCCCTGTTTAGGCTTCCTTAAGTTTCTTGTACTCAAGTTTGTTTCATCCTGTGAAGTTCCTTGGACTTTGTGTATCCTGGTGTTTGCAAACGGGCACTGAAGATTCATTTTTTTTATTTACGCCTGTCATTCCCTCCAGGTAATACACAACACCACGGTTCTTCAGGGGCCACGGCAGGGCGACCGTGGCTCAGGGGGTTGGGAATTGCATCTGTAACCGGAAGGTCGCTGGTTCGATCCCTCGGCTCTCTGTCCTGGTCGTTGTGTCCTTGGGCAAGACACTTTACCCTACTTGCCTACTGGTGTTGGCCAGAGGGGCCGATGGCGCGATATGGCAGCCTCGCTTCTGTCAGTCTGCCCCAGGGCAGCTGTGGCTACAACTGTAGCTGCCTCCACCAGTGTGTGAATGTGAGAGTGAGTGAATGAATAGTGGTATTGTAAAGCGCTTTGGGTGCCTAGAAAAGCGCTATATAAATCCTATCCATTATTATTATTATTATTATTATTCATTCAAAGATGGATTTGTGACTTAGCTTCTTTGCACATGCTTTCTTGACTGCCCTTTGCATCACTTTAAGGGGCCTGTGCACAACACAGAATGTAACTTAGTTCCTACCCCAAAAGGAACAACAATAAATAAAGGAAATAAATAAAATACATAAACACAATAAATTAAGAATATTGACATTTATGGCAGTTAAAACATCACTTGCCTCTGCACCACCATTTTCCTCGTCTTATGTTCGGGCAGGTATCTTGCCCAAGGATATTTGTCATCCATATAATATTCAGTTCCACTGCTACGCCGATGACACCCAGCTCTATCTCTCTACCAAACCTGACTCTACTCTTCCTCCACCCTCCCTCATCCTCTGTCTAGCTGAACTTAATTCTTGGTTCTCCTCCAACTTTCTTAAACTCAACAGCAATAAATCGGAACTTCTTCTGGTTGGCACTAAACGACTGCTATCCAGAATTAACAATTTCTCTCTCACCATCAATAACTCGCTGGTCCCTATCTCTCCCTCTGTGAAAAGCTTGGGTGTCATTCTCGATAGCACATTATCCTTTAACTCACATATCAATAATATTACACGTGCAGCATATTTCCAACTCCGTAACATTAATCGCCTCCGCCCCTTCCTCACACCTCACGCCACTGCCATTCTCATCCATAATCTTGTTATCTCTAGAATTGACTACTGCAACTCATTATTATTTGGCCTTACACAAAAATCTATCAACAAGCTCCAACGTGTCCAGAACTCTGCTGCCCGTATTATTACTAGGACTTCTTCTACCCACCACATCTCCCCAATCCTGAAGCAACTTCACTGGCTCCCGGTCAAATTTCGCATCCATTTTAAAATAATTCTGTATACATTCAAGGCTATTCATTCTCTCTCTCCACCGTACCTCTCTGACTTATTACAGATGAAGCTCCCATCCCGCTGCCTCAGATCTTCATCTTCTCTTTCTCTCTCTGTTCCCTCTGCTCGTCTGATCACAATGGGAGGGAGGGCCTTTAGCTGCTCTGCCCCTCGACTTTGGAATTCCCTACCCCCGGACCTCAGAAATATTAGTTCATTCTCTCTTTTTAAGTCCACCCTCAAAACTCATCTGTTTAAAATTGCCTATTCTTAAATTTCTGTATGTTTTTAACTTTTATCTTCTATTTTTATCATTGTGTATATTTCCAGTTTTTATCTGTTGTACAGTGTCCTTGGGTGCTTTGAAAGGCGCTATTTAAATAAAATGTATTATTATTATTATTATTATTATTATCCAGACTGGGGGAGCCAGGCATCAAACCACCAACCTTCCGATCAGTAGATGACCTGCTCTACCTCCTGAGCCAGATGAAAACAATCATGTTTTTGGGATTTCCTTACCTGGATGATTGAGCATGGATCAAGACAGCACGCTGTAATATTTGACAGATAGCTGCACTAAAAATGCCCAAGAAACTACAGTCAGTGGCTTCAGTTAGTGGAGGTGACGAAAGATACTCCTAACTCCTGAATCCAAATGAGTGAGTTTTAAACAGATTCTAGCCCCGTTTGGTTGTTATATAGGGTGAACTTAGTTACACGTGCTACAGTGTATTTTGTAGCCTGCTGTAAATATGGTTACTTTAGCTGTAACAATGGGTATTTTAACATGGGAGTCAGTGGGGATCGACTCACTTTGGGATCCAGCCTCATGTGGCCGTAAGAGGAACTGCAGTCCACTTCTGCACTGGCTTCGTTTTACAGCCCTGGAGGTTGAGGCTTGGACTAAAACGAGCCTCCTCCACTGCAGCAGTATGTAAATATGACAGAGGATAATAGGAAGCTACAGAGCAGCCCAGGGAAATCATAAACAGTGTGTAGGCTATGCTTAAGCGACACCGTTTAATCCCAAATTTGGGCAGCTGAGAAGAGAGAGAGTAAAAGGAGGGGGGCAGACAATGGAGGGGAGAGAAAGGAAAAAAGACAAAGGAGGAGAAGAGCGTGGGATGATAGGGACGGTTAAGACAAGGGGAGCGCACACACACGCGCGCGCGGAGGTGTGACGTCAAACTGGAGCGTAGCTGACACGCTCGCCCCCCGGTGCAACTCGCTGACCAGTCTCCCGCTCTCTGCAAATCAACTCCACGCGGGTGCTACTGCACGCCCTTTAAAAAAAAAAAAAAAAAAAAAAACACCGTAGGAGGAGTAAGAGGAGGAGAAGGAGAAAGAGCCAAACCCGGGAGGTCTCACGCGGAGAGAGACGGCTCGCGGGAGGACGAGGAACTGGAGGAGGAGGAGGAAGGAGGCTTCGCTCTCTGTCAGCCTCGCGCGCACAGCACGCGGAGGCAGAAGGCATTATTTACTGGACGCTTCCCATGGAGACGCTCTCCGTCTCGCGCGCCGTCCTCTCAGAAAGAAGCGGGTAGGATTGTGACCGAGGGCGGCTCTCTCAGATCTCACAGCCAGGTGTTGCATCCCCCCCCGTTTCGATGGGGAGGCCTGAGGAGGGTTGAGTGGCTCGCGCTCTCGACTTTAATCTGGAGTCTCGCGCGCAACAACAAGTTGATATTTCTGAGTCGTCGCCGAGTTTCTAAGAGAACAAGATTTTTGGATGTTTTTTCGTGTTTTTTTGCTCCTCTCTGAGTTGCTGACCTCACCGCTGTCTGGATCTGTGTACTCGCGTGTGTGTGTGCATGTGTAGAAGACAGAAGACTGGAATTAATGTGAATATTCGTGCTGCAGGCGCAGATAGGACAGCCATGGCACGGTAAAGCGGACCGAGCTGTGCCAACGACGCACGAGCCATTTGGAAATCTGGTCTCTGTGCCGCGTGCACTCCTCGTGTCCCCGCCTCGTTTTTCCCGCTCCTGGATTGCCGCGGCACCCCGATGGTGCGGACGGTTGGTGGCTCGAGCTTGGACACGCCACCCGGTGATTGTTGTTGTTATTGTTGTTTTGAGACGCTTCTGACGATGCGCGCGGTTCATCTTGGAGATGTTTTTCCTTTCCAGTAGGATTTCTGTGCGGGTCTTTTTCGTTTTTGGAATCGTTCGCGCGACAATGACCTCCAACCCAAGAGAGAAGCACGCGCCCCCAGTTCAGTGCGCACGAGAGGACGTTGTCTCCCCCAAAATCGCCGAGCTCCTTAACGCGCGGGAAGGGTGGGTTACGAGCCTGTAATCAGTGCGGCGAAGACACACACAGACAAACGGGACCAGCGCGCGCGGTGGCAGCTGCCATGGAGCTGTCAGAGGTCCGATGCTCCAGCGCGAGCGAGGAGCTGTACACCATCAACAAGACCCCGAGCAGCAGCAACAACAGCAACAGCAGCGGCAGCGCGCGACCCAAACGGCTGCTGTGGCAGAACGCGGTGCGGCACATCACCGAGCAGCGCTTCATCCACGAGCAGGGCGGGGGAGGGGTGAAGGGCATCGGGCCGGACGAGCCCTACGACCCGAGCCAAGGGGCGCGGAAGCAGTCGGCAGGGCGGACGTCGGTGGGAGACCGGCACAACAACGGCGGGACCAAAGTGTTCCCGGAGCGCGCCAGCAGCGACCTGGGCTTCCTGCAGATCGACTGCGCGCCGAGCAACTCAGACTTCTTCCTGAACTGGGGCTACACGTATCGGGGCGTGATCTTCCCCACGCTGCGCAACTCCTTCAAGTCCCGCGACCTGGAGCGGCTGTACCAGCGCTACTTCCTGGGCCAAAGGCGCAAGTCGGTGGTGGTGATGAACATCCTGGACGTGGTGACCAAGCTCACCCTGCTGGTGCTGCACCTCACCCTGGCCTCCATCCCCATGGACCCCATCAAGGGGACGCTCCTGGGCTTCTTCACGGGCATCGAAGTTGTTATTTGTGCCTTAGTGGTGGTGCGAAAGGACACCACGTCGCACAGCTACCTGCAGTACAGCGGCGTGGTCACCTGGGTGGCAATGGCCACGCAGATCCTGGCGGCAGGGCTGGGCTACGGGCTGCTGGGCGACGGGGTGGGGTACGTTCTCTTCACTCTGTTCGCCACCTACAGCATGCTGCCGCTGCCGCTCACCTGGGCCATCCTGGCCGGCCTGTTCACTTCGGGGCTTCACATCCTGGTCCAGCTGCTCATCTCCAAGAATGTGCAGCTCTCCAGCAACCAGGTGAGCCTTCGACATACCCTGCTTTCACGTCTCCTCCATTCCTCTGCTCTGTCTTCTTTCGTTTACCCGAAGCAGCTGCTTTATCTTCCTCTTTCTCCTCCCTGAAACTTTATCTTTTTACGGAGCGCTGATATTTACCGGAACTCTCAGCTGTGTGATGATGTTTCACTTTCCAAACCTACAGTCAGTTTATGTGCAGCTGGCACGTGTGTTTTCCCGTCTTTTAGAGCGCACAATTACAGTCGTAGACTCCACGACCAGGTGTGAATTTACCTGAGATGTTTTGTGTCTGTGCTTCCCCGACTCTGGCTCAGGTGGTTTGATTTTTTCGTGTTTTAATAATGAAATGCGTCAGTTTGTGACAGCAGCCTGGTGTGACTGCCTCAGAGTGCTGCAGGTTTCAGCACCAGGAGCTGTCCAACACATACAGACACACACACAGACACACACACAAAGGAGGGCCTGAAATGCAGCTGAGCTCCACATAGGTTTAGCGCCCCCTGCGGGTGAAAACAATAACTTTAATCTTTTTTGGTAAAAATGCATCAAATTCCAGGAGGTCTTTTAGAGTCAGATGCTTCATATGGAAGTGTGCAGGTGAACAGCCGAGAGGGTGATATTTCTAAATGTGCTTGCCTTTGATTGTCAGACTGTCTTATGGCACCATCATCATATATGTCTGAGTCCCTGAAAGCACCAAGAAATGAACACAGAGCTCTCAGAAAGCTTCAAATAACCGCAGCAGTCTGTCAACATCGACTGAAGAGCTGATCATCAGATGTGGAAGTAAACAACGCAAGCTAATGAAGCAGAACACGATTCTGAGCAGTTTTGTTGCTACTTAGTATCTGATTGATGGCGAGAGAGTGAGCGGCATGTTGCTGTAATCCATTAGTGGCCTGTCGTTGAACTTTCCCTCGAGGAGGGAGATGTTACAGCTCAACTATTTGATTTCTCAGCTCGTTTTGTGGAATCTTTGCTTTACACGGCTCTCGGTTTACAGACTGAAACTTAAATTCTATTTCAGTTCAGTTTGTGTTTGTGTTTATAAGGTAAAGACTCTACAATCTAAGACAGACAACACTAACAATATGAGCATCGACACTGGGGAGGAAGAACTCTGTTTTAGCTATTTGCTGTTACATGTAGGGGGTTGATGAAGAAACGACAAACAATAAACAGAACTATTAATCATAGGCAGGTAAAAATAGGTGCCTCTGTTCTGTCGGAGGTTCCTTCCTCTTAAAAGGGAATTATTTTTTCCCACTTTTTCCCAACTGCTTGCTCATAGGGGGCTGACTGATTGTTGGGATTTTCTTTCTAACTTTGCAGGGTCTTTATCTTACAATATAAAGTATCTTGAGGCGAATGTTGTTGAAAATATGTATGTAAAGTTGAACCAATTTAATTGAATTTAATTAAAAGTTTGGATCTTAAAAGTAGACAGGGTGTCTTCTGAACCCAAACAGGAAGCTGCTTCCGCAGGAGCGGAGCCTGCCTCCTGTTCTGCTTTTGGAAATTTCAAATCAGTTGCTTATTTGTTTGTTGTGACCTATACAGTCAAAAACCTTCAAATCTCAAAGCTGGGTCCATGTTGCTGCAGTAAAGAATCGTTCCAAAATGTCCAGGCTCCACATCCAGTTTGACTCCCAAATGAAATCAATCATAATTTTGGTGAAAAATGTACAGAAATCTGCCCATAACGTTTGGTAATCCTGCTAACAAACAGTCAGACAGATAATCTGAACCACTGAAGCTTCTTGAACCTCTTTGGCAGGATTAAATTGTTATTTTGAGATTTATGCAGGCAAAGGGATAACTTTCTTTTTTAAGTTTAGGGATTTTATGAATTGATGCAAAGCAGTCAGTGAGTGTGTCCTGGTACTGGCGACCAAGTGCTAACCCTGCAGTAATCCACAGTAATGTGCTGAAATGATATAATTGCAAGTTAAACCTTTCACTGCATGGTTTGCACACTAAAATATTTGACTCCCTTTTTTCTTTTATCTCGTTGAAAAGCTCAGGAGGTATCGAGAGTGTTTTCCATTAATCAGAAAGCCAATGATTTCATTCAGAAACTGGCCCTAACATCACTGGTGCCTCTCTACGATAATGTGGTGTATTTCTACTATAATAAATGCAGTGTGAAGAAGTGAATGTGGTTTGTATTGCAGCACTTTGTGTGTTCAGTAAAAAAAAGCTTTTAAATGCCGTCCATTTGTGCTTTGTTTTCTTCCTGTTTGCTGTCACGAGTGAAAGTTCAAGTCAGCGTTGTTATTCATCAGTTGAATTCTGACAACGTGGTTTGTTTGGTGCTAACAGAGTCTGAGGATTGTCGTGTGAGCGCTGAGATAAATTGTTGGGTTGGTCAGAGGTTTTCTTCCACATCCTGCAGACGTCCCTGAACTGTTGGTTTCGGTTTACAGACGACCTGCTCTGCTCGTTTCTAGGCCCATTTTGTCCATTCGTGGACGTCACCCTCCCGCTAGATCAACATTTCTGATTGGCTCCCATCATATTAGGGACATCCATTCAGTATGACATCATACCGAGGCAAGAGTAAAAAAAAAGTCTGAATCCTGAGCTGCTTTTTTGCTCACTTTGATTCAGTTTCCTCGTTATTTGAAACTTGGTTTAATATCCATCATTGGAACAGTTTATATATGACAGAAAACCAGGAAAAGCAGAACGCAGAGCTTAAAGTCTCTCGCTTTGGATTTGTAAATGGGAATCATTTTTATGGAGAACTGTCATAAAGTAAGAACGGCATAATTTACATACTTGTTGTTCTTAGAAACCTTTGTGTCAGTCCAGGAGTCATGTTGCTATACTGCAAATAATATGATTTTTGTTTTTATAGCATTGGTTTGACTAATCTGGCCATCATAATAAAGCTTTATTTTAGGAATCAGCTGTTTAAAAGTCTGAAAGATGCATAGCTTTTGGAAATTTCATGCAATGTGTTATCAATGTGTTATATTGTTATCACAATAGGTTCCTTTGTAAAAAAAATGTGTGTTTTCTCGAAGTGTGTAGTGAGGAGCAACAACAAACATCAAAGAAGCAAAAACAGAGATGCTGCAGATGGTTGTGTGTGCGCGCTGGTAGACGCTCTCACCTGAGGTGGATTATTCAGTGAGTTTAACTGCCTGTGATTATGAGTCTTCGGTCTGATGAAAACGTCACACAGCCTCTCAGATGTGTTTTCTTTTGACTTGACGTATTTCTTTTAAGATGAGTGTGAAATGCTCTCGAGTGCTGTGCACATCTCATTTCAGAATTAGCTCCTCACATCAGCAATTAGCTACGAAATATATTTTATAAATCAGCCGTCAGCTCTTTCATGTCTGGCAGATTTCCCAGAGTGACTTGTAATACTTGAAAGGAGCGTAGACGAACATGTGACGGGCAACTCGATGAAGAGCTCTTATACTTGGTCTTGAAATGCATTATTTTAGGGTTATGCAGAAACAAACACACAACATGAAGCCCAAAGCTACAGATCAAAGCGCATACACACAGCGTGTCTCTGGTCTGGAAGGATAATTCAGGTTAATTTATAATGTGTCCACTGTGGCTCTGTGCTCACTTTTCTGTCTTCACCTCTGTTGGAAAGATTTGGGGAAACATGGGACTCCCTGCAGCTCCCAGTAAAACTTGCTTAGACAGTTTATGGAGTCTGACTCAGAGATGAAAACTGAACATACCCCCTGCAGTAGGGCAGGGAGATTAATTGGATTTTAATTTTAATTAAGATTTTGGCTTCCGATAATGAAAACAAGATGATTAGGATAAAACAGTTTTTCCAGTAATTTTTTGCTAAAAATCACAATATTGTCTTGTTATAAGCCGCGGGGGGAGGGGGCTCTGAAAGCTTCACTCACAGTTTATTTCAGCTTGAGCTGTGATGCTGGAAAGAAAGTCATCAAATCTGTAGCCTGTAGGCTTATTGTTACCTTTTATGACTTCGGCTGAGGAGTCATATTTGTTACCCATCGGCTGAAAAAGGCTGCTGGGGTATTGTTGTTACTCTGCTGGTGAGCTGATGAGCGGGTGGCGTGGAAAGCCAAGTTTGTCAATGAGATAACTCGAGAATGAGGCGACATAGGAGCTTCAAATTGATATCCCAGGTTCAACTACTAAACATCTCGGACAAGTTTGAAACTAAGTGACCTCAACCTCAAGGTCAGAGGTCAAGTTTTCTGCTATAACTCAAAGCTACCACAGAAAAGAGTAAAAACTCAGGTCAGAACATCAGCAATCAGCAGAAGTGCTGCTTCACTGACTGCAGCTGGATTTGTTACTATCGATGACTATCGTGCTGTTAGGCACATTCAGCTGTCAAGGACGTATCGTACACAAACTCTGCAGCTTCTTAAAGTTTTTCTGTGTTCAGCAGTCGAAGGGAAACCACTATATTTGAAATAAGGTGATGATTTGCACTTTAAAGTACAATGTGGCACAGTTTGTTAGCTCTCAGCTCAGCAGTTCTCAGTATTGGAAAGAGGATTAATGTTAAACTGTTTTTTATCTTCTTTGTCAGATTCGGGTATTTCAGGCTTTATAAGCATCATTACGTATTTTTGTTGTTGCTTGAGCTCTTTTTAATTTCACATTTTGTTCTCTTGTATAATAAAAACTGAGCTAAACAGTTAGTCGATCATTAAATTGGCTTTTTGTTGCCGATGGTGCGGACCTGCTTTTGTCCATCATTATGAATTCACTAACTGTGTATGTGTGGTTTGGACTCCTTAGCTTGGACAGGTATATATATATATGTGTGTGTAATTTTCACAGTTTTAGATTTGACTTTAACTTAAATGCTTTGAATCTTTGGCATTTTATGGTGATGATACCATTCAGTGTTTGAATGCTTTAGAGCTCGTTGAATTATCTTTCTCGGGTAATTCTTCGGTGAGCTTCTTTGACCGTTTGTTAGCAGAATACATCTAAATTATAAACAGAGACTTGCATGTATATTTGATCATAGGTGAGGCTTTGCCCAACTTAGAAGGGATTATTGTTCGGATTTGACATAGATATGCATCCTGGAAAGAGTGACATTACCCCAGGAATTACTGGAAATACTGGTTTAGGTGAGGGAGCTACCTGCTTACATGTCACCCACTCGATAGCAGCAAATGCTCTGATGCACTGGAATATTAGCTTTACCATTCCCATACTGGTGCAATCTAGTATCTCACAGGCTTTGTGCTATAGAGCTGGCGGGTTAAAGACTAGCCAGACATCCACCCCTTTCGGTAATGTTTGGCAGATTTTGGGTGCATGTGTGAAAATGGTTTTAAAAACAAATGTAGTATAAATGTAGTCATAAATGACTGCAAATGCATTAGAGACACTGAAATAAAACAAGGTCATCTTTATTTGGTTTGTTCAAAGGCAACAGTAGGAGAATAACAGCCAGATGTTTAAAAAGTCCAGTCGCTGGATGCAGCGTATGGTCTGCATGCGTCTCTGGAATTCTACTGGACGGATGAACCTACGGCTGGTCGATAGGGAAAAAACTCTTATTGCAATAATGTTTTTAGTATCAGTCGATATCGATAAATATAACCGTATAAATAAAATCACAATTTTTTTTCAGGCATAAGGTTTTTTTCTTTTACTCCTGAGATTTTATTCCAACCACACGATTGGTTCAGCACGGCGCTGTTCTCATTATCATTGGCCTTTTGTGTTGTCTGTCAAAACGTGGATGAAATGAGCTCCATTGACTTTATGTTGATCATGTTTTTTATCACTGTTGAAGGTTTCACCGTCCAGCTTTGCATGGGTCCACAGTCCCCTAAAGAAGGTGTTAGGATACAGGCTGGCACTCAGAACATGACTGTACTGATGTTGCAGTGACTGTAGTGGACCCAACCCACAGCGTAACAGAGCCTCACTGAAGGGTCAAAGATTTCGTTTTCTTAAATTTGTCACTTATAGTAGCTCACAGACTTTTTGGGAATTCTAAGTGCTGCAGCATTAAAGCTCTCTGAGCATGCTCAGTGAGATTCATGTGATCTCGTGTGAGGCCTTATCTTCCCACTGGTGTAAATGGCCTGGTACTTATTGCCAGGGATTGAACCACCAGCCGTCACAGGCTCGATCTCGTGAGCTGCTGAATGCTCGTGCCTCTGTGTGGCTGTGTAGCTGACTAAAGCTGTGCAGCTGGCTGTAGGCTGCACTGACTGGCTGTTGTTGTGTAGCTCAGGGTGCATTTCCCAGCTCCCCCACCCGGCGCGGTTCAGCTGTCGCTCTGCTCGCTGCCACCGAACCAGCGAGCTTTTTCTGTGTCGGAGGTCGATAGTTTTAAAGAGGCTGCTGTAAGCTGGATTCAGAGGCTGATGCTATGCTTTGCAGTAATTGATTACAGTTTAATGACTTTTCAATAAAACCTCTGATATTTCATAGACTCAGCAGGCCATGAAAGCTTTTCCATTCACTTCTGTCAATAGGTCATGGTTGCACTAATCACTTATCCCCCTTCAGTAACTCTGGAGCAATACTATAACATGTTTATCACATTATGTTTTTAGCTTGATCCACTGCTTATAAGAAAAACAGCTTCTTGGGATTTCTAAGAAACCATGAGTTAGAGGTATATCAGACATACTGAGCGGTAGTAAGAAAAAACTGCACAGATTTAGCACTAGCTTTATTTTAGATTCAGCTGAGTGTTACACTAAGGTCAGTAAATTACAAGTGAATAGTCCCTGTGCTCTTATTTTGAAAGTTTAGTCTTTCATTTCCCTGTTAGAAGACTGGGTGGGTGCAGCGGTGCATGTCCTCATCATTCAGCTGCCATCATCGAGTCACTGAACTTATCATTTAAATGATTTTATAGGATCTTTTTGTATATATATGCAAACACATCGCTCCAGCTTTCACTCCCTAACCACCGAAACACAAAACAGAGCGACAGTGACTGTCAATCAGTTATTTAGTCAAAAGTTAATAAAAGATAATGTAGCAATTGTTTTGCCACAATTTATAATGAGAGTCAAATGTTTGATACTTTTTTACGTTTCTTTTATCATTAAGCTAAATTTGTTTGGGTTTCACAATATTTGAAGACATGTTGTCAGATTAGTGAATCAGGAGATCATTCAAAATGCAGACTCACGGGCAAGATGGTATCAACTAAAAACAACCTTTTTATTGAAGGCGAAGTTACCATGGTTACTTCACCTTCACTAAGTAGCAAAAACAAAGTCCAGGAATAAACATCATAGAGAGATGCTGGGAGCGGTGCGCACAGGAAACAGGAACTATGGGAAACAAGCGTTATCAAGACACACAAGGTGATTAGGGAGGTAAAAACACCAGGGAACACAGCTGGGACCAATCAGGGAAAGGAGACGGGCGAAAGTAAATACCATGTCCACGAGATAGAAGACTACCAAAATAAAATAGGAAGAACTCAGGAAGGGAACATCACTGACAGAAACGTAACTACACACAGGGAACAGAGAGGAGACAGGAAAGGAACATTGTAACAGAAACTGAAAGACAAGCACAAAGCAAACTAACAAACACAACAAACTGAAGAACATCAAAAAGACCTGCAGCACACATCATGAAGACTGCAAAAACATGGTGATGAAGAGGTTTTAATAAACCAAACCAAAACTCCTCAATACTCAAGAAAATAATCAAGAAGTTATTTTGTAGCTCTATAAAATAATTTTTGCGTAAAGTTGCAAGCTACAAAATGATGGTAATCTGGATCAAACTTCTTTTTGGTTTTATTTTACTGCCTCATTAAGTGTCTCAGTGATCAAGCCTGTGGCCAACAGGCGTTGTTTTTATCACATATTATCTCGCCAAAAGACAAATTAATCGTTTTCTTTACAGGACTTTAAATTGTTCAACCCTCAGATTTCTGCCTCAGTGTAATGAAAGTCTGAGTTACTGACATGCAGGAGTGTTTTTGAAGTTCAATAATGACTTTATTAATTAGCTTCCACTCATGCTGTGATAAGTCTTAGCTTGTGTCATTATTATAAGTGTTATCTCGCTGGAAAGTCAGCGGGCCGGATGGATTAGTTTAGCGTGGCGAGTTTGTATTAGTTGACCTCTGAGATCGGCGCCTAACATGTTTCGTCTTAACTCGGCTGCAGTGACGTGGTGGCGGTGCAGCTGGATGGACGCAGCAGCAGAGGGAGGATTAGGACGGCTCATACTGAACTCCTGGGGTTAGGAAGACTCGACACGCTGTGAAATTTAACATCCTGAACTCAAGTGGTGCTAATCTGCTCTTATTAATTATGTTTGCGCGAGGATGTTGTGAACAGAATATAAAATCCAGATCAACAATTATACAGAGAGAAGAGACAATAAGGGAATGAGATTGGATGAAGGAAGCTGAGGATTTACCACACTTGCCAGAAGCACAAAGTTAAATAGGTACAAAAACATTTCAGTGGCTTTTGAGGACATTTTGTGAGGTGGCTTGTGGTTATGAGAGCATCTCATCCTTACTGTAGGAAGTAGTCTGGTGGATGGATTTATGATACGTGCTGATTTATGTTAAAGACAAATGAGGACACAAAACTTTGCATATAATAAACTGAATTCTTTTAATGACCAGTAGGGGGCAAATCCTGCAAAAAATCATAATGTATAGAAATCTATGACCCCACCTGTAACTTGATCTCTGACTCGAGTAAACACTTTCCTGACATGTTTATGGTTTCAGTCGCTAGTTTCAAGTCCTTGTGAATAGAACATGATGCTAATTTTTCAAATGATTTTACTAGTTATTTATTACTAGTCTTTAGGGTGGGGCTACCGAGGGATTTAAAAGTCTCCAGCCATGTCCAAAGTTGAGACTGCTTGACCTAAGAAAATATTTAAAAACCAGAAAATCCCATGTGCCCCACCCAACCACAAATCTGTAGTCTTAGTCTTTAGTTATGTCCTATAAATGAGTCAATTCAATTCAAAAAATGAATTGTGTGTTTTGCGTTCTTCCTTTGATGAATCACAGATTTTTTCTCACTGAAATTAAAGAAATCCTAGAATTTGATGGCTGAAGTAACGCGCTTGTGATTCCTTCTGGTCGAGATTGCGGACCTCGGACTTACATCCATGTTATTTTTTCCATGAAGCTTGAAAGATCACTGGTTTCAGTATGTTCATTGTGTTGGCAGCTGTCCACTTCTCTGCCTCTAATGGTGTGCTGTCTTTGTTTGGTTAATGCAGCTGTGTGTTTTATCATTTAAGAACCACTTCCAGCTCCTATCCCTCCATCTTCTTTGTCACTATTCACCACTGAATCTTTCTGTCAGACTCAAAACAACTTCCATCGATCCACCTCGGTCTCTTTAGAGTCTCGTTGGGCCCCTGTTGGCCCCACATCCTTTGTGTCCCTCCTGTCGAAGGCTGTGGTATTGACTGCTGCCTTTCCCTTAAAACCTTCACACCGTCATGCCCCATCTTCTCACTGTCTAAACAATATACTCATATCGACTCGTGGCTTTTTTTCCCCCCCGCTGAAAAGACTCCAAGCAGACCCAATTCTGGCTTTCCAATCATGGCTGTATTGACAGCTGCCTTTGTGCAGAGGTCATTTAGTCTTCTTTCTTGCTGTTAAATGAACAGGGGCATCAGTAAATAACAGATTAGCCTGTTCTGGCCAGTGAAGGAGCATGCATGTGAATGATAATGTGTGTGTTTGGGTGTCAGGGAAGAGTTTGCATGGAGCTAAGAGTGTTATAAAACTGTCAATAGCACTGTGTCTTATTTTCTCTGTTCACACACACACAGCGAGAGCTTCGTACCCGCCGATTAGCTGTTCTCCCGCTCGCTGCAGCTTCCTCTTTCAAGGTCAAAGTCAGCTTACCTAGAGCGCCGGCTGCACGGAGGAGATAGAGAAGTTTGGATTTCATACCGAGACAACGTGCATGCATTTTCTATCCCTGAGAGGAGAATTTTTTGTCTGTTTGAACACTCAAAAGGCTTTGAATGTTAACAACCCTTTTCAAAGACATTGGCTTCATCTCTCTCTGCTTTCATTTACATTTTTGATTTTGGGCGTTACGTAAGAAAGCGCTGATCAGGTTTTCTGTGACTGCATCTCGGTGCCACTGGCTGATCACGACCTCATCCGCCGATTTGAGCCAACCCATTTTCTACAACATAAAAACAAAGCGCCAAATAAAAGCTGTTTGGGAAAAAGTGTAATTTCTCACAGCTGCGTCTGCACGTGGAAATAAATCACAGGTTTTACCCCCACGCAGTCATTTTGTATATTACTGTGTGCGCTTGATTGAGGTGGTTATTCATCTGGTGCCAGCGGTGGCTCGTTGGAAGGTTTTGACAGCAGAAGCAGGATCGGCTCTGCCGTCTGTGTCCAGCCTGAAGTCATGAAGTGGTGTATGAATAACAAGCGAAGTCATCCTCAAATGTCCTTAAACAAAAATGTAAATCTTTGTATTTCCATTACAGAAGACCAGATTATATATATCAATACATATTTATATCAAGATATATAATGTTCATATATTAAAAAGGTACCAAAATGAGCAATATGGATTGCCTTAAAAATCGGGGTGGGTTTAAAATATAGATTTCGCTGATTCAAATCGATTTTAGCTTGAATAAAGTGATATCAAATCATTAAATCCTGAATTTTTAAATATAAATGTATTTTTCCAGAAATGCCACAATCTCAGGTAAAAGCTGACAGAAGTATTTCAACAACCACCAAACAGCTAAAAAAGCAAACGATTAAAGAGCAGGTAAACGGATCCTCACAAAGATGTAAACACAAAGCGTGGATCGTTCACCCGACGGCACGTGCACAGAC
Source organism: Diplotaxodon limnothrissa (assembly GCF_057381915.1). Lineage (NCBI taxonomy): Eukaryota > Metazoa > Chordata > Actinopteri > Cichliformes > Cichlidae > Diplotaxodon > Diplotaxodon limnothrissa. The sequence continues at coordinate 3,372,488 of NC_140613.1, forward strand.
ACGCCGACAGCTCACAGATTCTGTTGCTGCAGGTTTCGTCACTCTCTGACCAAAATTCACTGAACCAGCAGCAAAAGACGATCGAAACTACGCTTCACATTTGATAAACATCATCATAAATTCCCTCTTACTTCGGCTGTTTTGCTTCTACCATGATAAAAATATAGATATGTACTGATACTGAAATCGAATCAAATCGATTATAGAAATCCGTGACGAGACCCAGCCCTACTTCAAAGCTCCTTTGAAAAGATGTTTATAAAAAGTTATTCTTCCACTTGGAAAACATGGAAGATATTCTGTGGAGTCTTTTCATCCGTTACCTCCATCTTTGTTTTCCCAAAAACAGCCAGGAATGCCCCCTGGCAAGTTTCAGGAAGGTGATGGATATGTTAATGCAGATGTGTGAACTCATTTAATACATATTTAAATGTGTATTATGTGACAAGTTTTTTCACATTTTAAATGCTGTCTGAATTCTATTGTGCCTTAAAAAATTAGCCCATCCCCAACTTGTTGTTAATATACTTTAAGACAGACCTTCCCAAAGTGTGGGGCCCGCCCCCTAGGGGGGGCGCAGAGCCATTGCAGGGGGGGCGCGGCATGAAAAGGGAAAAAAAAAACCAAAAAAACAAGGCTTGGACACTGCTAGCACGGGCGCTCACACAAACGCAAAGCAGGAGATGAAGCATCGCTGAATATGTTTCCAAACCAGCTTCATTCTAAGCCAAAGACTAGAAAATATGGTGAAGCAAATCTTCACCTGCACAAGTGCTGAGGTAGGTCTCCCTGCAGAATTGGTTTTCCCTTCGTCGGGAGCAGCGCTGGGCTGTTTAAATCACGGACAAACAGGATCCCACATTCTTGATTTGTAGTTCACAAACACTTGTTGTAATGACTAACTACTCCTGACATTTTGGAGATGTGAGCTCTTTATACAGTAAAGTTACAGTGGGATACCAATAACATCAGGCTGATCCTGCCACGATTTGTTCAAATCACGGACAAACAGTATCCAACAGTTGTTTATGTTTTTGAACCCATTTTGCAGAGGGATTTTTTGAAAAATGTATTAATAGCAATGTTGAATATTATTACACAGGAAAAAAAACAACTACATGTAAAATAATCACACCGTGACGCCTCTGCTTTTCTAAATGGAGGGACAGTAACTGCGTGTGTATATGTAAGCGTGTAAAACTGCAGACAGTCAGATTAACAGTATTTTGTCTCTATCTGCCATTCTGCAATTCATCTCATGTAAACAATAACGTGGCGGACAGCTGACGTGAAAAAAGGCACATACCTTTGACGTTGCGTGACGAACTCTGTATTCCTCGTCCACACGTAAACGCAAAAACGGAGGTTTAAAAAAATCTTCGGTGATTCGAAACGCCGTTTACGTGTGGACGAAAGGTCCAAACGCACAGAAACAGCTGCGTTTTCAAAAATACCCGTGTAGGTGCGGACGCAGCGTAAAAGAGTTTGTAGTTTCTTTTCTTACTACCTGTAATTTATTGCAGATTACTTGTATTTGTGTTTACTGAATGTTTAGGTGTGAAATAAACCGCAGTGGAGTTTGAAAACAAAACATGGGTGTGTGTGGTTGGAGGATGTGTTTGTGTTTGTGTGGGGGGTGTTAGGTGGGGTGGGGGGGTGGGGGGGGGGATTTTCTTGTAAAACATAGGGGGGCCTAGCAAAAAAAGTTTGGGAACCACTGCTTTAAGATGACTTCTTTTTTATGGATCTTGATGAAATATTTGAGTATGTGAGACTTCTGCGAGCCCCCAGATGCCTCAACACATCGCTGCTCCCAGTTTTAACATTTAGAAACACCCGATAATGTTATCTGAGGATCTGAGCTCATTAATGATGAACATCAACAAATGACTTGCTCCCTGACACAGACTATCCAGTATACACACCGTTTTCCCAGCTGCAGTACAAGATACGTGGCTCACAGTATAGTACATACAGTATAATCTTGCAGGATAACAGTACAGGAGAGTCTCATCACTGTTTCGACTGACGGTAGCTTGCACTGTATGACAGCAACGCTGCGGTTCAGGGCCTCGTGTCATTAATAACAGTGATGTTATGCAGAGGCCCTTTACCCTCGTAGCTTTTAATACAGTAGATTCCCACAGGCTGAACTTCTGGGCAGAACCTTTGCTTCTCCGAACCCCCGAAGAGATTGACAGTGATGGGCAGCCATGTTGATCCAGACACAATTTCTGCTATGTGGAGTCATAGTGACCTCATAAGTGTTGCTGTCATCTGTAGCTTTCCTCTTTCTTTTGCTTTTGCAGACATTTCCTCCGTGTGCAGTCAGGCGTCTTCAGACTGACTCAGCTCGCTGAAAAATATTTTGGAGGGAGGAGGGGTGTGGGGCAGGCGGGCACAGAGGGACGAATCACTGACTCCAGCCTTCCCCCAGCCACCCCTCGCCTCCCTTTCACCCTCCTCGGTGGTTTCATGCGGTTGATCTCAGACAATCTTGTTGTTACCAGACACTGCACTCAGCCTCTCTTAATATTTGATGAAGGATCAGGGCCATCAGTTGCAGCTTTTTGAGCTTTTAATGGCACAGTTTTCCGGTGGCATTCTTGTGCAGTGACCTTCCAGGCGTTGCTTAAAAATGACTTGAGAAGCAAAAGCTTTTACAGTCTTTCTGTCTCATTGCTCTGTCTGCAATGCTCGCTGAACTCAAGGGTTTCCATCAACTTAGAAAGCAGCAAAAGTAATTACACATGTACTGTTCAAACAAGATGAGGGGACTATTTAAAGTAGGGAAGAGTGTAATTCTTGTAAAATAATTTAAGACGTCCTTAATTTGCATTTTTTGCATGTGGGTCAAGTGTAGGGATGGGTATCGTTTAGGTTTTATCCGATACCGGTGCCAAACCGGTACTTTTGAAATGGTGCCGGTGCTTAAACGGTGCTCAAACCGGTGCTTAAAGAATGGAGAACACAAAATTGGTCCAAAAACCTCTCATGTTCAGCTGTTTTTTTTGTAAAAAGATAACAATGTTAGCCTTTTCTGCAGCTATGGGGCATATATGGTATCACTCTTGGCTGGAAGCAGTGCTTAAACAATGGAAAAAACACAAACTTTGTCCTAAACCTCTCATGTTTAACTGTTTTCCACTTTTTCTTTGGTCATTTTAGCCTTTTTGTCCAGGGTGAAGGGAGTATCTGCCATCACACAAGAAGACAGCCGCATGTAGCTATGATGATGTTTGCTAGTTCACCTTACATGCATTAATGTAATAACGTGGTTAGCCTACTCAACGTAAATTACACACGAACAACATTAAGCTACTCACGCAGAGAAGAACGGCTGCTGCTGCATCATCATCCTCATCATTTCTGCTACACTGGCAGGGCTAGGGGCCAGGACTCTCCTCTTCGGGTTTTTGGGGGATGTTGCTAACTCCGGGTCCGATAACAGGCACCACACCCGCAGTAGATGCGCTCGGTATGAGGTCTCGCAGCAAGCTATCAAATACGGCGCATTTCTCGGCTTTTAAAAAAAACGCTATGCGTCGCCAGGTGTTTCATCGGATTTGAGGTGTTACCTCCTTTGACAGTATCACAGTATCAGCTTAAAGCACTTAATCTGTAGCTCTGCTCTAACAGAACGTACGTACCTGGCCCCGCCTACTATCCTCGGAAACGTAAAATGATTGGCTAGAATCTAAAGTGTACCACAGCTCAGGAAAAAAAAGCACCGAAATAAAGCACCGAAATGTGCGCTGCTTTTCGGTCTGGTTACTACCGTTTATGTCAGAACGGTAATAACCAAATAAGTGATGACGTGATGAACCCTGCTGCAGGGTCCAAACTACTCTGTGTTTATTAAGGCTGTCGAGGTTTTAACATGTTTTAATGTTTTGTATCTTTGTTCTGTTTAATCAGAACAAGCCTCTAAATACAGTCAGTGATCGCTGTCTCTCTCGGTTTTTATCATTTTAAAGCTCAGTTTAAAACCTTACGATGTAACTACAGCCCAGCCCACGCAGCAGTATATTAATGACTAACCTCTTTGTGGATGGATCATCTCAGTTGTTCTCCTGACTGAAGTTCGATCCGTTTACAGCATCCTGCCATGCGATTGCATTGCAACCGTCAAGAAGCTGCTTCAAGTATGTGTCAGCAAAGCTTCTGTAAACACCCAGAGTTGGACCAGTAAAGGTCAGAGTTTCTGGGGTAACCCGTACCTCTTTATTTGACAGCAATGTGTGAACATAGTTTTGGAAATTTGCATCACAAGAACCGGTTTATACAGAGAGCAGCACAGCCTTGTAGTTGAGAGACTTTCTAAGAGGTTCAAGGCAGCAGACTAATACGAGCTATAACACATTGCTTTGTCTTTGCTCAGGTTTGTTTAAAGACAGGAAAAAATGAAGACCTTTATGTTTGCTCTGGCTCATTTCCTATAACAAACTTCACTGGGGGCAGTTTTGGCCTCGGCCACCGTTTGTCACCTTGTTGACTCCTCCGGTCTCGTCCTCAGTAAGACCAAATGAAATAGTTTGTCTGGAAGAATTACTGCCCCTGAGTCTTGGCTCGATACGAAGCGATAAAAAAAAAAGACACCTCGTAGCGACTCATTTCCTCCTTTCTCTGCTTTCTGCTCCGGGCTCTTAAACCTATTTTTGTGAACTTTAAGTGCCAGAAGAGTGTCCTGACCTGATAAATCACACTAGCAGCACAGCCAGTTCTGAAAGTGCCGCCAGGGAACATGGGAGGTTTTCATTTTTACTCCATTTCACTGAAGTTTGTTCTTTTTCTAAACTTTCACTGAAATCTAAACTGAAACGTGCCAGTTTTGCTCCAGAGTGTTGCACACCGACCTTCAGAGTTACCTGCGAGTCATTTCTAATTTCTTGCCAAACGCTGAGTCAGCACTCACCCTATTCCTGCCTCCATTATCAGCCAGGCATTCATCTCAATGAAGGCTTCTCTTTGTGTTCCTGCGTCTGAACTGCTGACTGAACCTAATTACTGGTTATTATATCTTGGCTGGTAAATGTAAGGCAGCAATTCTAAAACATTAATTTTAATTAATTTTAAACTCAAAAAGGGTTTTGGACACTAGTTGCAGAGTGTGAGCAGAATGTGCTTTTGTCAGTGTGTCCATGATGCTTTTCTGGTTCTGATCAAAGAGTTTTTCTGACCCCAAACCAGTAGTTTCAAAGTCAACAGAAGGCAGTTCACCTGCAGCTTGCAGAAAGATACAGAAAACTAAAAGCCCCAGTTTGATGCATGCAGTGCTTTACAGCTTCCAGTTTATAGACATGGGTGGAACAATTAGTCATTTTATTGCTTCATGCAAAAAAAGGAAAGAGGAGGCTGTTTGTTTGTGAGGGGCTCAGAGTAGACCTGCTGCTCCTCCACACTGAAAGGAGGCAGCTTTGTTTTGGTCACAACCAACCTGGAGGAGACCCCAGGGTGGACCAGGTCATGCTGCAGAGATGAAGTCTCTCCAACTAGGTCTGGAAAGCCTCGGTGTCTCTCCAGGAGGAGCCGAAGGAAGCAAGCTGCCCCTGTGGCAGGTAAGCAGGAGGACATGGATACAAAATATGATTCAACCTTTGCAATCTTGCCTCTGTACACCCCCCCCCCCCGGAAAGCAGGGGAAGACATGCAGCAGAGGGCTGCAGGTCAGACCAAACTGGCACCTCACATTTGATTTTACATAAAAATATGGCGCTGACTGTTTAAGACTTACAGTCATTTTTATAGATAGTGCACAATTTATAGGCCTGGGTGTAACTACTAAACATCTCGGATAGCTTTAAATCCCGGTGACGTCGACCTCAGAATCCAAGTGAGAGGTCAACTTCTCTGAAACTCTTGGTGAATCCATTTACTCACGAAAGAAAACGCGAAATCGCTAGTAGTCAGAGCAGGGTTCAGGATGTTTGATCCTCGTAATAAACAGGTAACACTGGTGCTACTGTCTGTGTTGTTTTTCCCAGTGTCCCTCCCACTCTGTGCGTGGACGTATTAATTAAGCGTAGCTGTGTCTCGGGGCTGGGTCAGGAGGTTAAAAGACGAGGCGTATCGATTATCTCTCACAAAGACACCAGCTGATGAATTTGATGGACGCCGTGGTGGGCAGTCTGACCCTGAAACCTCTCCTGTGCTGTTGCTGGAGGTTAAGGATGACACATTGTAGGGATGATCACTGCCGGGTCTCAGCGCAGAGACCCATCCATCCTCATCGAATCAGGAGATCCTCCCACACCTACATTCAGGTTTATGTAACAAACACACCTTTTCTCTTGGAGCAGTTCGTCTCTCTGGAGGAGTGACCTGAAACAACAAGAAAGAGCAATATTATGGTTAACGTTTTATTTACATGCCATCTGTATTTAGCTAACTTAACTGGATAATGTGTGTGAATCTTTGGCAAATGAGTGGAAGTGGGATGCCAGACTGCATTTGGAGGTGGCACCTATCGCTGACTCGTCCTGTTAACTACAACAAGCCCGATAAAAGCTACAGGCTGAAGCATTAACAGCAGCACTTGTTCTCTCAACATGGGATGGGCCACGATTGTTAAAAAGGCAGTTTGCTCTGCATGCAACGATCGGAGTTGGGTTTGCTGTCGCTGTGACGCTGACTCGGACAGCTCCACTGGGCGTCGGTGATTTATGTCTGCTCAGTCCGCTTCTGTTTTCTTCTTTGTTTCTTTCCTGGTTCCTAGCGAGCGAGCTAACGTAGCACGGAGGAAGCTAATAGCATAGAGTCAGCAGCTTTTCTTTACATGATAGCAGCAGTTCACCGCTTACCTGCAAACTGCGGTCATGCGAGGGGATGTTGCTGTCAGCTTCTCACTGTTTTATATTTTGTGGCACTGACACAAACAGAAGCTGTTCATCTGCTCGTCAGCTCCTCTCTGTGTGTGTGAGGAGCTGCAGACAGCTACTCACCTCAGTTATGTTGATTTATATTCTGAGATGTATTTCTATTTCAACATCAGGCTGAATGCACCGATATTTCGTTCTGATGTGCTGGTGTATGTCCCAAATCACAATAAAGTGGCTATTCTGCTTTTTTCTATCCTATTTTATTTTAAATTATAATTGTCAAACTTTATTCTTGTACAATTTGTCAGGCAGCAAACACACGCTGGCTGCACTTCGTGGCTCCAAAATGGATATTTGTTGGATCTAAATGCTATTAAAAGTTTTCTCAATCATAAATGTGTTTTTAAAATTCTGCAGATAAAAGCCAGATCCCTGCTCGTCGTGCCCATTAGTTCTCCAAAAAGCATATCTTTCTCCCCTTGAAGGCATCATCCTCAGCTGGCTGTATTTATTTCTCCTGCTGTTCCAAAGCTGGTGTGATATGCATCAACATTTGCCCTGTTTGAGTCTGAGAGCATATTGAGTGAGGTTTTAAGCTCAGAGCGAGGGCGATTTACAGCTTATTCTTCACATCGAGGATGATTTCAGCCAGGATTACCTCCCAGCGGTAATCTATTCATAGCACCGGAGTGGCAGCCAGCATCTCTCGCCGCTCTCCTCTGGGGTCAGCGTTTAACGAGATTAATGTTGGATTACTGTTATCTGTTTGAAATGTGAAAACGGAAGGTGTTCAGAAAGGTGACTCTAAACGACAGACGTGTCCAAAATGAGAGAAGAAGAAAGGAGAAAGAAATGTGATGATAACAGGATACATCGAAACTGATGTGATGCCCGAAAACCGTAGAAGGGAAACATCACAGTGAGACTGTGAGATGTTTGCTTTCCTTTAATTGGTTCTTAGTTGTACGGTGGCCACCAGGGACAAACTTTGCAGAACAAGCAGCTTTTAAATGTTTCTGGAAAAAGCTTGTTGCCGGTGTGGCTGCATCTTGTATTGATTCATCTGTCAAAGATGTTTTTTTCCCAGCATTTGGCCTTTAGCCTGACCCTGAATCTCTGCCTCCACCTCTTCCAGCAGCTCTGACTGACAAAATGTTAAAGTCAGCTCTTTTAAAAAGCTCTTCTGGCATTATCTTAGCATCAGCTGCCCTCCAGGAAAAAATGGAAACCGATCCTGGTGCATTTAAGTTTAACCTGATCGTTGGAGGCTGACTTTCAGTGCAGTAATTTTACTTTTTATTCTGACGTAACACACACCAATGCCTTAGCAACATCCTGGTGGAGATAGCGAGACCGCCAGGGTCACCGTGGATGGTCTGCCCGCCCAGCAAGCGTAGAAGGCGACGGAGGGAAAGAAAGCAGAAGAGGGGATGCCGGTCGGGCTCAGACGCTAGGCTACGCAAACATCCACACCGGCCAGCACTTCCGAGCCTTTTCCTATCGAACGCCAGATCCATCACCCACAAACTTGACGAATTGGAGCTACAGATAGCCAACAAAAGCTTTGCACGTAACTGCAGCATTATTCTTATTACGGAGACGTGGCTTCACCCGCTGATTCCCGACGCTGCAGTCGAGTTAGCAGGCCGCACGCTACACCGGCATGACAGAAACAGCAACTCAGGTAAAAGCAGAGGAGGGGGGCTATGTGTTTACGTGCATAACGAGTGGTGTTGTAACAGCAGGATCATTCACACACACTGTTCTCCTGATTTGGAGGTTCTGGCAGTCTCGTGCAGACCTTTTTACATCCCGAGGGAGTTTACAGTAGTTATTGTGATAGCTGTTTATATACCGCCGGATGCTAACGTTAGCACGGCTCTCAGCCTCTTGCTCAACACCATAAACAAACAACAGCTTGCCCACCCCGATGGGGTTTTTATTGTCGCCGGCGACTTTAACAAAGCGTGCCTAAAGACTGTGCTTCCTAAATTTGTCCAGTTCGTGGACTTTGCTACGAGAGGAGAACACACTTTGGACCATGTCTATTCAAACATCAGGCATGCTTTCAGAGCGACACCCCTCCCCCACCTGGCTGGATCTGACCACCTCTGCATGTCCCTCACCCCCACCTACACCCCCCTGCTGAGAAAAACAAAGCCCCAGACAAAGACAATAAAAACCTGGCCTGAAGGAGCCCTTTCTCAACTGCAGGACTGCTTCTCAACAACTGTATGGGATTTATTCTCCAGCCACAACCTCCAGGAGTACACGGACACTGTACTCTCGTACATCAGGAACTGTGTTGACAATGTCACCGTCAACAAAAGGGTCAGGGTGTTTCCAAATCAAAAACCCTGGATGAATAGCGAAGTGCAATCCCTCCTAAAAAGCCGCAACACTGCCTTCAAGTCAGGGGACAGGGCTGCATATAGGGTGGCCAGGGCAGACCTGAGTAGAAGCATCAGGAAAGCTAAGGCTGCCTATAGGAGGAGGATTGAAGATCACTTTGCTGACAACGACCCCAGAAAAATGTGGCAGGGGATCAATCACATTACCAACTACAGAAGCAATAACCAGGCAACATCTAGGACTGATGCCTCACTGGCTGAGGATCTAAACCGTTTCTTCGCCCGCTTTGAGACGACCAAGCCCTCAGCTGCCACACCACTTCCACCCGCCCCCAGCACTGGCACACTAACACTTAGGGAGCACCAAGTGAGGTGTGTTCTAAGGTCAGTGAATCCCAGGAAGGCGGCAGGTCCTGATGGAATACATGGAAAGGTTCTCAGAGCATGTGCTGACGAACTGACCGGAGTCTTCACTAAAATCTTCAACCTTTCCTTGTCATCAAACACCGTCCCGCCCTGCCTCAAAACCTCCACCATCATCCCCATCGCCAAGAAGACAGCTGTGGCCAGCCCAAATGACTACAGGCCTGTTGCACTTACGCCTGTAGTGATGAAATGCTTTGAGAGACTGGTCTGTCAGCACATCAGGGCCGGTCTGCCTCCCACTCTGGACCCCCACCAATTTGCCTACAGGAAAAATCGTTCCACCGAGGACGCTATCACCATAGCGCTCCACACTGCACTGAGTCACCTGGAGCACCGAGGAAGCTATGTGAGAATGCTCTTTCTGGACTTCAGCTCAGCATTCAATCATATCATCCCGGAGATCCTGGTCCAGAAACTGTCTCACCTGGGACTCTCCACCCCCATCTGCCTCTGGATCAAGGACTTCCTGACAAATAGACCACAGTCTGTCATACTCGGCCCCCACCGGTCCAGCACCATCACACTCAGCACCGGGTCTCCACAAGGATGTGTTTTGAGTCCCCTCCTGTTTACGCTCTACACATCCGACTGCTCCCCTACCCATCTCTCAAACACCATCATAAAGTTCGCGAATGACACCACAGTGGTTGGACTCATCTCAAGGGGGGAGGAGTCGGACTACAGAGATGAGGTCAACAGACTGACTGAGTGGTGTTCAGTTAACAACCTCCAACTGAACACCACGAAAACTAAAGAACTTATCTTGGACTTCAGGAAGGGCAGAGCAGACCCGGCCCCACTTTACATTCACGGGAGCTGTGTGGAGAGGGTACACTCCATGAGGTTTCTGGGCGTGCAGATATCTGATGACCTCTCCTGGACTGCAAATACTACAGCGGTGGTTAAAAAGGCCCAGCAGCGTCTCCACTTTCTGAGAGTGCTCAGGAGGAACAACCTGGAGGAGAGGCTGCTGGTGACATTTTACAGAGCCACCATAGAGAGCATCCTAACGTACGGCATAACAACATGGTATGCAGGGTGCTCAGCTGCAGACAGGAAAGTACTGCAGAGGGTCATCAACACAGCCCAGAAGATCACTGGCTGCTCTCTGCCCAGCCTGGAGGTCACTGCAAACTCTCGGTACCTCAGCAGAGCTGGCAATATCATCAAGGACCACTCTCACCCCAGCAACCAACTGTTTGAACTATTACCATCAGGCCGACGGTACAGGTCACATAAAACCAGGACAAACAGATTCAGGGATAGCTTCTTTCCCAGAGCTATCACCGTAGTAAATAAGCACAAAAACAATTGAACCTATTCCATACCGTCACTGTCATTATATTATGCTGCTATTCATACTGTCATTATATTAATGCTGCTATCCTGTATATATTGTACATACTATTGTCTGAGTACTTACGATTGTTTTTTTGTACTTTTTATATTTTACATTTATATTTATTATTGAAACTTGCACCAAGGGAGTGGCACTCCAATTTCGTTGTACTCTGTACAATGACAATAAAGGCTATTCTATTCTATTCTATTCTATTCTAACTCGACATAGCAACTGCACTACCCACTGTTGTCACTATGTTTCACATTAACAGAGTGTGCAGGAGTTTTCCATGTTTTGTGGAGGCCCTGCTCTGGATTTGATCAAATTGAGATAGACTTGTTGGTCAGTCCCAGTTTTCTATTTTGTTATCTGGATAATTGTATAATTTTTCTTTTGCATGCTTTTGTCCATGTTAGGCTCTCTCTCCATCTCCCTACACTCATATTTTAAGTGCAAACACACAATAAACACAATTAAAGATGGATTTGACTGATTCATGTATTATTTGGTCGATGTAACTGAGTGGCCTTTGATAGAATTACTGTTTCAGTCTGCCACATTTGTTTCCTTCTTTTGGTTTTTACACAAAGGGCAACCAAAGGCTGCTCAGATATGCAGGTTGCAACTTTTTGGGCTGTTTCTGCCTTACGATTTCTTTTTAAAGTGCGACCTTCTAATACCAATTTTTGCTGATTCCAGTTTTATAATTAAATGACAGCATATACAAACAAAAATCAACTTTCCTTTAATGCACAATATTATTGCTATAACAAAAGAAATGATGAAACTTCTTCAGAGGATCTTCTCTCATTGAAACAACTGAAGATAAAATGTTCTCTTTATGGAAATAGGTATAATAAATGACTGTAAATGAGTTGCTGTACACCCACCTTTACCTGACAGATCTTATCTTACCCAACAAAAGCCAGCTACTTACACCATCTCCAGTATGTTGAACTTCACCAGATAATGGGACAGCAACCCTTCTGGCTTTTTCGCTCATCTGTTTGTATTTTTGCCTTTTATGTGCTTTGATTCTTTGCTAATACCGAGGCTGCTGGCTTGTGGTTGGTTGGCTCTGAGGTTTGGATAGCTTTAGCTTTAGCCTTAGCCACATTGCCCATGGTAGCTTCTTTAAAAATCCCATGTTGTGCTGTGTGAGGGTTTTTTAAGTGTTCCCCCGATGCTTTACTTTGGCAAACTTTCTTCACTCGTGGTAAAAAGCTTCCACACTAACAGCATGTTCCTGCGAGCGTGCACGTCAGTATTTGCTTGCATCACTGTGCGTGTGTAGAACATGCATGAAACTCACGCGCTTGTGGTCGGACATGTAGGCTTACCATCCAGGCAGTAGTCAGGGCTGAGAACAGCCAGTTCCAGTGAATCTCTGGTAGCTGCAGTATAAGCAGTGAGTAACAGGCAAAAACACGTCTGTGTGAGCTATACTGCTGTTAATACTCGTACACATTCTACAGCACAGGCAGTTTAAGAGCTTCAGACTGCAAACTGAGTTTAAAGCTCACAAAATCAAGTTACATCTGTGGGTTTTTTTTATCGTGGGCTTTGCAGTGACTGTCATGAAGATGAGCAGTGACGAGTTCAGAATATAAGCCTCATAATTACTGATTGTGCCTTTCCCAGTTAGTCTCCTCTTAGCTTCACAATTAAAACCCGAGCTTGTCATGACTGTGAAAGCAGGGAAGTCAGAGTGAATCCAAGCAGAGCGGTCAACATTTGCAGTGACGTTGCAAAGCTCACTGTGAAGTGAGTTCGCCTCTGGGCAGTGTGCAGGTTAACGTGGTATTGCACAACAATGACTGCATGTCACGTCTGATCAGACAGGACAAACCGTCAGTGTTTCAGTGAATAGAAAGAGCGTCACAATCAAACGTTTCATAAGAGGAAAAGAAAATGTGGGAATTGTGTTTCGCTAACTGCTAATCTCCACTCACCAGCAGTGTCTAGCTTTGTGTTTCGCAAAGTTACTGTGTGTTTCAGTGTGCACATCCTTTAGATATGTTTTATTCCAGTCAGAAGGAGCAGCGGCACACAGCACGTGTTTGTTATTGTCTGGTGTGTGTGCTCGGTATCTCCTGGGAGGACTGGTCTTTAGCAGCTACAGTATCACAGACTATTCCTCCTCTCCCTCAGACTGTTGTGCTCAGGCTGGCGAGCTGCCCTCAGGGATCTGCTGCCCTGACAGTTCAGGGAATAAACCTCGGCTTGGCTTATAGGAGCAAACATAGCTGCCCACTCTGCTAAAAATATGTCTTACATCACGGGGTGTTTGGCTCTCTGTGTAGCTGATCAAATCAGCGTTTTTTCATGTTTTTTCAATGGATGCATTTCCTGTAAAGGTTAACGGGAAGATTCTTGGAAGACCTGTGCATCGGCTACAGAAAAGTATTGATGACTCCTGATTTATCGAGAAGACGGAGGGCAACAGAGGAATAACTGTGGCCTGTCAGTCTGACATATACACACCAGCTCTCGCTGTATTCAGGCTTCAGTCCCTCAGACGTGTTTGCTGCCATAATGGCTGCTTTCTGCTTTTCCTCCTGCTTCTCTCTCTGAGGGGAGAAAGATGTTACAGCCATGAAGTGACATTAAAGAGACGAGCATGCTGCTGTGCTGCAGGCTGAGCTGTAGGGAAATGTCAGGATCACATGCTCAGGAAAGCTTTGCCAAAGGACACAGCATGAGTAAGTACACGAGCATTGGTTTCTCTGAGGCCCTAGAGGTCAGAGGTTGCTGTGGTCACATAATGACTATAATAACTCTGCATTGGGTGAGGTAGTTCCTTTCGTTTAGTTAATTTCTTCCCACGAGGAAGAAATAACTTGATTTTTGAAAGAGGTTAAACTGACCTTTGTTTACGTTGGTGAACTCGTGTGAAGGGCGGAGAAAGAGAAGCCTGATGCAGGTCGAAGAAGTTGAGATGGGTCTGTCACTCCCAGCTCATACTTCACCAACATGCAGGGTAACTGGAGAGGCGGGCTTTAACCTGGAAAACGATCTTTCCTAACCCTGACTGAGTATTCAGTTCAATTCAGTTTTATTTATACAGCCCAAATCACAACAACAGTCGCCTCAAGGCGCTTTATATTGTAAGCTAGAGCCTACAATAATACATACAGAGAAAAACCCAACAATCATATGACCCCCTATGAGCAAGACCTTTGGCGACAGTGGAAAGAAAAAACTCCCTTTTGACAGGAAGAAACCTCTGGCAGAACCAGGCTCAGGGAGGAAATGAAAACAAACAAATCTGTAAGTGAAATGAACCAAAGTGGATTTTTTCGCTGATATTGATCTGCTCATCCATACAATGAGAATGTGCCGACCGCTGAAAATGTGAAATAGTTACGATAAATTAAAATAAAACAGTCTAATTTCCAAAACACGAATCAGTAATTCAGAGGCCGTTATCTGAAGAACTGCTGTGAGAGTGCTTCGGCTCATTAAGGTTTTTTGCATTAATTCTGAGAGTAGACTAACAACTAAAGGCTTCAGATAGATGTAGTGTCATGCAAACAGTATCAGTAATATAATCCTGTCAGAGGAAATGTTCAGAGCTGTAGACGCCAGTGTTTTGGCACAGCTGGATTTTAAAATGACGCATTCCCTTCGTAGCGCGTAGAAGCTGCAGGAGCTGCTCCTTCCTGCCTCTGCAGCCTCCTCTCTGATTAAAATATGCAAACTTAATCCTGCGCTTCGTCATCGGGGTCGTTTCTGATAACACGTTCAGAACATATTGGTGAATATCACAGCTTTTATTGTTGGCTGGTCTAACACACACACGTTCTTTGTCACCTTAGTCATAAGTCCAATTTACACATGCAGCAACAGACAGGCTGTGATACCAGCAGAGCCAAGAAGAGCTGCAGTGAGACTGACGTGGAAACGTGTCTGCCAAACCAGCTCAGTATCTCTGCAAGGTTCTCAGCTGCATAATCCGTCATGTATGCTGAATATACTTTAAATACAGAGATCAAATACAGGAAACAGGGCTAACGTTTTGTCATTTGTTGTGTGATTAGATTCACATTACGGCACGAAGCAGAGAGACGTTTCAGGTGATCACAGGTGAAGAAGAGGTGTCAGAGATGAGAGATCATATCTCCAACATTAAACAGTCCAGTAAAGGCTCTCCCAGCTTTTGTCATTGTTTATGGTTTTACTGGTTAACCCTTTCATGCATGAATTATGACAACCTCAGTCTGGATTTTTTTCGTAAGTATTTTTATTCATCTGTAGGCATGAAAAAAAGATTTTTGAACTTCATTTTTTTAAACATGTACTTTTCAAAGAGTCTTTTACATTTCCACTTAGGTGGACAACATCACCTTTGTGGCAGGGTATGGAGTGACACATCAGTGTGCAAGTATACCATCAACACTGACATCGCGCCACTATGGGTGAAAGGGTTAAAAGTGATGTTGGTTTTGGATTTGCATTTAAGGCTCGCTCTCTTCCACAGCGTGCCTTTTATCCTGTCATCCTCACCCCAAAACGGGTTCAGCAGATCGCTGCTCCTCCCTCAGTCTGGGGTTTCTTCCTGTTAAAAGGGAGCTTTTCTTTCTCACTGTCACCAAGTGCTTGGTTGTTGGGCGTTTCTTACAATATCAAGGTGCTTGAGATGACTGATTAGGTGAATTGAACTGAAGACCAATATCTGTGTGAATAAGTTATAGTCACACCAGCAGACTGTGAGTAGAAATGAGAGTTATCCCAGGTTTAGGTAAATCTTGTCACATGCAGCTCCTTGTATAGATGATAAATAATGATTATTGTAGAATATTTGCAGGAGTAAACACAGCTGTCTGATACACAGTGGGATAGGTCAGCAGAAGCTCCATTCATATTCTTGCCTCACTCCTCGTATCACACGCCAAGCAGACATTCAGTTTGTTAGTTAGGCAGAGCTTCCTGCCTCTCCCTCTGAGATATCAGTGCCCTCACTCACCTCACCATCCTCCTGTGGGATGTATATATAACATATTAGTTTGGAAGTTGAGATGGGTCTGTCATGTAATGTGAGTAAATCATGTGATGAGTAAATCCAAATGCGCATTGTGTGATCGAAACAACAGTTCTTTTTTTAAATATTGTCTCATAATCTACAGAAAGTCAGTAAAAAGAGCTGCAAACTGAAATAACCTAAATTTATTTACTTAACCCTGCAGAGGAGAAATTTCTCATCGGCAGTGTAGTGTGTGTGTGTGTGTGTGTGTGTGTGTGTGTGTGTGTGTGTGTGTGTGTGTGTGTGTATGCTGGTAGGAGGAAACGTCTGCAAGAAATAAAGGTCAAACAAAACTCCTGCCAGATGGAGCGAGGAGAGAGCGAGCACACCCGGCCCTCAGATGTAGTAATGAGTGAAGTGAGCTGAAGAAAACATACACATGAGGACCAAACAGAGTGGGAGGGGCCATCACAATATTGGATTAGAGAGAACCCCCCCCCTCTCAATACACACAGGCATACTGTTTAAAAGAGGCTTTTATTTCACCTCAGATATCCAAAATACACAGAAATAAAAATAAGCTAGTTTAAGAAATAAGTGGGTCTAAAAAAAGAGGTCAACCAGACTAAATTCCACTCAACAAGTTGACCTGTGAGCTTAAAAAGCTGTTATAAATGCAACAGAGAGAACGGTTCAGGGATAATGCTTCACTCAGTGCAATGAACGCCGTTTCCCTCCACGCCGTCGCAGCAGATGCTTCGGTCTACTTGTTGAGGCCTCTGTATTTCAGCCAGCTCCTCTCTCATGTTTAAGACACCCATCCTCCGGGCGAGTCCTTCCCGATTAATAACCAAATGTGAGTGCCATCATTTAGAGCATTTAGTGTTGTACAAATGAAACAAACTTCTTAAGATTTCCCCCTTTTTCATCAGGTGTCGTCCTTATGAGGAAATGAGTTAACCCTGCGTGTGTGATTGATGTGATGAAACTACCAAACTGGTATTTCAGTTGTGCGTCTGCAGTTACACCCCGAGGGATCCAGACGTTCCCTATGAACAAACACTTGGTGACACTGGGGAGGAAAAACTCCCCTTTAACAGGAAAGAGGACAGAGGGAAAGAGGGATCTTTGAGAGGGGAAAATATCTTATTATGATTTGGGTCTCTATTTAAATACAACATCATTTTTTGAATAATATAGAAAATATCTAATTGATGTCTAAGATTGATGTTTATTTGTTTTTTTTTTTTTGTAACCACATTCGTGCGCAAACCAGCCGACCTCTCGCACGTGCTTCCTTCCCGTTTTCACTCGGATTGTCACAGCTCCCAAGAAGTGAGACAGTTGTCTCTGCTCAGTGACACCACATATTGCCATGGTAATGAGTCAGATGTAGGTCACACGTCACGGGACTCGTATTTGGAGCGCAGGCCCGTGTGGTTTAGGATGGAGTGGACTAAAAGTGGCTGAGAGCGGCATTTTGACGAACGGAAACGTTGCGCCCGTTTCACGATGCCTTCCTGCGTCGGGACGGTCTGAGCTGCTCTTTCATGTCAGTGAGCGAGTCTGAGGACAGCATGAAGGCTGACAGCCTTTATTGTCTTTCCCAGGAGTTAACGTTACCTCGTGGTTTCATATATATTTTGTTCTGCTTGAATTTAATCAGCCCATGTGTGGCTCAGCTTGAACAGCAGTGAAAATGAGCACGCGGCTCTATCACGCCGTGTTACACAAAGGGGACGTCCGCCTACTTAATTTTTGTGACTGCGCAGACTCGTCTGCAGGAAATTTACATTTTCATTACACTTCAAGCAGACTTCAAAGGAAATACAACAGGAATGTGACCCACCCATGGCTGCCTGTGTCCGTGTCTGCAGCAGAATATGATCAAGTGATCTTGTTCTGTTCAGCAGGCTGTTTGGGTTCATGACATCATACAGAGCCTTTTCTTAAATTCGGAAGAAAAAAAAGTGTTTAGAGCAGTTTGAAATCTCTGGTCTTTGCTCACAGCATTACTTATACATTCATGCATTCGTTATCTTACACTTAGTGCAGTAGTTGTAGGCCAAAGTGGATCATCCAAATGCACAGACTCCCCCGCCTTATATCCAACCCCAGTGGCTGTCCTCGTCATGGTGTTGGGTCCGCGGGGAAGCAGATGCATGTTTTTTGTTCAGGCTGTGCCCGGCCGAGCCTCCTGAATCCAGGGATGGGCACCAGACACTTGCCTGCAAGTTCCCCTAGTGGTTCTGGCTGCAGGAGGAGGCCCCGGTTTTCTGCTTCCAGGCGAGGATATGCAGTGCTGGGTGTTACAGATCACTGGAGTTTCTTGAAATACTCTCTCTCTGTTCCCTCCCTTGAGAACATTTTGCCCTGAGAGATTCTGCCAGGGGCTATTGGCCACAATCCCGCTCCAAGGATGCCAGGGACCTATCCACCACGATAGGCAGTGACTCGTCAGGCGCGTCCACACGCACTGACCTCATTATTTGAAACCGTTTAATACAAATAATGTCTAATATGAATCCACCATTAGAACAATGTGTATATGATAGAGTCATTTTCTCTCCCTCTAAATCACCAGCTTCTAACAAAACTGACCCGGGATCTGTCATAATAATCAGTCCTGACCATTAAAGTTCAAGATCCCAGCCCTGCTATGCAAAATAAGACTGTATAATAGAAATGTGAGATATAGATGTTTTGATAATTGCTGCTAATAAACAAAATATGTATGATTTAGTCACAAAAATCTGTTTTTCAGAACCTGCTGCTCGGGCTGTAGCAGCAGATACTTCGGTGAGGTTTCCCACTTGGCAGCAGAGTCAATACGAGAACTCTGCTAGAATAAAAACCCTCACACTCTCTGACTGAATCATCTCACGATCATTTTCTAATTTGTGAAACATGATGCTGGCACCACTTGTGATCTGTGCAGGGCCCAATATTCACTTATGTCAAACAGGCCCTTTGAGCAGCGTGTCTGGCAGTCATGTTATTAAATGAATGGGGAGCAACTGTTAACTTTAATTTCAGTGGTGGCTCTCACACTAAACCCATGTTAGTCTTTGCTACACATCCTCACCACTATGTGTGGGAGATGCAGCCCCCCCCCCCCCCCCCCCCCCCAAAAAAAAAAAAAAACCCCCATCAAAAACCCCAAAAGAACAACGATTCCCTTATTTTCCATCCATCTTCATCCGCTTCATCCCCAGCTCATTTCTGCCCTTATTTTCCAATTTCCTTAATTTATTACATCTACTTTGATGTTTGAACACACCTGTTCTTGACCAGACAATGAAAAACAAGGCGCCGCCATCGTTAATCACCTGTGATTAGGGCTGTTTATGACCAAAATCTCATATCCCGATATAAGACATCTATCGTATGATAACGATATAAATCACAAAAATTTTACATTTTCTGTATATTCTGTGAATCTCGGGCAGCTCGACTTGCGTGAAGTGTTTCCAGCTGGGCGTCATGTAGCTGGAGTCGAGTGTTTTAACCGATGCATGAAGCTATACATTTTTAGACATAAGTTGTAACGGCCGCCGTTTTCTTTGTGAGTATTTATTACACGGCGTGCTGCGGGGAAAAGCCTGTTCTAACGTTTGAGTCTAAGGTTTACTTTTTAGCACCTGACGGCTCTTTTTTGCTTCTCACCCGTAAACACTCTGCATCTTTCACGTGATTCGGTTTAATTTGAAAGGTCTCAACAGGATCTTGAGCTTTATTCTGAAAGGTTTATGTGGAAAATAAACAAGCGGACACGCGATGGTTTTACCGTTGTTGTTGCTAACGGCAGCGCATAAAAACAGGCGCTTGTCCGTCCGTAGTGTGGTTATATTGAATATAAGAGAGAACTTTAAGAAATTAATATAGCCACTACAGTGACCATCAAAACGATGAAAAAATATTGCCGAAAGCAGTTTATTTTGCGACAGCACGAAACAAACGATAGAGTAAAATGATCTGAATCTTGTGCTTCAGTGATACGATCGTGGTGTTATGGGGCTATAACAATGTTTATGGAGGTCTGCAGGAGACTGCTTGTCGGTCCTCCTGTGCTGCTCCATTTACAAAATCCTGGAAACGCTCCTGCTGTTCTGGCTCATTTTTCTCCTGACTGGTACTTTGGGGGCACGACAAACTCAGACTTTGTAATTCTCTTGCAAAATTTCTGTTGATGATCTTTTGAATCTGTGTCTATTTTAGACAAAGGTAGAAGTTAAAATAAGCAAAGTTTTGGAAACAGATGAAATTTTTAATAAGCCAACACCGATGATCATAAAACGATTGCTCTGGGAGCTTTTTCGTAGATTGGCTGGAAATCTCCTTGTTTGATTCTGCTAATTACTGAATCTCGTGCTGTGCAAAGCTTGCAGCAGCACCCTTCATCTCTTCAATGATGTTGAAATCAGGTTCTTCGAGTGAGCAGAGGTGTGCCCAGACATATTTGTATCGCTGGAATAGATGCTGAACGTTTGTCCACTGAACAAATACACAAAGCTGTAGTTTTGTTTTTCTGCAAATTTCTGTGCAAACATCAGATGCCGATGAACTGAGGCCGACCTAAACACGTCATATTTCAGATGTAATATCTTTTGACAGGCCTGTGTTGACTGGAGTATGTTCATCATGTCTGCAGAGATCTGCGGATCTGAGTTAATCGTTCGCTGTCCTCTTCCACACGTCTGAGCTGCAGAATAAATCCCTTCATTTGGCTGAGGGGTGCTCTCTGCACAGACCGCCGCCGGCTGCAGGGGGTTTAGCTCGGCCGCTCTCAGCCGCCTGCTCCTCTCGCATGTTTTCATACAGCTGTCATCAGATACTAAAAGCAGGTTAAACTGAGGCCTCCACACCTTGTAAATCTGCCTGTGCTGTCGTGACGTCTTCCTCTGGTATCCGTAAGTCTCCACCATGAATGTAAAATGAGAAGGCCAGCTGCTGAGCAGGAATGTAATTGATAGCTCTGAAATATTGATACGGGGTGGGTGTTTGTGTTTCGCCTCGTGGCAGATCTGGCAGTCTGCCCGCTCCCTCGTCTCGTTGGGTTAAACATCAGCGCTTACTGATTATCCTGCTGATGTGACAAGCTCACACGTTCCCACGCTCATCCTCACCTCACTTCTTCCCTCAGCACGTCACAGATGTACATTTTTGTCTCGTTCTCGGCAGCGTGCGTGTCTTTGTTTGGTCTGTTTTTTGATCTTGGGTCATTATAAACTGTCTCTGCAGAGTCATCCATGGATTGCAATAATGCCTGACTCCACTGTAGAAAGAAGGAACGGCATCTTAACAGTTAAGACACAGTTTTTTAGCATTAGCCTTTATCTTCTTGTCTGCTTCTTGTAGTGTTGCTGTGTTATATTTGTGTCGTATGCCAAGAAGCTTAGTAAAAAGACAACAGCACAATTCAGTTCACTTTCATTACATAACGCCTGCTGCCTCAAGGCGCTTTGTTTTGTAGGATAAAGAACATTGTAACAATCTGACGACCCTTTTAAGCGAGCGCTTGGCGACAGTGGGAAGGTGTAACGGTGGACCCAAGAAATACCAGCCGGAGCGACTTTGACAATGCAGAACTTTTTATTAAACTCGGGGTTGTACGTGGACACATATGCTCCCGCGCTCTCTTTCTCTGCTGTCACCTCCGTCTCCGTCTGTCACTGCCAACATATAAAGAGACACAATCACTGTCAGATCCCAGCACACCTGTTCACCCCGCCCCTGCGCCGCCCCGGGAGCTCACTGCGTCACTCCTCCTCTGCAGCTGGCCAAGGACCACACCCACGCCACAGAAGGAAAAACCAGGACCAGGACCAGGCTCAGGGAGGGGCGGCCTTCTGCCAAGAGAAAACAGCTCGTTTACAGTAACTGTTCATTAAAGTCTTATCAACAAGTGTTAAACCAAACTGAGCGAGGGTGCGAGAGAAGCCGACAGGGATGGCATCATCATCACTCACATCACCAAAGAGAAGCTGTTGGTGTCTACGGAGTGAAATGGCTTCAAACTGCTGATCCTTTACTATAGCTGTAGCTTTGCTACAAATCCTCACTTCATCCTAAAATATAAAAAAAATGGCATTAAAAATAAATAAAAGGAAAAGTAACTACGTTTCACACAGGGCAGGTAAAACCGAAAAAGGACAAGACAAGTCGACACTTATATAGCTTTTGTTGTGCAAACACAACACAGTGATACTAAGAAGGAAAACTGACAGGAAACACAGCATCCACATTTCCATCACTGTCAGCGCTCTTGAACACAAACAGATGAAAACTGCTTCACATGGTGACCATGTGACACCTCCACACTTCTCCTTGGAGCACTGCTGCTAATGCACAGTAGGCACAGTTTCTCACACATAGTATTTGTTTTGGCATTTTGTCCCCAAAAGTGAGTGTTGGTCCCCACAAGCATAGCAGCATGGAAGTATAGGAGAGCAGCAGGACAGCCTCACCTGCCATGAACGCTGCAGCCTGCTGTAAGAGGTGAACAGAGGCGTATTGGATCATAATATTTTCCTCGTTCTTTTTCACAGTTTTTCTTGAGGCCTATAAGACTACGAAATTGTCCATCTGTTTTTATATTTGTAAAATTACTCACTGCTTTTCAGTCACAAACACACAGCCAGGGGGAAAGTGAAGGAGAGGAGATCAACTAGAGCAAATGTACAGTTTCATTAAGCTCTCGTTTAAAGTCACAGCAACAGACTGAAATGCACTCCGTCTGTTTTCTCTCTTTTGATGACTTGAAGATTAGTGAAGCTGAACAACACATGCATATTTATTTCCTGAACTCGTGTTGTGTGCACACATGCACGTAGCCTTGCACATCCATATTCCGGGTGCTGGTTTTATACACACATAGATGTGAAAACAGGCAGATTTACTTGTAGACAATCCTCTTATTTTGGAAGTTCCATCACTTTTATCCAGCTGACCCCATTCCTTACGGTTTTCCATTTCCCTAAAGCAGGGGTGGGGAACTCCAGGCCTCAAGCGCCGGTGTCCTGCAGGTCTTAGATGTGTTCTTGATCCAGCATTGATTTAAATGGCTAAATTACCTCCTCAACATCTCTTGAAGTTCTCCAGAGGTTTTGCCAAAGGTTTCTTCCTGTTAAAAGGGAGTGTTTATAGAAGGTCATATGATTGTTGGGTTTTTCTCTGTATGTATTATTGTAGAGTCTACCTTACAATATAAAGCACCTTGAGGAGACTGTTGTTGTGATGTTTGGTGCTGTATAAAAAACAATTGGATTGAATTCAGGTGTGTTGACCCAGGGTGATATCTAAAGCCTGCAGGACACCGGCCCTTGAGGCCTGGAGTTCACCTCTGCCCTAAAGGCTGACCAGGTCGCTGTCACAGTGTTCCTCAGTGTCTCTCAGCTGGCCCTCCAGGGAGTCTCTTGTCCCAAAGCTGGATGGACTCGCTTTAACCAAAGCTGATTCCCGTGCACCACAACGGGTGCAGAGGAGAACGAGGACTGTCGTTGCCAGCTGCGGTCCATGAAGGTAGAGTTTAAGACCATTGGCGGAGAAACAGCTGATTTAAATTGCTCGGTTATTTATTTGCCAGTAAATAAAAGATCACAAATAAAACCACATGAACTGAACTGAAAGGCGAGCTCCCAGATTGGACGCCTGTCACAGACATGAGCGGGCCGGTCAAAGACACAGATATGTGTGTTTATTTGTCACGGTGCACGGCCCTTCTCACGGTTAAATCAAATTGAAGACATTATGTTAATTATTACTAATATTAACCCTGCCTGATTATTTTCCATGTAGCTGTTTATAAGCAGCGCCTCTTCCCGGCCCAGCGCTCCTAATGAGGTCTTGTTAAAAACATCCACATCACTGGCATTTCCCTTTAATGAGTGCACCGGCGGTTTCCATGCTGATGCCCTTTATGGCAAACCGGTGCTGCTCTTTTCCAAAACAACATGGATGCCGCCACAGCTGCCGCAGCTTACGGGGGTTTTAATTTTTGTCTCCGTGGGAGGAGCAGAGGCCTTCGGGGGGGGGGGCCGAGCAAGAAATTGAATCAATGCTGAGAGCGTCCTGGGAGAGATTCACAATAACGCACAGTAACACACCGTAATGCTCTGTGAGATACAGTGATAAGCCTCGGGGGAGAAGACTGGCAGAAGGATGGCGCTGCATGTGTGTGTGTGTCGCTTAAAGGAAAAAAGCCTTTGATACTCCTACATGTTTTCAGTTTTTAATGTGAAAGTGCCTACAGGAGGTTTTTTCCACACAGGGTTTCCTGCTGCAGTATTTGAAGCGGAGGCGGGTCGAATCAACTGAATTAATGACGAGAAATTTATACAAGTTTTAGCGAATGCAAGCTTAAAGGCTCCTTTTTCCTTAAATGTGGGAGCGTTGGTTTTCTTGGATGCTTGAGCTTCGTTGTGCAGAATGGTGTGCAGCATGTTAAAGCTGCTGAAGATGGAAAGATTCTAGAAATTTAAGGCGGTTTGTGATGATGATCAGGTGGGAAGTCAGCGCTGGTCAACTTATATAAGCAGAGATTTGGAGACCTGAAGTCAGAAAGCACTGAGGTGGATCTGAATTGAAGCCAGAGACAGCTTCACATCCTGTGTTCTGTATTATTTTAATGATAGACTCAGAGTGTCATTTAAAGAATATTAACAAGGTAAATCATAAATGAACCTGTTATTACGGGGCAGTATATACATGTTCCCTGATACTGAGCGTAGATTTTTAATAGTGATATTAAGGTATTTTAAGGACTTTTAAGGAGTCTAAGTTAGGCTACTGTTAACATCAGTTTTTACATATAAAACAAGTTACTAAATCTGTAAAGAAGCCTTCAAAATGGTAAAAAAGTCAGAATAGAACCAGGGGAATATATTTCACCCGTTCCTTTTAGTGCGTTTTCTTTAACTTGTTCTTTGTGCTGGAAGTGAACGAGAACAACAGCTCTCCGTCATGGTGGTGGAGCTGCACGTGTGCTCCTTTTGTGTGACACAGTGCGGTGCTACATTAGCGCCTCCTCCCATCACAGCAACCAGTCCTGAAGTCTTTACTGGTGCAAACCCTGAAGCTTCAGAGTTTGACACTAAACTTTGAAGCTCGTCCAGCACACTCAGACTCTTACTTACTTGCTTACAAAGCTCGAGGCAGCTAGTTAAGAGTACAGTACAATGTTTATGTTTTTGCCCCTTAATCCTAAAAGGCTGATGCGAAGTTGTCATCGCCTGCTGGGCTTGGCCGGGCGGGTGAGTGGCTAGTTGGCATGGAGACCCAAGTTTATGAATGCACTAACTCAAGAATGGTTTCAAATCGCAGTTACTTTGACATTAAGGTCAAAGGTCAAGATTTCTGATAATCTTGTGAATGTCTTAACTCTGGAATGAGACGATGTAGGAGTTTAGGAGGCTGAGGGGGTACCAGTGGCAGTCACCGGTATATTTGAAATGTATTTTCTGGGAATTTACCATTATTCTTTTAAATGGAGATATTATCTGAATTTCAGGAGCGGGACCACACCTCATTCACGCCCCTTCCAGCCTCAGGCTATATATGCCCTCTTCACCAATACCTGCTGTTCTCATTTTCATGCCCCTCATTAGTACACCTTCATCCTTCATTGCTCATCGTAACTGAGGATGTGGTCCCAGATAGTGACACGTGTTGCTCTGTTTGACCACCGCGTCTCTTACGTTTTAAACAGATCCTTGTTTTAGGTGAAACGTACTTCTGACTGTCCTTCGGGTCTTTTCTGAGCCGGTTTTCCTCTATTTTTGTTCAAGATCAGATTCAGATCAGATCCTTTGCTTTGTTGGATTTAAATTTGACATTGGCGGGGTTGGCAGGGTAATGACCGACTTGGATATTTACATTCACACATTTGTTTGGTCTAGAAAGGTTCAGGGCTGTAGTGCTAATGTGAAAACCACATCAGCCTCAGTTAACTAAATGACAGTAATTATTCATTGTATATATTATCCAAGGAGGTTAAATGGATGCCAGACATTATTTATTTGGGAATTTACAGTATTCTGCACCACCTCCTCCTTCTGCCAGGCTCTCGTCTCTGTTAACACCAATCCATCCAGATCAATCCAGACGGATGGAGAGGATTTCGGGCAGTTGGGAAAAGCACCCTTATGAAATGTCAACTTGCTCTCTGCAAAGCAACCCTGCTGTGAAAAGCACCAGAAATCAGAAAATCCCCTCTTCATGCTCCATTTTTTCCTCTTGAAATGTGCTCTCACTGCAGCAATTTCACTGCAGAGGAAAACAGCGGCAGAGCACTTCTCTCAGCGACAGAGGACACCGAACTGTCTTTTTGAGGTTTTTATCATCTGTGACACAATTCTGCCTCAAGTGTGGGAGCAAAAGCTCTCAGTCTTTTATTTTTGAAAAAGACAGACAGGCGGGGAGCAATGAAACGGTTTTAAAGCTTTTTGATCACTTTGATTTACAGCGTGCTTTGTGTCAATGAGACTCATCTAAGCTGGAAAGAAACATTTAAATGTGGTGTTGTTCAGATTCCTTTCTCGTTGACCTTCTTCTTCATCTTCCTCTTCTGTCACTGCAACGCTTCTTCACTATGTGCATGTATCTGCAGCTCCACATTCAGCACCCTGTGTCTAATATATCCACTATCAGGTGGGGTGCAGTGGGAGGAGACAAGTGTGGGGTGATCTGTGGCAGAAAGATATCAACAGGAGGGAAAGGGAAAGGCTTAAAGGGTGGTAGTGAGACGTGCTCTGATGTATGGTTTAGAGATGATGGCACTGATAAAAGGACAAGAGGCTGAGCTGCAGATGTCATGATTTTCATTGAGAGTAACCAGAATGGACGAGATTAGACATGAGTACATCAGAGGTAGGGGTGGGCCGGTGGGATAAACGGTATACGGTAGAAATGATATCAATTTGGCCAACGCTAGAGATTTTGACTATACCGTCCTACCGCGATAGCGCATGTTGATGGTGTCATCAAACTGCGCCTGTTTTGGTCGAAAGCATGGCAGCGGCTGCAAGCATGGAGCTTACAGGTGGGAGGGAGGAGGAGGTGCTCATAAAGAAGACCGGTGCGACGTCGGTCACATGGACCTGGTTTGGGTTTAAGCAGTCGGATGTTGAGCAGAAAAATATCATCTGCATATTATGCCGGTGTTCTGGGAATCTATCCTACCTCACAA